>NC_135235.1:347737966-348991466 GCF_051348905.1 Ranitomeya variabilis
CTCCTCCTGTATATAGTATATACCTGTGTGTCATCTCCTCCTGTATATAGTATATACCTGTGTGTCATCTCTCCTGTATATAGTATATACCTGTGTGTCATCTCCCCTGTATATAGTATGTACCTGTATGTCATCTCCCCTGTATATAGTATATACCAGTGTGTCATCTCCTCCTGTATATAGTATATACCTGTGTGTCATCTCACCTGTATATAGTATATATGTGTGTGTCATCTCCTCCTGTATATAGTATATATGTGTGTGTCATCTCCTCCTGTATATAGTATATACCTGTGTGTCATCTCCTCCTGTATATAGTATATACCAGTGTGTCATCTCCTCCTGTATATAGTATATACCTGTGTGTCATCTCACCTGTATATAGTATATATGTGTGTGTCATCTCCTCCTGTATATAGTATATACCTGTGTGTCATCTCCTCCTGTATATAGTATATACCTGTGTGTCATCTCTCCTGTATATCTATATATATAATTGTCTAAGGGTTTTTCCGTCTGTCTGTCTGTCTGTCTTTCTGTCTGTCTGTCCTGGAAATCCCGCATCTCTGATTGGTCGAGGCACAGTATCGACGTAGATGTCATAATGGTTGCCATGGCGACAATGATGTCATAAAGGTTGCCTCGACCAATCAGCGACGGGCACAGTCTGCCGCTAATTCTGGAATCATCATTGTCCATATACTATGGGGACATGCATATTCTAGAACTTTCAGTGACCACTAGGGGGAGCTTATTGAATACTGGTCATCTACTATATAATTGTCTTAGGGTCACTTCCGTCTGTCTGTCTGTCCCAGAAATCCCGCGTCGCTGATTGGTCGCGCCAGCTGCCTGTCATGGCTGCCGTGACCAATCAGTGACGGCCAGAATCCGATTAGTCCCTCCCTACTCCCCTGCAGTCAGTGCCCGGCGCCCGCTCCAAACTCCCTCACCGCTCACACAGGGTTAATGCCAGCGGTAACGGACCGCGTTATGCCGCAGGTAACTCACTCCGTTACCGCCGCAATTAACCCTGTGTGAACAAGTTTTTACTATTGATGCTGCCTATGCATCTAATGTTAAAAATAATAAAAAAAATAAAAAATCATTATATACTCACCTTCCGCCGCCTTTTCCGCTCCTCGCGATGCTCCGGTGACAGGTCCATGCAAGCGGCAGGTTCCGTTGGCAAGGATGGTCTGCGAGAAGGACCTGCCATGACGTTACGGTCATGTGACCGTGACGTCATCACAAGTCCTGCGCGCCTGCGCGAGAAGGACCTGCCATGACGTTACGGTCATGTGACTGCGACGTCATCACACCCTGGGATCGGAAGCTGCCGCCTGCACCGAACACAGGCGACAGAACTACAAGGGACCCTCAGGAAGGTAAGTATATGTTTATTTTTTATTTTTTAACCTGTGACATACATGGCTGGGCAATATACTATGTGAATGGGCAATTTACTACGTGACTGGGCAATATACTATGTGGCTGGGCAATATACTACGTGGGCTGTGCTGTATACTACGTCGCTGTGCAATATACTACGTGGCTCTGCTGTATACTACATCACTGTGCAATATACTACGTGGCTGGGCAATATACTACGTGACTGGGCAATATACTACGTAACTGGGCAATATACTACGTAGCTGGGCAATATACTACGTGGCTGGGCAATATACTACGTGGGCTGTGCTGTATACTACGTGGCTGGGCAATATACTAAGTAACTGGGCAATATACTACGTAGCTGGGCAATATACTACGTGGCTCGGCAATATACTGCGTGGGCTGTGCTGTATACTACGTGGCTGGGCAATATACTACGTGGCTATGTGCTGTATACTACGTCACTGTGCAATATACTACATGGCTCTGTGCTGTATACTACGTCACTGTGCAATATACTATGTGGCTGGGCAATATACTACGTCACTGTGCAATATATTACGTGGCTGGGCAATATACTACGTAACTGGGCAATATACTATGTCACTGGGCAATATACTACGTCACTGTGCAATATACTGCGTGGCTGGGCAATATACTACGTAACTGGGCAATATACTACGTAACTGGGCAATATACTACGTGGGCTGTGCAATATACTATGTGGCTGGGCAATATACTATATGGCTGGGCAATATACTACGTGGCTGGGCAATATACTACGTGGGCTGTGCAATATACTACGTGGACATGCATATTCTAGAATACCCGATGCATTAGAATCGGGCCACCATATATATACACACCTATGTATATATCTGAGCTATATATACACTCACCGGCCACTTTATTAGGTACACCATGCTAGTAACGGGTTGGACCCCTTTTGCCTTCAGAACTGCCTCAATTCTTCGTGGCATAGATTCAACAAGGTGCTGGAAGCATTCCTCAGAGATTTTGGTCCATATTGACATGATGGCATCACACAGTTGCCGCAGATTTGTCGGCTGCACATCCCAAAGATGCTCCATACAAGGCAGGATGGATCCATGCTTTCATGTTGTTTACGCCAAATTCTGACCCTACCATCCGAATGTCGCAGCAGAAATCGAGACTCATCAGACCAAGCAACGTTTTTCCAATCTTCTACTGTCCAATTTCGATGAGCTTGTACAAATTGTAGCCTCAGTTTCCTGTTCTTAGCTGAAAGGAGTGGTACCCGGTGTGGTCTTCTGCTGCTGTAGCCCATCTGCCTCAAAGTTCGACGCACTGTGCGTTCAGAGATGCTCTTAGGCCTACCTTGGTTGTAACGGGTGGCGATTTGAGTCACTGTTGCCTTTCTATCAGCTCGAACCAGTCTGCCCATTCTCCTCTGACCTCTGGCATCAACAAGGCATTTCCGCCCACAGAACTGCCGCTCACTGGATTTTTTTTCTTTTTCGGACCATTCTCTGTAAACCCTAGAGATGGTTGTGCGTGAAAATCCCAGTAGATCAGCAGTTTCTGAAATACTCAGACCAGCCCTTCTGGCACCAACAACCATGCCACGTTCAAAGGCACTGAAATCACCTTTCCTCCCCATACTGATGCTCGGTTTAAACTGCAGGAGATTGTCTTGACCATGTCTACATGCCTAAATGCACTGAGTTGCCGCCATGTGATTGGCTGATTAGAAATTAAGTGTTAACAAGAAGTTGGACAGGTGTACCTAATAAAGTGGCCAGTGAGTGTGTGTATATATATATATATATATATATATATATATATATATATATATATATAATTGTCTAAGGGTTTTTCCGTCTGTCTGTCTGTCTGTCTGTCTGTCCTGGAAATCCCGCGTCTCTGATTGGTCGAGGCCGCCAGGCCTCAACCAATCAGCAACGGGCACAGCATGGCGATGATGATGTCATAAAGGTTGCCTCGACCAATCAGCGACGGGCACAGTCTGCCACGAATTCTGGAATCATCATTGTCCATATACTACGGGGACATGCTTATTCTAGAATACCCGATGCATTATAATCGGGCCACAATCTAGTAGTATATATCTGTGTGTCATCTCCCCTGTATATAGTATATATCTGTATGTCATCTCCTCCTGTATTAGACCGCGTTCACACATTATTTGGTCAGTATTTTTACCTCAGTATTTGTAAGCTAAATTGGCAGCTTGATAAATTCCCAGCCAACAGGAAGCCCTCCCCCCTGGCAGTATATATTAGCTCACACATACACATAATAGACAGGTCATGTGACTGACAGCTGCTGTATTTCCTATATGGTACATTTCTTGCTCTTGTAGTTTGTCTGCTTATTAATCAGATTTTTATTTTTGAAGGATAATACCAGACTTGTGTGTGTGTTTTAGGGCGAGTTTCATGTGTCAACTTGTGTGTTGAGTTGCATGTGGCTACATGCATGTAGCGACTTTTGTGAGATGAGTTTTGTGTGGCGACATGCGTGTAGCAACTTTTTGTGTGTCGAGTTGCATGTGATACGTTAGTGTTGCAAGTTGTGTGCAGCAAGTTTTGCACATGGTGAGTTTTGCGCGTGGCGAGTTTTATGTGAGGCAACTTTTGCATGTGTTGCAACTTTTGTGCATGTGGCAATCTTTCCGCGCGTGCAAGTTTTGCTTGTGGCGAGTTTTCCATGAGTTGAGTTTTGCATGTGTGGCGAGTTTTGCGTGAGCCTAGTTTTGCATGTGGCGAGTTTTGCGCGTGGCGAGTTTTGAGTGGCAACTTTTGTGTTTTGACTTTTATGTGGCGAGGTTGGTGTATGTGTGGTGAAATGTGTGCTGAGGGTGGTATATGTGTTCAAGCACGTGGTAGTGTGTGGCGCATTTTGTGTGTGTGTTCATATCCCCGTGTGTGGTGAGTATCCCATGTCGGGGCTCCACCTTAGCAATTGTATGGTATATGCTCTTGGCGCCATCGCTCTCACTCTTTAAGTCCCCCTTGTTCACATCTGGCAGCTGTCAATTCGCCTCCAACACTTTTCCTTTCACTTTTTCCCCATTATGTAGATAGGGGCAAAATTGTTTGGTGAATTGGAACGCACGGGGTTAAAATTTTGCCTCACAACATAGCCTATGACGCTCTCGGGGTCCAGACGTGTGACTTTGCAAAATTTTGTGGCTGTAGCTGCGACGGTGCAGATGCCAATCCCGGACATACACACACACATACATACACACACACATTCAGCTTTATATATTAGATGTGTACAGACATCAGATGTTATATACATTATAGTATGTGGCTGGTATATATTATATCATGTGTACAGATATCAGATGTTAAATGCAGGATAATGTATGACTGCTATATATTATAGTTTGTGTACAGATATCAGACGTTATAAACAGAATAGTATTTGACTGTTATATATTGTACTATGTGTACAGACAGTTGTTATATACAGGATAATATGTGACTGTTATATATTATACTATGTGTACAGATAACATATGTTATATGCAGGATAGTATGTGACTGGTATATACAGTGGGGAAAAAAATATTTAGTCAGCCACCAATTGTGTAACTTCTCCCACTTAAAAAGATGAGAGAGGCTTGTAATTTACATCATAGGTAGAACACAAATATGAGAGTCAAAATGAGAAATCAAATCCAGAAAATCACCTTGTTTGATTTGCAAGATTTATTTTGCAAATTATTG
Organism: Ranitomeya variabilis; assembly: GCF_051348905.1. Taxonomy (NCBI): domain Eukaryota; kingdom Metazoa; phylum Chordata; class Amphibia; order Anura; family Dendrobatidae; genus Ranitomeya; species Ranitomeya variabilis. The sequence goes on from NC_135235.1 coordinate 347,743,102, forward strand.
TGGAAAGTAAGTATTTGGTCACTAACAAAAGTTCACTTCAATATTTTGTTATATATCCTTTCTTGGCAATGACAGAGGTCAAACGTTTTCTGTAAGTCTTCACAAGTTTGGCACACACTGTTGGTGGTATGTTGGCCCATCTCCTCTAGAGCAGCGATGTTTTGGGCCTGTTGTTGGACAACACGGACTTTCAACTACCTCCAAATGTTTCATATGGCGTTGAGATCTGGGGACTGGCTAGGCCACTCCAGGACCTTCATATGCTTCTTATGAAGCCACTCCTTCGTTGCCCTGGTGTTGTGCTTGGGATCATTATCATGCTGAAAAATCCATCCATGTTTCATCTTCAATGCCCTTGTTGATGGAAGGAGGTTTGCACTTAAAATCTCACGATACATGGCCCCATTCATTCTTTCATGTACATGGATCAGTCATCCTGGTCCCTTTGCAGAGAAACAGCCCCAAAGCATGATGTTGCCACCTCCATTCTTCACAGAAGGTATGGTGTTTTTTGGATGCTGCTTAGCATTCTGTCTCCTCCGAGTTTTGTCTCTACCAAACAGTTCTACTTTGGTTTCATCAGACCATATGACATACTATTCTGAATAATGCAAATGCGGGATCGGATATTTACTGGCTTAAGCAGGGGAACGCGTTGGGCACTGCAGGATCTGAGTCCCTGGCGGCGTAGTGTGTTGCTAATGGTAGCCTTTGTTACGGTGGTCCCAGCTCTATGCAGGTCATTCACTAGGTCCCCGTGTGGTTCTGGGATTTTTGCTCACTGCTCTTGTGATCATTTTGACCCAACAGGTTGAGGTCTTGCTTGGAGCCCCTGATCGAGGAAATTATCAGTGGTCTTGTATTTCTTCCATTTTCTTATTATTGCTCCCACAGTTGATTTCATCACACCAATCTGCTTGCCTATTGCAGATTCAGTCTTCCCAGCCTGATGCAGGGCTACCAGAGGTGTATCTAGCCTTTCCTGCACCCGGGGCAAAGGATCAGTTTGGCGCCCCCCCCCCCCCCCAAATCTCCCCCCTAAAACTTCCCCCATTTGAACCTTAACTCTATTGAAACTGTATGACCAAGCCAAGGTACATTCCTGAGTCCCCATAATGTTAAAATAGATACCAATAAAAGTAAAATTAATTGAGACATCAGTAGGTTAAGTGTTTTTGAATATCCATATTGAATCAGGAGCCCCATATAATCCTGCATAAAGGTTAATAATGGCCCCATAAGATGCTCCATAGACACATTTGCCCAATATAGTGCTGCATAAACGTTGATTATGGCCTCATAAGATGCTCCATAAAGATATTTGCGCCATATAGTGCTGCAGAAACGTTGATTATGGCCCCATAAGATGCTCCATAAAGATATTTGCCCCATATAGTGCTGCAGAAACGTTGATTATGGCCCCATAAGATGCTCCATAGAGACAATTGCCCCATATAGTGCTGCACAAACGTTATGGCCCCATACAGACACTTGCCCCATTATAGTGCTGCACAAACGTTATGGCCCCATAAGATGCTCTATAGAGACGCTTGCCTCATATAGTGCTGCACAAACGTTATGGCCCCATAGATGCTCCATACAGACACTTGCCCCGTTATAGTGCTGCACAAATGTTATGGCCCCATAAGATGCTCTATACAGACACTTGCCCCATACAGTGCTGCACAAACATTATGGCCCCCATAAGATGCTCTATACAGACACTTGCCCCATATAGTGCTGCACAAACTTTATGGCCCCATAGATGCTCCATACAGACACTTGCCCCATTATAGTGCTGCACAAACGTTATGGCCCCATAAGATGCTCTATACAGACACTTGCCCCATATAGTGCTGCACAAACGTTATGGCCCCATAAGATGCTCCATACAGACACTGGCCCCATATAGTGCTGCACAAATGTTATGGCCCCATAAGATGCTCTATACAGACACTTGCCCCATACAGTGCTGCACAAACATTATGGCCCCCATAAGATGCTCTATACAGACACTTGCCCCATATAGTGCTGCACAAACTTTATGGCCCCATAAGATGCTCTATACAGACACTTGCCCCATATAATGCTGCACAAATGTTATGGCCCCATAGATGCTCCATACAGACACTTGCCCCATTATAGTGCTGCACAAACGTTATGGCCCCATAAGATGCTCTATACAGACACTTGCCCCATATAGTGCTGCACAAACGTTATGGCCCCATAAGATGCTCCATACAGACACTGGCCCCATATAGTGCTGCACAAATGTTATGGCCCCATAAGATGCTCTATACAGACGCTTGCCCCATAAAGTGCTGCACAAACGTTTTGGCCCCATAAGATGCTCTATACAGACACTTGCCCCATATAGTGCTGAACAAACATTATGGCCCCATAAGATGCTCTATACAGACACTTGCCCCATATAGTGCTGCACAAATGTTATGGCCCCATAAGATGCTCTATTCAGACGCTTACCCCATAGAGTGCTGCACAAACGTTATGGCCCGATAAGATGCTCTATACAGATACTTGCCCCATATAGTGCTGCACAAACTTTAAGGCCCCATAAGATGCTCTATAGAGACACTTGCCCCATATAGTGCTGCACAAACGTTATGGCCCCATTAGATGCTCTATACAGACACTTAACCCATATAGTGCTGCACAAACGTTATGGCCCCATAAGATGCTCTATACAGACACTTGCCCCATATAGTGCTGCACAAACATTATGGCCCCATAAGATGCTCTATACAGACACTTGCCCCATATAGTGCTGCACAAACGTTATGGCCCCATAAGATGCTCTATTCAGACGCTTACCCCATACAGTGCTGCACAAACGTTATGGCCCGATAAGATGCTCTATACAGATACTTGCCCCATATAGTGCTGCACAAACGTTAAGGCCCCATAAGATGCTCTATAGAGACACTTGCCCCATATAGTGCTGCACAAACGTTATGGCCCCATTAGATGCTCTATACAGATACTTGCCCCATATAGTGCTGCACAAACATTATGGCCCCATAAGACACTCTATACATACAATTGCCCCATATAGTGCTGCACAAACGTTATGGCCCCATAAGATGCTCTATACAGACACTTGCCCCATATAGTGCTGCACAAACGTTATGGCCCCATAAGATGCTCTATACAGACGCTTGCCCCATAGATGTTCCATACAGACACTTGCCCCGTTATAGTGCTGCACAAACGTTATGGCCCCATAAGATGCTCTATACAGACACTTGCCCCATATAGTGCTACACAAACATTATGGCCCCATTAGATGCTCTATACAGATACTTGCCCCATATAGTGCTGCACAAAAGTTATGGCCCCATAAGATGCTCTATACAGACACTTGCCCCAAACAGTGCTGCACAAACGTTATGGCCCCATAGATGCTCCATACAGACGCTTGCCCCATGTAGTGCTGCACAAATGTTATGGCCCCATAGATGCTCCATACAGACACTTGCCCCGTTATAGTGCTGCACAAACGTTATGGCCCCATAAGATGCTCTATACAGATACTTGCCCCATATAGTGCTGCACAAACGTTATGGCCCCATAAGATGCTCTATTCAGATGCTTCCCCCATAGAGTGCTGCACAAACGTTATGGCCCGATAAGATGCTCTATACAGATACTTGCCCCATATAGTGCTGCACAAAGGTTAAGGCCCCATAAGATGCTCTATAGAGACACTTGCCCCATATAGTGCTGCACAAACGTTAAGGCCCCATAAGATGCTCTATACAGACGCTTGCCCCAAATAGTGCTGCACAAACATTTTGGCCCCATAGATGCTCCATACAGACACTTGCCCCATATAGTGCTGCACAAATGTTATGGCCCCATAAGATGCTCTATACAGTCACTTGCCCCATATAATGCTGCACAAATGTTATGGCCCCATAAGATGCTCTATACAGACAATTGCCCCATATAGTGCTGCACAAACGTTATGGCCCCATAAGATGCTCCATACAGACACTGGCCCCATATAGTGCTGCACAAACGTTATGGCCCCATAAGATGCTCTATATAGACACTTGCCCCATATAGTGCTGCACAAACATTATGGCCCCATAAGATGCTCTATACAGATACTTGCCCCATATAGTGCTGCACAAACGTTAAGGCCCCATAAGATGCTCTATAGAGACACTTGCCCCATATAGTGCTGCACAAACGTTAAGGCCCCATAAGATGCTCCATACAGACACTGGCCCCATATAGTGCTGCACAAACGTTATGGCCCCATAAGATGCTCTATACAGACGTTTGCCCCATACAGTGCTGCACAAACATTTTGGCCCCATAGTTGCTCCATACAGACACTTGCCCCGTTATAGTGCTGCACAAACGTTATGGCCCCATAAGATGCTCTATACAGACACTTGCCCCATATAGTGCTGCATAAACATTATGGCCCCATAAGATGCTCTATACAGACACTTGCCCCATATAGTGCTGCACAAACGTTATTGCCCCATAAGATGCTCTATTCAGACGCTTACCCCATACACTGCTGCACAAACGTTATGGCCCGATAAGATGCTCTATACAGATACTTGCCCCATATAGTGCTGCACAAACGTTAAGGCCCCATAAGATGCTCTATAGAGACACTTGCCCCATATACTGCTGCACAAACGTTATGGCCCCATTAGATGCTCTATACAGACACTTAACCCATATAGTGCTGCACAAACATTATGGCCCCATAAGATGCTCTATACAGATACTTGCCCCATATAGTGCTGCACAAACATTATGGCCCATAAGACACTCTATACGTACAATTGCACCATGTAGTGCTGCACAAACGTTATGGCCCCATAAGATGCTCTATACAGACACTTGCCCCATATAGTGCTGCACAAACGTTATGGCCCCATAAGATGCTCTATACAGACGCTTGCCCCATAGATGTTCCATACAGACACTTGCCCCGTTATAGTGCTGCACAAACGTTATGGCCCCATAAGATGCTCTATATAGACACTTGCCCCATATAGTGCTGCACAAATATTATGGCCCCGTAAGATGCTCTATACAGATACTTGCCCCATGTAGTGCTGCACAAAAGTTATGGCCCCATAAGATGCTCTATACAGACACTTGCCCCATATAGTGCTGCACAAACGTTATGGCCCCATAGATGCTCCATACAGACGCTTGCCCCATATAGTGCTGCACAAATGTTATGGCCTCATAGATGCTCCATACAGACACTTGCCCTGTTATAGTGCTGCACAAACGTTATGGCCCCATAAGATGCTCTATACAGACACTTGCCCCATATAGTGCTGCACAAACATTATGGCCCCATAAGATGCTCTATACAGACACTTGCCCCATATAGTGCTGCACAAACGTTATGGCCCGATAAGATGCTCTATACAGGAACTTGCCACATATAGTGCTGCACAAACGTTAAGGCCCCATAAGATGCTCTAAACAGACACTTGCCCCATATAGTGCTGCACAAACGTTATGGCCCCATAAGATGCTCTATACAGACACTTGCCCCATATAGTGCTGCACAAACATTATGGCCCCATGAGATGCTCTATACAGACACTTGCCCCATATAGTGCTGAACAAACGTTATGGCCCCATAAGATGCTCTATTCAAACGCTTACCCCATAGAGTGCTGCACAAACGTTATGGCCCGATAAGATGCTCTATACAGATACTTGCCCCATATAGTGCTGCACAAACGTTAAGGCCCCATAAGATGCTCTATAGAGACACTTGCCCCATATAGTGCTGCACAAACGTTAAGGCCCCATAAGATACTCCATACAGACACTGGCCCCATATAGTGCTGCACAAACGTTATGGCCCCATAAGATGCTCTATACAGACGCTTGCCCCATACAGTGCTGCACAAACATTTTGGCCCCATAGTTGCTCCATACAGACACTTGCCCCGTTATAGTGCTGCACAAACGTTATGGCCCCATAAGATGCTCTATACAGACACTTGCCCCATATAGTGCTGCATAAACATTATGGCCCCATAAGATGCTCTATACAGACACTTGCCCCATATAGTGCTGCACAAACGTTATGGCCCCATAAGATGCTCTATTCAGACGCTTACCCCATACAGTGCTGCACAAACGTTATGGCCCGATAAGATGCTCTATACAGATACTTGCCCCATATAGTGCTGCACAAACGTTAAGGCCCCATAAGATGCTCTATAGAGACACTTGCCCCATATACTGCTGCACAAACGTTATGGCCCCATTAGATGCTCTATACAGACACTTAACCCATATAGTGCTGCACAAACATTATGGCCCCATAAGATGCTCTATACAGATACTTGCCCCATATAGTGCTGCACAAACATTATGGCCCATAAGACACTCTATACATACAATTGCCCCATGTAGTGCTGCACAAACGTTATGGCCCCATAAGATGCTCTATACAGACACTTGCCCCATATAGTGCTGCACAAACGTTATGGCCCCATAAGATGCTCTATACAGACGCTTGCCCCATAGATGTTCCATACAGACACTTGCCCCGTTATAGTGCTGCACAAACGTTATGGCCCCATAAGATGCTCTATATAGACACTTGCCCCATGTAGTGCTGCACAAACATTATGGCCCCATAAGATGCTGTATACAGATACTTGCCCCATATAGTGCTGCACAAAAGTTATGGCCCCATAAGATGCTCTATACAGACACTTGCCCCATATAGTGCTGCACAAACGTTATGGCCCCATACATGCTCCATACAGACGCTTGCCCCATATAGTGCTGAACAAATGTTATGGCCTCATAGATGCTCCATACAGACACTTGCCCTGTTATAGTGCTGCACAAACGTTATGGCCCCATAAGATGCTCTATACAGACACTTGCCCCATATAGTGCTGCACAAACATTATGGCCCCATAAGATGCTCTATACAGACACTTGCCCCATATAGTGCTGCACAAACGTTATGGCCCCATAAGATGCTCTATTCAGACGCTTACCCCATACAGTGCAGCACAAACGTTATGGCCCGATAAGATGCTCTATACAGGAACTTGCCACATATAGTGCTGCACAAACGTTAAGGCCCCATAAGATGCTCTAAACAGACACTTGCCCCATATAGTGCTGCACAAACGTTATGGCCCCATAAGATGCTCTATACAGACACTTAACCCATATAGTGCTGCAGAAACATTATGGCCCCATAAGATGCTCTATACAGATACTTGCCCCATATAGTGCTGCACAAACATTATGGCCCCATAAAATCCTCTATACATACAATTGCCCCATATAGTGCTGCACAAACGTTATGGCCCCATAAGATGCTCTATACAGACACTTGCCTCATATAGTGCTGCACAAACTTTATGGCCCCATAAGATGCTCTATACAGTCACTTGCCCCATATAATGCTGCACAAATGTTATGGCCCCATAGATGCTCCATACAGACACTTGCCCCATTATAGTGCTGCACAAACGTTATGGCCCCATAAGATGCTCTATACAGACACTTGCCCCATATAGTGCTGCACAAACGTTATGGCCCCATAAGATGCTCCATACAGACACTGGCCCCATATAGTGCTGCACAAATGTTATGGCCCCATAAGATGCTCTATACAGTCACTTGCCCCATATAATGCTGCACAAATGTTATGGCCCCATAGATGCTCTATACAGACACTTGCCCCATATAGTGCTGCACAAACGTTATGGCCCCATAAGATGCTCCATACAGACACTGGCCCCATATAGTGCTGCACAAATGTTATGGCCCCATAAGATGCTCTATACAGACGCTTGCCCCATATAGTGCTGCACAAACGTTTTGGCCTCATAAGATGCTCTATACAGACACTTGCTCCATATAGTGCTGCACAAATGTTATGGCCCCATAAGATGCTCTATTCAGACCCTTACCCCATAGAGTGCTGCACAAATGTTATGGCCCGATAAGATGCTCTATACAGATACTTGCCCCATATAGTGCTGCAGAAACGTTAAGGCCCCATAAGATGCTCTATAGAGACACTTGCCCCATATAGTGCTGCACAAACGTTATGGCCCTATTAGATGCTCTATACAGACACTTAACCCATATAGTGCTGCACAAACGTTATGGCCCCATAAGATGCTCCATACAGACACTGGCCCCATATAGTTCTGCACAAACGTTATGGCCCCATAAGATGCTCTATACAGACGCTTGCCCCATATAGTGCTGCACAAACGTTATGGCCCCATAGATGCTCCATACAGACACTTGCCCCGTTATAGTGCTGCACAAACGTTATGGCCCCATAAGATGCTCTATACAGACACTTGCCCCATAAAGTGCTGCACAAACATTATGGCCCCATAAGAGGCTCTATACAGACACTTGCCCCATATAGTGCTGCACAAACGTTATGGCCCCATGAGATGCTTTATTCAGACGCTTACCCCCTACAGTGCTGCACAAACGTTATGGTCCGATAAGATGCTCTATACAGATACTTGCCCCATATAGTGCTGCAAAAATGTTAAGGCCCCATAAGATGCTCTACAGAGACACTTGCCCCATATAGTGCTGCACAAACGTTATGGCCCCATTAGATGCTCTATACAGACACTTAACCCATATAGCGCTGCACAAACATAATGGCCCCATAAGACACTCTATACATACAATTGCCCCATATAGTGCTGCACAAACGTTATGGCCCCATAAGATGCTCTATACAGACGCTTGCCCTATAGATGCCCCATACAGACACTTGCCCCGTTATAGTGCTGCACAAACGTTATGTCCCTCCTAAGATGCTCTATACAGACACTTGCCCCATATAGTGTTGCACAAACATTATGGACCAATAAGATGCTCTATACAGATACTTGCCCCATATAGTGCTGCACAAAAGTTATGGCCCCATAAGATGCTCTATACAGACACTTGCCCCATATAGTGCTGCACAAACGTTATGGCCCCATAGATGCTCCATACAGACACTTGCCCCATATAGTGCTGCACAAATGTTATGGCCCCACAGATGCTCCATACAGACACTTGCCCCGTTATAGTGCTGCACAAACGTTATGGCCCCATAAGATGCTCTATACAGACACTTGCCCCATATAGTGCTGCAAAAATGTTAAGGCCCCATAAGATGCTCTATAGAGACACTTGCCCCATATAGTGCTGCACAAACATTATGGCCCCATTAGATGCTCTATACAGACACTTAACCCATATAGTGCTGCACAAACATTATGGCCCCATAGATGCTCCATACAGACACTTGCCCCATATAGTGCTGCACAAATGTTATGGCCCCATAGATACTCCATACAGACACTTGCCCCGTTATAGTGCTGCACAAACGTTATGGCCTCATAAGATGCTCTATACAGACACTTGCCCCATATAGAGCTGCACAAACAATATGGCCCCATAAGATGCTCTATACAGACACTTGCCCCATATAGTGCTGCACAAACGTTATGGCCCCATAAGATGCTCTATTCAGACGCTTACCCCATACAGTGCTGCACAAACTTTATGGCCCCATAAGATGCTCTATACAGACACTTAACCCATAAAGTGCTGCAGAAACATTATGGCCCCATAAGATGCTCTATTCAGATACTTGCCCCATATAGTGCTGCACAAACATTATGGCCCCATAAAATCCTCTATACATACAATTGCCCCATATAGTGCTGCACAAACGTTATGGCCCGATAAGATGCTCTATACAGATACTTGCCCCATATAGTGCTGCACAAACGTTAAGGCCCCATAAGATGCTCTATAGAGACACTTGCCCCGTTATAGTGCTGCACAAACGTTATGGCCCCATAAGATGCTCTATACAGACACTTGCCCCATAAAGTGCTGCACAAACATTATGGCCCCATAAGATGCTCTATATAGACACTTGCCCCATATAGTGCTGCACAAACGTTATGGCCCCATGAGATGCTCTATTCAGACGCTTACCCCATACAGTGCTGCACAAACGTTATGGTCCGATAAGATGCTCTATACAGATACTTGCCCCATATAGTGCTGCAAAAATGTTAAGGCCCCATAAGATGATCTATAGAGACACTTGCCCCATATAGTGCTGCACAAACATTATGGCCCCATTAGATGCTCTATACAGACACTTAACCCATATAGTGCTGCACAAACATTATGGCCCTATAAGACACTCTATACATACAATTGCCCCATATAGTGCTGCACAAACGTTATGGCCCCATAAGATGCTCTATTCAGACGCTTACCCCATACAGTGCTGCACAAACTTTATGGCCCCATAAGATGATCTATACAGACATTTAACCCATAAAGTGCTGCAGAAACATTATGGCCCCATAAGATGCTCTATACAGATACTTGCCCCATATAGTGCTGCACAAACATTATGGCCCCATAAAATCCTCTATACATACAATTGCCCCATATAGTGCTGCACAAACTTTATGGCCCCATAAGATGCTCTATACAGACACTTGCCCCATATAGTGCTGCACAAATGATATGGCCCCATAAGATGCTCCATACAGACACTTGCCCCGTTATAGTGCTGCACAAACGTTATGGCCCCATAGTTGCTCTATACAGACACTGGCCCCATATAATGCTGCACAAACGTTGATTATGGCCCCATAAGATGCTCCATACAGACACTGGCCCCCTATAGTGCTGCACAAACGTTATGGCACCATAAGATGCTCTATACAGACACTTGCCCCATATAGTGCTGCACAAACGTTATGGCCCCATAAGATGCTCTATACAGACGCTTGCCCTATAGATGCCCCATACAGACACTTGCCCCGTTATAGTGCTGCACAAACGTTATGTCCCCCTAAGATGCTCTATACAGATACTTGCCCCATATAGTGCTGCACAAAAGTTATGGCCCCATAAGATGCTCTATACAGACACTTGCCCCATATAGTGCTGCACAAAAGTTATGGCCCCATAGATGCTCAATACAGATGCTTGCCCCATATAGTGCTGCACAAATGTTATGGCCCCATAGATGCTCCATACAGACACTTGCCCCGTTATAGTGCTGCACAAACGTTATGGCCCCATAAGATGCTCTATACAGACACTTGCCCCATATAGAGCTGCACAAACAATATGGCCCCATAAGATGCTCTATACAGACACTTGCCCCATATAGTGCTGCACAAACGTTATGGCCCCATAAGATGCTCTATTCAGACGCTTACCCCATACAGTGCTGCACAAACTTTATTGCCCCATAAGATGCTCTATACAGACACTTAACCCATAAAGTGCTGCAGAAACATTATGGCCCCATAAGATGCTCTATACAGATACTTGCCCCATATAGTGCTGCACAAACATTATGGCCCCATAAAATCCTCTATACATACAATTGCCCCATATAGTGCTGCACAAACGTTATGGCCCCATAAGATGCTCTATACAGACACTTGCCCCATATAGTGCTGCACAAATGTTATGGCCCCATAAGATGCTCCATACAGACACTTGCCCCGTTATAGTGCTGCACAAACGTTATGGCCCCATAGTTGCTCCATACAGACACTGGCCCCCTATAGTGCTGCACAAACGTTATGGCACCATAAGATGCTCTATACAGATACTTGCCCCACATAGTGCTGCACAAAAGTTATGGCCCCATAAGATTCTCTATACAGACACTTGCCCCATATAGTGTTGCACAAACGTTATGGCCCCATAGATGCTCCATACAGACGCTTGCCCCATATAGTGCTGCACAAATGTTATGGCCCCATAGATGCTCCATACAGACACTTGCCCCGTTATAGTGCTGCACAAACGTTAAGGCCCCATTAGATGCTCTATACAGACACTTGCCCCATATAGAGCTGCACAAACATTATGGCCCCATAAGATGCTCTATACAGACACTTGCCCCATATAGTGCTGCACAAACGTTATGGCCCCATAAGATGCTCTATTCAGACGCTTACCCCATACAGTGCTGCACAAACGTTATGGCCCGATAAGATGCTCTATACAGAAACTTGCCACATATAGTGCTGCACAAACGTTAAGGCCCCATAAGATGCTCTATACAGATACTTGCCCCATATAGTGCTGCACAAACATTATGGCCCCATAAAATCCTCTATACATACAATTGCCCCATATAGTGCTGCACAAACGTTATGGCCCCATAAGATGCTCTATACAGACACTTGCCCCATATAGTGCTGCACAAACGTTATGGCCCCTTAAGATGCTCCATACAGACACTTGCCCCGTTATAGTGCTGCACAAATGTTATGGCCCCATAGTTGCTCTATACAGACACTGGCCCCTTATAGTGCTGCACAAACGTTGATTATGGCCCCATAAGATGCTCCATACAGACACTGGCCCCATATAGTGCTGCACAAACGTTATGGCCCCATAGATGCTCCATACAGATATTTGCCCCATTTGCTGTTGCTGCGATTAAAAAAAAAAATCACATACTCACCTCTCCATTGCTCAGGCCCCCGGCACTTTCAATATTCACCTGCTTCTCGTTCCGGCACCTCTCCATCTTCTGCCTCCTCTGCAGTGATGTTCAGGCAGAGGGCGCGCACTAACTACGTCACCGTGCCCTCTGACCTCAGCGTCACTGCAAAAGATGGAGCGGCGGCTGGAACGAGGAGCAGGTGAATATCGGGCTGCGCTCCCCCTCCCCATTATACTCACCTGTTTCCCCGTCGCTGCTGCTTTTTCCTGTACTGAGCAGTCACCGTTACCGCTCATTACAGTAATGAATATGCGGCTCCACCCCTATGGGAGGTGGAGACGCATATTCATTACTGTAATGAGCGGTACAATGTGACCGCTCAGTACAAGAAGAAGCCACCTTTTTAATCCCTGCCCCGCACTGTGCATAATGCATAACACAGTGCGGGGCGGGGATTCCAAAGTTGGCTGGCCGCAATGCCCACGCAGGCGCAGTGTGCAAGCCTATAAAAAAAGAAATCCACTTGAGAAAAAACATATATATAAATAAATAAATAATAAATAAACCAAAAACCAGTAGTATTCAAAATATAAATAATTTTATTCAGGAACACCAATCCAAACTGACACAACAATCAATTAAAAAACATATAACAAATCTAAAAATCCCAAGGGAAGAGAATACCACTCATGATCTGAATATTTTGTAACTATAGTACATGGTTTTTAAATAAATAATATATTATAAATAAGAAAATCCATACGTATATACTAAATTTAATCAATATTAATAAATTATTAAAGTGCTAGTAAGTATATACCCGAATCCAGAAAGTATAATCAAGTATATATAGTATAATTTAAGTATACCTATAATGTGCACATATCCTCATCACATGTAATAAACCCTAATAGGAAAGTGACTAGTGCATAATAAAAATTCCATATACTAACCAGGATTCATTTTTCACGTGGTATTGCTGCTATCCCACACTCCAACGCGCGTTTCACGTCGCTTCCTCAGGGAGTGATAAAAAAGAGGGCAAATAGCCGTATATATAGGTCCACAAAGTAACATCCGGCCAATGACAGGTTCGCCGCTCAGATGTGTGTAATGCGGCGCTTGATCCACCGCCACACATCACAATGCACCTTCACCGGCCTTGCGGCAACGTCACAAGAGGGCGCAGCCGCACCATCCGTGACGTCACAGGCAAGGCACGTGATATGGTACACGTGCAGGGAGGCAGATCAAGCGCACAACACCGCGGCAGCCATCAGATGTACTGGCAAGGGGAAGGGCAAAAGGCAAACAGGACTTGAAAGTGTATCCAACCTGATACAGGTATAGAAAAAAAGGGGGGATCGCATATTTCAACATCAGAGCAATCATGCAAGGACAAATAAACGTGATAATAAATAAGTGCATATGAAAATTGTATAAAAAATACATGATATTATACACCATAATTACAAATATGTATACCCACCACATAATTACAAACAATATAAATAAATAATAATATTAACATTCATCAAAGCATTATACATCGTGAAAAATAAATAAATAATACAAATCAAAAAACAAATAGTAAAAGTAATTAAATGAACAATTAAATAAATAAATAAAGAAATCTTCTTGACGTGTACGACGTGCCTCAAAAAAAGGGGGGGAGGGGAAGAATTTCCTTTGCTCCAATGCGAACCTTCTCCATATCGATACTCAATCCTTAATATACATATAATGGGCCTGAAAAACTAGGACAAAAGATAAATTGAAAACAATAATACGGCTACCAATCCCTCAGAACCAAGAAAGGGAGGGAATAGAAAAGAGAGATTAAAGAAAAGAAAAAGAAAAATAAAACCGAAAAGAAATATATAAAAAATATATATATAAAAGAATTAAATATATACATAATAAAATAACAAACCAAAATTATATAAATCTTCAAGGTGTATACATATACCATTTATATCTACATAATTTCATGGCATGGAAGCTAATGATCAGCCAGGGAATGAAGCTCAAATTACAAAAAACTGGAGAATCCCCATTGATCATTAAGACCAAGTGGTTTCATCGTCCTGAGTGTCGTTATCCAACGACACTCCTTCTGTGCCAGCTTATTCATCAGATGGCCACCACGAGTTCCCAAGTGGACCACATCAATGCCTTTCACCTGCATCTCAATTGTTCCCGTAGGATGAAATTCCCGATAGTGGGAGGGAATCGTTTTAAGCTTTGCAACTTCCTCCTTTTGTGAATCCTCACATCCTATCAATCTAGCTGCCCGTATATCCTTAATATGTTCCGGGACTCGTACACGTAGCTGTCTCGATGTGAGGCCTATATAAATAAGCCCACATGGGCACGTAATATAGTACACTACTGATGTAGTTCTACAATTAATAGGGTGCACTATCTTGAATGTACGGGAGTTGGAAGAATTCATAAATACATCTGTCTTGACCATATATCTGCATGCACTACACCCACCACATGGCCGTGAACCCCAAGTTGGTCCCTTAGAATTAAAGATGAATTGTGACCTAGGAGGAATATAGTGACTATGCGTAATCATCTCACCTACGGTCTTACTCCTCCTTGCAACGATCCTTGATGTTCCTTCAATCAATTTAGCTAATTCCGGATCCTCTCTCAGAATGGGCCAATGGCGGTTCATGATGTCACCCATGTCCCTCCATCTGCTGTGGTAATTGGTGATAATCCATAATTGTGGTTCCTCTTTCCCTCGTATCCGATCATGAAGAAGACTATTCCGACTCCTTTCCTTAGCTTGTTGGTATCCTTTTTCAACATCACCCAACATATAGCCTCGATGAAGAAATCGCTGTTTCAAGTCACGAGCTTGATTTTCAAATTCCTCCTCAGAGTCACATATCCTCCTGGCTCTAATGAACTGTCCCTTAGGGATTGCTTTAATGGTATGTCTGGGGTGCGCAGATCTTGCATGCAACAATGAGTTGGTACTTGTTTCCTTGCGGTAGATGGTGCTGTGAATATTGCCCAATTGATCAACAGAGAGTTGCAAATCCAAAAAATCTATTTTATTCTCCTCCACTTTAAACGTAAACTTAATATTCCAATCATTGGCATTGAGATATGTCAGGAAGTCCTCCAGTTCAATTCTGCTCCCCTGCCAAATAATAAGCACATCATCTATGAAGCGCATCCAGCTCAATATGTTAGGTCCCAATGTATCAGATGAAAATGACAACATGTATTCTCTCTCCCAATGGCCCATAAACAGGTTAGCGTACGAGGGCGCAAAACACGCCCCCATCGCCACTCCCCGTTTCTGGTTAAAATACCGGTCCTTAAAGGTGAAGTAATTGTGCGTGAGTGCATAGTCCAATAATTCCAATAAAAGGTCCAACAGATCAGAATCCATACCCTTGTTTAGCAAGAAAAATCTGACAGCCGCAATACCCTTCTGATGTTCAATACAGGTGTATAGCGATTCTACATCGCCTGAGATGAACAGCATATCTGATTCAAAGGTAATACCCTGTATCCTCCTTAGTACATCGCCAGAGTCCTTGATGTACGATGGTAGTTCAAACACACATGGTTTCAAATAATAATCCAAAAAACGGGAGATCATTTCATTCAACCCCCCACACCCGGAGACAATAGGTCTACCGGGTGGGTTCGAAAGACTTTTGTGGACCTTGGGTAAAAAATATATGGTTGGAACCACCGGATGAATAACCCGTAGTCCTTCCCATATTGTTTTAGTAATACAACCATTCTCAAGTGCAATATCAAGGATATGAAACAGTTGAGTCTGAAAGGTGGATGTGGGGTCTGATGATAGTTTCTGATAACAAGTATCATCATTTAACTGTTTGAAGGCCTCCTTCTCATATAATTGTACCGGCCATACCACCACATTACCACCTTTATCAGCCGGTTTGAATACCACCTGTTTCATATCCTTGAGTTCCTGTAAGGCCCTCCGTTGGATGGGAGTCAGATTATCATATGGTCTTTTAGTCTGCAGCTGATATAACTCACTGCAAACCATTCTCACAAAAACCTCAATAGAGGAATTCAAAGTTAATGGTGGAAATGTCTTGGATCTCTTTTTAATAAAATCAGGAAACTTACCCTGTTCTGACTCTTGTTGTTCCAGAAGGAGGCTCTCTAATACCCGGAGCGCTTCCAGTTCCACCTCTGTTGAAAAAGGGGCAGTATTTTTACTATGAAACTTCCTCAGAATCAATTTACGAGCAAATAAAAAAACATCTTTAATAGCCTCAAAGGTGTCAAAATTAGCAGTTCGACAAAATGTCAGGCCTAAAGACAATACAGATTGCTGGGCTGATGTAAGAACAATGTCAGATAGGTTAATTACCTTAAGCTCATTGCCTTGCTTAGAATCCTGATATTTATTTTTCTTGTTATATCCACTTGTCTTTTGACGAGTGTTATAACGTCTTAAATCCATAGCTGGTTCTCCAATACTAGCACTGATGCTCTATACAGACACTTGCCCCATATAGTGCTGCACAAACGTTATGGCCCCATAAGATGCTCCATACAGACACTTGCCCCGTTATAGTGCTGCACAAATGTTATGGCCCCATAGTTGCTCTATACAGACACTGGCCCCTTATAGTGCTGCACAAACGTTGATTATGGCCCCATAAGATGCTCCATACAGACACTGGCCCCATATAGTGCTGCACAAACGTTATGGCCCCATAGATGCTCCATACAGATATTTGCCCCATTTGCTGTTGCTGCGATTAAAAAAAAAAATCACATACTCACCTCTCCATTGCTCAGGCCCCCGGCACTTTCAATATTCACCTGCTTCTCGTTCCGGCGCCTCTCCATCTTCTGCCTCCTCTGCAGTGATGTTCAGGCAGAGGGCGCGCACTAACTACGTCACCGTGCCCTCTGACCTCAGCGTCACTGCAAAAGATGGAGCGGCGGCTGGAACGAGGAGCAGGTGAATATCGGGCTGCGCTCCCCCTCCCCATTATACTCACCTGTTTCCCCGTCGCTGCTGCTTTTTCCTGTACTGAGCAGTCACCGTTACCGCTCATTACAGTAATGAATATGCAGCTCCACCCCTATGGGAGGTGGAGACGCATATTCATTACTGTAATGAGCGGTACAATGTGACCGCTCAGTACAAGAAGAAGCCACCTTTTTAATCCCTGCCCCGCACTGTGCATAATGCATAACACAGTGCGGGGCGGGGATTCCAAAGGTGGCTGGCCGCAATGCCCACGCAGGCGCAGTGTGCAAGCCTGGCTGGGACATCAGACGGCCAGAGCTTACTGCGTCTGCGCAGGACACCAGTACACAGCGCAGGCGCCGGTTTTGAAACGATAACAGCGCTGAGGGGGCGGCGGCGAAACCGCAGGAAGATTGGAGTGACTGCAGAGGAGCTGGCCAAGCTGGGGAGTGAGGACCCGCCTCCCTGGCTAGAGACAGGAATTGTGGCTAAGTGTAAAAACGCTTTATTTGGGGTATACTTGAACCTAAAACTAAAAGAGCCACCTTGTTAGAATGCAGCATTACTGCTGCACAAGGTGGCTCTTTTAGTTTATAACGGCTGGAGGGGGGTGACAGTGGCCCTTTAAGGTACCGTCACATTAAGCTACGCTGCAGCGATATCGACAACGATGCCGATCGCTGCAGTGTCGCTGTGTGGTCGCTGGAGAGCTGTCACACAGACAGCTCTCCAGTGAACAACGATGCCGAAGTCCCCGGGTAACCAGGGTAAACATCGGGTTACTAAGCGCAGGGCCACGCTTAGTAACCCGATGTTTACCCTGGTTACCATTGTAAGTGTAAAAAAAAAACAGTACATACTCACCTTCTGATGTCCGTCAGGTCCCTGGCCGTCTTCTTCCCGCACTGACTGTGAGCTCCGGCCGGCCGTAAAGTAAAAGCAGAGCACAGCGGTGACATCACCGCTGTGCTGTGCTTTACGTCCGGCCGGCACTCACAGTCAGTGCGGGAAGCAGATGGCCAGGGACCTGACGGACATCAGAAGGTGAGTATGTACTGTTTTTTTTTTACATTTACAATGGTAACCAGGGTAAACATCGGGTTACTAAGCGCGGCCCTGCGCTTAGTAACCCGATATTTACCCTGGTTACCATTGTAAAACATTGCTGGCATCATTGCTTTTGCTGTCAAACACGACAATACACGCCGATCTGACGACCAAATAAAGTTCTGGACTTTCAGCAATGACCAGCGATATCACAGCAGGATCCAGATCGCTGCTGCGTGTCAAACACAACGATATCGCTATGCAGGATGCTGCAACGTCACGGATCGCTATCGTTATCGTTGCAAAGTCGTTTAGTGTGAAGGTACCTTTATGCTTAATGTTCTTCTGCTCTTTGTTCTGCAGCTTCTTGTTCTTCTACTTCTCGGTTTTCAGGGTCGTCGTCTCCAGGGTCGTTGTCTCTGGGGTCGTCGTCGTCTTCGGGGTGGTCTTCAGGGTCGTCGTCACCAGGGTTGTCGTCTCAGGGGTCGTCGTCTCTGGGGTCGTCGTCATCTTAGGGGTGGTCTTCAAGGTCGTCGTCTTTAGGGTCTTGAACTTGGAAATTTAGCAGAAGGTACAAGAAGGCTGAGGAAATGCGGAGAACCAGCTGACGGTACTGGAACCCGGATGGCTACCTGAAGGTCCAAGAGCCAATGGAACTACTGAGGACCAGCTGACGTTACTGGAACTCGGTTACTAAGCAGGAGGTACCCGTGCCAGAAAGCACTACCAAGGACCACCTGACGTTGGTGGAACTCTGATACCCAGAAGGAGGCACCTGAGCCAAAGGCTCTGCCCGGAACCAGCTGACGGTACTGGAACCAGGATGGGGAGCAGAAGGTACAAGAGCAAAAGACACTGCCGAGAACCAGCTGATGGTACTGGAACCCGGATGGGTAGCAGAAGGTAAAAGAGCCAATGGAACAACTGAGGACCAGCTGACGGTACTGGAACCCGGTTACTAAGCAGGAGGTACCCGTGCCAGAAAGCACTACCAAGGACCACCTGACGTTGGTGGAACTCGGATACCCAGAAGGAGGCCAAAGGATCTGCCTTTAACCAGCTGACGGTACTGGAACCAGGGGGACCTATTCAAGATTGTCTTCCTAAGAACCAGCTAATGGTGCTGGAACTCAGATAGGCAGAAAAAGGTCCACAGGAAAAACAAAAGTTGCTAGGCCGCCGCGAGCCGGCCGTGGTTATCGAAAATCCAGTCCAACAGGGGGAGCTTGTCCTATTGGCTATACGGAACCAGCCTTGATTGCCAGTTCCCGCAGCCCACATAGGAAGCACCTGAACTGCAGGCACCATGGAGTCGGCTAACCCGACCTCAACCCGACAGGACAATGTATTGGAGGCCAAGTGACCTTGACGCTACCCGGAAACAGCTGGCGTGCTGTAACCGGGCTGGACAGGAGGGAGTACCTGTGCCAAAGACACTTCTGGAGCAGGGTAGAGTTATTGCTGCAACACAGCAGGGGCGCAGCTGGCATTACTGAACCCCACTAACACAGGAGCGAGTGTTTTTTTCTGTGCAGATAGCACTTCCGAGCAGCAACTAGTGGTGCTGGAGCTCAGGGACAGCAGGAGGAGCAGAGTGTAGGCCAAAGCCTGCACTCGAGGCATTTTTTTTTTTTTTTAATTCGTTTATTAATTCCAGAATAAAACAAACAATGCACACATTTGCATTTATCATTATCAATTATACCGCAGAATACAAGTAATTGCAGAATATCATCATATCCAAAGTTTATAGGGGTAATAAATTGTGCATGTTAAATCATTAGTGCCTATAAAATATCTACTATACAACTTTAACAACTTTAACCGTTAATAGTAAGTCGCCAAAAGGAAAAACACAAGCCTACTCTCCTGTGTATGTATCTAATCAGTGTAGAATACAGAGTATGATAAGAGGAATTCCATCTACCCCAAATTTTTTTGAATTTACCTGGGCATCCTCTATTTTGGTATAGTGTTCTTTCATATGGAATAACCGAGTTCACCAAGTCAATCCAAGCTCTGAGAGACGGGGAGGAACCACCCATCCACCTTAACTCCAGTACCTTCCGTGCCAATAAGAGCGTCTCTCGAAGAAAGATCCTAGTATGGTGATCCCAGGTCTCTATATCCCACACCTCGAATAAGCAGGTCAATGGCTCAAGTGGGACAGGGATCGACAATAAAGATGTTAGTAGTGTCGTGATCTCTTTCCAATAGTGAAAAATTACCGGGCACCTCCATATCATATGGATAAAATCTGCTTCACGTGTATGGCATCGTAAGCAATCTGACGAGTGGAGGCAACCCATTTTAAAGAGTCGTGTCGGGGTCAAATAAGTCTGATAAATAATATATAGCTGGGTCATCCTGTTATTAACTGAAGGAGAAATTTTAGTTGGAGATTCTAGAATATCTTCCCATTCCTCTCCCAGTATATCGGGAAGAAGTCCCTCCCACTTCCCTTTGATAGAGTTAATAGTAGACCCATCTCCCATGGATAGTAAATACTTATATAAAGAGGAAATGAGTACCTGAGGACCCTGTGAGTTGAGAATGCCTATCAGAGGTAAAGATGAGATCGCTCGACCTGCACCCGCATTTCGTATATGCGATTGGAAAGCTGACCTTAGCTGTAAATAACGGAAAAATTGAGATCTTGGGATGTTGTAAGTATTCCGTAGTTGTTCGAAGGATACAAAAAACCCCTGGTCATGTACATTGCCCACCGAAAGAACACATGAGATCCAGAACTCAGTAGATGGGTGATTCAATAGTTCTGGGAAACAACTATTATTCCACAGTGGCATTTCGGCTATTATATCTGCAAATTTAATAACTCTTTTGATTTGTCTCCATATTAATCTCGCCAGTCGAAGTAAAGGCAGCAAACGGGGAGCACTGATTTTCTCCACTTCCAAAAATCCCAATGGACAATCAATCCGGGCAGAATGGATTAGATGACTCTCTGAATTAGGTAGGGAGTTTTAAGGCATCCATTTGCTTATTGCCTTAGCTTGCCCGGCAAGATAGTACAGATAAAAGTCTGGTAGGCCCGCCCCACCCCCCCTTTTTCAGTCTCTGTAGAGTAGATAGTTTAAGTTTGGGTCTGGTCTTTCCCCATATAAAGGATGTGATTAGGGAGTTTAAATTTGCAAATAAAGACTTGGGTATTGGCACAGCACTATGTTGGAAACAGTAATTAAGTTTGGGAAGCAATATCATTTTAATTAGATTAATGCGGCCTGCAACAGAGAGAGGGAGTTTGCTCCAGGTTATAAATTTAGATTTGACCAGGTCTAATAGTGGATAAATGTTAAGTTGTAGATCCAGCCGACTATATTGAGACATATGGATTCCTAGATATTTGAAGTTGGAGACTACAGGTAGTTACGAGAGATTTTTGAGACAGCGTATCGGAGCATGAGACAGAGGCATCAGGGCAGACTTGTCCCAATTTATATAAAGACCGGAGAATTTACCAAATTTATCAATGGTCGTTATTACTTGTGGTAGTGTTTCTTCTATTTTATCCATAAATATGATCATGTCATCGGCATAAAGACCGATGGCATCCACACGATCCGCAATATTTATTCCCTTAATATCTGTGGAGGACCTTATGCGTATTGCTAAAGCCTCTATCGTGAGGGCAAAGAGGGCCGGGGACAGAGGACATCCTTGACGGGTTCCCCTATGCAAGGTAAAAGAATCAGAGATAGAGTTATTCACAATTACACGCGCCCTAGGATTCCTATATAGTGTATCTATCCCTCTAATAAATTTGTCCCCAAAACCGTATTTCTGTAGAGATGCGGAGAGGAAAAGCCATTCGAGAGAGTCGAACGCTTTGGCTGTGTCTAGTGATGCCAGTGCCCAATTATTATCCGACTCTAGAGAACTATATTGAATCACCGATTGGACCCGCCTAATATTGATGGAGGTACTTTTCCCAGGCATAAAGCCAGTTTGATCTGGGTGTATAAGGTCTAATATGATCGTGTTTAATCTACAATAATATTTGCATCGTAAAATGTTTCAGGCATAGATTCTCCCTCCCATATACTCCGGAGTACCTTCAGTAAAAGTGGTACCAGGTGGTTCCGGTATTTTTTATAGAACTCAGCGGGAAACCCGTCGGGTCCAGGGGCCTTCCCAGTGGCCATGTCCATTATAGCGTGCTCCACTTCCTCCAGAGTAAACTCGGCCTCCATAAAAGCTTGCTGGGTTGGACTCAGTGAGGGGAACTTTATGTCCGATAAATAGTCTACACATTCAGGGACACCAAGACCACTACCAGATTTGTACAATAACTTATAGTAATTACAAAAACACCGAAGAATCTCCTCAGTAGAGGATACCAACGAACCATCAAGTGCCCAAATCTGTAGTACTGTATTAGAGGTATTATGTTGGCGTACTAAAAAGGCTTGAAGTGTACTGGCCTGATTCCCCAATTCAAAATAGGATTGACGGGTAAAGAATAATTTGCGTATCGATTTAGTGTCTATATGCTGGGTATATATTCTTTGGGAAGTGAGCCATTCCGCCCTGCTGCCACTGGTTTGATTGGTTACATAGGCGGCCTCCGAATCCCTCAGTTGCCGCTTCATCTCATCATCCTCCCCTGCCGTCGTCCTTTTTATGTAAGAAATTGTGGAGGACAGACATCCCCTTAAATATGCCTTTAGAGTGTCCCAAAACAGATTAAGATTTGAGGGGTCTGGATGAGTAGAGACAAAGCAGTTCAGCTGATCAACCGTTCTATCACTAGAATCTATCAATTTCAACCAGAAGGGATTAAATTTCCAAGGTATATTATTATTTGACTGACCGTATTTAAATTTAAGAATAACTGGACTGTGGTCTGATATCCCCCTATTACCATGTTCGACACTATCCACCCATAATGCCAGGTCACTAGATCCAAATATGTAATCTATGTGAGATAGAGATCGTCTAGTTGATGAATGGCAGGTATATTCCTTTGTCTCAGGGTGACGTGTTCTCCATAGATCCAACCATCCGCTACCGCTCATAGATAGTGCCAATTGAGAGGGGGACTGAGAAGGAGGCCCCCCGGACATCTCGCCGTCTAGTCTCAATCTATCTTTAAAATTATCCATGACTAAGTTAAAGTCTCCCATACAAATAACACTAGCATTAGGATAATTTAGGGAGAAACCCATTGCCATGCGGAGAACCGATATACTAGCCGGGGGTGGGTTATAAACACATAATATCACATATTCATGCGTATTAATAAAGGCGTGTACAAAAACAAAGCGACCCTCGGGATCTCTTAGTGCCTCCCTAGCCTCCCATCTAACACTCCTATGTAAGGTTGAGCGACTTTCATTTTTTAAAGATCGAGTCGGGTTTTGTGAAACCCGACTTTGTCCAGAGTCGAGTCGAGTGCAGTCGGCCGATTATCGCTAAAAGTCGGGGTTCGACCGAAACACGAAACCCAATGCAAGTCAATGGGGAAGCATAGTCGGCAGTGAGTGGAGGCCAGGAAAACACCTACAGTGCCCATTTTAATGCCCAAAACATCCATTCTTGTTTCTGAAGCTTGTCAATCTTAATTAACTTTATAATAATAGTTGTTCAATGGAACTTGGGGGTCATTTGGCAAAAGTTGTGGGGGGTAGGGCTGGTTCAAGGTTTTAGTGGGCCCAGGAATCATGGACTATGTCACGGCGGTGGAGCAAGGAGAGGTAAGTATTTCAACGTTGCAAGTGCTGTGATCCTGAGCAAGCAGGGGGGCACACTTGTTCGCATTGGCACTGGCACAGGGCCCCTCAAAGTACAGCGGTGTGTTTGCACGGCGGGGGCGCCTCCCACCAGCAGCGACACTTTTGCATACTCTGAGGGGCCCTGTGCCAGTGACGTCGCCAACGAGTATGCCCCCCCCACCTGATGAAGGAACCTGCACTTTCATCTGCACCTTCCTCTTTGTCCCTGTGTAAGGTGGTATAACATGCGGGAAGGGGAACCTTACTTTCAGCAGGGTCAGATTCTGGCTGTGTAGAGTGCAAGGGGAATGTAGTGGTCTAGGTCAATGTACCAGCAGACATATCTAGCAGTGGCTGGGCAATGGGCAGGATGAGGAGGAAACAGATATAGGGCCAAAGAATAAAGTAGGCTAAATGCAGTTCAAAATTGGTAACAGGACTAAACAGGCGGCATTGCTTTGTTCAGTGGAGTAGTAAACCCAGGAGCAGCAGACACTGTTTTAAGGGCCCAAACACACTAATAGGCCAAATGCAGTTTAATATCTGATACTTTAGGCCAAAAGCCTAAGACTGAAGCTCAGCTTTATTCAGTTGAGGGCAAACACCAGGGAGGGGCAGACACCGTTAGTAGGCCCTAACCACCACCAATTTTTAAAAACACAGCACTTAATGAGAGCTGTTGTGAACTATATTTCTTGGCTCCCTCTTGTGGTCACTAGCGGTATGACACTTTGTTTGTCATTCCCCAGGTTGGTACTCACCTGGTTCGTTTGGCCTTGGGTGTTCCTATTTAAACTTCCTGGATACTCAGTCTAGTGCCTGGAATCAATGTAATCAGTCTATGTCTGTGTTCTCCTGACTCCTGGTCTCCTGATTTTTGCAAGATAAGCTAAGTTCTGCTTTCTTATTTTTGTTCATTTGCATTTGCTCTTATTTTGTTCCAGCTTGCTCAAAATGTGATTTCTATGTAAAACAAGAAGGGATTATAGGGAGAGAAATGGGAAGCGCAGACTTCTGAGTGTAGTAGTTAGTTTCCAAAGGTGTGTACTCAGTGTGAATCCACTCACCTTTTTGGTGTCTTGATATACTGTGTATAGATCCAATCCATGGATCACTCCATTCCTCTTTCCACTCAGTTTGCTGCAAAGATCTGGGAACTGATGAGCGCACTGAACAGTGCTTTCATAGGCGATAACACTTTGTGAATGTTTTTCCCAGCAATATGCGCTCCTGAAGGATGATGATGGAACTCGATATTCTGATTCAAAGATGATTTTTATTTCAAACTAAAATACAACCGGTTTCGACTTCTTAGGGTATGTGTCCACGTTCAGGATTGCATCAGGATTTGGTCAGGATTTTACCTCAGTATTTGTAAGCCAAAACCAGGAGTGGGTGATAAATGCAGAAGTGGAGCATATGTTTCTATTATACTTTTCCTCTAATTGTTCCACTCCTGGTTTTGGCTTACAAATACTGATGTAAAATCCTGACCAAATCCTGATGCAATCCTGAACGTGGACACATACCCTTAGAGTCTTCCTCAGGTATAATGTCATGCATATAAACAGATCTATCTGAACACATTTTATAGCAGATATCCCTGCATGTCAATGTGGGTGGGGACTGACAATTTTTTTTTCTTTTTTTTTTTTTTTTCCTTTTTTCTTTTTTTCTTTCTCACACAAGGAGGAAAAAAAGTGTTAAAAAACTCCACACTGAAAAAAACATAAACAAAAAAAAAAAAAAAATGTACCCACAAATTTTTCACTAAAATGATTTTTTCTTTTCTAAAAACACTATAAATATAATTATGCTATATCTAAAATTTCTTTTAAAATGTTATGAAACATACTAAAGTGTGATTTCATACTAAAATGTAAAATCCTACAAACATATACATAATAAAAAAAACAAAAAAAACCAAAAAAAAAAACCTCCCTTTTTTCATATTGGGACTATTTCCAAATGCCAAATACAAATTTTCGAAATTTCATTCATATCAAAACTGAAAAAACTAATATGCAATTTTGTACCTGTCAATTTATTTGCTTTGTACATCATATACCTTCTATAACATCATTTAATCCATCTGGGTATAATGTACCCAGACGGAAGATCCAATATGATTCTTTCCAGTTTAACTTTTGTACTCTATTAGTACAATTCACAGGTATTTGCTCCAACGGGGTTACAGAAATATTGAATGTTTTATTATGCTTCAAACATAAATGCCGGGATAAGCTCTGCTTTAAAAAGCCATTTTTAGTATTGTGTCTGTGGCCATTCATACGGGATCGTAAGGACTGAATAGTCCGACCCTCGTATTGCAGGCCACAGGCACAGGTAATAACATATATCACAAAATCACTATCACATGTTAGTTTTTGTGTGATTGCTATGGTTTCACCCGTACTATACGACGTGATGTGATGAGTCACATGGGTGATAATTTTACAGGTACAACATTTTCGGGAACCACATCGATAAATACCCGGTTTGGAAGCATCCGTTTTGTTTATCCTAATTTTTTCTTTTCTCTGTATACATTCACGTTCCTCATCTTTGATCATTCTGAGATTACTAAGGGCAATTATACCCTTCACTGTTTGGCCCCTACGAAAAGTAATATTGGGTTTGTCTGGTAAAAGTTTTTTCAAAAATGTATCTTTTTTCAATAAGTACCAATATTTATTTAAAATGTTTCTTATCTCTATATTACTACTATTAAAAGCAGTGATAAAATTATACTGCCACCCATCTTTTTTTCTATCCTTATTATTTTTGTTTTTATTAGTTGTCTGCTCAGGTTTTTCTCCTCTTTCCTTAGTTATCCCCTCTTCCACTTCCTTATTTTTATTATTCTCTCTGGATAAGCACTCCTGCTGAGTTCTTTCTAGATTGGTTCTATATGCTGCCATAATTAATCGCTTTGGATATTTCTTATCCGTAAACCTATCGATCAAAATTTTCGATTGTTCTACATAATCTTTCTTATTTGTATTATTTCTCCTGATTCCATGGAACTGGCTATAAGGAATGTTTTGCTTCCATTTTTGATGGTGTGCACTCCGATAATCGAGGAAACCATTGGTGTCAGTTTTCTTGAAGTAAGTTCTAGTGCTAATTTTTTTGTTTTTATGAGATATTTCTAGATCAAGAAAATTTTATTTTTTCTTTATTAACCTCTGCGGAAAACAGATAGATCTGTTTATATGCATGACATTATACCTGAGGAAGACTCTAAGAAGTCGAAACCGGTTGTATTTTAGTTTGAAATAAAAATCATCTTTGAATCAGAATATCGAGTTCCATCATCATCCTTCAGGAGCGCATATTGCTGGGAAAAACATTCACAAAGTGTTATCGCCTATGAAAGCACTGTTCAGTGCGCTCATCAGTTCCCAGATCTTTGCAGCAAACTGAGTGGAAAGAGGAATGGAGTGATCCATGGATTGGATCTATACACAGTATATCAAGACGCCAAAAAGGTGAGTGGATTCACACTAAGTACACACCTTTGGAAACTAACTACTACACTCAGAAGTCTGCACTTCCCATTTCTCTCCCTATAATCCCCTCTTGTTTTACATATATATTGTGTTGTGAGGACCATACCTGAACAGCAATAGAGGAGAAACTTCCTACAGCCCAAGGAAGAGGACAGCAGCGGCTTATAACATGGAATACTTCACCAATCGAATTGAGAGACGTAAAAATATCCTTTCTACTTTAATCTTATCTACACCTACAGTTGACACAAATAAGTCTAACCCTTTGGAGATTGACAATGAAACTGAGAAAAACATGAAAGGTGAAATTAAACACCAGCTGGACGCAGACTTTTTGAATATCTGCCTAGAGCAGAAAATTATCCCAAATGGTCTGCGGATACATTTTAATAGTACATTTATTGAAGATAAGGAATTTACAGAAAAATGGTATGATATATTAGATGATTGTTCTTACAACCTCATGAAACTTTTAATAGAAAAACGTAACAAGCTAGCAAAAAATTTTGCAACATCATGTGAAAATGATCTAGAAGAATTAATAGAGTATAGTTCTTCACCTCTGTATGAAGCACTTAATAGGGATACGAATAGAAATCTACAAATTTTTGAAAACAATTTAATTGAGATGAAGACCAAAAAGGTCCGCAGAGATTTTTTTGATCTAAAAAAACAGGCAAAAAAACATCTAGAGAAACCACAGCCAGGATGGAGAGTGACTAAATACGATGCAGTTCCCACAAAACCAAAAACCCCTGGTCAGGTCAACTCCACAGGAACCGCATCATGGGGAGACAACAATAGGTTTTTGAAAAAACAAAATGAAATAGTAAATGGTTTGCGTACCTTTTACAATTCTAAGACAAATTCTGCCCTTAAAGAGGGCTCATTTAAACCACGAAGAACATTTACGGCTTTGGAAGCAGGGGCCATTCCTAAAACAAACATTAAAAATAGCATAAATAAAAACAAAAATGGGGAACCAGTGAAACATATCACTAGAGTCATATCTTCCACTCCCGCTGCGATTCCTCTACCAATACATAAGAAAGGAACTTATGGGGTAGCTAGTGAGGAGACTAGTGCACATAATTCTGAGGGGGATATGTCAAGCAGGGAGGAAGAGGAATTTAACAATTCACTCTTCTCCTTTCTTTCCCCCAATTCAGTAAAGTCTAATACAAAATTACAGGAAACAGTACGACCTCAGAATCACATATCTGAACTTTGCCCTAATTATAGTATTTTTACAATACATGACACTACTGAATCACCTAATCTTTACACCACAGTAGTACAAGGACCATCTCCTTCTCCAGCAAATTCCAATATATCTTTTTTAGAGATTGTACCAAGAATAACCCAACCACCCACAGAGGTAATTTTACCCAGTCTGGAGACAGGCTCATTAGTAGCGCCTCCAATAGAGGCACAAAAGAAGAATTTGATCACAAAGTATTTTCCTCCAACACCATTGCAGTCCTCAAAAAGAAAAAGAGGACCAGAGGCTCTAGAGGAGGGAGGAAAGAAAAAAACTCTGGTCTCTCTAAAAGAAGGAGGTTTTTAAAAAAGAATACCGAACGGAATATAGAGAATAGTACGATTAAATTATTCAATTTATCAAAACATCAACTTTCTAAGGCTGAAGAAGCAATTCTATCTAAAGGTCTAGGCTTCTGTCCCACACAAAGTGCCAGGCCTTTTGATTTATTTCTTGATCTAAATAAGTATGTCCGTAAATTAACACTTATTAGACATTTTCTTATCGCCACGACAGCACCCACAACGAGAGAGGGGATCCGCCCACCTTCCGGACAGGAACCTACAGGTTAAAAAAGGGCGGCCCCCCCTCGCCCTCCAGTTTGGGTTCCTGTCCGGACGGCGGGAGCCTACGGTTTAGCTTACCCAGGTCCGCCAAGCCTCTGTGCGGTGTCCGGGTGAGAACGGCAGAGTCGGGGGCCTGGAAGCAGCGTCGGGGGAGGTTCTGTTTTCAGCCTCCCCCCTCGTCTGGCAGGGACCGGCTCGGTGGAGACTGAGCGGTCGTAGTGGCGTTCCCGGGGGAAGGCGCGCCGCCCCGGGTCGACCACGCGCGCAGGACGCCAGGGACCCGGAAGTAGAACAACGACTTCCGGAGGAGGCCGGGAGGAAGAGCGCGGGACCTTTGAAAAGAAGGCAGCGCTTGGTGAGTAGTGTGCGGCAGCATGTCTTCTACAGGAGACGCCGAACACCGACCGTTAAGTGAGCAGAGGAGCAGCAGATCTCACGCTGGAGATGTGGCACGCGGGCAGCAGGACCCTGGCACACCACGTCGTACCTCACCCCCTCAAAAACCGGTACTTTATTGTTTCATCAGCAGTGGTGAGTTTTATATTTGAACCATTGACTGATACAGATTGTCCCCTGTACTATGTTTTCTTATAGGGAAAAAAGACCTCAAAGTCCAAACATAAGCAGTGTGCGTTATGCACGGAGCCACTACCTGACACCTATCTAAAAAAGCTATGTCAGTTGTGTATATGCCGCACGTTAGAGGAAGAAGCTCCCCTCCGTGTATCAGATTTAAGGGAAGTAATTAGGGAGGAAATAAAATCATCCCTTAAAACCAAGCGGCATGAGAAAAGTAGCATGGAGGTGATATCTGATTCCAGCCCTTCATTACAAGAGGGCGAGTGCTCGGACACTTCATCATCGGCCTCCTCGGATGAGGAAGGAAGGCCTTGTTTCTCCACGGAAAATATGGACTCTTTAATTAAAGCAGTCCGTACAACGATGGGGGTGGCAGAGAGCAAAGAGCCAAAAACCACCCAGGAGATCATGTTTGCAGGACTAAACCAGAGGAATCGTAAAGCTTTTCCCGTGGTTGAGACCATTAAAGATCTAGTCAGGCGAGAATGGGACAAACTGGATAAGGGGTTCTTACCTTCGGCTGCAAAAAGAAGGTACCCCTTTGAAGATGACACCTTATCTCAGTGGGTAAAAATCCCGAAAGTGGATGCGGCAGTAGCCTCTACTTCAAAAACTGCCTCACTACCATTAGAGGATGTGGGACTCCTTAAGGATCCCTCAGATAGAAAGGCTGACATGCTCCTTAAAAAAGTGTGGGAAGCATCATCAGGAGCCTTTAAACCTGCAATCGCAGGCACCTGTACGGCAAGGTCAATCATGGTCTGGGTGACGCAGCTAGAAGAACAACTTAAAGCAAAAACACCTAGGGATAAGTTGCTGAACTCCCTGTCTCAGGTCAGAGAAGGAGCAGCTTACCTGGCAGATGCCTCAATCGACTCCCTGAAATTAGCTGCGAGATCGGCGGGGCTCTCAAACGCAGCCCGAAGGGCGCTTTGGCTAAAGACTTGGAAGGGAGATGCCCAGGCAAAAGCTAAATTGTGCTCTATTCCGTGTAGGGGTGAGTACCTGTTCGGCCCGGTGCTGGATGACATACTTGCAAAGGCAGAAGATAGAAAGAAGGGATTTCCTAAAGCTTTTAATCCCACTTTTAGGAACACCTTCCGGAGACGTATGCCCTTCAGGAAGTTCCAGTCAGACCAGCAGGGATATAATCGTGACTGGGAGTCGTCGGATCAGAAAAAGAAAGGTGGATACTATAAAAACCCTTCATCTTTCTCAAGACGGAGACGCAGATAAAGCAGGTCTGCCAGTAGGTGGAAGATTAAAGTTCTTCTCAGCAGAATGGCAGAAAATAACATCTAGTGCCTGGATAATGGGGGTAGTCGGGGCAGGTTTAAGATTAGAATTTTTGAAAACTCCCCCAAATCGTTTTATTGTAACATCACTGGATACTCCGGCCCAACAACAGGCCCTAGAGTTAGAGATTCAACAATTACTGACAAAGCGAGTCATTGAAGAAGTACCAAGAGATCAGGAGAAGACTGGCTTTTATTCTCCGCTGTTCTTAATCTCTAAGCCTGATGGGTCCTTTAGGACCATTATAAATTTACGCAGATTGAATGAATATCTTCAGTACCGCGCCTTTAAGATGGAATCCATCAGATCAACAACTAAGCTTTTGTTTCCTAGGTGCTACATGTCAGTGTTGGATCTAAAAGATGCGTATTACCATCTTCCAGTTCACCGGGATCATCGGCAATTCCTCAGGATGGCTGTATGGGTAAACCATCAGATTAAGCATTTCCAGTTCTCAGCAATGCCCTTTGGCCTATCTATGGCTCCTAGAATTTTTACAAAGGTTGTGTCAGAAGTAATGGCCCATGTCAGGGAAAGAGAAACCCTGGTGGTGCCCTATCTAGACGATTTTTTAATAATTGGAAATTCTATCGCTCAGTGTACATCTAGGGTAAATGCCATAATATCATCCCTACAGGGTCTCGGGTGGATAATCAACTGGAAAAAGTCAAGACTAGAACCCACAAGACATCAATCATTCTTAGGAGTTCTTTTAGACTCAGAAAATCAGTCATCCTTCCTACCAGAAGAAAAGAAACAAAGGATCATTCAGAAGATCAAGGCCGTAAGGAAAGCTCCAAACTTAAGTTTAAGAGACGCAATGTCTCTTCTAGGTTCTTTGACGGCATGCATATCGGCGGTGAGATGGGCTCAATCTCACACCCGAATGCTTCAGTACGAGGTGCTTCAAGCAGAGAAAGATCTTCAGGGAGCTCTAAGCAGGAAGTTCAGTATATCGCCTGCCACTCTTCACGATCTCAGATGGTTGCTCAATCCAGTAAATTTGTCAAAAGGAGTCCTCTGGACCATCACCCCGGACAATGTGGTCACGACAGATGCCAGTCCGTTCGGTTGGGGAGCCCATATGGGAGACATTCTAACCCAGGGGCGTTGGTCAAGTCTAGAGTCCCAGAACTCCTCAAACCTAAGAGAGCTGACCGCAGTCAACCAGGCTCTTCTTTCCCTGCTACCTTCCCTGGAGAGTTCGCATGTTCAAATACAGTCGGACAATATGACTGTGGTGTCCTATATCAATCATCAGGGAGGGACAAGGTCACGTTCCTTAATGACCACGGCAGCACAGATATTGTCTCTGGCCGAGGACCACTTACAATCTCTGACAGCGGTTCACATAGAAGGGAAACTCAATATAGAAGCAGACTACCTCAGTCGCCATTCCCTTCGTCAGGGAGAGTGGTCCCTAAACCAGCACATATTCAATCAGATAGTCAATCTGTGGGGATTACCGACAATAGATCTGTTTGCTATGAGAGAGAACAAAAAGACCAGGAGGTTTGCATCTTTACACAGGGCAGACCAACCTCTCATAGTAGACTCCCTTCGTGTCCGTTGGAACTTCCGGCTAGCGTATGCATTCCCTCCTATGTGTCTAATTCCGATAGTTCTCAGGAAGATCCGGGAGGAGGGAGCCAGAATAATCTTAATCGCCCCCTTCTGGCCCAGGAGACCTTGGTTTTCCCTCCTCAAAGCAATGTCTGTCACCGATCCCTGGGTGTTACCAGTGGTTCCGGATCTCCTCTCTCAAGGTCCATTTCGTCATCCAGATTTGGAGACTCTTCACTTAACAGCGTGGAACTTGAGAGGGAGCTTCTGAAGGAGAGGGGGTTCTCCGAGGCTTTAGTAACTACCTTATTGAAAAGCAGGAAGGAGGTTACAACAAAAATCTATTCAAAAATTTGGAAAAGATTCCTTATGTTTTACCATAAACCATTGGGAGATAATGCTCCGATCTCAGCCATTTTAGAATTTCTTCAGAAGGGCTGGGAGTTGGGTCTAGCGGTCAACACTCTAAGGGTTCATATATCAGCCTTAGGAGCTCTGTACAACAGTGACATAGCTGGTAATAGATGGGTTGCTAGATTTATTAAGGCATGTCAGCGTTCTAACCCAATCCATATTGCCAGGGTACCTCCTTGGGACCTCAACTTGGTGCTTGAGGCATTGACTGAACCCCCCTTTGAGCCTTTAGAATCTATTTCGATTAAAAATCTAACATTAAAAACAGCCCTGCTCTTAGCGTTAACATCTGCCAGAAGGGTCAGTGATATTCATGCCTTGTCAGTAGATCCTCCCTACTTGATAATTCTCCAAGATAAAATTGTCTTAAAACCTGATCCTGCGTACTTGCCAAAAGTGGCAACTAAATTTCATAGGAGTCAGGAGATTTATTTACCATCTTTCTATGAAAATCCGGGTTCAGATGAGGAGAAAAAATATCACACACTAGATGTTAAGAGGGTAATATTAGAATACCTGAATAGGACACAAAGCTGGAGGCAGAGTAGGG
Source organism: Ranitomeya variabilis (assembly GCF_051348905.1). NCBI lineage: Eukaryota > Metazoa > Chordata > Amphibia > Anura > Dendrobatidae > Ranitomeya > Ranitomeya variabilis. The sequence goes on from NC_135235.1 coordinate 347,777,129, forward strand.
CTCTGTTTATTTCTTTCCAGAATCGGAAAAAAGGTTCTGGTGTCACGAAAAGCTCTATCGCCAGATGGATTAGAGAAGCGATATGTCTTGCCTACTCTGCCAAGGGAGTAACACCACCTGAAGGCATCAGGGCGCACTCCACTCGGGCCATGGCATCATCCTGGGCGGAGAAGGCAGATGTCCCCATTGAAATGATATGTAAGGCGGCAACTTGGTCATCACCTTCCACCTTTTATAAGCACTATCGCCTTGATCTATCTGCTAATTCCACCTTACAATTTGGCCGCTCAGTGCTGAGTGCTGTGGTCCCTCCCAGTTAATAGTCTTTGAAAGTCTCTCGTTGTGGGTGCTGTCGTGGCGATAGGAAAACCGGTTTTTACGTACCGGTAATAGGATTTTACAGAGTCCACGACAGCACCCATACATTCCCCCCCCGTATTTAGTTACTTATTCCTGCACTCTGTTGGAAGGTGTGCTTTAGAGATCACTCTATAGAGGTGGTGGTATTTAGTAGTGTTTAAGATAATATTGTCATGTACTGATTCATTGGCGGTATCCCTTGTACTCTGGAACACAAGGTGCTGTCGTGGACTCTGTAAAATCCTATTACCGGTACGTAAAACCGGTTTTGCTATAATGGATCGAACAGCAGGGTGTAAAGACAAGGATGAAGTAAAAACTATTGAAAAAGCAGATACCATACTATCCAGTAAAAGTATACATAAAAACGTCTGTCCCAAATCCAATTTTAACCCCACCCACCATCGAGGCAGTCATTTGGACACTTTTTATACTTTAGTATCTGAGGAATTCCTGAGCTTAAATAAGACTGGAAAAACTATACAAAAAGGGAAAATAGAAAATACGAGTTCTGTAGGTAGAAACAGACTAAGTAATAAAAGAACCATTCAAAAAATGAATATTTCAAAGGAAGAAAAAGAAGCTTTAAAAGAACTAAAGAACAACGAAAACATTGTGATTCGAGGGGCAGATAAAGGAGGGGGTATTGTCATTCAGGACAGAGAGGACTATTTGGAGGAAGCATATAATATATTATCGGATGTAAAATACTATAAAAAATTAGATGTTGACCCTTCCAAAAGACATATTGAAGATTATCATAGGTTGATAGACACAGCCTTTAATCAAAACATCCTAAATAGAAGGGAAAAACGGTTCCTGACTAACAAAAATCCAAATACAGCCCTATTCTATCATCTGCCCAAGGTGCATAAAAATCCTGTGAAACCTCCCGGACGACCGATCATCTCGGGGATAGGGTCACTAACTAGTCAGCTGTCTCATTACATTGATCTGTACCTGCAGGATCTAGTTAGAAAATTACCTTCTTTTCTCCTAGACTCCAGCCAATTAATAAAAGAATGTGAAAATTTTGTTTGGGAAGAAGATTACATGTTCATAACTTTAGACGTGCACGCTCTTTACTCCAACATTGATCATAGATTGGGAATAAATTCAGTTTCACATTATTTGAATGAGGTAATTGATATGCCAGAACATCAGAGACAATTTTTAATAATGGGTCTAAAATTCATATTGGAACACAACCTTTTTACTTTCCAGGGGCAATTGTATATACAGCGGCTTGGCACCGCGATGGGGACTCGGGTAGCCCCAAGTTTCGCAAATCTTTTCATGGGGTGCTTCGAGTCCTCATCCCCCTTATGTCAGCTACCTTACTGTAACAATATATTATATTATCGACGCTTCATTGATGATTTAATTATGCAGCGCCCCAGAGTCCTGGTCGTTGCAGTACTGTGGCTCCGCCACTAAGGGGAGCCATGGTGCGTTCGATGGCACTGAAGGAGTTCCTCTAATCAGGTATCACAGACACCAATATGTTTCACAGCTGGGCCTCCGGGGGGAGCTAAGGGTGCTATTCATTAGGCCACTCCCCACCATAGTGGGTAAACTGGGGGTCAGGCAGGAAGTTAGGAGAGAACGCTGACTGGATTGAACGAAGCAACACCTTGTGGCAGAGGGTGTTGTGAAGGGAGAGACGGTAGGGTCTCTGCCAGGGGTGGGATCCTGGCAGAGGCTTGGCATTGAAAGAACGTAACGGGACCGTGCCTGCTCAGCATAGCGGCGGTGCCCAAGAAAGGACTAGAAGCGAGACAGATTGTGCTGAGTGAGAAACGAGATCAAGCAGAAGGAGAATACCAGCAGGGGTTTTGTTGAAAGAGGCATCACCTTGCTGAGGCGCATTACCGGTGGCCGGAACGCCGAGGGAGTGGAATAGAATACAGCTTCAAGCCATACTCCAAACAGCGGCAGGACAGTCGGTCTCAGGCGGGCTGTCTACCACATATCACCTATGAAGTCTTGGGGGGCAATTGCGGGAGAGGGGCGACTCTAGGGTCCCGGAAGAACTCCAGGCCTACCTGACAAACGGGTGCCATTCCAACCTGAATACAGGGAGGGGTGGATTACGAGAAGAACATCAATTAATCGAGTTGTGAGGGAACTTAAGAAACAGACACAACCGTTGTGGGGTTACTTTCCGTGAGCACAGCAGGGAAGGACTACAACACATAGCGCTAGAAGGAAGGCACTGATTTCCACCTGAGAGGAGAACTCTGGAGGTGCCATTGGACCGGCCGGACTTGCGCAGCCTGGTGAACCGTATTCTGGACTGAGGACTCAGAGATCTCCAGTAAAGAGGTAAAGAGACTGCAACCTGGTGTCCTCGTTATTTACCGCGACCTGCACCTCACAACTGCACCGCTACATCGCTACCATTATCACCACTTATTACACCGGACGTCCCCCACTGACGGACAGGGCCACGGACCGGGTCTAGCCACCGTGACAACCCCAGGACTGAGACCTAGAGGCCCGGCTCCGGGTACCCCTCGGCCCTGCGGCGGTGTGGGGGCGCTCCGCAACTTGGCGTCACGAACAGGATCTACTTAAGCCTGAAGAATCAGGTCATGTGTGCCTAGAGACTGTGATTTACTGTGCTTGGACTGTACTTTATTGCAAGACTGTGCTGCGCCAGTTGCCGCCAAAATCCGCCGCCATTACAGCGCTGAGGAGAGCGCAGGAAGAGAAGAGGGGCGTGGAGTGGGCGTAGGCAAGCTGGAGAGCGCGAACAGCAATGGCCGCCCAGTCTAAATATTTCTGCACGGTGAGGACGTGTCCGTCAGCAGCAGAGATCCGCCTCCTAATCCTCAATGGGGGGCGGAGGCAGAGAAAACGAAACTGCTCACGAAGGAGAGAGCGGGAAAAAGACCAGGAAGCGACCCACGTGGAGGACGTTATGGCCAGCAGCTCCGAACCCGACAGCGGGGTTGAAGTGGAAGCCTCCCCTGACTACCCGGATGAGCCCAGCAGCCTGTCCTCCGTGGATAACACCAGATTCCTGAGAGCCGAGATGGAGGACTTATATAACCAGCTCCTCCAACTGAATGTGAGAGTCCAGGCCCCGCACCAGGTGGTGCCGGCAGAGGATTCCCGGACATCGGAGTTCTCACCGGAAGAACCAGCGGGACCTGTCGCGGAAAGTGGATCCGTACCAGTGGGTGAGTCCGCCGATCCTTCCCCGCCAGCCGAGGGTGTGTTAGTGGGTCCCGTAGCGGCACCACCTCTCCCGGGAACCCATAGACTCCAGCGCCTGCTACCATGGGAGGAAGCCACGGGCATGGAACACCGTATGCGAGCCCCAATCACCCCTACTCCCTTGCCGTGTGAGGTCAGCGCGGAGCGCACGGTGTGCCGCTGGGTGAACCCTGGATCCAATCTTATGGGGTTCCCCGGGGTGGAGACCCAGAAGGGAGAAATGGTACAGGCCCTAAGCTGGGAAGAATACCAGATTCAGCTAGAACAACGGTGGCGAGAGGAGGAGAAAACACATCAGGCTAGACGGGAGGCCTACCATCAAAAAGATTTGGCGGTCAAGGACCGGGCCCATAAGGACCCCACCACTCACCAGGCCCCGCGCAGGCAGGGCATCGTCACCACCTTTAAACTCCAAGGAGGCTGGGGTTTCATTAAAGAACCGGGGCTATACGCGGAGGTCTTTGTTAACCGACGGGATGTCGAGTCACACCTTAGAGAGGGTCACCCTGATCGAGACCTCTATCCGGGGGACAGTGTCACTTACACCCGGCATTTTGGGGAAAAGGGGTGGTTCACTCTGAACGTCTACAAGAAGGAGAAACCAGCCCCTGTAGCCAAAGTGCCACCGTGTGACCGACCTGCAACCGCCCTGGTCACCCCCGCCTGCCAGGCCACAGAACTTGCGATCTGCCGCCCGATCGCCACAACCACCGTAGTGGCTAAGGAGGTGCCCCTTCGAATGACCGGTGTTCCTGATGTACCGGAGCGGAGAGAAGTGGGAACGCAGACTCCCATCACCGCACATGATTTGGTTGTGCAACAGACCCGTACTCATGGGGTGTACCTGGCTGCGGGAGTGAACCTGGAACTTGAACTGCCTGTACTGCAGGGGTTCACCCGCCGGGTGGCGCCTCGTGAGGAATTTTGAAACAGAATGCTTTAGAATGTAAATAGTTTTCCTTTGACTGTTCCTAATTGTTCACTGCTTATTCCTTTAAGTTGCTGCTAAACCCGTCCAGGGTAAACTTTAAAAGGTGACCCCTTTGTTGACCCGGGGTCACTATTGTTGTTCTTTTAAAGTTTTGCACAAAAGTTACACAAACTGCAGTAATCATGAACTGTGCATGATTCGAACTTTTTCTGTAAATAGTTTGCACCTTCTTAAAGGTGCTTCCTACTGGTTTTAGTTAAAGACACTTTGCGAAGATACCATTCCAGAACCTTTGCCTGGACTGGTAGGCTGAGAAGACGAGCTATCTCAGAAAGACTTGGTCCCCTCTTAAAGGGGATGTGTGAAACTGAACTTGAAAAGTGATACTGTTGCAGAACAGTAACGTCGTGATGATGCTTGGAAAAAGAATGTAACTGTTTTACATGAAAAAGTTATATGTGTTGAATTTGTTGAAATGTGAAATCTAAATAATGTTTTGCAAAAGGAAAAGATGCACAGGGCCCGTAGGGGTAGAGGTAGAGATCTGCATAGCTGAAAGTAAAGAAGTAATAATGAAGGTGAGGATAGAAGGTAAACCCTGCGTCCCCATAGAAAGTTACTTTGTTACTAAGGACAGAAAGTGAACCCATAGGGGTTAGAGAGTGAGTCCTTAAAGGAGCCGAGTAGAGCTGGCTCAGAGTTCTCTAAATGAAAGGAATGTTATGTCTATACCATGTATAGTAGCGAAAGGCAGTAGGCCCTGGCTGAACGGGGCGGTCCTGTAAAGGAAAGGAGAGGCAGTAGGTCTGGTGCCATAGGGACAGGCGGTCCTGCAGGTTCAAAGTAGGAGAATGTGAAGTTACCTTGCCCTGTAATGTGATTATAGGAAGGCCTTTGATGAACCAAGAGTGTAAGTTTCTTAAAGGCAATGTTAATTTATTGTTCCAGTATTTGCACTAAGTAGAATACCCGGTTGGGTAACAGGAGTTATGTATAGCCTGTAATTTATAAAGTTGACTATGTTTGTAACGTTAAAGTGTCCTCACCTCCCATAAAGGGAAGCCTGTTCAAGTATACTTATTGTTTTGCACTCAACAAAATTGTATGTCTTTTTGCTAATCTGTATTGTTGTTTTTCTTCCCAGTCCCGGAGTACTGTGTTTAACCAGGGGGGAGTGCAGCGCCCCAGAGTCCTGGTCGTTGCAGTACTGTGGCTCCACCACTAAGGGGAGCCATGGTGCGTTCGATGGCACTGAAGGAGTTCCTCTAATCAGGTATCACAGACACCAATATGTTTCACAGCTGGGCCTCCGGGGGGAGCTAAGGGTGCTATTCATTAGGCCACTCCCCACCATAGTGGGTAAACTGGGGGTCAGGCAGGAAGTTAGGAGAGAACGCTGACTGGATTGAACGAAGCAACACCTTGTGGCAGAGGGTGTTGTGAAGGGAGAGACGGTAGGGTCTCTGCCAGGGGTGGGATCCTGGCAGAGGCTTGGCATTGAAAGAACGTAACGGGACCGTGCCTGCTCAGCATAGCGGCGGTGCCCAAGAAAGGACTAGAAGCGAGACAGATTGTGCTGAGTGAGAAACGAGATCAAGCAGAAGGAGAATACCAGCAGGGGTTTTGTTGAAAGAGGCAGCACCTTGCTGAGGCGCATTACCGGTGGCCGGAACGCCGAGGGAGTGGAATAGAATACAGCTTCAAGCCATACTCCAAACAGCGGCAGGACAGTCGGTCTCAGGCGGGCTGTCTACCACATATCACCTATGAAGTCTTGGGGGGCAATTGCGGGAGAGGGGCGACTCTAGGGTCCCGGAAGAACTCCAGGCCTACCTGACAAACGGGTGCCATTCCAACCTGAATACAGGGAGGGGTGGATTACGAGAAGAACATCAATTAATCGAGTTGTGAGGGAACTTAAGAAACAGACACAACCGTTGTGGGGTTACTTTCCGTGAGCACAGCAGGGAAGGACTACAACACATAGCGCTAGAAGGAAGGCACTGATTTCCACCTGAGAGGAGAACTCTGGAGGTGCCATTGGACCGGCCGGACTTGCGCAGCCTGGTGAACCGTATTCTGGACTGAGGACTCAGAGATCTCCAGTAAAGAGGTAAAGAGACTGCAACCTGGTGTCCTCGTTATTTACCGCGACCTGCACCTCACAACTGCACCGCTACATCGCTACCATTATCACCACTTATTACACCGGACGTCCCCCACTGACGGACAGGGCCACGGACCGGGTCTAGCCACCGTGACAACCCCAGGACTGAGACCTAGAGGCCCGGCTCCGGGTACCCCTCGGCCCTGCGGCGGTGTGGGGGCGCTCCGCAATTATATTCTGGAAAGGCACTGCAGTTGAAGCTCAAGAATTTATTGTGGCATTAAACAGGAATGACTGGGGTATCACTTTTTCCGCAGAGGTTAATAAAGAAAAAATAAATTTTCTTGATCTAGAAATATCTCATAAAAACAAAAAAATTAGCACTAGAACTTCAAGAAAACTGACACCAATGGTTTCCTCGATTATCGGAGTGCACACCATCAAAAATGGAAGCAAAACATTCCTTATAGCCAGTTCCGTCGAATCAGGAGAAATAATACAAATAAGAAAGATTATGTAGAACAATCGAAAATTTTGATCGATAGGTTTACGGATAAGAAATATCCAAAGCGATTAATTATGGCAGCATATAGAACCAATCTAGAAAGAACTCAGCAGGAGTGCTTATCCAGAGAGAATAATAAAAATAAGGAAGTGGAAGAGGGGATAACTAAGGAAAGAGGAGAAAAACCTGAGCAGACAACTAATAAAAACAAAAATAATAAGGATAGAAAAAAAGATGGGTGGCAGTATAATTTTATCACTGCTTTTAATAGTAGTAATATAGAGATAAGAAACATTTTAAATAAATATTGGTACTTATTGAAAAAAGATACATTTTTGAAAAAACTTTTACCAGACAAACCCAATATTACTTTTCGTAGGGGCCAAACAGTGAAGGGTATAATTGCCCCTAGTAATCTCAGAATGACCAAAGATGAGGAACGTGAATGTATACAGAGAAAAGAAAAAATTAGGATAAACAAAACGGATGCTTCCAAACCGGGTATTTATCGATGTGGTTCCCGAAAATGTTGTACCTGTAAAATTATCACCCATATGACTCATCACATCACGTCGTATAGTACGGGTGAAACCATAGCAATCACACAAAAACTAACATGTGATAGTGATTTTGTGATATATGTTATTACCTGTGCCTGTGGCCTGCAATACGTGGGTCGGACTATTCAGTCCTTACGATCCCGTATGAATGGCCACAGACACAATACTAAAAATTGCTTTTTAAAGCAGAGCTTATCCCGGCATTTATGTTTGAAGCATAATAAAACATTCAATATTTCTGTAACCCCGTTGGAGCAAATACCTGTGAATTGTACTAATAGAGTACAAAAGTTAAACTGGAAAGAATCATATTGGATCTTCCGTCTGGGTACATTATACCCAGATGGATTAAATGATGTTATAGAAGGTATATGAAGTACAAAGCAAATAAATTGACAGGTACAAAATTGCATATTAGTTTTTTCAGTTTTGATATGAATGAAATTTCGAAAATTTGTATTTGGCATTTGGAAATAGTCCCAATATGAAAAAAGGGAGTTTTTTTTTTTTTTTATTATTATGTATATGTTTGTAGGATTTTACATTTTAGTATGAAATCACACTTTAGTATGTTTAATAACATTTTAAAAGAAATTTTAGATATAGCATAATTATATTTATAGTGTTTTTAGAAAAGAAAAAATCATTTTAGTGAAAAATTTGTGGGTACATTTTTTTTTTTTTTTTTTTGTTTGTTTTTTTCAGTGTGGAGTTTTTTAACACTTTTTTTCCTCCTTGTGTGAGAAAGAAAAAAAGAAAAAAGGAAAAAAAAAAAAGAAGAAAAAAAAAAAAAAGAAAAGAAATTGTCAGTCCCCACCCAAATTGACATGCAGGGATATCTGCTATAAAATGTGTTCAGATAGATCTGTTTATATGCATGACATTATACCTGAGGAAGACTCTAAGAAGTCGAAACCGGTTGTATATTAGTTTGAAATAAAAATCATCTTTGAATCAGAATATCGAGTTCCATCATCATCCTTCAGGAGCGCATATTGCTGGGAAAAACATTCACAAAATGTGATTTCTGTTTTAGCTGGAAGCTCTAGGGGGCTGATATTCTCCCCCCACACCGTTAGTCGGTGCGGGGGTTCTTGAAATTCAGGCAGAAAAAGCATTGCTGGCTATCTCTCAGGGCCAGGATGAAGCTGAGGTGTACTGCCAAAAATTTCGGAAATGGTCCGTGCTTACTCAGTGGAATGAGTGTGCTCTGGCCGCAAATTTCAGAAATGGTCTTTCTGAAGCCATTAAGAATGTGATGGTGGGTTTTCCCATTCCTACAAGTCTGAATGATTCTATGGCTCTGGCCATCCAGATTGATCGGCGTTTGCGGGAGCGCAAATCTGCTAATCCTCTGGCGGTGTTGTCTGAACGGACATCTGACTCAATGCATTGTGATAGAATTCAGACTAGAATCGAACAGCAAAATCATAGACGCCAGAATAGGTTGTGTTTTTACTGTGGTGATTCTACACATGTTATCTCAGCATGCTCTAAATGCCTGTCAGAGGTTGTTAGTCCTGTCGCCATTGGTAATTTGCAGCCTAAGTTTATTTTGTCTGTGACTTTAATTTGCTCATTGTCTTCCTACCCTGTTATGGCATTTGTGGATTCGGGTGCTGCCCTGAGTCTTATGGACTTGTCGTTTGTAGGGTTGAGCGAAACGGGTTGTTCATTTTCAAAAGTCGCCGACTTTTGGCAAAGTCGGCGTCTCATGAAACCGAGCCGATCCCAGCGTTGTATCGGCCATGCGGTACGCGACTTTCGCGCCAAAGTCGCGTTTCAATGACGCGAAAAGCGCCATTTCTCAGCCAATGAAGGTGAACGCAGAGTGTGGGCAGCGTGATGACATAGATCTCAGTCCCCACCATCTTAGAGAAGGGCATTGCAGTGATTGGCTTGCTTTCTGCGGCGTCACAGGGGCTATAAAGGGGCGTTCCCGCCGACCGCCATCTTACTGCTGCTGATCTGAGCGTAGGGAGAGGTTGCTGCCGCTTCTTCAGAAGCAGGGATAGTGATAGGCAGGGTACATAAAGCTGCAAACCGCTTGTGCTGTAGCGATTTCCACTGTCCAACACCACCTTTTGTTTGCAGGGACAGTGAAAGCTACATTTTTTTTTCCTCAGCGCTGTCGCTCATTGGGCTGCCCTAGAAGGCTCCCTGACCCTGATAGCTGCGTTGCTGTGCCTGTGTGTGTACGACGCTGTGCAAACCAACTGCTTTTTTCAAAGCACAAATCCTCTTGTTCCTTCCTTTCTGCACAGCTATCTTTTTTGTTTGTCCACACTTTTTATTTAATTTGTGCATCAGTCCACTCCTTATTGCTGCCTGCCATACCTGGCTGAGATTACTGCAGGGAGATAGTAATTGTAGGACAGTCCCTGTTTTTTTTTTTTTTTTTTTTGTGGGAGATTAAGATTGGCATTTCTGCTAGAGTGCCATCCCTGTGTGTGCCATCTCTCACTCAGTGGGCCATAGAAAGCCTATTTATTTTTTTGCTTGATTTGGGTTGCAAAATCTACCTGAAAAAAAATCACTACATCAATCAGTGGGAGAAAAATATTGGCCTCAGGGCTTGTGTGCCACTCCTGACTCCTGTGTGTGCCATCTCTCACTCAGTGGGCCATAGAAAGCCTATTTATTTATTTTTTTTTGGTTTCTAAAGTCTCCCTGAAAAAGAAAAAAAAAATAAAACAGTGGGAGATTAATATTGACATTTGTGCTTGAGTGACAGTCCTGCGTGTGTGGCATCTCTGTGATTTGGTGCCACAGAAAACAGAGTGTGTAACATTGTGCCTGATTTTCCTTGTGGTCTCACCAACCTGTTAAGGGATATTGAAATCATACTGAAGTTATAGCTCACCGTGTAAGTTGTTTGACAGCAACAAATAAAGTTACTTAGGTTAATTTTTTAAAACTATGAGGAAGTCTGGTGCAAGAGGTCGTCGTGGCCGTGGGCATTCATTGTCAGCTGGTAATGATGGTAGTGGTAGTGGAGCATCAGGTGGTCGTGGGGATAAAAATATTCCACCTAAGTCTGGAAGTGTGGAGCCAGTTTCGTCGTCTGGCTACACAAGGCCTCGAACGCTCTCTTTTCTGGGAGTAGGAAAACCGCTTTTAAAGGCGGAGCAGCAACAGCAAGTTTTGGCTTACATTGCAGACTCAGCCTCTAGCTCTTTTGCCTCCTCTTCTGAAACTGGTAAATGTAAAAGCAGCGCGTCGCTTGTGGATGTTCACGGTCAGGGACAAGTCGCTTCCTTGTCCTCTTCAGCAAAAACTACAACAAGAGAGAAGGATGCAGCAGGCGACACAACGGGTAACTCCATGGAGCTCTTTACACATACCGTCCCTGGCTTAGAAAGTGAAACACTTAACAGGCCATGCCCATTACAAGTAGATTCTGACATGGAGTGCACTGATGCACAGCCACAGCCAGAGTACTATGCTGCTCCTTTGACTCAGACCACCACATTGCCCTCTCAGGGTACTGATCCACAATCAGACCCTGATGAGACTATGTTGCCCCGCCACGAACGCTATACCACTGACCGACACAGTGACACAGACGAAGTTGCACACGAGCTCGAAGAGGAGGTAATAGATGACCCAGTTGTTGACCCCGATTGGCAGCCATTGGGGGAACAGGGTGCAGGCGGCAGTAGTTCAGAAGCGGAGGTGGAGGAGGGGCCGCAGCAGGCATCAACATCGCAACAGGTTCCATCTGCCGGGCCCGTATCTGGCCCAAAGCGCGTGTCAAAGCCAAAACCTGTTGGAGGACAGCGTGGCCATCCGGTTAAAGCTCAGTCTGCAATCCCTGAAAAGGGATCCGATGCTAGGAAGAGTGCAGTCTGGCATTTTTTTAAACAACATCCAATTGATCAGTGCAAAGTCATCTGTCAAAAATGTTCAACTAGCTTAAGCAGAGGTCAGAATCTGAAAAGTCTCAATACTAGTTGCATGCATAGACACTTAACCACCATGCATGACCTGCTCCTCAAAGTGCGTGGACTTTGCTCACATATCCGACGTTCGCCTGTACACTCCAGCCGTATGCAGACCTATCAGCGGTCTTTGAACCTTCCCCAGCATCGCCTAATCATAGACGTTGCAACAAGGTGGAACTCAACACTGCACATGCTTCAGAGACTGTGCCAACAGAGGCGGGCTGTTATGTTTTTGTGGGAGGATACACATACACGGGCAGGCAGTAGGATGGCAGACATGGAGTTGTCAGGTGTGCAGTGGTCGAAGATACAAGACATGTGTCAAGTCCTTCAGTGTTTTGAGGAATGCACACGGCTGGTTAGTGCAGACAACGCCATAATAAGCATGAGCATCCCCCTAATGCGTCTGCTGATGCAAAGTTTGACGCACATAAAGGATCAGGCGTCTGCACCAGAGGAAGAGGAAAGCCTTGATGACAGTCAGCCATTGTCTGGTCAGGGCAGTGTACAGGACGAGGTAGCGGGCGAAGAGGAGGTGGAGGACGAGGAGGATGATGGGGATGAGTATATTTTTAATGCGGAAGCTTTCCCGGGGGCACTGGAAATTGGTTGCGTGGCAAGGCCGGGTTCTGGTTTTTTGAGGGACACAAGTGACGTAGATTTGCCTGAAACTGCCCCTCAACCAATCACAACCGTAGATTTGACAACTGGAACTTTGGCCCACATGGCGGATTATGCCTTACGTATCCTAAAAAGGGACACACGCATTACGAAAATGATGAACGATGACGATTACTGGTTGGCCTGCCTCCTTGATCCACGCTATAAAGGCAAATTGCAAAATATTATGCCACATGAGAACTTGGAACTAATATTAGCAACCAAACAATCAACTCTTGTTGACCATTTGCTTCAGGCATTCCCAGCACACAGCGCACGTGATCGTTCTCACACGAGCTCCAGGGGCCAGCAGACTAGGAGTGTTAGGGGTGCACACATCAGAAGTGGCGTTGGACAGAGGGGTTTTCTGACCAGGTTGTGGACTGATTTTGCTATGACCGCAGACAGGACAGGTACTGCTGCATCAATTGAAAGTGACCGGAGACAACATTTGTCCAGTATGGTTACTAACTATTTTTCATCCCTTATCGATGTTCTCCCTCAACCGTCATTCCCATTTGATTACTGGGCATCAAAATTAGACACCTGGCCAGAATTGGCAGAATATGCATTGCAGGAGCTTGCTTGCCCGGCAGCAAGTGTCCTATCAGAAAGAGTATTCAGTGCTGCAGGTTCAATATTAACCGAAAAAAGGACTCGTCTGGCTACCCAAAATGTTGACGATCTAACATTCATTAAAATGAACCACAACTGGATTTCGAAATCTTTTGCCCCACCTTGCCCGGCCGACACCTAGCTTTCCTATGAAAAGCTCTTGCCTGTGTACTACTGTGAATTACTTTTCTAATGTCTAATTTTCTGCAGCTGATTGTCCAGCATACGACATGTTTACATCTCCCTAAATGGCCAAACTCCCCACACGGGGCCGTGGTATCGCGACTTGGCGCAAGCACCCGTGAGACTGCTGTTTGTCTGAAGAGGCTGGTGTGGTCGCTTTTGGTCGACGGCATTGCTACTGGGTCCCTCATAGTACAATAAAGTGTCTCTGGCGGTGGTGGTGCGCACCCAATGTCAGACACACTGTTGTAACATGAGGGGCCCTGGGCCTGTACCGCCGGCCACAAGAGAGTTCACCCACCCCCAGGTCAAACATTGCTCTACCACTTCCACAGTTATCTCTCACACTTCCACCAATGTTTAGTCTATGCGCTGACATCCTTCCATACCTGCCACTGACAATACCATTGTGTTGACATGTATGATGGTACTTAACATAGTCAGGGGCAGTGTCCTCTATTTACCACAGTAAATACTTTGCGCTAAATTAGTAGGTATGAAACAACGCAGAGGATCCCACCCCTGAACCTAATGATTGCACCCTTTAGTGTTTTTGTTTTGTTTTAATGCGAGACATTCACATTTAATTGTTGTTTTTGACTACTAACTGGTAGACACTCATTACAATCGGCCTCCGTTGACCAGACCACTGCTGCCCGTGTACCCCTGGAACCAATTATAAAGTGCCTACAGCCAGCCCATTTTATTGTGTTAGGCCTTCGAAGCCTGTCTGCGGTCCCTCCTTCCACTAGGCCTCCACTGACCTGACCACTGCTGCCCGTGTACCTCTGGAACCAATTATAAAGTGCATACAGCCAGCCCATTTTATTGTGTTAGGCCTTCGAAGCCTGTCTGCGGTCCCTCCTTCCACTAGGCCTCCACTGACCTGACCACTGCTGCCCGTGTACCCCTGGAACCAATTATAAAGTGCCTACAGCCAGCCCATTTTATTGTGTTAGGCCTTCGAAGCCTGTCTGCGGTCCCTCCTTCCACTAGGCCTCCACTGACCAGACCACTGCTGCCCGTGTACCCCTGGAACCTATTTTACAGTGCCTACAGCTAGCCCATTTTATTATGTTAGGCCTTCGAAGCCTGTCTGCGGTCCCTCCTTCCACTAGGCCTCCACTGACCAGACCACTGCTGCCCGTGTACCCCTGGAACCTATTTTACAGTGCCTACAGCCAGCCCATTTTATTATGTTAGGCCTTCGAAGCCTGTCTGCGGTCCCTCCTTCCACTAGGCCTCCACTGACCTGACCACTGCTGCCCATGTACCCCTGGAACCAATTATAAAGTGCCTACAGCCAGCCCATTTTATTGTGTTAGGCCTTCGAAGCCTGTCTGCGGTCCCTCCTTCCACTAGGCCTCCACTGACCTGACCACTGCTGCCCGTGTACCCCTGGAACCAATTATAAAGGGCCTACAGCCAGCCCATTTTATTATGTTAGGCCTTCGAAGCCTGTCTGCGGTCCCTCCTTCCACTAGGCCTCCACTGATCTGACCACTGCTGCCCGTGTACCCCTGGAACCAATTATAAAGTGCCTACAGCCAGCCCATTTTATTGTGTTAGGCCTTCGAAGCCTGTCTGCGGTCCCTCCTTCCACTAGGCCTCCACTGACCTGACCACTGCTGCCCGTGTACCCCTGGAACCAATTATAAAGTGCCTACAGCCAGCCCATTTTATTGTGTTAGGCCTTCGAAGCCTGTCTGCGGTCCCTCCTTTCACTAGGCCTCCACTGACCTGACCACTGCTGCCCGTGTACCCCTGGAACCAATTATAAAGTGCCTACAGCCAGCCCATTTTATTGTGTTAGGCCTTCGAAGCCTGACTGCGGTCCCTCCTTCCACTAGGCCTCCACTGACCTGACCACTGCTGCCCGTGTACCCCTGGAACCAATTATAAAGTGCCTACAGCCAGCCCATTTTATTGTGTTAGGCCTTCGAATGCTGTCTGCGGTCCCTCCTTCCACTAGGCCTCCAATGACCTGACCACTGCTGCCCGTGTACCCCTGGAACCAATTATAAAGTGCCTACAGCCAGCCCATTTTATTGTGTTAGGCCTTCGAAGCCTGTCTGCGGTCCCTGCTTCCACTAGGCCTCCACTGACCAGACTGTTGTGACCCCAATGGCGAGGGTCTCAGAGGAGCAAGTAAGTCTGCGAAGTACAAAATTCCAGCTCATAGGGCAGTGGTAACTGGGTTGACCATATATCTACTCCTAACGCCAACACTAGAAGTAGCCGGGGAACATGCCTACGTTGGTCGCTAGATGTCTCGCGCCAGCCGGAGGACTAACTACCCCTAGAAGAGGAAAACAAAGACCTCTCTTGCCTCCAGAGAAAAGACCCCAAAAGTAGGATACAAGCCCCCCACAAATAATAACGGTGAGGTAAGAGGAAATGACAAACACAGAGATGAACTAGGTTTAGCAAAGAGAGGCCCACTTACTAATAGCAGAATGTAGTAAGATAACTTACCGTATTTTCCGGCGTATAAGACGACTTTTTAACCCCTGAAAATCATCTTAAAAGTCGGGGGTCGTCTTATACGCCGGGTATCGCATTGCCGGGTGTATATGGTGGGTGGGGGGGGGAGTGGGCCTGATGACGACGAGGGGGCGTCTCACAGGAAAGTGAGTATCCCCCATTACCTCATTGTATCATTGCAGCGTGGGGTCTCTGCTGGGAGCGGCGGCGGCTGCTGTGCTGTGCGTGGGGCGGCGGCTCCTCTTCTTCAGTGTGGGGCCTCAATGCTGCTGGGCGGCGGCGGCGGCTTATCTTCAGGCAGTCGGGGCTCCTCCGGTATCTCCTTAAAGCCCGGAGGCCCTGCCGGCAACTCCATCGGTGCAATGCAGTGGCCTCCGGGAACATGGCCGCTGCTCAGATTCAGAGATCTGAATCTGAGCATGCGCAGCCCCCAGCGGCCGGGCCACCGCATAGCAGCAATGGAGCTGTCTCCGGGAAAATGGCCGCTGCTCAGATTCAGATCTCGTCTCCCGAGATCTCGGGACGAGATCTGAATCTGAGCAGCGGCCATGTTCCTGAAGGCCACTGCATTGCACCGATGGAGTTGCCGGCAGGGCCTCCGGGCTTTAAGGAGATACCGGAGGAGCCCCGACTGCCTGAAGATAAGCCGCCGCCGCCGCCGCCGCCCAGCTGCACAGAGGCCCCACACTGAAGAAGAGGAGCCGCCACAGCACAGCACCCACGCTGCACAATGAGGAGCAGCAGCCGCCGCTCCCAGCAGAGACCCCACGCTGCAGCGATACAATGAGGTAATGGGGGATACTCACTTTCCTGTGAGACGCCCCCTCGTCATCATCAGGCCCACTCCCCCCCCCCCCAAAAGGCACATTAGTTACCGGTCCTATAAGACGACACGGTTTATAAGAAGACCCCCGACTTTTAAGGAGATTTTACATTTTAACTGGAAAAGTTGGGGGGTCGTCTTATACGCCCAGTCGTCTTATACGCCGGAAAATACGGTATATGGTCAACAAAAACCCTATCAAAAATCCACGCTGGAAATTCAAGAACCCCCGAACCGTCTAACGGCCCGGGGGAGAACTCCAGCCTCCCTAGAGCTTCCAGCAAGGTTAGGATACAGATGATGTACAAGCTGGACAAAAATGCAAACAAAAACAAATAGCAAAAAGCAAGAAAGCAGACTTAGCTTAATCTAGCAGGAACCAGGATCAGTAGACAAGAGCACAACAGATTAGCTCTGATTACAACGTTGCCAGGCATTGAACTGAAGGTCCAGGGAGCTTATATAGCAACACCCCTGACCTAACGACCCAGGTGAGCATACAATGGATGGCAGACATTCCCAGAGTAAAATCACTAGTAACCACTAGAGGGAGCCAAAAAGGTAAATTCACAACAGTACCCCCCCCTTAGTGAGGGGTCACCGAACCCTCACCAAGACCACCAGGGCGATCAGGATGAGCGGTGTGAAAGGCACGAACCAAATCGGCCGCATGAACATCAGAGGCGACCACCCAGGAATTATCCTCCTGACCATAGCCCTTCCACTTGACCAGGTACTGAAGCCTCCGCCTGGAGAGACGAGAATCTAAGATCTTCTCCACCACGTACTCCAACTCGCCCTCAACCAACACCGGAGCAGGAGGCTCAGCAGAAGGAACCACAGGCACAACGTACCGCCGCAACAAGGACCTATGAAATACGTTGTGAATGGCAAACGACACCGGAAGATCCAGGCGAAAGGATACAGGATTAATGATTTCCAATATCTTGTAAGGACCAATGAAGCGAGGCTTAAATTTGGGAGAGGAGACCTTCATAGGAACAAATCGAGAAGACAGCCATACCAAATCCCCAACACGAAGTCGGGGACCCACACCGCGGCGGCGGTTGGCAAAACGCTGAGCCTTCTCCTGTGACAACTTCAAGTTGTCCACCACATGACTCCAGATCTGCTGCAACCTATCCACCACGGAATCCACCCCAGGACAGTCAGAAGGCTCCACATGTCCCGAGGAAAAACGAGGATGGAAACCAGAGTTGCAGAAAAATGGCGAAACCAAGGTGGCGGAACTAGCCCGATTATTAAGGGCAAATTCAGCCAACGGCAAGAAGGTCACCCAATCATCCTGATCAGAAGAGACAAAACACCTCAAATAAGCCTCCAGAGTCTGATTAGTTCGCTCCGTTTGTCCGTTAGTCTGGGGATGGAAAGCGGACGAAAACGACAAATCAATGCCCATCCTACCACAAAAGGATCGCCAGAACCTGGAAACAAACTGGGATCCTCTGTCCGACACAATATTCTCAGGAATGCCGTGCAAACGAACCACGTTCTGGAAGAACACAGGAACCAGATCAGAAGAGGAAGGCAGCTTAGGCAAAGGAACCAAATGGACCATCTTGGAGAAACGATCACATATCACCCAGATGACAGACATGCCCTGACACACCGGAAGATCAGAAATGAAATCCATAGAGATGTGTGTCCAAGGTCTCTTCGGGACAGGCAAGGGCAAGAGCAACCCGCTGGCACGAGAACAGCAAGGCTTAGCTCGAGCACAAGTTCCACAGGACTGCACAAATGACCGCACATCCCTTGACAAGGAAGGCCACCAAAAGGACCTGGCCACCAGATCTCTGGTGCCAAAAATTCCCGGGTGCCCTGCCAACACTGAGGAATGAACCTCGGAAATGACTCTGCTGGTCCATTTAGCAGGCACAAACAATCTGTCAGGTGGACAAGAGTCAGGCCTACCAGCCTGAAATCTCTGTAACACACGTCGCAGATCTGGAGAAATAGCTGACACGATAACTCCTTCCTTAAGAATACCCACAGGTTCAGCGACTCCAGGAGCATCAGGCACAAAGCTCCTAGACAGAGCATCGGCCTTCACATTCTTAGAACCTGGTAAATACGAGACCACAAAGTCAAAACGGGAGAAAAACAATGACCAGCGGGCCTGTCTAGGATTCAGGCGTTTAGCAGACTCGAGATACATCAGATTTTTGTGATCAGTCAAGACCACCACACGATGCTTAGCACCCTCGAGCCAATGACGCCACTCCTCAAATGCCCACTTCATGGCCAACAACTCCCGATTGCCCACATCATAATTTCGCTCTGCCGGCGTAAACTTCCTAGAGAAAAAGGCACAAGGTCTCATAGTAGAGCAACCAGGGCCTTTCTGCGACAAAACGGCCCCTGCCCCAATCTCCGAAGCATCCACCTCAACCTGAAAGGGAAGTGAGACGTCAGGCTGGCACAAAACAGGCGCCGAAGTAAACCGGCGTTTCAACTCCTGGAAAGCCTCCACAGCAGCAGGAGCCCAGTTAGCTACATCAGAGCCTTTCTTGGTCATATCCATCAGCGGTTTAACAACGCTAGAAAAATTTGCGATAAAACGACGGTAGAAGTTAGCAAAACCCAAGAACTTCTGAAGACTCTTAACTGACGAGGGTTGAGTCCAATCATGAATAGCTCGGACCTTGACTGGGTCTATCTCCACAGCAGAAGGGGAAAAAATGAACCCCAAAAAGGGAACCCTCTGTACACCAAAGAGACACTTTGAGCCTTTTACAAACAAAGAATTTTCACGCAAAATCTTAAAAACCATCCTGACCTGCTCCACATGCGAGTCCCAATCATCAGAAAAAAACAGAATATCATCCAGATAAACAATCAAAAATTTATCCAGATACTTCCGGAAAATGTCATGCATGAAGGACTGAAAAACTGAAGGTGCATTAGAGAGCCCAAATGGCATCACCAAGTACTCAAAATGACCTTCGGGCGTATTGAATGCGGTTTTCCATTCATCGCCTTGCCTAATGCGCACAAGGTTGTACGCACCACGAAGGTCTATCTTGGTGAACCACTTGGCACCTTTAATCTGGGCAAACAAATCTGACAACAGCGGCAAAGGATACTGAAATTTGACAGTGATCTTATTTAAAAGCCGATAGTCAATACAAGGCCTCAAAGATCCGTCCTTTTTGGCCACAAAAAAGAATCCCGCACCAAGAGGGGAAGAAGAAGGACGGATATGCCCCTTCTCAAGAGACTCCTTGATATATGAACGCATCGCGGTATGTTCAGGTACCGACAGATTAAACAGTCTCCCCTTAGGAAACTTACTGCCAGGAATCAAATCTATTGCACAGTCACATTCCCTATGAGGAGGCAGTGCACTGGACTTAGACTCGCTGAAGACATCCTGATAATCAGACAAATACGCCGGAACTTCCGAAAGCGTAGAAGAAGCAATAGACAAGGGCAGGGAATCTCCATGAATTCCATGGCAGCCCCAACTTGACACTGACATTGCCTTCCAGTCCAAGACTGGATTATGGGTCTGTAACCATGGCAAACCCAAAACAACCAAATCATGCATTTTATGCAGAACCAGAAAACGTATCACCTCCCGATGTTCGGGAGTCATGCACATGGTAACCTGTGTCCAAAACTGCGGTTTATTTTTTGCCAAAGGCGTAGCATCAATACCCCTAAGAGGGATAGGATTTTCTAATGGCTCCAGAACAAAACCGCAGCGCTTGGCAAATGACAGATCCATAAGACTCAGGGCAGCACCTGAGTCCACAAACGCCATGACAGGATACGATGACAGTGAGCAAATCAAAGTTACAGACAGAATAAATTTAGGTTGCAAATTACCAATGGCGACAGGACTAACAACCTTAGTAAGACGTTTAGAGCATGCTGAGATAACATGTGTAGAAACACCACAATAGTAACACAAGCCATTCTGGCGTCTATGAATTTTCCGCTCATTTCTAGTCAGGATTCTATCACATTGCATTAAATCAGGCGTTTGTTCAGACAGCACCATAGGTGAATTTGCGGTTTTTCTATCACATTGCCTTAAATCAGGTGCCTGTTCAGACAACACCATGAGGGAATTTGCGGTTTTGCGCTCCCGCAACCGCCGGTCGACTTGAATTGCCAGGGCCATGGAATCATTCAGACCTGTGGGAATGGGAAAACCCACCATAACATTCTTAATGGCTTCAGAAAGGCCATTTCTAAAATTTGCAGCCAATGCACACTCGTTCCACTGGGTCAGCACGGACCATTTCCGAAATTTTTGGCAATACACTTCAGCCTTGTCCTGGCCCTGAGACATAGCCAGCAAGGCTTTTTCTGCCTGAATCTCAAGATTGGGTTCCTCATAAAGCAAACCGAGCGCCAGAAAAAACGCATCAATATCAGCAAATGCCGGATCTCCTGGCGCCAGCAAGAAGGCCCAATCCTGAGGGTCGCCCCGTAAAAAAGAAATAACAATTTTCACTTGCTGAGCGGAGTCTCCAGATGAACAGGGTCTCAGGGACAAAAACAATTTACAATTATTCCTGAAATTTCTAAACTTAAATCGGTCTCCGGAAAACAGTTCAGGAATCGGTATCTTAGGTTCTGACATAGGATTTCTGGTAACATAATCTTGTATGCCCTGCACACGAGCAGCAAGCTGGTCCACACTTGTAATCAAGGTCTGGACATTCATGTCTGCAGCAAACACAAGCCACTCAGAGGTAAAGGGGAAAAGAAAAAAAAAATGAGAGAGAGAAAAAAAAACTCAGAATCTTCTTTCTTATAATCAAGCTTCTGCAATGCATATAACATTTAATACTGGCCTGGCAAACTGTTGTGACCCCAATGGCGAGGGTCTCAGAGGAGCAAGTAAGTCTGCGAAGTACAAAATTCCAGCTCATAGGGCAGTGGTAACTGGGTTGACCATATATCTACTCCTAACGCCAACACTAGAAGTAGCTGGGGAACATGCCTACGTTGGTCGCTAGATGTCTCGCGCCAGCCGGAGGACTAACTACCCCTAGAAGAGGAAAACAAAGACCTCTCTTGCCTCCAGAGAAAAGACCCCAAAAGTAGGATACAAGCCCCCCACAAATAATAACGGTGAGGTAAGAGGAAATGACAAACACATAGATGAACTAGGTTTAGCAAAGAGAGGCCCACTTACTAATAGCAGAATGTAGTAAGATAACTTATATGGTCAACAAAAACCCTATCAAAAATCCACGCTGGAAATTCAAGAACCCCCGAACCGTCTAACGGCCCGGGGGGAGAACTCCAGCCTCCCTAGAGCTTCCAGCAAGGTTAGGATACAGATGATGTACAAGCTGGACAAAAATGCAAACAAAAACAAATAGCAAAAAGCAAGAAAGCAGACTTAGCTTAATCTAGCAGGAACCAGGATCAGTAGACAAGAGCACAACAGATTAGCTCTGATTACAACGTTGCCAGGCATTGAACTGAAGGTCCAGGGAGCTTATATAGCAACACCCCTGACCTAACGACCCAGGTGAGCATACAAGGGATGGCAGACATTCCCAGAGTCAAATCACTAGTAACCACTAGAGGGAGCCAAAAAGGTAAATTCACAACAGTACCCCCCCCTTAGTGAGGGGTCACCGAACCCTCACCAAGACCACCAGGGCGATCAGGATGAGCGGTGTGAAAGGCACGAACCAAATCGGCCGCATGAACATCAGAGGCGACCACCCAGGAATTATCCTCCTGACCATAGCCCTTCCACTTGACCAGGTACTGAAGCCTCCGCCTGGAGAGACGAGAATCTAAGATCTTCTCCACCACGTACTCCAACTCGCCCTCAACCAACACCAGAGCAGGAGGCTCAGCAGAAGGAACCACAGGCACAACGTACCGCCGCAACAAGGACCTATGAAATTACGTTGTGAATGGCAAACGACACCGGAAGATCCAGGCGAAAGGATACAGGATTAATGATTTCCAATATCTTGTAAGGACCAATGAAGCGAGGCTTAAATTTGGGAGAGGAGACCTTCATAGGAACAAATCGAGAAGACAGCCATACCAAATCCCCAACGCGAAGTCGGGGACCCACACCGCGGCGGCGGTTGGCAAAACGCTG
This sequence comes from Ranitomeya variabilis, assembly GCF_051348905.1. Taxonomy (NCBI): domain Eukaryota; kingdom Metazoa; phylum Chordata; class Amphibia; order Anura; family Dendrobatidae; genus Ranitomeya; species Ranitomeya variabilis. Next base: position 347,799,629 of record NC_135235.1, read on the forward strand.
AGCCTTCTCCTGTGACAACTTCAAGTTGTCCACCACATGACTCCAGATCTGCTGCAACCTATCCACCACGGAATCCACCCCAGGACAGTCAGAAGGCTCCACATGTCCCGAGGAAAAACGAGGATGGAAACCAGAGTTGCAGAAAAATGGCGAAACCAAGGTGGCGGAACTAGCCCGATTATTAAGGGCAAATTCAGCCAACGGCAAGAAGGTCACCCAATCATCCTGATCAGAAGAGACAAAACACCTCAAATAAGCCTCCAGAGTCTGATTAGTTCGCTCCGTTTGTCCGTTAGTCTGGGGATGGAAAGCGGACGAAAACGACAAATCAATGCCCATCTGTTATGACCCCAATGGCGAGGGTCTCAGAGGAACGTGGAAGTCTGCAGAATACAAAAATCCAGCTCATAGGGCAGTGGTAACTGGGTTGACCATATATCTACTCCTAACGCCAACACTAGAAGTAGCCGGGGATCATTCCTACGTTGGTTCTAGATGACTCGCTCCAGCCGGAGAATCTAGCTACCCCTAGTAGAGGAAAATAAAAGACCTTTCTTGCCTCCAGAGAAGGGGACCCCAAAGCTGGATAGAAGCCCCCCACAAATAATAACGGTGAGGTAAGAGGAAATGACAAACACAGAAATGAACCAGGTTTAGCACAGAGAGGCCCGCTTACTGATAGCAGAATAAAGAAAGGTAACTTATATGGTCAACAAAAACCCTATCAAAATCCACACTGGAAATTCAAGAACCCCCGAACCGTCTAACGGTCCGGGGGGAGAACACCAGCCCCCTAGAGCTTCCAGCAAAGGTCAGGATATAGATTAGGAACAAGCTGGACAAAAATACAAAAACCAAAACAAATAGCAAAAGCAAAAGGCAGACTTAGCTGAATTACTGGAACCAGGATCAGTAGACAAGAGCACAGCAGACTAGCTCTGATAACTACGTTGCCAGGCATAGAACTGAAGGTCCAAGGAGCTTATATAGCAACACCCCTAACTAACGACCCAGGTGCGGATAAAAGGGATGACAGAAAAACCAGTGTCCAAAAGACTAGTAACCACTAGAGGGAGCAAAAAGCAAATTCACAACAGTACCCCCCCCTTAGTGAGGGGTCACCGAACCCTCACCACGACCACCAGGGCGATCAGGATGAGCGGCATGAAAGGCACGAACTAAATCGGCCGCATGAACATCAGAGGCGACCACCCAGGAATTATCCTCCTGACCATAGCCCTTCCACTTGACCAGGTACTGAAGCCTCCGCCTGGAGAGGCGAGAATCCAAGATCTTCTCCACCACGTACTCCAACTCGCCCTCAACCAACACCGGAGCAGGAGGCTCAGCAGAAGGAACTACAGGCACAATGTACCGCCGCAACAAGGACCTATGAAATACATTGTGAATAGCAAACGACACAGGAAGATCCAGACGAAAAGACACAGGATTAAGGATTTCCAATATCTTGTAAGGCCCAATAAAACGAGGTTTAAATTTGGGAGAGGAGACCTTCATAGGAACAAAGCGGGAAGAAAGCCATACCAAATCCCCAACGCGTAGTCGGGGACCCACACCGCGGCGGCGGTTGGCAAAGCGCTGAGCCCTCTCCTGTGACAACTTCAAGTTGTCCACCACATGATTCCAGATCCGCTGCAACCTATCCACCACAGAATCCACCCCAGGACAGTCAGAAGGCTCCACATGACCCGAAGAAAAGCGAGGATGGAAACCAGAGTTGCAGAAAAAAGGCGAAACCAAGGTGGCGGAACTAGCCCGATTATTAAGGGCAAACTCAGCCAACGGCAAGAATGTCACCCAATCGTCCTGATCAGCAGAGACAAAACACCTCAAATAAGCCTCCAAAGTCTGATTGGTTCGCTCCGTCTGTCCATTAGTCTGAGGATGGAAAGCAGACGAAAACGACAAATCAATGCCCATCCTACTACAAAAGGATCGCCAGAACCTGGAAACGAACTGGGATCCTCTGTCTGACACAATATTCTCAGGGATGCCGTGCAAACGAACCACGTTCTGGAAAAACACAGGAACCAGATCGGAAGAGGAAGGCAGCTTAGGCAAAGGAACCAAATGGACCATCTTGGAGAAGCGATCACATATCACCCAAATAACGGACATGCCCTGAGATAGCGGAAGATCAGAAATGAAATCCATGGAGATATGTGTCCAAGATCTCTTCGGAACAGGCAAGGGCAAGAGCAAACCGCTGGCACGAGAACAGCAAGGCTTAGCTCGAGCACAAGTCCCACAGGACTGCACAAATGACCGCACATCCCTTGACAAGGAAGGCCACCAAAAGGACCTGGCCACCAGATCTCTGGTGCCAAAAATTCCTGGGTGACCTGCCAACACCGAGGAGTGAACCTCGGAAATGACTCTGCTGGTCCACCTATCCGGGACAAACAGTCTGTCAGGTGGACAAGACTCAGGCCTATCAGCCTGAAATCTCTGCAACACACGTCGCAGATCAGGAGAAATAGCTGACAAAATAACTCCATCTTTAAGAATACCAACAGGATCAGCGACTCCAGGAGCATCAGGCACAAAGCTCCTAGAAAGAGCATCGGCCTTCACATTCTTTGAACCTGGTAAATACGAGACAACAAAATCAAAGCGGGAGAAAAACAATGACCAGCGGGCCTGTCTCGGATTAAGGCGTTTAGCAGACTCGAGATACATCAGATTTTTGTGATCAGTCAAGACCACCACACGATGCTTAGCACCCTCGAGCCAATGACGCCACTCCCCAAATGCCCATTTCATGGCCAACAACTCCCGATTGCCCACATCATAATTTCGCTCGGCAGGCGAAAACTTCCTAGAGAAAAAGGCACAAGGTTTCATAACAGAGCAACCAGGGCCTCTCTGCGACAAAACGGCCCCTGCTCCAATCTCTGAAGCATCCACCTCAACCTGAAAGGGAAGTGAGACATCGGGCTGGCACAAAACAGGCGCCGAAGTAAACCGGCGTTTCAACTCCTGGAAAGCCTCCACGGCAGCAGGAGCCCAGTTAGCCACATCGGAGCCCTTCTTGGTCATATCCGTCAAAGGTTTCACAACGCTAGAAAAATTAGCGATAAAACGACGGTAGAAGTTAGCGAAACCCAAGAACTTCTGAAGACTCTTAACTGACGAGGGCTGAGTCCAATCAAGAATAGCTCGGACCTTGACTGGGTCCATCTCCACAGCAGAAGGGGAAAAAATGAACCCCAAAAAGGGAACCTTCTGTACACCAAAGAGACACTTTGAGCCCTTGACAAACAAAGAATTTTCACGCAAAATTTTAAAGACCAACCTGACCTGCTCCACATGCGAGTCCCAATCATCAGAAAAAACCAAAATATCATCCAGATAAACAATCAAAAATTTATCCAGATACTTCCGGAAAATGTCATGCATAAAGGACTGAAAAACTGAAGGCGCATTGGAGAGCCCAAAAGGCATCACCAAGTACTCAAAATGACCCTCGGGCGTATTGAATGCGGTTTTCCATTCATCACCTTGCCTAATGCGCACAAGGTTGTACGCACCACGAAGGTCTATCTTGGTGAACCACTTGGCACCTTTAATCCGGGCAAACAAGTCAGACAATAGTGGTAAAGGATACTGAAATTTGACAGTGATCTTATTTAAAAGCCGATAATCAATACAAGGTCTCAAAGATCCGTCCTTTTTTGCCACAAAAAAGAATCCAGCACCAAGAGGGGAAGAAGACGGACGAATATGTCCTTTCTCCAAAGACTCCTTGATATATGAACGCATAGCGGCATGTTCAGGTACCGACAGATTAAACAGTCTTCCCTTAGGAAACTTACTGCCTGGGATCAAATCTATAGCACAGTCACAGTCCCTATGAGGAGGAAGTGCACTGGACTCAGACTCATTGAAGACATCCTGATAATCAGACAAATACTCCGGAACTTCCGAAGGCGTAGAAGAAGCAATAGACACAGGCAGGGAATCCCCATGAATACCACGACAGCCCCAACTTGAGACTGACATAGCCTTCCAGTCCAGGACTGGATTATGGGTCTGTTACCATGGCAGCCCTAAAACAACCAAATCATGCATTTTATGTAAAACCAGGAAACGTATCACCTCGCGGTGTTCAGGAGTCATGCACATGGTAACCTGTGTCCAATACTGCGGTTTATTTGCTGCCAATGGCGTAGCATCAATTCCCCTAAGAGGAATAGGATTTTCTAATGGTTCAAGAGTAAAACCACAGTGCTTAGCAAATGACAGATCCATAAGACTCAGGGCAGCACCTGAATCTACAAACGCCATGACTGGATAAGACGACAGTGAGCAATACAGACAGAATAAATTTAGGTTGCAAATTACCAACGGTGACAGGACTAACAACCTTAGCTATACGTTTAGAGCATGTTGAGATAACATGTGTAGAATCACCACAGTAGTAGCACAAGCCATTCCGGCGTCTATGAATTTTCCGCTCATTTCTAGTCAGGATTCTATCACATTGCATTAAATCAGGTGTCTGTTCAGACAACACCATGAGGGAATTTGCGGTTTTGCGCTCCCGCAACCGCCGGTCAATTTGAATAGCTAGTGCCATAGTATCATTCAGACCTGTGGGAATGGGAAAACCCACCATAACATTCTTAATGGCTTCAGAAAGGCCATTTCTGAAATTAGCGGCCAGTGCACACTCGTTCCAATGTGTCAGCACGGACCATTTCCGAAATTTTTGGCAATACACTTCAGCCTCGTCCTGCCCCTGAGACATAGCCAGCAAGGCCTTTTCTGCCTGAATCTCAAGATTGGGTTCCTCATAAAGTAAACCGAGCGCCAGAAAAAACGCATCAATATCAGCCAATGCCGGATCTCCTGGCGCCAGCGAAAAAGCCCAATCCTGAGGGTCGCCCCGTAAGAACGAAATAACAATTTTTACTTGCTGAGCAGAGTCTCCAGATGAACAGGGTCTCAGGGACAAAAACAATTTACAATTATTCACGAAATTCCTAAACTTAAACCTGTCTCCGGAAAACAGTTCAGGAATCGGTATTCTAGGTTCTGACCTAGGATTTCTGATAACATAGTCTTGTATGCCCTGCACACGAGTAGCCAGCTGGTCCACACTTGTAATCAAGGTCTGGACATTCATGTCTGCAGCAAGCATAGCCACTCTGAGGTAAAGGGGAAGAAGAAAAAAAAAAAAAAAAACTCAGATCTTCTTTCTTATAATCCCTCTTCTGCAATGCATTACACATTTAATACTGGCCTGGCAAACTGTTATGACCCCAATGGCGAGGGTCTCAGAGGAACGTGGAAGTCTGCAGAATACAAAAATCCAGTTCATAGGGCAGTGGTAACTGGGTTGACCATATATCTACTCCTAACGCCAACACTAGAAGTAGCCGGGGATCATTCCTACGTTGGTTCTAGATGACTCGCTCCAGCCGGAGAATCTAGCTACCCCTAGTAGAGGAAAATAAAAGACCTTTCTTGCCTCCAGAGAAGGGGACCCCAAAGCTGGATAGAAGCCCCCCACAAATAATAACGGTGAGGTAAGAGGAAATGACAAACACAGAAATGAACCAGGTTTAGCACAGAGAGGCCCGCTTACTGATAGCAGAATAAAGAAAGGTAACTTATATGGTCAACAAAAACCCTATCAAAATCCACACTGGAAATTCAAGAACCCCCGAACCGTCTAACGGTCCGGGGGGAGAACACCAGCCCCCTAGAGCTTCCAGAAAAGGTCAGGATATAGATTAGGAACAAGCTGGACAAAAATACAAAAACCAAAACAAATAGCAAAAGCAAAAGGCAGACTTAGCTGAATTACTGGAACCAGGATCAGTAGACAAGAGCACAGCAGACTAGATCTGATAACTACGTTGCCAGGCATAGAACTGAAGGTCCAAGGAGCTTATATAGCAACACCCCTAACTAATGACCCAGGTGCGGATAAAAGGGATGACAGAAAAACCAGTGTCCAAAAAACTAGTAACCACTAGAGGGAGCAAAAAGCGAATTCACAACACCCATCCTACCACAAAAGGATCGCCAGAACCTGGAAACAAACTGGGATCCTCTGTCCGACACAATATTCTCAGGAATGCCGTGCAAACGAACCACATTCTGGAAGAACACAGGAACCAGATCAGAAGAGGAAGGCAGCTTAGGCAAATGAACCAAATGGACCATCTTGGAGAAACGATCACATATCACCCAGATGACAGACATGCCCTGAGACACCGGAAGATCAGAAATGAAATCCATAGAGATGTGTGTCCAAGGTCTCTTCGGGACAGGCAAGGGCAAGAGCAACCCCCTGGCACGAGAACAGCAAGGCTTAGCTCGAGCACAAGTTCCACAGGACTGCACAAATGACCGCACATCCCTTGACAAGGAAGGCCACCAAAAGGACCTGGCCACCAGATCTCTGGTGCCAAAAATTCCCGGGTGCCCTGCCAACACTGAGGAATGAACCTCGGAAATGACTCTGCTGGTCCATTTAGCAGGCACAAACAATCTGTCAGGTGGACAAGAGTCAGGCCTACCAGCCTGAAATCTCTGTAACACACGTCGCAGATCTGGAGAAATAGCTGACACGATAACTCCTTCCTTAAGAATACCCACAGGTTCAGCGACTCCAGGAGCATCAGGCACAAAGCTCCTAAACAGAGCATCGGCCTTCACATTCTTAGAACCTGGTAAATACGAGACCACAAAGTCAAAACGGGAGAAAAACAATGACCAGCGGGCCTGTCTAGGATTCAGGCGTTTAGCAGACTCGAGATACATCAGATTTGTGTGATCAGTCAAGACCACCACACGATGCTTAGCACCCTCGAGCCAATGACGCCACTCCTCAAATGCCCACTTCATGGCCAACAACTCCCGATTGCCCACATCATAATTTCGCTCTGCCGGCGAAAACTTCCTAGAGAAAAAGGCACAAGGTCTCATAGTAGAGCAACCAGGGCCTCTCTGCGACAAAACGGCCCCTGCCCCAATCTCCGAAGCATCCACCTCAACCTGAAAGGGAAGTGAGACGTCAGGCTGGCACAAAACAGGCGCCGAAGTAAACCAGCGTTTCAACTCCTGGAAAGCCTCCACGGCAGCAGGAGCCCAGTTAGCTACATCAGAGCCTTTCTTGGTCATATCCATCAGCGGTTTAACAACGCTAGAAAAATTTGCGATAAAACAACGGAAGAAGTTAGCAAAACCCAAGAACTTCTGAAGACTCTTAACTGACGAGGGTTGAGTCCAATCATGAATAGCTCGGACCTTGACTGGGTCCATCTCCACAGCAGAAGGGGAAAAAATGAACCCCAAAAAGGGAACCCTCTGTACACCAAAGAGACACTTTGAGCCTTTTACAAACAAAGAATTTTCACGCAAAATCTTAAAAACCATCCTGACCTGCTCCACATGCGAGTCCCAATCATCAGAAAAAAACAGAATATCATCCAGATAAACAATCAAAAATTTATCCAGATACTTCCGGAAAATGTCATGCATGAAGGACTGAAAAACTGAAGGTGCATTAGAGAGCCCAAATGGCATCACCAAGTACTCAAAATGACCTTCGGGCGTATTGAATGCGGTTTTCCATTCATCGCCTTGCCTAATGCGCACAAGGTTGTACGCACCACGAAGGTCTATCTTGGTGAACCACTTGGCACCTTTAATCCGGGCAAACAAATCTGACAACAGCGGCAAAGGATACTGAAATTTGACAGTGATCTTATTTAAAAGCCGATAGTCAATACAAGGCCTCAAAGATCCGTCCTTTTTGGCCACAAAAAAGAATCCCGCACCAAGAGGGGAAGAAGAAGGACGGATATGCCCCTTCTCAAGAGACTCCTTGATATATGAACGCATCGCGGTATGTTCAGGTACCGACAGATTAAACAGTCTCCCCTTAGGAAACTTACTGCCAGGAATCAAATCTATTGCTCAGTCACATTCCCTATGAGGAGGCAGTGCACTGGACTTAGACTCGCTGAAGACATCCTGATAATCAGACAAATACGCCGGAACTTCCGAAAGCGTAGAAGAAGCAATAGACAAGGGCAGGGAATCTCCATGAATTCCATGGCAGCCCCAACTTGACACTGACATTGCCTTCCAGTCCAAGACTGGATTATGGGTCTGTAACCATGGCAAACCCAAAACAACCAAATCATGCATTTTATGCAGAACCAGAAAACGTATCACCTCCCGATGTTCGGGAGTCATGCACATGGTAACCTGTGTCCAAAACTGCGGTTTATTTTTTGCCAAAGGCGTAGCATCAATACCCCTAAGAGGGATAGGATTTTCTAATGGCTCCAGAACAAAACCGCAGCGCTTGGCAAATGACAGATCCGTAAGACTCAGGGCAGCACCTGAGTCCACAAACGCCATGACAGGATACGATGACAGTGAGCAAATCAAAGTTACAGACAGAATAAATTTAGGTTGCAAATTACCAATGGCGACAGGACTAACAACCTTAGTAAGACGTTTAGAGCATGCTGAGATAACATGTGTAGAATCACCACAATAGTAACACAAGCCATTCTGGCGTCTATGAATTTTCCGCTCATTTCTAGTCAGGATTCTATCACATTGCATTAAATCAGGCGTTTGTTCAGACAGCACCATAGGTGAATTTGCGGTTTTTCTATCACATTGCCTTAAATCAGGTGCCTGTTCAGACAACACCATGAGGGAATTTGCGGTTTTGCGCTCCCGCAACCGCCGGTCGACTTGAATTGCCAGGGCCATGGAATCATTCAGACCTGTGGGAATGGGAAAACCCACCATAACATTCTTAATGGCTTCAGAAAGGCCATTTCTAAAATTTGCAGCCAATGCACACTCGTTCCACTGGGTCAGCACGGATCATTTCCGAAATTTTTGGCAATACACTTCAGCCTCGTCCTGGCCCTGAGACATAGCCAGCAAGGCTTTTTCTGCCTGAATCTCAAGATTGGGTTCCTCATAAAGCAAACCGAGCGCCAGAAAAAACGCATCAATATCAGCAAATGCCGGATCTCCTGGCGCCAGCGAGAAGGCCCAATCCTGAGGGTCGCCCCGTAAAAAAGAAATAACAATTTTCACTTGCTGAGCGGAGTCTCCAGATGAACAGGGTCTCAGGGACAAAAACAATTTACAATTATTCCTGAAATTTCTAAACTTAAATCGGTCTCCGGAAAACAGTTCAGGAATCGGTATCTTAGGTTCTGACATAGGATTTCTGGTAACATAATCTTGTATGCCCTGCACACGAGCAGCAAGCTGGTCCACACTTGTAATCAAGGTCTGGACATTCATGTCTGCAGCAAACACAAGCCACTCAGAGGTAAAGGGGAAAAGAAAAAAAAATGAGAGAGAGAAAAAAAAACTCAGAATCTTCTTTCTTATAATCCCGCTTCTGCAATGCATATAACATTTAATACTGGCCTGGCAAACTGTTGTGACCCCAATGGCGAGGGTCTCAGAGGAGCAAGTAAGTCTGCGAAGTACAAAATTCCAGCTCATAGGGCAGTGGTAACTGGGTTGACCATATATCTACTCCTAACGCCAACACTAGAAGTAGCCGGGGAACATGCCTACGTTGGTCGCTAGATGTCTCGCGCCAGCCGGAGGACTAACTACCCCTAGAAGAGGAAAACAAAGACCTCTCTTGCCTCCAGAGAAAAGACCCCAAAAGTAGGATACAAGCCCCCCACAAATAATAACGGTGAGGTAAGAGGAAATGACAAACACAGAGATGAACTAGGTTTAGCAAAGAGAGGCCCACTTACTAATAGCAGAATGTAGTAAGATAACTTATATGGTCAACAAAAACCCTATCAAAAATCCACGCTGGAAATTCAAGAACCCCCGAACCGTCTAACGGCCCGGGGGGAGAACTCCAGCCCCCCTAGAGCTTCCAGCAAGGTTAGGATACAGATGATGTACAAGCTGGACAAAAATGCAAACAAAAACAAATAGCAAAAAGCAAGAAAGCAGACTTAGCTTAATCTAGCAGGAACCAGGATCAGTAGACAAGAGCACAACAGATTAGCTCTGATTACAACGTTGCCAGGCATTGAACTGAAGGTCCAGGGAGCTTATATAGCAACACCCCTGACCTAACGACCCAGGTGAGCATACAAGGGATGGCAGACATTCCCAGAGTCAAATCACTAGTAACCACTAGAGGGAGCCAAAAAGGTAAATTCACAACACCAGACCACTGCTGCCCGTGTACCCCTGGAACCTATTTTACAGTGCCTACAGCTAGCCCATTTTATTATGTTAGGCCTTCGAAGCCTGTCTGCGGTCCCTCCTTCCACTAGGCCTCCACTGACCTGACCACTGCTGCCCGTGTACCCCTGGAACCTATTTTACAGTGCATAGAGCCTATTTTTTATTTTATTTAATATTAATAAAGCCATGATGGACTACACTGTACCACGCTATGAGCTACCCAGTTGACAATTCGTTTGCGAGAAAAGCCATCCCACCCCTCCACCAGCATGTTAAAGACCACATTGTCCTTTCATTCTGTCAATCTGTGAGTCCAAAGGTTCACCTGACAACAGACACATGGAGCGGAAGGCATGGCCACGGAAGGTTACGTGTCCTTTGTGGCGCAATGGGTTAATGTATTGCATGCATGGTCCACACAGGGGACAGACTGGTAAGTCTGTCTGCAGTCCCTAATTCAAGTTGTCCTCAAATGAATAAATCTGAGCTTCTACCTTCTGGCTCTGATTAACTGCTGTTTTTAAAAAAAATGGTGGTTCCGGCCTACTAACGGTGTCTGCCCCTGCCTGGGGTTGTCCTCAACTGAATAAAGCTGAGCTTCTACCTTCTGGCTCTGACTAACTGCTGTTTTTTTAAAAAAATGGTGGTTCCGGCCTGCTAACGGTGTCTGCCCCTGCCTGGTGTTGTCCTCAACTGAGTAAAGCTGAGCTTCTACCTTCTGCCTTTTGGCCTACAGTAGCAAATATTAAACTGCATTTGGCCTATTAGTGTGTTTGGGCCCTTAAAACAGTGTCTGCTGCTCCTGGGTTTGCTACTCCACTCAACAAAGCAATGCCGCCTGTTTAGTCCTGTTACCAATTTTGAACTGCATTTAGCCTACTTTATTCTTTGGCCCTATATCTGTTTCCTCCTCATCCTGCCCATTCCCCAGCCACTGCTAGATGAGTCTGCTGGTACATTGACCTAGACCACTACATTCCCCTTGCACTCTATACAGCCAGAATCTGACCCTGCTGAAAGTAAGGTTCCCCTTCCCGCATGTTATACCACCTTACACAGGGACAAAGAGGAAGGTGCAGATGAAAGTGCAGGTTCCTTCATCAGGTGGGGGGGGCATACTCGTTGGCGATGTCACTGGTACAGGGCCCCTCAGAGTACGCAAAAGTGTCGCTGCCGGTGGGAGGCGCCCCCGCCGTGCAAACACACCGCTGTACTTTGAGGGGCCCTGTGCCAGTGCCAATGCCAATGAGTGGGCCCCCCTGCTTGCTTAGGATCACAGCACTTGCAAACTTGACATACTTACCTCTCACTGCTCCACCGCCGTGACGTAGTCCACGTTTCCTGTGCCCACCAAAACCTTGAACCAGCCCTACCCCCCACAACTTTTGCCAAATGACCCCAATTTCCAATGCCCAACTATTATTATAAAGTTAATTAAGATTGACAAGCTTCAGAAACAAGAATGGATGTTTTTGCCATTAAAATGGGCACTGTAGGTGTTTTCCTGGCCTCCACTCACTGCCGACTATGCTTCCCCATTGACTTGCATTGGGTTTCGTGTTTCGGTCAATCCCCGACTTTTAGCGATAATCGGGCGACTGCACTCGACTCGACTCTGGACAAAGTCGGGTTTCACAAAACCCGACTCGACCGTAAAAAAATGAAAGTCGCTCAACCCTAGTCGTTTGCCAAGCGCTGTGGTTTTGTCCTGGAGCCTTTAGAAAATCCTATTCCTCTTAGAGGAATTGATGCTACGCCATTGGCGGAGAATAAACCGCAGTATTGGACACAAGTGACCATGTGCATGTCTCCTGAACATCGGGAGGTGATTCGTTTTCTCGTTCTGCATAAAATGCATGATTTGGTTGTTTTGGGTCTGCCATGGTTACAGACCCATAATCCAGTTTTGGATTGGAAGGCTATGTCCGTGTCAAGTTGGGGTTGTCGAGGAATTCATTCCGATTCCCCGTCGGTGTCTATTGCTTCTTCTACTCCTTCTTAAGTCCCTGAGTATTTGTTGGACTATCAGGATGTATTCAGTGAGTCCAGGTCCAGTGTCCTTCCTCCTCATAGGGACTGTGACTGCGCTATAGATTTGATTCCTGGTAGTAAATTTCCTAAGGGACGATTATTTAATCTATCTGTACCTGAGCATGCCGCGATGCGTTCTTATATAAAGGAATCTTTGGAGAAGGGACATATTCGTCCATCCTCTTCCCCTCTTGGTGCGGGATTTTTTTTTGTGGCCAAAAAAGACGGGTCTTTGAGACCTTTTATAGACTATCGGCTTCTGAATAAAATCACGGTCAAATTTCAGTATCCTTTGCCACTATTGTCGGACTTGTTTGCTCGGATTAAGGGTGCCAAGTCGTTCACCAAGATAGATCTTCGTGGTGCGTACAACCTTGTGCGCATTAAGCAGGGAGATGAATGGAAAACTGCGTTCAATACGCCCGAAGGTCATTTTGAGTACTTGGTGATGCCTTTTGGGCTTTCTAATGGCCCTTCAGTGTTTCAGTCCTTTATGCATGACATCTTCCGGAAGTATCTAGATAAATTTATGATTGTTTATCTGGATGATATTCTGGTTTTCTCTGATGATTGGGATTCTCATGTAAAGCAGGTCAGGATGGTGTTTCAGGTTTTGCGTGATAATGCTTTGTTTGTGAAGGGCTCAAAGTGTCTCTTTGGAGTGCAGAAGGTTTCCTTTTTGGGTTTTATTTTCGCCCCTTCTACTGTGGAGATGGACCCAGTCAAGGTCCGAGCTATTCATGATTGGACTCAACCCACGTCTGTTAAGAGTCTTCAGAAATTCTTGGGTTTTGCTAATTTCTACCGTCGTTTTATGGCTAATTTTTCTAGCATTGTTAAACCTTTGACGGATATGACCAAGAAAGGTTCTGATGTTGCTAATTGGGCTCCTGCAGCCGTGGAGGCTTTCCGGGAGCTGAAGCGCCGGTTTACTTTGGCGCCTGTTTTGTGCCAGCCTGATGTTTCACTTCCCTTTCAGGTTGAAGTAGACGCTTCTGAGATCGGTGCAGGGGCTGTTTTGTCGCAGAAAGGCTCTGGTTGCTCTGTGATGAGACCATGTGCTTTTTTTTCTAGGAAATTTTCGCCTGCTGAGCGGAACTATGATGTTGGTAATCGGGAGTTGTTGGCTATGAAGTGGGCATTTGAGGAGTGTCGTCATTGGCTCGAGGGAGCTAAGCATCATGTGGTGGTCTTGACTGATCACAAAAATCTGATGTATCTCGAGTCTGCTAAGCGCCTGAATCCTAAACAGGCTCGTTGGTCGTTGTTTTTCTCCCGTTTTGACTTTGTGGTCTCGTACCTGCCTGGTTCAAAGAATGTGAAGGCTGATGCTCTTTCTAGGAGTTTTGTGCCTGACTCTCCTGGAGTCTCAGAGCCAGCGGGTATTCTTAAAGAGGGAGTAATCTTGTCGGCCATTTCTCCTGATTTGCGACGTGTGTTGCAGAAATTTCAGACTGGTAGACCTGACCCTTGCCCACCTGATAGACTGTTTGTTCCTGATAAATGGACCAGCAGAGTTATTTCCGAGGTTCATTCCTCGGTGTTGGCAGGGCATCCTGGGATTTTTGGTACCAGAGATTTGGTGGCTAGGTCCTTTTGGTGGCCTTCCCTGTCGCGGGATGTGCATTCTTTTGTGCAGTCCTGTGGGATTTGTGCTCGGGCTAAGCCTTGCTGTTCTCGTGCCAGCGGGTTGCTTTTACCCTTGCCCGTCCCGAAGAGGCCTTGGACGCACATTTCCATGGATTTCATTTCAGATCTTCCGGTGTCTCAAGGAATGTCTGTCATCTGGGTGGTGTGTGATCGTTTTTCCAAGGTGGTCCATTTGGTGCCCTTGCCTAAGTTGCCTTCCTCTTCCGATCTGGTTCCTTTGTTTTTTCAGAATGTGGTTCGTTTGCACGTCATTCCTGTGAATATCGTGTCTGACAGAGGATCTCAGTTTGTGTCCAGATTCTGGCGATCTTTTTGTGCTAAGATGGGCATTGATTTGTCATTTTCATCTGCCTTTCATCCTCAGACTAATGGCCAAACGGAGCGTACTAATCAGACACTGGAGGCTTATTTGAGATGTTTTGTTTCCGCGGATCAGGATGATTGGGTGACCTTCTTGCCATTGGCTGAGTTTGCCCTCAATAATCGGGCTAGTTCCGCTACCTTGGTTTCGCCATTTTTCTGCAACTCTGGTTTTCATCCGCGTTTTTCCTCGGGTCATGTTGAACCTTCTGACTGTCCTGGGGTGGATTCCGTGGTGGATAGGTTGCAGCGGATTTAGAATCATGTGGTGGACAACTTGAAGTTGTCACAGGAGAAGGCTCAGCGTTTTGCCAACCGCCGCCGCGGTGTGGGTCCCCGACTTCGTGTTGGGGATTTGGTTTGGTTGTCTTCTCGGTATGTCCCTCTGAAGGTTTCCTCTCCTAAGTTTAAGCCTCGCTTTATTGGCCCTTATAACATTTTGGAAATCCTTAACCCGGTGTCGTTTTGTTTGGATCTTCCGGTGTCGTTTGCCATTCACAATGTGTTCCATAGGTCTTTGTTACGGTGGTACGTTGTGCCTATGGTTCCTGCTGTTGAGCCTCCTGCTCCGTTGTTGGTTGAGGGCGAGTTGGAGTACGTAGTGGAGAAGATCTTGGATTCTTGTCTCTCTAGACGGAGGCTTCAGTATCTGGTCAAGTGGAAGGGCTATGGTCAGGAGGATAATTCCTGGGTGGTCGCCTCTGATGTTCATGCGGCCGATTTGGTTCGTGCCTTTCACGCTGCTCATCCTGATCGCCCTGGTGGTCTTGGTGAGGGTTCGGTGACCCCTCCTTAAAGGAGGGGGTACTGTTGTGAACTATATTTCTTGGCTCCCTCTTGTGGTCACTAGCGGTATGACACTTTGTTTGTCATTCCCCAGGTTGGTACTCACCTGGTTCGTTTGGCCTTGGGTGTTCCTATTTAAACTTCCTGGATACTCAGTCTAGTGCCTGGAATCGATGTAATCAGTCTATGTCTGTGTTCTCCTGACTCCTGGTCTCCTGATTTTTGCAAGATAAGCTAAGTTCTGCTTTCTTATTTTTGTTCATTTGCATTTGCTCTTATTTTGTTCCAGCTTGCTCAAAATGTGATTTCTGTTTTAGCTGGAAGCTCTAGGGGGCTGATATTCTCCCCCCACACCGTTAGTCGGTGCGGTGGTTCTTGGATATTCAGCGTGGATATTTTTGTAGGGTTTTTGCTGACCGCATAAGTCCTCTTCCTATTTTCTGCTATTAATTAGTGGGCCTCTCTCTGCTAAATCTAGTTCATTCTTACGTTTGTCTTTTCTTCTTACCTAACCGTTATTATTTGTTGGGGGCTTGTATTATAACTTTGGGGTCTTTTCTCTTGAGGCAAGTGAGGTCTTATTTTCTCTGAAAGGGTTAGTTAGTTCTCCGGCTGGCGCGAGACGTCTAGAATCAACGTAGGTACGTTCCCCAGCTGCTTTTAGTTGTTGTGCTAGGATCAGGTATGCGGTCAGCCAAGTTACCACCTCCCTATGAGCTGGTTTTTGTGTTTGCAGACTTAGCTGGATTTCCTGAGATCCTCTACCACTAGGATCATAACAGAGAGCCAGAAGGTTGAAGCTCAGCTTTATTCAGTTGAGGACAAACACCAGGGAGGGGCAGACACCGTTAGTAGGCCATAACCAAAGTTGAAGGCCAAATGCAGTTTAATATCTGATACTATAGGCCGAAAGCCAGAAGGTGGAAGCTCAGCTTTATTCAGTTGAGGACAAACACCAGGGAGGGGCAGACACCGTTAGTAGGCCGTAACCAAAGTTGAAGGCCAAATGCAGTTTAATATCTGATACTATAGGCCGAAAGCCAGAAGGTGGAAGCTCAGCTTTATTCAGTTGAGGGCAAACACCAGGGAGGGGCAGACACCGTTAGTAGGCCCTAACCACCAATTTTTAAAAACACAGCACTAAATGAGAGCCAGAAGGTTGAAGCTCAGCTTTATTCAGTTGAGGACAAACACCAGGGAGGGGCAGACACCGTTAGAAGGCCGTAACCAAAGTTGAAGGCCAAATGCAGTTTAATATCTGATACTATAGGCCGAAAGCCAGAAGGTGGAAGCTCCGATTTAGACAGTGGAGGACAATTTGAATTAGGGACTGCAGACAGACTTAGTAGGCTGTCCCCTGTGGACCATGCATCCACCACATTAACCCATTGCGCCTTAATGGACACGTAATCTTCCATGGCCATGCCTACAGGTCCATGCGTCTGTTGTCAGGTGCACCTTTGTACTCACAGATTGCCAGAGTGCATGGACAATGCGGTCTTTTACATGCTGGTGGAGGGTTGGGATGGCTTTTCTCGCAAAAGAAGTGTCGACTGGTTAGCTTGTAGCATGGTACAGCGTAGTCCATCATGGCCTTATTAATAGTAAATAAAATATATAACTAGGCTCTATGAACTTTTAAATAGGTTCCAGGGGTACACGGGCAGCATTGGTGTGGTCAGTGGAGGAGTATTGCAAGTAGGGGCCGCAGACAGGCTATCAAAGGTCTAAAATAACAAACAATAGGCAGGCATGGCAGTTTAAAATCGGTTACATGGATACACAGGCAGCCACTCCAGGCAGCAGTGTGGTCAGTGGAGGAGTATTGCAAGTAGGGGCCGCAGACAGGCTATCAAAGGCCTAAAATAACAAACAATATGCAGGCATGGCAGTTTAAAATCGGTTACATGGATACACAGGCAGCCACTCCAGGCAGCATTGTGGTCAGTGGAGGAGTATTGCAAGTAGGGGCCGCAGACAGGCTATCAAAGGCCTAAAATAACAAACAATAGGCAGGCATGGCAGTTTAAAATCGGTTACATGGATACACAGGGAGGCACTCCAGGCAGCATTGTGGTCAGTGGAGGAGTATTGCAAGTAGGGGCCACAGACAGGCTATCAAAGGCCTAAAATAACAAACAATAGGCAGGCATGGCAGTTTAAAATCGGTTACATGGATACACAGGCAGGCACTCCAGGCAGCATTGTGGTCAGTGGAGGAGTATTGCAAGTAGGGGCCGCAGACAGGCTATCAAAGGCCTAAAATAACAAACAATAGGCAGGCATGGCAGTTTTAAATCGGTTACATGGATACACAGGCAGGCAGCATTGTGGTCAGTGGAGGAGTATTGCAAGAAGTGTCTGACACAGTTAGTACTCCCAAAAAATAAATAGATGTTAATGTCTCGCAAAACAACTATAAATAAAAAAAAGGGTGGCATGCTTAGGTACAGGGGTGGGCTCATCTGCAGAGTTTATGACAAAGTAATTTGGCAGTAAATTAGTATTTACTGGTGTCAATATAGGACACTGACCCAGACTACTGTAACTATCATCATAGATGTCAACAAATTGGTATTGATTGTCAGTGCCAGGCATTGAATGATGTCAGCGCATAGACTAAACATTGGTGGAGCTGTGCGAGATAATTTGGCACGTGGTAGAGCACAGTTTGAGCTGGGGGGGGAACTCTCTTGTGGCCGGCGGTACCGCCCCAGGGCCCCTCATGTTACAACGGTGTGTCTGACGTTGGGTGCGCACCACCACCGCCAGAGACACTACATTGTACTATGAGGGACCCAGTGGCAGTGCCTTCGACCAAAAGCGAGCACACCCACCTCTTCTGACAAACAGCACTGTAACTAACGGGTGCTTGCGCCAAGTGTCGAGAGTGAGACAACGGCCCCGTGGGGGGAGTTTTCCCATTGGGGGATGTGTAAACATGTCGTATGCTGGTCAAACAGCTGCTGCAAATTAAGAGATTTTAACACTCAGTAAGACCAGTCCACAAACCAGACCTTTTTATAGGAAAGCTAGGTGTCAGCCGGGAAAGGTGGGGCAAAATAATTTGAAATCCAGGAGTGGTTCATTTTAATGAAGGTGAGATCATCCACATTTTGGGTAGCCAGACGAGTCCTTTTTTCGGTTAATATTGAACCAGCAGCACTGAATACTCTTTCTGATAGCACACTAGCTGCTGGGCAAGCAAGCTCCTGCAACGCATATTCTGCCAATTCAGGCCAGGTGTCTAATTTGGATGCCCAGTAATCAAATGGGAATGACGGTTGAGGGAGAACATCAATGAAGGCTGAAAAATAGTTAGTAACCATACTGGACAAATGTTGTCTCCTGTCACTTTGAATAGATGCTGCAGTACCTGTCCTGTCTGCGGTCATTGCGAAATCACTCCACAACCTGGTCAGAAATCCCCTCTGTCCAAGCCAATTCTGATCTGTGCACCTCTAACACCTCTGCCCTGTAGCCCCCTGCAGCTCGTGTGAGAACCATCACCGGCGCTGTGTGCTGGGAATGCCTGAATCAAACGGTCTACAAGAGTAGCTTGTTTGGTTGCTAATATTTGTTCGAGGTTCTCATGTGGCATAATATTTTGCAATTTGCCTTTATAGCGAGGGTCAAGGATGCAGGCCAACCAGTAATCGTCATCGCTCATCATTTTAATAATGCGTGGGTCCTTTTTGAGGATACGTAAGGCATAATCCGCCATGTGGGCCAAAGTTCCAGCTGGCAAATCTGCGGTTGTGCTGGTTTGAGGGGCAGTTACAGGCAAATCTACGTCACTTGTCTCCCTTACAAAAACAGAACCCGGCCTTGCAACGCCACTAATTTCTGTTGGCCCAGGAGAAGCTTCCTCATTAAAAAACTACTCATCCCCATCATCCTCCTCGTCCTCCTCCTCCTCTTCGCCGGCTACCGCGTCCTCTACACGGCCCTGACCAGACAATGACTGACTGTCATCAAGGCTTTCCTCTTCCTCGGCAGCAGACGCCTGCTCCTTTATGTGCGTCAAACTTTGCATCAGCAGACGCATTAGGGGGATGCTCATGCTTATTATTGCGTTGTCTGCACTAACCAGCCGTGTGCATTCCTCAAAACACTGAAGGACTTGACACAGGTCTTGTAGCTTCGACCACTGCACACCTGACAACTCCATGTCTGCCATCCAACTGCCTGCCCGTGTATCCTCCCACAAATACATAACAGCACGCCTCTGTTCGCACACTCTCTGAAGCATGTGCAGTGTGGAGTTCCACCTTGTTGCAACGTCGATGATTAGGCGATGCTGAGGAAGGTTCAAAGAACGATGATAGTTCTGCATACGGCTGGAGTGTACAGGCGAACGGCGGATATGCGAGCAAAGTCTGCGCACTTTGAGGAGCAGGTCGGGTAACCCCGGATAACTTTTCAGGAAACACTGCACCACCAGGTTTAAGGTGTGAGCCAGGCAAGGAATGTGTTTCAGTTGGGAAAGGGCTATGGCAGCCATGAAATTCCTTCCGTTATCACTCACTACCTTGCCTGCCTCAAGATGTACAGTGCCCAGCCATGACTGAGTTTCTTTCTGCAAGAACTCGGACAGAACTTCCGCGGTGTGTCTGTTGTCGCCCAAACACTTCATTGCCAATACAGCCTGCTGACGCTTGCCACTAGCTGTCCCATAATGGCACACCTGGTGTGCAACAGTGGCAGCTGCGGATGGAGTGGATGTGCGACTGCGGTCTGTGGACGAGCTCTCACTTCTGCAGGAGGAGGAGGAAGAGGAGGAGGGGGGGGCGAACGCCTACAGCCAACTCTTTCCTTGACCGTGGGCTAGTCAGAACTGTCCCAATATTGCTGTCCCCTGTGGAGCCTGCATCCACCACATTCACCCAGTGTGCCGTGATGGACACGTAACATCCCTGGCCATGCCTACTGGTCCATGCATCTGTTGTCAGGTGCACCTTTGTAGTCACAGACTGTCTGAGTGCATGGACGATGCGGTCTTTAACATGCTGTTGGAGGGCTGGGATGGCTTTTCTAGAAAAGAAGTGCCGACTGGGTAGCTCATAGCGTGGTACAGCGTAGTCCATCAGCGCTTTGAAAGCTTCGCTTTCAACTAACCGGTAGGGCATCATCTCTAATGAGATTAGTCTAGCAATGTGGGCATTCAAACCCTGTGTACGCGGATGCGAGGATGAGTACTTCCTTTTCCTAACAAGAGTCTCATGTAGGGTGAGCTGGACTGGAGAGCTGGAGATCGTGGAACTAGCGGTGGTGCCGGTGGACATGGGTGAGTGAGAGAGGGTTGGAGATGGTATTCTTGCCGGTGCCCTACATGCAGTGTTTCCTACTACTAACCTGGTGATTCCCTGACTGCTTTGGCCTGGCGACGAAAGCTGCACAGATACTGCAGGTGGTGTGGGAAATGGTCGGCTTACAGGGAGGGAAGGGATGTAGCGTTGCTGACTAGCTTCATTGGCCGAGGGTGCTGCAACCTTTAGGGACGTTTGGTAGTTAGTCCAGGCTTGCAAATGCATGGTGGATAAATGTCTATGCATGCAACTTGTATTTAGACTTTTAAGATTCTGACCTCTGCTTAAGGTAGTTGAACATTTTTGACAGATGACTTTGCGCTGATCATTTGGATGTTGTTTAAAAAAATGCCAGACTGCACTCTTTCTACTATCGGATACCTTTTCAGGCATTGCAGACTGAGCTTCTTTAACCAGATGGCCACGCTGTCCTCCAACTGGTTTTGGTTTTGCCACACGTTTTTGGCAAGATACGGGCCCGGTAGATGGAACCTGTTGTGATGTTGATGCCTGCTGCGGCTCCTCCTCCTCCGCTTCAAAACTACTGCCGCCTGCACCCTGTTCCCCCAATGGCTGCCAATCGGGGTCCACAACTGGGTCATCTATGACCTCCTCTTCTATGTTGTGTGCAACTTCGTCTGTGTCACCTTGTAAGCCGGTGGTATTGCGTTCGTGACCGAGCACCATAGTCTCCGCTGGTTTTGATTCTGCCTCAGTACACTGCGAGGGCAATGTTCTGGTCTGAGTCAAAGGAACAGCATAGTAATCTGGCTGTGGCTGTGCATCTGTGCACTCCATGTCCGATTCAACTTCTAATGGGCATAGCCTGTTAACTGTTTCACTGTGTAACCCTGGAACGGTATGTGTAAAGAGCTCCATGGAGTAACCTGTTGTGTCGACTGACGCATCCTTCACTGTTGTTTTTAGTGAAGGACACAAGGAAGCGACTTGTTCCTGACCGGGAGCATCCACTGACGATGCACTGCTCTGACATTTGGCACTTTCCGAGGAGGAGGCGAAAGAGTTAGAGGCAGAGTCAGCAATGAAAGCCAGTACTTGTTCCTCCTGCTCCGGCTTCAAAAGTGGTTTTCCTACTCCCAGAAAAGGGAGCGTTCGAGGCCTTGTGTAGCCAGACAACGAACCTGGCTCAACAACTCGAGACTTAGGTGCTGTACTGCTTTTACCACGACCACCTGATGCTCCACCACCACTACCATCATTACCAGCTGACAATGACCGCCCACGGCCACGACCTCTTCCACTAGACTTCCTCATTGTTTGCAAAACGTAACCAAAGTAACGCTATTTGTTACTGTAAAACAACTTATCAGGTGAACTCAAACTTCTGTAGGATTTATATATACCTTTATAGGTGCCTGACACTGAAAGGAAAATCAGGCCCAATGTTACACACTAGGTTTTCTGTGCCCCAATAATTTGAGACAGATGGCACACACAGGACCAGCACTCAAGCAGAAATGCCAATCTTAATCTCCCACTATTTTTTTTTTTTCTGGGAGAATTTAGCAAAAAAAAAAAAAAATGGCCAAGTATTACACAGTGTTTTTGGTGGCACACAATGAGAGACAGATACCACACACAGCAATGGCACGGAGGCAGACTTGCCAATATTTATCTCCCTGCAGTTATCTCAGAAAAGTATGGCAGGCAGCTATAAAAAGGACTGCTGCACACAAAAGTGTGGACAAACACACAAGATAGCTGTGCAGAAAGGAAGGAAAAACAGGATTTGTGCTTTGAAAAAAGCAGTTGGTTTGCACAGTGGCGTACACACAGGCACAGCAACGCAGCTATCAGGGTCAGGGAGCCTTCTAGTGCAGCCCAATGAGCTACAGCGCTGAGGAAAAAAAAATGTAGCTTCCACTGTCCCTGCAATCAAAAGGTGGTGTTGGACAGTGGAAATCGCTACAGCACAAGTGGTTTGTAGCTTTATGTACTCTGCCTATCACTATCCCTGCTTCCGAAGAATCTGCAGCAACCTCTCCCTACGCTCAGATCAGCGGTAAGATGGCGGTCGGCAGGAATGCCCCTTTATAGCCCCTGTGACGCCGCAGAAAGCAAGCCAATCACTGCAATGCCCTTCTCTAAGATGGTGGGGACTGAGATCTATGTCATCACGCTGTCCACACTCTGGCACGCTTTTAGCGTCATTGAAACGCGACTTTGGCGCGAAAGTCGCGTACCGCATGGCAGACCCCACACAGGGATCGGCTCGGTTTCATGAGACGCCGACTTTGCCAAAAGTCGGCGACTTATGAAAATGAACGATCCGTTTCGCTCAACCCTACTCCTATGTATCAACAGAGAGACCCCTCTGGAGTAACTAGTATGGAATGCGTGAAGGGACCACTGCACCCACGGCTTTTGTGTACATTTAACTGTGTCTCTGGTCAGATGCGTTTCCACAAGTGCTACAACATGGGGATGATTACAACAGAAACCGACATATCATAGACATTTATTAATATCCAAAAGTAAGAGAATGTCCAAACAATTTCTGGACCATGGAACAACTCCCATAAATAATAGACCCTATAAAGAACAGCGGAGAATGACGCCCCAAAATTACGACACTGTACATAATATAGTGAAAAAGACAAATTTATTTATTAATAAATACAAAACACCATAAAACCACAGTAGAATGATAGAAACTTGGTGATGACCAAAATAAAGAACCAAGGCAGTACTATAGTAAAGTTACTAGCAATCCAATGATAGCATAGACCAAAGATATTGTCAGTCCTCACTACAAGGGAACTGACATGAAAATGGCATGCAGACAAGTGTCAGGGAAGCACAGGAGAACCGATATCCCACAAATAATTAAGCGTTATATGGTCGGTTAACAGAAAACCCATGTGCTGCCGACTAACAATAAAGTGCCAAGTGCATAAGGTCGATGCTAACTATGGTGCTTACCCATGTGGAGGAGGTACCTGCTAGGTTCGTAGCCCCGACGTACGTTTCGCTTTTGTTAGCTTCCTCGGGTGGCCTGTGTGAGGTTGCCACAATGGGGGGGCTTTTATACTAAACAGATTGCGTTGCTCTAAGTCGCGCACGCGGGGCGGTCCCCGTACCGCAGCACGTAACGTCCGGCAGTCCCAGCGCTGAAGGGGAGAGGAGGAAAACACTCCGTGACGTCAATATTCCCTACAGCACTGATAGGACGCCATCTGAAGACGTGTGCAGACCTCGGGTCCACCGCGCATGCGCGTGCCGCGATCGCCATCTTGCTTACTGGCAGAGGCCAGGGCAACAGGGCCGTGAATGCAAAGGCATGAGAAAGAGGGAAGGGGGAAGACACCAACGAGCGTAAGTAAAGAGCCCGGATGGCAAGTAAGTATAAAACAGTTGGGTCTATAGAGAGAGATGCCAGCAAATATTAAGAGTTTGTATAGCGCACCTGTATCCAACATAGACACCATCTTTATACCCTACTCTAGAATGAAATAGAAAAGGCAAAGCCGGATCACCCAAGTGCACATATAATATGTCATAACACATTAATAATACAAAAAAAAAAAAAATCAATATACAAAACAAGATCAATTTATGCAATAGTGATGCAAAGGGGATCCTTGCTTTCATTATTTCGTAATCATGCACTTGAAAGGATGGATATGCAGACATGCCCACGTTATCCTGATGTCCATTTGGCCAGCCAGAAAAAAGTCCCTCCATGCAAAACATTTCAACAGAGGTTTCAAAACATATATACTGCAAATATAGAAAAAGATAAAATGAGTGACTGCAACCATAAATTTAAAAACAAGAGAGACAAAAGAAAAAACGGAAGAAAAAAGGAAAAATAATAAGACAAAAGTAAAAATAAAACAAGTATAATGATATCACCACAGCAAGGGTGCCATACTGAAATTACAAACAAACATGGGGATGATACCTTTTAATCTGCGAAAATACCTTGACTTTCTTTCGAGGAGTCTTAATACCCTGTATATTCCACGTCATATATATAATCTCAGACCCCATATCCACACCCAGAAAAAGGAATAATATACACCACAACCTGAGCAGGGATTAGGAACAACACACAGAGCATAAAATTATCATTGGCGACTAACAAACATATCAAACAATCAAAACTGGTGTAAAAACCCAAACAAAACAGAGTTTGAACAGTGGAGGAGTATAATCCTACACTCCTACAGTCAGATAGAAAAGGGGATACCCTCACTGGAACCAGCGTCCCGTATTGTTGATAAGCTCAGCACCCATATAGAGAGCTCCAATTTGTGTTGCCATTAGACAAGGAGAACTACTTAGGAGTCCGGCACACTAGACCCCTTGTATGACTGCAACCATTCGGCTACCTCCGCCGGATCAGTAAAGAACAAGGAAGAGCCTTCATGGGCAATGCGGAGTCGAGCTGGGTAAAGCATGGAGTAAATGATGTTCTTATCCCTGAGCTGCTTTTTAACTTCCATAAATCGGACTCGCTGCTTTTGAAGCTCCATGGAGAAATCCGGGAAGATTGATATAGTAGCGTTATTGAATTTAATAGGGCCCTTCTGCCTTGCCAAGCGAAGAATCGCATCCCTGTCTCTGCAATTGAGGAGACGTGCCAAAAAAGGCCGGGGTGGAGTTCCGGGAGGAAGAGGTCTCGTTGGGACCCTATGGGCCCTCTCCACAGAAAATGTTGAGGAGAATCCATCTCCCAGGGAGGTTTTTGTTGTGAACTATGTTTCTGGGCTCCCTCTGGTGGTCACTAACGGTATTGTGTTAGGCATGTCTTGTTGCAGGCCTGAGCTCCAGCTGTGTCGTTAAGCAGCGGGTGTTCCCTATTTGAGTCTCCTCTGGACTCAGTCTCTTGCCTGGCATCGTTGTATCCAGACCTATATGACCTCCTCCGGATTCCTTTCAGTCTGCCTTATGCAAGAAAAGCTAAGTCTGTTTTTGTACAATTTGGATCGTTTGCATTATTCAGTGTTTTTGTCCAGCTTGCTTTATATTTGATTTTCTGCTCGCTGGAAGCTCTAAGGGTGCTGATGTTCTCCCCCCGCACCGTCAGTCGGTGTGGGGGTTCTTGAATGTTCAGCGTGGATGTTTTTGTAGGGTTTTCTGCTAACCGCATAGTCCACTATCTATTTTCTGCTATTTAGACTATTGGGCCTCACTTTGCTGAATCTAGTTCATCTCTATGTTTGTGCTTTCCTCTTGCCTCACCGTTATTATTTGTTGGGGGATTTCTATATCTTTGGGGTTCAATTTCTCTAGAGGCAAGTGAGGTCTTATTATTTCTCTCTAGGGGTAGTCAGTTCTCTGGCTGGCTCGAGACGTCTAGAACCAACGTAGGCACGTTCACCGGCTACTTCTAGTTGTTTGTGTTAGGATCAGGTATGCGGTTAGCCCAGTTTCCACCTCCCTAGAGCAGTATTTATATTTTTGCTATCTTGCCGGAATATCAGAGATCCTCTGCCATTGGGATCATAACAGGTTTTAAGCCAGTCCTCCAGAAATTGCTCAGGTTGCTGACCCTCTGAGCGTTGCGGCAGGCCAATAATTCGAATGTTATTATGGCGCAATCTGTTTTCCAGGTCATCTGCTTTTTGCTTCCAGGCATGCACAGAGCCAGCAGCCTTTGACAGCTTAGCTTCCTTTGGGGTAATGGTGTCCTCTATCTGAGACACTCTTGCTTCAACCTCTGAGATACGCCCTCTCATAGCTTGCATATCATGTTGCAGACGACCCACTTCAGTATGTACGTCTTCTATTTTCTCAGTAAGAGAAGATCTGGAGAGGGATATGGCTTGCATCAATTGCTCAGATGCTTGTTTAAGAGTCAGTTCGTCTTGTTTTCCCTCCTCATTACTGTCAGAAAGACGATTTTTGCGTTGGTTCTGCGTGGGATTATTTCTGAGGGTATGTACATTGTCAGGGGCATCTTCTCTGGCATATTTCTTTAACTTGTCAGCAGCCCCCGCTCCTTTAGAATGATGCATGGCGGTTAACAGAAGGTCCCCACAAAAGGACCACACTTATGATTATAGTTAGTCTATTCTCCAACAGCAGACCGGACAAGTTCAAATACTGGAATATATCCCAGGGAGGCTGTCGGTCAGGCAGAGAATTGTCAGATATTTATAGGAGCAGCAACTAAGGATTTGCCCAGGCACTGTGCCCCAGAGCATCCCTCAGCTCCCACAGGCAGAACAGCAGGGAGGGTGGATAATCCCTCCAGAGTTATGGCGCTGACAGGAGTTTGTCTGGTAAGGGGGTGCAGGGCCCAATCTTCCAGGGCACACACTGCACCACCCTTCTATTGTTTCAGGCTGTTATCTCACCTCCTGAGCTGCACCGCAATTGTGCTGCAAAGCGCTGCTCTCCTTACTGCTGGAGTGCGCGCTGTGATAATGGCTGCATGTGATAATGGCTGCAGTCTCCCCAGGCACCGCCCGCCGCTCCAGACCCAGCACCTGTATTTCCCGGTGTTTCACAGCATCCCCGCTGTAATGTAGGTATCTGCCGCATCCCAGGGGGATACACCCAGCTTCAGTCACCGACGGCGCTGTGTCCTGCTTGTTGGAGCCGCACTCAAAGATGGCCGCCGCAGCTCAGGGACTTTGCCGCCTGTCCAGGCCGTCTCATTTACTGACGTCCCAGGACTCCAAAGCTGCCGTTTGAAGAGATCGCCGGTCTCCTGAGGTCCCAGGGCACCGTTCCAGCCGGTGCAGACTGTGGATCAGGGGGATTAATGGCAGGATTAGGACCAGGATAACCGGAGCTCCCACGAGGTGCGTCCTCTCTCTTAGCTTACATAGCCACGCCCCCTCCACTCGAGGCAGTTTAATATCTGTTGTTGTGTCAGCGTGGCGGTCGCAGGACACAATGCCGCATACACAGCTGGGGTTCAGCTGACGTTACTGAAACCCAATAACACGGCAGCAAGTGTTAACTGTGCAAACAGCACTTCCGAGCAGCATCTAGCGGTGTTGGAGCCCAGGGTCTGCAGGAGGAGCAGAGTGTAGGCCGATGCTTGCATTCGAGGCAGTTTAATATCTGTTGTTGTGTCAGCATGGCGGTCGCAGGACACATTGCCGGATACACAGCTGGGGATAAGCTGACTTTACTGAAACCCAATAACAAGGCAGCAAGTGTTGACTGTGCAATCAGCACTTCCAAGCAGCAACTAGCGGTGTTGGAGCCCAGGGACAGCAGGAGGAGCAGGCTAGAGTTCTTGCCGCAACACAGCAGGGGAGTAGCTGGCTTTACTGAACCCCAATAACACAGGAGCGAGTGTTTTTCTCAGTGCAGACAGCACTTCCGAGCAGCAACTGGCATTGTTGGAGCCCAGGGACAGCAGGAGGAGCAGGCTAGACTTATTGCCGTAACACAGAAGGGGAGCAGCTGGCTTTACTGAACCCCACTAACACAGGAGCGAGTGTTTTTCTCTGTGCAGACAGCACTTCTGAGCAGCAACTGGTGGTGTTGGAGCCCAGGGACAGCAGGAGGAGCAAGCTAGAGTTCTTGCAGCAACACAGCAGTGGAGCAGCTGGCTTTACTGAACCCCACTAACACAGGAGCGAGTGTTTTTTTCTGTGCAGACAGCACTTCCGAGCAGCAACTAGCAGTGTTGGAGCCCAGGGACAGCAGGAAGAGCAGAGTGTAGGCCGGGGCCTGCATTTGAGGCAGTTTAATATCTGTTGTTGTGTCAGCGTGGCGGTTGCAGGACACATTGCCGGATGCACAGCTGGGGATCAGCTGATGTTACTGAAACCCAATAACATGGCAGCAAGTGTTGACTGTGCAAACAGCACTTCCAAGCAGCAACTAGTGTTGGAGCCCAGGGACAGCAGGAGGAGCAGAGTGTAGGCCGAAGACTGCATTCGAGGCAGTTTAATATCTGTTGTTGTGTCAGCGTGGCGGTCGCAGGACACATTGCCGGATACACAGCTGGGGATCAGCTGACGTTACTGAAACCCAAAAACAGAGGAGCAACTGTTGACTGTGCAAACAGCACTTCCGAGCAGCAACTAGCGGTGTTGGAGCCCAGGGTCAGCAGGAGGAGCAGAGTGTAGGCCAAAGCCTGGACTCGAGGCACTTTAATATCTGTTGTGTCAGAGTGGCGGTCGCAGGACACATTGCCGGATGCACAGCTGGGGATCAGCTGATGTTACTGAAACCCAATAACATGGGAGCAACTGTTGACTGTGCAAACAGCACTTCTGAGCAGCAACTAGCGGTGTTGGAGCCCAGTGTCAGCAGGAGGAGCAGAGTGTAGTCCGAAGCCTGCACTCCAGGCAGTTTAATATCTGGTGTGTCAGCGTGGTGGTCGCAGGACACATTGCCGGATACACAGCTAGGGATCAGCTGACATTACTGAAACCCAATATCAGAGGAGCAACTGTTGACTGTGCAAACAGCACTTCCGAGCAGCAACTAGCGGTGTTGGAGCCCAGGGTCAGCAGGAGGAGCAGGGTGTAGGCTGAAGCGTGCACTCGAGGCAGTTTAATATCTGTTGTTGTGTCAGCGTAGCGGTCGCAGGACAAATTGCCGGATGCACAGCTGGAGATCAGCTGACGTTACTGAAACCCAATAACACGGCAGCAAGTGTTGACTGTGCAAACAGCACTTCCGAGCAGCAACTAGCTGTGTTGGAGCCCAGGGTAAGCAGGAGGAGCAGAGTGTAGGCCAAGGCCTGCACTCGAGGCAGTTTAATATCTGTTGTTGTGTCAGCCTGGCGGTCGCAGGACACATTGCTGGATACACAGCTGGGGATCAGCTGACGTTACTGAAACCCAATAAAACGGCAGCAAGTGTTGACTGTGCAAACAGCACTTCCGAGCAGCAACTAGCAGTGTTGGAGCCCAGGGTCAGCAGGAGGAGCAGATTGTAGGCCGAAGCCTGCACTCGAGGCAGTTTAATATCTGTTGTTGTGTCAGCATGGCGGTTGCAGTACACATTGCCGGATACACAGGTGGGGATCAGCTGACATTACTGAAACCCAATAACACGGCAGCAAGTGTTGACTTTGCAAACAGCACTTCCGAGCAGCAACTAGCGGTGTTGCAGCCCAGGGACAGCAGGAGGAGCAGGCTAGAGTTCTTGCCGCAACACAGCAGGGGAGCAGCAGGCTTTACTGAACCCCAATAACACAGGAGCGAGTGTTTTTCTATGTGCAGACAGCACTTCCGAGCAGCAACTGGCATTGTTGGAGCCCAGGGACAGCAGGAGGAGCAGGCTAGAGTTATTGCCGCTGCACAGCAGGGGAGCAGCTGGCTTTACTGAACCCCACTAACACAGGAGCGAGTGTTTTTCTCTGTGCAGACAGCACTTCCGAGCAGCAACTGGCGGTGTTGGAGCCCAGGGACAGCAGGAGGAGCAGGCTAGAGTTCTTGCCGCAACACAGCAGTGGAGCAGCTGGCTTTACTAAACCCCACTAACACAGGAGCGAGAGTTTTTTTCTGTGCAGACAGCACTTCCGAGTAGTAACTAGCAGTGTTGGAGCCCAGGGATAGCAGGAGGAGCAGAGTGTAGGCCGAGGCCTGCACTCGAGGCAGTTTAATATTTGTTGTTGTGTCAGCCTGGCGGACGCAGGACACATTGCTGGATACACAGCTGGGGATCAGCTGACGTTACTGAAACCCAATAACACAACAGCAAGTGTTGACTGTGCAAACAGCACTTCCGAGCAGCAACTAGCGGTGTTGGAGCCCAGGGTCAGCAGGAGGAGCAGAGTATAAGCCGAAGCCTGCACTCGAGGCAGATTAATGTCTGTTGTTGTGTCAGCGTGGTGGTCGCAGGACACATTGCCGGATATACAGCTGGGGATCAGCTGACGTTACTGAAACCCAATAACAGAGGAGCAACTGTTAACTGTGCAAGCAGCACTTCCGAGTAGCAACTAGCGGTGTTGGAGCCCATGGTCAGCAGGAGGAGCAGAGTGTAGGCCGAAGCCTGCACTCCAGGCAGTTTAATATCTGTTGTTGTGTCAGCGTGGTGGTCGCAGAACACATTGCCGGATACACAGCTGGGGATCAGCTGACGTTACTGAAACCCAATAACAGAGGAGCAACTGTTGACTGTGAAAACAGCACTTCCGAGCAACAACTAGCGGTGTTGGAGCCAAGGGTCAGCAGGAGGAGCAGAGTGTAGGCCGAAGCCTACACTCGAGGCAGTTTAATATCTGTTGTTGTGTCAGCGTGGTGGTCGCAGGACACATTGCCGGATACACAGCTGGGGATCAGCTGACGTTACTGAAACCCAATAACAGAGGAGCAACTGTTGCCTGTGCAAACCACTTCCGAGCAGCAACTAGCGGTGTTGGAGCCCAGGGTAAGCAGGAGGAGCAGAGTGTAGGCCGAAGCCTGCACTCGAGGCAGTTTATTATCTGTTGTTGTGTCAGCGTGGTGGTTGCAGGACACATTGCCGGATGCCCAGCTGGGGATCAGCTGATGTTACTGAAACCCAATAACATGGGAGCAACTGTTGACTGTGCAAACAGCACTTCCGAGCAGCAAATAGCGGTGTTGGAGCCCAGGGTCAGCAGGAGGAGCAGAGTGTAGGTCGCAACCTGCACTCCAGGCAGTTTAATATTTGTTGTTGTGTCAGCATGGCGGTTGCAGTACACATTGCCGGATACACAGGTGGGGATCAGCTGACGTTACTGAAACCCAATAACACGGCAACAAGTGTTGACTTTGCAAACAGCACTTCCGAGCAGCAACTAGCGGTGATGGAGCCCAGGGACAGCAGGAGGAGCAGGCTAGAGTTCTTGCCGCAACACAGCAGGGGAGCAGCTGGCTTTACTGAACCCC
This sequence comes from Ranitomeya variabilis, assembly GCF_051348905.1. Classification (NCBI taxonomy): domain Eukaryota; kingdom Metazoa; phylum Chordata; class Amphibia; order Anura; family Dendrobatidae; genus Ranitomeya; species Ranitomeya variabilis. Next base: position 347,830,800 of record NC_135235.1, read on the forward strand.
AATAACACAGGAGCGATTGTTTTTCTCTGTGCAGACAGCACTTCCGAGCAGCAACTGGCATTGTTGGAGCCCAGGGACAGCAGGAGGAGCAGGCTAGAGTTCTTGCAGCAACACAGCAGTTGAGCAGCTGGCTTTACAAAACCCCACTAACACAGGAGCGAGTGTTTTTTTCTGTGCAGACAGCACTTCCGAGTAGCAACTAGCAGTGTTGGAGCCCAGGGACAGCAGGAGGAACAGAGTGTAGGCCGAGGCCTGCACTCGAGGAAGTTTAATATCTGTTGTTGTGTCAGTGTGGCGGTCGCAGGACACATTGCTGGATACACAGCTGGGGATCAGCTGACATTACTGAAACCCAAGAACACGGCAGCAAGTGTTGACTGTGCAAACAGCACTTCCGAGCAGCAGCTAGTGGTGTTGGAGCCCAGAGTAAGCAGGAGGAGCAGAGTGTAGGCCGAAGCCTGCACTCCAGGCAGTTTAATATCTGTTGTTGTGTCAGCGTGCCGGTTGCAGGACACATTGCCGGATGCACAGCTGGGGATCAGCTGATGTTATTGAAACCCAATAACATGGGAGCAACTGTTGACTGTGCAAACAGCACTTCCGAGCAGCAACTAGCGGTGTTGGAGCCCAGGGTCAGCAGGAGGAGCAGAGTATAAGCCAAAGCCTGCACTCGAGGCAGTTTAATATCTGTTGTTGTGTCAGCATGGCGGTCGCAGGACACATTGCCGGATACACAGCTGGGGATCAGCTGACGTTACTGAAACCTAAAAACAGAGGAGCAACTGTTGACTGTGAAAACAGCACTTCCGAGCAACAACTAGCGGTGTTGGAGCCCAGGGTCAGCAGGAGGAGCAGAGTGTAGGCCAAAGCCTGCACTCGAAGCAGTTTAATATCTGTTGTTGTGTCAGCGTGGTGGTCGCAGGACACATTGCCGGATACACAGCTGGGATCAGCTGACATTACTGAAACCCAATAACAGAGGAGCAACTGATGACTGTGCAAACAGCACTTCCGAGCAGCAACTAGCGGTGTTGGAGCCCAGGGTAAGCAGGAGGAGCAGAGTGTAGGCCAAAGCCTGCACTCGAGGCAGTTTAATATCTGTTGTTGTGTCAGTGTGGCTGTCGCAGGACACATTGCCGGATACACAGCTGGGGATCAGCTGATGTTACTGAAACCCAATAACAGAGGAGCAACTGTTTACTGTGCAAACAGCACTTCCGAGCAGCAACTAGCGGTGTTGGAGCCCAGGGTCAGCAGGAGGAGCAGAGTGTAGGCTGAGACCTAATTGGAGCAAATTGAAAGGGAACCTTTAAACCCCCCCAGGCGTTAGTATCTAGAAGAGCCACCTTGTGCAGCAGTAATGCTGCACAAGGAAAAGGTGGCTCTGTTAATTATGCTCCTTGCACACGCTGAACGAAACACTTATAAAATTTTGCCCCTCATACCGTGAAACCGTCACAGAGGCGGGACTTTCCTTCTTAATGAGACGCAGCACAGCTGTCAAAAATACCCCCTTGGCGTTGGGCGCAGCCTCCTGAGCGTTGCTTTTTTGTGTACCGGAGTCTGCGCTGTTATGTTATCCCTTCGCCATGCGCTGTTAGAGCTGCCCGTCTTCTAACATCATTTGATGTCAGCCTGTGCGGTCGCGCTGCCCATGAATCCCAGCCCCGCAGTGTCTTCTGATTTATTCACACTGCGGGGCTGGGATTCATGGCCTTGCGCAGTAAATATCTTTGCCTCTCACTCATGTCCTTACGCCTGCTTTAGAATGTGCGGCATCAGCTGATCCCTAATCACATTCCACAGCCGTGAAGCCGCACACTCTAAAGAAGGCGGAAGGAGATGAGTGAGAGGCGAAGATATGCACCGCGCATGCCCATGAATCCCAGCCACGCAGTGTCTTCTGATTTATTCACATTGCGGGGCTGGGATTCATGGCCTTGTGCAGTAAATATCTTTGCCTCTCACTCATGCCCTTATGCCTGCTTCAGACTGTGTGGCGTCAGCTGATCCCTAATCACATGCCAAGGCCGTGAAGCCGCACAGTCTGAAGAAGGCGGAAGGAGATGAGTGAGAGGCGAAGATATGCACTGCGCATGCCCATGAATCACAGCTCCGCAGTGAGAATAAATAAGACACTGCGGGGCATGATTTCGGGCAGGGCGGCCGCACAGGCGCAGCCAGCCTGACAACAAATGATGTCAGAAGACGGGCAGTGCTAACTGCACATGGCCAAGGGATAACATAACAGCGCAGGCTCCGGGACAGATTCAAACAACGCTGAGGAGGCGGCGCCCGGCGCCAAGGGGGTTGCTGCGTGTCATTACGAAGGAAAGTCACACCTCCGGGATGGATTAACGGTATCAGGGGACACATTTTATAAGTGTTTAGTTCTGCGTGTGCAAGGAGAATAACTAAAACAGCCACCTTGTCCAAATGCAGCATTAGTGCTGCATAAGATGGCTCTTCTAGTTACAAATGCCTGGGGGGACAGGTTCCCTTTAATTTTTGTTGTAGTGTCGCAGGACACATTGCCGCATACACAGCTGAGGATCAGATGACGTTACTGAACCCCAATAACAGAGGAGCAACTGTTGACTGTGCAGACAGCACTTCCGAGCAGCAACTGGCAGTGTTGGAGCCCAGAGACAGCAGGAGGAGCAGGCTAGAGTGATTGCAGCACACACAGCAGGGGAGCAGCTGACGTTACTGAACCCCAATAACAGAGAAGCGACTGTTGACTGTGTAGACAGCACTTCTGAGCAGCAACTGGCGGTGTTGGAGCTCTGGGACAGCAGGAGGAGCAGGCTAGAGTGATTGCCGCACACACAGCAGGGGAGCAGCTGGTGTTACTGAACCCCAATAACAGAGGAGCGACTGTTGACTGTGCAGACAGCACTTCCGAGCAGCAATTGGTGGTGTTGGAGCCCAGGGACAGCATGAGGAGCAGGCTAGAGTGATTGCCGCACACACAGCAGGGAAGCAGCTGGCGTTACTGAACCCCAATCACAGAGGAGCGACTGTTGCCTGTGCAGACTGCACTTCCAAGCAGAAACTGGCAGTGTTGGAGCCCAGGGATGGCAGGAGGAGCAGACTAGAGTGATTGCCGCACACACAGCAGGGGAGCAGCTGGCGTTACTGAACCTCAACAACAGAGGAGCGACTGTTGACTGTGCAGACAGCACTTCCGAGCAGCAACTGGCGGTGTTGGGACCCAGGGAATGCAGGAGGAGCAGAGTGTAGGCCAAGGCCTGCACTCGATGCAGTTTAATTTCTGATGGAGTGTCAGCGTGGTGGTCGCAGGACACATTGCTGGATACACAGTAGGGGAGCAGCTGACGCTACTGAACCCCACTAAAACAGGAGCAAGTGTTTTTCTCTGTGCAAACAGCACTTCCGGGAAGCAACTGGCGGTGTTGGAACCCAGGGAATGCAGGAGGAGCAGAGTGTAGGCCGAGGCCTAATTGGAGCAAGTTGAAAGGGAACCTTTAACCCCCCGCAGGCGTTAGTAACTGAAAGAGCCATCTTGTGCAGCACTAAGGCTGCACAAGGAAAAGGTGGGTCTTTTAATTATGCTCCTTGCAAATGCTAAACTAAACACTTATAAAATGTGTCCCCTGATATCGTGAAACCGTCCCGGAGGTGGGACTTTCCTTCCTAATGAGACGCAACACAGCTGTCATTTCTACCCACTTGGCGTAGTGCGCCGCCTCCTCAGCGTTGTTTGAATCTGTCCCGTAGCCTGCGCTGTTATGTTCAACCTTGGCCATCCGCAGTTAGCGCTGTCTGTCTTCTGACATCATTTGGTGGAATTATCGAAGGAATGCAAAACCTGGCAGACGTCCTTCATAGTGGCCCACTCAGTGGTTGTGAAGTCTGAACGGCGCACAGTGCGACTTCTTTGCGCCTGATGCAGCTGGTACTCCATTACTGCTTCCTGCTGCTCACACAACCGCTCCAACATATGTAACGTGGAATTCCACCTGGTGGGTAGGTCACATATGATGCGATGTTCCGGAAGGCGGAATCGGCGCTGCAGAGCTGCAATGCGCGATCTTGCCATGCTGGAACGCCGCACACTCTAGGCGGACCTTGTGCAGCAGTGCATCAAGATCCGGATAGTCCCTCAAAAAACTCTGCACGACCAAGTTGAGCATATGTGCCAGACATGGGATGTGAGTGAGGTTGCCTAGGCCCAGAGCTGCCACCAGATTTCGGCCATTGCCACACACTACCATGCTTGGCTGGAGATTCGCTAGCACAAACCACACGTCGCTCTCTTGCTTGATGGCATTCCAGAGCTCCTGCGCTGTGTGGCTTCGATTCCCCAAAGAAATTAATTTCAGTACGGCCTGTTGACGTTTGGCCATGTCTGTGCTCATATCGGTCATAACAGGTAAACGTTCATGGGTCCATGTGGAGGTGGACTGTGACGGCTCCTGCAGCGATGATTCTGAGGAACTTGAGTATGAGGAGGAGGCAATGCGTACTGTTATGACCTGGTGGTTAAGGAGCAACATGGGACGAGCTCTGAGGAGATGGTATCTTTACTGACCGCAGTTCCTGAACCTAACACAACACTAGAAGTAGCCGTGGAATGTTCCTGTCACTCCCTAGACATCTCGTCACAGCCGGAGAACTAACTACCCCTAAAGATGGAAACAGGAAAGCTATCTTGCCTCAGAGAAAATTCCCAAAGGACAGACAGCCCCCCACAAATATGGACTGTGAGTGGAGAGGGAAATGACATACACAGAATGAAACCAGGATTTAGCAAAGGTGGCCACTTCTAACTAGATAGACAGAATAGGAAAGGATACTGTGCGGTCAGTATTAAAAGCTAGAAAAATCCATCACAGAGTTTACAAAAAATCTCCACACCTGACTAACGGTGTGGAGGGCAAATCTGCTTCCCCAGAGCTTCCAGCTTAACTGAATATTGAATACTGACAAGCTGGACTAGAGCAAACATAAAATGAGCTGAATGATTAAGTCCACAGCAAGAGGACAACAAATGAACATGCAAGGACTTATCTTTGCTGAACAGGACCGAATATCAAGGAAATCCAAAGAGAGATCTGAATCCAACCAAAAAACATTGACAGCTGGCACTGGCTGAAGATCAGAGCCAGGCTAAATAGCAGAGCAGGAGAGACGATCAGTGGAAGCAGCTGCTAAGCTAAATCCAAGAAGCAGCAGTTCCACTTAAAACCACAGGAGGGAGCCCAAGGGCAGAATTCACAAAAGTGCCATTTACAACCACCGGAGGGAGCCCAAGAACGGAATTCACAACAGTACCCCCCCTTGAGGAGGGATCACCGAACCCTCCCCAGAGCCCCCAGGCCGATCAGGACGAGCCAAGTGAAAGGCACGAACCAAATCGGCGGCATGGACATCGGAGGCAACAACCCAAGAATTATCCTCCTGGCCATAACCCTTCCACTTGACAAGATACTGAAGCCTCCGCCTCGAAAAACGAGAATCCAAAATCTTCTCCACAACATATTCCAACTCCCCCTCAACCAACACCGGGGCAGGAGGCTCAACAGAGGGAACAACGGGCACCACATATCTCCGCAACAAAGATCTATGGAAAACATTATGGATGGCAAAAGAGGCAGAAAGGGCCAAACGAAAAGATACCGGATTGATAATCTCAGAAATCTTATAGGGACCAATAAAGCGAGGCTTGAACTTAGGGGAAGAAACCTTCATAGGAACATGACGAGAAGATAACCAAACTAAATCCCCAACACGAAGCCGGGGACCAACACACCGACAGCGGTTAGCAAAACGTTGAGCCTTTTCCTGAGACGTCAAATTGTCCACCATATGAGTCCAAATCTGCTGTAACCTGTCCACCACAGAATCCACACCAGGACAATCAGAAGGCTCAACCTGCCCTGAAGAAAAACGAGGATGAAAACCAAAATTGCAAAAAAAAGGCGAAACCAAAGTAGCCGAACTAGCCCGATTATTAAGGGCAAACTCGGCCAACGGCAAGAAGGCCACCCAATCATCCTGATCAGCAGACACAAAGCATCTCAAATAGGTTTCCAAGGTCTGATTGGTTCGCTTAGTTTGGCCATTTGTCTGAGGATGAAACGCCGAAGAAAAAGACAAATCAATGCCCATCCTAGCACAAAAGGACCGCCAAAACCTAGAAACAAACTGGGAACCTCTGTCAGACACAATATTCTCCGGAATGCCATGCAAACGAACCACATGCTGAAAAAACAATGGAACCAAATCAGAGGAGGAAGGCAATTTAGGCAAAGGTACCAAATGGACCATCTTAGAAAACCGGTCACCAACCACCCAGATAACAGACATCTTCTGGGAAACAGGAAGATCCGAAATAAAATCCATGGAAATATGCATCCAGGGCCTCTCAGGGACCGGTAAAGGCAAAAGCAACTCACTAGCATGGGAATAGCAAGGCTTGGCCCCGGCACAAGTCCCACAGGACTGCTCAAAAGAACGCACATCCCGCGACAAGGAAGGCCACCAAAAGGACCTAGCAACCAAATCTCTGGTACCAAAAATCCCAGGATGACCAGCCAACACCGAACAATGAACCTCAGAAACGACCTTACTAGTCCATCTATCAGGAACAAACAGTTTCCCCACTGGACAGCGGTCAGGCTTATCAGCCTGAAATTCCTGAAGCACCCGCCGTAAATCAGGGGAGATGGCAGAAAGAATCACCCCCTCCTTGAGAATACCAACCGGCTCAAGGACTTCCGGAGAATCAGGCAAAAAACTCCTAGAGAGGGCATCAGCCTTAACATTCTTAGATCCCAGAAGATACGAGACCACAAAATCAAAACGGGAGAAAAACAGGGACCATCGAGCCTGTCTAGGATTCAACCGCTTGGCAGACTCGAGGTAAATAAGATTCTTATGGTCAGTCAAGACCACAATGCGGTGCTTGGCTCCCTGAAGCCAATGTCGCCACTCCTCAAATGCCCACTTCATAGCCAACAACTCCCGATTGCCGACATCATAATTATGCTCCGCAGGCGAAAACTTTCTGGAGAAGAAGGCACACGGTTTCATCAAAGAACCATCAGAACTTCTCTGAGCCAAAACGGCCCCTGCCCCAATCTCAGAAGCGTCAACCTCAACCTGAAAAGGAAGAGAAACATCCGGCTGACGCAACACAGGGGCAGAAGTAAATCGACGTTTAAGCTCCTGAAAGGCCTCAACAGCCGCAGAGGACCAATTCGTCACATCAGCGCCTTTCTTCGTCAAATCGGTCAGGGGCTTAACCACACTGGAAAAGTTGGCAATGAAACGGCGATAAAAATTAGCAAAGCCCAAAAATTTCTGAAGGCTCTTCACAGAAGTGGGTTGAATCCAATCATGAATGGCTTGGACCTTGACCGGATCCATTTCTATAGCCGAGGGAGAAAAAATAAAACCCAAAAAAGAAACCTTCTGAACTCCAAATAGGCATTTAGACCCCTTCACAAATAAAGTGTTAGCACGAAGGATCTGAAATACCATCCTGACCTGTTTCACATGAGACTCCCAATCGTCGGAAAAAATCAAAATATCATCCAAATATACAATCATGAATTTATCAAGATAATTCCGGAAGATATCATGCATGAAGGACTGAAACACAGATGGGGCATTAGAGAGCCCGAATGGCATCACAAGGTATTCAAAATGGCCTTCGGGCATATTAAATGCGGTTTTCCATTCGTCACCCTGTTTAATACGAACAAGATTATACGCCCCTCGAAGGTCAATCTTAGTAAACCAACTAGCCCCCTTAATCTGAGCAAACAAATCAGAAAGCAAAGGTAAAGGCTATTGGAATTTGACCGTGATCTTATTAAGAAAGCGATAATCAATACAGGGTCTCAAGGAGCCATCCTTCTTGGCAACAAAGAAGAATCCCGCTCCCAACGGTGACGAAGAGGGCCGAATATGCCCCTTCTCCAAAGACTCCTTAACATAACTCCGCATGGCGGCATGCTATGGCACAGACAGATTGAAAAGTCGGCCCTTAGGGAACTTACAGCCAGGAATCAAGTTAATAGCACAATCACAGTCCCTATGAGGAGGAAGGGAACTGGACTTGGGCTCATCAAATACATCCTGGAAATCCGACAAAAACTCAGGAACTTCAGAAGAGGGGGGAGAGGAAATTGACATCAAAGGAACGTCACTATGTACCCCTTGACAACCCCAACTAGTCACAGACATGGATTTCCAATCCAGCACTGGATTATGTACCTGTAACCATGGAAAACCCAGTACAACCACATCATGCAAATTATGCAACACCAGAAAACGACAATCTTCCTGATGTGCTGGAGCCATGCACATGGTCAGCTGAGTCCAGTACTGAGGTTTATTCTTGGCCAATGGTGTAGCATCAATGCCCCTCAAGGGAATAGGGCTCTGCAAAGGCTGTAAAGAAAAACCACAGCGTCTGGCGAACTCTAAGTCCATTAAGTTCAGGGCAGCGCCTGAATCCACAAATGCCATGACAGAAAAGGACGATAATGAGCAAATCAGGGTAACAGACAAGAGAAATTTAGGCTGCACAGTACTAATGGTAACAGACCTAGCGACCCTCTTAGTACGCTTAGGGCAATCAGAAATAGCATGAGCAGAATCACCACAGTAAAAACACAGCCTATTCTGACGTCTGAGTTCCTGCCGTTCTGCTTTAGTCCAAATCCTATCACATTGCATAGGCTCAGGACTCTGCTCAGAGGACACTGCCATATGTGTCATGGTTCTCAAATGGCAAGAGAACGTAGTAGAGCATACAAAAGGACTAGCTCTTGGAAGATGGGAACTCGAGCTGACCATGAGCTAAACCTACCGCACAACTAACAGTGGCCGGGTAGCGTGCCTACGTTTTTATCCCTAGACGCCCAGCGCCAGCCGGAGGACTGACTGACCCTAGCAGAGGAAAATACAGACCTGGCTTACCTCTAGAGAAATTTTCCCCAAAAGGCAGACAGTAGCCCCCACATATATTGTCGGTGATTTCAGAGGAAATTGACATACGAAGTATGAAGATAGGTTTAGCAAATTGAGGTCCGCTTACTAGATAGTAGGAAGACAGAAAAGGGAACTTCACGGTCAGCTGAAAACCCTTTCAAAATACCATCCTGAAATTACTTTAAGACTCTAATATCAACTCATGACACCAGAGTGGCAATTTCAGCTCACAAGAGCTTCCAGCCTCAGAAATATTCAATCACAGAGAACTGGAACAAAAATGCAAAACAAACTTAGGACAAAAGTCCAACTTAGCTGATAGTAGTCTAGGAGCAGGAACATGCAACAGAAAGGCTTCTGGTTACATTGATGGCTGGCATAGAAATGACTGAGGAGCAAGGCTAAATAGAAAACTCCCACATCCTGATGGAAACAGGTGAACAGAGGAGATGAAGCACACAAGTTCAGTACCACCAGTGACCACCGGGGGAGCCCAGAAACCAAATTCACAACAGTACCCCCCCCCTCAAGGAGGGGGCACCGAACCCTCACCAGAACCACCAGGGCGATCAGGATGAGCCCTATGAAAGGCACGGACCAAATCGGAGGCATGAACATCAGAGGCAGTCACCCAAGAATTATCCTCCTGACCGTAGCCCTTCCACTTGACCAGATACTGAAGTCTCCGTCTGGAAACACGGGAGTCCAAGATCTTCTCGACAACGTACTCCAACTCACCCTCAACCAACACCGGAGCAGGAGGCTCAACGGAAGGCACAACCGGTACCTCATACCTGCGCAACAATGACCGATGAAAGACATTATGAATAGAAAAAGATGCAGGGAGGTCCAAACGAAAGGACACAGGGTTAAGAATCTCCAATATCTTGTACGGGCCGATGAACCGTGGCTTAAACTTAGGAGAAGAAACCTTCATAGGGACAAAACGAGAAGACAACCACACCAAGTCCCCAACACAAAGACGAGGACCAACACGATGACGGCGGTTGGCAAAATGCTGAGTCTTCTCCTGGGACAACTTCAAATTGTCCACCACATGCCCCCAAATCTGATGCAACCTCTCCACCACAGCATCCACTCCAGGACAATCCGAAGACTCCACCTGACCGGAAGAGAAACGAGGATGAAACCCCGAATTACAGAAGAAAGGAGAAACCAAGGTGGCAGAACTAGCCCGATTATTGAGGGCAAACTCCGCCAAGGGCAAAAAGGCAACCCAATCATCCTGATCCGCAGACACAAAACACCTCAAATAAGTCTCCAAGGTCTGATTAGTTTGCTCGGTCTGGCCATTAGTCTGAGGATGGAAAGCAGACGAAAAAGACAAATCAATGCCCATCCTAGCACAGAACGCTCGCCAAAATCTAGACACGAACTGGGTCCCCCTGTCAGAAACGATATTCTCCGGAATACCATGCAAGCGAACCACATTTTGAAAAAACAGAGGAACCAGCTCGGATGAGGAAGGCAATTTAGGCAAGGGAACCAAATGGACCATCTTAGAGAAACGGTCACACACCACCCAGATGACAGACATCTTCTGAGAAACAGGGAGATCAGAAATAAAATCCATGGAGATGTGAGTCCAAGGCCTCTTCGGAATAGGCAAGGATAACAACAATCCACTAGCCCGAGAACAACAAGGCTTGGCCCGAGCACAAACATCACAAGACTGCACAAAACCTCGCACATCTCGCGACAGGGAAGGCCACCAGAAGGACCTAGCCACAAAATCCCTGGTACCAAAGATTCCAGGATGACCTGCCAACGCAGAAGAATGGACCTCCGAGATGACTCTACTGGTCCAATCATCAGGAACAAAAATTCTACCAGGCGGGCAACGATCAGGTCTATCCGCCTGAAACTCCTGCAAGGCCCGTCGCAGGTCTGGGGAAACAGCAGATAATATCACTCCATCCTTAAGGATACCTGTAGGTTCGGAATTACGAGGGGAATCAGGCTCAAAACTCCTAGAAAGGGCATCCGCCTTCACATTTTTAGAACCCGGTAGGTATGAAACCACAAAATTAAACTGAGAGAAAAATAACGACCAGCGCGCCTGTCTAGGATTCAGGCGCCTGGCAGACTCAAGATAAATCAAATTCTTGTGGTCGGTCAATACCACCACCTGATGTCTAGCCCCCTCAAGCCAATGACGCCACTCCTCAAAAGCCCACTTCATAGCCAAGAGCTCCCGATTACCAATATCATAATTTCGCTCAGCGGGCGAAAATTTACGAGAAAAGAACGCACAAGGTCTCATCACGGAGCAGTCGGAACTTTTCTGTGACAAAACCGCCGCAGCTCCGATTTCTGAAGCGTCGACCTCAACCTGAAAAGGAAGAGTAACATCAGGCTGACGCAATACAGGGGCGGAAGCAAAGCGGTGCTTAAGCTCCTGAAAGGCCTCCACAGCAGCAGGGGACCAATCAGCAACATCAGCACCCTTCTTAGTCAAATCAGTCAACGGTTTAGCAACATCAGAAAAACCAGTTATAAATCGACGATAAAAATTAGCAAAGCCCAAAAACTTCTGAAGGCTCTTAAGAGAAGAGGGTTGCGTCCAATCACAAATAGCCTGAACCTTGACAGGGTCCATCTCAATGGAAGAGGGGGAAAAAATGTACCCCAAAAACGAAATCTTTTGAACCCCAAAAACACACTTAGAACCCTTCTCACACAAGGAATTAGAGCGCAAAACCTGAAAAACCCTCCTGACCTGTTGGACATGAGAGTCCCAGTCATCCGAAAAAATCAAAATATCATCCAAATACACAATCATAAATTTATCCAAATATTCACGGAAAATGTCATGCATAAAGGACTGAAAGACTGAAGGGGCATTTGAAAGACCAAAAGGCATTACTAAATACTCAAAATGGCCCTCAGGCGTATTAAATGCGGTTTTCCACTCATCCCCCTGCTTAATTCGCACTAAATTATACGCCCCACGAAGATCAATCTTAGAGAACCACTTGGCCCCCTTTATTCGAGCAAACAAATCAGTAAGCAGTGGCAAAGGATACTGATATTTAACCGTGATTTTATTCAAAAGCCGATAATCAATACAGGGCCTCAAAGAGCCATCTTTTTTAGATACAAAGAAAAAAACGGCTCCTAAGGGAGATGACGAAGGACGAATATGTCCCTTTTCCAAGGACTCCTTAATATATTCACGCATAGCAGCATGTTCAGGCACAGAAAGATTAAATAAACGACCCTTTGGAAACTTACTGCCCGGAATCAGATCTATGGTACAATCGCAATCTCTGTGCGGAGGTAGTGAACCAAGTTTAGGCTCCTCAAAAACGTCACGATAATCAGATAAAAATTCCGGAATCTCAGAGGGAATAGATGACGAAATGGAAACCAAAGGTACATCCCCATGAGTCCCCTGACATCCCCAGCTTAACACAGACATTGCTTTCCAGTCGAGGACTGGGTTATGAGATTGCAGCCATGGCAATCCAAGCACCAAAACATCATGTAGATTATACAACACAAGGAAGCGAATAATCTCCTGGTGATCCGGATTAATACGCATAGTTACTTGTGTCCAGTATTGTGGTTTATTACTAGCCAATGGCGTGGAGTCAATACCCTTCAGAGGTATAGGAACTTCCAGAGGCTCTAAATCATACCCACAGCGTTTGGCAAAGGACCAATCCATAAGACTCAAAGCGGCGCCAGAGTCGACATAGGCGTCCGCGGTAATTGACGATAAAGAGCAAATCAGGGTCACAGATAGAATAAACTTAGACTGTAAAGTGCAAATTGAAACAGACTTATCAACCTTCTTAGTACGTTTAGAGCATGCTGATATAACATGAGTTGAATCACCACAATAGAAGCATAACCCATTTTTTCGCCTAAAATTCTGCCGTTCGCTTCTGGACAGAATTCTATCACATTGCATATTCTCTGGCGCCTTCTCAGTAGACAACGCCAAATGGTGCACAGGTTTGCGCTCCTGCAAACGCCGATCAATCTGAATAGCCATTGTCATGGACTCATTCAGACCTGTAGGCACAGGGAACCCCACCATAACATCCTTAATGGCATCAGAGAGACCCTCTCTGAAATTCGCCGCCAGGGCGCACTCATTCCACTGAGTAAGCACAGACCACTTACGAAATTTTTGACAGTATATTTCAGCCTCATCTTGCCCTTGAGACAGGGCCATCAAGGCTTTTTCAGCCTGAATCTCTAAATGAGGTTCCTCATAAAGCAACCCCAAAGCCAGGAAAAACGCATCCACATTGAGCAACGCAGGATCCCCTGGTGCCAAAGCAAATGCCCAATCCTGAGGGTCGCCCCGGAGCAGGGAAATTACAATCCTGACCTGCTGTGCAGGATCTCCAGCGGAGCGAGATCTCAGAGACAAAAACAATTTACAATTATGTTTGAAATTCTGAAAGCGAGATCTATCCCCGGAGAAAAATTCAGGTAAAGGAATTCTAGGTTCAGATATAGGAGCATGAATAACAAAATCCTGTAAACTTTGAACCTTCATAGCGAGATTATTCAAACCTGTAGCCAAACTCTGAGGATCCATTTTAATCAGGTGAAATCAGAACCATTCAAGGATTAGAAGGAGAGAGAGACGAAGGCTGCAGTATAAGCAGAGATGCTAGTGAATCAACTATTGAGCAAACTCAGAGGAAAAAAAAAAAAAAAAGTTCTCTGCAGACTTCTTTTCTCTCCTTTCTTCTGCCAATTATTTTAACCCTTGGCCGGCCATACTGTCATGGTTCTCAAATGGCAAGAGAACGTAGTAGAGCATACAAAAGGACTAGCTCTTGGAAGATGGGAACTCGAGCTGACCATGAGCTAAACCTACCGCACAACTAACAGTGGCCGGGTAGCGTGCCTACGTTTTTATCCCTAGATGCCCAGCGCCAGCCGGAGGACTGACTGACCCTAGCAGAGGAAAATACAGACCTGGCTTACCTCTAGAGAAATTTTCCCCAAAAGGCAGACAGTAGCCCCCACATATATTGTCGGTGATTTCAGAGGAAATTGACATACGAAGTATGAAGATAGGTTTAGCAAATTGAGGTCCGCTTACTAGATAGTAGGAAGACAGAAAAGGAAACTTCACGGTCAGCTGAAAACCCTTTCAAAATACCATCCTGAAATTACTTTAAGACTCTAATATCAACTCATGACACCAGAGTGGCAATTTCAGCTCACAAGAGCTTCCAGCCTCAGAAATATTCAATCACAGAGAACTGGAACAAAAATGCAAAACAAACTTAGGACAAAAGTCCAACTTAGCTGATAGTAGTCTAGGAGCAGGAACATGCAACAGAAAGGCTTCTGGTTACATTGATGGCCGGCATAGAAATGACTGAGGAGCAAGGCTAAATAGAAAACTCCCACATCCTGATGGAAACAGGTGAACAGAGGAGATGAAGCACACAAGTTCAGTACCACCAGTGACCACCGGGGGAGCCCAGAAACCAAATTCACAACACATATGGTGCACAACCTTGCGCTCGCGCAGGCGCCGATCAATCTGAATGGCTAGAGACATAGATTCGTTCAAACCAACAGGTGTGGGAAACCCCACCATAACATCTTTAAGGGTTTCAGAAAGACCCTTTCTGAAAATTGCAGCCAGAGCATCTTCATTCCATTTAGTGAGCACAGACCACTTTCTAAATTTCTGGCAGTATAATTCTGCCACTTCCTGACCCTGACACAGGGCCAACAAGGTTTTTTCTGCCTGAGCCACAGAATTAGGTTCATCATACAGTAATCCGAGCGCTTGAAAAAATGCGTCTACATTAAGTAATGCCGGATCCCCTGACTCAAGGGAGAATGCCCAATCCTGAGGGTCTCCACGCAGCAGAGAGATGACAATTTTCACCTGCTGAATGGGGTCACCAGAGGAACGGGGTCTCAAAGCAAAAAACAAAAACCGGAGTCTGAACAACATAATCTTGGATACTCTGTACCCTTGCAGCAAGTTGATCCACACGAGAGAACAAACCCTGAACATCCATGTCAGCGCCAAAATCCTGAACCACCCAGACATTAAGGGGGAAAAAAGACAAAACAGGCTGCAGAGAAAAAAAAATTGTTCAGAACCTTTTTTTCCCCTCTTTTGAGATGCATTCAATACATTGCTGGCCAGCTGTACTGTTATGACCTGGTGGTTAAGGAGCAACATGGGATGAGCTCTGAGGAGATGGTATCTTTACTGACCGCAGTTCCTGAACCTAACACAACACTAGAAGTAGCCGTGGAATGTTCCTGTCACTCCCTAGACATCTCGTCACAGCCGGAGAACTAACTACCCCTAAAGATGGAAACAGGAAAGCTATCTTGCCTCAGAGAAAATTCCCAAAGGACAGACAGCCCCCCACAAATATGGACTGTGAGTGGAGAGGGAAATGACATGCACAGAATGAAACCAGGATTTAGCAAAGGAGGCCACTTCTAACTAGATAGACAGAATAGGAAAGGATACTGTGCGGTCAGTATTAAAAGCTAGAAAAATCCATCAGAGTTTACAAAAAATCTCCACACCTGACTAACGGTGTGGAGGGCAAATCTGCTTCCCCAGAGCTTCCAGCTTAACTGAATATTGAATACTGACAAGCTGGACTAGAGCAAACATAAAATGAGCTGAATGATTAAGTCCACAGCAAGAGGACAACAAATGAACATGCAAGGACTTATCTTTGCTGAACAGGACCGAATATCAAGGAAATCCAAAGAGAGATCTGAATCCAACCAAAAAACATTGACAGCTGGCACTGGCTGAAGATCAGAGCCAGGCTAAATAGCAGAGCAGGAGACACGATCAGTGGAAGCAGCTGCTAAGCTAAATCCAAGAAGCAGCAGTTCCGCTTAAAACCACAGGAGGGAGCCCAAGGGCAGAATTCACAAAAGTGCCATTTACAACCACCGGAGGGAGCCCAAGAACGGAATTCACAACAGCATACAGACTGGATTCCTGCAATCCTTGGAGTTGGCAGAACACGTCCTGCACCACTCGCACGATCTGTACCTGGCTCAACAACATTAACCCAAAGGGCAGTGAGGGAAAGGTATCACCCCTGTCCATGGTGACTGGTCCACGCATCGGTGGTGAGGTGGACCTTGCGACTGACGGCATTCAGTAGCGCATGTTTTATGTGTCCCTCCACATGCTTGTGCAGGGCAGGGACGGCTTGCCTGCTGAAATACAAGTGGCTGTGCACATTGTATTGTGGGACTGCCAATGCAATCAAGTTACAGAAGCTTTTAGTCTCCACCAGCCTGAATGACAGCATTTCAAGGGACAGTAGTTTTGCAATGCCAGCATTCAGAGCCTGTGCTCGGGGGTGGTTTGCCGAGAATGGCCGCCTTTTCTCCCATGCCTGTGCTACCGATGGCTGTAGACTGGGCTGGAAGTGTGAGAATGACTGGGAACAAGGTGCTATGGGTGGAATTACACTGGGTCTGTGGACAACAGTGCCAGAGGTTCTTCCATGGCGATCCTGTGAGGAAGCCAAACCAGCTGTGTGTGAGCTGGGGGAAGAGGCAACAACACGAGCTGAAGAGGTGGTAGGTGCCGCTGTTGGTTGGCCTAGGTCTTCAGTGTGTTTTTGTAACTCCACCACGTGCTTGGTCCGCACATGTTTCCACATATTTGTGGTATTGAGGTTGCTGACACTTTTCCCTCTTTTGACTTTCTGATGACACACCTTGCGTTTGGCTAAGCAAATGTCATCTGCAGCTGTGTCAAAAAAGCTGTTGGGCATCACTGCATACTGCCTCTTCTTCCATTTCTCCAAAGCTGCTTGGCTGGCCCCCTCTTTCCAAGCCAAGAGATTCAGAGAACAGAAGTAGAGATGGCTCCTGTCCTGGGCTCTCTGACTGCCTGGGCAATTTGGCAGGTGGTGAAGAGACAGATGGGTCCTCTTCTGTGCTCTGTGACGGAGAGGATGTGGCACTAATTGAAGTCGATGTGTTAGCTGCCATCCATCCGACAACGGCTTCAATTTGTTCGTCCCGTAGCAGCGGGGCACGGTGAGCTCCTACAAAGCTGCTCATGAAGGACTGTTCCCTGCTAAAACTGGGGGATGATGATTCACCGGTGCCCGCAGCAGGCACAGAATCCCCACATCCTCTCCCTGCTCCACGCCTACGCCCACGTGCCTTACTCTCTGCCTTCTTCATCTTGGTAGACTGATAAAGATAGGCAGAAAAGTACTAAGGGCTTAGTGTACTTATTCCTGAACAGCTGCTAACAGGTGTAAGGAACACAAATTTTATCAAGTGTGGACTAGACTTTAATATGAGCTAATGTGGCCTACACAACTATAAAGTGGAGTGCTTGGTGAACTTTATTAATTTCTTGTTTTTTCCGCAGAACAGACTACAGAGCGAGCTGCACTCACCCACAGACCGTGCAGACAGCCGTAAATGGGTCTGCAAGGCCAAAAAAAGCTCCTCTATGTAATCCTATATAGTGTTTTCCCACAATCTAGCAGGATACGGATGGAAAGCCACTAATAGGATAAATTTTAAAAAATGTGCAGCAGGCTGCACTAATTGCAAAAAAGGACAATGGAACGGTATGAGGCAGTGACGCACCCTGAGCTGACTACAACCGGCTGTGGTGGCAGAACAGACTACAGAGCGAGCTGCACTCACACACAGACCGTGCAGACAGCCGTAAACGGCGCTGCAAGGCCAAAAAAAGCTCCTCTATGTAATTCTATATAGTGTTTTTCCACAATCTAGCAGGATACAGATGGAAAGCCACTAATAGGATAAATTTGAAAAAAATATGCAGCAGGCCGCACTAATTGCAAAAAAGGACAATGGATTGAACAGTATGAGGCAGTGACGCATCCTGAGCTGACTTCAAACGGCTGTGGCTGCGGACAGACTACAGAGTGAGTTGCACTCACACACACAGAGACCTTGCAGACAGCTGTGAACAGCGCTGCAAGGCAAAAGCAAGGTTCTCACACAGCGGTTGCTAAATTAGCCTGAGTAGTGTAGCAGAGATATGACTCGTCAAACTTAATTTGACAGGTGTACCCGCCCCTATCAAAGTGTATCAAAGTGTGTAACCCCTCCCCTCCCTGTCTGCCAGCTTTCCCTCCATCTGGCTGGTTTCCCCTTTTGATACATTTTGAAATTGTTATCACAGTATTTGATACAGTGATTATTATCACAGTATTTGATTGTTTTTATATCCTATTAGATTTTCATTTTGTATGTAGCTGCTGTAAGCTTGCTGGTGTAATCAGGGCAGTGTATTTTAGAACCAGTGTTTCTGTCGGTCACACAAACAGAAGTGTCCGTGCGAGACATAAAGCAAATGGTCATCTCATTTTACACAGAGTAGATGTCGTGCTTCAAGTATGACTGTCTCCTTAATTAAACATAAACAGATGTGTCCGTGCAAGACATTCACCAAATGGTCAAGCAATCAACACAGCAAAAGAGATGTGGGGGAGATATACAAACAGTCAGAGTTTCTCAGCAATATATCCCTGAGTCACTCTTTCTTCCTATTTATATCCTGTGTTTTTGCAGCATTATTTGATACTGTGATTCTCATTTTATGTGTTTTATAACACAGCAGGCTCACTGTATTGGGCATATTATTTATATCCTATGTTTTTGCAGCATTATTTGATACTGTGACTCTCATTTTATATGAGCTTTATAACACAACAGGCTCATTGTATTGGGCATATTATGTATAACCTGTGTTTTTGCAGCATTATTTGATACTGTGACTCTCATTTTATATGAGTTTTATAACACACCAGGCTCATTGTGTTGGGCATATTATGTATAACCTGTATTTTAGCAGCATTATTCGATACTGTGATTCTCATTTTATGTGAGTTTTATAACACACCAGGCTCATTGTATTAGGCATAATATGTATAACCTGTGTTTTTGCAGCATTATTTAATACTGTGATTCTCATTTTATATGAGTTTTATAACACACCAGGCTCATTGTATTGGGCATATTATGTACAACCTGTCTTTTTGCAGCATTATTTGATACTGTGATTCTCATTTTATGTGTTTTATAACACACCAGGCTCAGTGTATTGGGCATATTATGTATATCCTGTGTTTTTGCAGCATTATTTGATACTGTGACTCTCATTTTATGAGTTTTATAACACACCAGGCTCATTGTATTGGGCATATTATGTATAACCTGTGTTTTGCAGCATTATTTGATACTGTGATTCTCATTTTATGAGTTTTATAACACACCAGGCTCATTGTATTGGACATATTATGTATAACCTGTGTTTTTGCAGCATTATTTGATACTGTGATTCTCATTTTATATGAGTTTTATAACACACCAGGCTCATTGTATTGGGCATATTATGTATAACCTGTGTTTTTGCAGCAATATTTGATACTGTGATTCTCATTTTATATGAGTTTTATAACACACCAGGCTCATTGTGTTGGGCATATTATGTGTATCCTGTGTTTTTGCAGCATTATTTGATACTGTGATTCTCATTTTATGAGTTTCATAACACACCAGCCTCATTGTATTGGGCATATTATGTATAATCTGTGTTTTTGCAGCATTATTTGATACTGTGACTCTCATTTTATATGAGTTTTATAACACACCAGGCTCACTGTATTGGGCATATTATGTATATCCTGTGTTTTTGCAGCATTATTTGATTCTGTGACTCTCATTTTATATGAGTTTTATAACACAGCAAGCTCACTGTATTGGGCATATTATGTATATCCTGTGTTTTTGCAGCATTACATTTATATGAGGTTGATATGAGTTTGCTGCTGTAATCACAGCAATATATTTTATCCCCAATGATCACATAATACAAAATGATTGTGTTTCTGCAGCGTGTTATGTGAAAGGCATTCTGTGTATCACAGACTAGGTGTCGTGTTTCAGGAGCTATTTCTATGCTTAAATACAACCAGATGTGCTCATGTAGGAACAGAGCAGTATTTTTGATACTGTGATTCTCATTTTATATGAGTTTTATAACACACCAGGCTCATTGTATTGGGCATATTATGTATATCCTGTGTTTTTGTCAAGTATAAAGTGGGTGTTTTATACATTTCTAAAAAAAACAAAGACAGGGTATTGTAAAATTTTTAAGATTTTAATGTAATAAAATAAATACATCTCAAAGACATTTCAATACTATAAAATTCGTACAGAATGATATAAAAATCATCACATGTACAATTAACATTAGTGTTGAGCGATACCGTCCGATACTTGAAAGTATCGGTATCGGAAAGTATCGGCCGATACCGGCAAAGTATCGGATCTAATCCGATACCGATACCCGATACCAATACAAGTCAATGGGACTCAAGTATCGGACGGTATCCCTGATGGTTCCCAGGGTCTGAAGGAGAGGAAACTCTCCTTCAGGCCCTGGGAACCATATTAATGTGTAAAATAAAGAATTAAAATAAAAAATATTGCTATACTCACCTCTCCGACGCAGCCTGGACCTCACCGAGGGAACCAGCAGCGTTCTTTGCTTAAAATGCGCGCTTTTCCTTCCTTCCGTGACGTCACGGCTTCTGATTGGTCGCGTGCCGCCCATGTGGCCGCGACGCAACCAATCACAGCAAGCCGTGACATAATTTCAGGTCCTTCAGGATTTTAAAATTACGTTCTGGCTTGTGATTGGTCGCGTCGCGGTCACATGGGCGACGCGACCAATCACAAGCCGTGACGTCACGGGAGGCTGGACACGCGCGCATTTTAAAATGCACGCGTCTCCTGCCTCCCGTGACGTCACGGCTTGTGATTGGTCGCGTCGCCCATGTGACCGCGACGCGACCAATCACAAAGCCGGAACGTAATTTTAAAATACTGAATGCCTAGAAGGACCTGAAAATTACATCACGGCTTGCTGTGATTGGTCGCGTCGCGGCCACATGGGCGGCACGCGACCAATCAGAAGCCGTGACGTCACGGAAGGAAGGAAAAGCGCGCATTTTAAGCAAAGAACGCTGCCGGTTCCCTCGGTGAGGTCCAGGCTGCATCAGAGAGGTGAGTATAGCAATATTTTTTATTTTAATTCTTTGTTTTACACATTAATGTTGTTTCGATACCGATACCCGATACCACAAAAGTATCGGATCTCGGTATCGGAATTCCGATACAGCAAATATCGGCCGATACCCGATACTTGCGGTATCGGAATGCTCAACACTAATTAACATACATCATTACACTTCTTACAAAATAGATAATATACAGTGTTACAGTTCAGCAACAACAGAACATTTCAGTGGGATTACAGCATGATGTACAACAGCATACAGTGGTGATGAGTTTAATAAGATATAGTATCACTTATTTTACAAGTGTTCAGAAAGTGGTGATAGCATAATTTTCAACACTGTCAGGGTCTGTGTTAAGAGGTGTTTACCAAATATATGTTCAGACCAGCAGATAATTAATTAAAATCCCATAAATTGTGTTAAATAGACATCATACGGATATCGTAGTGAATCAAAGTGTATTAAATTGATTACTGATACAATTCCCACAAATTGATAACAAATTGTTATCAAAGTGACATCAAAGCATATTAAATAGATATCACATCGAAATCGTAGTGTATCAAAGTGTATAATTACACCTATTATTATATAGGACCTTTTATATATAGTCCCAATAATATTTATTCTCTTTTATTGACAGTTTCATACACCTATAGTCCCAATAATATTTATTCTCTTTTGACAATTTGATACATCTATTATTATATAGGCCCTTTTATTTATAGTACATGCATGTACTATTGGAAGCGTCTGCTTCATTCTGAAGAGCACCCGATCTGAGCATATGTGGCTGGCAGTATAATGGCTGTTGATTAACACATGGCTCCAGGAGTGGAGCAGCCTTAGCTTTGTTCAGACAGTCCCGATTTTTTTTTGTCTTTTTGGTCTATGGAAGCATTTATTTATAGTCAAATAATATTTTTTCTCTTTTATTGACTATTTGATACACCTGCAGTATTTATATAGGACCCTCTTTTATTGACAATTTGATACACCTATTTATATAGGACCCTCTTTTATTGACAATTTGATACTATAAACAGTACTGATCTTTGTAAAATAAAGAACGAGAGAACTTTTTCAGATAAAAGTAATAACGTTTATTGAACATAATCAATTACATTTTATAAAAAAGTAATATGAATAAATTTTGTTGTTCAATTAGATTCAATCAGCTACTTCTTGAAATCCACAGTACACCGCAAATAAACAAATCAAATCAATTATCACTGACCACTCACTATTGCACTCATATAGATGGCTTGGAATGTAATAATGTATATACAGTACATAATATTTTGTCCATAATAATTTATAGCAATACAATTGATAACGGCTACATAGTGGGCCATGTGGCTTGTAGTATCGGTGATTCTCTTTTTTGAGCCTCAATGGTCCTTGAGCGATACCTAGTCGGGTGGAGTGTAAAGGACGGATCGCACGGCATGATGTGAATAGAGTTTGTGGCTTAGATGTTCCATCAGTTTCATTCATTGGAATTTTTAATCGATCAAATTGTTCTCTAGTAGTGGAATTACCCACAACGGTGGAGGGCATATTTAATTCTGCCATAGCCTGCATAAACGAATCCCAGCCCCGGGGGAAATTCCTGCTGGACATGGCATGACTCTGAGTTGTGTTATGTACCAAACCCAGCATGTTAAAGCTGGGAATCGTTTCAGTAATCAATTTAATACACTTTGATTCACTACGATATCCGTATGATGTCTATTTAACACACTTTATGGGATTTTAATTAATTATCTGCTGGTCAGAACACATATTTGGTAAACACCTCTTAACACAGACCCTGATAGTGTTGAAAATTATGCTATCACCACTTTCTGAACACTTGTAAAATAAGTGATACTATATCTTATTAAACTAATCACCATTGTATGCTGTTGTACATCACGCTGTAATCCCACTGAAATGTGCTTTTGTAGCTGAACTGTAACACTGTATATAATCTATTTTGTAAGAAGTGTAATGATGCATGTTAATTGTACATGTAATGATTTTTATATCATTCTGTACGAATTTTATAGTATTGAAATGTCTTTGACATGTATTTATTTTATTATATTAAAATCTTAAAAATTTTACAATACCCTGTCTTTGCTTTTTTCAGAAATGTATAAAACACCCGCTTTATACTTGACAAAAACACAGGATATACATAATATGCCCAATACAATGAGCCTGGTGTGTAATAAAACTCATATAAAATGAGAATCACAGTATCAAAAATACTGCTCTGTTCCTACATGAGCACATCTGGTTGTATTTAAGCATGGAAATAGCTCCTGAAACACGACACCTAGTCTGTGATACACAGAATGCCTTTCACATAACATGCTGCAGAAACACAATCATTTTGAGAGTCACAGAATCAAATAATGCTGCAAAAACACAGGTTATACATAATATGCCCAATACAATGAGCCTGGTGTGTTATAAAACTCATATAAAATGAGAGTCACAGTATCAAATCATGCTGCAAAAACACAGGTTATACATAATATGCCCAATACAATGAGCCTGCTGTGTTATAAAACTCATATAAAATGAGAATCACAGTATCAAATAATGCTGCAAAAACACAGGATATACATAATATGCCCAATACAATGAGCCTGGTGTGTTATAAAACCCATACAAAATGAGAATCACAGTATATCAAATAATGCTGCAAAAACACAGGTTATACATAATATGCCCAATACAATGAGCCTGGTGTGTTATAAAACTCATATAAAATGAAAGTCACAGTATCAAATAATGCTGCAAAAACACAGGATATACATAATATGCCCAATACAGTGAGCCTGCTGTGTTATAAAACACATAAAATGAGAATCACAGTATCAAATAATGCTGCAAAAACACAGGTTATACATAATATGCCCAACACAATGAGCCTGGTGTGCTATAAAACTCATAAAATGAGAGTCACAGTATCAAATAATGCTGCAAAAACACAGGTTATACATAATATGTCCAATACAATGAGCCTGCTGTGTTATAAAACTCATATAAAATGAGAATCACAGTATCAAATAATGCTGCAAAAACACAGGTTATACATAATATGCCCAATACAATGAGCCTGGTGTGTTATAAAACTCATATAAAATGAGAGTCACAGTATCAAATAATGCTGCAAAACACAGGATATAAATAGGAAGAAAGAGTGACTCAGGGATATATCGCTGAGAAACTCTGACTGTTTGTATATCTCCCCCACATCTCTTTTGCTGTGTTGATTGCTTGACCATTTGGTGAATGTCTTGCATGGACACATGTGTTTATGTTTAATTAAGGAGACGGTCAAATACTGTGATAATAATCACTGTATCAAATACTGTGATAACAATATCAAACTGTATCAAAAGGGGAAACCAGCCAGATGGAGGGAAAGCTGGCAGACAGGGAGGGGAGGTGTTACACACTTTGATACACTTTGATAGGGGCGGGTCCACCTGTCAAATTAAGTTTGACGAGTCATATCTCTGCTACACTACTAGCCTGGGTCAAGCACAATGAAGCAAATCGCTATCTCTAAACTGGCCCTCAGTCAGAACACAGCGTCCTGTCCCTAACTGAATTCACAGCACAGTGAGCCCAAAATGGCGGTGGCGACTTTTATAGTGCATCATGAAATCATTTCAGCAGCCAATCACAGCCATGCCAGTAGTTACATGCCTACCATGCACATCAGGTTGTGCCCACACTTCTAAACATTCCTCATTAGCTGAATTCTGGCTCTGAATTATGGGAACTTCTGATTCCGGTATCCGATATACTGAAAATATCGGAACTCGGTATCGGAATTCCGATAACGCATATATTGGCCGATACCCGATATTTGCGGTATCGGAATGCTCAACACTAGTCTTCACTAGGGTTGAGCGAAACGGGTCGTTCATTTTCAAAAGTCGCCGACTTTTGGCTAAGTCGGCGTCTCATAAAACCCGATCCGACCCCTGTGCTTGTCGGCCATGCGGTACGCGACTTTCGCGCCAAAGTCGCGTTTCAATGACGCGAAAAGCGCCATTTCTCAGCCAATGAAGGTGAGTGTGGGCAGCGTGATGACATAGGTCCTGGTCCCCACCATCTTAGAGAAGGGCATTGCAGTGATTGGCTTGCTGTCTGCGGCATCACAGGGGCTATAAAGGGGCGTTCCCGCCGACCGCCATCTTACTGCTGCTGATCTGAGCTTAGGGACAGGTTGCTGCCGCTTCGTCAGAAGCAGGGAGAGCGTTAGGCAGGGTCCACTAACCACCAAACCGCTTGTGCTGTAGCGATTTCCACTGTCCAATACCACCTTTTGTTTGCAGGACAGTGGAAGCTAAATTTTTTTTTCCTCAGCGCTGTAGCTCATTGGGCTGCCCTAGAAGGCTCCGTGATAGCTGTATTGCTGTGTGTACGCCACTGTGGAAACCAACTGCTTTTTTCAAAGCACATATCCTCTTGTTCCTTCCTTTCTGCACAGCTATCTTTTTTGTTTGTCCACACTTTTTATTTAATTTGTGCATCAGTCCACTCCTATTGCTGCCTGCCATACCTGGCTTAGATTACTGCAGGGAGATAGTAATTGTAGGACAGTCCCTGTTTTTTTTTTTTTTTTGTGGGAGATTAAGATTGGCATTTCTGCTACAGTGCCATCCCTGTGTGTGCCATCTCTCACTGAGTGGGCCATAGAAAGCCTATTTATTTTTTCCGTGATTTGTGTTCTAAATTCTACCTCAACACAAAAACACTACATCAATCCGTGGGAGAAAAATATTGGCCTCAGTCAGGGCTTGTGTGCCACTCCTGTGTGTGCTATCTCTCATTCAGTGGGCTATAGAAAGCCTATTTATTTTTATTTTTTTTTTTGTTATTATTTGGTTTCTAAAGTCTCCCTGAAACAAAAAAAAAAATACATAAAAAAACAGTGGGAGAGTAATATTGCCCTTTCAGCTTGTGTGCCAGTCTTGACTCCTGGGTGTGCCACCTCTCTCTCTAATTGTGGGCCATAGAAAGCCTTTTTTTTTTTTTTTTTTTTTCCTTGATTTGTGTTCTAAAATCTACCTCAACACAAAAACACTACATCAATCAGTGGGAGAAAAATATTGGCCTCAGTCAGGGCTTGTGTGCCACTCCTGTGTGTGCTATCTCTCATTCAGTGGGCTATAGAAAGCCTATTTATTTTAATTTTTTTTTTTGTTATTATTTGGTTTCTAAAGTCTCCCTGAAACAAAAAAAAAATAAATAAATAAAAAAACAGTGGGAGAGTAATATTGCCCTTTCAGCTTGTGTGCCAGTCTTGACTCCTGGGTGTGCCACCTCTCTCTCTAATTGTGGGCCATAGAAAGCCTATTTATTTTTTCCGTGATTTGTGTTCTAAATTCTACCTCAACACAAAAACAATACATCAATCAGTGGGAGAAAAATATTGGCCTCAGTCAGGGCTTGTGTGCCACTCCTGTGTGTGCTATCTCTCATTCAGTGGGCTATAGAAAGCCTATTTATTTTAATTTTTTTTTTGTTATTATTTGGTTTCTAAAGTCTCCCTGAAACAAAAAAAAAAAAAAAAACAGTGGGAGAGTAATATTGCCCTTTCAGCTTGTGCGCCAGTCTTGACTCCTGGGTGTGCCACCTCTCTCTCTAATTGTGGGCCATAGAAAGCCTATTTATTTTTTCCATGATTTGTGTTCTAAATTCTACCTCAACACAAAAACAATACATCAATCAGTGGGAGAAAAATATTGGCCTCAGTCAGGGCTTGTGTGCCACCCCTGTGTGTGCTATCTCTCATTCAGTGGGCTATAGAAAGCCTATTTATTTTAATTTTTTTTTTTGTTATTATTTGGTTTCTAAAGTCTCCCTGAAACAAAAAAAAAATACATAAAAAAACAGTGGGAGAGTAATATTGCCCTTTCAGCTTGTGTGCCAGTCTTGACTCCTGGGTGTGCCACCTCTCTCTCTAATTGTGGGCCATAGAAAGCCTATTTATTTTTTCCGTGATTTGTGTTCTAAATTCTACCTCAACACAAAAACACTACATCAATCAGTGGGAGAAAAATATTGGCCTCAGTCAGGGCTTGTGTGCCACTCCTGTGTGTGCTATCTCTCATTCAGTGGGCTATAGAAAGCCTATTTATTTTTATTTATTTTTTTGTTATTATTTGGTTTCTAAAGTCTCCCTGAAACAAAAAAAAAAAATACATAAAAAAACAGTGGGAGAGTAATATTGCCCTTTCAGCTTGTGTGCCAGTCTTGACTCCTGGGTGTGCCACCTCTCTCTCTCTCTCAATCAGTGGGCCATAGAAAGGCTATATATTTTTTTTTTTTATTAGTATTTGGTTTCTAAATTGTCCCTGAAAAAAACATTTTATCTTATTTGGTTTCTAAAGTCTCCCTGAGAAAAAAAAATAAAAAAAAAAATTAGGTGGGAGAATAATATTGACATTAGTGCTTGAGTGACAGTCCTGCGTGTGTGTCATCTCTGTGATTTTGTGCCACAGAAAACAGTGTGTAACATTGTGCCTGATTTTCCTTGTGGTCTCACCAACCTGTTAAGGGATATAGAAATCATACTGAAGTTATAGCTCACCGTGTAAGTTGTTTGACAGCAACAAATAAAGTTACTTTGGTTAATTTTTTAAAACAATGAGGAAGTCTGGTGCAAGAGGTCGTCGTGGCTGTGGGCATTCATTGTCAGCTGGTAATGATGGTAGTGGTAGTGGAGCATCAGGTGGTCGTGGGGATAAAAATATTCCACCTAAGTCTGGAGCTGTGGAGCCAGTTTCGTCGTCTGGCTACACAAGGCCTCGAACGCTCTCTTTTCTGGGAGTAGGAAAAACACTTTTAAAGCCGGAGCAGCAACAGCAAGTTTTGGCTTACATTGCAGACTCAGCGTCTAGCTCTTTTGCCTCCTCTTCTGAAAGTGGTAAATGTAAAAGCAGCGCGTCGCTTGTGGATGTTCACGGTCAGGGACAAGTCGCTTCCTTGTCCTCCTCTGCAAAAACTACAACAAGAGAGAAGGATGCAGCAGGCGACACAACAGGTCACTCCATGGAGCTCTTTACACATACCGTCCCTGGCTTAGAAAGTGAAACACTTAACAGGCCATTACAAGTAGATTCTGACATGGAGTGCACTGATGCACAGCCACAGCCAGAGTACTATGCTGCTCCTTTGACTCAGACCACCACATTGCCATCTCAGGGTACAGATCCACAATCAGACCCTGATGAGACTATGTTGCCCCGCCACGAACGCTATACCACAGACCGACACAGTGACACAGACGAAGTTGCACACGAGCTCGAAGAGGAGGTAATAGATGACCCGGTTCTTGACCCCGATTGGCAGCCATTGGGGGAACAGGGTGCAGGCAGCAGTAGTTCAGAAGCGGAGGTGGAGGAGGGGCCGCAGCAGGCATCAACATCGCAACAGGTTCCATCTGCCGGGCCCTTATCTGGCCCAAAACGCGTGTCAAAGCCAAAACCTGTTGGAGCACAGCGTTGCCATCCGGTTAAAGCTCAGTCTGCAATCCCTGAAAAGGGATCCGATGCTAGGAAGAGTGCAGTCTGGCATTTTTTTAAACAACATCGAATTGATCAGCGCAAAGTCATCTGTCAAAAATGTTCAACTAGCTTAAGCAGAGGTCAGAATCTGAAAAGTCTCAATACTAGTTGCATGCATAGACACTTAACCACCATGCATTTTCAAGCCTGGACTAACTACCAAACGTCCCTTAAGGTTGTAGCACCCTCGGCCAATGAAGCTAGTCAGCAACGCAACATCCCTTCCGTCACTGTAAGGCCACCATTTTCCGCACCACCGGCAGTATCTGTGCAGGTTTCTTTGCCAGCCAAAAGCAGTCAGGGTCAGGGAATCACCAGTTTTGTAGGAGGAAATATTGCATCTAGGGCACCGGCGGAAACAATACCGTCTCCAACCGTCTCTCAGTCTGCCATGTCCACCGGCACACCCGAAAGTTTCACGATCTCCAGCTCTCCAGTCCAGCTCACCCTACATGAGACTCTGGTTAGAAAAAGGAAGTACTTATCCTCGCATCCGCGTACACAGGGTTTTAACGCCCACATAGCTAGACTAATCTCGTTAGAGATGATGCCCTACCGGTTAGTTGAAAGCGAAGCTTTCAAAGCCCTGATGGAGTATGCTGAACCACGATACGAGCTACCCAGTCGACACTTTTTTTCCAGAAAAGCCATCCCAGCCCTGCACCAGCATGTTAAACAGCGCATCGTCCATGCACTCAGGCAATCTGTGAGTACCAAGGTGCACCTGACTACAGATGCATGGACCAGTAGGCATGGCCAGGGACGTTATGTGTCCATCACGGCACACTGGGTGAATGTGGTGGATGCAGGGTCCACAGGGGACATCAATTTAGGGACAGTTGTGCCTAGCCCACGGTCTAGGAAACAGTTGGCTGTAGGCGTTCGCACCCCCTCCTCCTCCTCGTCCTCGTCCTCCTTCCGAAGCTACAGCTCTTCCACAGACCGCAGTCGGCCAACCACTCCATCGGCAGATGACACTGTTGCACACCAGTTGTCCCATTATGGGCCAGCTACTGGCAAGCGTCAGCAGGCTGTATTGGCTATGAAGTGTTTGGGCGACAACAGACACACCGCGGAAGTTCTGTCCGAGTTCTTGCAACAAGAAATTCAGTCGTGGCTGGGCACAGTAGATCTTGAGGCAGGCAAGGTAGTTAGTGATAACGGAAGGAATTTCATGGCTGCCATCTCCCTTTCCCAACTGAAACACATTCCTTGCCTGGCTCACACCTTAAACCTGGTGGTGCAGTGCTTATTGAAAACTTATCCTGGGTTCTCCGACCTGCTCCTCAAAGTGCGTGGACTTTGCTCACATATCCGACGTTCGCCTGTACACGCCAGCCGTATGCAGAACTATCAGCGGTCTTTGAACCTTCCCCAGCATCGCCTAATCATAGACGTTGCAACAAGGTGGAACTCAACACTGCACATGCTTCAGAGACTGTGCCAACAGAGGCGGGCTGTTATGTTTTTGTGGGAGGATAAACATACACTGGCAGGCAGTAGGATGGCAGACATGGAGTTGTCAGGTGTGCAGTGGTCGAAGATACAAGACATGTGTCAAGTCCTTCAGTGTTTTGAGGAATGCACACGGCTGGTTAGTGCAGACAACGCCGTAATAAGCATGAGCATCCCCCTAATGCGTCTGCTGATGCAAAGTTTGACGCACATAAAGGAGCAGGCGTCTGCACCAGAGGAAGAGGAAAGCCTTGATGACAGTCAGCCATTGTCTGGTCAGGGCAGTGTACAGGACGAGGTAGCGGGCGAAGAGGAGGTGGAGGACGAGGAGGATGATGGGGATGAGTATATTTTTAATGCGGAACCTTTCCCGGGGGCACTGGAAATTGGTTGCGTGTCAAGGCCGGGTTCTGGTTTTTTGAGGGACACAAGTGACGTAGATTTGCCTGCAACTGCCCCTCACCCAATCACAACCGGAGATTTGACAACTGGAACTTTGGCCCACATGGTGGATTATGCCTTACGTATCCTAAAAAGGGACACACGCATTACGAAAATGATGAACGATGACGATTACTGGTTGGCCTGCCTCCTTGATCCACGCTATAAAGGCA
Organism: Ranitomeya variabilis; assembly: GCF_051348905.1. Lineage (NCBI taxonomy): Eukaryota > Metazoa > Chordata > Amphibia > Anura > Dendrobatidae > Ranitomeya > Ranitomeya variabilis. The sequence continues at coordinate 347,861,496 of NC_135235.1, forward strand.
AATTGCAAAATATTATGCCACATGAGAACTTGGAACTAATATTAGCAACCAAACAATCAACTCTTGTTGACCGTTTGCTTCAGGCATTCCCAGCACACAGCGCACGTGATCGATCTCACACGAGCTCCAGGGGGCAGCAGACTAGGAGTGTTAGGGGTGCACACATCAGAAGTGGCGTTGGTCAGAGGGGTTTTCTTACCAGGTTGTGGAGTGATTTTGCTATGACCGCAGACAGGACAGGTACTGCTGCATCAATTGAAAGTGACAGGAGACAACATTTGTCCAGTATGGTTACTAACTATTTTTCATCCCTTATCGATGTTCTCCCTCAACCGTCATTCCCATTTGATTACTGGGCATCAAAATTAGACACCTGGCCAGAATTGGCAGAATATGCCTTGCAGGAGCTTGCTTGCCCGGCAGCAAGTGTCCTATCAGAAAGAGTATTCAGTGCTGCAGGTTCAATATTAACCGAAAAAAGGACTCGTCTGGCTACCCAAAATGTTGATGATCTAACATTCATTAAAATGAACCACAACTGGATTTCGAAATCTTTTGCCCCACCTTGCCCGGCCGACACCTAGCTTTCCTATGAAAAGCTCTTGCCTGTGGACTACTGTGAATTACATTTCTAATGTCTAATTTGCTGCAGCTGATTGTCCAGCATACGACATGTTTACACCTCCCTAAATGGCCAAACTCCCCACACGGGGCCGTGGTATCGCGACTTGGCGCAAGCACCCGTGAGACTGCTGTTTGTCTGAAGAGGTGGGTGTACTCGCTTTTGGTCGACGGCATTGCTACTGGGTCCCTCATAGTGCAATAAAGTGTCTCTGGCGGTGGTGGTGCGCACCCAACGTCAGACACACTGTTGTAACATGAGGGGCCTTGGGCCTGTACCGCCGGCCACAAGAGAGTTCACCCACCCCCAGGTCAAACATTGCTCTACCACTTCCACAGTTATCTCTCACACTTCCACCAATGTTAAGTCTATGCGCTGACATCCTTCCATACCTGCCACTGACAATACCATTGTGTTGACATGTATGATGGTACTTAACATAGTCAGGGGCAGTGTCCTCTATTTACCACAGTAAATACTTTGCGCACAATTAGTAGGTCTGAAACAACGCAGAGGATCCCACCCCTGAACCTAATGATTGCACCCTTTAGTGTTTTTGTTTTGTTTTAATGCGAGACATTCACATTTATTTGTTGTTTTGGACTACTAACTGGCAGACACTCATTACAATCGGCCTCCGTTGACCAGACCACTGCTGCCCGTGTACCCCTGGAACCAATTATAAAGTGCCTACAGCCAGCCCATTTTTTTATGTTAGGCCTTCGAAGCCTTTCTGCGCTCCCTCCTTCCATCAGGCCTCCACTGACCAGACCACTGCTGCCCGTGTACCCCTGGATCCAATTATAAAGTGCCTACAGCCAGCCCATTTTTTTATGTTAGGCCTTTGAAGCCTGTCTGCACTCCCTCCTTCCACTAGTCCTCCACTGACCAGACCACTGCTGCCCGTGTACCCCTGGATCCAATTATAAAGTGCCTACAGCCAGCCCATTTTTTTATGTTAGGCCTTTGAAGCCTGTCTGCACTCCCTCCTTCCACTAGGCCTCCACTGACCAGACCACTGCTGCCCGTGTACCCCTGGATCCAATTATAAAGTGCCTACAGCCAGCCCATTTTTTTATGTTAGGCCTTTGAAGCCTGTCTGCACTCCCTCCTTCCACTAGTCCTCCACTGACCAGACCACTGCTGCCCGTGTACCCCTGGATCCAATTATAAAGTGCCTACAGCCAGCCCATTTTTTTATGTTAGGCCTTTGAAGCCTGTCTGCACTCCCTCCTTCCACTAGTCCTCCACTGACCAGACCACTGCTGCCCGTGTACCCCTGGAACCAATTATAAAGTGCCTACAGCCAGCCCATTTTATTATGTTAGGCCTTCGAAGCCTGTCTGCGGTCCCTCCTTCCACTAGGCCTCCACTGACCAGACCACTGCTGCCCGTGTACCCCTGGAACCAATTATAAAGTGCCTACAGCCAGCCCATTTTATTATGTTAGGCCTTCGAAGCCTTTCTGCGCTCCCTCCTTCCACTAGTCCTCCACTGACCAGACCACTGCTGCCCGTGTACCCCTGGAACCAATTATAAAGTGCCTACAGCCAGCCCATTTTATTATGTTAGGCCTTTGAAGCCTGTCTGCACTCCCTCCTTCCACTAGTCCTCCACTGACCAGACCACTGCTGCCCGTGTACCCCTGGAACCAATTATAAAGTGCCTACAGCCAGCCCATTTTATTATGTTAGGCCTTTGAAGCCTGTCTGCACTCCCTCCTTCCACTAGTCCTCCACTGACCAGACCACTGCTGCCCGTGTACCCCTGGAACCAATTATAAAGTGCCTACAGCCAGCCCATTTTATTATGTTAGGCCTTCGAAGCCTTTCTGCGCTCCCTCCTTCCACTAGTCCTCCACTGACCAGACCACTGCTGCCCGTGTACCCCTGGAACCAATTATAAAGTGCTTACAGCCTATTTTTTTATTTAATTTAATATTAATAAAGCCAGGATGAACTACGATATACCACGCTATGAGCTACCCAGTTGACAATTCTTTTGCGTGAAAAGCCATCCCACCCCTCCACCTGTATGTTAAAGACCGCATTGTCCTTGCATTCTGTCAATTTGTCAGTCCAAAGGTATACCTGACAACAGACACATGGACCTGTAGGCCTGGCCACGGAAGGTTACGTGTCCTTTGTGGCTCAATGGGTTAATGTATTGGATGCATGGTCCACACAGGGGACAGCCTGCAAAGTCTGTCTGTGTGATGCTGTAAGAATCAGGCTGCACTCAGATGTCATCCGAGTGCAGTCCCATTTGAGAGAGTAGATTCAAACAGGGGCAACGGAGAGTGGACCCACTGGACCGTGACGACGAACCCCTCTCGGACGAGCTGACCAGGTGGACCGCCCCCTATACAGGGAGCGTTAGGGGCAGGCCCGTGAGGGACTATCGCCACGGAAGCTGGAGGGTCGACTGAGATAAGAAGGGTACACTGCAGGAACACAGGGACTGAAGGAAACAGCGGAGGAAACAGAGGGAATGGCAAGGAACTACTGAGACGAGGGAGAAGATGGGAATACTACAGAGACACGGAGGCTGACGAGACAATATGGAGACACAGAGGCTGACGGGAGCAAGGTGTGGTAAAGGAGCCGGGCAGGTACCGCAGAGAAACAGGAACTGAAGGAACAAATCAGGAACACAGGAAAATCAGGCAGGTACTTGCAGAGGAAGGAGGAGTCCCAAGGTCAGAAAGCTAGGAACGCACAGAGACCACAGGTGACCAGAAGCACTTGTAAACACAAATGATCATCAGGCACAGAGGAGCAGCAGGAAGCAGCTTATATACCAGCGTGAGAGCTACTTCCGGGTTACAGTCCTCCAGGATGACGGAGAGGACAGGAAGGAGTGCCAACAGAGAAATCAGATGTGCGCACGCGCAGAGCTGAATGCGCCGCGCGCGCGCACCCGGCGAGCTGCAGAAGCCGGGGGCGAGCGCTGCATGACAGTACCCCCGTCTTTACGCCCCTCCTTTTTAAGACTTGAAAGAAACCGGGACAAAATGCGAGGGGCCTGAATGTTCTCACGAGGCTCCCAGGACCTCTCCTCAGGACCAAAACCTTTCCAGTCAACCAAAAACAAAGTTCTCCCTCTAAGTTTTTTCATGGCTAAAATGTCCCTAACTTCAAAGACATCATCCTCGGAAACAGGCGAAGGAGAACAAAGGTTAGAAGAATGAAACTGATTAAAAACTACGGGTTTAAGGAGAGACACATGAAAGGAATTAGAAATACGCAGAGAGGCAGGCAACTTAAGTTTGTAAGAAACGTCATTAATACGAGACAAAACTTCGAATGGACCGATATAGCGAGGACCCAGCTTATGTGAAGGAATTTTGAGACGGATAAATTTAGAAGAAACCCAAACCTTGTCCCCAGGATGGAATATAGGAGAATCGAGGCGTCTTTTGTCCGCATGTCTCTTCATCCTGACTTGAGCCAACTCAAGGGCAGACTTGGTCTCCTGCCAGACCCTGGAGAACTCTCTAGACAGAAGATCAGCCGCTGGTACAGTAGAGACAGGAGGAACCGGAAGAGGAAGGCCAGGATGTTGACCATAGACGATAAAAAATGGAGATTTGTTAGTAGCTTCGCTGGAATGGTTATTGTAAGAAAACTCAGCCCATGGCAGCAAGTCAGACCAATCATTCTGATGGGAATTGGAAAAATGACGGATATAAGTTACCAAGGTCTGATTAGTACGTTCCACCTGGCCATTGGACTGCGGATGGTAGGCCGAAGAAAAGTCAAGCGAAATGTTCATAGATTTGCAGAGGGATTTCCAGAAGCGGGCGGTGAATTGAACACCTCGGTCAGAAACAATATGTAAAGGAAGACCATGAAGACGAAAAATATGGTGAACAAAAATCTTTGCCAATTCGGGAGCAGAAGGCAAACCAGGTAGTGCAATGAAATGAGCCATCTTGGAGAAACGATCCATGACCACGAAGATGACGGTACAACCAGATGAAGAAGGCAGGTCAGTGATGAAGTCCATCGATAAATGTTGCCACGGAGTGGAGGGTACCGGTAAAGGATGCAAAAGCCCGGAAGGTAGTTGCCTGGGAATTTTATTCTTGGCACAGGAGGGACAAGAGGCGACAAAACTTTGGACGTCCTTGGACAACGTAGGCCACCAGTAATAGCGAGAGATCAGACGGAGGGTTTTTTTGAGACCAACATGTCCAGCTAATTTGGAGGCATGACCCCAAAGTAAGACGCGTTCTCTGTTCTCTTCAGCAACTAAGGTCTTACCCGGAGGCAACGAGGAAAGAGAGAGAGGAGCAACTGTGATGACTCTTGCAGGATCGATGATGTGTGCAGGTTCTTCCTCCATATCCACCGCCTGGAATGACCTAGACAGAGCGTCAGCTCTGGAATTTTTATCTCCTGGCAGGAAACGAAGTTCGAAGTCAAACCTGGCGAAAAACAAGGCCCACCTGGCCTGCCGAGGATTTAGTCTTTGCGCAGAGCGGATATATGCCAGATTCTTGTGATCTGTGTAAATTACAAAACGATGTAAAGCCCCCTCCAAGAGGTACCGCCACTCCTCCAATGCCAACCTGATTGCCAAAAGTTCTTTATCACCGATAGAATAATTCTTTTCAGAGGAGGAGAAGATCTTAGAGAAAAAACCACAGGGCACAAGACGACCAGAAGAGGATTTCTGCGAGAGCACAGCTCCAGCTCCAATTGCAGAAGCATCTACTTCAAGGATGAAGGGTTTATTGGCCACAGGACGATGAAGAATAGGAGCGGAGGCGAAGGCCTGCTTGATGGACCGGAAAGCCTCTTCGGACTCAGACGACCATAGATGAGGATTGGCACCCTTCCGAATCATGGAGGAAATTGGAGCAGAAAGAGAGGAAAAGTGAGGGATAAACTGACGATAGTAGTTAGCAAATCCAAGAAATCGCTGAATTGCTTTCACTCCAAGAGGACGTGGCCAGTTGAGCACGGCAGAAACTTTTCCTGGATCCATACACAAACCAGCGTCGGAAATGATGAAACCCAAGAAGGGAAGAGATGACTGTTCGAAGACACATTTTTCCAGTTTTGCGTACAGCCGATTCTCTCTCAAACGCTGAAGTACTTGCCGTACATCTCTTCTGTGAGTAGACAGATCTGGAGAGAACACAAGGATATCGTCCAAGTACACTACAACACAGGTGTAAAGTAGATCCCGAAAAACATCATTTACAAACTCCTGGAAGACTGCGGGTGCGTTGCATAAACCGAATGGCATAACCAAATATTCATAATGACCATCTCTGGTATTAAACGCAGTCTTCCACTCGTCACCGGAACGGATACGGACCAAATTATAAGCTCCTCTGAGATCCAATTTGGTAAAGATTCGTGCTCCACGTAGACGATCAAAGAGTTCTGGTATGAGAGGAAGTGGGTACTTGTTCTTGATCGTGATAGTGTTGAGACCCCGATAGTCTATACATGGGCGAAGAGAACCGTCCTTCTTCTTGACGAAGAAGAACCCAGCTCCTGCAGGTGAGGAAGACTTTCGAATGAAGCCTCTGGCCAGATTCTCTTGGATATATTCGGACATGGCTTGAGTTTCGGTAGGAGACAATGGGTAAATACGTCCTCGAGGTGGAGTAGAACCAGGAACAAGGTCTATCGGGCAGTCATAAGAGCGGTGCGGCGGCAAGATCTCCGCCTCCTTCTTGTTAAAGACATCCGAGAAGGCGCAATAGGCTGGAGGAATTCCCGTGGATTCCAAAGCAGACCGAAAGGAGGACGCAGGCTTGACAGGAAGCAGGCACCTGTTCAGACAAGACTGTCCCCACCGTAGAACATCTCCAGAGCGCCAGTCCAGAGTGGGTTCGTGATCTCTCAGCCAAGGAAGACCCAAAAGGAAAGAATGAGACAATGAAGGTAAAACATAAAAGGCCAGTTTCTCACGATGAAGAGCTCCAATCTGAAGTTCAACTTCCTCCGTAACTAAGTTGACGGTCTCCCGCAAAGGCTGACCATCGACGGAAGCTATTTGTCTAGGAGTCTCCAAGGGTCTAACAGGTATCCCAAGCCTGTTAACAACCTCGAGCTGAACAAAGTTCCCAGCCGCTCCTGAATCAACATAAGCCTCCAGAGAAAAGTGACGGGAACCTAAATGTAGAATAACAGACAAAACCAGAGGTGGAGAGGAGTCATAACCACCTAGGAAGGCCTCTCTTACCTGTCCTAGGCGGAGGCGTTTCCCGACCTCTGAGGACAGGCGCGTAAGAGATGAGAGGCACTACCGCAGTAAAAACAGAGACCTTGTGCGAGTCTCTCCTTGCGGCGCTGCTCGGAAGACTCAAAGCGATCGACCTGCATGGGTTCAGGAGAAGATGAAGAAACCACCGGGGCTGTTTGAGAAAAAGAAGTCCCTCGAGCAATAGTGGTCTGGCGAAGAGGTCTCTTTTCTCTGGCAAGCTCGCGAGTGCGCTCCTGAAATCGCAGATCAATGCGTATGGCCAAGGAGATAAGATCATCCAAAGAGGTGGGAGTGTCCCGTCCTGCCAGCTCATCCTTAATCCGTGAAGACAAACCACGCCAAAACGCTCCAACCAAAGCCTCATTATTCCACCCAAGGTCTGAAGACAGAGTCCGGAAACGGATGGCGTACTGAGCTACGGAGAGAGTAGCCTGGCTAAGGTTAAAGAGGGACTCTGTGGTAGAGACCAGACGTCCAGGTTCATCAAAAACCTTGCGGAAGGTATCCAGGAACGGATTGAGTTGGGAGACCAAAGGACCATTACGCTCCCAGAGGGGATTAACCCACGCCAAAGCCTCACCCTCCAAATGGGATACTATAAAAACAACCTTAGCTCGATCGGTGGGATAAAGTAGCGGAGACAATTCAAAATGCAACTGGCATTGATTAAGAAAGCCGCGGCACGCTTTAGGATCCCCACCATACCGAGGAGGTCTAGCAAGTCGGGGCGAGGGTTGTGGCGCAGAGACAGGAGCGGAGACAGAGGCCACATTCTGGAGGGCGAGAAGCCGATCATTAATAGAGGCCAAAAAATTCGAAATATGGGACTGAGTGTCCCATTGTAGACCTAGCTCCAGCTGAAGGGCAACCAACTGCGGAGCAATACCAGGATCAGAAGGCTGTAAAGCCGCTAGGCGAGACTCCATGTTTTTTAAAAACGACATGATCCTAGTCTGGTTTTCACGCAAAAAGAGTAAGTCTTTTTGAGTAGCGGAAGCTCCAGCGGGGTCCATGGCCTGATGATACTGTGATGCTGTAAGAATCAGGCTGCACTCAGATGTCATCCGAGTGCAGTCCCATTTGAGAGAGTAGATTCAAACAGGGGCAACGGAGAGTGGACCCACTGGACCGTGACGACGAACCCCTCTCGGACGAGCTGACCAGGTGGACCGCCCCCTATACAGGGAGCGTTAGGGGCAGGCCCGTGAGGGACTATCGCCACGGAAGCTGGAGGGTCGACTGAGATAAGAAGGGTACACTGCAGGAACACAGGGACTGAAGGAAACAGCGGAGGAAACAGAGGGAATGGCAAGGAACTACTGAGACGAGGGAGAAGATGGGAATACTACAGAGACACGGAGGCTGACGAGACAATATGGAGACACAGAGGCTGACGGGAGCAAGGTGTGGTAAAGGAGCCGGGCAGGTACCGCAGAGAAACAGGAACTGAAGGAACAAATCAGGAACACAGGAAAATCAGGCAGGTACTTGCAGAGGAAGGAGGAGTCCCAAGGTCAGAAAGCTAGGAACGCACAGAGACCACAGGTGACCAGAAGCACTTGTAAACACAAATGATCATCAGGCACAGAGGAGCAGCAGGAAGCAGCTTATATACCAGCGTGAGAGCTACTTCCGGGTTACAGTCCTCCAGGATGACGGAGAGGACAGGAAGGAGTGCCAACAGAGAAATCAGATGTGCGCACGCGCAGAGCTGAATGCGCCGCGCGCGCGCACCCGGCGAGCTGCAGAAGCCGGGGGCGAGCGCTGCATGACAGTCTGCAGTCCCTAATTCAAGGTGTCCTCAACTGAATAAAGCTGAGCTTCAACCTTCTGTTCCAAATTACCATTTTAAAAATGCAATTGGCTTTTCCGGCCTACTAAAGGTGTCTGTCTGTGTGCCCCTGCCTGGTGTTGTCCTCAACTGAATAAAGCTGAGCTTCAACCTTCTGTTCCAAATTACCATTTTAAAAATGCTATTGGCTTTTCCGGCCTACTAAAGGTGTCTGTCTGTGTGCCCCTGCCTGGTGTTGTCCTCAACTGAATAAAGCTGAGCTTCAACCTTCTGTTCCAAATTACCATTTTAAAAATGCTATTGGCTGTTCCGGCCTACTAAAGGTGTCTGTGTGCCCCTGCTTGGTGTTGTCCTCAACTGAATAAAGCTGAGCTTCAACCTTCTGTTCCAAATTACCATTTTAAAAATGCTATTGGCTGTTCCGGCCTACTAAAGGTGTCTGTGTGCCCCTGCTTGGTGTTGTCCTCAACTGAATAAAGCTGAGCTTCAACCTTCTGTTCCAAATTACCATTTTAAAAATGCTATTGGCTTTTCCGGCCTACTAAAGGTGTCTGTCTGTGTGCCCCTGCCTGGTGTTGTCCTCAACTGAATAAAGCTGAGCTTCAACCTTCTGTTCCAAATTACCATTTTAAAAATGCTATTGGCTGTTCCGGCCTACTAAAGGTGTCTGTGTGCCCCTGCTTGGTGTTGTCCTCAACTGAATAAAGCTGAGCTTCAACCTTCTGTTCCAAATTACCATTTTAAAAATGCTATTGGCTTTTCCGGCCTACTAAAGGTGTCTGTCTGTGTGCCCCTGCCTGGTGTTGTCCTCAACTGAAGAAAGCTGAGCTTCAACCTTCTGTTCCAAATTACCATTTTAAAAAATGCAATTGGCTTTTCCGGCCTACTAAAGGTGTCTGTCTGTGTGCCCCTGCCTGGTGTTGTCCTCAACTGAATAAAGCTGAGCTTCAACCTTCTGTTCCAAATTACCATTTTAAAAAATGCAATTGGCTTTTCCGGCCTACTAAAGGTGTCTGTCTGTGTGCCCCTGCCTGGTGTTGTCCTCAACTGAATAAAGCTGAGCTTCAACCTTCTGTTCCAAATTACCATTTTAAAAATGCTATTGGCTGTTCCGGACTACTAAAGGTGTCTGTGTGCCCCTGCTTGGTGTTGTCCTCAACTGAATAAAGCTGAGCTTCAACCTTCTGTTCCAAATTACCATTTTAAAAATGCTATTGGCTGTTCCAGCCTACTAAAGGTGTCTGTGTGCCCCTGCTTGGTGTTGTCCTCAACTGAATAAAGCTGAGCTTCAACCTTCTGTTCCAAATTACCATTTTAAAAAATGCAATTGGCTTTTCCGGCCTACTAAAGGTGTCTGTCTGTGTGCCCCTGCCTGGTGTTGTCCTCAACTGAATAAAGCTGAGCTTCAACCTTCTGTTCCAAATTACCATTTTAAAAAATGAAATTGGCTGTTCCGGCCTACTAAAGGTGTCTGCCCCTCCCTGGTGTTGTCCTCAACTGAACAAAGCTGAGCTTCCACATTCTGGCTTTCGCCCTATACTATCAGATATTAAACTGCATTTGGCCTACTAGTGTGGTTAGGCCCTTGAAACAGTGTCTGCTGCTCTTGGGTTTGCTACTCCACTGAACAAAGCAATGCCGCCTGTTTAGTCCTGTTACCAATTTTGAACTGCATTTAGCCTACTTTATTCTTTGGCCCTATATCTGTTTCCTCCTCATCCTACCCATTGCCCAGCCACTGCTAAATGAGTCTGCTGGTACATTGACCTAGACCACTACATTCCCCTTGTACTCTACACAGCCAGAATCTGACCCTGCTGAAAGTAAGGTTCCCCTTCCCGCATGTTATACCACCTTACACAGGGACAAAGAGGAAGGTGCAGATGAAAGTGCAGGTTCCTTCATCAGGTGGGGGGGCATACTCGTTGGCGACGTCACTGGCACAGGGCCCCTCAGAGTACGCAAAAGTGTCGCTGCTGGTGGGAGGCGCTCCCGCCATGCAAACACACCACCGTACTTTGAGGGGCCCTGTGCCAGTGCCAATGTGAACGAGTGGGCCCCCCCCTGCTTGCTCAGGATCACAGCACTTGCAACGTTTAAATACTTACCTTTCCCTGCAACACCGCCGTGACGTAGTCCGCATTTCCTGGGCCCACGAAAAACTTGAGCCAGCCCTACTCCCCCCACAACTTTTGCCAAATGACCCCCAATTCCCTATGCCCAACTATTATTATAAAGTTAATTAAGATTTGCAAGCTTCAGAAACAAGAATGGATGTTTTTGGCATTAAAATGGGCACTGTAGGTGTTTTCCTGGCCTCCACTCACTGCCGACTATGCTTCCCCATTGACTTGCATTGGGTTTCGTGTTTCGGTCGATCCCCGACTTTTAGCGATAATCGGCCGACTGCACTCGACTCGACTCTGGACAAAATCGGGTTTCAAAAAACCAGACTCGATCTTAAAAAAATGAAAGTCGCTCAACTCTAGTCTTCACCATAGTGGAGTTTGGAGTGTGACTGTTTGAGGCTGTGGACAGATGTCTTTTATACTGATAACAAGTTCAAACAGGTACCATTACTACAGGTAATGAATGGAGGACAGAGGAGCCTCTAAAAGAAGAAGTTATAGGTCTGTGAAAGCCAGAAATCTTGCATGTTTTTAGGTGAACAATTACTTATTTTCCACCATAATTAGCAAAATAAATCTTGCCAAATCAGATAATGATTTTCTGCATTTGTTTTCTCATTTTGACTCTCATAATTGTGGTCTACCTATGATGAACAAATACAGCACAAAAATAGGATTCAGAGATCCTCCAAAAATTCAAAAAACACTAGCAAAATGCAGAGATGCTTACCTGCCCAGGCCTCAAAACATATGCACTATCAGGATGCAGTGGACCCATGCAGTTAAGGCTGGTTTCACATTTGCATTTTTTGCCGCTGCGTTTTAGCGCAAAAACACGCATGCGTTTTTTTCCCTATATTTAAAATTAAAAACGCATGCGTTTTTTTGTATGCGTTTTGCCGCGTTTGACGACGCATGCGTCGATTCCATGCTTGCGTTTTGTTGCAGAAATGCAACATGTAGTAATTTTTAGAGGCTTTTTTTGCGGCAAAAAAATGTATTGCTGTCTATGTAAACGCATGCGTTTTTAAGCACATGCGTTTGGCTGCGTTTTAAACGCATGCGTTTCCATAGAAAAAAACAAGAATACACACTGATAAGCCACCCCCCACCATCAAGGTGATAAAGGGATCCAAACTCTAACCCTAATTCTACCCCTAACCCTACCCCTAACCCTACCTCTAACCCTAACCCTAACCCATCAAGGTGATAAAGGGATCCAAACTCTAACCCTAACCCTAGGGATCCTAACCCTAACCCTAACCCTAACCCTAGGGATCCTGATCCTAACCCTAACCCTAACCCCAACCCTAGCTATTTCTATTTATAGTGGGTTTTCTAGATGATTTTGATGATTGGCAGCTGTCACACACTTCTCAGCATGCGTTTCAAAAACGCAAACGCAGGAAAAAACGCATGTAAACGCTGCAAAACGCCGCTTTTTTTACCGCATGAGAAAACGCATGCGTCTAAAAAACGCAGCGTTTGCACGCGTTTACATGCGTTTTTTCACCACCTGCGTTTGTGTTTTAAACGCTGCGTTTTTAAACGCAAATGTGAAACTAGCCTAAGATGGCTTCAAAATAGGTGCAAAAATACCAATAAGACAACCACTCACAGCCTGCCAATCCGAAAAATACTTTTCAAAGTTTATTGCAAAGTAAGGATGCATTCCCACTAGCGCCAGGGTCCGCCAGAACGGGATTCCGTAATGGATCTGACCTCCTGGTGACCCCAGCTAAGGTTGGCGGACGCATACCTGGGGCCTCGCAGGCCTGCCAGGTTACTTGTTTTCTATTTTCTGTAAAATTACTTTAGTTAGAATTTTGAAACTCTAGGTATTCCTCAGGTATATAGTTGTTAGAAATTTCCAGTTGTTCATATATTTTTATGTTATAGGCATTTCGGTATAACAACCTTTTTTTGCGACTACCCCATATTCACGCACCTGGGGCCTTTTAGGCCTGTGTGCAAATAACACGGAATAACTCAAATAAAAATACTTTTCAAAACTTATTTTACAATTGTAAGGTAAGGATGCATTCCAAAAAATTGCATATTTGGCGTGCCCGTTTACTTACTTTTTTGTTGTTTTATGCACATAATTATGTTTTGAAATATACACATCTTAGGCTGTGTTCTCAGTAGCGCTGGGGTCCGCCAGGAGGGGATTCGTAATGGGTCTGACCTCCTGGTGACCCCAGCTAAGGCTGGCAGAATCCCGCCATTCCGGCAGCCTTAGCTGGAGTTACCAGGAGGTCAGATCCATTATGGATCCCCTTCTGGCGAACCCCAGCGCTACTGGGAACACAGCCTAAGATGTGTATATTTCAAAACATAATTATGTGCATAAAACAACAAAAAAGTAAGTAAACGGGCACACCAAATATGCAATTTTTTTATGAAAACATTTTTTGGTTGTAGCAAACTTGGTGCAGGAATATCTATTTGTAACTTTACATATTCCCCCGACAATTCTCGCATATTTTTTTTTTGGCTTATTGTTCCTTGCATACATTTTGTCCGCAAGTAGAACAGAAACGCTCCGATTTTCTTTCCTTCTTTGCTGGACAAATATAGCAGCGCTGTCATGCAGAATCCACACTCTTCCCAGCAATAGCAGAGTCATAAAAGTTCTTCCCCAGCAACAATACAGACAAAAAGACTGAGTATCACATGTAAACCTAGTACAGGCCTATAAGGCCCCAGGTGCGTGAATATGGGGTAGTCCCAAAAACAGGTTGTTATATACCAAAATGTCTGTAACATAAAAATATATGAATAACTGGAAACAACTATATACATGAGGATTACCTAGATTTTCAAAATTCTAACTAAAGTACTTTTACAGAAAATAGAAAACAAGTAAGCTGGCAGGCCTGCGAGGCCCCAGGTATGCGTTCTAGGGTTAAAAGGGTGGCCGCTAAGGGACCTTATTCCCCTGGGAATAAGCCTATTGCACCACCCAGAATCCGAAAATCCAGAGGTAGCTGAATCCCTGGAGAACACAATCAGGGAAGGATTTTTCGGTTCCCGATTACATGATCACCATTATTCAATGAATAACGGCGATCTCTTAACAAAAAAGTTTGCCCACTATTAAAATCATTTCTATCTCTTCTGACATGATATTCATCATTCTTCATCATAAAAGCCCAAAATAAGGTTTTCCTGAGATGGTTAACACATTCAATAGGGTCAAACATTTTAATAAATGATCAGAATATTTTATTTCACTATTTAAAGGAATATTCTTAGAATGTAAAATTATCTTCTAATTTACTGTTTGCTGGGGGACCACTAGTGATCCAAAGAGCAGAGCTCTGAAGAGATTCACTTTGAAAAAGCAGTGATGCACATCATTAACCTCCACTCCAGTCATCATCTGTGGCACAGCTGGAAAGAGCTGAAGTACTGGACTTGTCTGTCTCTAGTTGTCTGTCAGACAATCAATTGGGAGGTCAAGCCCATGAAATCCTTTCCACATCTCTGTTGTTTGGATTGCTGGGGATCCTAACAGTTGGGATTCCATTGATTAATAAATTATTCCCTATCCTTTGGATAGAAGATAATGTTTATTTCTGGGAATACCCCTATAATTTTGATTGTATTTTTAAATTTTTTGCATACTTAGATTAACTTTTTGATGTCATATTATGTTGTTATTGTTTTTTAGGTAGGTTTACCTGACATAATGGTGAAACGATGTGCAATGCAGTTGGCTGAAGCTCTTGACTTTATGCACAGTAAAGCTCTTGTTCACAGAGATGTGAAACTGGATAATATTCTACTTTTTGACAAAGATTGTCATTGCATAAAACTTGCTGATTTTGGATTAACAAGGCTTGAATGTTTTAACATATCTCCTTTAAAAGGAACTGTTCCATATTCATCTCCTGAACTATGTGTCTTAGAAGAAAATGATACTCTTGAACTTGACTCCAGCCTTGATGTGTGGGCATTTGGTATTCTTCTGTTTTGCATCTCAACAGGATACTTTCCCTGGGATACAGCATCTTATAAAGACAGTCAGTATGAACAATTTGCTTTGTGGCAAACCACAGGAAATTACAAGAAAATCCCTTATCAATGGAAGCAATTTACATGGCGTGCACTAGACATGTTTCAAAAGCTGCTAGCATTAAATGCAGTGACACGAAGCCCTGCTATTGAAGTTCAAAAATATCTGAGTGATCCATGGAAAATTAACAGCTTGAAAGATAACTGCAATTTACAAGATAACTGAAATATACAGGACAAAGTGTTCATAACATGAACTGTCTGAAAGATGAAACTACCTTTGAAAAGTATACTTTTCTACTTTAAGGATAAAATGTCCCAGTAATATGTTATTAACGCTTGTTAAGCTAAATATCATAATGATGTGACACTGACATTGAATTTTAGAGATAACTAAGTATTACCCATATTTTGTACTTATTAAAAATTGGTAGTGAAATATTCTTTTTATCTTCTGATTTTGTTTTCTAATTGTAGAATTTTTTTCAATGCATTCTTATGCAGAAGCCATTTGACCTGAGATGCTGTTCTTTGTGGTATTTAGAGATATGCTTCAGGGATGAAGGATAGGCAGGAAACACACCCACATAGCTACCTTTTGCTTCCCGGAGGCAGGCGCACTTTGCAAATAAAACAACATAAAAGGGCCTGTGGGGGACATCACATTATATGGGGATCTGTGAGGGACATCACGTTATGTGGAGGTTTGTGAGGGACATTATACTGGAGCCTGTGAATGCATCATACTATATGTGGGGCTGTGGGGGGATCATATTGTATAGGGGCTATGGGGGACATTATAAAGGGGACTGTGAAGTCCTAATACTGTAAAGGGGGCTGTGATGACAATACTATATTGGTTGCTGCGGTGACCATACTGTATCGCTATACAGTATGGTCACCATTTCCCACAATACAAGGTCATAACAGCACACAATATGTGGGTGACATGATACTGTATAGGGTGTTGTGGTGATGTGGTGACCATATTGTATAGAGAGCTGTGGTTGGCATCATACTGTATATTGGAGGCTGCCATGGATATCATACTGTTGGGTGCTTTATACTGTTTATTAGTGGCTGTGGGGGCCATTATACTGTATTGGTGACCAGGGTCCATAAACTGTATGGGATGCTGTGGGGATTATCATACTGTATATGCGGAGCTGTGGTGGACATCACACTATATATGAGGGGCTATGGTGGGGACCATACTATAAAATAGGAGGGTATGGTAGGCATCATACTGCATGTGGATATCATACTGTATGGGCAGCTGTGGTGACCATCATACAGTGTAGGAGGACAGTGTGAGGAATGGATATAGTTAGGAGAGGAAAGCATTGAGGGCAGTATAATGGCCTAGTGTGTATAGGAGCACAAAATGGTTATGGAGAGGAGGCTGTATGAAATAGCGGTGCAATATGCAGACAGATTATTATGCTGGGGAGACAGTGTGGAGATATAAGGAGTGTAAGGGAAAACAGTGGATATGGGATATCTATGGCTGTGCTTCATTAAGGCGAATGGTGTGGTGGTTAAAGCTGATAATGGCAGACAGTGGAGTGGCTATAGCTCATAAGGGCAAACAGTCTAGTAGGTGTAGCTCATAAGGTTAGACAGTGTGGAGGCCATTTACGTTAGAAGGCTTATTTAGGGCAATTTATGGACAGATATATTTATGCAGAGGGCATTTTAATAACACTCTTATTTTTTAAGAGCACCATGTGGGGATGTGCTGCAAAAGATGGTAGAAGAGGGAAGTCTGCAAAGACAAGTTGTGGTTGTGAAAGGTCATGATGGCATCTGAACAAGATGGAGAAGAGAATGACTCCAATAACAAAATATTTCATACATAAGGTGTTATGGAAATTTGGCTTGGATAAATCTATCCCTGTGTGTGCTGCGGCCGTTCCCAATTAGACTGAGTATTTTGAGCGCTCAAGAATTTACACTGTGCATAATTGTGACAATAACATTCCACCAATACCGATGATTTATTGTACACACATGGTTTTATAATTGCATATAGAAAGGAGGTGGTTAGTTCATTACCATATTGTCTAGCTCCTCTGTTATTGGTTATCTAAATATATATGGAATATTGTGATTAATGCACATATGAATGCTGATTAAGCAACTAAAATGTAGCCGTCTGCATCTTTCTGCATCTAGGACAAAGTTTAGACATCTGATCACCATTTAGTACATCTGGTGCTGTTCCACTTTATGGCTGGAAATCCCCAAACTGTCAGTCTAGCTTATATCAGTTTATGTCAGCCATTTTAAGCAATTGATTATAGTGTATATATTAGCTGTGGATATATGAGTATACATGAGTATACAGTATATAATTATATAGGAGTATATGCACAAGTGAGATCTATATGATATATATTTCCATCACAATGGTACCTGGATGTAAATGTTTAATTATTGTTACTAAGTCTCATTAGTACTGTGATTCTTGTATGGTCCGCAGCTGAATTATAACAACTCTAAGCATCTCCTTAGCATTGTTAAGGACATATTTTGAGTTGTAGGTTCTTGCGATACAAATATATATGGGGCTTACTTGCCATTACCATTGATTGTTGTACAAAGCTTAGCAATGTAGTCATCCACTAATGGTGGTTCTGGTCATGTATCCATGCACTGATTGTGATTTTGTTTATGTATACATGTGCTGGTACTGTACTGGTGTTGTATTTATTTACTAATGGTGGATCTAGTGATGTATCCATGTACTGACTATGGTGATGCATTTATGTACTGATGGTGCTTCTTGAGACACATTAATGTACTGATTGTGGTTCTGGTTATGTATTCATGTAATATTGATGGCTCTGGTGCTCTTTTTATGTACTGATGATAATTTTAATTTCTTATTCATGTACTGATGGCGATTCTGGTGATAAATACAGTTACAACAATTTCCAAAAAGCTTGTCAGCAGAGGTAAGCATGAAGTGCTCTAAAATTTCCTGGAAGACGGTTGCGCTGACTTTTGGCCTTGATAAAACACAGTGGACCTACACCAGCAGATGACATGGCTCCCAAAACCATCACTGATTGTAGAAACTTCACACTCGATCTCAAGCAGCTTGGATTGTGTGCCTCTCCACTCTTTCTCCAGACTCTGGGACCTTCATTTCCAAATGAAATGAAAAATTTACTTTCATCTGGAAACAACACCTTGGACCACTGAGCAACAGTCCAGTCTTTTTCCTCCTTGGCCAAGGTAAGACACTTCTGGCATGGTCTATTGGTCATGATTGGCTTAATACAAGGAACATGACAATAATTTTAATTTCTTATTCATGTACTAATGGAGATTCGGGTGATAAATACAGCACCAGAACTATCATCACTACATGAATAAATCACCAGAGCCATTAGCAGCACATGAATACATTACCAAAACTGCCATCACTGCAAGATTGCAAAACATGAACCACCATAAATGCATCATGAAATCCATTCAGACCCCTTTAAATTTTTCACTCTTTGTTTCATTGCAGCCATTTGGTAAATTTAAAAAAAGTTAATTTTTTTCTCATTAATGTATACTCTACACCCCATCTTGACTGAAAAAAACCCAGAAATGTAGAAATTTTTGCAAATTTATTAAAAAATAAAAAATAAAATATCACATGGCCATAAGTATTCAGACCCTTTGCTCAGTATTGAGTAGAATCACCCTTTTGAGCCGTGAGTCTTCTTGGGAATGATGCGATAAGTTTTTCACACCTGGATTTGGGGATCCTCTCCCATAATTTCTTACAGATCCTCTCCAGTTCTGTCAGGTTGGATGTTGAATGTTGGTGGACAGCCATTTTCAAGTCTCTCCTGACATGCTCAATTGGGTTTAACCCCTTAGTGATGGAGCCAAATTTTTGAAATCTAACCGTGTCACTTTATGTGGTAATAACCCTGGAAAGTTTCAACAAATCCCAGTGTTTTTTAGAATGTTTTTTTGTGACACACTATACTTTATGATAATGGAAAATTTAGGTCAATATGTTTTGTGTTTATTTATAAAAAATATCAGAAATTTGAGAAAAATGTTAAAAAATTACCAATTTTCAAACTTTGAATGATTATCCCTTTAATCCAGACAGTCATACCACAGTAAAACATTAATAAATAAAATTTCTCTCATGTCTGCTTTACATCAGCACCATTTGTAAAATGTTCTTTTATTTTGTTAGCATTTTAGGAGGTTTAAAAACGTTGCAATAATTTTTCATTTTTTCAAGGAAATTTACAAAATGTATTTTTTTAGGGACTTATCTATGTTTGAAGGGCCTTTAGGGGTCCCATATATTTGAAAAAAACAAACAAAAGTTATATCATTTTATAAACAGCACCCCGGCATATTGAAAACTGCTGTCAAGTAGTTTATTAACTCTTCAGTTGTTTTTCAGGAATTAATACAAATTGACTTGACAGAAAGTAAAATGTGCATTTTTAACACCTAAATGCCTCTAACTTCTAAACAGGTTACAACAATCGGCAGACTCTAAGGCCGGTATTTGGTCGTGAATTGCCATGGCAAACATGAGGACCACAAAATCATGATCTGAGGGCACCAATTGGGATAAAGAGGAAGCCCCCACAGTCTGTTAACCATTTATAATGATGTAGTCACTACACTGTGTGCAGAATTATTAGGCAAGTTGTATTTTAGAGGATTATTTTTATTATTGATCAACAACTATGTTCTCAATCAACCCAAAAGACTCATAAATATCCAAGCATAATATTTTAGGAAGTTGGAGGGTTTGTTTTTTAGATTTGGCTATCTTAGGAGGATATATGTTTGTGCAGGTAACTATTACTGTGCAGAGTTATTAGGCAACTTAATTAAATCCAAATATATTCCCATCTCACATGTTTATTTTCACCAGGTAAACCAATATAACTGCACAAAATTTAGAAATAAACATTTCTGACATGCAAAAACAAAACCCCCAAAAATTAGTGACCAATATAGCCACTTTTTTATGATGACACTCGACAACCTTCCATCCATAGATTCTGTCAGTTGCTTGATCTGTTTACGATCAACATTGCGTGCAGCAGCCACCATAGCCTCTCAGATACTGTTCCGAGAGGTGTACTGTTTTCTCTCCCTGTAGATCTCACATTTTATGAGGGACCACAGGTTCTCTATGGGGTTCAGATCAGGTGAACAAGAGGGTCATGTCATTTTTTCTTCTTTGAGACCTTTACTGGCCAGCCACGCTGTGGAGTAGTTGGGGGCATGTGATGGAGCATTGTCCTGCATGAAAATCTTTTTTTTCTTGAACGATACCATTCTTCTTGTACCACTGCTTGAAAAAGTTATCTTCCAGAAACTGGCAGTAGGTCTGGGAGTTGAGCTTCACTCCATCCTCAACCTGAAAAGGTCCCACAAGTTCATCTTTGAAGATACCAGCCCATACCAGTACCCCACCTCCACCTTGCTGGCATCTGAGTCGGAGTGAAGCTCTCTGACCTTTTCTGATCCAACCTCTGGCCCATCCATCTGGCCCATCAAGAGTCACTCTCATTTCATCAGTCCATAAAACTTTTGAAAAGTCAGTCTTAAGATATTGCTTGGCCCAGTCTTGACGTTTTATCTTATGTTTCCTGTTTAAAGGTGGTCGTTTTTTGGCCTTCCTTACATTGGCCATGTCCCTGAGTATCGCACACCTTGTGCTTTTTGTTACTCCAGTAATGTTGCAGCTCTGAAATATGGCAAAACTGGTGGCAAATGGCATCTTGGCAGCTTCACGCTTGATTTTCCTCAATTCATGGGCAGTTATGTTGCGCCTTTTTTGCCCAACACGCTTCTTGCGTCCCTGTTGGCTATTTGCCATGAAACGCTTGATTGTTCAGTGATCACACTTCAAAAGTTTGGCAATTTCAAGACTGATGCATCCCTTTGCAAGACATCTCACAATTTTGGACTTTTCAGAGCCCGTCAAATCTCTCTTCTGACCCATTTTGCCAAAGGAAATGAAGTTGCCTAATAATTCAGCACACCTAATATAGGGTTTTTATGTCATTAGACAGCACCCCTCCTCAGAGATGCACATCACCTGATGTACTTAATCAGGGTAGGACAACATGTATAAAAAGTATTATGTGATCAAAATACAACTTGCCTAATAATTCTGCACACAATGTATTGACAGCAGCATCTAAGGGGTTAAACAGATTTGGATAGTGCAAACACTGATCGTGGCTGATGCAGCAAGTAGTCAGCTATAGTGTACAGTCAACATCTGCTGGATTGTTACCTGTATGGGAATGCTATTCTCTTACATCTCAGGTCAGTTAAAAGACGTGTTGGTGGTCATTAAGGAGTTAAGTCAGGGCTCTGACTGGGCCTGTCAAGAATGTCACAGAGTTGTTCTGAAGCCACTCCTTTGTTATTTTAGCTGTGTGCTTAGGGTCATTGTCTTGTTGGAAGGTGAACCTTCGGTCAAGTCTGAGGTCCAGAGCACTCAGGAAGAGGCTTTCATCCAGGATATTTCTGTACTTGGCTGCATTCATGTTTCCTTCAATGGCAACCAGTCGTCCTGTCCCTGCAGCTGAAAAACATCCCCATAGCATGCTGCCACCACTAAGTTTCACTCTTGGGATTGTATTGGGCAGGTGATGAGCAGTGCCTGGTTTTCTCCACACATACCGCTTAGAATCATCACTAAAAAGGTCTGCCTTTGTCTCATCAGACCAGAGAATCTAATTTCTCATAGTCTGGGAGTCCTTCATGTGTTTTTTAGCAAACTCTGTGCGGGCTTTCATATGTCTTGCACTGAGAAGAGGTCACTGAAAAAGAGAACCGTGCGCACCACTATTTGAGGTGCCAGAGTAGGTTCTCACACCGTTAGTAATAATAATAAGAAACCCGGCAGTCAACTTGAAGTGATCTATCTAGTAATTTAATATAATTCACTGTAGTAGTCAAATTTGACTACTACAGTGAATTATATTAAATTACCAGATTGATCACTTCAAGTTGAGTGCTGGGTTTCTTATTATTATTGCACTGAGGAGAGGCTTCTGTGGGGCCACTCTGCCATGAAGACCCGACTGGTGGAGGGCTGCAGTGAAAGTTGACTTTGTGAAGCTTTCTCCCATCACCCTACTGCATCTCTGGAGCTCAGCCACAGTGATCTTGGGGTTCTTCTTTACCTCTCACACCAAGGCTCTTCTCCCACGATTGCTCAGTTTGGCTGGTTGGCCAGGTCTAGGAAGACTTCTGATGGTTCCAAACATCTTCACTTTAAGGATTATGGAGGCCACTGTGCTGTTAGGAACCTTGAGTACTGCAGTAATTCACCCCCTGAGGAAGGAGCTGCCTGCTCCGAAACGCGCATGGGGGTTAGGGTCCGGTCACCCACGCATCCTGCCTGCTACATTCACATCAGGTATGTGCTCGTACTGAGCTATTATGCATTACTGTTTTTGCTATGACACTGTTCTATTATTTAATAGCATATGAAATTATGGGCCTTCCTATACTAAGGGCATATTGCCATATCTAGGCATGACATGTGTGGTTGTCCTGACCCTTTTAGCATGTCCGACAGGAATACACGTTTGTTCCCTTATCCTGCATCGTTTTATTCACCTGATGGCTTTTTACATTTTTCTAATAAAGATTTATAGTGTTATGGGACCATTTGGTTGCTTGTGTCTTGTGTTCGGTGGTTTACTTGTGTAACCTTGGTCAGATCTGTGCCTTGCCACAATTCTGTCTCTGAGCTCCTTGGCCAGACTCTGGGACCTTCATTTCCAAATGAAATGCAAAATTTACTTTCATCTGAAAACAACTCCTTGGACCACTGAGCAACAGTCCAGTCTTTTTCCTCCTTTGCCAAGGTAAGACACTTCTTGCGTTGTCTATTGGTCATGATTGGCTTAATACAAGGAACATGACACTTACAGCCCATGTCCTGGATATGCCTGTGTCTGGTGGTTCTTGAAGCAATGACTCCAGCAACAATCCTCTCCTTGTGAATCTCTCCCATATTTTTGAATGGCCTTTTCTTAACAATCCTTTCGAGGGTGCAGTTATCCCAGTTGCTTGTGCACCTTTTTCTACCACACTCTTTCCTTCCACTTAACTTGCCATTAACATGCCTGGATACAGCACTCTATGAACAGCCAGCTTCTTTAGTAATGAGCTTTTGTGGCTTTCCCTCCTTGTGGAGTGTGTCAATGACTGCTTTCTGGAAAGGTTATGGAGCATCAGAAAGGGGTTCCATAGCATTTGTACGGCTCAATCCCTGGACTATTAGTTAAATAAAGTATTTTTTTTTTACTGGGATAGTAATGGGGGTGCCTGATAGATCCCTCTCCATTTCTAAACCAGAGCTTGATCCAGCTATTTTGGCAATTCAGAGCTAACATCAACATCAACTACCATTACCTCGATTGCCAGCGCACCAGAGCAATCAGGAAGAGTCAAGGCGAAGATTTGGAATATCTAATCTGATACGTCACTTTTGGAGCGGCTGCGGGCTTGTATTTTTAGGCCAGATTGGGACCAATAACCATGGATAATATGAGCCTGCAGCTGTCTTCTTTACCTTTGTTGGATACCAAAAAAAGAGTATGTACGTGGTTTTTTTCATTTAACCATTTATTTATTTAGCTTAATAGAAAGCTCTATAGGCTATTTATCTATCTATTTTCTGTCAATTATCTTTGGTTTTAGGAAGTTTTGCCCCCAGCAGTTCACCCCCAGCAGTTCGCCCCCAGCATTTTGCCCCCAGCAGTTCGCCCCCAGGTACACTTTGCCCCCGAACATTTTGCCCCCAGCATTTCGCCCCCAGGTTGTTTCGCCCCCGCACATTTCGCCCCCAGCAGTTTGCCCCCGGATGTTTTGCGCCCGGATATTTTGCCCCCAGCAGTTCGCCCCCGGATGTTTCGCCCCCAGCAGTTCGCCCCCGGATGTTTCGCCCCCAGCAGTTCGCCCCCGGATGTTTCGCGCCCAGCAGTTCGCCCCCGAATGTTTCGCCCCCGGATGTTTTGCTCCAGCAGTTTGCTCCCGGATGTTTTGCCCCCACCAGTTTGCCCCTGGATGTTTCACCCCCGGATGTTTCGCCCTCAGCAGTTTGCCCCCGGATGTTTTGCCCCCAGCAGTTTCGTTCCCGGATGTTTTGCCCCCAGCAGTTCGCCCTCGGATGTTTCGCCCCCAGCAGTTCGCCCCCAGCAGTTCGCCCCCGGATGTTTCACCCCCCGGATGTTTCGCCCCCAGCAGTTTCGTTCACGGATGTTTCACCCCCAGCAGTTTGCCCCCAGATGTTTCGCCCCCGGATGTTTCGCACCCAGCAGTTCGCGCCCGGATGTTTCGCACCCAGCAGTTCGCCCCCGGATGTTTCGCCCCCAGCAGTTCATCCCTGGATGTTTTGCCTCCAGCAATTTGCTCCTGGATATTTTGCATCCGGGAAAGTCCTGCCTGAACTGAACATTGGCAGGTTCGCTTATCACTAATAATACACCATATGAGTCTAAGATATAGAATTCTGATCAAATTATTTTTTTTTTATTCTAAAACTTTGTTTTCTAGTTGAGTAATTTTACAGACAGGAAAATGGTAGGATTTCATTGATTACTAAGGAGGTCATGCCCCCTTGGTAGCAGAATGGATCCTGGCTCCCTATGATACATTCAGGGCTGCTTGTTCACAACCCTCTGAAAAGCTCCCCTTCACCCTCCACTTGTGTGCTCTGTCCTGGACAAGAGGAGGGCTCCCCCCTGCCTGTGTAAAGCCGTTACAGGACAGAACACATGGGGGGCTTTGCAGAGGGAAGTAAACCAGCAGCCCTTTATACATCATAGGGAATATATTGTTAGTTGCATGCTCCTGTGCAGCCACGCCCTCTAGAATCCATCCACAAGTACTGCTACTAAGGAGAAACAACCTCCTTAGCAACCACTGAAATCCTGCAGCACATGGAGCTTTAACTTGAATGAGACTTTTCACACAGACGTGAAGCTGCTGGAAGTTCTCCTTTGGAAATGAATATCATGGGCACAGGTACTATAACATAACATGTTTTTTGTAGAGTTATGCTTTAATTGTATATATCAAAACTGTTTTAACAAGAAACATAAAAAGGTATAGAGGGGAAGGATTAGAGAAAAAGAGAAAATACAAATGACAGGTTATAATGCTTGAATTATTTTACAGCTAAAAACACTGCTCTCAAAACATACAATATGTGACCATGAACTAAAATTCAAAGCTGTAGGCAATGCCTCTTAGATAATCCATCAAGCTTCTATTATTGAAATCTTGCACGATACGTTTAACCCTTGCTGAAACCGCAGCATACTTTTTGTTTCTTGCAGCGATGGGATTTCCTGCTGTTATCTGAATAATTTCAAAACTATGGAGCTCTTGCTGATGTTTCAGACAGTTAATGAACCGGTATATATTTTGGAAAAGAGTACCACATGTTTCTCGAAAGCTACGGTGCCATCCTTCGACATCATTATTTGTTCGCTGTTGATCATTCAATGTTCGTTCATACACATTCCAGAATTGACCTGGAAACAAAGGTGCTTGACGTCCTCTGCAATGACCGATATAGCTGTCTTCAAAATAGTTGGCAATTGGTATTGCTTCTTGTGGAAAGTCAGGATCTTCCACCAATTCTTCAAATGATTGCACAACATTCTGTGGTGGAAAAAAGGCCAGGGCAGGTATCATGCATATCCAATGGTCAAATTCATGGTCACCTTGGTATTGCATCTTGAGTCCTTCATTTTGAACTTTACGCCAAACCGACTGTGATAGGTGGAAAAAGCAACCAGTCTTCACAAGGTTGGGGAATTCACTTTCAAATGCCTGTATTGCAGCTAGTTCAAAATCCAACATCAGGTTGTCTGACTGCAGTCCAGGCTGCAAGTTCTTCAGCTCTTGCAGCAACCTCTGGTATGTAGAACGGCTCTTGTCTGTCAGCAAGGTGTGCACTAGCGGAACATCAAGGCCGCTGTGGACTACATGGATTGTGTAAAGTTGCTTAAACAAGGCTGGTGTAGTGAAAAACATGTCATCAGCAACCCACTCTTTACTTTGTGCCAGTAGATGGAGATTGTCTCTTGTTCCAAATATCAACATACGGCTGTGTCCATTTCCTAATTTAAAATGAAAGTATTAGTAGAGGAAATAACATAAAAAGTGTAACAAGCAGCAGAGAATTTTGGGATAAATTCACAAAAAAATATCCTAATCAGAAGCCTCTGTTCATATCTCACATTAAAAACTCATATTTTGCTCCAGATTTTCTGATTTCATAATAAAAAAACTGAAGCAAAATCTAGTGTGAAGGGGCCAACCAATAGTTTTTTTACAACATATTTTGTCCCAGTGGAAAATTATATATTTTTGTTTAAAATTAAAATTACTTCCAAACTTGAAATAGGTCACATTTTTAGGGTACCTTTAGACCCATGAACTAGACGGCTGTTCAGCACGGCCGATCGCCGCCATGCTGAATGGCCGTCTAGTTGACAGCCGCATCCAGACGCGGTGTGCGGCTGGACGTCTGAATGAACGACTGGGCGGGCCGCCCGCCTGAATGGGGCGTTCCATTCAGGCGGATGGGCGCGCTAGTCTTTGGGTGGGCAGCGCGGACGTTCGTGACGTCCATGCTGCCTATGCTGTCTCATTGAGAGGAGTAGTGTAGCTTACATATTACTCATCAAACTCAATTTGACAGGTGGACCCGCCCCTATCAAAGTGTATCAAAGTGTGTAACCCCCTCCCCTCCCTGTCTGGCTGCTGTCCCTGTGTGTCTGCTCTCCCCTTTTGATATAGTTTGATAAAGTTAATTTGCTGCTGTGTTTATTATCACAGTATTGTTTTTATATTAGATTTTCATATGTAGCTTGTGTGAGATTATTCTGTAATCGATGTATTTTAGAAGCAGTGTTTCAGCCACACAAACAGAGCGAGACACACAGCTAATGGCCCGTCAATCAGCACAGCAAAACAGACTGCAGGATGTTATGTGAAAGTCAGGGCCAAGAACTATTTCTTACGTAAACACAAACAGAAGTGTCTGCTAATGGTCAGTCAATCAACACAGCTTAGGTGTTTGTTTCTGTCTGCAATTTTGTTTCTGCCTGCAATACCGGTTGTTATGTGATGTGCCTTTTGGGAGCAGGTGTGTTATGTGTTATGGAGGGTCCCACAGATGTTGTGAGCTCTGGGATCCCAGAAGTGTAGGAAAGACTGGCTGTACAAACACAGAGCAGTTAAAATATTTATTGTCAGAACTAAAACACAACAGAGCTAATTGGTAGCAGCCGCTATGTATCAATGGGGCTATGTCTGCTCAGACATTTGACATTTAGGTCAATGAAGTTTGCAAAGACAAGTACATTTTTGATTAAATTGATAATTTCTGACAGAACAACGAGTTAAACATGAAAATTTTGATGACACAAAATCTGATACGATTCTATCATTATTCTGCATGTCAGAAGTGAAACGCTGCAAAAGTTTCTTGAATGGTAACCTGCGCGCTAAATAATGTAATACATATACGCAATAATGGCCGCATACACGGCTATACATATCTTGGATTTGCGCGTTCTGATAACAATAAGATTCACAATTCTTGTTCAGGAATGTCACAAAATCGCGTGGGAAGATTATATTGTCCGGACGAAACCCATAACTATCAAAAAATATGCCCGTTTTATCATCGCAGAGCACGATTAATACCCAATGGCGGCCAGCCTGACTCGCCGGGTCTGTATTCACGATATATGCCGGGGGTCTCTGAGTCACTCTATCTTCCGGAAGCAAATCACACGGAAACACACCGGCGAATATGCGATTTGTATAATTATCGGCTTTCACCACCGCTGTAAGCTGCAGACTGTCCATCGTTACTTAATTAAAATCGTACAAGATCTCTCTCCTATTATTAATTTCCAGAATGGTGTGGTTGACTGCAAAAACAATCATATTTATCGTGTGGGGTGTCGCTAGCGCAAAGCGGACTTCAGCACGTAGGTTGCCTGTTTTAATGAGCGAGAAATGGCCTCCAGGCTCTTGATCAGGCGATAAATCAAAAGCAAATAGAGTGAATCCAGCCATAAATTCTTCACGATCTATCGCCATGGCACAATCAGCCTTTTGTTTACCAGATATATGGGCAAGCGCCATATACTCTCTGATGGCTAAATCATCATTAAAATTAGGATTATAAGGTCTCGCGGGTATCTGCTGGCCGTCCAGATATAAAGCGCCGTGGTTGACGTGGTAGTTGTGGAATTGCAGGGGGCTTATCGAGTAAGAACCGCTGAAGGCCTCATTATCTACAAACCCCAATATGACAGTTTTTGGTATCTGGCCTAGGAAGAGGTTCTCGTGGTTCGTGATCCGTGTCCCTGCGGCGATGCTGTACACTTTCATGCATGTTCGGTCAATAGCGTACTTGGCGGTTGCGGTTAGGAGGGCCTGGCTGTGACCAATTCGGACAGCCAGAGACACCGGCACTCTTTTCACATATAGAGCCGCTTGCGAGATTTGCACCTTCAGCGGCTCGGCTTCTGCGGACATGGGGCAGAAAGCATCCTTATTTCTTGTTAACTTAACCTTAAGGTCAAGACCATTCAATATTAACTTTGGTTGATTAAATATATCCCCAAAAATGGGCCCCAAGAGGTCGATAAGCTTTGAGCGAGAAGCTGCATTGGCTCTTTTGATAAACCCTGCATTTGCGCCATCCAAGCTCCGGTCATTATGATGGCCCGCAGTGTCTTTATAGAACAAACCGGCTGTAAATTGTGATGACAGCGTCTGCGAGCTGTAATTTAAAAGGGTCTCTATGTACGCTCTATAGCTGTAGAGATTGTCCGATTGTGAGATAAGTCGATCTCCCAGAGTAATATCGACCTGGTTAAAAAGGGTGGCTAGAGGATAGTTTATGAGAGCCACACGGGCGCCATAGGCGATAGCCGTATTATCTTGCTTCACGATGCGACAGCTTATGTACAACAGCATGTTGTTTTGATAATAATAATAATAATCGCCGCTCCCAGATATGAAAAATTCCAATGGGCCATTGTCTGACAGAGCCGCAGCCGGTTGTACTTCTACAAATAGAGATTTCTCTATACTGGTTTGTGTCGGGGGTACATCAAAAATATCCAGTTCAGATTTTGCGCACTCTACAGAAACGTCATGCAGGAAAGCCATGATAACTGGTTAGAAGATGTCATCCGCAGAGCGTCTTACTCGTTTCTGACGGGGGCGTCTCCTGGTGGTAGTTTTATTCATGAGCATAAAGGCGGGCAAGCGCGCCTCTTTCTTTTTTGTGCTTTTTTAGCGACATAAATTATCCCAGATCCGTCTTGCTGTGGTTGTGTATTTATCCGTTTCATAAGGGCCGTTGAGGCAGTCGTGACGGCGTCCGTCGCGATGTTCCGGACCGCCGTCTTTATGTGTGGTTTTACTAATTCTAGGCCTTTTCTGAAAAGCGGCACAGCGCGGCAAAATAAGCCTTTAAATATCCCGGCCAGGCCAGAGCCATACATGTCCTCGCTCCCGCGGAACCCCTCTAGCCCGTACCCCGACTGGGCAGTATAGTAGCGGGCATAAACAGCGGGATCTCCATACACCCTTTGAGACACCATTTTATCGTGTCAATACTGTCGCGGTCTGAAATGTAATCGCACTATACACTTTCTGTATCTGAATTTAACCGGCGTCCCCTGGTCCGACATGACTGTATTGTTTATGGAGTCAAAGTATTGTTTGCACAGCGGTATGTAATCGGGACGTGAGTATGTAAACACGAACTAAGTGCAATTTTTCATACAGATACTGACACGCAGCCATCGGTCTATATGCCTGAAAACTGGTGTGTTCCCGAACCATGTGAAAATCTGGATTCAGATGTCGAGATCATAGATGTCAAGAACACTGTAATTTCGCCGTTACCCGGCGCCCCTAAAAGACGCGGAAATTTGTTAAGCAGGTGTCTCAAGAATAGAAAAGGTAACGGTTCACTTGAAATACATACGATTCTCACTTTTGTGTAGAAAATCAGTTCTGTGTTAACTAATAGTCATATTTTATTTACATCTGCTAAACTAGTTGCCAGAAAAATTCATTTTGAAAAAGAGAATATCCCCGTCTCAACGAGTTCGAACAATGCGACGTCCGTTAAACCAGGAGCTGCGGAGGTGCAATTCCCGGTTCATACTTGTAAGTATATATCTGGTCTGATCTATACCGGATTTATGCAAATATTGTTACAATGATTTCATGGATAACTGTCACAGTTAACTTTTCAAATATTAAGCAGGATCATGGATAACTACTGGCGTGCAGCTTTTCCAATTTTACACCGGTTTCGCGGGTAACTGACACTTGTATCTTTTCTTTTAGATACGTCGGATCTTCATCCATGAGTTATGCAGCGACGTAATTACGGGCCTGCACTGAATCACCCCCAAAGAGCTATTGCAGCTGTGAGAACAAGTCCTCTTTCGCCCATCTGTGTTGTGGATCGTGAGGAAAGCTACGCGTCACCCAAACACTCCAGGAATCCATGCCCCAAGATTCCACATCAAAAATATAAGAATGTTTCAAGAGAGAGATTTGCATCGCAGAACGATAGCCCCAGCATAACTTAGGAAGGCAATAGCACAATCAGCATCCCGCATGTTCCTCCTGAAAACAGATAAATTGCACAGCTCGTCGCGGGTAAGAAGGGTAATAACCGTGGCAATAAACAGTTGTGTCAAACTGTACAATCTGCACATACTGCTCTTGCAGGATCTTCTAGCGACCCCGGCATTGTATTACCTCTAAAGAAACGATCGGTATCATGACGTCGTGTATGTAGGAAAAAACAGAGAGTTGGTGAACATTCATCTTATACAGGGCGACCTGTGTGGGATGATGAGCATGTCAAAATATTTATTGTCATGTCTGCTCAGTACATCCATACCAAACTCGCACAGATCAAGCTAAAATCTTTCTGTGATACGTATGAAAGACTGATAAATGCCTGTCCAACACCTGACATTATCGCCGAGCTATATGATTTTAAACTAAATCATGCCTGTGTACATACACCACCTGTGAATTTAAATAAATCTAAATCCACCTGACTAAGCTTGGTTGGCTGTGGTTTTAAAAAATCCAGAAGATCGCGAGCAGCTAGAAGGGGGCGAAAGACAGTTTACAGCGCTATATCTACACAATATCCCCAGAGGCTGTTACATGATTCAACTACAGTTTTACACACCCAAGACAGTCCTGGAGATGTCAACAGCAGTGCTGATCCAGATGCTCAGAGCAGTGGGCATCTTGAAACACATACTGAAAATGCGCATGATGCAGCCTCTGTAGGTAATGGTGTTTATGATAGTGAAATGTCCGTAGATCGTTCAGACGTTTTACAGCATTTTTATCATCATCAAAGGGCTCTCCGCAATTTCAATGGACATATACATACAGATCATTTTAGATTTGTAAATTTGGATCAAGTACAATCATTTGTAGAGGCCGAAAATATTGTTCATGACGGCGTTCAGTCATTACTGGATAGAATCATCAGGGACATTGAACCTGGTAACTTTGTACAGTTAAGGCTTGAATGTGGCGATACTTTAGACCCTATTTTCGCTACAAAACAAACCCGGGAAGATTTTAATTCTGAATCTTTTTTAAATGCCGTTGCCCGCACACTTCAAAGTAACGTTGAATGTCTAGCTTCCAATTCGTTAAAGCTAGTCGTCACCATCATTAAAAATAGCGGTGGTGTAAAAAAGGCGCTTGAAATCTATAGCGACCAGTCAGATCATTAAACAAAAGAGGCCGTGACTGTATGATTTTAACACAACAAAAACACAAACTTTTTATAGCGTGTTTTACAACCGCGTATGTCATGCTAGAGCTCTATTCGCCACTGGACAGGCTACAGGAGAGGTGCCTTTATCAAGACACAGATTCTGTTATTTTTGTACAGAGAGATGGTGAGTGGCAGCCACCTTTAGGCGATTACCTGGGGGAACTGACCAGTGAAATACCCGATGGTACACACATCACAGAATTTGTATCCGCGGGCCCCAAAACTTACGGTTACAAACTCAACACCTGTAAAACTGTCTTAAAAGTTAAGGGGATAACAATAAATATCGCTAACTCTCAATCTATTAATTTCAACAGTCTAAAAGATCTAGTTCTGGACTACCCGCGCAATTCTGACACAGATACACAGAAACGTATTGTCGTACAGCAGCCGTCCATTGTGAGAAATAAAAAGTACTGGGCGATTGAGACGAGGCCATTACGCAAAACACAAAAGTGCGTTTACACAAAGCGGTGACTAATTGATGATTTCACTACCTTACCTTTTGGGTATTAGTCGAGTATTGTGATGGATACACGCCTGCAACACCCATTCTCATGCATTCTAGCAGGGCCGTCTAATTCTGGAAAGAGCTATTTTGTAAAACAACTGCTGTATAATATTGAAACTAATTTTTCTCAGAAACCTGATAATATTGTTTGGTTTTATTCATGTTGGCAGAAACTATATGATGAAATGTCTCTCTCTTTTCCCCACTCCAGATTTGTGGAGGGTCTGCCGAATACATTCGTAGATGACAAATTATTCCCACCGGAGAAGGTGAATTTGGCTATTGTTGATGATCTCATGGAGAGTGCTAGTGAAAATTGTGAGCTAGAAAAAGCCTTTACCAAGTATGTGCACCACAGAAATCTCAGCATTTTCTACCTGGTACAAAACATATTTTGTCAGGGTAAGAAAAGCTGCACGATAAATTTAAACACAAAGTACATGGTGCTTTTTAATAACCCCCGAGATAAATTACAAATTTTAACTCTAGCTTGTCAGATGTACCCCGGAAAAACACGTTTTTTCCTAGAAGCTTTTGAGGATGCCACACGGGAGCCTTATGGGTATTTGCTTGTAGATTTGAGAGCCAATACCCCTGAGGATCTTCGCTTAAGGACCGGATTGTTTCCACCAGCGTTGCCTGCTGTCTATGTTCAAAAGAAAAACACTTCTAAAAAGTGAATTTTACCCAGGTATCAGACATTCTACGCTGTGTGCGTTGTGATGTAAAGATATCTGGGAGACTCCGGAGTAACTGGGCTCTCTTAAAAACTCTGGTGAAAGCAACCCCCGCTGTCAGAAAGTCTATTTTACGCAATGCAAGCAATGATTTAATTACAGCCATAGGCGAGATTGCTTTAAACATCTTAAAAGGCAGGATTCCGCTGAAAGAGCGTCAAAAAGGCATATTAAAGAAGTGGTGTAAAGCTATAAGAACCCTGAGCGACAAATCTCAGCCCATAAAGAAAAAGAAGCGGCTACTAAAGCAGGCCGGCGGGTTTATCGGCCCTCTTTTAGCTTTTGCAATCCCTATAATAACAAGTCTGCTCGCAGGAAGATAATGGAGCATACAGAGAAAATGTATCTAGTCCCCAAACAGGAGCTAGACAAACTAAGACCCGGTACTACAGATAACATACGCGACAGTGTTATTCGACACCTTGATAGTGAAATTAGCGACATTTTACAACATCGCGACATTCCCGATGATGTGAAAATTAAAATGTATAGCTCTGTGCTACAGCGTTACTTGGTACATGCGAGGCACAGCTCAAAAGAAGTAACGGCTTTAAATCACGTTAGCACTCCTGATCCTGATCAGCAATAATTGGCAAATACCGACTCTGATAAAAATCAAGAGGTCGCTGAAATTGTCAGCCATATAAACCAAAGATATAAAAAGAATGCTGAATTTTTACTAAACAGGTTACTGCAGAATAAAAATGTTACAGCCTGGAATAATAAAACTGAATTTATTTTCAAAGGATCCGTAATACCAGGGTCTAACTTACTGGATTTGGTACGTAGTACAACGCAGAGTCATGCTCTGACCGGCAGAAATTTACCGCCGGGTTGGATTCATTTATGCAGGCTATGGCCGAGCTAAATATACCATCTACAGTTGTTGGTAACCCCACTACTAGGAAGCTTTTAGATGAATTAAACATTTCCAGCAGTGAGACACACGCTGTATCTACGCCGCAGAAGCTAGCCCCACCGCCATGTACAATTCAATCTTTACATTCCCCGTCATTAGGTACCACATGCGGAACTCTGCTACCTAAAAAAAGGTCTCTACCGATGCTACAAACCATGTGGCTCACGATGTAAAGAGTGTACTGGATAAATGCTGTACTTGGCTTGTAACACTATATTATTTATTTTGTAAGAAGTGTAATGATGTATATTCATTGTACTTGTGATACTATTTATTCATTTTGTAAGAAGTGAGTTGATGTATGATCATTGTGCTATTTAATGATTTTGCTTTTATACTCTGTAAGAATTTTTATAGTATTGAAATGTCTTTGAGATGTATTTATTTTACAATAAAATCTTTTTAAACTTTTACAATATCGTGTCTTTGGTTTTTATAATCGTATAAAACACACCGCTTCATATTTGCGGGTGTTGTAATATGGCCACATACATAATGTTTTGCACATCCAGTCTTTCCTACACTTCTGGGATCCCAGAACTCACAACATCCGTGGGACCCTCCATAACTCATAACACACACCTGCTCCCAGAACTCACAACGTCCGTGGGACCCTCCATGACTCATAACACACACCTGCTTGTTGTTATGTGAATGCCTTTCACATCACATAACAACCGGTATTGCAGGCAGAAACAAAATTGCAGACAGAAACACCTAAGCTGTGTTGATTGACTGACCATTAGCAGACACTTCTGTTTGTGTGGCTGAAACACTGCTTCTAAGAAATAGTTCTTGGCCCTGGCTTTCACATAACATCCTGCAGTCTGTTTTGCTGTGCTGATTGACGGGCCATTAGCTGTGTGTCTCGCTCTGTTTGTGTGGCTGAAACACTGCTTCTAAAATACATCGATTACAGAATAATCTCACACAAGCTACATATGAAAATCTAATATAAAAAACAATACTGTGATAATAAACACAGCAGCAAATTAACATTATCAAACTATATCAAAAGGGGAGAGCAGACACACAGGGACAGCAGCCAGACAGGGAGGGGAGGGGGTTACACACTTTGATACACTTTGATAGGGGCGGGTCCACCTGTCAAATTGAGTTTGATGAGTAATATGTAAGCTACACTACTGAGAGGATTGTGCAGGATGCAAAAAACGCCAGTAAAATCACCAGTGTGCTTTTGGCCTAAGGCATAACTGAATGGTCCATTAGGCTGGGGTCATATGCAGCATTAATGTGTAAATCCCATCCACATGCTGATGAAAAAATTTTGTTTACAAAAAAAAACATGCAGTGCAGCATGTCAATGTATGCTGCCATTATACAAAAACAATTCCAGCCATTCAGACAAGGGGCTGAAATCCTGCACTAAAACCTGCACCTCAATCCATAGAGTTAAGTGAAGAGTTTGATACAGAATTAGGGTACCACAATAGTGGCCACAATTGCAGGCACAAATAGATTCCTGTGGGATCTGCAATTGCTACCGCAATTACAGCCACTGCGGAGATGCCGCTCCGCTATCCCCTTCGGTCAGTGGGCACGAGGCCTCAGGCTTTATCCAGACAAGCTGGATTTACAGGCGTATTCCATGCTGTGTTTCCTGCCTGAAACCCACTCTTTCATGTCTATGGTGCGGATTCCGGCCGGGGCTTCAAAGCTATTTTCCGGCGGATGCCATGCTTAACTCGCCCTTTCAAGGGAATGGGCAAGAGGGAAACCTCCCGAAAAATGCCTGCAAACCACAGGACAATTTCCTGAGAAAATTGTTTACATGTAATGCAAATGAGGAGATTTTGGTGCCCCCCTATGACAGGTCTATTGGCCAATGAATGAAGTAAAGAGCCGCATATAACATGTATTCTCCACTCTCTCCTCCTCTTTAGGCTGTGTTCACACAAGGAAGGTTTTGCTGCATTTTTACCTTGGTTTTATGCTCATCTAAACCTGCATTTTTTATAGCTGAGAACGCACATTGGTTTTATTTATTTGCAGACAGTGAAGCCTGCACGGGTTTTCCTGCGATTTGGAAAGAATGAGCACCAATTATTTTCAGCGCTTTTGCAGCGTGCTATGGGTGAAAACACAGAAATGCAGTGTGTGAACATAGTCTTAGGGTATGTGCTCAACATCTTGAGGGGCTGCGTCTTGGAATCAGTGTCTCTAGACCTGTGGGGACCCGCGGGTGATCGCAGGGAGACCGCCGCTGCCCTGTACTCACGATCTGCAGTGGGTGCAGGGCGGCTTCTCCCCGCATTCACCCGATGACGATCTCTTCTGACTCCACAGCATGAAATGAACATGCTGTGGTGATGAGGAAGTCCCAAAACCTGCACTGCAGCTAAAATAACGCTGCGGAGGGGAGAAACATAGTGAGGATGGGATTTCTAAAAGACTAGTGTCTTCTTCTCATACTGAATTGGCATGACAAAAAAAAAAAATCACAGAATGCGGAGTAGCAGGGTATATTGGACGGCATGCAAAAATTCAAATCAGTGAGTGGGGGCAGAACATTGGACTGCACTTGGATGACATCTGAGTGCAGTCTGATTTCCGCAAAGTGATAAGATAAAGAAGATACAGAATTATTTCCTCCATCTTCTCCTCAGTGTGCTCCGATTCTCTCGTGAGATTATTGGGCCATGTTAAGCAGACATTTTGATCAAAGGCATTTAACTTAATACCATTATCCAACAGAGGAACTGCACAAAAGAGTCCACCTCAGTCATTAGGTCGTTGTGCTATGTCAACAATACATATTGTTCTCAACAGAAATCTCTGATATCAGCCTGCGCGTCCTATCTGTAATAGCTTAGTCAAACAAAAAAGGAGATTTTAGCCGCCCACACAGAACGGACATGATTCTCAGTCAGAGAGGAACCTAAACCCAGGCTCATCACTGCATCTATATATAGTGAAATGACCGTGGTCACCACTGCCTGGACTATTAGGTCCATTGCTAGAATGACCAGAGCTCTGGAATCATGCACGAGCCTTCAGGAGATGTTCCACAGAGCGGACATTCTAGCTGAGGTGTGATAATGAGAGGGACGATAACTGCAGAACATACAGGTGCTGGGTACCAGAGTGCACAGCGCTCGTCTGCACTGATAGCATCACATACACCAGCACCGCACTGCCTGCAACCCAGCACATTACTGGAGAGGACTCCGGATACTCAGGGGAGCGCACATCACACACACCAGCACCGCACTGCCTGCACCCCAGCACAGTACTGGACAGGACTCCGGATAATCAGGGGAGCACACATCACATACACCAGCACCGCCTGCACCCCAGCACATTACTGGACAGGACTCCAGATACTCAGGGGAGCGCACATCACACACACCAGCACCACACTGCCTGCACCCCAGCACATTACTGGACAGGACTCCAGATACTCAGGGGAGCGCACATCACATACACCAGCACCGCCTGCACCCCAGCACATTACTGGACAGGACTCCGGATACTCAGGGGAGCGCACATCACATACACCAGCACCGCACTGCCTGCACCCCAGCACATTACTGGACAGGACTCCGGATACTCAGGGGAGCGCACATCACATACACCAGCACCGCCTGCACCCCAGCATATTACTGGACAGGACTCCGGATACTCAGGGGAGCGCACATCACATACACCAGCACCACACTGCCTGCACCCCAGCACATTACTGGACAGGACTCCGGATACTCAGGGGAGCGCACATCACATACACCAGCACCGCACTACCTGCACCCCAGCACATTACTGGACAGGACTCCAGGTACTCAGGGGAGCGCACATCACATACACCAGCACCGCACTACCTGCACCCCAGCACATTACTGGACAGGACTCCAGATACTCAGGGGAGCGCACATCACATACACCAGCACCGCCTGCACCCCAGCACATTACTGGACAGGACTCCGGATACTCAGGGGAGCGCACATCACATACACCAGCACCGCACTGCCTGCACCCCAGCACATTACTGGACAGGACTCCGGATACTCAGGGGAGCGCACATCACATACACCAGCACCGCCTGCACCCCAGCATATTACTGGACAGGACTCCGGATACTCAGGGGAGCGCACATCACATACACCAGCACCACACTGCCTGCACCCCAGCACATTACTGGACAGGACTCCGGATACTCAGGGGAGCGCACATCACATACACCAGCACCGCACTGCCTGCACCTCAGCACATTACTGGACAGGACTCTGGATACTCAGGGGAGCGCACATCACATACACCAGCACCGCACTACCTGCACCCCAGCACATTACTGGACAGGACTCCAGGTACTCAGGGGAGCGCACATCACATACACCAGCACCGCCTGCACCCCAGCACATTAGTGGACAGGACTCCGGATACTCAGGGGAGCGCACATCATATACACCAGCACCGCCTGCACCCCAGCACATTACTGGACAGGACTCCGGATACTCAGGGGAGCGCACATCACATACACCAGCACCGCACTGCCTGCACCCCAGCACATTACTGGACAGGACTCCGGATACTCAGGGGAGCGCACATCACATACACCAGCACTGCCTGCACCCCACCATATTACTGGACAGGACTCCAGATACTCAGTGGAGCACACATCACATACACCAGCACCGCCTGCACCCCAGCACATTACTGGACAGGACTCCGGATACTCAGGGGAGCGCACATCACATACACCAGCACCACACTGCCTGCACCCCAGCACATTACTGGACATGACTCCGGATACTCAGCGGAGCACACATCACATACACCAGCACCGCCTGCACCCCAGCACATTACTGGACAGGACTCCGGATAATCAGGGGAGTGCACATCACATACACCAGCACCGCCTGCACCCCAGCACATTACTGGACAGGACTCCGGATACTCAGGGGAGCACACATCACATACACCAGCACGGCCTGCACCCCAGCACATTACTGGACAGGACTCCGGATACTCAGGGGAGCGCACATCACACCCACCAGCACCACACCACCTGCACCCCAGCACATTACTGGACAGGACTCCAGATACTCGGGAGTGCACAGGTTACACTGTGCTGGATATATGCAAAGGATTGTTATTGGGGGGAATTTATTATGTGGGATCCTGACAAGCAGAGACAATTGTGGGTTCAGGCCTGATTATACTCAAGAATCACAGGCCGTATGGCCAAATACACTCATTTATAAACAGAGACACACATACTGTACACTACACACACTATTACATACACAAGAAACCTCTTCATTCATTCACACACAGGAAAGCAGACACTATACACACTATTACATACCCTATAAATGACATTCCATATACTCACATGCTGCAGCAGAGCCGTCACTGCTCGCCCCATCCCAGGTCACCAGGGGCAGAGGAGACAGGAGGACACAGGGAGCTGCTGCCTCCTCTAGGAGTCTGTGCAGGCAGGATCTCCCCCTCCTCCTCCTCTGGTCCGACTGCTTCCTGTGATCTCAGAGGAACTAGGAAGGAGTTATGGAGGGGACAGTGTACAGAGGCACCAGCAGGCAGCGTCAGCA
Source organism: Ranitomeya variabilis (assembly GCF_051348905.1). Taxonomy (NCBI): domain Eukaryota; kingdom Metazoa; phylum Chordata; class Amphibia; order Anura; family Dendrobatidae; genus Ranitomeya; species Ranitomeya variabilis. The sequence goes on from NC_135235.1 coordinate 347,900,900, forward strand.
GCTATTCTCAGGAATGGTGGGGGCTGGGGTAGGGAACAGCCCTACATCTGGAGCCAGGAGGGGGCAGCATCAATTTGTGACGCTGCCGCCTACTGGCCACTATAATTGTCACACACTGAGGGGATTTCTGGCTCCGAGCTCCTCCTGCTTTGTCCCTCACTGCCGATGTCCTGATCAGCCAGAGGGTGAGGGGGAGAGAAGACAGAGGAGGAGCCAGTGCTGGAGGCGGCACCAAGCTCTGCACAGGAGCAACGCTCAGTAATTTGTGCATCAGTCTCCTGCACTGAGCGCTCCCACTGCCGCCCAGCAGGTGGCGCCGCCTGAGGCAACAAGCTCAAGTTGCCTCATTATAGGGACGCCCCTGTCAACAAGATTTAACCAAGATCTTTTTGGTGAAACAGGCAGTAAAAGGTTTTCGTCGGCAGCCGGGCCAAGTGGATTCTAGACGGCCTGTTTCTTTTAATTTGTTGGAAAAGTTGGGTGGGGTTTTGCCTTCTTTATGTTTGTCAGTTTTTGAACTTTATTTGTTCTGTTTGGCCTTTACTTTAGCCTATTTCGGGGCGTTGAGAGTTGATGAGTTGGTATCACCTAGCAAAAAAGTGATGGGGGACTGTTGGCTCGAGATGTGTTGCTGTCAGCTGATCGTGTCGAGTTGTGGTTGCTGCGATCAAAGTCGGATCAGGAAAGTAGAGGTAGTAGAATTGTTTTGGGTTCGGACGACGGTTCGGTTATGTGTCTGGTTATCTGTCTGGCAAATTTTTGGGGGCTTCGGCCTAATCGGGATCGGTTATTGTTATGCCATAAGGATGGTTCCTTTTTATCCCGATATCAAATTACGGAGGGTTTGGATGATTCTTGTTTTGCTCCTCACTCGTTTAGGATTTGGGCCACAACAGATGCGGTGTTTGGGGGCCTAGAGGCTGCTGCCATTCGGCGTATTGGTAGGTGGCGGTCAAACAGATATCGCAGCTATGTGCGGCCGCAAAGGGCGGTCTGTGGTGCCTTAGTTGGTGTAGGACCTTAGTGTTGTCATATCGTCTGTTTTACATTTTGAGATTTTGTTTTGTGTTTTTAAGGTCCCCTGCCATTAGTGGTGTGGATTCTCGGCCACTCGTATGTCCATTGGGGAGCACTGCGTGCCGATGTGTGGAATGAGGGTAGACAGCTTGGTTTTGAACGGAGAGTGGTGGTAATTCGGTGGCTTGGTTTTAGGGGGATGGCCTGGAATAGAGTTCTACAGGAGATCCATAACAGTGTCAAGTTGGATAAGGTTCCAAATATTTTAGTTTTGCATGTTGGGGGTATTGATTTTGGGGTTCGAACTTTTAGGGAATTAATAAAAGCTATTTTGCGGTTATGCGTTTTGTATCCTGGTTTGACCATTGTCTGGTTGGAAATTGTGCCGCGTAAACGTTGGAGGAACATGCGGTCATTGGATAAAAAAACAAGGCCAGGTTAAAGGTTAATAGGGCTGTGTCCGCATTTGTATCTAGAAATGGGGGCGTGACAGTGAGACATTTTGAGTTGGAGAAAGGGGAAGGGGCATTTTGGTTGGCTGACGGCATTCATTTGAACGCCATGGGGATGGATTTTTGGGCACTTGGCTTACAAGAAGGCATTGAAAGGGCCATGGTTTTTCATTTTGGTGGGGTCTCGGGCCTTTGTGTTCAATGGCCTCTCGTTGTGGTGGCTGGGGGGAGTCCTTGGAGCTGGTGGAAATTGGTTTGGGGGATCCAATGGCATATGGCTCCTCTGTTTTTTGGAGTTTAATATGTTTCGGATCTGGTGAATGGTGGTGGGGAGTTCTAGCAGGGGTGGTCGGATCTCCTGGAATATTACCGTCAACAGTGAACCCTCTTTTGGGTTTTTTGGTGCTCCCGAGCCAGGGTTAGAATGGCTGGGAGTAAATTGGTGTTATGTTAATGTTCACTTTATGGGTTGTTAATCACCAGATTCTTGGGGGTTCCAAGGACTCCTTCTAGTTTTAAAGTTAATGTATCTGCATTCACTGTATTAATTGTTGTATGTTAAATAAAGGCTGCTGTGGCCTATATAATTCCAAAGAAATTATTTGGTCTTGTCTTTATTGGCGGAACATTTTATAGTTGGTGGGCTAAGGGGTACTAAAATGGTGGGGCTGGGGTGCAGTTTTTCCTCCTTGATATACAACACTTTCGACAATACCAGTGTCATAAATATGGCTGCCAGTTCAGAAATCTTGACATCAGGCAAGATGTTATACATCTAACCACATATAACCCTTTCTATTAATAAAATAATAGAGGAAAGGTCAGAGAGTATTAAAATATATAAATTTTTATTAATCCAAAAAATTATTAAAATCAGATCAGAGTAACACATAAAGCAGAAATAGAATAATATATCTGATAGAGAATTATATGCACTACAAAATGTATACAGTATACATTAAACACTATGAAGAATAATGATAAGTAGGTGTCATAGCCGCATATAAAAATCAAACAGTCCAATCAGGGGTCATAGCGTGACTAAGAAGCAGCAAGATTACCTAGACAAAATGCATGGCTATATTTTATAAGAGTGTCTCCATGTGTAATCCATCTATGAGATCAGACATAAGGGAGATGTAATAGTATGTATCACATAGCTAAACAAAGTGCAATCGTGCATAAGGTGCAGGTAAATTGTAAGTGCATATACCTAGATATAACTCACTCATAGTAAGAGCTGTAAACCCGGACCTGCCGCCTCAAAGCTGATCCCAATGGAAAATGCTTCATACCAAGCACTGTCCAATCACAAGGCAGCAAAAAACACATAAGAAAAAAACTCTACTAAAACACTTTTAGGGAAAGTTCACACAGGGCGTTTTTGCTGCGTTTTTTTGCTGCTTTTTTATGCTAATTTTCAGATGCTTTTACAATACCAGCAAAGCCTATGAGATTTCAGAAATCTCATGCACACACAGTGGGTTTTTGTGTAATCAGTATTTTGTGCTTTGCAGCATTTTTTTGACATAGGGCATGTCACTTCTTTCAGCGTTTTTCCAGCGTTTTTTCAGCATTTTCCACCCATTGACTTGAATGGATGGTGAAAAAACGCTGCAAATATGCAGGGTTGACTTTTCTTGCAGCGTATTTACTGCAGAAAGGTCAAGGAGAGCCGGATGTGACATCACACTCAGCTCTGCTACATCTAGACGACAGGCTGAATACTGCATCCATGCAGCCTGTCATCCAGCAGCGGACCCCCCATTCACTTGAATGGGGGATCCGGCATTACAGTATTTGACACGCTGTCATATGCATGACAGCGCAGCAAACACCGCTTCTGATTGGCAGGGAAATCCTCGGTTCCCACGCTGTCAGAAGACAGCGGGACCGCTCAGCTGTGATCGGAGGTGTAAACATCACCTCCGATCACTGATGACAGCTGATGGGCTACTGCTCCCATCATCTGACACCTACAGCCGCTAATTACAGTGACAACAGGACTGGCGGATGGGAGTTTTCATCTGCCGCTCCTGCGCTATAAATAAATAATGAAAAAAAAACAGCGTGGGTTCCCCCCTAATTTTGATAACCAGCCAGACAAAACTCACAGCTGGGGGCTGCAACCCCCAGCTGTCAGGATCAGCAAGGCTAGTTATCAAGATTTAGAGGGGTCCTCATTAGTGATGAGCGAATATACTTGTTACTCGCGATTTCTCAAGCACGCTCGGGTGTCCTCCGAGTATTTTTTAGTGCTCAGAGATTTAGTTTTCATTGCCGCAGCTGAATGATTTACATCTGTTAGTGAGCATAAGTACATGTGGAGATTCCCTAGCAACCAGGCAACCCGCAGTAACTAGTGGTGACGTCACCGAGCCTGCGCTCCCTCACAGCCTGACTTTAAGTTACCTCTGCACCGTCGGAAAATGCCGGACAAGAGGATACCGCAGGTAATATATCTATTGTATTCTATCTATTCTATTAATCTATCTATTCTATCAATCTATCTATTATATCAATCGATCTATTCTATCAATCGATCTAGTCTATTAATCGATCTAGTGTAACACTCCAGGTAACCGGTTGTTACAGTGATGTTGCCTTCCTTTTGGGGAGGGCGATATCATGCTTGAAGTCAAGGAGGGTTCTCTTTACCAGATAAGCACCTACCACAACACATTCTGAATCCAGGCCAGAAGGGGGAGCTCAGGACCTGGATTCAGGGAAGCTTCTCTCAGCTTTAAGTATTCTGGTCTGGAGGAGGAGTTTGTTCAGTCTGGGGAGAGAGTGGAGCAGAGAGCAGACTACGGAGCTGTGCAGCCAGGACTGAGCTGCAGCTCCAGGCAAGGACGAGAACCTGAGGGGTTGTTGAATGTAGTGGAGCAATTGAGGGAAGGAGCACAGTGGAGGAAGCAAAGGGCTCAGAGGGGAACTGTGACCGGGCACCCTCAGAGCCGAAGTGCAGTAACCGGGAGCCCAAGGCTTTGTTGTACTCTACGACACAGCAGAACCGGAGGGCTTAGAACTGTATGTGATTTGCCCGCATCACGCCTGGAGGTAAAGCAGCAACCGAAAAGCCCAGGTGATAGATACCCTGTAAAACGGCTCAAGCTGCCCATCATATGGGTACCTGTTCTAGGTCAGGAGTGAGAGGACATTGCCAGCAAACTATAGGCATCAGGGACCTTACATACTAGGAAGGTTTACGGACCTCACCTGGGATAGGGATCACCTTTGCCTCCAAGCCGGCTGGACCACATCACCACCTGTGCTTGGTACCCTGGACTGTGGACTGCTTCTACCAGTAAACCAGGTAAATACTTTACAACTAATAATAATCTTTATATAGCGCTAACTTACTCCGCAGCGCTTTACAGTTTTGCACACATTATCATCACTGTCCCCTTTGGGGCTCACAATCTAAATTCCCTATCAGTATGTCTTTGGAATGTGGGAGGAAACCGGAGTGCCCGGAGGAAACCCATGCAAACACGGAGAGAACATACAAACTCTTTGCAGATGTTGTCCTTGGTGGGGTTTGAACCCAGGACTCCAGCGCTGCAAGGCTGCAGTGCTATCCACTGTGCCACTGTGCTGCCCAACTCTGTGTCCTCCACTTATTTACTGGCAACCCACCATCCTTGCCATATACCTTGGGAGCCCTGGGGACCCTGCTTCGCCTGTGGGAAGCATCACCATTTTGCTACAACAACCTCACCCGAGAGGACCCCTTTAAGCAGCATCAGTCCCTCTGACCAAGAACCACAGGTGGTGTCACAAATAGACTTTATTACTAAATATCCCTTTAAAGATTGTTCCCCTTTTAAGTGAGCACCCAGGGCCACGGACCGGGTCGCAGCCACCGTGACATCCCCTTTAAAAGTGACCGGACCCGGTACCGAGTACCCCACTGCCCTGGTAGGGCGACTCACTATTCTATCAATCTATCTATTCTATCTTTTCATTCTATCTATCTACAAGAAGTTGTTGTTTTTTTCTCTGTGTGCACTCAACTTCATTGGCATGCACAAAGAGAAAAAAAAGCATGAAAAATGCACCAAAAGCATGGCAAAAACGCCGCAAAAAATGCAACAAAAATGCACCTAAACCTGCGTTTTTGGAGCAGCTTCTTTCCCGCCAAGATGATCAGGTTTTGCTGCAGAAAAAAACACAGCAAAAACACCCTGTGTGAGCTTACCCTAGAAACTCTTCAAAACCGCTTTAGATGTAAATCTTCTCCCAAAACTCACCAAAGGTGAATTTCCACTAAAAAATATGCTTTTGTAACCACCTAAAAAATCTCTATGTGAGTCACCCGCCAGGGCCGTGGGGTACCCGGTGTCCGGTGTTCACAGGGGGATGTCACGGTGGCAACCCGGTCCGTGGCCCTGGGTGCCCATGTAAAAGGGATAATTGAATAAAGTTTATGTTCGTGATGCCACCCTGGGGTGCCACACTCCCCTCCGTTAAATCCAGTAGTCGGACTGGGAAAAGAAGAACAACAATACAAATTAGCAAAAAGACATACACATTTTTAAATGCTATAAACAATAGAACAAGTTAATAGTGTAAACTAGAGCTTCCCTTTATGGGAGAAATTGATGCTTGAACGTTACAAGAACATATTTACATTGTAGGCCTACGTTTAACAATAGAGAACAGTATAATAACTAAATAACTATGAAAGGCTATTACCCGCTACGGGTATACTATCTCTTACGGCTTCAAAGTGCAAAACAAAAGTTATCTTTATTTTCTTCAAAGTGCAAATCTTTTCTTACAAACGGCGGCTACCCCTACGGGTATACTGCATCAGGTTCGTTTAATTCAAAAGTGCAACATTAGACATCTTCAATTCTTTCTGCACATAACACTTTCCGGATTAAAGTTTCAGTTTTCATTTTTATTCATTATATTAACTCACTAATATATTAACTATCTAGCATATAAAGTACAGTTCTGACTAACTTCAGATATCATTTTAACAAAGTGCGTCAATTCAACATTCCCTTTAAGGGTGCAAATTCAAATCTAAGTTCTTTCAGTACTGAGATAATGCATTTAAAGGTGCAATTTAATACCTAAGTCAATTAATAACTTTTCAACAGCAGCATCGATGCGAGGGACCTGTCATAAACCCCCAACATAGGGCTGCGAGGCGTGTATCCAGACACGGAATCCTGCAACGCCAAACCAGTTTTTCTTCAGGTCTCTGTAAAACAAAGCAACTTTCACAGCAATATTAGAAACAGTTTCTTTAAAGCTTCTTTGTAAAACCAGTAGAAAGCACCTTTAAGAAGGTGCAAAGTATTTATAAGAAAGTTTGTGAACCATTCACCGCCCATGATTCGAATGTTCTTTAAATAAATGAACTCTTTAAACAGAGGATCTCTTTTAATGAAGGACCCCTTTAAATAGAAACTTGGTCAGGTTTATTAAACTTTTAAATTGTAGCAGTCATTTTAAACTTTCAGCAATGATGGTTTAACCTCCAACTATTTACAGTCACATTCTTTCTTTTTATTTACTTTGGCTGTCTCCAAGGCAAGATTTGGCGCTGAATACTTCCTGGCCTGTGAAGATCTGGATCCAAAGTCACACCTGGTGCCAGATAAGTGTCGTGGGTTTGGTCTTGGTGCACAGTCAAATCATGTCCTGCAATAAGGGTTTGCGTAGTCGTGGTGCGCATGATGATTGGGGAGGTTGCCGCTGCTGTTTTTTCAGTCATGGTTATAGTGCACACAGTCGTTTTTGTGGTGGCTTAGGATGCTGGTGGCACAGCTGGAGAGGTAAGGGTGGTGGCTACTTTGGCACTAGGTGGCGCTGCTGGTGCCTTTGGTTTGGGCTGCGTTAGGGCAGTGTCTCTGAGCTTTGTCACATTTAAGGCGTACCACCCTTTTTCACCAAAATGTTTGGGGTATGTCACAATATCCCCTGGATACAGATCCCAGTCCTCCTTTCTCCACTTTAGCTCTAGACGCTGGCTGTACTCCACCCAAGTGAGGACTTCTATATGGGATCCCTCTGGCTGGGCCTCCCCAGGGAACCCGATCAGTTCTGCTCCCGGATTGTCCCATTGCAAGACTACCCCATCTGTGTTTACCTCCAGTGGAGTGCCAATGGGTGTTAGTGGAGTGCTCAGGTGCCTCTCCATCCCAGATTCCTGATCCTGGGAGACATTATAGTGACCCGAACCAGGTCAGGGTCTGATGGAGCAGGGAGCGAGCCTACCAGTGTCTCGTCGGTGGCGGCGGTAGTAGTCACTACAGCAGGGCTTTCAGCTGGAGCAGGGGCAGTTGCGGGAGCGGAGTCGGTAGTTGCGCAGGAGCAGTCGCTGGAGCATGGTTACTGGCTGGGGCAGGAGCAGTCACGGGAGTGGGGTCGGTCACCGAAGCAGGGTTGTTTCCTATACCTGCGTCTGATGTGGTTCCACCGGTGTCGGTCCGCTCCACTGGTGAGGCTGCTGACGTTAGCTGCTGCTGCAGCTCCTCCAGCACGATCTTCCTGCGCAGGGCTGCTTTCCATTTCTTCACTGCAGTCAGCTCGGCGTCCAGGAGCTGGCGGCTCAGCTCGTCCACTTGCACTTCCATGAAGTCTGGATTCTCTGGCAACGGTGAGTCCGGGTTCTCTTCGGCTGCTACCCCACGCTCTGGGTTACTGCTGGTCGCCATCCTCTCCCCCCGGGTCTGCGCTCACACGTGCATGCTGCTCTCTTCCTGGGTGGGGCTTTTTCTCCTCCTTATTCCCGCCCTAGCAGATCAGGATGCGGACCTCTTTGGCAGACGGGCGCGTCCTCGTCATGTAATAACATGTAAAGTGGGCGTTGATCACTGTTCGCACCGCTGTGGTAGTCTCTGCCCATGATAGCACGCCATTCTCCGGCGCTCCTCATGGCACTGTAATGGCAGCGGTTTTGGCAGCAATTTACAAGTAACAGTCTTTCAATAAATCACAGTTCAGGCACAGTCTTTTAGGCGCACATGACCCGATTCTCAGGGTCGGTCCATCCTGTTGTGAAGCCAAGATGAGTCACCCGCCAGGGCCGTGGGGTACCTGGTACCGGGTCCGGAGTTCACAATTGGATGTCACGGTGGTGACCTGGTCCGTGGCCCTGGGCGCCCATGTAAAAGGGATAATATTATGTTTGTGACGCCACCTTTGGTATTCGGTCAGTGGGGACTGACGCTTCTTTAGGGGGTCCTCTTGGGTGATGTTATGGCATCTAGATGGTATACCTTCCCACAGGTGAAGTGTATCCCCAGGGCTCCCGGTGTGTAGATGGAAAATGGTGAATGGCGCAGTAAGAACGAGGACACAGGTTTTCAGTCTCTACCTTGTTTACTGAAGACTTCAGGCAGCAACAGTCCAGGGTACCAGATCACAGGACAGGCAGGGTATGGCCGGCTTGGAAGCGAATCCAGAGTCCCCTTTACCAGGTGGGAGTTAAAAGCCTTCCTCAAAGCGCGATGGTGTTGTAGTCCCTTACTGCCTATGGCTTCACATAAGGTCCTCACAGTTGTTCTCTCTGTCTCCCATATAGGATAGGACATAACCCGTATGACTGGTGACTTGAGCCTTTTTACAGGGACTCTAGCACGCGCCGGGCTCTATAGGTGTCATCGTGTCTCGGGTTTTAAGGTGGACAGGTAACTTGCAGTTCAGTTGTCCTGCCGGTTTCTGCTGTAAGTCGTAGAGTCCCTTACAACCTTGGTGGTCTGGTTACCGGTTATCTGCGCCTCAGAGGGAGGCAGCCTGCTCGCTGCTGGTCTCCCCTGATATCACTCTCCTGTGCTTCGCTCTCCTGCATGCTCACTGAACAATGTTCGGCTTTCTGTATGTCTCTTTCCAGGAGCTGTGGTACTTCAGACCACAAGGCCCCTTCAGACGTTCTGACCCTCTAGGTCCATCTGCTATCTTCTGTCTCTCTGACAATCTGAACCTCTTTCCCTCCAAACCACAACGTATATAGGGGAGTCACCTAGTAAATAGAATTAAAAGCTCCCCAATTGCGGCCTGGAGTGTGAACATGTTATGTGTATGGTGGTTACCTGATGAGAGTTATCCTTCATCGCTTCCAAATGTAACATCACTCTCCCCATGAGGAAAGCAATGCTACTGTGACGACCAGGACCCTGGGGCACCACATTTGCATATACAGTACGTTCATTCTTCCAGTTAAAGTGTTTCTGTGGCATGTGACCTGTGTTTGCTAAAATCTTATGAACATGCATTAATTTTCAGCAGTGTTAATCTATGGGGCAGGCACATTCTACGTGCATGTAAAATCACAGCATGCTGCGATTGTCACCGAGACTCTGTCGACACTTGCCAATGCAAGTCTATATATGTTGTAACAAAACACTCTGGGATCGCCTTTGCTGTGGTCAAAGGTCACGTGGTTTGTGCATTGAACTCTGAGGCGACAGCAGGTTTCCAAGTTGACTGACCTCAAGTCAGGTTTATTAAAGTGAAAGCAAATACAGAAAACAAAACATAAAAATAAATCCTAGCCTGTCCGGTGCTAACTAAACAAATACGTTCCTATCTAACAACTGGGGGGGCTTCTCCCTCCCAGCTAACATTACACAGATCATGAGCACAGCTCACACTCACGTTTGTCTCACACAGACAGGCATTCTGTGTGCCCCAGGCTGACACCTGAAACCTCCAGCTGGTCAGCCTTTATTCCTGCACTTATTAACCCCTCGGTATCCTGAAGATACTGAGCGGCCTAATTCACATAGGACAAATACCTGGGCGAGATATACCTGCCCCCGACTACCAGACCGACATGACTCTTACATATCCTCCCCCCCTGCTCAGACCACTCAGGTCGAGCAAGAATACTCTCAAAACAGTGTACTCGGGACAGGGCATCAGCGTTTCCCATCTGCACCCCGGGGCGGTGCTCCACCGTGAAAGAGTAAGCCTGCAGGGCAAGGAACCACCGGGTTACGCGACTATTACGGTCCTTGTGGAGATGCATCCACTTGAGAGGGGCATGGTCCGTGACCAGCCTAAACTTCCTACCTGCCAGGTAATATTTGAGGGAGTCGAGAGCCCATTTGATGGCTCTTTTTCAATCACGGCATACCTCTGCTCATGTACATTCAGTTTCCGACTGAGGTAGAGGACCGGGTGTTCGACTCCGTCCCTTACCTGGGAAAGTACAGCTCCGACACCAGTATCAGAAGCATCAGTTTGCACCACAAACTCGCTGCTGAAATCAGGAGTCACTAGTACGGGCTGAGAGCACAAAGCCCGTTTCAGACTGTGGAAGGCCTCTTCAGCCGCTGAGGACCATTTTACCATGACAGAATCCCTCCCTTTGGTAAGATCCGTCAAGGGGGTAGCCATGGCCGCAAAGTTGGGTATGAACCGGCAATAATAGCCGGCAATGCCCAGGAAAGCTTGAACTTGTTTCTTGTTCACTGGTTGCGGCCAGCCCTGAATTGCCTGTATTTTGTCGATCTGGGGTTTAACCACTCCTCTGCCAATCACGTAGCCCAAGTATCGGGCTTCTTCAAGGCCGATGTGACATTTCTTGGGGTTCGCCGTTAAGCCTGCGTCTCTCAGGTCATCAATCACCACCTGTACCTTCCGGAGGTGAGCTTCCCAGTCCACACTGTAAATTATGATGTCGTCCAGGTAGGCAGAAGCGTACTGCCTGTGGGGCCTCAAGACTCGATCCATCAATCTCTGGAACGTTGCTGGGGCTCCGTGAAGTCCAAACGGCATGTAGATATACTGAAACAGCCCTTCCGGTGTAGCAAATGCCGTCTTCTCTCTGGCCGCCTCGGCCAGAGGGATCTGCCAGTACCCCTTTGTTAGATCCAGGGTCGTAATGTATCGGGCTTTACCCAGCCGATCGATCAACTCATCGACCCGGGGCATAGGGTAGGCATCAAATTTAGAAACCGCATTCAGTTTCCTAAAGTCATTGCAAAACCGTATAGAGCCATCCGGCTTAGGTATCAACACGATTGGACTGGACCAGGCGCTGTGCGACTCTTCAATGACTTCTAAGTCCAACATTGCCTTCACCTCCCGGGAGACGGCTTCACGGCGTGCTTCCAGAATCCGGTATGGCTTCACATGAACTGTGACACCAGGCTCTGTGACAATCTCATGTTTCACTAGCCTAGTCTGGCCAGGTTTTTCCGAGAAAAACTGTTGGTTCTGTAACAAAAACTGCTTAACCTCAGATTTTTTTCGTTCAGAGAGAGTCTCGGCAATCTGCACCTCCGGTATGGTAGGGGAGCAAACCGGACGGGGCAGATCCGCTGTTAGGGCAGCGCGGTCTTTCCAGGGTTTTATCAGATTCACATGATAAATCTGTTCTGGTTTTCTCTTACCAGGCTGGTGCACTTTATAGTTCACTTCTCCAACTCGTTCCATGACCTCAAAGGGGCCCTGCCATTTCGCCAGAAATTTACTATCCACCGTAGGGATTAGGATCAACACCCTATCCCCGGGTGCAAACGTACGGACCTTGGCGCCTCTATCATAACTTAGCCTCTGGGCTCCCTGGGCCTGTAACATATGTTCCCTAACAATGGGCATGACAGCAGCAATACGGTCCTGCATTTGCGTTACATGGTCTATCACCGTTTTAAAGGGAGTGACTTGACCTTCCCAGGTTTCTTTTGCGACGTCCAACAGTCCACAAGGACGACGGGCGTATAATAGCTCGAAAGGCGAGAACCCTGTGGAAGACTGGGGAACTTCCCTAATGGCAAACAGCAAATAGGGTAACAAGTAATCCCAGTTCTTCCCATCTTTGTCTATCGCCTTCCGGAGCATCTGTTTTAAGGTTTTATTGAACCGCTCAACCAACCCATCTGTTTGAGGGTGATAGACAGATGTACGCAAGGGATCTATTTGTAAGAGTCTGCAGAGCTCCTTCATTACCCTCGACGTAAAGGGAGTCCCCTGGTCGGTGAGTATCTGTTTTGGAATTCCTACCCGACTAAACACTTGCACCAATTCTTTGGCGATCGTTTTGGTAGCAGTGTTACGCAAAGGGATGGCTTCCGGGTAGCGAGTGGCATAGTCCATGATGACAAGGATATGTTGGTGCCCACGTGCGGACCGGGGAAGGGGCCCAACCAAATCCATCCCAATTCTCTCAAAAGGGACCCCAATGATAGGGAGGGGTACCAAAGGACTACAGTACCGAGGTTTAGGTGCCGAGATTTGGCACTCTGGACAGGACTCACAATAGTCACGCACATCATTGTGTATTCCAGGCCACACAAAACAATGCAATATTCTTTCTGTGGTTTTTTGTACCTCCAGATGTCCCTCCATTATATGTCCGTGGGCCAGGTCCAGTACCTTCCGCCGATAAGGTTTGGGTACCACTAACTGCTGCACAGTGTCTTCCCCTTTTTTTTCTACCTGGTAGAGTAAATCATTTTCAAGAACCATGTACGGGTACGCTAGCCTAGTGTCAGGTTCTACGGGTACGCTATCTACCATTTTTACATTTTTCCTAGCCTGAGTCAGGGTAGGATCTTTCATTTGTTCGCTGTGGAAGTCATCCAACTGGACTCCCAAATCTGGTAGGCATGGTGCGGGATGGCTGTCTGCCTCCGCCTCTCACTGAGTTTCCTCAGTTTCCTCAGTTTCCCCCGCCATAACTGAGAAGGGGTACTGAAGGTTAGATTCACTAATCTCCCCAGCAGCATCTTCCTGTGGGGTCTCCTCCAGGAGCTCGGGACCTCCAGGTAGCATGGGAGAAGATTCACGGTCACAACTACCGTGAAGGAGCAACTGATTCTCCCACAACTGCCAGAAATGGGAAAAATCCCTGCCCAGGATTATATCATGTAACAATGCGGGGACGAGTCCCACTTTGTGTTGCACAGATCCATAGGGAGTGGAGATACATATGACCGCTGTAGGATATGAGCAGGTGTCACCATGCACACACGTTACAGAAAACTTGTCAGATGGACTAGTTGGACGTGCTATCAGACTGGCTTTCACTAGAGTCACCACACTTCCAGAGTCTAGTAACGCCACAACATTTTTCCCATCTACAGACAATTCACACAGATGTTTTACTGTATCATTTTGACCCGCATTCACACTTACTAGCCGTGTAACCAAAGACATGCGTTTCTTAGAGTCCGTAACGTCACACTGCATGGGTTCAGTGGTAACAGGACAGTTCGCAGAAACATGGCCCTTCTCATGGCAACGGAAACACCTAACAAGCCCCCTATTGAAACCAGAGTCCGACACTCTTGATCTCGGGGTGCGAGCAGTCCCGTGTTCCTCCCCCACAGTCCCTGGAACAGTCTTACCGGTTCCACGAGGAGGAGGTACAGTTCGGGTAGTAGCGGTATCATCAGGAAGTCCTTCCGCCACGGAATAACACTCCACCAAGTCCACCAGTTGATCCGCTGTCGCGGGATTTCCTTGGCTCACCCACTTTTTCAGCGCCGGTGGTAGTACTCTCAGTAGTCCATGAGCCAAGAACCAAATTTGACGATATCGGTACCAAGCGGAGTGACTAATTCTCTTTGGTATTTTTAGGTAGATGCATGTCTGTAGTTTATTTTTTGATATGATAGCCCTTACATATACGTAGCTTATTAACCCCTTCAGCCCTAGGCCTATTTGTACCCAAGTGCCTAAGCCAATCTGACCTGTGCCACTTCATGGGCTAATAACTTTGGAACGCTTTCACCTATCCAAGCCATTCTGAGATTGTTTTCTCGTGACATATTGTACTTCACGTCAGTGCTAAATGGGAGTCAATATATTTTACCTTTCTATATAAAAAAATGCTAAATATTCGGAAATTTTGGAAAAATCGGCAATTTTTTAACTTTGAAATTCTCTGCTTTTTACAAAAATACTGATACCCCCCATAATAGTTATTAATTTACACTCCCCACATGTTTACTTCATATTGGCATCATTTTGAAAATGAAACCTTATTGTTTTACGACGTAATAGGGCTTATAGTTTTATGCGCAATTTTTCACATTTACAGCAAAACCCACTTTTCAAAGGACCAAGTCACTTCTGAAGTCACTTTAAGGGGCTTACATAACAGAAACCACCCATAAATTACCCCATTTTGCAAACTACACCCCTCAAGCTGTTCAAAACTCATTTTTAAAAACTGTTAACCCTTTAGGTGTTCCACAGGAATTTTAGCATGAGCCAAGAACCAAATATGACGATATCGGTACCACCCGGAGTGACTAGATGTAGTATTTGTAACAAAATTTAATCCAAGTTATGTAAATACACACTGAACATGTCATGTGCATATATATATATATATATATATATATATATATATATATATATATATATATATATATGTTACTCCATAATATCTTCAACATCGGACTCTGAATCTGACTGTTGTTCTACTGGCTCGTCTTCAGTACCCTTGTTCTGGCATGTCTGTAATCTGCACATGTCTGTGCACTTCAGGCCATTGCTGAGGCAAGTACACTGAGGAAGTTCACATGACCGCACACACTTGCAGGACAGTAGCTGTATAATAGCTTCTGGTGCTGGTGCCCCTTGCATCCACTTGACAACAAGCTTTCCGTCGTTATCTATCATCCAACCGCAGTCTGTTGGGTTTGCAACCCATGGCTGGCTCTGCAGACTTCTCCTCCAGATCGCAGCCTGGTAGTTTGCACGCAGTGCATGCATGAAAAGGCAGTCCTGGCAAGGAGGGAGTTGACTTGACTCTACCACTCCACGTCTGGCACAGAACAGCTGATAACGGAGCCTGTTTACCTCAGTTGTTTGGGTAGTTGGCAGGTACATGTGGCAGGTGATTTCCTGTAACTTCTCAAAAAGTTCGGTAGACACTTCCCATGAACGACCAACTTCCTGAAAGGCATCCTGGTATGTCTTGTTCATCTTCAACTGCTTGAGTGTCGTCATCTTCCCACGGCCAGCGAATGCACTGACGGTGTCACAGCCTGTAAATGCATGCATACCAATCAATGAATCACATACGCTGCCTCCCAATGTTCGGCTCAGAGTGGTGATATCCAGGAATCTTGTCCGGTTCTGTGTACCGCATTTCTGGAACAGGTGGGATGGGATTTTGTGGCACATGCCCAGACACAGGACCATGACATCAGTATCCTCCGAAGTGATGATGACCGACTTGTAACCAGATTCTGCTGCATGAAGAGCATGGAGAAGGAGGCGTGTGTCTGCTTCTTCTTGATTTGACTTAAGGTCAGCAGCCTCTTCCCACTGTTCTTTGGTGATCTTAAAGCAGAGCTGCTCACATGTGACATACAGCTCCTTCTCCTCAAGCTTCTCCCTGTGGTGTTTCGCCTTCCATTCTTCTACCAGAAACTTTATGAGACTTGCCTTGTTGGAGGAACTACTTAGAAGCTTTTTCCACTGCTGGATGTTGTGCCCATGTTGAATGTTCTTGAAATGGATCCCTGTGCCTTCATATCTGTTGACTCTTTCTGTATCTTTGATGGATGTCTCCTTGTAGACGTCAAAGACAATATCAATGCGCTTGCTCTTAGCACCCTCATGGATAGCGCGACTCATTGCTGTGCCTGCTAGCTGGCCAAATGTTGCATTGTTTCCCTTCAGTTTCTGAACCAGGCTCATCCCATCAATGATGGTTGCAGAGGGCTCGGGGATCACTTCTGCAGGACGAGCATTCCTCTCCAACTCCCTTGCGAGGGCAGCCTTGTTGGTCTTGCGGATAGACCCATCACCATTGGCAAGTGCCCATGGCAATGGACCCAGGGGATGAGTCAAGACATCACTCATTTGTAGCTTTCTGTTCTCAGCTACAAGTATCATCTGGCCAAATAGGTTTCTGTCAGCCTTCAAAATTACCTCCTTGCCAAGACCTTGTCTGCGTGTCTTCATTTGGATGTTAGAGAACGTTTTAAGTTTGTTCTTCGTCATCTTGTCATGAAACAATGTAGTTGGCTTATCGGTACCCAAACGCTCATCCTTGAATGTTTGATATGCATCCTCTCCTATACTGTATGCCCCTTGAAGGTCTTTGGCTACATCTGGTGGTGCTACAGTCGCTGTTGACAAACTGATAAGTTCACCATTATGCTCTTTGTTGAAGGGGTTCACCCAACCTGTCTCCAGCAGTTGAACGAAAGATTGGACATCGGCTTCATCTCTTCTAATCCTAGACACCTGTAGGTCTGAATGGCTGAAGTCAGTATATTGTTGGCCTACCAGGGCCCTCAGCTGCCTCAAGTACATACTGCGGTACTCTGATGTCAGGTAGAACCTGGAAACAGCTCCAACTTTGAGGCTGAAGCCTTTTGTGCCCCCTGGTGTCTGGGTGTCTTTGTTGATTGTCTCTTCAATGGTCTGGTCCACAGGAATTCGTCCAAAAGGATTCTTGCTACCGATCTGGACCGAAAAGCCACCTTGCATGAAGTATTCATGGACCTCTGGGTGTTCTATGGGCAGCCGAGACATTGTGGCATAGTAATAGGTTAGGTATCGGGCATAGTTGACCTTGTCATAGGCAAAACACCATGGTATCATCTGTCGGATTGCTCCTAGGTGAAGCATCCAGTTGCCTTCTCTTGAAGCTCGAACCAGGGCCAGCATGGTCTCGACCATGTCCAAGTATGACATCCAGAATGCTGAGAGTTGTTCATTTCTGAGGGTCTCAAGATAAACTTGAAAGAGCTTCAGGGTAAGTGTGCAAGATTCATTATCCAAGAGCTTTTCGAAGGATCCCTGCGACACACTGATGCGAAAGTTTGTGATGTTCTTCAGTGTTTCATCCAGATGGTGAAGGTCCCTTGCATGGTTTTCTTCTAGCCATGGAAGGAAGTTTTTCCATGCAAGCAGAGGGAGATAGGAGCTCTGCAGAGAAGACCGGAGAGTCCTGTTCAGCACAGAACGTGTATGTGTCAGTGTGTGTGCGTGTGTTGGGGCACCTCAGGGTGTCTTCAAATGTGACATAGCCCCCTAGATTTCTTCCAGTAAAATTTGCACTCCAAAAGTCATTTGGCGCTCCTTCCCTTCCGAGGCCTGCCGTTCCCCAATACTGCAGTGTACGACAACATATCGGGTGTTGTTGTGTTCGGGAGAGATTGGTGAACAAATAGTGGGGTGCATTTTTTGCTGGTACACCTCTTAAAAATAAAAAAATGAGCCTAAAATGACACCTTCATGTAAAAAATGCACTTTTTCCATTTTCTCAACCAAGTGTTTCCAACTACTGTGAAACACTGGTTGGGTCAAAGTGGTCACTATACCCCCTAAAAGATTCCTTGGGGGTGTAGTTTCCAAAATAGGGTCACTTTTTGGGGTTTCCACTGTGGGTGTACCTCAGGCAGCCTTCAAATGTGACATGGCCCCCTAGATTTCTTCCAGTGAATCCGCCACCCAAAAACCACATAGCGCTCCTTCCGTGTTGAGCTGTGCTGTGTGCCCATACTTTAGTTTACGAGTACATGTGGGGTGTTTCTATAAACTGCAGAATTAGGGTAACCAAGTTTGGGTTTGCCGTTAACCCTTGCTAGGTTGCAGGTAAAATTGGATTACAATGTAATATCTGGAAAAAAAATGAAATTTTGAAATTTCGCCTTCATTCTGCTAAAATTCCTGTGGAACACCTAAAGGGTTAACAGTTTTTAAAAATGAGTTTTGAACAGCTTGAGGGGTGTAGTTTGCAAAATGGGGTAATTTATGGGTGGTTTCTGTTATGTAAGCCCCTTAAAGTGACTTCAGAAGTGACTTGGTCCTTTGAAAAGTGGGTTTTGCTGTAAATGTGAAAAATTGCGCATAAAACTATAAGCCCTATTACGTCGTAAAACAATAAGGTTTCATTTTCAAAATGATGCCAATATGAAGTAAACATGTGGGGAGTGTAAATTAATAACTATTATGGGGGGTATCAGTATTTTTGTAAAAAGCAGAGAATTTCAAAGTTAAAAAATTGCCGATTTTTCCAAAATTTCCGAATATTTAGCATTTTTTTATATAGAAAGGTAAAATATATTGACTCCCATTTAGCACTGACGTGAAGTACAATATGTCACGAGAAAACAATCTCAGAATGGCTTGGATAGGTGAAAGCGTTCCAAAGTTATTAGCCCATGAAGTGGCACAGGTCAGATTGGCTTAGGCACTTGGGTACAAATAGGCCTAGGGCTGAAGGGGTTAATAAGCTACGTATATGTAAGGGCTATCATATCAAAAAATAAACTACAGACATGCATCTACCTAAAAATACCAAAGAAAATTAGTCACTCCGGGTGGTACCGATATCTGGCCCGGCTCATGGACTACAGGTACTTGTCCAGAACGACCCGCTGGATTATCTCCGGAGTTGTCAGTACCTCGGGTTGCAGCCATTTCTTTATTAAGTAGATCAGGTCGAACATCTGCGATCGCGGCGGTTTATCTTGCTGATAGGTCCACTGATGTACCCTCTGTGCACGGACAGCCGTCGTCACACCCAGCCGGGCCAGGACCTCAGTTTTCAGCATCTCAAAGTCCTGAGCGACTTCTGGGTCCAAGTCATGGTAAGCTTTTTGGGCCTCACCGGAGAGAAACGGAGCAAATAGATCGGTCCATCGTTCCTTCGGCCACTTCTCTCTCAACGCTGTCCGCTCAAACGTTGTCAGGTACGCCTCGACGTCATCTTCTGCGGTCAGCTTTTGCCAGTATCGACTCACATGGATCCTCCTGGACTCTGCTTCCGGGTCAACCTCAGGCATGCTCACCAAGCGTTGCGCCACCTGTTGGAGAAGCTGGCAGTCTGCAGCTGTCATGTCCAGTAACTCCTTCAGCTGTGCGGCCATCAAGCGATTAGCTTCCTGCTGTGCCGCAGTGGCCTGTACTAGGGCTTTCACCACGTCTTCCATACTGTCGCCTGTGCCACGCGTTGCCCGCATTCTCCACCACAATGTAACAAAACATTCCGGGATCGCCTTTGCTGGGGTCAAAGGTCGCGTGGTTTGTGCATTGAACTCTGAGGCGACAGCAGGTTTCCAAGTTGACTGACCTCAAGTCAGGTTTATTAAAGTGAAAGCAAATACAGAAAACAAAACATAAAAATAAATCCTAGCCTGTCCGGCGCTAACTAAACAAATACGTTCCTATCTAACAACTGGGGGGGCTTCTCCCTCCCAGCTAACATTACACAGATCATGAGCACAGCTCACACTCATGTTTGTGCGGAGCGCCCCCACACCGCCGCAGGGCCGAGGGGTACCCAGAGCCGGGCCTCTAGGTCTCAGTCCTGGGGTTGTCACGGTGGCTAGACCCGGTCCGTGGCCCTGTCCGTCAGTGGGGGACGTCCGGTGTAATAGGTGGTGATAATGGTAGCGATGTAGTTGTGGGGTGCAGGTCGCGGTAAATAACGAGGACACCAGGTTGCAGTCTCTTTACCTCTTTACTGGAGATCTCTGAGTCCTCAGTCCAGAATACGGTTCACCAGGCTGCGCAAGTCCGGCCGGTCCAATGGCACCTCCAGAGTTCTCCTCTCAGGTGGAAATCTGTGCCTTCCTTCTAGCGCTATGTGTTGTAGTCCTTCCCTGCTGTGCTCACGGAAAGTAACCCCACAACGGTTGTGTCTGTTTCTTAAGTTCCCTCACAACTCGATTAATTGATGTTCTTCTCGTAATCCACCCCTCCCTGTATTCAGGTTGGAATGGCACCCGTTTGTCAGGTAGGCCTGGAGTTCTTCCGGGACCCTAGAGTCGCCCCTCTCCCGCAATTGCCCCCCAAGACTTCATAGGTGATGTGTGGTAGACAGCCCGCCTGAGACTGACTGTCCTGCCGCTGTTTGGAGTATGGCTTGAAGCTGAATTCTATTCCACTCCCTCGGCGTTCCGGCCACCGGTAATGCGCCTCAGCAAGGTGCTGCCTCTTTCAACAAAACCCCTGCTGGTATTCTCCTTCTGCTTGATCTCGTTTCTCACTCAGCACAATCTATCTCGCTTCTAATCCTTTCTTTGGGCACCGCCGCTATGCTGAGCAGGCACGGTCCCGTTACGTTCTTTCCAATGCCAAGCCTCTGCCAGGATCCCACCCCTGGCAGAGACCCTACTGTCTCTCCCTTCACAACACCCTCTGCCACAAGGTGTTGCTTCGTTCAATCCAGTCAGCGTTCTCCTCTAACTTCCTGCCTGACCCCCAGTTTACCCACTATGGTGGGGAGTGGCCTAATGAATAGCACCCTTAGCTCCCCCCGGAGGCCCAGCTGTGAAACATATTGGTGTCTGTGATACCTGATTGGAGGAACTCCTTCAGTGCCATCGAACGCACCATGGCTCCCCTTAGTGGCGGAGCCACAGTACTGCAACGACCAGGACTCTGGGGCGCTGCACTCCCCCCTGGTTAAACACAGTACTCCGGGACTGGGAAGAAAAACAACAATACAGATTAGCAAAAAGACATACAATTTTGTTGAGTGCAAAACAATAAGTATACTTGAACAGGCTTCCCTTTATGGGAGGTGAGGACACTTTAACGTTACAAACATAGTCAACATTATAAATTACAGGCTATACATAACTCCTGTTACCCAACCGGGTATTCTACTTAGTGCAAATACTGGAACAATAAATTAACATTGCCTTTAAGAAACATACACTCTTAGTTTACCAAAGGCCTTCCTATAATCACATTACAGGGCAAGGTAACTTCACATTCTCCTACTTTGAACCTGCAGGACCGCCTGTCCCTATGGCACCAGACCTACTGCCTCTCCTTTCTTTTACAGGACCGCCCCGTTCAGCCAGGGCCTACTGCCTTTCGCTACTATACATAGTATAGACATAACATTCCTTTCATTTAGAGAACTCTGAGCCAGCTCTACTCGGCTCCTTTAAGGACTCACTCTCTAACCCCTACGGGTTCACTTTCTGTCCTTAGTAACAAAGTAACTTTCTATGGGGACGCAGGGTTTACCTTCTATCCTCACCTTCATTATTACTTCTTTACTTTCAGCCATGCAGATCTCTACTTCTACCCCTACGGGCCCTCTGCATCTTTTCCTTTTGCAAAACATTATTTAGATTTCACATTTCAACAAATTCAACACATATAACTTTTTCATGTAAAACAGTTACATTCTTTTTCCAAGCATCATCACGACGTTACTGTTCTGCAACAGTATCACTTTTCAAGTTCAGTTTCACACATCCCCTTTAAGAGGGGACCAAGTCTTTCTGAGATAGCTCGTCTTCTCAGCCTACCAGTCCAGGCAAAGGTTCTGGAATGGTATCTTCGCAAAGTGTCTTTAACTAGAACCAGTAGGAAGCACCTTTAAGAAGGTGCAAACTATTTACAGAAAAAGTTCGAATCATGCACAGTTCATGATTACTGCAGTTTGTGTAACTTTTGTGCAAAACTTTAAAAGAACAACAATAGTGACCCCGGGTCAACAAAGGGGTCACCTTTTAAAGTTTACCCTGGACGGGTTTTAGCAACAGTAGAAAAATAGTAGCAAAAATCAAGAACAGTTAAAGAAAAACTATTTACATTCTCATGGTATCGAGGTTTATTCTTCTTCAGGTGGCTTTGGTTCCTGAGCCCTGGCCACTGTAGCACGGATACCAGCGGCAAGCCCCGCAGGGACCACCTGGTCGCCTGTTGTCTGAATTTGAAGCCTAACTCTGTTGGCAAGTTCGGGAGCTGCTACAAAGCGCACAGTAGAAACAGTAACAAGGTCTGGCAGCCCTGGATCGACCATGGTTGGGGCCACAGGTGACATTCTCTCAGGTTCACATCGCTGAACTTTCCGGGCACGCCATCCTTGTGCATTCCAGTGACGGGTGTACGTCACCTGATCCCCTTCCCGGAGGGGTTCGCCTTCTCGGTCGCAGCAGGGGGTTTCCACATCGTAGCCGGCAACAAAGATGCCAGTAGGTAAACCCGATTCCCAAATGGAGCCCCACCCCTTCTTTGGGTGGAAGGCCGCCACCGTTCCTCGTCTTACCGCATCCGTCCCGTCACATATCATCTTTTTGCTCTGCAGTTCCCGTTTTTCAACTTCAGTGCGCTGCCCCCAGTGCTGGAGCACGCATTGTTTGTATTGGTCCCAGGTAAGTATCGCAATAGTGAGACCATCCACTGGGATCCCATCCTGCTCGACCCAGGGGGTATCCCACCGAAACATCACCCCTCCTGGGTCCATTTCTATGGGCTCTCCCCACCTGGTTGGCAATGGTGGTAACAACTTCCCCATCGCGCCGGGGGTGAGGACCGCCCGCTCGATTGTAAATGAGGGATTACTGTTGCGGGGAGGATCGGTCAGGAGAGCAGAACCGACCAGGGGAGTAGGGGTGTCGTCCATACCTGCGCCTGATGTGGTCCCACCGATGTCGCTCCGGTCCATTAACGAGGACGCTGGAGTCGGCTGCAGTCCGGACCGCGGCTCCTCCAATGGGGTTCTCGGATTCGGCTCCGCTTGCTGTGGTTCCTCCTCCTCTAATTCCAAGGTCGGGGTTGGTGGACGTAGCTCCGCTGTCAGTTCCGCAGGCTTCCGGTCCGTCCCTGGTGAAGGAGGGCAAGCCGGAATCGCTTCTTCCTCGCTCAGGCACTTGCTGTTCATCGTCGCTGCCTGATAGTCGGTGGCAGTGCATGCACCTAACTCCGCCATCTCTCAGAGGTCGGGCTTCTCCGTCACCCGCTTCCCGCCGTTGCATATCAAGGGGTGTTTCTCTTCGGCTTTGGGGCAGGTCATTCCTCTGCAGCCAGAAATGCAGGGGGCGGTAGCCATTTCTCGCGCCACACTGGAAGTCTCCGCCCATAACACGCCCTACTTCCTCTCGGGTGTAGCAATGGCGGCGCCTTTTGGCGGGAACTTTTGGCGGCTAAAGGCGCAGCACAGTCTTGCAATAAAGTACAGTCCAAGCACAGTAAATCACAGTCTCTAGGCACACATGACCTGATTCTTCAGGCTTAAGTAGATCCTGTTCGTGACGCCAAGTTGCGGAGCGCCCCCACACCGCCGCAGGGCCGAGGGGTACCCGGAGCCGGGCCTCTAGGTCTCAGTCCTGGGGTTGTCACGGTGGCTAGACCCGGTCCGTGGCCCTGTCCGTCAGTGGGGGACGTCCGGTGTAATAGGTGGTGATAATGGTAGCGATGTAGTTGTGGGGTGCAGGTCGCGGTAAATAACGAGGACACCAGGTTGCAGTCTCTTTACCTCTTTACTGGAGATCTCTGAGTCCTCAGTCCAGAATACGGTTCACCAGGCTGCGCAAGTCCGGCCGGTCCAATGGCACCTCCAGAGTTCTCCTTTCAGGTGGAAATCTGTGCCTTCCTTCTAGCGCTATGTGTTGTAGTCCTTCCCTGCTGTGCTCACGGAAAGTAACCCCACAACGGTTGTGTCTGTTTCTTAAGTTCCCTCACAACTCGATTAATTGATGTTCTTCTCGTAATCCACCCCTCCCTGTATTCAGGTTGGAATGGCACCCGTTTGTCAGGTAGGCCTGGAGTTCTTCCGGGACCCTAGAGTCGCCCCTCTCCCGCAATTGCCCCCCAAGACTTCATAGGTGATGTGTGGTAGACAGCCCGCCTGAGACTGACTGTCCTGCCGCTGTTTGGAGTATGGCTTGAAGCTGAATTCTATTCCACTCCCTCGGCGTTCCGGCCACCGGTAATGCGCCTCAGCAAGGTGCTGCCTCTTTCAACAAAACCCCTGCTGGTATTCTCCTTCTGCTTGATCTCGTTTCTCACTCAGCACAATCTATCTCGCTTCTAATCCTTTCTTTGGGCACCGCCGCTATGCTGAGCAGGCACGGTCCCGTTACGTTCTTTCCAATGCCAAGCCTCTGCCAGGATCCCACCCCTGGCAGAGACCCTACTGTCTCTCCCTTCACAACACCCTCTGCCACAAGGTGTTGCTTCGTTCAATCCAGTCAGCGTTCTCCTCTAACTTCCTGCCTGACCCCCAGTTTACCCACTATGGTGGGGAGTGGCCTAATGAATAGCACCCTTAGCTCCCCCCGAAGGCCCAGCTGTGAAACATATTGGTGTCTGTGATACCTGATTGGAGGAACTCCTTCAGTGCCATCGAACGCGCCATGGCTCCCCTTAGTGGCGGAGCCACAGTACTGCAACGACCAGGACTCTGGGGCGCTGCATTTGTCTCACACAGACAGGCATTCTGTGTGCCCCAGGCTGACACCTGAAACCTCCAGCTGGTCAGCCTTTATTCCTGCACTTATTAACCCCTCGGTATCCTGAAGATACTGAGTGGCCTAATTCACATAGGACAAATACCTGGGCGAGATATACCTGCCCCCGACTACCAGACCGACATGACTCTTACAATGTGGAAAAAAATCGCAGAGCACACGGACCATGCGAGTGCTGTCCAATCTTTACGCACCGGTGTCCTTTGAAATGCCAGCAATTCATGTGCCGCATACAGTAAAATTGCAGCGCCCCAGGGTCCTGGTCGTTGCAACAATATCGTTCTCCTCTAAGGGGGAGTGATGTTACGTTTGGAGGCAACGAAGGAGATCTCTTTACCTGGTATCAGAAACATTCAAGTCTCGAAGTTAAACTTTTGGCTGACTTGATGTAAGACAGGTTCTTGTGATCTGTAATGACATTGATACGATGTACAGCTCCCTCCAAAAAATGCCTCCATTCTTCAAACGCCAATTAAATGGCCAATAGCTCCCTGTTACCCACATCATAATTCCTCTCAGCAGAGGAAAATTTTCTCGAAAAGAAGGCACAGGGTCTTAAGTTAGTCAACATGGTGGGCCCCTGAGACAACAAAGCCCTCACTCCCACCTTCGAGGCGACCACCTCTACGATAAATGGTTTAGACAAATCAGGTTGAACCAATACAGGGGCAGTCATGAAACAGTTCTTCAAGGAAGAAAACGCTGCCACAGCTGGAGCTGACCAGTTCTTGAGATCAGCCCCCACATGTACTTATGCTGGCTAATAGATGTAAATCATTCAGCTGTGGCGCTAAAAACTAAAACTCCGAGCACTAAAAAATACTCAGAGGACCCCCGAGCATGCTCGAGAAATCTCGAGTAACAAGTATATTCGCTCATCACTAATGGTTATTCTTTCTAGCCTGAGCTTTAGCACGCAAATTTCTTTCTTCTATGGCCTGTGTCGGAGGTCCCGCTCTCTGTCCTCCTGCTCGTTTGAGCGCCTTCTGCTGACAGTATTCCTTCTGGCTGATAACCTCCAGACATTCTCCCTCAGTCTGTGCCTCCCCAGGGAACCCCATCAGGTTGGTGCCAGAGTGCTCCCACTGGAAGGTCACCCATTCTCCATGTGCTTCCTGGGTCCCTCTTGACTGCTGTAGCGGGGACTGCGGAGGTATGCATGACATCCAAGGGCTGCTCCAAATCAATTAATCTGCACACCCAGCCGGGTGGTAGGGGCGTCGGAGCGGCTATGGGCCCTATCAGGGTGTCCTCGGCTACCGGGGCAGGGTTGGTCTCCTTACCTGCCGCTGCGGTGTTTCCGATGCCGGACTCCTCCGCTGCAGGCTGGGATTCCGAAAGCTGGCTCCGCTGCTGCTCTCACACTTTTGCGTTTGTGCCGAACCAGGACTGCCAGAGCTGACAGCACAGCTATTCCACTTCTGCTCCAAGAACCTCCGGGTTCATCGCTGACAGCAGGTCTTCTTCTTTCTCCCATTGGTTGGGGCAGCTTCCTGCTTCCTCCCCCTCCTTCGAGGGGGACTTCCACTCGTCATCTTGCTGGCTGGGTTCTGGGCCACACCTTCCTGCTGTTCCTTCCACATCTGTTTCCATAGGAGTTTTTTTCTCTTCTCATCCCCGCCATCCCAGATTAGGAGGCGAACTTCTACTGATGGACAGATCTCTCGGACATAGTAATATCGATGAGGGGAGGCCTTAACTTTCGCACTATTCCTCCAGGCTTCGCCCATGACAAAACGCCCCAGTTTACAGTTCACAGTTCCACAGTTAAACACAGTCTCTTAACACAGTTAAGCACATGACCCATTTCACTGGGTTGGTCCATCTGGTTTGTGACACCAAGTTGAGTTGCCCGCCAGGGTCGTGGGGTACTCAGTACTGGGTCCGGTACTTAAAGGGGATGTGTCACGGTGGCTGCAACCCAGTCCATGGCACTGGGTACCCAAGTAAAAGGGATAGTCCTTAAAGGGATTATGTGAATAAAGAACTGCTTAGAGGCGGTTCTTTATCCTGTTTGTGACGCCAAGTTGAGGTGCCCGCTAGTGCCATGGGGCACTTGATACCGGGATTCAGCGGTACTTAAAGGGGTGGTGACAGTGGCAGTGACCTGGTCCGTGGCCCTGGGCATCCAATAAAAGGGTATGTGAATGAGGATTAGCGTTTATGAAAGCTATTTGTTCGTGACGCCACCTGTGGTATTCGGCCAGGGGTAGCCAACGCTGCTTAAACGGGGTTCACTGGGGCTGATGGTATTGCAGCAGAGTTGGTATAGCTCCCCACAGGTAGAGCTTGGTCCCCAGGGCTCCCGTTGTAGTTGGTAAAGGATAGTAGATGTGGAGATGCAGGAAAGAATTGAAGGACACAAGGTTGCAGTTTCCTTTACCTTTTACTGATGAATTGCAGGTACAGTCCAGGGTACAGGTAGCAGGTGGTGATGGGGTCCAGGCGGCCTGGAAACAGCTTGGGATCCACCTAACCAGGTGGGATTGGAAGCCTTCCTTTCTGTGCTGTATTCTGACCCTTGCTGCCTGAAGCTCTGCACAAGTCCTCTCAGTGTCTGTACTTTCTACCCTTATGGCTGACAGCCTGAGGCTGTCATGGGCACTACCTTCCCACTGGCAGCCCCAAGCTCCTGACCTGCTGTGTTGCCTGCGGATGTCAGTTGGGGACAGGACTCTTGCAATCTCCTACCCTCCAGATTCGGTGGCTGAGTATGCAATCCTTGCATGACCACGGACTCCGATATTTTGGTGCTTTATCGTGGGGTGAGCCCTATCGCAGCTCCAGACCCCAGGCTTCTCTCTCTCTTGCTTCCTTTCCCTTCAGTCTCTCACACTCAACTCACTAATCCTGCTGTTGTGAATTCCGTTCTTGGGCCCCCTCTTGTGGTTGTGAATGATACTTTTGTGAGTTCTGCCCTTGGGCTCCCTCTGGTGGTTTCGGGTGGAACTGCTGCTCCTTGAGTTTAGCTGTAGCAGCTGCTTTCACTGATCGTTTCTCCTGGCTTTGCTATTTAACCTGGCTCTGGTCTTCAGTTCATGCCAGCTGTAAATGTTTTCTGGGGATTAACAGTACAGCTGGCCAACAATGTGTTGAATGCATCTCAAAAGAGGGAAAAAAAAGTTCTGAGCCATTTTTTTTCCTTTGCAGCCTGTTTTGTCTTTTTTTTCCCCTTAATCTCTGGGTGGTTCAGAATTCTGGTGCTGATATGGAGCTTCAGGGTCTGTCCTCGCGTGTGGATCAACTCGCTGCAAGGGTACAGAGTATCCAAGATTATCTTGTTCAGACTCCGGTTTTAGAGCCTAGAAATCCTATTCCTGATTTGTTTTCTGGGGATAGATCTAAATTTTTGAACTTTAAAAATAACTGCAGATTGTTTTTTGCTTTGAGACCCCGTTCCTCTGGTGACCCCATTCAGCAGGTGAAGATTGTCATTTCTCTGCTGCGTGGAGACCCACAGGACTGGGCATTCTCCCTTGAGCCAGGGAATCCTGCATTGCTCAATGTAGACGCATTTTTTCAAGCGCTCGGATTGTTGTATGACGAACCTAATTCTGTGGATCAGGCAGAAAAAATCTTGCTGGCTCTGTGTCAGGGTCAGGAAGCAGCAGAAGTATGCTGCCAGAAATTTAGAAAGTGGCCTGTGCTCACAAAATGGAATGAGTATGCCCTGGCAGCGATTTTCAGAAAGGGTCTTTCTGAAGCCCTTAAAGATGTTATGGTGGGGTTCCCCACGCCTGCTGGTTTGAACGAATCAATGTCTTTGTCCATTCAGGTTGATCGGCGCCTGCGCGAGCGCAAGGTGGTGCACCATATGGCGGTGTCCTCTGGGCTGAGTCCTGAGCCTATGCAATGTGATAGGATTTTGACTAGCAACAAGAAAAAGATGTGTCCGGAGCACAACAATAATATGAATATTTCCACTAGGGTGCTACACAAAACATGGAAAATGCAATATTAAGAAAGGAGAGGAAAGACACTGCATAAATGTGTGCACACCTATAAATATGTAGAAAATGACAACTTTATTGTGAAGCAAACAAGTACAAAATATAAAAAACCATTAAAAACATATCCCATAAGGATCAAACACAAAACACACCATTCTACTAGAAATGTAGCCAGCAATGGCCTGAAATAATGTAATTACAATCCTATATATAAATGTTGACCATATGAATATATGTTGAGGTCAGGCCCTTATAGCTGGTGTACTGAAAGCACCATCGATACCAATAGCCAGTGGGCGTCCCCACTCAAAATCATACCATAAACAAGTTCCTGGTATGTGAAACACACCCTATGTCAATAAGAACTCGAGGCTAAAGGCCCCGTCTCACTAAGCGATTTACCAACGATCACGACCAGCGATATGACCTGGCCGTGATCGTTGGTAAGTCGCTGTGTGGTCGCTGGGGAGCTGTCACACAGACCGCTCTCCCCAGCGACCAACGATCAGGGGAACGACTTCGGCATCGTTGAAACTGTCTTCAACGATGCCGAAGTCCCCCTGCAGCACCCGGGTAACCAGGGTAAACATCGGGTTACTAAGTGCAGGGCCGCGCTTAGTAACCCGATGTTTACCCTGGTTACCAAAAAAAACAAACAGTACATACTCGCCTTTCGGTGTCCAGGTCCCTTGCCGTCTGCTTCCTGCTCTGACTGAGCCGCCGTACACTGAGAGCAGCAAACAAAGCAATGGGGGCACCACGATCGGTGGGACTCAACCCAGGTCTAAACAACTGAAACACATATGAAAAGAGAAAAGGTAGACCTGACAAAATGGGAGTCACCACCATGTGAATATAAAATATCAGATAACAACCTTTATTCAACACTTATGCAAAAGACAGAACATTTAAAAACATTTAAAAAGGGATCACACATATCCCTGAACCAAATAGCCTATAATAAGGCCAAAGCACCGCACCCCCTAATGAAGGGTTAAATACACATGCCCAATATAGTGAACAAAGAAAGACCCTGTCCACTAGCTCAATTGCTACAAATCAACAGTCCCCCGGTCCAAATAGTGGCAAGCGGTGTTTGTCTAATAACAAATATACCAGCGCCCCATGATGGCATAAAACCTGAAAGACAATAATAATTAGCACAATCCTTAGATATTTAGCATGTGTAGAAATGTTATGACCATGCATGGATAAAATACCCACCTAAGCAAAAGAGACCGGTGACCAAGAGTGCAGGAGCAAGAAATAACCCGTAAATGCCAGTCATAAGCACAATAGCATAATAGCATACAAGGGCATGTGTACCCTAACACAGGTGAGTGCGGGCGACAGACACCCAACGCGTGTCGCCACACAGCGGTGGCTTCGTCAGGGGACCTGACGAAGCCACCGCTGTGTGGCGACACGCGTTGGGTGTCTGTCGCCCGCACTCACCTGTGTTAGGGTACACATGCCCTTGTATGCTATTATGCTATTGTGCTTATGACTGGCATTTACGGGTTATTTCTTGCTCCTGCACTCTGGGTCACCGGTCTCTTTTGCTTAGGTGGGTATTTTATCCATGCATGGTCATAACATTTCTACACATGCTAAATATCTAAGGATTGTGCTAATTATTATTGTCTTTCAGGTTTTATGCCATCATGGGGCGCTGGTATATTTGTTATTAGACAAACACCGCTTGCCACTATTTGGACCGGGGGACTGTTGATTTGTAGCAATTGAGCTAGTGGACAGGGTCTTTCTTTGTTCACTATATTGGGCATGTGTATTTAACCCTTCATTAGGGGGTGCGGTGCTTTGGCCTTATTATAGGCTATTTGGTTCAGGGATATGTGTGATCCCTTTTTAAATGTTTTTAAATGTTCTGTCTTTTGCATAAGTGTTGAATAAAGGTTGTTATCTGATATTTTATATTCACATGGTGGTGACTCCCATTTTGTCAGGTCTACCTTTTCTCTTTTCATATGTGTACACTGAGAGCAGAGCGCAGCGGTGACGTCACTGCTGTGCTCTCACTGTACGGCCGGGAGTCAGTGAGAGCAGGAAGCAGACGGCAAGGGACCTGACGGACATCAGAAGGCGAGTATGTACTGTTTGTTTTTTTTTACATTTACGCTGGTAACCAGGGTAAACATCGGGTTACTAAGCGCGGCCCTGCGCTTAGTAACCCGATGTTTACCCTGGTTACCAGTGAAGACATCGCTGGATCGGTGTCACACACACCGATTCAGCAATGTCAGCGGGGCCTCAACGACCAAAAAAAGGTCCAGGCCATTCCGACACGACCAGCGATCTCGCAGCAGGGGCCTGATCGCTGGTACGTGTCACACATAGCGAGATCGCTATGGAGGTCGCTGTTGCGTCACAAAACTTGTGACTCAGCAGCGATCTCGCTAGCGATCTCGCTATGTGAGACGGGGCCTTAAGATACAGCCTATGTCACAAGTGGACATAAGGAAACAAAAGGTGTGCAAGTTATAACAACGAGGGGTCACCTATAGGTCAAAAGACCAACAAATGTAAACAGGAGTCACCGTTGCAAAGATATAGACATAGTATAGCGAATGTAGCTGGATAATGCCATAATCAAAAGAACAGTCAGCAGCAATAGGCCGGCTCACCACAAAAAAGAAGGAGCTGAGATAGTTCTATGTCCCACAGCTGTCATGGAAAAGACCCCGGTGCTGGCGGATCGATGGGCAATGAGGAGAAGGTGTGGGAGAATCCCACGCGTATCGCTGCACTAAGCAGCTTCGTCAGGGAAAGTGATTCTCAAGCTGCATGAAACCGCTAAATATAGCGGCGATGATGATCCTATACATTACCGGTGTGTGGCAATACAGGTGGAAGACCGGAAGTGAGAGGAGGAGAGCTGGGTGCGCAAGCGTGATGGGCTGGAGAGACCAGGATGTAATGCGCATGGACAGATGTAATACACAGGCGCAGAGGCCCGGTAAGAACAGAGTAAATTGCGCATGATCAAAAATATGAAGGAGCAAGCGGAAAAATGAAAAATAATGAATAAATTATCACCTGCTTCATCTAGATGAGCCAATAGGCACATCCCTCGAATGAGGATGTCTACGCAGGTAAAGAAACCCAAAATATATGTTGTGCGGCCGCACAAAAAAAGTAAAAAAAGTGTAATAAAAGAAGGGGAAAAGAAAAATGGAAATAAAAAACCAGCAAAAAATATGAGAAAAAATATGTATATTAAAGAAAAAATTATTATGTATATGTATATAGAAGAGAATAAAATACACATATTTATTTAGTCCAATTAATTAGAACATGTAGAAGTAGAGAAACTGAAACCAATGTAAGGAATAAATAAGTAAGAAATAAGAAATACTAGATATTGCACCCTTGAATAAAGAAAAGCACAATTAACATATCACACAATTGTGTATAATCTGTTCATATAGATAATCTGTCCATGTATAGAAACATGTAGATAGAAGCATCTCTCAGCCAAATAATTTTTAACAAAACAATAAAATAACAAAAATAATAAACAAAATATGAAAAAAATCACAACTATATATATACAGAAGAACACCAAAATATATGCATATGTATATGTATATGAAGACCATCCCGCAAAGTATATGTTAAGAAAATGAAGTTCAGTCAGGATGCTCATAGCATGTGGCAAAGAAACCGCCAAATAGTCCAGCAAAAAGATCCTCCGATGGGAAACACACAGGTATGAAGTTGAGGAGAAGTTCCGACCGTCGATATGCTGCCATGCAAAAACGTCTTGGATGAAAGTGATGTCCAGTGCCAAGATAAGCAAAAGTTCCATAAGAATCAGGGCCACCAATCATGTCCAATCCATGTACAGAACTCAAGGCTTAAAACAGACCGAAGGACCAAATAAAGAAGGAAATTCCAAGAGTCCAGAAAACTGGCTCGCAACAGGCTAAGTCTATATCTTGGATACCAAAAATGAAATTTAAACAGACCCAGTTATCCTAAGAAGCCTGTATAGAGGAGTTCTTCATTCAGACCGAAGGGCGAGATGGTCCTCAAACGAAAAATCCAGCGGGCCTCATGTTGTAGTAGCCATCTGTGCCGATTACCACCTCTCTCATTTAATAAAATCCTCTGCAGACCAAAAAATTGAGTGTTAGTAGATTTACCACCATTTGCTTTAAGGTAATGGGCTGCAATCGGGGTTAAGACCTTACCCTTTATTAGGTCAGAATGGGCCAAATGAATTGTAGATAGATGTTTTTGGGCTCGTTTCCTTAATTCCTGCGATGTCTGACCAATGTATACCTTGTGACATGGGCAAACAATAGCGTAAATCACAAAACTGGTCTTACAGTTGATATATTGCCAAAGTTTATGATCAGAGCTGTCTAATGGATTGTGGAAGAGGTCCCTGGTGGGTGGCATAAAGCGGCAAAGAGTACAATCTCCACAAGGGAAGGAACCTCTCAATCGAATACCCCGATTTAAACCAGTAACCGGTCGTGAAAAGTGACTTTTAGTGAGGACGTCACGTAAGTTAGGTGCTCTCTTAGCAGTCATCAGGGGTCTGGGACTCACACAGGCCACAGTTTGGGGATCTGAAGTCAGAATGTCCCAATTTTTTGTCAAAATGTGCCTCACCTGATTCCAATTTGTGCTATATTCCGTGATGAACCTAACTGAGAAATCTTGTTGCCGAGGCCGTGGTACCAAAAGAGAAGCCTGGTCCGATGATCAGGCCCGCTGGAAGGCTCTGGAAATCACCCTCCGAGGGTACCCTCGCTGTTGGAACCTTGAAGTCAGATCCCTGGATTGTTGTCTGAAGCTTTCATCGGTAGTGCAATTGCGGCGGACCCGGAGGAACTGCCCTGTTGGAATACCCATCCGGGTATGTTGAGGATGAAAACTCTGGTATTGAAGCAGGCTGCTAGTGGCAGTAGGCTTACGGAGTAAATCTGTCACCAGTCTATTTCCTTCTGTGGAAATCCGAAGATCTAGGAACACCGCTGAATCAGGGGAACAAGAATGGGTAAGAAAGATGTTCAATGAATTGTCATTCAGTTCCCTGAGAAATTGTAGACAAGAATTCTCCGTACCAGCCCATATAAAAAAGACATCGTCTATGAAACGATGCCAATGTTTGACATGGTCATGAAACGTCTGGGAACAAAAAACGATCGTTTCCTCCCACCAACCAAGGAAAATATTGGCGAAGGCCGGGGCACACCGTGCGCCCATGGCGACGCCAGATACCTGTTTATAAAATGTCCTGTCGAACAAAAAATAGTTGTGGTGCAGGACAAAACTCAATAAATCCACAATGAGGGAGTCATGCAGGCGATTTGTACCATTAAGTCGATCTAAAAAGTGAGACAATGCTTTGATTCCATGGGCATGGCTGATATTTGAATAGAGCGATTCGACATCGCATGTTACCAATATTTCCTGTCCTGTGAGAGAAATACCACTACAAACACGAATTAAATCAGCCGTATCTTTAATAAAAGATGGCAGAGATGACGCTATAGGCTGTATAAAAAAGTCAATATAGGTACAGACCCGTTCACAAATGCTGCCAATGCTTGACACAATGGGCCTGCCAGGTGGCTTACAGGCGTCCTTGTGTACCTTTGGTAAAAGGTAGAACGTGGGGATGATGGGATTCTCAACCCACATGAACTTCTTTTCATTCATGGAATTGGTGCCCATGGCTGCAACCTGATTGATAACCCTATAAAGTCTCTGCGCAAAAATTTCTGTCGGATCAGAGGGCAATCTGACATAGAATTTGGTATCGTTAAGTTGCCTTTTAGCCTCCTCAAGATAAAGGTGGGTGGGCCAAAGTACCACATTCCCACCTTTGTCCGCCTCCCTAATGATGAAGGAGTGATTATTTTTTAAAGAGCCCAGTGCCTTTCTTTCCTGTAAGGAAAGATTATGGGTGTTACCAATAGACACAGGTAATTGTAGGATGTCTCTTTTGGTGGACTCAAAAAAGAATTTGACCGCAGGGACCAAAGAAAATGAAGGAGTGGTAGAGGACTTATTTCTAAATGGAAAAGGTTTCCTACCTGCTGGCGTAGTATTATCTTCCAATAAATCCAAAAGATCCTGGAGCACCTGTAGGTCCCTGGTGGATGGAGTCTGGACAATTTCTGGTCGCTGATGAATAACCTGCAGCACCAATTTTCTACAAAACAAATAGAGATCCTTAATAAGATCAAATTTATCCGTGGTCCGAGTAGGGGAAAAGGAGAGTCCCCTCTGCAATACCGATTGTTCTGCTGATGAAAGAACATGGTCAGATAGGTTAACTATTTGTAAAGTAGAAGAAGGTACCTGTGTGGATCCCATCTCCAAGTGAGGCTGAGGGGCCAAGGTCAATGGCGTCTGTTCCTGTGGTTGCGTCGGTAAGGCGACACTGGGCCCTGCCGATTGATTGGGCGCTGCTACATATTTATAGGTGTGCACACATTTATGCAGTGTCTTTCCTCTCCTTTCTTAGGATTTTGACTAGAGCATAACGGCAGGAATTCAGACATCAGAATGGGCTGTGTTTTTACTGTGGTGACTCTACTCATGCTATTTCTGATTGCCCTAAGCGTACTAAGAGGGTCGCTAGGTCTGTTACCATTAGTACTGTACAGCCTAAATTTCTCTTGTCTGTTACCCTGATTTGCTCATTTTCGTCCTTTTCTGTTATGGCATTTGTGGATTCTGGCGCTGCCCTGAACTTAATGGACTTGGAATTTGCCAAACGCTGTGGCTTTTCCTTGGAGCCTTTGCAGAGCCCTATTCCCTTAAGGGGGATTGATGCTACGCCATTGGCCAAGAATAAACCTCAGTACTGGACACAGTTGACCATGTACATGGCTCCAGCACATCAGGAAAATATTCGCTTTTTGGTGTTGCATAATTTGCATGATGTTGTTGTGCTGGGTTTTCCATGGTTACAGGTACATAATCCAGTGCTGGATTGAAAATCTATGTCTGTGACTAGTTGGGGTTGTCAAGGGATACATAGTGATATTCCTTTGATGTCAATTTCCTCTTCCCCCTCTTCTGAAGTTCCTGAGTTTTTGTCGGATTTCCAGGATATATTTGATGAGCCCAAGTCCAGTTCCCTACCTCCTCATAGGGACTGTGATTGTGCTATTAACTTGACTCCTGGCTGTAAGTTCCCTAAGGGTCGACTTTTCAATCTGTCTGTGCCAGAGCATGCCGCTATGCGGAGTTATGTAAAGGAGTCTTTGGAGAAGGGGCATATTCGCCCGTTTTCGTCACCGTTGGGAGCAGGGTTCTTTTTTGTTGCCAAGAAGGATGGCTCCTTGAGGCCCTGTATAGATTATCGCCTTCTCAATAAGATCACGGTCAAATTCCAGTACCCTTTGCCTTTGCTTTCTGATTTGTTTGCTCGGATTAAGGGGGCTAGTTGGTTTACCAAGATTGACCTTCGAGGGGCGTATAATCTTGTTCGTATTAAACAGGGTGATGAATGGAAAACAGCATTTAATACGCCCGAAGGCCATTTTGAATACCTTGTGATGCCATTCAGGCTCTCTAATGCTCCATCTGTGTTTCAGTCCTTTATGCATGATATCTTCCGGAATTATCTGGATAAATTCATAATTGTATATTTGGATGATATTTTGTTTTTTTCCGATGATTGGGAGTCTCATGTGAAGCAGGTCAGGATGGTATTTCAGATCCTTCGTGCTAATGCGTTGTTTGTGAAGGGGTCTAAGTGCCTCTTTGGAGTTCAGAAGGTTTCTTTTTTGGGTTTCATTTTTTCTCCCTCGGCTATTGAAATGGACCCTGTTAAGGTCCAGGCCATTCATGATTGGACTCAACCCACATCTGTGAAGAGTCTTCCGAAATTTTTGGGCTTTGCTAATTTTTATCGCCGCTTCATTGCTAATTTTTCCAGTGTGGTTAAGCCTCTGACCGATTTGACGAAGAAAGGCGCTGATGTGATGAATTGGTCCTTTGCGGCTGTTGAGGCCTTTCAGGAGCTTAAACGTTGTTTTACTTCTGCCCCTGTGTTGCGTCAGCCAGATGTTTCTCTCCCTTTTCAGGTTGAGGTTGACGCTTCTGAGATTGGGGCAGGGGCCGTTTTGTCTCAGAGAAGTTCTGATGGCTCTTTGATGAAACCGTGTGCTTTCTTCTCCAGAAAGTTTTCGCCTGCTGAGCGTAATTATGATGTCGGCAATCGGGAGTTGTTGGCTATGAAGTGGGCATTTGAGGAGTGGCGACATTGGCTTGAGGGAGCCAAGCATCGCGTTGTGGTCTTGACCGATCATAAGAATCTGATTTACCTTGAGTCTGCCAAGCGGTTGAATCCTAGACAAGCTCGATGGTCTCTGTTTTTCTCCCGTTTTGATTTTGTGGTCTCGGATCTTCCGGGATCTAAGAATGTGAAGGCTGATGCCCTTTCTAGGAGTTTTTTGCCTGATTCTCCGGGAGTCCTTGAGCCGGCTGGTATTCTCAAGGAGGGGGTGATTCTTTCTGCCATCTCCCCTGATTTGCGGCGGGTGCTTCGGGAGTTTCAGGCTGATAAACCTGACCGCTGTCCAGTGGGGAAACTGTTTGTTCCTGATAGATGGACTACTAAGGTAATTTCTGAGGTTCATTGTTCAGTGTTGGCTGGTCATCCTGGGATTTTTGGTACCAGAGATTTGGTTGCTAGGTCCTTTTGGTGGCCTTCCTTGTCGCGGGATGTGCGTTCTTTTGTGCAGTCCTGTGGGACTTGTGCCCGGGCCAAGCCTTGCTGTTCCCATGCTAGTGGGTTGCTTTTGACTTTCCCGGTCCCTGAGAGGCCCTGGACGCATATTTCCATGGATTTTATTTCTGATCTTCCTGTTTCTCAGAAGATGTCTGTCATCTGGGTGGTTTGTGACCGGTTTTCTAAGATGGTCCATTTGGTACCTTTGCCTAAATTGCCTTCCTCCTCTGATTTGGTTCCATTATTTTTTCAGCATGTGGTTCGTTTGCATGGCATTCCGGAGAATATTGTGTCTGACAGAGGTTCCCCGTTTGTTTCTAGGTTTTGGCGGTCCTTTTGTGCTAGAATGGGCATTGATTTGTCTTTTTCTTCAGCATTTCATCCTCAGACAAATAGCCAAACGGAGCGAACCAATCCTTGGAAACCTATTTGAGATGCTTTGTGTCTGCTGATCAGGATGATTGGGTGACCTTCTTGCCGTTGGCCAAGTTTGCCCTTAATAATCGGGCTAGTTCGGCTACCTTGGTTTCGCCTTTCTTTTGTAACTTTGGTTTTCATCCTCGTTTTTCTTCGGGGCAGGTTGAGCCTTCGGACTGTCCTGGTGTGGATTCTGTGGTGGACAGGTTACAGCAGATTTGGACTCATGTGGTGGACAATTTAACGTTGTCTCAAGAAAAGGCTCAACGTTTTGCTAACCGTCGTTGGTGTGTTGGTCCCCGGCTTCATGTTGGGGATTTGGTCTGGTTGTCTTCTCGTCATGTTCCTATGAAGGTTTCTTCCCCTAAGTTCAAGCCTCGCTTTATTG
The DNA here is from genome assembly GCF_051348905.1 of Ranitomeya variabilis. NCBI lineage: Eukaryota > Metazoa > Chordata > Amphibia > Anura > Dendrobatidae > Ranitomeya > Ranitomeya variabilis. Next base: position 347,938,999 of record NC_135235.1, read on the forward strand.
GTCCTTATAAGATTTCTGAAATTATCAATCCGGTGTCTTTTCATTTGGCCCTTCCAGCTTCTTTTTCCATTCATAATGTGTTCCATAGATCTTTGTTGCGGAGATATGTGGTGCCCATGGTTCCCTCCGTTGATCCTCCTGCTCCGGTGTTGGTTGAGGGGGAGTTGGAATATGTGGTGGAGAAGATTTTGGATTCTCGTTTTTCGAGGCGGAAGCTTCAGTATCTGGTCAAGTGGAAGGGTTATGGCCAGGAGGATAATTCTTGGGTTGTTGCCTCCGATGTCCATGCGGCCGATCTGGTTCGTGCTTTTCACTTGGCTCGTCCTGATAGGCCTGGGGGCTCTGGTGAGGGTGGGGTACTGTTGTGAATTCCGTTCTTGGGCTCCCTCTTGTGGTTGTGAATGGTACTTTTGTGAGTTCTGCCCTTGGGCTCCCTCTGGTGGTTTCGAGTGGAACTGCTGCTCCTTGAATTTAGCTGTAGCAGCTGCTTTCACTGATCGTTTCTCCTGGCTTTGCTATTTAACCTGGCTCTGGTCTTCAGTTCATGCCAGCTGTCAATGTTTTCTGGGTTGGATTCAGATCTCTTCTTGGATTTCTCCTATGGCCTGTCCATTTCAGCAAAAGATAAGTTTTTGCTAGTTCTTTGGTTGTCCATTTGATGTGAACTTAATTGCTCTGCTCATGTTATGTTTCTTTTTGTCCAGCTTGTCATTATGATATTTTCAGGCTAGCTGGAAGCTCTGGGGAAGCAGATTTGCCTCTCCACACCGTGAGTCAGTGTGGAGATCATTTTTGTAAACTCTGCGTGGATTTTTAGTTTTTAATACTGACCGCACAGTTACCTTTCCTATTCTGTCTATTTAGATTAGGCCTGGAGTCAGTAAGGTGGTGCATGTAATTGTTGCCTGATTAGGGTATCCCTCCTTGCATCCAGGCTTGACATCACCTCCCCAGTGAGGAAGGCAATGCCATTGTGGCAACCGGACTCCTGGGGTGCCACATAAGCATGGCCAAGGGCGTTACATCTTGCTTACTGGGCAGTGGGTGACTCTGATGGCTGTGGAGGCAGATGGGAAAAGGGCTGCTCCACAAGTCTTGGAATCCTCAAGGCTTGCAGGACATAACTCTGTATTTCACATTTCCTCCACTGCTTCTGCCTCCTCCTCTACCTCCTCTAGGGCCTCCACTTGCGCCCTGAACTTCTGCCTTAATGAAACACGCATTCCAACAGTGCAAAGTGAATCCCCACCACCTCGGTACTGTGCAGCCAGGGTTCACCACAATCAGTCAGTGTTAAAATTGATATGCCTTGGAGATTGCAGTCATGCAGCTGAAGAGTTGTGCTCAGCATTTCATGCAGAGTTTGAGCAATGACTGTCTCTGCTGAACCTGAATCCAGGGAAGGCCTTGTCCAATAACGGGGCAAACCTAATGGCGGCACTACACTGAGGTAAGCTAACACACACGCCTTGCATGGCTGACGTCCTTTACCTAGTGGTACAGTGATTTCTCCACCACTATCTTGGCGTGGATGAGCTGCTGCAGAAAGCACGAAAGCTGTGTGCTCACTTCCGCTGTTCTCACCCCTCACGTCATTGACTTGCATCGATACAGTGGTCTTTGTCAATGCCAGCAAAGAGTTTGATATGCAACTAGCTCTGATGCAGTATGTCATATCATATAGCCTGGGCCAATGCAGTATGGACGTGGTGCATATTACGTTTATGGAATGGGCACAGATTAAGGCCCTTTACTAGAGTTGAGCGACTTTTACTTTTTTCGGATCGAGTCGGGGTTCGCGAAACCCGACTTTGTCAAAAGTCGGGTCGGGTGAAATCGGCCGATTATTGCAAAAAGTCGGGAGCCGACAGAAACACGAAACCCAATGCAAGTCAAAGGGGAATCGGCAGTGAGTGGAGGACAGGAAAACACCTACAGTGCCCATTTTAATGCCAAAAACATCAATTCTTATTACTTAAGCTTGTTAATCTTAATTTACTTTATAATAATAGGCATTGAAAACTGGGGGTCATTTGGCTAAAGTTGTGAGGGGGTAGGGCTGGCTCAAGATTTTCGTGGGCCCAGGAAACGCGGAATACGTCACGGCGGTGGAGCAGGAAGAGGTAAGTATTTCAACTTTGCAAGTGCTGTGATCCTGAGCAAGCAGGGGGTCCAATCGTTCGTAGGAAGGTGCAGATGAAAGTGCAGGTTCCTTCATCAGGTGGGGCATACTCGTTGGCGACGTCACTGGCACAGGGCCCCTCATAATATGGCAGTGTGTTTGACAGCGGGTGGCGCCTCCCACTGGCAGAGACACTTTTGCGTACTATGAGGGGCCCTGTGCCAGTGATGTCACCAACGAGTATGCCCCCCCTGATGAAGGAACCTGCACTTTCATCTGCACCTTCCTCTTTGTCCCCGTGTACGGTGGTATAGTATATGGGAAGGGGAACCTGACTTTCAGCAGGGTCAGATTCTGGCTGTGTAGAGTGCAAGGGGAATGTAGTGGTCTGGGTCAAAGTACCAGCAGACTCAACTAGCAGTGGCTAGGCAATGGGCAGGATGAGGAGGAAACACAGTTAGTAGGCCCAAATAATAAAGTAGGCTAAATGCAGTTCAAATGTGGTAACAGGACTAATCAGGCGGCATTGCTTTGTTCAGTGGAGGAAAACTGTAATGAGTGGCAGACACAGTTAGTAGGTCCAAACTATTAAGGTAGGCTAAATGCAGTTCAAATGTGGTAACAGGACTAAACAGGCGGCATTGCTTTGTTCAGTGGAGGAAAACTGTAATGAGTGGCAGACACAGTTAGTAGGCCCAAATAATAAAGTGGGCTAAATGCAGTTCAAATGTGGTAACAGGACTAAACAGGCGGCATTGCTTTGTTCAGTGGAGGAAAACTGTAATGAGTGGCAGACAGGTAGTAGGCCCAAATTATTAAGGTAGGCTAAATGCAGTTCAAATGTGGTAACAGGACTAAACAGGCGGCAGTGCTTTGTTCAGTGGAGGAAAACTGTAATGAGTGGCAGACACAGTTAGTAGGCCCAAATTATTAAGGTAGGCTAAATGCAGTTCAAATGTGGTAATTTGTACTGGCAGTGCCATTGAAGGATTTAAAAGCACAGACTACACAGTGGTGGAGCAGGGAGAGGTAAGTATTGCAAGTGGTAGAGCACTGTTCGAGCTGGGGGGGAACACTCTCTCATGGGCGGCGGTACTGGCACAGGGCTCCTCATATAACGACGGTGTTTCTGACGTGGGTTGTGCACCACCACTGTCAGAGACACTTCATTGTACTATGAGGGACCCTGTGCCAGTGCCGTCACCCAAGAGTGGGCACACCCACCAGTCCAGGCAAACGGCACTCGCACGGGTGCTTGTGCCAGGAGGTGACCACGGCCCTGTGGGGGGAGTCAGCCCATTTACGGAGGTATAAAAATGGCCTATGGTGGACATTCAGCAGCTGCAAATGGAGGAATTGGAGAATTCAGTAAGAGGAGGCCAAAAGCAAGACATTTTTCAGGCAAGCTATGTGTCAGAAGGGGAAGGTGGGGCAAAATAATTTGAAATCCATGATTGGTTCATTTTAATGAAGGTTAGATCATCAACATTTTGGGTAGCCAGACGTGTCCTTTTTTCGGTCAGAATTGAACCAGCAGCACTGAAGACTCTTTCTGATAGCACACTAGCAGCAGGGCAAGCGAGCTCCTGTAATGCATATTCTGCCAATTCAGGCCAGGTGTCTATTTTAGATGCCCAGTAATCAAAGGGGAATGATCTGTGAGGGAGAACATCGATAAGGGAGGAAAAGTAGTTCGTAACCATACTGGACAAATGCTGTCTCCTGTCACTTTGAATCGATGCAGCAGTACCTGTCGTGTCAGCGGTCATTGCGAAATCACTCCACAACCTGGTCATAAAACCCTCTGTCCAATGCCACTTCGAATTTGTGCACCTCTAACACCTCTGCCATGTTGCCCCCTACGGCTCGTGTGAGAACCTCACCGCCGCTGTGTGCTGGGAATGCCTGAACCAAACGGTCTACAAGAGTTGCTTGTTTGGTAGTCAATATTTGCTCAAGGTTCTCATGTGGAATGATATTTTGTAATTTTCCTTTATATCGTGGATCCAGGAGGCAGGCCAACCAGTAATCGTCATCGGTCATCATTTTGATAATGCGGGGGTCCCTTTTTAGGATACGCAAGGCATACTCAGCCATGTGGGCCAATGTTCTAGGTGTCAATTCACTGCTTGTGCTGGGTTGAGGAGCACTTTCTTGCAAATCAACATCACTTGTGTCCCGCAAAAACCCTGTACCTTACCTTGCAATGCCACCAGTTTCTATTGCCCCCTGAGAAGCATCCTCCTCCCATAAATATTCATTCCCATCATCCTCCTCCTCCTCCTCTTCGTCCGCCACCTCGTCCAGGAGAGTTCCCTTAGCAGACAATGGCTGACTGTCATCAAGGCTTCCCTCCTCCTCGGCTGCAGATGCCTGCTCCTTAATGTGTATCAAACTTTGCATCAGCAGACGCATTAGTGGGATGCTCATGCTTATGATGGCGTCGTCTGCACTTACCAGCCGTGTGCATTCCTCAAAACACTGAAAGACTTGACAGAGGTCTTGTAGCTTCGACCACTGCACACCAGACAACTCCATGTCTGCCATCCAGGTGCCTGCCCGTTTATGTGTATCCTTCCACAAATTAATTACAGCACGCCTCTGTTCGCACAGCCTCTGAACCATGTGCAGTGTGGAGTTCCACCTTGTTGCAACGTCGATTATTAGGCGGTGCTGGGGAAGATTCAGCGATCGCTGATGGTTCTGCATACGGCTGTAGTGTACGGACGACTGGCGGATGTGCGAGCAAAGTCTTTGCACCCTCAGGAGCAGGGCTGGTAACTTTGGATAATTTTTGAGGAAGCACTGAACCACCAGGTTCAAGGTGTGAGCCAGGCAAGGTATGTGTTTAAGTTCTGACAGGGCTATGACAGCCATAAAATTCCTTCTGTTATCACTGACTACCTTGCCTGCCTCAAGATGTACACTGCCCAGCCATGACTGAGTTTGTTGCTGCAAGTACTCGGCCAGTACTTCCGCGGTGTGTCTGTTGTCGCCCAAACACTTCATTTGTAACACAGCCTGCTGACGCTTACCACTAGCTGTTCGATAATGGGACACCTCATGTACAACACTGGCAGCTGCGTATGGAGTTGTCATGCAACTGCACTCTGTGGATGAGCTTTCGCTTAAAGAGGAGGAGGAGGAGGAGGGGTGGCGAACACCTACAGCCAACTGTTTCCTAGACCGTGGGCTAGGCAGATCTGTCCCACTATGGCTGTCCCCTGTGGACCCTGCATCCACCACATTAACCCAGTGCGCCGTGATGGACACGTAACGTCCCTGGCCATGCCTACTGGTCCATGCATCTGTTGTGAGGTGCACCTTTCCACTGACTGATTGCCTCAGTGCATGGACAATGCGGTCTTTGACATGCTGGTGGAGGGCTGGGATGGCTTTTCTCGCAAAGAAGTGCAGACTGGGTAGGTCATAGCGTGGTACTGCGTAGGCCATCTGGTCTTTGAAAGCTTCGCTTTCAACCAACCGGTAGGGCGTCATCTCTAACGAGATTAGTATAGCAATGTGGGCTTTCAAACCCTGTGTACGTGGATGAGAGGATGAGTACTTTCTTTTCCTAACGAGAGTCTCTTGTAGGGGGAGCTGGACTGGAGAGCTGCATATGGTGGAACTAGCGGTGGGGGTGGTGGACATGGCGGATTGAGAGAGGATTGGTGATGGTATTCTTGATGTTGGCCTACATACAGTGTTTCCTACCACCTTGTGATTCCCTGACTGCTTTGGCCTTGCGACGATACCTCCACATGTAATGCTGGTGGTGTCCTAACCGGTGGGCTTACAGTGAGGGAAGCAATGTGCGTTGCTGACAACCTTCATTCTGAGCAGGTGCACCAACGGTACGGGACATTTGGTAGTTAGTCCAGGCTTGCAAGTGCATGCTGGTTAAATGTCTAAGCATGCACGTTGTATTTAAATTTTGAAGATTCTTCCCTCTGCTAAAGGTCTTTGAGCATTTCTTACAGATAACTTTTGACTGATCATTCGGATCTTGGTTAAAAAATTGCCACACTACACTCTTCCTACTATGGAATACCTTTTCAGGCATTGCACGCTGTGCTACTTTCACCGGATGGCCACGCTGTCCTTAAACTGTTTTTGTTTTTGACAAACGTTTTTGGCCTGATACGGGCCTGCCAGATGACAGCTGTTGTGATGTAGATGGCTGCTGCGGATCATCCTCCTCCTCTTCTGAGCTACTGAGCTACTGGCAGCGGCACCCTCTTCTTCCAATGGCTGCCAATCTGGGTCAACAACTGGGTCATCTATCACCTCCTCTTCAATGTCATGTGCACCTTTCTCTGTGTCACCGTGTAAGGTGCTATAGCGTTCGGGACGGGGCTCCATAGTCTCATCAGGGTCAGATTCTGGCTCAGTACACTGCAAGGGCAATGTAGTGATTTGAGTCAATGGAACAGCATAATAATCTAGCTGTGGCTGTGTATCAATGCACTCCATGTCCGATTCATCTTGTAATGGGCAGTTAACAATTTCTCTTTCTAACCCAGGGACGGTATGTGTAAAGAGCTCCATGGAGCAACCTGTAGTGTCGCCTGATGCATCCTTCACTTTTAGTTAGGGTGAAGGACACAAGGAAACGTCTTGTTCCTGACCAGGAGCATCCACTGACGACTCGCTGCTTTTATATTTTGAACTTTCTGAAGAGGAGGCGAAAGAGCTAGAGGCTGAGTCAGCAAGGAAAGCCAAAACTTTTTCCTGCGGCTCTGGCTTTAAAAGCTGTTTTCCTACTCCCAGATAAGGGAGCCTTCGAGGCCTCGTGTAGCCAGACGATGACGCTGGCTCAACACCTCCAGCCTTAGGTGCTATTGTGCTTTTGCCACTACCACCAGATGCACCACCACCACCACCACCATCAGTACGCGTTACCTTGGTTTCTGCTTGCCTGAACTTGGGGATTTTGTCCCCTGTTACTCTTCTGGGTAGTATTGTATTCCATGGCTCAACTATGGGTCATTTAACCTGCTAATTATACATACTCTTGGCACCGCCTGGTCTGCCTAATTGCTGGGGGGTTATCTCCAAGTGTTTCCACCAGTGGTCTCCTATGGGTCAATATGTTACACTGCAGCTAGGCATTCTTTCCGCTCTACATTTCCATTAGTTTTGGTGGTTTAGGGCAGTCTGCGTCTGTGTCTTGGTCATGATATGTCCTTATTCTAGTCCCATGAGCCAGGAGATAGGTTTTTCTTTCATGTTTCATGCAGGCATGTGATTGTGTATTGAAATACTATATATCTATATTTATACATGGACCAAGTTGTTTATTTGTATTGTTTTTAATTATGTTTTAAACTTTTGTGTGGTTTGCCAATAAAATTCTTGTTTTCTTATATGATTTACTGTTGTCTTATACGCCTGTGGTGTCCATATACATAGTGGCTTCTCTTTCCTTCTTTTCTTTTTGCCCAGTGTATAAAACAACGCAATGTAAGTGGCAGAAAGTGGCTGGCTGATATACGACAAACTAACAGGACTGAAATATATCCGCTTTGTGAGAATTTGAATCTCCCTTTTTTTTGGAGACTGAACCAAAACTCAGGCCCAGTGTATAAAACAACACAATGTAAGTGGCAGAAAGTGGCTGGCTGATATACAACAAACTAACAGGACTAAAGTATATCCACTTTGTGAGAATTTGAAATTCACTTGTTTTTTTGGAGGCTGAACCAAAACTCAGGCCATGTATAAAACAACGCAATGTAAGTGGCAGAAAGTGGCTGGCTGATATACGACAAACTAACAGGACTGAAGTATATCAACTTTGTGAGAATTTGAATCTCACTTTTTTTTTTGGAGACTGAACCAAAACTCAGGCCCAGTGTATAACACAACACAACGTACGTGGCAGAAAGTGGCTGGTTGATATACGACAAACTAACAGGACTGAAATATATCCACTTTGTGAGAATTTGAATCTCCTTTTTTTTGAAGACTGAACAAAAACTCAGGCCCAGTGTATAAAACAACACAATGTAAGTGGCAGAAAGTGGCTGGCTGATATACGACAAACTAACAGGACTAAAGTATATCCACTGTGTGAGAATTTGAATCTCACTGTTTTTTTTTTTGGAGACTGAACCAAAACTCAGGCCCAGTGTATAAAACAACACAATGTAAGTGGCAGAAAGTGGCTGGAAGATATATGAAAAAATACAAGGACTGTAGTAAAATTTCAGTCTCCCTTCAATGATCTCAGGACAAGTATGGCAGCAATAAAAAGGACTGCTGCACACAAAAGTGTGGACAAATAAACAAGATAACTGTGCAGAAAGGAGCAACAGGATTTTTGCTTTTAAAAAGCAGTTGGTTTGCACAGCAGTGTGCAAACAGCAATGCAGCTATCAGGGAGCCTTATAAGGCAGCCTAATAAGCTACAGAGCTGATGCACAAAAATATAGCCTCCACTGTCCCTGTAAAAAAAAGGTGGTGTTGGACAGTGGAAATCGCTACAACACAAGCAGTTTGGGGATTAATCTTCCTTCCCTAACTATATCCATTCTTCTGATGAAGCTGCAGCAACCTCTCCCTATGCTAAGATCGGCAGAAGTAAGATGGCAGTCGGCGTGCACGCCCCTTTATATCCCCTGTGATGCCACAGAAAGCAAGCCAATCACTGTCATGCCCTTCTCTAAGATAGTGGGGACCGAGACATATGTCATCACACTGCCCACACTCTGCGTCCTCCTTCATTGGCTGAAAAATGGTGCTGAAAGTGTCATACGAAACACGACTTTTGCGCGCAGATCGCCGACCTCATGGCCGATCCCACACTAGGATCGTGTCGGGTTTCATGAAATTTGAAATGAAAATTATTTTTGAATTTGTCCGATCCGTTTCGCTCAACCCTACCCTTTACACCTTTCTGCGCACTTTTGAAAAGGCTACTAAAATGGTTAGCGCTGAGGATACCATCATCAGCATCACTATTCCAGTCATCTATATGCTGGAGCAGACTTTGAATAACCTGCGGGAGGAGGTGTGGTCTCAGAGGAAGAGGAGGAAGCAGAGAAGGATGTGCAAGGGATAACATTGTCTCAAGGTTCCAGGCTGTTGTCACAAAGGTGGGTTCCAAGGGAGATTGGATTACTGCGATCTTGGGGAACTGGTGATAGCAGGCAAACTGATAGAGAAGGTGTAAGAGCTGAGGAACAAATGGAGGAGGAAGAGGCGATGGGCGAGCAGCTGTCAGGAGATGAAGAGGATAATCATCCCCTTTCTGTTGTTCATGGTTGGCGGGAGGGGAAGGAGGAAACAAGCATCATTGTTACCCCGCCACCAACATAGCATGGGCTTGGGAGAGCCAGACATATGAGTGCCTTGTTGTTGCACTATCTGCAACATGATCCCCGTGTAGTTATGATTCTAAATAGTGCTACCTACTGGGTTGTCACTCTGTTAGATCCATGTTATAAGACAAAATTTTACCAGATGCTTCCCGCCCTAGAAAGGATTCACGAATACTGGGGTATCGAAACACACTTTTACACAACCTTAATAGAGGTTTTACCCAAGACAGCAGTGAGGCACACAGTGTACATTGCAACTCTAGACTTCCAACCTACGACACATAAATTTGTCAACGCCAATACTTTAGCCGCAGCAGTAGTGTAAGTGGCAGAAGAAGTTTCTGTGAGTCCTTTGACACATTTTTGAGACCAGCTTGTGCACCAGCACAACAGAGTCCAAGTCTGACACCAGGTGAACGAATGGAGAGGATGGTGGGTGAGCATCTAGAACTGAACATCAATACTATCAGGGAGGGTTTGGACCCTATTACATTTTGGTCTTCAAAAATGGATGAGTGGACTGAGCTCACCTCTCAAGCCTTGGGGGTTTTATCATGCCTGGCAGCCAGTGTTCTTTAAGAACGTGTCTTCAGCAATGATGGTGGGGTCCTGACGGAAAAGCACAGCCGGCTGTCTCCTAAAAGTGTAGACCACCTAACTTTCATCAAGATGCACAAGTCATGGATCTCCAAGGACTATTGCACCCCAATCGCAGACTGTACAGACTAGGCAATGTTGTAGTTTGTAGTGTGCTGCATTGATCTTGCGTAATTGCAGTCTGTCATATCTTTTATGGGGCTTCTGTGCCTGCTGTTACTGCTGCTGCTTCAGAAGTTAAAACTATTTTGTGGAAACGAGAACAGTCATGGTTTGTCTATTATATTATTGATGCTAAATTGTTGGAAATGTGAACACTCTAGATTGATTCGACATCTGCTGGGTTGGTAGTAGTGGAAGAGATGGCAGTCCCCACTGTAATATTTCTACTCTGGTGAAATTGATTACACTTTGGTGTTGTCTGCCCCTAATTATTTTAAATTTGAAGACTCCTAGTTGGGTCTCCATCTGCTGGGTTGGCTGTAGTGGAAGAGATGTCGCTCCTCATTATACTTTTCTACTCTGTTGAAATTGATGCTATTTTGGTGGTGTCTGCCACTAATTTTTGGAAATGTGAAGATTCCAGATTGGGACTCCATTTGCTGAGTTTTTCTGTAGTGGAAGACCTGTCTCTCCCCATTATACTATTACTACTCAAGTTAAATCAATGCTACTTTGATGGTGTCTGCCACTAATTGTTGGATATTAGAACACTCCTGGTTGGGTCTCCATCTGCTGGTTTGGCTATAATGGAACATTATACTATTTCTACTGTCATGAAATTGAAGCTACTTTGATTTTTTAAATTTGAATACTCCTGGTTCCGTCTCCATCTGCTGGGTTGGCTGTACTGAAATACGTGTCAGTCCCCATTACACTATTTCTACTCTGTTGAAATTGATACTTTGGTAGTGTCTGTCATTAATTGTTGGAAATTAGAACGCTCATCATTGGGTCTCCATCTGCTGGTTTGGCTGTAGTAGAACAGATTTCACTCCCCATTATACTATTTCTACTCTCATGAAATTGATTCCACTTTGATGGTGTCTGCTCCTAATTATTTTAAATTTGACGACTCCTTGTTTGGTCTCCATCTGCTGGGTTGGCTGTACTGGAAGATGTGTCAGTCCCTATTATACTATTACTACCCTGTTGAAATTGATGCCACTTTGGTTGTGTCTGCCACTAATTGTTGGAGATGTGAACACTCCTGGTTTGGTCTCCATCTGCTAGGTTGGCTGTAGTGGAAATGATATTGCTCCCCATTATACTATTCCTACTTTGGTTAAATAGATGCCAGTTTGTTTGTATCTGGCTCTAATTGTTGGAAAGGTGAATGCTCCTGATTGAGTCTCCATCTGCTGGGTTGTCTGTAATGGAAGACGTGTCGGTCCCTATTATATTATTTCTACTCTGTTCAAAATTATGCCACTTTGTTGGTGTCTGCCACAAATGTTTGGAAATGTGTGCACTCCTGGTTCGGTCAGCTGGTTTGGCTGTAGTGGAAGAGGTGATGGTCCCTATTATCTATTACTACTCTGATTAAATTGTTGTCACTTTGATGGTGTCTGCCACTAATTGTTGGTAAATAGTGAACACTCCATATTTGGTCTACACCTGCTGGGTTGGCTGTAGAGGAAGACGTGTCGGTCCCTATTATACTTTTTCTCCTTTCATGAAATTGATGCCACTTCAGTGGTGTCAGGTCCTAATTTTTTGAAATTTGAAGACTCCTGATTGGGTTTCCATCTGCTGAGTTGGCTGTAGTGGAAGAGATGTCACTTCCCATTATTCTATTTCTATTCTGGTGAAATTCATGCATCTTTATTGGTGTCTGCTACTAATTGTTAGACATGTGAACACTACTGACTGGGTCTCCATCTGCTGAGTTGGCTGTAGTGGCAGAGAATTTGCACCCCATTATACTATTTTTACTATTGTGAAATTGATGCTACTTTGTTGGTGTCTGCCTCTATTTGTTGGAAATGTGAACACTCCTGATTGGGTCTCCATCTGCTGAGTTGGCTGTAGTAAAAGAGATGTCGCTACCCATTATACCATATCTCATCTGGTGAAATTGATACTACTTTGTTGGTGCCTGCCTCTAATTGTTGGAAATGTGAGTGCTCCTGATTGGTTCTCCATCTGCTGGGTTGGCTGTAGTGGAAGAGATGACGGTCCCTATTATACTATTTCAATTCTGGAGAAATTGATACCACTTTATTGGTGTCTGCCACTATTTTTTGGAAATGAGTAGACTCCTGGTTGGGTCTGCTTCATGTGTGTTACCTGCAACAGTAGGCCTCTGGGACCAGCAGGCCTCAACTACCCATTTTGCTACCCTTGCATTTTTCTTACAATAGTAGGATACGAAACTGATATTTGTGCGACCTGAGTGTGACTGAGCATCAAAGCACGTTGAACTGTTGCATGTTGTATCAGGGCTCCCAGCACAGCAGGCCTAAACCAATCCCTCACCCATCTCATCTTAATTTGTAGTTAATCGAATTTTCAAGGGTTTATCTCGACAGAGAGAAGCCAGAAGACCACAGGGAATAATTTCTCCTACTCCTGCACTGATTAGAAGCATTGAAGCTTCATACTAAACTGTGTAAATTTCTTTTGGCAGTACAGGGGCTAATCTGCTTAGTTGAGAGGTCCTGGAGCATTAAGGGAAGGAGCCCCTTGTCCCCAGGACACCCGACAACAGAGTCATGATCCATTAAAGGGAACCTGTCAGTAGGATTGTGCACAGTAACCTACAGACAATGTCAGGACAGCACCGTTATACTGATTAAAATGATACCTTGGTTGATGAAATCTGTCTTGTGGTTGTTGTTTAACCTCTATTTTCAGTTTTGGGTTAATGATATGCTTGTACTTTGGGGTGAGTCTGTGGGGGTCTTCATGTGGTGCACTAATTTATCTATATGGCGTCTGACAGGTAACTGATCCCTCAGTAACCTGCCCCCCTAGTTTACATAATGAATATTATATATGCAGCTTGAAAAAAAAATCCCTTTCTGCAGGTAGGCACCTGTGCTGCAGCATAATCACATATATAATTGTATAAGTGTATTTATTCCTCTTCATTTCATGTTATCCATAAATTCCTAAAAAAAAAAAATCAGTTTGAAAACGGTCGCACCTGCGCAGTAGCAGCTATCGGCAATCAGATATCTGCAACTGCGCAGGCGCCGGCGGCACTGTCTTGCTAGAGAAAAAGAAAAAAATTTCCTCCTCCAAGATGGTGCCACCGGCGCCTGCAGAGTTGCAGCTATCGAATCGCCTATAGCTGCAACTGCACTGGCGCAGGCAGTGCCATTTTTGTGGAGACATTTTTTTTCTCTAGCAAGATGCTAGTTCCTTTTAAGGATCCTGCTCTGACAGGGCAACTGCAGCAACTCAGCCTGGAGGTGACAGATCTATAGACTGTCATTTTGCAGCACCCTAACATGTCAGGTTTGTGGACCATGACTCCCATGAAACCCTTAGTGGAGCCCAAGGTCACTTTGCTTGACAGGTTACCTGAGGCATAACAAGTTTGCTGTTTTCAGGGAGACATATAAACTATACTTCAGATTATGACATTGTTCCTCAGGAACTGAGGAGCAATTGGTGAGGATCATAATGGAGAGGATAATAATCTCGCTCCTTGAGGGTGACCCCAAACATGGGCATTCTCTCTCTGTCTTATTCCCAGTCGTTCCAGATGGTGGAGGAATATTTTCTGACACTAGGTCATAAATACGACCACCGCAACTGCTTCTCCCTGGCTGAGTTCACACTATGTCACCTTTAGAAGGGAGACTGGCCGGCAGAGGACTATGGTCCACTGACAGTAAGTGGAATGACCCCGTGCTCCATAGCTAATTCTGTGATGGGCTGTTAGTAAGGGTGAAGGATGCATTAGCCCTGTATGAGACTCCAAGATCACCACCTTACCAGAGACATAAAGAGACACCCCAATAAGTGGGAGATCTTGAGCCAAGGGAAACCTGGTCTGAGTCATGTGAGTTACCCATGCAGTTGGGTGTGGCCACTCATTCTGGAATGCAGTCTGTTGTTCAGCGCAGTGGGGAGTATGTTTTTACTGTAGTAGTAGTAAAAGCTATTTTGTGTGCACATGTCTTTCCCTATCACTGTAAACAGCTGCTGGAAAACTAAGGAGCCTGGGTTGCGGGGAGGTTAGCAACCAAGGTGTACTTATCTCCTCCATGGGTAGGATACAATTTTTTCAGCCTGCTGAGAGCCATCTGGACAAAAATAAGGTGGTTATTTCTGCCTTTCTGGAAGGTGGAGTGGAGTTTAACTTGATCGATGCTAGGTTCATCCAGGTCCAAGGGCCTAAAACTACATACACTGTACTATACCAATAATCACCATTGACACTGCACCCTTTAGACCAGGGCATTTTACTCAAGGTATCCAGGGGTTACTTCCACAGGTAGAGGTCATGCACTCAGAAGATATTGACTGTTATGTGCTAGAGGGTATGCCCTCTCCTGTGGTTCTTCCTTGGCTCAATCTGCACAACCCTGTGGTAGATTGGCAGACTTTAGAGGTGATAAAGTGGAGTAAATATTGTGAAGAACACTGATTGAGCACCTGGCTTGCAAGAGTGTATACCCAGTCTGTGCCTTTGGGGATGTGGAGCGCCCCCACACCACCGCAGGGCCGAGGGGTACCCGGAGCCGGGCCTCTGAGTCTCGGTTCTGGGGTTGTCATGGTGGCTAGACCCGGTCCGTGGCCCTGTCCATCAGTGGGGGACGTCCGGTGTAAATACGTGGTGTTGTAACGGTGCAGTTGTGGGGTGCAGGTCGCGGTAAATAACGAGGACACCAGGTTGCAGTCTCTTTACCTCTTTACTGAAGATCTCTGGGTCCTCAGTCCAGAATACGGTTCACCAGGCTGCGCAAGTCCGGCCGGTCCAATGGCACTTCCAGAGTTCTCCTCGCAGGTGGAAATCGGTGCCTTCCTACTAGCGCTATGTGTTGTAGTCCTTCCCTGCTGTGCTTACGGAAAGTACCCCACAACTGTTGTGTCTGTTTCTGATGTTCCCTCACACTCAAATTAGATGATGTTCTGCTAATCCTCCGTCCTTCCCCGATGTTCTGGTTGGGACGGCACCCGTTTGTCGGGTAGGCCTGGAGTTCTTCCGGGACCCTAGAGACGCCCCTCTCCCGCAATTGCCACCCAAGACTGCATAGGTGATATGTGTTTAGACAGCCCGCCTTAAACTGACTGTCCTGCCGCGGTTTGGAGTATTGCTTGAAGCTGAATATTATTCTACTCCCTCGGTGTTCCGGCCACCGGTAGTGCGCCTCAGCAGGATGTTGCTACGGTCTTACAGCACGACTCCTGCTGGTATTTCTCCTTTGCGTGATCTCGTTTCTCACTCAGCACAATCTATCTCGCTTCTAATCCTTTCTTGGGGACTGCCGCTTCCCGGAGCTGGCACGGTCCCGTAACGTTCTTTCTTGTTGCCAAGCCTCTGTCAGGATCCCACCCCTGACAGAGACCCTGCTGTATCTTCCCCCACAACACCCTCTGCCACAAGGTGTTGCCTGGTTCCAACCCAGTCAGCTTTCTGATCTAACTTCCTGCCTGACCCCCAGTTTACCCACTATGGTGGGGAGTGGCCTAATGAATAGCACCCTTAGCTCCCCCTGGAGGCCCAGCTGTGAAATGTATTGGTGTCTGTGATACCTGGTCAGATGAACTCCTTCAGTGCCATCGAACGCACCATGGCTCCCCATAGTGGCGGAGCCACAGTACTGCAACGACCAGGACTCTGGGGCGCTGCAGATGTGTTCTTGGAGCATGGATGCCATGAACTTCCTCTCCATCATCCTTATGACTGCACCTTTAACTTTGTCTCTGGAGCCAACCTGCCAAAGAGCAAACTATATAATATCTCTGATCCAGAGAGGCAGACAATGAAGGACTATTTCGCGGAAAGTTTGGCAAAGGGTCATATCAGACCATCCTCATCCCCAATTGCTGATAGGTTTTTCTTTGTACACCCCTGCCTAGATTTCCATGAACTCAATTAAATCACGGTCCAGGATCCATATCTGCTCCTTCTCATCATGGACCTCTTTAATCAGATTGTAGGAGCAATATGGTTAACTAAACTGGATCTCAGGAGTCATACAATCTTATTCGTATTAAACAGGGGGATGAGTGGAAAACAGCTTTCAATATGCCTGAGGGACACTATGAGAACCTTGTGATGTCATTTGTGTTGGTGAATGCGCCAGCAGTAATTCAGCACTTTGTAAATTGCATCTATAGTCAGCGGGTAGGTAGATTTACTGTAATCTATCTTGATGACATATTAATTTATTCACCTGACCTTGAGTCACATCAGGTACATGTCAGGCAGGTCTTACACATACTCAGAGACAATAAATTATTTGTCAAACCAGAGAAATGTATGTTGCCGATTGAGGAGATCCCTTTTCTATGATATGTGTTATCGTCCACCAGTTTTACCATGGATCCGGGCAATACTTGGTAGGGATCTTCCTGTGAAGTTGAAAGTGTTACAAAGGTTTTTGGATTTCACAAACTACTACCGTAGGTTCATGAAAAACTTTTTGCTAGTGGCCAAACCTCTGACAGATATGACCAGGAAAGGCACAGACTTTTCCAAGTGGTCCAGTCCGGCCAGGGAGGCATTCAATACCCTGAAGGAGTGTTTTGCATCTGCGCTGATTCTAATACAGCCTGACATCACTCAGCCTTTTATTGTAGAAGTTGACGCATATGAAGTGGGGATCGGGGCTGTATTGTTGCAGGGTGTGTCTCCGGTAAATGGCATCCATGTGCATACTTTTCTAAAAAAACCCTGTCATCTGCGGAGATAAATTATAACATTGGTAGCAGGGAACTCTTGGCAATCATGGAGGCCTTTGAAGAGTGGCATCATTTTCTGGAGAGGGCAATTCATCTGGTTATGGTAATCACAGGTCATAAGAATCTCGTATATATCTAGAGTCCGCGAAACGTCTACCATCTCAACATACATATAGGCCAGAGGACAAGAACATTAAGGTGGATGCCTTATCTCTTTGTTTTCCTGGGGGTGGAGATAATTGTGAAGAAGTTCCTATACTACAAAAAGGGGTGGTTATTGTGTCTATATGCTCTGATCTTGAAAAAGAGGTTGTTGACACTCAGGGGGACGCAACTGTTGCCTGTCTATTAGGCAAACTGCTTGTGCTTGCGAATATCCCTCTGAGAGTTCTTGGTGAACATCATGGTTCACTCTTGGCTAGACATCCCAGTAATAAAGCCACCACAGATCTTCTTACTCACCATTTTTGTTGGCCAGGGGTACATCAGGATGTCTGGGAGTATGTAGTCACCTGCAGTGTCTGTGCGCGTTCTTAAACCTCTCAAATTTGTCCGTCTGGATCTCTCAAACCATTGGTGATTTCCAGTAGACCTTGGAATTATTTATCGGTCAATTTTATCACTGATGTACCCATGTTGGCAGTTAATATTGTAATTTTGGTGGTGGTGCCACTTTACCTAATGCCAAGACTTTGGCGCAAGTTTTAATCAGTGAGATTGTTAAATTACATGGAATCCCTACAAATATTGTGCATGACAAGGGGATGCAGTTTATTTCCAAATTTTGGAGGGCGTTTTGCACTCATTTGGGAATCCACCTGTCATTCTCTTCAGCATTTCATCCACAGTCTAATGGGTAAACTGAATGGATTAACAAGAATGTTGAGAATTATCTTAAGTGTTTGGTGTCTGAGAATCAGGAGGATTGAGATACCTACTTACCTCTTGCTGAATTTGCAGTAAATAATTGTTATCATCAGTCTACTGGTAAGTCCCCTTTTTCGGGGCATAAGGGTTCCAGCCTCAGTTCAGCTCATTTAATAGGAATCGTTCTTGTGAAAACCTGAAGAACGATTTTCATCATCAATTACGTCTGTGTGGCATGGGGTTATTAATAATTTGAGAAAGATAGGGTCCAAGTATAAGAGTGTGAAGATGTCTGGTGGGTCAACACCTCTGTGTTACATAGTAACATAGTTATTAAGGTTGAAGGAAGACTTTAAGTCCATAAAGTTAAACCCATAGCCTAACCTAACATGCCCTAACATGTTGATCCAGAGGCAGGCAAAAGAAACCCATGTGGCAAAGAGTAAGCTCCACATCGGAGAAAAAATTCCTTCCCGGCTCCACATATGGCAAACAGACTTGTTCCCTGGATCAACGACCTATCAAGAATCTAGTATATATAACCTGTAACGTTATATTTTTCAAGAAAGGTATCCAGTCCCCTCTTAAATTTTAGTAATGAATCACTCATTACAACATCATATGGCAGAGAGTTCCATAGTCTCACTGCTCTTACAGTAAAGAATCTGCATCTGTTATTATGCTTAAACCTTCTTTCCTCCAGACGTAGAGGATGCCCCCTTGTCCCTGTCTCAGGTCTATGATTAAAAAGATCATTAGCCTTTGTTTTTCCAAACTAAACAGCCCCAAGTGTAATAACCTATCTTGGTATTGCAGACCCCCCAGTCCTCTAATAACCTTGGTCGCTCTTCTCTGCACCTGCTCTAGTTCAGCTATGTCTTTCTTATACACCGGAGACCAGAACTGTACACAGTATTCTAAGTGTGGTCGAACTAGTGACTTGTATAGAGGTAAAATTATGTTCTCCTCATGAGCATCTATACCTCTTTTAATTCATCCCATTATTTTATTTTCCTTTGTAGCAGCTGCCTGACACTGGCCACTAAATGTGAGTTTGTCATCCACCCATACACCCAGGTCTTTTTCATTGATGGTTTAGCCAACTGTTTTAGAATTAAGCACATAGTTATACATCTTATTACTTCTACCCAAGCGCATGACCTTACATTTATCCCCATTAAAGCTCATTTGCCATTTATCAGCCCAAGCTTCTAGTTTACATAAATGATCCTGTAATATAAAATTGTCCTCCTCTGTATTGACTGCCCTGCTGTTTACTGTAATCTGCAAATATTGAAATTCTGCTCTCTATGCCCCCTATAAGATCATTAATAAATATGTTAAAAAGACAAGGGCCCAATACCCTGTGGTACCCCACTGCTAACCGCGACCCAGTCCGAGTGTGCTCCATTAATAACCACCCTTTGTTTCCTATCCCTAAGCCAGCTCTTAACCCACTTACACATATTTTTCCCTATCCTCATTATTCTAATTTTATGTATCAACCTTTTGTGCGGCACAGCATCAAAAGCTTTTGAAAAGTCCATATACACTACGTCCACTGGGTTCCCTTGGTCCAGTCCGGAACTTACCTCTTCATAGAAGCTTATCTGATTAGTCTGACAGGAACGGTCCCAAGTAAACCCATGTTGATATTGGGTCATGAGTAGTGTTGAGCATTCCTATACCGCAAGTATCGGGTATCGGCCGATACTTGCGGTATCGGAATTCCGATACCGGGATTCCGATACTTGCCGCGTATCGGATACCGGAATCGGAAGTTCACAGATTCAAACTGCACAAATTCAGCCAATGAGAATGATTCCAAGTGTGGGCACATCCTGTTCAGCATGGAGGGCATGAAACTACTGGCAAGGCTGTGATTGGCTGCTGAAATGATGTCATGATGCAGTTTAAAAGTCGCTGGCGCCATTTTGCGCTCACTCTGCTGTGAATTCAGTTAGTGACAGGACGCTGTTTGCTGACTGAGGGCCAGTTTAGAGATAGCGATTTGCTTCTTTGTGCTTTTCAAAGGCTAATTTAGCAACCGCTGTG
This sequence comes from Ranitomeya variabilis, assembly GCF_051348905.1. Classification (NCBI taxonomy): domain Eukaryota; kingdom Metazoa; phylum Chordata; class Amphibia; order Anura; family Dendrobatidae; genus Ranitomeya; species Ranitomeya variabilis. Next base: position 347,958,823 of record NC_135235.1, read on the forward strand.
TTCACCTACTATTCACCTTGCTTTTGCCTTGTAGCGCTGTTTTCACAGCGATCTGCAAGGTCTGTGTGTGTGTGTGAGTGCAGCCCACTCTCTAGTCTGAGTGCAGCCACATAGGCCATCCATAGCTGGTTGTATTCAGTTCAGGGAGGGTGGTTCATTGCCTCATACTGTTCTTTTTTTTTTTTTTCCAAGTAGTGTAGTCTGCTGCTAATTTTTTCAAAAAATTCCTATTAGTGTCTTTCCACCCGTCTCCAGCTAGTTTGTGGAAAAACACTACATAGGATAACGTAGAGGAGGGTTTTTGGGCCTTGCAGCGCCGTTTACGGCTGTCTGCACGGTCTCCGTGTGACTGCAGCTCGCCCTGTAGTCTGTGAGCAGCCATAGCCTGGTTGTCTCCAGCTCAGGGTTCTTCACTGCGTCATACCGCAAAATCAATTTTCATTTTGTTTTAAGTAGTGCAGGCTGCTGCACATTTTTTCAAAAAATTCCTATTAGTGTCTTTCCACCCGACTAGAGCTAATTTGTGGAAAAACACTACATAGGATAATGTAGAGGAGGGTTTTTGGGCCTTGCAGCGCCGTTTACGGCTGTCTGCACGGTCTCCGTGTGACTGCAGCTCGCCCTGTAGTCTGTGAGCAGCCATAGCCTGGTTGTCTCCAGCTCAGGGTTCTTCACTGCGTCATACCGCAAAATCAATTTTCATTTTGTTTTAAGTAGTGCAGGCTGCTGCACATTTTTTCAAAAAATTCCTATTAGTGTCTTTCCACCCGTCTCCAGCTAACTTGTGGAAAAACACTACATAGGATAACGTAGAGGAGGGTTTTTGGGCCTTGCAGCGCCGTTTACGGCTGTCTGCACGGTCTCCGTGTGACTGCAGCTCTATCTGTTGTCAGTTCAGCCCCCAAAAAATAAATAAATAATAAAGTTCACCAAACACACCAGTGACACCACTTTACATTTGTGTAGGCCACATTAGCTCATATTAAAGTCTAGTCCACACTTTAGAAAATTAGTGTTTCTTATACCTGTTAGGAGTTGTTCAGGAATAAGCACACAAAGTACTTTTCTGCTTATCTTTATCAGTCAACCAAGATGAAGAAGGCAGTGAGTAAGGCACGTGGGCGTGGGCGCGGAGCAGACAGGGGACGTGGGGATTCTGTGCCTGCTGTGGGCACCGGTGACTCATCAGCACCCACTTTCACCAGGGAACAGTCATTCATGCGCAGCTTTGTCGCAGAGCGCCGTACACCGCTGCTGCGTGAAGAACAAATTGAAGCCGTTGTCGGATGGATGGCAGCTAATGCATCAACTTCAATTAGTGCCACATCCTCTCAGACACAGAGCACTGGAGAGCAGCCATCTGTCTCTTCACCACCTGCCAAATTGCCCAGGCAGACAGAGAGCCCAGGACAGGAGCCGTCTCTACTTCTGTTCTCTGAATCTCTTGGCTTGGAAACAGGGGGCCAGCCAAGCAGCATTGGAGAAATGGAAGAAGAGGCAGGGTGCAGTGATGCCCAACAGCTTTTTCTCTCTTCCTCTGAAGAGGCGGGTGGGCCAGTGGCTCCGTTCACCACATCGCAGGCCGCATCAGCTGATGATGACACTCAGGTGCCACTTACTGGTGCGTGCTCTGCTGCTGAGACTACCCAGGAGGAGCAGTTGGGGGCAGAGGGTAGTGTAGATGATGAGGTCCTTGACCCATCTTGGCGTGAGGGACAGGAAGGTGTTGGGAGCAGCTCTGAGGAAGAGATTCCCCGTACGGCCCAAAGAGGGAGAGGGAGGGGGGAGACTGCGGATCCTGCAGCCTCCGCTTTGGCACCCGTTAGGAGCATGTCTCTTCCAAAAGCCAAAAAGGGCGCTCCCAAGATTTGCAGTGCCTGGTCCTTTTTTGACACAGTTGCAGATGACATTTGCTATGTCAAATGCAAGGTGTGTCATCAAAAAGTCAAAAGAGGGAAAAATGTCAGCAACCTCAATACCTCCAACATGTGGAAACATGTGCGGAACAGGCACGCGGCGGAGTTACAAAAACACACTGAAGAGCTAGGCCAACCAACAGCGGCAGCTACCACCTCTTCAGCTCATGTTGCCTCTTCCTCCAGCTCACACGCAGCTGGTTCGGCTTCCTCCCAGGATCGCCGTGGAAGAACCTCTGGCCCTGTTGTCCAGAGACCCGCTGTAATTCCACCCGCAGCACCACTTTCCCAGTCATCCACACACTCCCAGCCCAGTCTACAGCCATCGGTAGTACAGGCATGGGAGAAAAGGCGGCCTTTCTCGTCAAACCACCCACGAGCACAGGCTCTGACTGCAGGCATTGCCAAACTTCTGTCACTGGAAATGCTGTCATTCAGGCTGGTGGAGACTGACAGCTTCCGTGACTTGATGTCATTGGCAGTCCCACAGTAGAATGTACACAAAAGCCGCTTTTACTTCAGCAGGCAAGCCGTCCCTGCCCTGCACAAGCATGTGGAGGGACACATAAAACACGCGCTACTGAACGCCGTCAGTAGCAAGGTCCACCTCACCACCGATGCGTGGACCAGTCAACATGGACAGGGGCGATACCTTTCCCGCACTGCCCATTGGGTTAATGTAGTTGAGCCGGGTACAGATCGTGCTAGTGGCGCAGGACTAAGGATTGCAGGAATCCATTCTGTACGCATTGACTCCTCCTCTTACACCAGTTCCTCAGAATCATCGCTGCAGGAGCCGTCACAGTCCACCTCCACATGGACCCGTGATGAACGTTTACCTGTTACGACCGACATGAGCACAGCCGTGGCCAAACGTCAACAGGCCGTCTTGAAATTAATTTATTTGGGGAATCGAAGCCACACAGCGCAGGAGCTCTGGAATGCCATCAAGCAGGAGAGCGATGTGTGGTTTGTGCCAGCGAATCGCCAGCCAGGCATGGTAGTGTGTGATAATGGCCGAAATCTGGTGGCAGCTCTGGGCCTCGGCAACCTCACTTACATCCCATGTCTGGCACATGTGCTCAATTTGGTCGTGCAGAGTTTTTTGAGGGACTATCCGGATCTTGATGCACTGCTGCACAAGGTCCGCCTAGAGTGTGCTCACTTGCGGCGTTCCAGCATGGCAAAAGCGCGCATTGCGGCTCTGCAGCGCCGACACCGCCTGCCGGAACATCGCATCATATGTGACCTACCTACCAGGTGGAATTCCACGTTACATATGTTGGAGCGGTTGTGTGAGCAGCAGCAAGCTGTAATGGAGTACCAGCTGCATCAGGCGCAAAGAAGTCGCACTCCGCGCCGTACAGACTTCACAACCACAGAGTGGGCCACTATGAATGACGTCTGCCAGGTTTTGCGTCCCTTTGATTATTCCACGCGGATGGCGAGTGCAGATGATGCACTAGTCAGCATGACTGTCCCCCTTATCTGCCTGCTTGAAAAATCACTGCAAGCGCTAAGGGATGATGTTGTGGAAGAGGTGGAGGATGAGGATTCAGCATTTCCATCATCTAATGGACAGTCAGCGCCACGTGGTTCCTCACAAACGCGTAGGCAGGGGACAGTTTGTGAGGAGGATGAGGAGGAGTCAATGGAGGAGGAAGACATCCGTCCAGAGGAGGGAGTTACACAATTGTCCAGTACTCAGTGTGTACAGCGAGGGTGGGGTGATGACGAGCGGGCAGAGATCACGCCTCCAGCAGGGGACAGCGTTTCTTGGGCAGTTGGCAGTCTGCAGCACATGGTGGATTACATGCTGCAGTGCCTGAGAAACGACCGCCGCATCGCCCACATTCTCAACATGTCTGATTATTGGGTGTTCACCCTCCTCGATCCTCGCTACCGGGACAACGTAGAAAGCCTCATCACACTGTTGAACCGGGAGCGAAAAATGCGGGAGTACCAAGACACACTGGTGAATTCCATCATCTTCTCCATTCCAACTGAGAGAAGTGCTGCTAGTGCATTCCAAAGCAGCTCAGTGTGTCCAGGCAGTGGTGGAGGCTCTGCACAAAGAGGGAGCAGAAGCAGTGCCTCTGCCCAAGGCAAGACCAGTATGGCCCAACTGTGGCACAGTTTTCTGTGCCCGCCACAAAAGTCTACACCATCACAGACGGCTCCAGTCAGCAGGAGGCAACGGTTCCGTCAGATGGTGACAGACTACATGTCTTGCCCTCTTGCTGTACTCCCAGACGGCTCTTCACCTTTCAAGTTTTGGGTCTCAAAGCTGGATACATGGCCAGAGCTAAGCCAGTATGCATTGGAGGTGCTGTCTTGCCCTGCGGCCAGTGTATTATCGGAAAGTGTCTTTAGTGCTGCAGGTGGTGTACTAACTGACCGTCGCATGCGACTATCCTCTGATAACGTTGACCGGCTTACTTTCCTGAAAATGAACAAGGCCTGGATCTCGCAGGAATTTGCCACTCATCTTCCTGATTAAATAATTAGGTGACTGTCTACAGTATCCAGGTCTCCTGTTGTGTTCATCTTTCTACCACCTGAACTTTAATTCCTGGGCTCCAACACCGCCAGTTGAGGCTCAGAAGTGCCATCTGCACAGTCAAAACATACGACCCAGTGTTATTGGGTTTCAGTAACGTCAGCTGATCCCCAGCTGTGTAGCCGGCAATGTGTCCTGCGACCGCCACGCTGACACAACAACTGAAATGTAAGGGAACCTGTCCCCCCCCACCCAAGGCGTTTGTTACTGAAAGAGCCACCTTGTGCAGCAGTAATGCTGCACAAGGAAAAGGTAGCTATTTTTGTTTAGCTCCTTGCACACGCAGAACTTAACACTTATAAAATGTGTCCACTGATACCGTAAAACCGTCCCGGAGGTGGGACTTTCCTTCGTAATATGACGCAGCACAGCCGTCATTCCTACCCCCTTGGCGCCGTGCCCCGGCTCCTCAGCGTTGTTTGATTCCGTCCCGGAGCCTGCGCTGTTATGTTATCCCTTGGCCAGGCACACTTAACGCTGCCCATCTTCTGACATCATTTGGTGTCAGGCTAGCTGCGCCTGTGCATCCGCGCTGGCCGAGATCCCGCCTCGCAGTGTCTTCTGATTTAATCCCACTGGGGGCCTGAGATCCATGGACATGCGCAGTGCATATCTGAACCTCCGCCTCTCACTCATCTCCCTACGCCTTCTTCAGACTGTGCGCCGTCAGCTGATCCCTAATAACATGCCACGGCCGTGACGCCGCACAGTCTGAAGAAGCCGTAGGGAGGGGAGTGAGAGGCGAGGATATGCACTGCGCATGGCCACGGATCCCAGGCCCGCGGTGGGATTACATTAGACGACACTGCGAGGCGGGCTCTCGGCCAGTGCGGACGCACAGGCGCAGCCAGCCTGACACCAAATGATGTCAGAAGATGGGCAGCGCTAAGTGTGCCTGGCCAAGGGATAACATAACAGCGCATGCTCCGGGACGGAATCAAACAACGCTGAGGAGCCGGGGAACGGCGCCAAGGAGGTAGGAATGACAGCTGTGCTGCGTCATATTATGAAGGAAAGTCCCACCTCCGGGACGCTCTCACGGTTTCAGGGGACACATTTTATAAGTGATTAGTTCTGTGTTTGCAAGGAGCATCATAAAAAGAGAAACCTTTTCCTTTTGCATCTTTTGTGCTGCACAAGCTGGCTCTTTCAGCTACAAACGCCTTGGGGGGGGGATAAAGGTTCCCTTTCGACTTTCTCCAATCAGGCTTCGTCCTACATTGTGTTCCTCTGCTTCTCCTGCTGTCCCTGGGCTCCAACACCGCTAGTTGTTGCCTGGTAGTGCTGTACGCACAGTCCCAACAGTCCCTCCTCTGTTATTGGGGTTCAGTAACGTCAGCTGTTCCCCAGCTGTGTGTGTGGCAATCCTTCCTATCTCCTCCACCTCCTCCTCCCCCTCCTGTCCCTGGGCTCCAACACCGCTAGTTGCCTTCCAGAAGTGCTGTCCGCACAGTCCCAACAGTCCCTCCTCTGTTATTGGGGTTCAGTAACGTCAGCTGTTCCCCTGCTGTGTGTGTGGCAATCCCTCCTATCTCCTCCACCTCCTCCTCCTCCTGTCCCTGGGCTCCAACACCGCTAGTTGCCGTCCAGAAGTGCTGTCCGCACAGTCCCAACAGTCCCTCCTCTGTTATTGGGGTTCAGTAACGTCAGCTGTTCCCCTGCTGTGTGTGTGGCAATCCCTCCTATCTCCTCCACCTCCCCCACCTGTCCCTGGGCTCCAACACCGCTAGTTGCCGTCCAGAAGTGCTGTCCGCAAAGTCCCAACAGTCCCTCCTCTGTTATTGGTGTTCAGTAACGTCAGCTGTTCCCCTGCTGTGTGTGTGGCAATCCCTCCTATCTCCTCCACCTCCCCCTCCTGTCCCTGGGCTCCAACACCGCTAGTTGCCGTCCAGAAGTGCTGTCCGCACAGTCCCAACAGTCCCTCCTCTGTTATTGGGGTTCAGTAACGTCAGCTGTTCCCCTGCTGTGTGTGTGGCAATCCCTCCTATCTCCTCCCCCTCCCCCTCCTGTCCCTGGGCTCCAACACCACTAGTTGCCGTCCAGAAGTGCTGTCCGCACAGTCCCAACAGTCCCTCCTCTGTTATTGGGGTTCAGTAACGTCAGCTGTTCCCCTGCTGTGTGTGTGGCAATCCCTCCTATCTCCTTCACCTCCCCCTCCTGTCCCTGAGCTCCAACACCACTAGTTGCCGTCCAGAAGTGCTGTCCGCACAGTCCCAACAGTCCCTCCTCTGTTATTGGGGTTCAGTAACGTCAGCTGTTCCCCTGCTGTGTGTGTGGCAATCCCTCCTATCTCCTCCACCTCCTCCTCCTCCACCTGTCCCTGGGCTCCAACACCGCTAGTTGCCGTCCAGAAGTGCTGTCCGCACAGTCCCAACGGTCTCTCCTCTGTTATTGGGGTTCAGTAACGTCAGCTGTTCCCCTGCTGTGTGTGTGGCAATCCCTCCTATCTCCTCCACCTCCCCCTCCTGTCCCTGGGCTCCAACACCGCTAGTTGCCGTCCAGAAGTGCTGTCCGCACAGTCCCAACAGTCCCTCCTCTGTTATTGGGGTTCAGTAACGTCAGCTGTTCCCCTGCTGTATGTGTGGCAATCCATCCTATCTCCTCCACCTCCCCCTCCTGTCCTTGGGCTCCAACACCGCTAGTTGCCGTCCAGAAGTGCTGTCCGCACAGTCCCAACAGTCCCTCCTCTGTTATTGGGGTTCAGTAACGTCAGCTGTTCCCCTGCTGTGTGTGTGGCAATCCCTCCTGTCTCCTCCACCTCCCCCTCCTGTCCCTGGGCTCCAACACCGCTAGTTGCCATCCAGAAGTGCTGTCCGCACAGTCCCAACAGTCCCTCCTCTGTTATTGGGGTTCAGTAACGTCAGCTGTTCCCCTGCTGTATGTGTGGCAATCCATCCTATCACCTCCACCTCCCCCTCCTGTCCTTGGGCTCCAACACCGCTAGTTGCCGTCCAGAAGTGCTGTCCGCACAGTCCCAACAGTCCCTCCTCTGTTATTGGGGTTCAGTAACGTCAGCTGTTCCCCTGCTGTGTGTGTGGCAATCCCTCCTGTCTCCTCCACCTCCCCCTCCTGTCCCTGGGCTCCAACACCGCTAGTTGCCGTCCAGAAGTGCTGTCCGCACAGTCCCAACAGTCCCTCCTCTGTTATCGGGGATCAGTAACGTCAGCTGTTCCACTGCTGTGTGTGTGGCAATCCCTCCTATCTCCTCCACCTCCCCCTCCTGTCCCTGGGCTCCAACACTGCTAGCTGCCGTCCAGAAGTGCTGTCCGCACAGTCCCAACAGTCCCTCCTCTGTTATTGGGGTTCAGTAACGTCAGCTGTTCCCCTGCTGTGTGTGTGGCAATCCCTCCTATCTCCTCCACCTCCCCCTCCTGTCCCTGGGCTCCAACACCGCTAGTTGCCGTCCAGAAGTGCTGTCCGCACAGTCCCAACAGTCCCTCCTCTGTTATTGGGGTTCAGTAGCGTCAGCTGTTCCCTTCCTGTGTGTGTGGCAATCCCTCCTATCTCCTCCACCTCCCCCTCCTGTCCCTGGGCTCCAACACCGCTAGTTGCCGTCCAGAAGTGCTGTCCGCACAGTCCCAACAGTCCCTCCTCTGTTATTGGGGTTCAGTAACGTCAGCTGTTCCCCTGCTGTGTGTGTGGCAATCCCTCCTATCTCCTCCACCTCCCCCTCCTGTCCCTGGGCTCCAACACCGCTAGTTGCCATCCAGAAGTGCTGTCCGCACAGTCCCAACAGTCCCTCCTCTGTTATTGGGGTTCAGTAACGTCAGCTGTTCCCCTGCTGTGTGTGTGGCAATCCCTCCTACCTCCTCCACCTCCCCCTCCTGTCCCTGGGCTCCAACACCGCTAGTTGCCGTCCAGAAGTGCTGTCCGCACAGTCCCAACAGTCCCTCCTCTGTTATTGGGGTTCAGTAACGTCAGCTGTTCCCCTGCTGTGTGTGTGGCAATCCCTCCTATCTCCTCCACCTCCCCCTCCTGTCCCTGTGCTCCAACACCGCTAGTTGCTGTCCAGAAGTGCTGTCCGCACAGTCCCAACAGTCCCTCCTCTGTTATTGGGGTTCAGTAACGTCAGCTGTTCCCCTGCTGTGTGTGTGGCAATCCCTCCTATCTCCTCCACCTCCCCCTCCTGTCCCTGGGCTCCAACCCCGCTAGTTGCCATCCAGAAGTGCTGTCCGCACAGTCCCAACAGTCCCTCCTCTGTTATTGGGGTTCAGTAACGTCAGCTGTTCCCCTGCTGTATGTGTGGCAATCCCTCCTATCTCCTCCACCTCCCCCTCCTATCCCTGGGCTCCAACACCGCTAGTTGCCGTCCAGAAGTGCTGTCCGCACAGTCCCAACAGTCCCTCCTCTGTTATTGGGGTTCAGTAACGTCAGCTGTTCCCCTGCTGTGTGTGTGGCAATCCCTCCTATCTCCTCCACCTCCCCCTCCTGTCCCTGGGCTCCAACACCGCTAGTTGCCGTCCAGAAGTGCTGTCCGCACAGTCCCAACAGTCCCTCCTCTGTTATTGGGGTTCAGTAACGTCAGCTGTTCCCCTGCTGTGTGTGTGGCAATCCCTCCTATCTCCTCCACCTCCCCCTCCTGTCCCTGGGCTCCAACACCGCTAGTTGCCGTCCAGAAGTGCTGTCCACACAGTCCCAACAGTCCCTCCTCTGTTATTGGGGTTCAGTAACGTCAGCTGTTCCCCTGCTGTGTGTGTGGCAATCCCTCCTATCTCCTCCACCTCCTCCTCCTCCTCCTGTACCTGGGCTCCAACACCGCTAGTTGTTGTACAGAAGTGCTGTCCGCACAGAGCCAAACACCTCGCCAATGTGTTAGTGGGGTTCAGCACCGCCAGCTGTTCCCCTGCTGTGTATACGGCAACGTGTACTGCGACCGCCACGCAGGCACAACAAGTTAAATTTAAGGGAACCTGTCCCCCCCCCAGGCGTTTGTTACTGAAGGAGCCACCTTGTGCAGCAGTAATGATGCAAAGGGAAAAAGTGCCTCTTTTCGTGGTGCTCCTTGCACATGCTGAACCTAACACTTATGAAAAGTGTCCCCTCCTACCGTGATACCGTCCGGTTGGTGGAACTTTCCTTTGTGATGTGACGCAGCACAGCCATCATTCTTACCCCCTTGGCGCCGTGCGTCGCCTCCTCAGCGTTGTTTGAATCAGTCCCGGAGCCTGCGCTGTTAGGTTAGCCCTTGGCCATGCACACATTTTGCGCTGCCCGTCTTCTGACATCATTTGGTGTCAGGCTGGCTGCGCCTGTGCGGCCGCGCTGGACGAGATCCCGCCTCGTACTGTCTTCTGATTTAATCCCACTGGGGGCCTGAGATCCATGGACATGCGCAGTGCATATCTGAACCTCCACCTCTCACTCATCTCCCTACGGCTTCTTCAGACTGTGCGGTGTCAGCTGGTCCCTAATAGCATGCCACGGCCGTGACACCGCACAGTCTGAAGAAGCCGTAGGGAGGGGAGTGAGAGGTGAGGATATGCACTGCGCATGGCCACGGTTCCCAGGCCCGCGGTGGGATTACATTAGACGACACTGCGAGGCGGGCTCTCAGCCAGCACAGCCGCACAGGCGCAGCCAGTCTGACACCAAATGATGTCAGAAGACGGGCAGCGCAAAATGTGTGCATGGCCAAGGGCTAACCTAACAGCGCAGGCTCCGGGACTGATTCAAGCAACGCTGAGGAGGCGGCGCACGGCGCCAAGGGGGTAAGAATGACGGCTGTGCTGCGTCACATCACAAAGGAAAGTTCCACCTACCGGACGGTATCACGGTAGGAGGGGACACTATTCATAAGTGTTAGGTTCAGCATGTGCAAGGACCATAATTAAAAGAGCTAAGTTTACCTTTTCCAGCATTAGTGCTGTACACGATGTCTCTTTCAGCTACAAATGCTTGGGGGGGGGGTTAAAGTTTCCCTTTCAACTTGCTCCAGTGCAGGCTTCGGCCTACACTCTAATCCCTCTCCTCCTCCTGCTGACCCTGGGCTCTAACATCGCCAGTTGGGGCCCAAATGTGCTGGCTGCACAGAGCCAAACACCAGCCAATGTGTCAGTGGGGTTCAGCACCGCCAGCTGTTCCCCTGCTGTGTAGCCGGCAACGTGTCCTGCAACAGCCACGCAGGCACAAGAACTGAAATTGAAGGAAACCTGTCCCCCCTCCCCCAGGCGTTTCTACATTTTACAGCCACCTTGTACGACAGTAATGCTGCATGTGTGCAAGGTGGCTCAGAAACTTATTCTCCTTGCCCAGGTTGAACTGAACACGTCTAAAATGAGTCCTCTGCGACCATTAAAACGTCCCTCAGGTGTGATTTTCCTTTGTATTGACACGCAACAAGCTCCTTGGTAGCGCTGCCCGTCTTCTGGCATCATTGTTTGGCTGCCTGCACCTCTGCGGCCGCCTTGCCCCACACAACGCCCCTCGGTGTCTTATTTATTTGGACTGCGGACAGCACTTCTGGATGGCAACTAGCGGTGTTGGAACCCAGGGACAGGAGGGGGAGGTGGAGGAGATAGGAGGGATTGCCACACACACAGTAACGTCAGCTGTTCCCCTGCTGTGTGTGTGGCAATCCCTCCTATCTCCTCCACCTCCCCCTCCTGTCCCTGGGCTCCAACACTGCTAGTTGCCGTCCAGAAGTGCTGTCCGCACAGTCCCAACAGTCCCTCCTCTGTTATTGGGGTTCAGTAACGTCAGCTGTTCCCCTGCTGTGTGTGTGGCAATCCCTCCTATCTCCTCCACCTCCCCCTCCTGTCCCTGGGCTCCAACACCGCTAGTTGCCGTCCAGAAGTGCTGTCCGCACAGTCCCAACAGTCCCTCCTCTGTTATTGGGGTTCAGTAACGTCAGCTGTTCCCCTGCTGTGTGTGTGGCAATCCCTCCTATCTCCTCCACCTCCCCCTCCTGTCCCTGGGCTCCAACACCGCTAGTTGCCGTCCAGAAGTGCTGTCCGCACAGTCCCAACAGTCCCTCCTCTGTTATTGGGGTTCAGTAGCGTCAGCTGTTCCCTTGCTGTGTGTGTGGAAATCCCTCCTATCTCCTCCACCTCCCCCTCCTGTCCCTGGGCTCCAACACCGCTAGTTGCCGTCCAGAAGTGCTGTCCGCACAGTCCCAACAGTCCCTCCTCTGTTATTGGGGTTCAGTAACGTCAGCTGTTCCCCTGCTGTGTGTGTGGCAATCCCTCCTATCTCCTCCACCTCCCCCTCCTGTCCCTGGGCTCCAACACCGCTAGTTGCCATCCAGAAGTGCTGTCCGCACAGTCCCAACAGTCCCTCCTCTGTTATTGGGGTTCAGTAACGTCAGCTGTTCCCCTGCTGTGTGTGTGGCAATCCCTCCTATCTCCTCCACCTCCCCCTCCTGTCCCTGGGCTCCAACACCGCTAGTTGCCGTCCAGAAGTGCTGTCCGCACAGTCCCAACAGTCCCTCCTCTGTTATTGGGGTTCAGTAACGTCAGCTGTTCCCCTGCTGTGTGTGTGGCAATCCCTCCTATCTCCTCCACCTCCCCCTCCTGTCCCTGTGCTCCAACACCGCTAGTTGCTGCCCAGAAGTGCTGTCCGCACAGTCCCAACAGTCCCTACTCTGTTATTGGGGTTCAGTAACGTCAGCTGTTCCCCTGCTGTGTGTGTGGCAATCCCTCCTATCTCCTCCACCTCCCCCTCCTGTCCCTGGGCTCCAACCCCGCTAGTTGCCGTCCAGAAGTGCTGTCCGCACAGTCCCAACAGTCCCTCCTCTGTTATTGGGGTTCAGTAACGTCAGCTGTTCCCCTGCTGTGTGTGTGGCAATCCCTCCTATCTCCTCCACCTCCCCCTCCTGTCCCTGGGCTCCAACACCGCTTGTTGCCATCCAGAAGTGCTGTCCGCACAGTCCCAACAGTCCCTCCTCTGTTATTGGGGTTCAGTAACGTCAGCTGTTCCCCTGCTGTGTGTGTGGCAATCCCTCCTATCTCCTCCACCTCCCCCTCCTGTCCCTGGGCTCCAACACCGCTAGTTGCCGTCCAGAAGTGCTGTCCGCACAGTCCCAACAGTCCCTCCTCTGTTATTGGGGTTCAGTAACGTCAGCTGTTCCCCTGCTGTGTATACGGCAACGTGTACTGCGACCGCCACGCAGGCACAACAAGTTAAATTTAATTGAACCTGTCCCCCCCCCAGGCGTTTGTTACTGAAGGAGCCACCTTGTGCAGCAGTAATGATGCAAAGGGAAAAAGTGCCTCTTTTCGTGGTGCTCCTTGCACATGCTGAACCTAACACTTATGAAAAGTGTCCCCTCCTACCGTGATACCGTCCGGTTGGTGGAACTTTCCTTTGTGATGTGACGCAGCACAGCCGTCATTCTTACCCCCTTGGCGCCGTGCGTCGCCTCCTCAGCGTTGTTTGAATCAGTCCCGGAGCCTGCGCTGTTAGGTTAGCCCTTGGCCATGCACACATTTTGCGCTGCCCGTCTTCTGACATCATTTGGTGTCAGGCTGGCTGCGCCTGTGCGGCCGCGCTGGACGAGATCCCGCCTCGTACTGTCTTCTGATTTAATCCCACTGGGGGCCTGAGATCCATGGACATGCGCAGTGCATATCTGAACCTCCACCTCTCACTCATCTCCCTACGGCTTCTTCAGACTGTGCGGTGTCAGCTGGTCCCTAATAGCATGCCACGGCCGTGACACCGCACAGTCTGAAGAAGCCGTAGGGAGGGGAGTGAGAGGTGAGGATATGCACTGCGCATGGCCACGGTTCCCAGGCCCGCGGTGGGATTACATTAGACGACACTGCGAGGCGGGCTCTCGGCCAGCGCAGCCGCACAGGCGCAGCCAGTCTGACACCAAATGATGTCAGAAGACGGGCAGCGCAAACTGTGTGCATGGCCAAGGGCTAACCTAACAGCGCAGGCTCCGGGACTGATTCAAACAACGCTGAGGAGGCGGCGCACGGCGCCAAGGGGGTAAGAATGACGGCTGTGCTGCGTCACATCACAAAGGAAAGTTCCACCTACCGGACGGTATCACGGTAGGAGGGGACACTTTTCATAAGTGTTAGGTTCAGCATGTGCAAGGACGATAATTAAAAGAGCTAAGTTTACCTTTTCCAGCATTAGTGCTGTACACGATGTCTCTTTCAGCTACAAATGCTTGGGGGGGGGGTTAAAGTTTCCCTTTCAACTTGCTCCAGTGCAGGCTTCGGCCTACACTCTAATCCCTCTCCTCCTCCTGCTGACCCTGGGCTCTAACATCGCCAGTTGGGGCCCAGATGTGCTGGCTGCACAGAGCCAAACACCAGCCAATGTGTCAGTGGGGTTCAGCACCGCCAGCTGTTCCCCTGCTGTGTAGCCGGCAACGTGTCCTGCAACAGCCACGCAGGCACAAGAACTGAAATTGAAGGAAACCTATCCCCCCTCCCCCAGGCGTTTCTACGTTTTACAGCCACCTTGTACGACAGTAATGCTGCATGTGTGCAAGGTGGCTCAGAAACTTATTCTCCTTGCCCAGGTTGAACTGAACACGTCTAAAATGAGTCCTCTGCGACCATTAAAACGTCCCTCAGGTGTGATTTTCCTTTGTATTGACACGCAACAAGCTCCTTGGTAGCGCTGCCCGTCTTCTGGCATCATTGTTTGGCTGCCTGCGCCTCTGCGGCCGCCTTGCCCCACACAACGCCCCTCGGTGTCTTATTTATTTGGACTGCGGACAGCACTTCTGGATGGCAACTAGCGGTGTTGGAGCCCAGGGACAGGAGGGGGAGGTGGAGGAGATAGGAGGGATTGCCACACACACAGTAACGTCAGCTGTTCCCCTGATGTGTGTGTGGCAATCCCTCCTATCTCCTCCACCTCCCCCTCCTGTCCCTGGGCTCCAACACCGCTAGTTGCCGTCCAGAAGTGCTGTCCGCACAGTCCCAACAGTCCCTCCTCTGTTATTGGGGTTCAGTAACGTCAGCTGTTCCCCTGCTGTGTGTGTGGCAATCCCTCCTATCTCCTCCACCTCCCCCTCCTGTCCCTGGGCTCCAACACCGCTAGTTGCCGTCCAGAAGTGCTGTCCGCACAGTCCCAACAGTCCCTCCTCTGTTATTGGGGTTCAGTAACGTCAGCTGTTCCCCTGCTGTGTGTGTGGCAATCCCTCCTATCTCCTCCACCTCCCCCTCCTGTCCCTGGGCTCCAACACCGCTAGTTGCCGTCCAGAAGTGCTGTCCGCACAGTCCCAACAGTCCTTCCTCTGTTATTGGGGTTCAGTAACGTCAGCTGTTCCTCTGCTGTGTGTGTGGCAATCCCTCCTATCTCCTCCACCTCCCCCTCCTGTCCCTGGGCTCCAACACCGCTAGTTGCCGTCCAGAAGTGCTGTCCGCACAGTCCCAACAGTCCCTCCTCTGTTATTGGGGTTCAGTAACGTCAGCTGTTCCCTTGCTGTGTGTGTGGCAATCCCTCCTATCTCCTCCACCTCCCCCTCCTGTCCCTGGGCTCCAACACCGCTAGTTGCCGTCCAGAAGTGCTGTCCGCACAGTCCCAACAGTCCCTCCTCTGTTATTGGGGTTCAGTAACGTCAGCTGTTCCCCTGCTGTGTGTGTGGCAATCCCTCCTATCTCCTCCACCTCCCCCTCCTGTCCCTGGGCTCCAACACCGCTAGTTGCCATCCAGAAGTGCTGTCCGCACAGTCCCAACAGTCCCTCCTCTGTTATTGGGGTTCAGTAACGTCAGCTGTTCCCCTGCTGTGTGTGTGGCAATCCCTCCTATCTCCTCCACCTCCCCCTCCTGTCCCTGTGCTCCAACACCGCTAGTTGCTGTCCAGAAGTGCTGTCCGCACAGTCCCAACAGTCCCTCCTCTGTTATTGGGGTTCAGTAACGTCAGCTGTTCCCCTGCTGTGTGTGTGGCAATCCCTCCTTTCTCCTCCACCTCCCCCTCCTGTCCCTGGGCTCCAACACCGCTAGTTGCCGTCCAGAAGTGCTGTCCGCACAGTCCCAACAGTCCCTCCTCTGTTATTGGGGTTCAGTAACGTCAGCGGTTCCCCTGCTGTGTGTGTGGTAATCCCTCCTATCTCCTCCACCTCCCCCTCCTGTCCCTGGGCTCCAACACCGCTAGTTGCCGTCCAGAAGTGCTGTCCGCACAGTCCCAACAGTCCCTCCTCTGTTATTGGGGTTCAGTAACGTCAGCTGTTCCCCTGCTGTGTGTGTGGCAATCCCTCCTATCTCCTCCACCTCCCCCTCCTGTCCCTGGGCTCCAACACCGCTAGTTGCCGTCCAGAAGTGCTGTCCGCACAGTCCCAACAGTCACTCCTCTGTTATTGGGGTTCAGTAACGTCAGCTGTTCCCCTGCTGTGTGTGTGGCAATCCCTCCTATCGCCTCCACCTCCTCCTCCTCCTGTCCCTGGGCTCCAACACCGCTAGTTGTTGTACAGAAGTGCTGTCCGCACAGAGCCAAACACCTTGCCAATGTGTTAGTGGGGTTCAGCACCGCCAGCTGTTCCCCTGCTGTGTATACGGCAACGTGTACTGCGACCGCCACGCAGGCACAACAAGTTAAATTTAAGGGAACCTGTCCCCCCCCCCCAGGCGTTTGTTACTGAAGGAGCCACCTTGTGCAGCAGTAATGATGCAAAGGGAAAAAGTGCCTCTTTTCGTGGTGCTCCTTGCACATGCTGAACCTAACACTTATGAAAAGTGTCCCCTCCTTCCGTGATACCGTCCGGTTGGTGGAACTTTCCTTTGTGATGTGACGCAGCACAGCCGTCATTCTTACCCCCTTGGCGCCGTGCGTCGCCTCCTCAGCGTTGTTTGAATCAGTCCCGGAGCCTGCGCTGTTAGGGTAGCCCTTGGCCATGCACACATTTTGCGCTGCCCGTCTTCTGACATCATTTGGTGTCAGGCTGGCTGCGCCTGTGCGGCCGCGCTGGACGAGATCCCGCCTCGTACTGTCTTCTGATTTAATCCCACTGGGGGCCTGAGATCCATGGACATGCGCAGTGCATATCTGAACCTCCACCTCTCACTCATCTCCCTACGGCTTCTTCAGACTGTGCGGTGTCAGCTGGTCCCTAATAGCATGCCACGGCCGTGACACCGCACAGTCTGAAGAAGCCGTAGGGAGGGGAGTGAGAGGTGAGGATATGCACTGCGCATGGCCACGGTTCCCAGGCCCGCGGTGGGATTACATTAGACGACACTGCGAGGCGGGCTCTCGGCCAGCGCAGCCGCACAGGCGCAGCCAGTCTGACACCAAATGATGTCAGAAGACGGGCAGCGCAAAATGTGTGCATGGCCAAGGGCTAACCTAACAGCGCAGTGTTATGATACCCCAATGGCAGGGGGAAAAAATAACAAACGGACTAGCTCTCGGGTGATGGAAACTAAAGTTGACCATGACCTGAACCTGACACAACACTGGAAGTAGCCAGGGGATGTACCTACGATGCCCTAGACACCACGCGCCAGCCGGAGATCTAACTACCCCTATAAGAGGAATACACAGGCCTGCCTTACCTCCAGTGATGAACCCCAAAAGGTGATAGTAGCCCCCCACAGATATTGACGGTGAGTTCAGAGGAAATGACATACGTAGGATGAACAGCAGATTTAGCACAGTGAGGTCCGCTTACTAGATAGCAGAAGGACAGGAAAGAGTTACTTCACGGTCAACTTAAAAAACACTACTCAAAAAACACCATCCAGAAATCACTTTAAACTCCAGTGACAACTCATGCCACTGGAGTAGTGATTTCCGTCCACAAGAGCTTCCAGCACTGAAGAGTCACATTGCAGATAGCTGGACAAAAATAGCATTAACAAGAAACGAAATTCAACTTAGCTGAACTGGAACTTGAGGCAGGAGAATGCAACAGAATGCTACTGATACATTGTTGGCCGGCATATGACTAACAGCCAAGCAGCCTTAAATAGGAAACTCCCCTAAAGGGTGGCGACAAGTAATCAGAGATGGAGGAAGGCACATAAGAGGCACTACCACAACAGACCACCGGGGGAGCCCACAAACACCGAATTCACAACAGTACCCCCCCCTTAAGGAGGGGGCACCGAACCCTCACCAGAACCACCAGGGCGATCTGGATGAGCACTATGAAATGCACGAACCAAATCGGGAGCATGAACATCGGATGCTGTCACCCAAGAATTATCCTCCTGGCCATAACCTTTCCACTTAACCAGATACTGAAGTTTCCGTCTGGAAACACGGGAGTCCAAGATCTTTTCCACCACATACTCCAATTCACCCTCAACCAACACAGGAGCAGGTGGATCAGCAGAAGGAACAACCGGTACCTCATACCTCCGCAATAATGACCGATGGAAAACATTATGGATAGTAAAAGATGCTGGGAGGTCCAAACGAAAGGACACAGGATTAAGAACCTCCAGAATCCTATAAGGGCTGATAAACCGAGGCTTAAACTTAGGAGACGAGACCTTCATAGGAACAAATCGAGAAGACAGCCACACCAGGTCCCCAACACAAAGACGAGGACCAATACGCCGATGACGATTAGTGAACTGTTGAGTCCTCTCCTGGGACAACTTCAGATTGTCCACAACCTGTCCCCAAATCCGATGCATCATATCAACCACAGCATCCACTCCAGGACAATCCGAAGACTCCAATTGACCGGACGAAAACCGAGGGTGAAACCCTGAATTACAAAAAATGGAGAAACCAAAGTGGCAGAACTGGCCCGATTGTTAAGGGCAAACTCTGCCAATGGCAAAAAGTCAAGCCAATCATCCTGATCAGCGGACACAAAACACCTCAAGTAAGTCTCCAAGGTCTGATTAGTACGCTCAGTCTGGCCATTAGTCTGAGGATGGAATGCAGACGAAAAAGACAAGTCGATGCCCATCCTGGCACAGAACGTCCGCCAAAATCTAGACACAAACTGAGTACCCCTGTCAGACACTATATTCTCAGGAATACCATGCAAATGCACCACATTCTGAAAAAATAGAGGAACCAACTCAGAGGAGGAGGGCAATTTGGGCAAAGGTACCAAATGAACCATTTTGGAAAAACGGTCACAAATCACCCAGATGACAGACATCCTACGAGAAACCGGAAGGTCAGAAATAAAGTCCATAGAGATGTGCGTCCAAGGCCTCTTAGGAATAGGCAAGGGCAACAACAACCCACTAGCCCTAGAACAGCAGGGCTTGGCCCGAGCACAAACATCACAAGACTGCACAAACATGCGCACATCTCGAGACAAAGAAGGCCACCAGAAGGACCTAGACACCAAATCCCTGGTGCCAAAAATTCCAGGATGACCTGTCAACGCGGAAGAATGAACCTCCGAGATAACTCTACTGGTCCAATCATGAGGGACAAACAGTCTACCAGGCGGACAGCGATCAGGCCTATCCACCTGAAACTCCTGCAAAGAACGCCGCAGGTCTGGGGAGACAGCTGACAATATCACCCCATCCTTCAGGATGCCGGTAGGTTCGGAATCACCCGGCGAATCAGGCTCAAAACTCCTAGAGAGGGCATCCGCCTTCACATTCTTAGACCCAGGCAGATATGATACCACAAAGTTAAATCGGGAGAAAAACAACGACCAGCGCGCCTGTCTAGGATTCAGACGCCTGGCCGACTCAAGATAAATTAGATTCTTGTGGTCAGTGAGGACCACCACCTGGTGTCTAGCGCCCTCAAGCCAATGACGCCACTCCTCAAACGCCCACTTCATGGCCAGAAGTTCCCGATTTCCCACATCATAATTTCACTCAGCGGGCGAAAACTTTCGGGAGAAAAACGCACATGGTCTCATCACTGAGCGGTCAGGATCTTTCTGCGACAAAACTGCACCTGCTCCGATCTCCGAAGCATCTACTTCAACCTGGAACGGAAGCAACACATCAGGCTGGCGCAACACAGGAGCGGAAGAAAAGCGGCGCTTAAGCTCCTGAAAGGCCTCCACAGCCGCAGAGGACCAATTAGCAACATCAGCACCCTTTTTGGTCAAGTCAGTCAAAGGTTTAGCAATGGCAGAAAAACCCGCTATAAATCGGCGATAGAAATTAGCAAAACCCAAGAACTTCTGCAGACTCTTCAAAGAAGTAGGTTGTATCCAATCACAAATAGCCTGAACCTTGACAGGGTCCATCTCCATAGATGAAGGGGAAAAAATATATCCCAGAAAGGAAATTCTCTGAACTCCAAAACTACACTTTGAGCCCTTTACAAAAAGAGAATTAGCTCGCAAAACCTGAAAAACTCTCCTGACTTGTTGAACATGAGATTCCCAGTCCTCCGAAAAAACAAGAATATCATCCAAATACACAATCATAAACTTATCCAGATATTCACGGAAAATATCGTGCATAAAGGACTGAAAAACGGAAGGAGCATTCGCGAGACCGAAAGGCATTACCAAATACTCGAAATGGCCTTCAGGCGTATTAAATGCGGTCTTCCACTCATCCCCCTGCTTAATCCGCACCAAATTATACGCACCACGTAGATCGATCTTAGTGAACCACTTAGCCCCCTTTATGCGAGCAAACAGATCAGTCAGTAAAGGTAACGGGTACTGGTATTTAACTGTAATCTTATTCAAAAGTCGATAGTCGATACAAGGTCTCAATGAACCATCCTTTTTACCTACAAAGAAAAATCCTGCCCCTAGTGGAGACAACGAGGGGCGAATATGACCCTTTTCCAAAGATTCTCTAATATACTCCCGCATAGCAGTATGTTCAGGTACAGACAAATTAAACAAGCGACCCTTAGGAAATTTACTACCGGGGATCAATTCAATAGCGCAGTCACACTCTCTGTGAGGAGGGAGAGAATCAATTTTAGGCTCTTGAAAGACATCATAAAAATCTGACAGAAATGCTGGGATCTCAGAGGGAGTAGATGAAGAAATGGGAACCAAAGGTGTATCCCCATGAATATCCCCACCTTCCCCAGCTCAACACAGACATAGATTTCCAGTCCAAGACGGGATTATGAATCTGTAACCATGGTAATCCAAGCACTAAGACATCATGTAGGTTGTATAACACAAGGAAACGAATAATCTCCTGATGGTCTGAGGTAAGACGCATAGTCACTTGTGTCCAATATTGTGGTTTATTGCTAGCCAAAGGTGTAGAATCAATACCCTTCAGGGGAATAGAAACTTCCAACGGCTCCAAATCAAACCCACAACGCTTGGCAAAGGACCAATCTATGAGACTCAGAGCGGCGCCAGAATCCACATAAGCATTCACAGTAACAGATGATAAGGTACAAATCAATGTCACGGACAAAAGAAATTTTGACTGCAAGGTACCTGTAGAAAAAGATTTATCAACCTTTTTATCAACCTTATTTATACGTTTAGAGCATGCTGATATAACATGAGCTGGATCTCCACAGTAGAAGCACAACCCATTTTTGCGCCTGTAATTCTGACGTTCGCCTCTAGACAAAACACGATCGCATTGCATATGCTCTAGTGCCTTTTCAGCGGTCACCGCCAAATGGTGCACAGGTTTTTTCTCAGAAGACACCGCCATATGGTGCACAGGTTTTTGCTCAGAAGATACCGCCATATGGTGCACCGATTTTTCCTCAGAAGACACCGCCATATGGTGCACCGATTTTTCCTCAGAAGACACCGCCATATGGTGCACAGATTTGCGCTCCCGTAAACGCCGATCAATCTGGATAGCCAATTTCATGGCATCATTCAGACCTGTAGGCACAGGGAACCCCACCATGACATCCTTCACGGCATCAGAGAGACCTTCTCTGAAATTAGCTGCTAAAGCGCACTCATTCCATTTAGTAAGCACCGACCATTTACGGAATTTCTGGCAGTATATCTCAGCTTCATCTTGCCCTTGGGAAAGAGCTATCAAGGCTTTCTCAGCCAAACTCTCTAAATTAGGTTCTTCATAAAGCAACCCCAAAGCCTGGAAAAACGCATCTACATTTAACAACGCAGGATCCCCTGGCGATAATGCAAAAGCCCAACTTTGTGGGTCACCGCGCAGTAGAGAAATAACAATTTTAACTTGTTGTATATGATCACCAGCAGAGTGAGATCTCAGAGACAAAAACAATTTACAATTTTCTCTGAAACTCAAAAACCGGGATCTGTCTCCGGTAAAATATTCAGGCAGAGGAATCTTCGGTTCAGACATTGGAGCACGTATAACAAAATCTTGTAAGTTCTGTACTTTTGTCGCAAGGTTATTCAAACCTGCAACTAAACTCTGTGGATCCATGATTCAAATGGGTGTAACCCAAGCCATTCAGAGGTTAAGAGGAGAGGAGAAAAAAAAAAAGGCTGAAGACTGCAGTTTAAGCAAGGAATACAATGAGCAACCAGGGTGCACTTTCAAACACAGAAAAAAAAAACCTTTTCTCCTCCTTCCTGCTTTAGTGCATATTTACACATAGATTTTTTACGGGCCGGCCAAACTGTTATGATACCCCAATGGCAGGGGGAAAAAATAACAAACGGACTAGCTCTCGGGTGATGGAAACTAAAGTTGACCGTGACCTGAACCTGACACAACACTGGAAGTAGCCAGGGGATGTACCTACGATGCCCTAGACACCACGCGCCAGCCGGAGATCTAACTACTCCTATAAGAGGAATACACAGGCCTGCCTTACCTCCAGTGATGAACCCCAAAAGGTGATAGTAGCCCCCCACAGATATTGACGGTGAGTTCAGAGGAAATGACATACGTAGGATGAACAGCAGATTTAGCACAGTGAGGTCCGCTTACTAGATAGCAGAAGGACAGGAAAGAGTTACTTCATGGTCAACTTAAAAAACACTACTCAAAAAACACCATCCAGAAATCACTTTAAACTCCAGTGACAACTCATGCCACTGGAGTAGTGATTTCCGTCCACAAGAGATTCCAGCACTGAAGAGTCACATTGCAGATAGCTGGACAAAAATAGCATTAACAAGAAACGAAATTCAACTTAGCTGAACTGGAACTTGAGGCAGGAGAATGCAACAGAATGCTACTGATACATTGTTGGCCGGCATATGACTAACAGCCAAGCAGCCTTAAATAGGAAACTCCCCTAAAGGGTGGCGACAAGTAATCAGAGATGGAGGAAGGCACATAAGAGGCACTACCACAACAGACCACCGGGGGAGCCCACAAACACCGAATTCACAACAGCGCAGGCTCCGGGACTGATTCAAACAACGCTGAGGAGGCGGCGCACGGCGCCAAGGGGGTAAGAATGACGGCTGTGCTGCGTCACATCACAAAGGAAAGTTCCACCTACCGGACGGTATCACGGTAGGAGGGGACACTTTTCATAAGTGTTAGGTTCAGCATGTGCAAGGACCATAATTAAAAGAGCTAAGTTTACCTTTTCCAGCATTAGTGCTGTACACGATGGCTCTTTCAGCTACAAATGCTTGGGGGGGGGGTTAAAGTTTCCCTTTCAACTTGCTCCAGTGCAGGCTTCGGCCTACACTCTAATCCCTCTCCTCCTCCTGC
The DNA here is from genome assembly GCF_051348905.1 of Ranitomeya variabilis. NCBI lineage: Eukaryota > Metazoa > Chordata > Amphibia > Anura > Dendrobatidae > Ranitomeya > Ranitomeya variabilis. The sequence continues at coordinate 347,981,746 of NC_135235.1, forward strand.
TGACCCTGGGCTCTAACATCGCCAGTTGGGGCCCAGATGTGCTGGCTGCACAGAGCCAAACACCAGCCAATGTGTCAGTGGGGTTCAGCACCGCCAGCTGTTCCCCTGCTGTGTAGCCGGCAACGTGTCCTGCAACAGCCACGCAGGCACAAGAACTGAAATTGAAGGAAACCTGTCCCCCCTCCCCCAGGCGTTTCTACGTTTTACAGCCACCTTGTATGACAGTAATGCTGCATGTGTGCAAGGTGGCTCAGAAACTTATTCTCCTTGCCCAGGTTGAACTGAACATGTCTAAAATGAGTCCTCTGCGACCATTAAAATGTCCCTCAGGTGTGATTTTCCTTTGTATTGACACGCAACAAGCTCCTTGGTAGCGCTGCCCGTCTTCTGGCATCATTGTTTGGCTGCCTGCGCCTCTGCGGCCGCCTTGCCCCACACAACGCCCCTCGGTGTCTTATTTATTTGGACTGCGAGGGTGTGATTGATGGGCATGAACGGTGCATTTCTTCGCCTGTCCCTCATCTCCTTCCGCCTTCTTCGGACTGTGCGTCTTCATGGCCGTGGCATGCGATAAGGGATCAGCTGACGCCGCATAGTCTGAAGCGGGTGTAAGAACCCAAGCGAGAGGCGAACATATGTACTGCGCCAGGCCATGAATCCCAGCCCCGCAGTGTTTTAACAATGTTAAGACACTGCGGGGCTGGGATTCATGGTCATCGCAAACCGCAACGGCCGACATTACATGATGTCAGAGGATGGGCAGTGCTAACAGCGCAAGGCCAAGGGATAACACAAAAGCGCAGACTCCTGTACAGCAAATAACGATGCTCAGGAGGCCGCGCAAAGCACCAAGGTGGCATTTTTGCCAGCTGTACTGCGTCTCTTTACGAAGGGAACTCACGCCTCAAAATCAGTTTGACTGTGTAAGGGCCTAAATGTGATACGTGTTCCTTTCAGCGTGTGCAAGGAGCAAAATTAAAAGAGCAACCTTTGACTTGTGCAGCATTACTGCTGCATAAGGTGTGGCTCTTCTAGTTTGTAACACCTGGGGGGGGTTAAAGGTTACCTTTAAAATTGGTTCAATTAGGCTTCGGCCTACACTCTGCTCCCCCTGCAGAGCCTGGGCTCTAACACCGCCAGTTGGTGCCCGGTACTGCTAGCTGCACAGAGAAAAAAAACCAGCCAATGTGTCAGTGGGGTTCAGCACCGCCAGCTGTTCCCCTGCTGTGCAGCCGGCAACGTGTCCTGCAACTGCCACGGAGACACAACAGACCCAAAGTTGCAGCCAGTGCAGGCTTCGGCCTACACTCTAATCCCTCTCCTCCTCCTGCTGACCCTGGGCTCTAACACTGCCAGTTGGGGCCCGGTACTGCTAGCTGCACAGAGAAAAACACCAGCCAATGTGTCAGTGGGGTTCAGCACCGCCAGCTGTTCCCCTGCTGTGTAGCCGGCATCGTGTCCTGCAAATGCCACGCAGACACAAGAACTGAAATTGAAGGGAACCTGTCCCCCCTCCCCCAGGCGTTTGTATGTTTTACAGCCACCTTGTACAGCAGTAATGCTGCATGTGTGCAAGGTGGCTCATAAACGTATTCTCCTCGCACATGTGGAACTGAAAACACGTCTAAAATGTGTCCTCTGTGTGACCATTTAACCGTCCCGGAGGTGTGACTTTCCTTTGTAATGACACGCTGCAACCCCCTTGGTAGCGCTGCCCGTCTTCTGGCATCATTGTTTGGCTGGCTGCGCCTCTGCGGCCGCCCTGACCCACACAACGCCCCTCGGTGTCTTATTTATTGGGACTGCGAGGGTGTGATTGATGGGCATGAGCAGTGCATCAGTTTGCCTGTTCCTCATCTCCTTCCGCCTTCTTCAGACTGTGCGGCTTCATGGCCGTGGCATGCGATAAGGGATCAGCTGACGCTGCACAGTCTGAAGCGGGTGTAAGGACCCGAGTGTGAGAGGCGAACATATGTGCTGCGCCAGGCCATGAATCCCAGCCCCGCAGTGTTTTAACAATGTTAAGACACTGCGGGGCTGGGATTCATGGTCATCGCGAACCGCACCGGCCGACATTAAATGATGTCAGAAGATGGGCAGCGCTAACAGCGCTAGGCCAAGGGATAACACGACAGCCCAGACTCCTGTACAGCAAATAACAACGCTCAGGAGGCTGCACCCAGCACCAAGGTGGGATTCTTGACATCTGTGCTGCGTCTCATTACGAAGGGAACTCGCGCCTCCAACACAGTTTGACTGTATAAAGGGCTAAATGTTATACGTATTTCATTCAGCGTGTGCAAGGAGAAAAATTAAAAGAGCAACCTTTGACTTGTGCAGCACTACTGCTGCATAAGCTGTGGCTCTTCTACTTTATAACACCTGAGGGGGGGTTAAAGGTTACCTTAGAAAATGGTTCAATTAGGCTTCGGCCTACACTCTGCTCCCCCTGCAGAGCCCGGGCTCCAACACCGCCAGTTGGGGCCCGGTACTGCTAGCTGCACAGAGAAAAACACCAGCCAATGTGTCAGTGGGGTTCAGCACTGCCAGCTGTTCCCCTGCTGTGCAGCCGGCAACGTGTCCTGCAACTGCCACGCAGACACAACAGACCCAAAGCTGCTGCCAGTGCAGGCTTCGGCCTACACTCTGCTCCCTCTCCTCCTCCTGCTGACCCTGGGCTCTAACACCGCCAGTTGGGGCCCGGTTCTGCTAGCTGCACAGAGAAAAACACCAGCCAATGTGTCAGTGGGGTTCAGCACCGCCAGCTGTTCCCCTGCTGTGTAGCCGGCATCGTGTCCTGCAAATGCCACGCAGACACAAGAACTGAAATTGAAGGGAACCTGTCCCCCCTCCCCCAGGCGTTTGTATGTTTTACAGCCACCTTGTACAGCAGTAATGCTGCATGTGTGCAAGGTGGCTCATAAACGTATTCTCCTCGCACATGTGGAACTGAAAACACGTCTAAAATGTGTCCTCTGTGTGACCATTTAACCGTCCCGGAGGTGTGACTTTCCTTTGTAATGACACGCTGCAACCCCCTTGGTAGCGCTGCCTGTCTTCTGGCATCATTGTTTGGCTGGCTGCGCCTCTGCGGCCGCCCTGACCCACACAACGCCCCTCGGTGTCTTATTTATTGGGACTGCGAGGGTGTGATTGATGGGCATGAGCAGTGCATCAGTTTGCCTGTTCCTCATCTCCTTCCGCCTTCTTCAGACTGTGCGGCTTCATGGCCGTGGCATGCGATAAGGGATCAGCTGACGCCGCACAGTCTGAAGCGGGTGTAAGGACCCGAGTGTGAGAGGCGAACATATGTGCTGCGCCAGGCCATGAATCCCAGCCCCGCAGTGTTTTAACAATGTTAAGACACTGCGGGGCTGGGATTCATGGTCATCGCGAACCGCACCGGCCGACATTAAATGATGTCAGAAGATGGGCAGCGCTAACAGCGCTAGGCCAAGGGATAACACGACAGCGCAGACTCCTGTACAGCAAATAACAACGCTCAGGAGGCTGCACCCAGCACCAAGGTGGGATTCTTGACATCTGTGCTGCGTCTCATTACGAAGGGAACTCGCGCCTCCAACACAGTTTGACTGTATAAAGGGCTAAATGTTATACGTGTTTCATTCAGCGTGTGCAAGGAGAAAAATTAAAAGAGCAACCTTTGACTTGTGCAGCACTACTGCTGCATAAGCTGTGGCTCTTCTACTTTGTAACACCTGAGGGGGGGTTAAAGGTTACCTTTGAAATTGGTTCAATTAGGCTTCGGCCTACACTCTGCTCCCCCTGCAGAGCCCGGGCTCCAACACCGCCAGTTGGGGCCCGGTACTGCTAGCTGCACAGAGAAAAACACCAGCCAATGTGTCAGTGGGGTTCAGCACCGCCAGCTGTTCCCCTGCTGTGCAGCCGGCAACGTGTCCTGCAACTGCCACGCAGACACAACAGACCCAAAGCTGCCGCCAGTGCAGGCTTCGGCCTACACTCTGCTCCCTCTCCTCCTCCTGCTGACCCTTTGCTCCAACACTGCTAGTTGGGGCTCTAGGAAGACAAGCTTCAATAGGTCCCCATCCTGGTTCCAGCACCGTCAGCTGGTTCCGGGCAGAGCCTTTGGCTTAGGTGCCTCCCTCTGGGTATCCGAGTTCCACCAACGTCAGGTGGTCCTTGGTAGTGCTTACAGGCACGGGTACCTCCTGCTTAGCAACCGGGTTCCAGTAACGTCAGCTGGTCCTCGGTAGTTCCATTGGCTCTTAAACCTTCGGGTAGCCATCCGAGTTCCAGTTCCATCAGCTGTTTCTCGGCATTTTTTCAGCCTTCTTGTACCTTCTGCTACATTTCCAAGTTCAAGAGACTAAACACGATGACCCGGAAGACCACCCCTAGATGACGACGACACCAGAGACGACAACCACCGTGATGACGACGACCCTGGAGACGATGACCCTGAAGACCACCCCGATGACAACGACCCCGGAGACGACGACCCTGGAGACGGCGACGACCTGGAAGACCGAGAAGCAGAAGAACAAGAGGCTGCAGAACAAAGAGCAGAAGAACATTAAGCATAACACTAAATATCAGAGCAAAAGATATTATCTAAATTATAAGCAGAAGAAGACTAAGCAGTGTATGGGGGTGAGTCCGTTCCTCCTCGTGGTGCCCCTGGATAAAGCCTGATGCTGCAGGCCAAACTGAACGCGGACAAATGTAACTGTTTTGTGACAGGCAGAACAGAAGGTGTAATCTTCAAAATTTTATAGATAACAACTACGGGAATGCCTGTCACAAATAAGAATATGATGAAGAAGTAGAATATGAAGAAGATAATAGTAAAATAAAAAGAATATGAACAATGTAACAAAAAAAATAATAGGTAGAAGATGAAGAAGAAGATGAACTAGATGGGTATTTCCTGAAGGAACTACAGATAGTGCTTTGGAATGGTGCCCGGGCTGCCCCTGCAAGACTTTCACACTTGGGTGCCCCTCAGGCGCTGGTTTGGTAGTTGTAGTCCCTCAGGGTTGAGGCCACTCTGGGTCCGATTTGGCGGGCGGCGCCACTCTGGGTCCGATTTGGTGGGCGGCACCACTCTGGGTCCGATTAGGTGGGCGGGGTCACTCTGGGTCCGATTTGGTGGGCGGGGTAACTCTGGGACCGATTTGGTGGGCGGGGTCACTCAGGGTCCGATTTGGTGGGCCGGGTCACTCTGGGTCCGATTTGGTGGCCCGGGTCACTCTGGGTCCGATTTGGTGGGCCGGGTCACTCTGGGTCCGATTTGGTGGGCCGGGTCACTCTGGGTCCGATTTGGTGGGCCGGGCCACTATGGGTCCGATTTGGTGGGCCGGGCCACTCTGGGTCCGATTTGGTGGGCCGGGTCACTCTGGGTCCGATTTGGTGGGCCGCGTTACTCTGGGTCCGATTTGGTGGACCGGGTCACTCTGGGTCCGATTTGGTGGGCGGGGCCCCTCAGGGGCCGATTTGGTGGGCCGGGCCACTCTGGGTCCGATTTGGTGGCCCGGGCCACTCTGGGTCCGATTTGGTGGCCCGGGCCACTCTGGGTCCGATTTGGTGGCCCGGGCCACTCTGGGTCCGATTTGGTGGCCCGGGCCACTCTGGGTCCGATTTGGTGGCCCGGGCCACTCTGGGTCCGATTTGGTGGCCCGGGCCACTCTGGGTCCGATTTGGTGGCCCGGGTCACTCTGGGTCCGATTTGGTGGGCCGGGTCACTCTGACTGACAGCAGGATAAGGGAATGGCTGATAACAGAGAATAGACTGACAGCAGGACAAGGGAATGGCTGATAACAGAGAGAATAGACTGACAGCAGGACAGGGGAATTGCTGATAACAGAGAGAAATAGACTGACAGCAGGACGGGGAATGGCTGATAACAGAGAGAATAGACTGACAGCAGGACAGGGGAATGGCTGATAACAGAGAGAAATAGACTGACAGCAGGACGGGGAATGGCTGATAACAGAGAGAATAGACTGACAGCAGGACGGGGAATGGCTGATAACAGAGAGAATAGAATGACAGCAGGACAGGGGAATGGCTGATAACAGAGAGAAATAGACTGACAGCAGTACGGGGAATGGCTGATAACAGAGATAAATAGACTGACAGCAGGACGGGGAATGGCTGATAACAGAGAGAATAGACTGACAGCAGGACAGGGGAATGGCTAATAACAGAGAGAATAGACTGACAGCAGGACGGGGAATGGCTGATAACAGAGAAAAATAGACTGACAGCAGTACGGGGAATGGCTGATAACAGAGAGAAATAGACTGACAGCAGGACGGGGAATGGCTGATAACAGAGAGAATAGACTGACAGCAGGACAGGGGAATGGCTGATAACAGAGAGAATAGACTGACAGCAGGACAGGGGAATGGCTGATAACAGAGAGAAATAGACTGACAGCAGTACGGGGAATGGCTGATAACAGAGAGAAATAGACTGACAGCAGGATGGGGAATGGCTGATAACAGAGAGAATAGACTGACAGCAGGACAGGGGAATGGCTAATAACAGAGAGAATAGACTGACAGCAGGACGGGGAATGGCTGATAACAGAGAGAATAGACTGACAGCAGGACAGGGGAATGGCTGATAACAGAGAGAAATAGACTGACAGCAGTATGGGGAATGGCTGATAACAGAGAGAAATAGATGGGTATTTCCTGAAGGAACTACAGATAGTGCTTTGGAATGGTGCCCGGGTTGCCCCAGCAAGACTTTCACACTTGGGTGCCCCTCAGGAGCTGGTTTGGTAGTTGTAGCCACTCTGGGTCCGATTTGGTGGGTGGGGCCCCTCAGGGGCCGATTTGGTGGGCTGGGTCCGATTTGGTGAGCGGGGCAATAATTATAAGACTACACATAGTGTTTTGGAATTGTGCTCTACTGTCACTTTAAGAGCGGACATTATCTGACAAAACTTGTGACCTGGTGGGCTGATGTAGAGTTTATAGGCGTTGGCATAGTAACTGGGTCTCACTGCGCATATCAATGAGCTAATCAGCCAGGTGGCAGTTATTTTTAGAAATTGCCTCAGAAATCAGGCCCATTATAAACGTATTGGAAAATTTCCCTATTGAAACGCATTGAGACACTTTTTTCAAACGCAAATTGCGCCAAAACTACAAATCCGATCGACACGAAAAATACTTAGCACACCTCTCAGGAATGCTGGCTTCGAAATGACACCTCACTGGAGTCTGTGAGTTTAGCGGTTCGGGCCGCATTACGTGCGGACTGAATAATAAGATGAATAATATTAACTAGATGGGTATTTCCTGAAGGAACTACAGATAGTGCTTTGGAATGGTGCCCGGGCTGCCCCTGCAAGACTTTCACACTTGGGTGCCCCTCAGGCGCTGGTTTGGTAGTTGTAGCCCCTCATTTGGTGGGCCGGGTCACTCTGGGTCCGATTTGGTGGGCCGGGTCACTCTGGGTCCGATTTGGTGGCCCGGGTCACTCTGGGTCCGATTTGGTGGCCCGGGTCACTCTGGGTCCGATTTGGTGGCCCGGGTCACTCTGGGTCCGATTTGGTGGCCCGGGTCACTCTGGGTCCGATTTGGTGGGCCGGGTCACTCTGGGTCCGATTTAACGGGCGGCGCCACTCTGGATCCGATTTGGCAGGTGGCGCCACTCTGGGTCCGATTTGGCGGGCGGCGCCACTCTGAGTCCGATTTGGCGGGCGGCGCCACTCTGGGTCCGATTTGGCGGGCGGCGCCACTCTGGGTCCGATTTGGTGGGCGGCGCCACTCTGTTTCCGATTTGGTGGGCCGGATCACTCTGGGTCCGATTTGACGGGCCGGGTCACTCTGGGTCCGATTTGGTGGCCTGGGTCACTCAGGGTCCGATTTGGTGGCCCGGGTCACTCTGGGTCCGATTTGGTGGCCTGGGTCACTCTGGGTCCGATTTGGTGGCCCGGGTCACTCTGGGTCCGATTTGGTGGGCCGGGTCACTCTGGGTTTGATTTGGTGGCCCGGGTCACTCTGGGTCCGATTTGGTGGCCCGGGTCACTCTGGGTCCGATTTGGTGGCCCGGGTCACTCTGGGTCCGATTTGGTGGGCCGGGTCACTCTGGGTCCGATTTGGTGGGACAGGTCACTCTGGGTCCGATTTGGTGGCCCGGGTAACTCTGGGTCCGATTTGGTGGGCCGGGTCACTCTGGGTCCGATTTGGTGGCCCGGGTCACTCTGGGTCCGATTTGGTGGCCCGGGTCACTCTGGGTCCGATTTGGCGGGCGGTGCCACTCTGGGTCCGATTTGGCAGGCGGCGCCACTCTGGGTCCGATTTGGCGGGCGGCACCACTCTGGGTCCGATTTGGTGGGCCGGGTCACTCTGGGTCCGATTTGGTGGCCCGGGTCACTCTGGGTCCGATTTGGTGGCCCGGGTCACTCTGTTTCCGATTTGGTGGCCCGGGTCACTCTGGGTCCGATTTGGTGGGCCTAGTCACTCTGGGTCCGATTTGGTGGGCCGGGTCACTCTGGGTCCGATTTGGTGGGCCGGGTCACTCTGGGTCCGATTTGGTGGGCCGGGTCGCTCTGGGTCTGATTTGGTGGCCCGGGTCGCTCTGGGTCCGATTTGGTGGCCCCAGTCGCTCTGGGTCCGATTTGGTGGGCCGGGTCGCTCTGGGTCCGATTTGGTGGGCCGGGTCGCTATGGGTCCGATTTGGTGGGCCGGGTCGCTCTGGGTCCGATTTGGTGGCCCGGGTCACTCTGGGTCCGATTTGGTGGCCCGGGTCACTCTGGGTCCGATTTGGTGGCCCGGGTCATTCTGGGTCCGATTTGGTGGGCCGGGTCACTCTGGGTCCGATTTGGTGGCCCGGGTCACTCTGGGTCCGATTTGGTGGTCCGGATCACTCTGGGTCCGATTTGGTGGCCCGGGTCACTCTGGGTCCGATTTGGTGGCCCGGGTCACTCTGGGTCCGATTTGGTGGCCCGGGTCACTCTGGGTCCGATTTGGTGGGCCGGGTCACTCTGGGTCCTGTTGTGAATTTGGTTTCTGGGCTCCCCCGGTGGTCACTGGTGGTACTGAACTTGTGTGCTTCATCTCCTCTGTTCACCTGTTTCCATCAGGATGTGGGAGTTTTCTATTTAGCCTTGCTCCTCAGTCATTTCTATGCCGGCCATCAATGTAACCAGAAGCCTTTCTGTTGCATGTTCCTGCTCCGAGACTACTATCAGCTAAGTTGGACTTTTGTCCTAAGTTTGTTTTGCATTTTTGTTCCAGTTCTCTGTGATTGAATATTTCTGAGGCTGGAAGCTCTTGTGAGCTGAAATTGCCGCTCTGGTGTCATGAGTTGATATTAGAGTCTTAAAGTAATTTCAGGATGGTATTTTGAAAGGGTTTTCAGCTGACCGTGAAGTTCCCTTTTCTGTCTTCCTACTATCTAGTAAGCGGACCTCAATTTGCTAAACCTATGTTCATACTTCGTATGTCAATTTCCTCTGAAATCACCGACAATATATGTGGGGGCTACTGTCTGCCTTTTGGGGAAAATTTCTCTAGAGGTAAGCCAGGTCTGTATTTTCCTCTGCTAGGGTCAGTCAGTCCTCCGGCTGGCGCTGGGCGTCTAGGGATAAAAACGTAGGCACGCTACCCGGCCACTGTTAGTTGTGCGGTAGGTTTAGCTCACGGTCAGCTCTAGTTCCCATCTTCCAAGAGCTAGTCCTTTTGTATGCTCTACTACGTTCTCTTGCCATTTGAGAACCATGACAGTATGGCCGGCCAAGGGTTAAAATAATTGGCAGAAGAAAGGAGAGAAAAGAAGTCTGCAGAGAACTTTTTTTTTTTTTTTCCTGAGTTTGCTCAATAGTTGATTTTCTAGCATCTCTGCTTATACTGCAGCCTTCGTCTCTCTCTCCTTCTAATCCTTGAATGGTTCTGATTTCACCTGATTAAAATGGATCCTCAGAGTTTGGCTACAGGTTTGAATAATCTCGCTATGAAGGTTCAAAGTTTACAGGATTTTGTTATTCATGCTCCTATATCTGAACCTAGAATTCCTTTTCCTGAATTTTTCTCCGGGGATAGATCTCGCTTTCAGAATTTCAAACATAATTGTAAATTGTTTTTGTCTCTGAGATCTCGCTCCGCTGGAGATCCTGCACAGCAGGTCAGGATTGTAATTTCCTTGCTCCGGGGCGACCCTCAGGATTGGGCATTTGCTTTGGCACCAGGGGATCCTGCGTTGCTCAATGTGGATGCATTTTTCCTGGCTTTGGGGTTGCTTTATGAGGAACCTCATTTAGAGATTCAGGCTGAAAAAGCCTTGATGGCCCTGTCTCAAGGGCAAGATGAGGCTGAAATATACTGCCAAAAATTTCGTAAGTGGTCTGTGCTTACTCAGTGGAATGAGTGCGCCCTGGCGGCTAATTTCAGAGAGGGTCTCTCTGATGCCATTAAAGATGTTATGGTGGGGTTCCCTGTGCCTACAGGTCTGAATGAGTCCATGACAATGGCTATTCAGATTGATCGGCGTTTACGGGAGCGCAAACCTGTGCACCATTTGGCGGTGTCTACTGAGAAGGCGCCAGAGAATATGCAATGTGATAGAATTCTGTCCAGAAACGAACGGCAGAATTTTAGGCGAAAAAATGGATTATGCTTCTATTGTGGTGATTCAACTCATGTTATATCAGCATGCTCTAAACGTACTAAGAAGGTTGATAAGTCTGTTTCAATTGGCACTTTACAGTCTAAGTTTATTCTATCTGTGACCCTGATTTGCTCTTTATCATCAATTACCGCGGACGCCTATGTCGACTCTGGCGCCGCTTTGAGTCTTATGGATTGGTCCTTTGCCAAACGCTGTGGGTATGATTTAGAGCCTCTGGAAGTTCCTATACCTCTGAAGGGTATTGACTCCACGCCATTGGCTAGTAATAAACCACAGTACTGGACACAAGTAACTATGCGTATTAATCCGGATCACCAGGAGATTATTCGCTTCCTTGTGTTGCATAATCTACATGATGTTTTGGTGCTTGGATTGCCATGGCTGCAATCTCATAACCCAGTCCTCGACTGGAAAGCAATGTCTGTGTTAAGCTGGGGATGTCAGGGGACTCATGGGGACGTACCTTTGGTTTCTATTTCGTCATCTATTCCCTCTGAGATTCCGGAATTTTTATCTGATTATCGTGACGTTTTTGAGGAGCCTAAACTTGGTTCACTACCTCCGCACAGAGATTGCGATTGTACCATAGATCTGATTCCGGGCAGTAAGTTTCCAAAGGGTCGTTTATTTAATCTATCTGTGCCTGAACATGCTGCTATGCGTGAATATATTAAGGAGTCCTTGGAAAAGGGACATATTCGTCCTTCATCATCTCCCTTAGGAGCCGGTTTTTTCTTTGTATCTAAAAAAGATGGCTCTTTGAGGCCGTGTATTGATTATCGGCTTTTGAATAAAATCACGGTTAAATATCAGTATCCTTTGCCACTGCTTACTGATTTGTTTGCTCGAATAAAGGGGGCCAAGTGGTTCTCTAAGATTGATCTTCGTGGGGCGTATAATTTAGTGCGAATTAAGCAGGGGGATGAGTGGAAAACCGCATTTAATACGCCTGAGGGCCATTTTGAGTATTTAGTAATGCCTTTTGGTCTTTCAAATGCCCCTTCAGTCTTTCAGTCCTTTATGCATGACATTTTCCGTGAATATTTGGATAAATTTATGATTGTGTATTTGGATGATATTTTGATTTTTTCGGATGACTGGGACTCTCATGTCCAACAGGTCAGGAGGGTTTTTCAGGTTTTGCGCTCTAATTCCTTGTGTGTGAAGGGTTCTAAGTGCGTTTTTGGGGTTCAAAAGATTTCGTTTTTGGGGTACATTTTTTCCCCCTCTTCCATTGAGATGGACCCTGTCAAGGTTCAGGCTATTTGTGATTGGACGCAACCCTCTTCTCTTAAGAGCCTTCAGAAGTTTTTGGGCTTTGCTAATTTTTATCGTCGATTTATAACTGGTTTTTCTGATGTTGCTAAACCATTGACTGAGTTGACTAAGAAGGGTGCTGATGTTGCTGATTGGTCCCCTGCTGCTGTGGAGGCCTTTCGGGAGCTTAAGCGCCGCTTTTCTTCCGCCCCTGTATTGCGTCAGCCTGATGTTACTCTTCCTTTTCAGGTTGAGGTCGACGCTTCAGAAATCGGAGCTGGGGCGGTTTTGTCGCAGAAAAGTTCCGACTGCTCCGTGATGAGACCTTGTGCGTTCTTTTCTCGTAAATTTTCGCCCGCTGAGCGAAATTATGATATTGGTAATCGGGAGCTCTTGGCTATGAAGTGGGCTTTTGAGGAGTGGCGTCATTGGCTTGAGGGGGCTAGACATCAGGTGGTGGTATTGACTGACCACAAGAATTTGATTTATCTTGAGTCTGCCAGGCGCCTGAATCCTAGACAGGCGCGCTGGTCGTTATTTTTCTCTCGGTTTAATTTTGTGGTTTCATACCTACCGGGTTCTAAAAATGTGAAGGCGGATGCCCTTTCTAGGAGTTTTGAGCCTGATTCCCCTGGTAATTCTGAACCTACAGGTATCCTTAAGGATGGAGTGATATTATCTGCTGTTTCCCCAGACTTGCGACGGGCCTTGCAGGAGTTTCAGGCGGATAGACCTGATCGTTGCCCGCCTGGTAGAATGTTTGTTCCTGATGATTGGACCAGTAGAGTCATCTCGGAGGTCCATTCTTCTGCGTTAGCAGGTCATCCTGGAATCTTTGGTACCAGGGATTTGGTGGCTAGGTCCTTCTGGTGGCCTTCCCTGTCGCGAGATGTGCGAGGTTTTGTGCAGTCTTGTGAGGTTTGTGCTCGGGCCAAGCCTTGTTGTTCTCGGGCTAGTGGATTGTTGTTATCCTTGCCTATTCCGAAGAGGCCTTGGACTCACATCTCCATGGATTTTATTTCTGATCTACCTGTTTCTCAGAAGATGTCTGTCATCTGGGTGGTGTGTGACCGTTTCTCTAAGATGGTCCATTTGGTTCCCTTGCCTAAATTGCCTTCCTCATCCAAGCTGGTTCCTCTGTTTTTTCAAAATGTGGTTCGCTTGCATGGTATTCCGGAGAATATCGTTTCTGACAGGGGAACCCAATTCGTGTCTAGATTTTGGCGAGCGTTCTGTGCTAGGATGGGCATTGATTTGTCTTTTTCGTCTGCTTTCCATCCTCAGACTAATGGCCAGACCGAGCGAACTAATCAGACCTTGGAGACTTATTTGAGGTGTTTTGTGTCTGCGGATCAGGATGATTGGGTTGCCTTTTTGCCCTTGGCGGAGTTTGCCCTCAATAATCGGGCTAGTTCTGCCACCTTGGTTTCTCCTTTCTTCTGTAATTCGGGGTTTCATCCTCGTTTCTCTTCCGGTCAGGTGGAGTCTTCGGATTGTCCTGGAGTGGATGCTGTGGTGGAGAGGTTGCATCAGATTTGGGGGCATGTGGTGGACAATTTGAAGTTGTCCCAGGAGAAGACTCAGCATTTTGCCAACCGCCGTCGTCGTGTTGGTCCTCGTCTTTGTGTTGGGGACTTGGTGTGGTTGTCTTCTCGTTTTGTCCCTATGAAGGTTTCTTCTCCTAAGTTTAAGCCTCGGTTCATCGGCCCGTACAAGATATTGGAGATTCTTAACCCTGTGTCTTTTCGATTGGACCTCCCTGCATCTTTTTCTATTCATAATGTCTTCCATCGGTCATTGTTGCGCAGGTATGAGGTACCGGTTGTGCCTTCCGTTGAGCCTCCTGCTCCGGTGTTGGTTGAGGGTGAGTTGGAGTACGTTGTCGAGAAGATCTTGGACTCCCGTGTTTCCAGACGGAGACTTCAGTATCTGGTCAAGTGGAAGGGCTACGGTCAGGAGGATAATTCTTGGGTGACAGCCTCTGATGTTCATGCCTCCGATTTGGTCCGTGCCTTTCATAGGGCTCATCCTGATCGCCCTGGTGGTTCTGGTGAGGGTTCGGTGCCCCCTCCTTGAGGGGGGGGTACTGTTGTGAATTTGGTTTCTGGGCTCCCCCGGTGGTCACTGGTGGTACTGAACTTGTGTGCTTCATCTCCTCTGTTCACCTGTTTCCATCAGGATGTGGGAGTTTTCTATTTAGCCTTGCTCCTCAGTCATTTCTATGCCGGCCATCAATGTAACCAGAAGCCTTTCTGTTGCATGTTCCTGCTCCTAGACTACTATCAGCTAAGTTGGACTTTTGTCCTAAGTTTGTTTTGCATTTTTGTTCCAGTTCTCTGTGATTGAATATTTCTGAGGCTGGAAGCTCTTGTGAGCTGAAATTGCCACTCTGGTGTCATGAGTTGATATTAGAGTCTTAAAGTAATTTCAGGATGGTATTTTGAAAGGGTTTTCAGCTGACCGTGAAGTTCCCTTTTCTGTCTTCCTACTATCTAGTAAGCGGACCTCAATTTGCTAAACCTATCTTCATACTTCGTATGTCAATTTCCTCTGAAATCACCGACAATATATGTGGGGGCTACTGTCTGCCTTTTGGGGAAAATTTCTCTAGAGGTAAGCCAGGTCTGTATTTTCCTCTGCTAGGGTCAGTCAGTCCTCCGGCTGGCGCTGGGCGTCTAGGGATAAAAACGTAGGCACGCTACCCGGCCACTGTTAGTTGTGCGGTAGGTTTAGCTCACGGTCAGCTCTAGTTCCCATCTTCCAAGAGCTAGTCCTTTTGTATGCTCTACTACGTTCTCTTGCCATTTGAGAACCATGACAGGGTCCGATTTGGTGGGCCGGGTCAATCTGGGTCCGATTTGGTGGGCCGGGTCACTCTGGGTCCGATTTGGTGGGCCGGGTCACTCTGGGTCCGATTTGGTGGCCCGGGTCACTCTGGGTCCGATTTGGTGACCCGGGTCACTCTGGGTCTGATTTGGTGGCTCGGGTCACTCTGGGTCCGATTTGGTGGCCCGGGTCACTCTGGGTCCGATTTGGTGGCCCGGGTCACTCTGGGTCCGATTTGGTGCCCCGGGTCACTCTGGGTCTGATTTGGTGGGCCGGGTCACTCTGGGTCCGATTTGGTGGGCCGGGTCAATCTGGGTCCGATTTGGTGGGCCGGGTCACTCTGGGTCCGATTTGGTGGGCCGGTTCACTCTGGGTCAGATTTGGTGGGCCCGGGTCACTCTGGGTCCGATTTGGTGGGCCGGGTCACTCTGGGTCCGATTTGGTGGGCCGGGTCACTCTGGGTCCGATTTGGTGGGCCGGGTCACTCTGCGTCCGATTTGGTGGGCCGGGTCACTCTGGGTCCGATTTGGTGGCCCGGGTCGCTCTGGGTCCGATTTGGTGGCCCGGGTCACTCTGGGTCCGATTTGGTGGGCCGGGTCACTCTGGGTCCGATTTGGTGGCCCGGGTCACTCTGGGTCCGATTTGGTGGCCCGGGTCACTCTGGGTCCGATTTGGTGGCCCGGGTCACTCTGGGTCCGATTTGGTGGCCCGGGTCACTCTGGGTCCGATTTGGTGGCCCGGGTCACTCTGGGTCCGATTTGGTGGGCCGGGTCACTCTGGGTCCGATTTGGTGGCTCGGGTCACTCTGGGTCCGATTTGGTGGGCCGGGTCACTCTGACTGACAGCAGGATAAGGGAATGGCTGATAACAGAGAATAGACTGACAGCAGGACAAGGGAATGGCTGATAACAGAGAGAAATAGACTGACAGCAGGACGGGGATTGGCTGATAACAGAGAGAAATAGACTGACAGCAGGACAGGGGAATGGCTGATAACAGAGAGAATAGACTGACAGCAGGACGGGGAATGGCTGATAACAGAGAGAATAGACTGACAGCAGGACAGGGGAATGGCTGATAACAGAGAGAAATAGACTGACAGCAGTACGGGGAATGGCTGATAACAGAGAGAATAATTGCTGGAAAGAAGCCTAATAAGAATAAATAGACTGACAGCAGGACAGGGGAATGGCTGATAACAGAGAGGAGCTGATATTATCTGACTGACAAAACCTGTTTCCTAGTGGGCTCCTAGGCGTTGGCATAGTAACTGCGTCTGACTGCGCATATCAATGAGCTAATCAGCCAGGTGGCAGTTTTGAAATTGCCTCAGAAACCAGGACATTATACCATATGAGGAAATTTCCCTATTGAAATGCATTGAGCAATGCTTTCCAATGGGGGGAAAACAATTTTCAAACGCAAATTGCGCCAAAACTACAAATCCGATCGACACGAAAAATACTTAGCACACCTCTCGTGGACGCTGGCTTCGAAATGACACCTCACTGGAGTCTGTGCGTTTAGCGGTTCGGGCCGCATTAATTGCGGAAAAAAGCCTAATAATAATAAGAAGAAGAAGTTTACCACGATGGAATAACAGTATAGTGCTTTGTTCCAAAGCACTATAACTAGATGGGTATTTCCTGAAGGAACTACAGATAGTGCTTTGGAATGGTGCCCGGGCTGCCCCTGCAAGACTTTGACACTTGGGTGCCCCTCAGGCGGTCCGATTTGGTGGGTTGGGTCAATCTGGGTCTGATTTTGTGGGCGGGGTAAATCTAGGTCCGATTCGGTGGGCGGGGTCACTTTTGGTCCGATTCTGTGGGCGCGGCCACTCTGGGTCCGATTCGGTGGGCGGAGCCACTCTGGGTCCGATTTGGTGGGCGGGGCACCTTAGGGACCAATTTGGTGGGTGGGGTCACTCGGTCCGATTTGGTGGGCTGGGCACCTCAGGGTCTGATTTGGTGGGCTGGGCACCTCAGGGTCCGATTTGGTGGGTGGGGTCACTCTGGGTCCGATTTAGTGGGCGGGGTCACTCTGGGCCCGATTTGGTGGAAGGGGTCACTCTGGGTCCGATTTGGTGGAAGGGGTCACTCTGGGTCTGATTTGGTGGAAGGGGTCACTCTGGGTCCGATTTGGTGGGCGGAGCCACTCTGGGTCCGATTTGGTGGGCGGGGTCACTCTGGGTCCGATTTAGGGGGCGGGGTCACTCTGGGTCCGATTTGGTGGGCCGGGCCCCTCGGGGTCCGATTTGGTGGGCCGGGCCTCTCGGGTTCCGAATTGGTGAGCGGGGTAATCTACTATCTAATTGTCTAAGGGCACTTCCGTCTTTCTGTCTCACAACACCGCTACGTCATCATCTCGTGAGACCGCAATGCACTCTTGGGACCGGAGCGCGCAACAAGCATCGGGTACCGGCCACTCCAGGTGCAACAAGCATCGTGTACCGGCCGCTCTAGGAGGTGCAACAACCATCAGATACCGGCCGCTCCAGGAGGTGAGTATGTAACTTTTTTATTTTAATTCTTTTTTTTTTTTAACAGGGATATGCAGTATACTATGTGACTGGACAATATACTACGTGACTGGGCAGTATAACTACGTGGCTCTGCGCTGTATACTGCGTGGCTCTGTGCTGTATACTGCGTGGCTCTGCGCTGTATACTACGCGGCTCTGCGCTGTATACTACGCGGCTCTGCGCTGTGTACTGCGCGGCTCTGCGCTGTGTACTGCGCGGCTCTGCGCTGTGTACTGCACGGCTCTGCGCTGTGTACTGCGCGGCTCTGCACTGTGTACTGCGCGTTCTGCGCTGTATACTGCGCGGCTCTGCGCTGTATACTGCGCGGCTCTGCGCTGTATACTGCGCAGCTCTGCGCTTTGTACTGCGCGGCTCTGCGCTATATACTGCGTGGCTCTTCGCTGTATACTACGCGGCTCTGCGCTGTGTACTGCGCGGCTCTGCGATGTGTACTGCGCGTGTCCGTGCTGTGCACTGCGCGTGTCTGCGCTGTATACTGCGCGGCTCTGCGCTGTGTACTGCGCGGCTCTGCACTGTGTACTGCACGGCTCTGCGCTGTATACTGCGGGGCTCTGCACTGTATAATGCGGGGCTCTGCGCTGTATACTACGCGGCTCAGCGCTGTATACTGCGCGGCTCTGCGCTGCATACTGCGTGGCTCTACGCTGCGTACTGCGCGGCTCTGCGCTGTATACTGGGTGGCTCTGCGCTGTGTACTGCGCGGCTCTGTGCTGTGTACTGTGCGGCTCTGCACTGTGTACTGCGTGGCTCTGCGCTGTGTACTGCGCGGCTCTGCGCTGTGTACTGCGCGGCTCTGCGCTTTATACTGTGCGGCTCTGCGCTCTGTACTGCGCGGCTCTGCGCTGTGTACTGCGCGGCTCTGCGCTGTATACTGCGCGGCTCTGCGCTGTGTACTGCGCGGCTCTGCGCTGTGTACTGCGCGGCTCTGCGCTGTGTACTGCTCGGCTCTGCGCTGTGTACTGTGCGGCTCTCCGCTGTGTACTGCGCGGCTCTGCGCTGTGTACTGCGCGGCTCTGCGCTGTGTACTGCGCGGCTCTGCGCTGTGTACTGCTCGGCTCTGCGCTTTGTACTGCGCGGCTCTGCGCTGTGTACTGCGCGGCTCTGCGCTGTGTACTGCTCGGCTCTGCGCTGTGTACTGCGCGGCTCTGCGCTGTGTACTGCGCGGCTCTGCGCTGTGTACTGCGCGGCTCTGCGCTTTATACTGCGCGGCTTTGCGCTGTGTACTGCGCGGCTCTGCGCTGTGTACTGCGCGGCTCTGCGCTGTGTACTGCACGGCTCTGCGCTTTATACTGCGCGGCTCTGCGCTGTGTACTGCACGGCTCTGCGCTGTGTACTGCGCGGCTCTGCGCGATATACTGCTCGGCTCTGCGCTTTATACTGTGCGGCTCTGCGCTCTGTACTGCACGGCTCTGCGCTGTCTACTGCGCGGCTCTGCGCTGTGTGCTGCTCGGCTCTGCGCTGTGTACTGCGTGGCTCTCCGCTTTATACTGCGCGGCTCTGCGCTGTGTACTGCGCGGCTCTGCGCTGTGTACTGCGCGGCTTTATGCTGTGTACTGCATGGCTCTGCGCTGTGTACTGCGCGGCTCTGCGCTGTGTACTGCGCGGCTCTGCGCTGTGTACTGCGCGGCTCTGCGCTGTGTACTGCGCGGCTCTGCGCTGTGTACTGCGCGGCTCTGCGCTGTGTACTGCGCGGCTCTGCGCTGTGTACTGCACGGCTCTGCGCTGTATACTGCGCGGCTCTGCGCTGTGTACTGCACGGCTCTGCGCTGTGTACTGCGTGGCTCTGCGCTGTGTACTGCGCGGCTCTGCGCTTTATACTGCGCGGCTCTGCGCTGTGTACTGCACGGCTCTGCGCTTTATACTGCGCGGCTCTGCGCTGTGTACTGCACGGCTCTGCGCTGTGTACTGCGCGGCTCTGCGCTGTGTACTGCACGGCTCTGCGCTTTATACTGCGCGGCTCTGCGCTGTGTACTGCATGGCTCTGCGCTGTGTACTGCGCGGCTCTGCGCTGTGTACTGCGCGGCTCTGCGCTTTATACTGCGCGGCTCTGCGCTGTGTACTGCGCGGCTCTGCGCTGTGTACTGCGCGGCTCTGCACTGTATACTGCGTGGCTGTGCAATATACGACGTGGACATGCATATTCTAGAATACCCGATGAGTTAGAATCGGGCCACCATCTAATAATTATAAGACTACAGATAGTGGTTTGGAATTGTGCTGTACTGTCACTTTAAGAGCTGATATTATCTGACAAAACTTGTGACCTGGTGAGCTGATGTAGATTTCATAGGCGTTGGCATAGTAACTGGGTCTGACTGCGCATATCAATGAGCTAATCAGCCAGGTGGCAGTTATTTTTAGAAATTGCCTCAGAAACCAGCCCATTATAAACGTATAGGAAAATTTCTCTATTGAAACGCATTGAAAGACTTTTTTCAATCACAAATTGCGCAAAAACTACAAATCCGATCGGCACGAAAATTACTTAGCACACCTCTTGGGGACGCTGGCTTCGAAATGACACCTCACTGGAGTCTGTGAATTTAGCGGTTCGGGCCACATTACGTGCGGACTGAATAATAAGAATAAGAAGTTTACCACGGTGGAATAACAGTATAGTGCTTTGTTCCAAAGCACTATAACTAGATGGGTATTTCCTGAAGGAACTACAGATAGTGCTTTGGAATGGTGCCCGGGCTGCCCCTGCAAGACTTTCACACTTGGGTGCCCCTCAGGCGCTGGTTTGGTAGTTGAGGATTTGGTGGGCGGGGCCACTCTGGGTCCGATTTGGTGGCCTGGGTCCGATTTGGTGGCCCGGGTCACTCTGGGTCCGATTTGGTGGCCCGGGTCACTCTGGGTCCGATTTGGTGGCCCGGGTCACTCTGGGTCCGATTTGGTGGCCCGGGTCACTCTGGGTCCGATTTGGTGGCCCGGGTCTTTCTGGGTCCGATTTGGTGGCCCGGGTCACTCTGGGTCCGATTTGGTGGCCCGGGTCACTCTGGGTCCGATTTAGTGGCCCGGGTCACTCTGGGTCCGATTTGGTGGCCCGGGTCACTCTGGGTCCGATTTGGTGGGTGGGGTCACTCTGGGACCGATTTGGTGGGCGGGGTCACTCTGGGTCCGATTTAGTGGGCAGAGCCTCTCTGAGTCTGATTTGGTGGGCGGGGCACCTCAGGGTCCGATTTGGTGGGCGGGGTCACTCTGGGTCCGATTTCGTGGGCCGAGCCACTCTGGGTCTGATTTGGTGGCCCGGGTCACTCTGGGTCCGATTTGGTGGGCCGGGTCACTCTGGGTCCGATTTGGTGGCCCGGGTCACTCTGGGTCCGATTTGGTGGCCCGGGTCACTCTGGGTCCGATTTGGTGGGCCGGGTCACTCTGGGTCCGATTTGGTGGGCGGGGTCACTCTGGGTCCGATTTGGTGGGCGGGGTCACTCTGGGTCCGATTTAGTGGGCAGAGCCACTCTGAGTCTGATTTGGTGGGCGAGGCACCTCAGCGTCCGATTTGGTGGGCGGGGTCACTCTGGGTCTGATTTGGTGGGCGGAGCCACTCTGGGTCTGATTTGGTGGGCGGGGCACCTCAGGGTCCGATTTGGTTGGCGGGGTCACTCGGGGTCCGAATTGGTGAGCGTGGCAATAATAATAATAATATGACTACAGATAGTGCTTTGGATTTGTGCTGTGCTATCACTTTAAGAGCTGATATTATCTGACAAAACTTGTGTGCTGGACTCATGTAGAGTTCATAGGCGTTGGCATAGTAACTGGGTCTGACTGCGCTGTATACTGCGCGGCTCTGCGCTGTATACTGCGGGGCTCTGCGCTGTATACTGCGGGGCTCTGCGCTGTATACTGCGGGGCTCTGCGCTGTATGCTGCTGGGCTCTGCGCTGTATGCTGCGGGGCTCTGAGCTGTATGCTGCGGGGCTCTGCGCTGTATGCTGCGCGGCTCTGCGCTGTATGCTGCGCGGCTCTGCGCTGTATGCTGCACGGCTCTGCGCTGTATGCTGCGCGGCTCCGCGCTGTATGCTGCGCGGCTCCGTGCTGTATAATGCGCGGCTCCGCGCTGTATACTGCGCAGCTCTGCGCTGTATATTGCGGGGCTCTGCGCTGTATGCTGCGGGGCTCTGCGCTGTATGCTGCGCGGCTCCGTGCTGTATGCTGCGCGGCTCTGCGCTGTATACTGTGGGGCTCTGCACTGTATGCTGCGGGGCTCTGCGCTGTATGCTGCGGGGCTCTGCGCTGTATGCTGCGGGGCTCTGCGCTGTATGCTGCACGGCTCTGCGCTGTATGCTGCGCGGCTCCGTGCTGTATAATGCGCGGCTCTGCGCTGTATACTGCGCGGCTCTGCGCTGTATACTGCGGGGCTCTGCGCTGTATGCTGCGCGGCTCTGCGCTGTATGTTGCGCGGCTCCGCGCTGTATGCTGCGGGGCACTGCGCTGTATAATGCGCGGCTCTGCGCTGTATACTGCGGGGCTCTGCGCTGTATGCTGCGGGGCTCTGCGCTGTATACTGCGCGGCTCTGCGCTGTATGCTGCGGGGCTCTGCGCTGTATGCTGCGCGGCTCTGCGCTGTATGCTGCGCGGCTCTGCGCTGTATGCTGCGCGGCTCCGTGCTGTATAATGCGCGTCTCTGCGCTGTATACTGCTCGGCTCTGCGCTGTATACTGCGGGGCTCTGCGCTGTATACTGCGGGGCTCTGCGCTGTATGCTGCGGGGCTCTGCGCTGTAT
Source organism: Ranitomeya variabilis (assembly GCF_051348905.1). NCBI lineage: Eukaryota > Metazoa > Chordata > Amphibia > Anura > Dendrobatidae > Ranitomeya > Ranitomeya variabilis. The sequence goes on from NC_135235.1 coordinate 348,003,727, forward strand.
ACTGTAATAATAATAAGACTACAGATAGTGCTTTGAAATTGTGCTGTGCTGTCACTTTAAGAGCTGATATTATCTGACAAAACGGTGACCTGGTGGAGTTGATAGGCGTTGGCATAGTAACTGTGTCTGACTGCGCATATCAATGAGCTAATCAGCCAGGTGGCATTTGGCAGTTAAGTTATTTTTAGAAATTGCCTCAGAAACCAGACCATTTTAAACGTATAGGAAAATTTCCCTATTGAAATGCATTGAAAACAATGCTTTCCAATGAGGGAAAAACAATTTTCAAATGCAAATTGCACCAAAACTACAAATCCGATCGACATGAAAATAACTTAGCACACCTCTCGTGGACGCTGGCTTCGAAATGACACCTCACTGGAGTCTGTGCGTTTTACGGTTTGGGCCGCATTAATTGCGGAAAAAAGCCTAATAATAAGAAAAATAATAATAAGAAGTTTACCACGATGGAACAACAGTATAGTGCTTTGTTCCAAAGCACTATAATAAGAAGTTATCCACGATGGAATAACAGTATAGTGCTTTGTTCCAAAGCACTATAATAACTAGATGGGTATTTCCTGAAGGAACTACAGATAGTGCTTTGGAATGGTGCCCGGGCTGCCCCTGCAAGACTTTCACACTTGGGTGCCCCTCAGGCGCTGGTTTGGTAGTTGTAGCCCCTCAGGGTTGAGGCTTGGTGGGCCGGGTCACTCTGGGTCCGATTTGGTGGGCCGGGTCACTCTGGGTCCGATTTGGTGGGCCGGGTCACTCTGGGTCCGATTTGGTGGGCCGGATCACTCTGGGTCCGATTTGGTGGCCCGGGTCACTCTGGGTCCGATTTGGTGGCCCGGGTCACTCTGGGTCCGATTTGGTGGCCCGGGTCACTCTGGGTCCGATTTGGTGGCCCGGGTCACTCTGGGTCCGATTTGGTGGCCCGGGTCACTCTGGGTCCGATTTGGTGGGCCGGGTCACTCTGGGTCCGATTTGGTGGGCCGGGCCACTCTGGGTCCGATTTGGTGGGCCGGGCCACTCCGGGTCCGATTTGGCGGGCGGCGCCACTCGGGGTCCGATTTGGCGGGCGGCGCCACTCCGGGTCCGATTTGGCGGGCGGCGCCACTCGGGGTCCGATTTGGTGGCCCGGGTCACTCTGGGTCCGATTTGGTGGCCCGGGTCACTCTGGGTCCGATTTGGTGGCCCGGGTCACTCTGGGTCCGATTTGGTGGGCCGGGCCACTCCGGGTCCGATTTGGCGGGCGGCGCCACTCGGGGTCCGATTTGGCGGGCGGCGCCACTCCGGGTCCGATTTGGCGGGCGGCGCCACTCGGGGTCCGATTTGGCGGGCGGCGCCACTCTGACTTGGTCTGATTTGGCGGGCGGCGCCACTCTGGGTCCGATTTGGCGGGCGGCGCCACTCTGGGTCCGATCTGGCGGGCGGCGCCACTCTGGGTCCGATTTGGCGGGCGGCGCCACTCTGGGTCCGATTTGGCGGGCGGCGCCACTCTGGGTCCGATTTGGCTGGCGGCGCCACTCTGGGTCCGATTTGGCGGGAGGCGCCATTCTGGGTCCGATTTGGCGGGCGGCACCACTCTGGGTCCGATTTGGCGGGCGGCGCCACACCGGGTCCGATTTGGCGGGCGGCGCCACTCTGGGTCCGATTTGGCGGGTGGCGCCACTCTGGGTCCGATTTGGCGGGCGGCGCCACTCTGGGTCCGATTTGGCGGGCGGCGCCACACTGGGTCCGATTTGGCGGGCGGCGCCACACTGGGTCCGATTTGGCGGGCGGCGCCACTCTGGGTCCGATTTGGCGGGCGGCGCCACTCTGGGTCCGATTTGGCGGGCGGCGCCACTCTGGGTCCGATTTGGCGGGCGGCGCCACTCTGGGTCCGATTTGGCGGGCGGCGCCACTCTGGGTCCGATTTGGCGGGCGGCGCCACTCTGGGTCCGATTTGGCGGGCGGCGCCACTCTGGGTCCGATTTGGCGGGCGGCGCCACTCTGGGTCCGATTTGGTGAGCGGGGCAATAATTATAATAAGACTACAGATAGTGCTTTGAAATTGTGGTGTGCTATCACTTTAAGAGCTGATATTATCTGGCAAAACTGTGCTGGTGTGGTCATGTACAGTTCGCAGGCGTTGGCATAGTAACTGGGCCTGACTGCGCATATCAATGAGCTAATCAGCCAGGTGGCAAGTGGCAGGTACATTTCAAATTGCCTCAGAAACCCGGCCATTATAACCTATGGGAAAATTTCCCTATTGAAATGCATTACAATGAGGGGAAAAAACATTTTCAAACGCAAATTGCGCCAAAACTACAAATCCGATCGATACGAAAAATACTTAGCACACCTCTTGGGGACGCTGGCTTCGAAATGACACCTCACTGGAGTCTGTGAGTGAAGCGGTTCGGGCCGCATTACGTGCGGACTGAATAAGTAGATGGGTATTTCCTGAAGGAACTACAGATAGTGCTTTGGAATGGTGCCCGGAGGGTCGCTGGGGTCAATTTGAGCCTCGGGAGTCCCTGGGGGTCACTTTGACCCTCGGAGGTCAATTTAACCCTTATGGGTCCCTGGAGGTCAATTTGACCTGCGGGGGTTACTTTGACCCTTAGGGGTCCTGGGGGGTCAATTCGATCCTCGGAGGTCATTTTGACCCTCAACTCCACAGGGGTCAATTTGACCCTTGGGGGTCCCTGGGGGCCATTTTAACCCTTGGAGGTCAATATGACCCTGAGGGGGTCACTTTCACCCTTGAGGGAAGCTGGGGGTAAATTTTAGCTTCGGGGGTTTCTAGCGGTCACTTTGACACTCGGTCAGGGGTCCCTGAGGGGCAATTAACCAACGGAGGTCACTTTGAGAATTGGGGTCCCCGAGGGTCACTTTGACCCTCGGGGGTCGCTAAGGGTCACTTTGAGCCTCGGGGGACTCTGGGGTTCAATTTGACCCTCAGGGGTCACTTTGAGCCTCAGGGGTCCCTGGGGGTCAATTTTATGCTCAGGGCCACTTTGACCCTTGGGGTCCCAGGGGTCTATTTGACCTTCAGGGGTCACTTTGACCCTCAGGGGTCCAGGGGGTCACTTAGACCCTAGGGTTCAATTTGACCCTTGTGGGTTACTTTGACCATCGGGGGTACCTGGCGGTTAATTTGACCTTCAAGGGTTACTTTGACCCTCAGGGCCCGATTTGGTGGGTGGTGCCACCCTGGGTCTGATTTGGTGGGGGGGTCACTCTGGGTCCGATTCGGTGAGCGGGGTCACTCTGGGTCCGATTCGGTGGGCGGGGTCACATTTCGTGGGCGGATAAGAAGTTAACCACGTTCATATTACAATATAGTGCTTTGTTCCAAAGCACTATAAATAGACTGACAGCGGGACGGGGGAATGGCTGATAACAGAGAGAATAGACTGACAGCAGAACAGAGGAACGGCTGATAACAGAGAGAATAGACTGACAGCAGGACAGGGGAATGGCTGATAACAGAGAGAATAGACTAACAGCAGGACGGGGGAATTACTGATAACAGAGAGAAATAGACTGACAGCAGGACTGCCCAGACCTAAAGGTACCGTCACATTAAGCGACGCTGCAGCGATATAGACAACGATGCCGATCGCTGCAGCGTCATTGTGTGGTCGCTGGGGAGCTGTCACACAGACAGCTCTCCAGCGAGTAACGATGCCGAGGTCCCCGGGTAACCAGGGTAAACATCGGGTTACTAAGCGCAGGGCCGCACTTAGTAACCCGATGTTTACCCTGGTTACCATTGTAAATGTAAAAAAAAAAAAAACACACAACATACTCACATTCCGGTGTCTGTCGCGTCCCCCGGCGTCAGCTTCCCGCACTGACTGTGAGCGCCGGCAGTAACAGCACAGCGGTGACGTCACCGCTGTGCTTTCCGGCCGGCGCTCACAGTCAGTGCGGGAAGCTGACGCCGGGGGACGCGACAGACACCGGAATGTGAGCATGTTGGTTTTTTTTGTTTTTTTTTACATTTACAATGGTAACCAGGGTAAATATCAGGTTTACTAAGCGCGGCCCTGCACTTAGTAACCCGATGTTTACCCTGGTTACAAGTGAAGACATCGTTGGATCGGCGTCACACACGCCGATTCAGCGATGTCAGCGGGTGATCCAGCGACGAAATAAAGTGCTGGCCTTCTAGCTCCGACCAGCGATATCACAGCGGGATCCAGATCGCTGCTGCGTGTCAAACACAACGATATCACTATCCAGAGGACGCTGCAACGTCATGGATCGCTATCGTTATCGTTCTAAAGTCGCTCAGTGTGAAGGTACCTTAAGACTCTTCAACCTTTCTCTCGACGTGAACAAAAGAGACCACACTAAATAACCATTCAAAACTTTATTGGAGAGTAACTAAACAAAACAGATCTCATCTTTTATAACCATATGCACAACCCTTTCTTGGCGGGTTAAGGTCGCAGCTCTCTATTAACCACCACAATTTTTCTTTGGGGTTATGCCGCCGGACTCCCGCCACATGTTCCTGAATTGTTTTTCCGCCAAACGCTGCGACGTCATACACCTGTAATTAACAATTTAACACACCACCCATTATCCTCTAACCAAACCAAACTGGGAGAGAGGGTGGGCAGCTCCGTGACTCACCCGTTCCAAAGAGGCCGTAGCATTTCCGGCCCCGCCTTTTATAGCACTCTCCCTTAGAGTGCCTCTGCCAGCTATCCAATCCCCATAACAGAGCAGCAAACCAATCCTTTAACCCCTCATTTGCCCACGCCGGAGAAAGCCCAGAAGATGGAAAATAAACTAACGCCGTCCAGTCAAGGGGCCTCTGTCCAAAACGGCCGGGCCCCCCGCAGACTGCCCAGACCTAAGACTCTTCAACCTTTCTCTCGACGCGAACATAAGAGACCACTAGTGTTGAGCATTCCGATACCGCAAGTATCGGGTATCGGCCGATACTTGCGGTATCGGAATTCCGATACCGAGATCCGATACTTTTGTGGTATCGGGAATCGGTATCGGGATTAATATCAATGTGTAAAATAAAGAATTAAAATAAAAAATAGGGATATACTCACCTCTCCGGCGGCCCCTGGACTTTACCACCGTAACCGGGAGCCCTTGTACCTAAGAATGCGCGCTTGAAGGGCCTTAAATGAGGTCACGGCGCTCTGATTGGTCGCGTAGCAGTCGCGTGACCGCTACGCGACCAAAGAGTATATCCCTATTTTTTATTTTAATTCTTTATTTTACACATTGATATGGATCCCAGGGCCTGAAGGAGAGTTTCCTCTCCTTCAGACCCTGGGAACCATCAGGATACCTTCCGATACTTGGCGTCCCATTGACTTGTATGGGTATCGGGTATCGGTATCGGCGATATCCGATACTTTTCGGGTATCGGCTGATACTATCCGATACCGATACTCTCAAGTATCGGACGGTATCGCTCAACACTAGAGACCACACTAAATAACCATTCAAAACTATATTGGAGTGTAACTAAACAAAACAGCTCTCATCTTTTATAACCATATGCACAACCCTTTTTTGTTGGCGGGTTAAGGTTGCAGCTCTCTACTAACCACCGGAATTTTTCTTTGGGGTTATGCCGCCAGACTCCCGGCACATGTTCCCGAATTGTTCTTCTGCCAAGGAGTAGTTCTGAAGACTCAGACCTACGACCCCCCACCAAACGCAAACAACGCCTCTTCAATCCCGTCTTGCAGGCCCGATAAAAATATGTCCAACCCAATATCTGTCAGGTGCACCCCATCTGGCCGCAATAGTCTGTTATTTTTCCCCTCCAGTTGTCTATGCCTTACAATAATCCCCCCTTTTAGGTAAACGAATCTTGAAATTCTATGGTTCACTGCTCTGCGCACTCTCTCTATACTTGCCCAATCTCTCTCCCCACTCCATACCACCCTGGGTATAATTTCGGACCACACCATCACTAGTTTTGTGAAAAAACTTGGAAATTTTTCCATATCAGCCTTCATCATTGTAATGAGCTCCGTGAGGTGAATCGCACCCAAATCATTTCCACCTGCGTGTAACACCAGGATAACACTCTGTATTTCCATTCTCGATATTTGTACCACCTCGAAGAGAACTTGCGACCATGACAATCCTGGTATGCCTCTCCAGTTCACCTCGATGTTCTGAAAACCAAGTGATCTTCCTCCAGGTCGCAATTCCGCTCTCTGTTCAGCCAAAAAAACATACGAATGGCCTAAGATCCAAACACAAGGCCTAGCCACACCTACGACGATAAAGACATTGTACATTTGTTACATATTACGACATCATATCAACAAATCGGGCCTGATGTAACGAGAAAAACATGCTGAACGCCATCTGCCAATGCTCATGATTTCTTCATCCATAAGCCCCGCTCTCGCTGCTTCTGTAGCCGCGCCAATTCTAAATGCATGGGTCCCAAATTCCCCCAGGGGCAGGCCTAAGCTCACTAAAATTTTTCTTAACAACGGTACGAACTGGAATCTAGTCACCGGGGACCCGTTGAAATGCGCAAAAAAAGGCGTGACCATCTTGTCTAATAGCCAAGTATTGCAGCACCAGCTTGACGGGACATACCGGCCCTGCAATAGAGAATAACGAAAACCAAGCTCCTTTTCCCGCTGAATCTGTCTTTGAATGACGAATTCGGATCCGAATGCCCCCATTGCACAATGACACATCATCATACTGTAACCCCCCTTGTTTAAGCGCCGAAGGAGCCACCAATTCGCTCACCCGCAAAGCCCAAAAAAAGGCAGTTCCAAAAACAGCCGAAAACAAAACCGATTCGAAATACGAATTACATATTTTGTATTTTCGATAATTCTAACCAAAAGGGAATAAGAAATTGGCCGTCTGACCGCTCGTGGCTCACCCATGCTATGCCAACCCTTTAATGCTTGTCGCAAAATGAAACTTGCAGTAATGTCCTCCCAACCTCTTAATTTAAAATGAAAAGACAATCCCGATAATCTGTTCCTCGCCACCGCGACCAACGACCCACTGTTATATAAATGCTGCAAAAATACTTATGTTACCCCCAACCTGGTTTAACTACACTTATCCACCGGAAGATTACCCACAAAGTTACACCATTCCCTCCACGCCTTACCATACGCATGCCAGGTTCCAGGAGCCACCGACATTCGCACCAGCGGCATTAACGGGTTTCTGGCACCTGCCATATGAAACCAGGACATGGCGTTCCCTGCTGGCTGGCCGCTGGGGCAAGTTCCTGAAACTGCTGAAATTCAAAGCGTGAAAGTGCATCAGCCATAGCATTCTTAACACCCGGAACATGTCTAGAACAGAACCAGATATTTAACTGCAAACATTTCAACACCAGGAACTGTATAAGCTTTATAACTGGAACTGATGACGAAGACAAATGGTTAACCGCATGAACCACGCTTTCATTGTCTGACCAAAAACAGATATGAAAATTGCACAACAATCAGCCCAAATGACCACCGCTACCACTAACGGGAATAACTAACAATGTCAAATTTTTTGTCCATCCCTTCTCGACCCAATTAACCGGCCACCGCTCGGCGCACCATTGGTCACGAAAAATAACTCCGAAACCCACAGACCCTGCTGCGTCCGCAAACAGGGAAATATCCTGACCCGCCTTTTCTTCACTTTGGAAGCACGTACAACCATTGTATGTTAACAAAAAACTCCTCCATACCCGCAGGTCTTCAAGCAAAGGAAGCCCGAGTCTGAACCTGTGGTGCAGCAGCCTGACCCCTTTTGTGGCCATTGCCAACCGCCGGGAAAAAATTCTTCCCATAGGCATGACCCGGCATGCAAATGCTAACAAACCCAATAGGGACTGCATTTGCACCAATTATACTTTTTTAATGGAAAGAAACCCATCAATTTTTTCCAGCATTTTTGCAATTTTTTCCTCCGGCAAATGAAACACCATGTTAGCAGAATCAATTTCAATTTCAAGATAGGAAATGCATGTAATCGGACCCATAGTCTTCTCTTCCGATAACGGAACGCCAAATACTTCCATCAACTCCCGGAACCTGAGCAACATCTTTTCACATAAATCTGACTCTGGACCTACAAACAAAAAATCGTCCAAATAATGAGTAATACAATGGCAACATGTTTCAAACTTGACAACCCATTCCAAAAAACTGCTAAATAATTCAAAATACCTACAAGAGATGGAACACCCCATGGGAAGACAAGTGTCATAATAGTATTGCCCATCGATGGCGCAACCAAGCAAGTGGTAACAATCCGGGTGGACCGGAAGAAGTCGAAAAGCCGACTCAATGTCCGACTTAGCCATAAGCGCCCCTCGTCCCGCATGTCTCAATAACCTTAACGCATTATCAAACGAAGCATAGGCCACTGATGAGTCTTCTGGACTAATCCCATCATTAACAGAAAAACCTTTTGGGTGCAACAAATGGTGTATTAATTGAAACTCCCCTGGCTCCTTCTTAGGAACCACTCCCAATGGAGAAACTCTAAGGTTGTAAAAGGGGTCCGATTGGAAGGGTCCCCTAATGCGACCAAGAGCAACTTCCTTCTCCACTTTCTTCAACACCACTGAAGGAAATTCCTTGGCTGACTTCAAATTGTCAGAAAATATTGCTTCCTTACTAAAATCGAATGGTATAAAAAACCCATAAGTGAAACCCACCCGTAACTGCGCTGCTGCTGCCTTGTCATTATATCTATTTAGCCATGGCTCCATCTCTGTGATGTTCACTGGTGTCCTTATTTTCTTGTTGGGTATTTGCCTTACCTGAAGTGGGCTTTGACCCTGCACGGGAACATTTTGTGACTGAGTGCCTGCCCCCACACACCGAACATTCGTGCTTGTACTTGCATAATCCATAATATTTGCAGTGGCCTTCGTTGAAAAGCCAGCAAGTACCGGGCCTCCGCACGTGAACTGGCCCTGAGCCTGATTGTTGGCTTGGGGCCCCCGCATGAAAGGACTGTGCACTCCTCTGAGCCATCATAAACCATAGCCAGGAATCTGTGGCCTTAACCCCCCAACCCAGATGGGGGTTAACCGCTAACCGCCTACGAAAGTCCTCATCGTACCTCCACCACGCTCCACCATGCTCAACCCCCATGCGTTTTATACGAATTGTAAATTGTGTCCATGTATAAAAACAATTCCGAGCATCTCTCCAGGTGTTTTCTACCTATGACGCAACCCAAATCACAAAATGCCTGAATCCAATTATTTATAGTTTTGGCAACCTTAGGGCGCCGCTCGTACGGCCTATCAACCATTCTCCTTTCCCTGTCCACTGAACTTTGTTCCGGAGACATTAGAGACCAAACATCAATATAGTCATTTGCCCAAATCTTTTCCATTGTCTCCTGGTCCAAATGGGAACCTAACGGGGCCACCCCGCAATAAAACACATCCCTATAAATATCTGAGCGAACAGCTTTGGAAGTGGCGGTGGTGACTTTTAACTGAGACAATAATTTTAGGTTCAAAATCAATTTCTCCCGACCCAATAAACTTCTCAGATGATCCAATGTCACTAGCTTTTTCCCAGAAGCTTCCCATGCACCAGAATAATTAAACTCACCAGCCTGTGTTTTCGCAGCCGTAGTTGCCGCCATAACCGGAGCCGTCCCTTCATTCCGACCACTCTGTTCTTCTTGCGACGTCCTATAATATTGGAGACTCCTTCCCGAACTACGACCCCGTGACCTCGATGACGATGAAGAATGACGGCACCGCCTCCGAAAACGCCTACTACTTCTGGAAACAGATCTCCTTCTACTATGTGAATGGCGACCGCGATATGTCACCGACCTTCTGTCAGAATCCCCAGAAGTTGAAGAAGACCTGCTACGTCTCCTCCTTCTGTTATGTCTTCTACCTTGCTGTTCAGCTAACATTTCTCTGGGTGCTGCTAATACTACATCTGCACTCGATGCAGCCACACCAACTAAACCCTGATAAACCACACCCGACGCTGTTGGTCCACTAGTTGCTTGCCCCGCACCATTAGCTCCCTCGGCCATTGCTGGTGCCGTGACTGTTTGCAGAGGGGTGGGCGGGTGGGACTCCATTGCCCTCAAGGCAAAGTTGCCTACAGGCTGACTGTTACCAGCCTGTCCTATTCCAGCCTCCTGCACACTACCCCAACTCCTATTAACCTGCATGGCTGCAGCCTGAGGGCTAACTGCCTGAGGTAAAACGCATTCCCGCCTTCCTGAAATCTTCGTGCCCCTCCCTTCCTCCTCTGAAGACAAACTAGCGCTATGTGTTCCCCCCATTAAATGACACTGACTGGCTACGGTTTTATCCCCTGTCTCATTCACTGCCCCTTCCAATTGAGCCCTACTCTGTGACAGGAGCCGACTTTGTCTGGCCACGATGCTAGAATGGCTGCGCCTCACAGATAACTCTCCCTGACTTACTACGCCCCGCCCACTGTGTGGGGGGGGCTATTATTCTCCCTCTCTCTTCCTTAGCTGCTGGCCGTCTCTGAGCGCCCTGGCTGCAGCCCCCATACCTGCTGACTGACTCACAGTCAGGGGCCCCAGGGCACAGCACATAGAGACAGCAGTGGAGGAAGAGCAGGACGTACAGGGGGTCCTCTGCTCCCTCCGCTGTTCTAATTGGAGCAGACTGCAGCGTCTCCTCACAGAGAAAAGATGGGGGAGGAGGCTCACTGCACGGCAGCACCAGAGGGCTGATATCAGTGCTGTCTGCTCTGTGCCCCATCCCCCACAGTAGTGGGGTCTGCAGCCCTCTCCAGCTGAACTATGTGACCTCAGCCAAGGCTCCTCTGATCACCTGATATCACAGATTAGTATGCTTGTATGTGTATGTATGTATGTGTGCATCTGTGTATGTACAGTGTGTATCTATGTGTATGTTTCTATCTGTGTGTATCTGTGTATATATGTACGGTATGTGTGTATGCATGGTATATTTGTATGGCTGCGTGTGTGTATGTACAGTATATGTATGTGTATCTGTAAGTGCAATAAATTTGTATGTATATATGGTATATATGTATGTTTATGTGCATGTGTGTGCGGCATGTTTATACTATATGTGTATATACTGTGTGTATGTACGGTACATGTATGTGTATCTGTATGTACGTATATGTGTGTATCTGTGTGTATGCACGGCATATCTATGTACGGTATGTGTATGTATTTACGGTATACTGTATTTATGTGTATTTGTGTGTATGTATGGTATATGTATGTACGGTATGTGTATATAACTGTGTGTATGTACAGTATGTGTGTACAGTACGTGTATATGTATGTACGGTGGTGTGTGTATGTATGTAAGGTATATGCATGTATATGTATGTACGGTATATGTATGTGTATCTGTGTGTATGTACGGTATGTGTGTGAATGTACGGTATATGCATGTGTGTATGTACGGTATGTGTATGTATGAGGATATATGGATATGTATCTGTGTATGTATGTAAGGTATATGCATGTATATGTATGTACGGTATATGTATGTGTATCTGTGTGTATGTACGGTATATGTGTGAATGTGTGGTATATGCATGTGTGTATGTACGGTATGTGTATGTATCAGGGTATATGGATGTGTATCTGTGTATGTATGTAAGGTATATGCATGTATATGTATGCACGGTATATGTATGTGTATCTGTGTGTATGTACGGTATGTATGTGAATGTACGGTATATGCATGTGTGTATGTACGGCATGTGTATGTATGAGGGGATATGGATGTGTATCCGTGTGTATTTTTTTAACATTAGATTAGATTTTTACTATTTTTGTGTGATGTGCAATATGTTAGTATTTGGGGCCCCATTTTAAACTTTTGCCTAGGGCCCCACTTTGCCTAAAACCGGCCCTGACTGACTGTGAGGTGAAACTCTGCTTTTTTGCAGCTGCTGCCTCTGCCGCGACCCTCGCCGTGCCAGTGCTCCATGCTGTACCGCGTCCTCCATGCCCAACTCTTACCATGGCCGCAAGCCAGGCTGCCCCCTCCTTACCGACCTTCTCCCTTATGGCGGCCTCCAGCAGGTCCACCATCGCTCTTTACTTTACCTACCGCTCCTCAGCGTGTAAGCTCCGTGACTCACCCGTTCCAAAGAGGCCATAGCATTTCCGGCCCCGCCTTTTATAGCACTCCCCCTTAGAGTGCCCGCTGCCAGCTATCCAATCCCAATAACAGAGCAGCAAACCAATCCTTTAACCCCTCAGTTGCCCACGCCGGAGAAAGCCCAGAATATGGAAAATAAACTAACTCGCTGTCCAATCAAGGGGCCTCTGTCCAAAACAGCCGGGCCCCCCCTGCAGACAGAGGAATGGCTGATAAGAGAGAAATAGACTGAAAGCAGGACAGGGGAATGGCTGATAACAGAGAAAGACTGACAGCAGGACGGGGAATAGCTGATAACAGAGAGAAATAGACTGACAGCAGGATGGAGGAATGGTTGATAACAGAGAGAAATAGACTGACAGCAGGACAGGGAATGGCTGATAACAGAGAGAAATAGATGGGTATTTCCTGAAGGAACTACAGATAGTGCTTTGGAATGGTGCCCGGGCTGCCCCTGCAAGACTTTCACACTTGGGTGCCCCTCAAGCGCTGGTTTGGTAGTTGTAGCCCCTCAGGGTTGAGGCCACTCTGGGTCCGATTTGGTGGGCCGGGTCACTCTGGGTCCGATTTGGTGGGCCGGGTCACTCTGGGTCCGATTTGGTGGGCCGGGTCACTCTGGGTCCGATTTGGTGGGCCGGGTCACTCTGGGTCCGATTTGGTGGCCCGGGTCACTCTGGGTCCGATTTGGTGGCCCGGGTCACTCTGGGTCCGATTTGGTGGCCCGGGTCACTCTGGGTCCGATTTGGTGGCCCGGGTCACTCTGGGTCCGATTTGGTGAGCCGGGTCACTCTGGGTCCGATTTGGTGGGCCGGGTCACTCTGGGTCCGATTTGGTGGGCCGGGTCACTCTGGGTCCGATTTGGTGGCTCGGGTCACTGTGGGTCCGATTTGGTGGCCCGGGTCACTCTGGGTCCGATTTGGTGGCCCGGGTCACTCTGGGTCCGATTTGGTGGCCCGGGTCACTCTGGGTCCGATTTGGTGGCCCGGGTCACTCTGGGTCCGATTTGGTGGCCCGGGTCACTCTGGGTCCGATTTGGTGGCCCGGGTCACTCTGGGTCCGATTTGGTGGCCCGGGTCACTCTGGGTCCGATTTGGTGGCCCGGGTCACTCTGGGTCCGATTTGGTGGCCCGGGTCACTCTGGGTCCGATTTGGTGGCCCGGGTCACTCTGGGTCCGATTTGGTGGCCCGGGTCACTCTGGGTCCGATTTGGTGGGCCGGGTCACTCTGGGTCCGATTTGGTGGGCCGGGTCACTCTGGGTCCGATTTGGTGGGCCGACTCTGGGTCCGATTTGGTGGGCCGGCTCACTCTGGGTCCGATTTGGTGGGCCGGGTCACTCTGGGTCCGATTTGGTGGCCCGGGTCACTCTGGGTCCGATTTGGTGGCCCGGGTCACTCTGGGTCCGATTTGGTGGGCCGGGTCACTCTGGGTCCGATTTGGTGGGCCGGGTCACTCTGGGTTTGATTTGGTGGCCCGGGTCACTCTGGGTCCGATTTGGTTGCCCGGGTCATTCTGGGTCCGATTTGGTGGCCCGGGTCACTCTGGGTCCGATTTGGTGGCCCGGGTCACTCTGGGTCCGATTTGGTGGCCCGGGTCACTCTGGGTCCGATTTGGTGGGCGGGGTCCCTCTGGGTCCGATTTGGTGGGCCGGGTCCCTCTGGGTCCGATTTGGTGGGCCGGGTCCCTCTGGGTCCGATTTGGTGGGCCGGGTCCCTCTGGGTCCGATTTGGTGGGCCGGGTCACTCTGGGTCCGATTTGGTGGGCTGGGTCATTCTGGGTCCGTTTTGGTGGGCCGGGTCACTCTGGGTCCGGTTTGGTGGGCCAGGTCACTCTGGGTCCGGTTTGGTGGGCCGGGTCACTCTGGGTCCGATTTGGTGGGCCGGGTCACTCTGGGTCCGATTTGGTGGGCCGGGTCACTCTGGGTCCGATTTGGTGGGCCGGGTCACTCTGACTGACAGCAGGACAAGGGAATGGCTGATAACAGAGAGAATAGACTGACAGCAGGACAGGGGAATGGCTGATAACAGAGAGAAATAGACTGACAGCAGTACGGGGAATGGCTGATAACAGAGAGAAAAAGATGGGTATTTCCTGAAGGAACTACAGATAGTGCTTTGGAATGGTGCCCGGGTTGCCCCAGCAAGACTTTCACACTTGGGTGCCCCTCAGGCGCTGGTTTGGTAGTTGTAGCCACTCTGGGTCCGATTTGGTGGGCACTGTACACTGCGCGGCTCTGCGCTGTATACTGCGCGGCTCTGCGCTGTATACTGCGCGGCTCTGCGCTGTATACTGCGCGGCTCTGCGCTGTATACTGCGCGGCTCTGCGCTGTATGCTGCGGGGCTCTGCGCTGTATGCTGCGGGGTTCTGCGCTGTATGCTGCGGGGCTCTGCGCTGTATGCTGCGGGGCTCTGAGCTGTATGCTGCGGGGCTCTGAGCTGTATGCTGCGGGGCTCTGGGCTGTATGCTGCGCGGCTCTGCGCTGTATGCTGCGCGGCTCTGCGCTGTATGCTGCGCGGCTCCGCGCTGTATGCTGCGCGGCTCCGCGCTGTATACTGCGCGGCTCCGCGCTGTATGCTGCGGGGCTCCGCGCTGTATGCTGCGGGGCTCCGCGCTGTATGCTGCGGGGCTCTGCTCTGTATGCTGCGCGGCTCTGCGCTGTATGCTGCGCGGCTCTGCGCTGTATACTGCGGGGCTCCGCGCTGTATGCTGCGCGGCTCCGCGCTGTATACTGCGCGGCTCTGCGCTGTATGCTGCGGGGCTCTGCGCTGTATACTGCGCGGCTCTGCGCTGTATACTGCGCGGCTCTGCGCTGTATAATGCGGAGCTCTGCGCTGTATACTGCGGGGCTCTGCGCTGTATACTGCGGGGCTCTGCGCTATATGCTGCGGGGCTCTTTGCTGTATGCTGTAAAATTAATAAGACTACAGATAGACTAGTCCTTTGGAATTGTGCTGTGCTGTCACTTTAAGAGCTGATATTATCTGACAGAACTGTGACCTGGTGGAGTTGATAGGCTTTGGCATAGTAACTGTGTCTGACTGCGCATATCAATGAGCTAATCAGCCAGGTGGCATTTGGCAGTTAAGTTATTTTTAGAAATTGCCTCAGAAACCAGCCCATTTTAAACGTATAGCAAAATTTCCCTATTGAAATGCATTGAAACAATGCTTTCCAATGAGGGGGAAACAATTTTCAAATGCAAATTGCGCCAAAACTACAAATCCGATCGACATGAAAATAACTTAGCACACCTCTCGTGGACGCTGGCTTCGAAATGACACCTCACTGGAGTCTGTGCGTTCAGCGGTTCGGGCCGCATTAACTGCGAAAAAAAGCCTAATAATAAGAAAAATAATAATAAGAAGAAGTTTACCACGATGGAATAACACTATAGTGCTTTGTTCCAAAGCACTATAATAACTAGATGGGTATTTCCTGGAGGAACTACAGATAGTGCTTTGGAATGGTGCCCGGGCTGCCCCTGCAAGACTTTCACACTTGGGTGCCCCTCAGGCGCTGGTTTGGTAGTTGTAGCCCCTCAGGGTTGTGGCCACTCTGGGTCCGATTTGGCGGCCCGGGTCACTCTGGGTCCGATTTGGCGGCCCGGGTCACTCTGGGTCCGATTTGGCGGCCCGGGTCACTCTGGGTCCGATTTGGCGGCCCGGGTCACTCTGGGTCCGATTTAGCGGCCCGGGTCACTCTGGGTCCGATTTGGCGGCCCGGGTCACTCTGGGTCCGATTTGGCGGCCCGGGTCACTCTGGGTCCGATTTGGCGGCCCGGGTCACTCTGGGTCCGATTTGGCGGCCCGGGTCACTCTGGGTCCGATTTGGCGGCCCGGGTCACTCTGGGTCCGATTTGGCGGCCCGGGTCACTCTGGGTCCGATTTGGCGGCCCGGGTCACTCTGGGTCCGATTTGGCGGCCCGGGTCACTCTGGGTCCGATGTGGCGGCCCGGGTCACTCTGGGTCCGATTTGGCGGCCCGGGTCACTCTGGGTCCGATTTGGCGGCCCGGGTCACTCTGGGTCCGATTTGGCGGCCCGGTCACTCTGGGTCCGATTTGGTGTGCCGGGTCACTCTGGGTCCGGTTTGGTGGGCCGGGTCACTCTGGGACCGATTTGGTGGGCCGGGTCACTCTCACTGACAGCAGTATAAGGGAATGGCTGATAACAGAGAATAGACTGACAGCAGTACAAGGGAATGGCTGATAACAGAGAGAATAGACTGACAGCAGGACAGGGGAATTGCTGATAACAGAGAGAATAGACTGACAGCAGGACAGGGGAATGGCTAATAACAGAGAGAAATAGACTGACAGCAGGACGGGGAATGGCTGATAACAGAGAGAATAGACTGACAGCAGGACGGGGAAAGGCTGATAACAGAGAGAATAGACTGACAGCAGGACAGGGGAATGGCTGATAACAGAGAGAAATAGACTGACAGCAGTACGGGGAATGGCTGATAACAGAGAGAAATAGACTGACAGCAGGACGGGGAATGGCTGATAACAGAGAGAATAGACTGACAGCAGGACAGGGGAATGGCTGATAACAGAGAGAATAGACTGACAGCAGGACAGGGGAATGGCTGATAATAGAGAGAAATAGACTGACAACAGTACGGGGAATGGCTGATAACAGAGAGAAATAGATGGGTATTTCCTGAAGGAACTACAGATAGTGCTTTGGAATGGTGCCCAGGTTGCCCCAGCAAGACTTTCACACTTGGGTGCCCCTCAGGCACTGGTTTGGAAGTTGTAGCCACTCAGGGGCTGATTTGGTGGGCGCTGTATGCTGCGGGGCTCTGCGCTGTATGCTGCGGGGCTCTGCGCTGTATGCTGCGGGGCTCTGCGCTGTATGCTGCGCGGCTCTGCGCTGTATGCTGCGCGGCTCTGCGCTGTATGCTGCGCGGCTCTGCGCTGTATGCTGTGCGGTTCTGCGCTGTATGCTGCGCGGCTCCGCGCTGTATGCTGCGCGGCTCCGTGCTGTATAATGCGCGGCTCTGCGCTGTATATTGCGCGGCTCTGCGCTGTATGCTGCGGGGCTCTGCGCTGTATACTGTATTAATAATAAGACTACAGATAGTGCTTTGAAATTGTGCTATACTGTCACTTTAAGAGCTGATATTATCTGACAAAACTGTGACCTGGTGGAGTTGATAGGCGTTGGCATAGTAACTGTGTCTGACTGCACATATCAATGAGCTAATCAGCCAGGTGGCATTTGGCAGTTAAGTTATTTTTAGAAATTGCCTCAGAAACCAGCCCATTTTAAACGTATAGGAAAATGTCCCTATTGAAATGCATTGAAACAATGCTTTCCAATGAGGGGGAAACAATTTTCAAATGCAAATTGCACCAAAACTACAAATCCGATCGACATGAAAATAACTTAGCACACCTCTCGTGGACGCTGGCTTCGAAATGACACCTCACTGGAGTTTGTGCGTTCAGCGGTTCGGGCCGCATTAACTGCGAAAAAAAGCCTAATAATAATAATAACTAGATGGGTATTTCCTGAAGGAACTACAGATAGTGCTTTGGAATGGTGCCCGGGCGGCCCCTGCAAGACTTTCACACTTGGGTGCCCCTCAGGCGCTGGTTTGGTAGTTGTAGCCCCTCAGGGTTGAGGCCACTCTGGGTCCGATTTGGTGGGCCGGGTCACTCTGGGTCCGATTTGTTGGCCCGGGTCACTCTGGGTCCGATTTGGTGGCCCGGGTCACTCTGGGTCCGATTTGGTGGCCCGGGTCACTCTGGGTCCGATTTGGTGGCCCGGGTCACTCTGGGTCCGATTTGGTGGCCCGGGTCACTCTGGGTCCGATTTGGTGGCCCGGGTCACTCTGGGTCCGATTTGGCGGGCCGGGTCACTCTGGGTCCGATTTGGCGGGCTGGGTCACTCTGGGTCCGATTTGGCGGGCCGGGTCACTCTGGGTCCGATTTGGCGGGCCGGGTCACTCTGGGTCCGATTTGGCGGGCCGGGTCACTCTGGGTCCGATTTGGCGGGCCGGGTCACTCTGGGTCCGATTTGGTGGCCCGGGTCACTCTGGGTCCGATTTGGTGGCCCGGGTCACTCTGGGTCCGATTTGATGGCCCGGGTCACTCTGGGTCCGATTTGGTGGGCCAGGTCACTCTGGGTCCGATTTGTTGGGCCGGGTCACTCTGACTGACAGCAGGACAAGGGAATGGCTGATAACAGAGAGAAATAGACTGACAGCAGGACGGGGATTGGCTGATAACAGAGAGAAATAGACTGACAGCAGGATGGGGGAATGGCTGATAACAGAGAGAATAGACTGACAGCAGGACAGGGGAATGGCTGATAACAGAGAAATAGACTGACAGCAGGATGGGGGAATGGCTGATAACAGAGAGAATAGACTGATAGCAGGACGGGGAATGGCTGATAACAGAGAATAGACTGACAGCAGGACAGGGGAATGGCTGATAACAAAGAGAAATAGACTGACAGCAGTACGGGGAATGGCTGATAACAGAGAGAATAATTGGGGGAAAAAAGCCTAATAAGAATAAATAGACTGACAGCAGGACAGGGGAATGGCTGATAACAGAGAGGAGCTGATATTATCTGACTGACAAAACCTGTTTCCTAGTGGGCTCGTAGTCGTTGGCATAGTAACTGCGTCTGACTGCGCATATCAATGAGCTAATCAGCCAGGTGGCAATTTTGAAATTGCTTCAGAAACCAGGCCATTATACCCTATGAGGAAATTTCCCTATTGAAATGCATTGAGCAATGCTTTCCAATGGGGGGAAAACAATTTTCAAACGCAAATTGCGCCAAAACTACAAATCGGATCGACACGAAAAATACTTAGCACACCTCTCGTGGACGCTGGCTTCGAAATGACACCTCACTGGAGTCTGTGCGTTTAGCGGTTCGGGACGCATTAATTGCGGAAAAAAGCCTAATAATAATAATAATAACTAGATGGGTATTTCCTGAAGGAATTACAGATAGTACTTTGGAATGGTGCCCAGGCTGCCCCTGCAAGACTTTCACACTTGGGTGCCCCTCAGGCGCTGGTTTGGTAGTTGTAGCCCCTCAGGGTTGTGGCCACTACGGGTCCGATTTGGTGGGCGGGTCACTCTGGGTCCGATTTGGTGGGCGGGGTCACTCTGGGTCCGATTTGGTGGGCTGGGTCACTCTGGGTCCGATTTGGTGGGCCGGGTCACTCTGGGTCCGATTTGGTGGCCCGGGTCACTCTGGGTCCGATTTGGTGGCCCGGGTCACTCTGGGTCCGATTTGGTGGTCCGGGTCATTCTGGGTCCGATTTGGTGGGCCGGGTCACTCTGGGTCCGATTTGGTGGGCCGGGTCACTCTGGGTCCGATTTGGTGGACCGGGCACTCTGGGTCCGATTTGGTGGGCCGGGTCACTCTGGGTCCGATTTGGTGGCCCGGGTCACTCTGGGTCCGATTTGGTGGCCCGGGTCACTCTGGGTCCGATTTGGTGGCCCGGGTCACTCTGGGTCCGATTTGGTGGCCCGGGTCACTCTGGGTCCGATTTGGTGTCCCGGGTCAGTCTGGGTCCGATTTGGTGGCCCGGGTCACTCTGGGTCCGATTTGGTGGCCCGGGTCACTCTGGGTCCGATTTGGTGGCCCGGGTCACTCTGGGTCCGATTTGGTGGCCCGGGTCACTCTGGGTCCGATTTGGTGGCCCGGGTCACTCTGACTGACAGCAGGACAAGGGAATGGCTGATAACAGAGAGAAATAGACTGACAGCACGATGGGGGAAGGGCTGATAACAGAGAGAATAGACTGACAGCAGGACGGGGAATGGCTGATAACAGAGAGAATAGACTGACAGCAGGACAGGGGAATGGCTGGTAACAGAGAGAAATAGACTGACAGCAGTACGGGGAATGGCTGATAACAGAGAGAATAATTGCGGGAAAAAAGCCTAATAAGAATAAATAGACTGACAGCAGGACAGGGGAATGGCTGATAACAGAGAGAAAAAGATGGGTATTTCCTGAAGGAACTACAGAGAGTGCTTTGGAATGGTGCCCGGGTTGCCCCAGCAAGACTTTCACACTTGGGTGCCCCTCAGGCGCTGGTTTGGTAGTTGTAGCCCCTCAGGGTTGAGGCCACTCCGGGTCCGATTTGGTGGGCGGGGTCACTCTGGGTCCGATTTGGTGGGCGGGGTCACTCTGGGTCCGATTTGGTGGGCTGGGTCACTCTGGGTCCGATTTGGTGGGCCGGGTCACTCTGGGTCCGATTTGGTGGCCCGGGTCACTCTGGGTCCGATTTGGTGGCCCGGGTCACTCTGGGTCCGATTTGGTGGCCCGGGTCATTCTGGGTCCGATTTGGTGGGCCGGGTCACTCTGGGTCCGATTTGGTGGGCCGGGTCACTCTGGGTCCGATTTGGTGGACCGGGTCACTCTGGGTCCGATTTGGTGGGCCGGGTCACTCTGGGTCCGATTTGGTGGGCCGGTCACTCTGGGTCCGATTTGGTGGCCCGGGTCACTCTGGGTCCGATTTGGTGGCCCGGGTCACTCTGGGTCCGATTTGGTGGCCCGGGTCACTCTGGGTCCGATTTGGTGGCCCGGGTCACTCTGGGTCCGATTTGGTGGCCCGGTCACTCTGGGTCCGATTTGGTGGCCCGGGTCACTCTGGGTCCGATTTGGTGGCCCGGTCACTCTGGGTCCGATTTGGTGGGCCGGGTCACTCTGGGTCCGATTTGGTGGGCCGGTCACTCTGGGTCCGATTTGGTGGCCCGGGTCACTCTGGGTCCGATTTGGTGGCCCGGGTCACTCTGGGTCCGATTTGGTGGCCCGGGTCACTCTGGGTCCGATTTGGTGGCCCGGGTCACTCTGGGTCCGATTTGGTGGCCCGGTCACTCTGGGTCCGATTTGGTGGCCCGGGTCACTCTGGGTCCGATTTGGTGGCCCGGGTCACTCTGGGTCCGATTTGGTGGCCCGGGTCACTCTGGGTCCGATTTGGTGGCCCGGGTCACTCTGGGTCCGATTTGGTGGCCCGGGTCACTCTGGGTCCGATTTGGTGGCCCGGGTCACTCTGGGTCCGATTTGGTGGGCCGGGTCACTCTGGGTCCGATTTGGTGGGTCGGGTCACTCTGGGTCCGATTTGGTGGGCCGGGTCACTCTGGGTCCGATTTGGTGGGCCGGGTCACTCTGGGTCCGATTTGGTGGGCCGGGTCACTCTGGGTCCGATTTGCTGGCCCGGGTCACTCTGGGTCCGATTTGGTGGCCCGGGTCACTCTGACTGACAGCAGGACAAGGGAATGGCTGATAACAGAGAGAAATAGACTGACAGCAGGATGGGGGAAGGGCTGATAACAGAGAGAATAGACTGACAGCAGGACGGGGAATGGCTGATAACAGAGAGAATAGACTGACAGCAGGACAGGGGAATGGCTGATAACAGAGAGAAATAGACTGACAGCAGTACGGGGAATGGCTGATAACAGAGAGAATAATTGCGGGAAAAAAGCCTAATAAGAATAAATAGACTGACAGCAGGACAGGGGAATGGCTGATAACAGAGAGAAAAAGATGGGTATTTCCTGAAGGAACTACAGATAGTGCTTTGGAATGGTGCCCGGGTTGCCCCAGCAAGACTTTCACACTTGGGTGCCCCTCAGGCGCTGGTTTGGTAGTTGTAGCCACTCTGGGTCCGATTTGGTGGGCGCTGTATACTGCGCGGCTCTGCGCTGTATGCTGCGCGGCTCTGCGCTGTATGCAGCGCGGCTCCGCGCTGTATGCTGCGCGGCTCCGCGCTGTATGCTGCGCGGCTCCGCGCTGTATGCTGCGGGGCTCCGCGCTGTATGCTGCGCGGTTCCACGCTGTATGCGGCGCGGCTCCGCGCTGTATGCTGCGTGGCTCCACGCTGTATGCTGCGCGGCTCCGCGCTGTATAATGCGGAGCTCTGCGCTGTATACTGAGGGGCTCTGCGCTGTATACTGCGGGGCTCTGCGCTATATGCTGCGGGGCTCTGCGCTGTATACTGTAATAATAATAAGACTACAGATAGTGCTTTGAAATTGGGCTGTGCTGTCACTTTAAGAGCTGATATTATCTGACAAAACTGTGACCTGATGGAGTTGATAGGCGTTGGCATAGTAACTGTGTCTGACTGCGCATATCAATGAGCTAATCAGCCAGGTGGCATTTGGCAGTTAAGTTATTTTTAGAAATTGCCTCAGAAACCAGCCCATTTTAAACGTATAGCAAAATTTCCCTATTGAAATGCATTGAAACAATGCTTTCCAATGAGGGGGAAACAATTTTCAAATGCAAATTGCGCCAAAACTACATATCCGATCGACATGAAAATAACTTAGCACACCTCTCGTGGACGCTGGCTTCGAAATGACACCTCACTGGAGTCTGTGCGTTCAGCGGTTCGGGCCGCATTAACTGCAAAAAAAAGCCTAATAATAATAATAATAACTACATTGGTATTTCCTGAAGGAACTACAGATAGTGCTTTGGAATGGTGCCCGGGCTGCCCCTACAAGACTTTCACACTTGGGTGCCCCTCAGACGCTGGTTTGGTAGTTGAGGATTTGGCGGGAGGGGCCACTCTGGGTCCGATTTGGTGGCCCGGGTCACTCTGGGTCCGATTTGGTGGCCCGGGTCACTCTGGGTCTGATTTGGTGGCCCGGGTCACTCTGTGTCCGATTTGGTGGCCTGGGTCCGATTTGGTGGCCCGGGTCACTCTGGGTCCGATTTGGTGGCCCGGGTCACTCTGGGTCCGATTTGGTGGCCCGGGTCACTCTGGGTCCGATTTGGTGGCCCGGATCACTCTGGGTCCTATTTGGTGGCCCGGGTCACTCGGGGTCCGATTTGGTGGCCCGGGTCACTCGGGGTCCGATTTGGTGGCCCGGGGCACTCGGGGTCCGATTTGGTGGCCCGGGGCACTCTGGGTCCGATTTGGTGGCCCGGGGCACTCTGGGTCCGATTTGGTGGCCCGGGGCACTCTGGGTCCGATTTGGTGGCCCGGGGCACTCTGGGTCCGATTTGGTGGCCCGGGGCACTCTGGGTCCGATTTGGTGGCCCGGGTCACTCTGGGTCCGATTTGGTGGCCCGGGTCACTCTGGGTCCGATTTGGTGGCCCGGGTCACTCTGGGTCCGATTTGGTGGCCCGAGTCACTCTGGGTCCGATTTGGTGGCCCGGGTCACTCTGGGTCCGATTTGGTGGCCCGGGTCACTCTGAGTCCGATTTGGTGGCCCGGGTCACTCTGGGTCCGATTTGGTGGCCCGGGTCACTCTGGGTCCGATTTGGTGGCCCGGGTCACTCCGGGTCCGATTTGGTGGCCCGTGTCACTCCGGCTCCGATTTGGTGGCCCGGGTCACTCTGGGTCCGATTTGGTGGCCCGGGTCACTCTGGGTCCGATTTGGTGGCCCGGGTCACTCTGGGTCCGATTTGGTGGCCCGGGTCACTCTGGGTCCGATTTGGTGGCCCGGGTCATTCTGGGTCCGATTTGGTGGGCCGGGTCACTCTGGGTCCGATTTGGTGGGCCGGGTCACTCTGGGTCCGATTTGGTGGGCCGGGTCACTCTGGGTCCGATTTGGTGGCCCGGGTCACTCTGGGTCCGATTTGGTGGCCCGGGTCACTCTGGGTCCGATTTGGTGGCCCGGGTCACTCTGGGTCCGATTTGGTGGCCCGGGTCACTCTGGGTCCGATTTGGTGGCCCGGGTCACTCTGGGTCCGATTTGGTGGCCCGGGTCACTCTGGGTCCGATTTGGTGGCCCGGGTCACTCTGGGTCCGATTTGGTGGCCCGGGTCACTCTGGGTCCGATTTGGTGGCCCGGGTCACTCTGGGTCCGATTTGGTGGGCCGGGTCACTCTGGGTCCGATTTGGTGGGCCGGGTCACTCTGGGTCCGATTTGGTGGGTCGGGTCACTCTGGGTCCGATTTGGTGGGCCGGGTCACTCTGGGTCCGATTTGGTGGCCCGGGTCACTCTGGGTCCGATTTGGTGGCCCGGGTCACTCTGGGTCCGATTTGGTGGCCCGGTTCACTCTGGGTCCGATTTGGTGGCCCGGGTCACTCTGGGTCCGATTTGGTGGGCCGGGTCACTCTGGGTCCGATTTGATGGGCCGGGTCACTCTGGGTCCGATTTGGTGGGCCGGGTCACTCTGGGTCCGATTTGGTGGGCCGGGTCACGCTAAGTCCGATTTGGTGGGCCGGGTCACTCTGGGTCCGATTTGGTGCACTGGGTCACTCTGGGTCCAATATGGCGGGCGGCGCCACTCCGGGTCCGATTTTGCGGGCGGCGCCACTCCGGGTCCGATTTGGCGGGCGGCGCCACTCCGGCTCCGATTTGGCGGGCGGCGCCACTCCGGGTCCGATTTGGCGGGCGGCGCCACTCCGGGTCCGATTTGGCGGGCGGCGCCACTCCGGGTCCGATTTGGCGGGTGGCGCCACTCCGGGTCCGATTTGGCGGGCGGCGCCACTATGGGTCCGATTTGGCGGGTTGGGTCCGATTTGGTGAGCGGGGCAATAATTATATTAAGACTACAGATAGTGCTTTGAAATTGTGCTGTGCTATCACTTTAAGAGCTGATATTATCTGGCAAAACTGTGCTGGCGTGGTCATATACAGTTCGCAGGCGTTGGCATAGTAACTGGGCCTGACTGCGCATATCAATGAGCTAATCAGCCAGGTGGCAAGTGGCAGGTACATTTCAAATTGCCTCAGAAACCCGGCCATTATAACCTATGGGAAAATTTCCCTATTGAAATGCATTACAATGAGGGGAAAAAACATTTTCAAACGCAAATTGCGCCAAAACTACAAATCCGATCGACACGAAAAATACTTAGCACACCTCTTGGGGACGCTGGCTTCGAAATGACACCTCACTGGAGTCTGTGAGTGAAGCGGTTCGGGCCGCATTACGTGCGGACTGAATAATAATAATAAGAACTAGATGGGTATTTCCTGAAGGAACTACAGATAGTGCTTTGGAATGGTGCCCAGGTTGCCCCAGCAAGACTTTCACACTTGGGTGCCCCTCAGGCGCTGGTTTGGTAGTTGTAGCCCCTCAGGGTTGAGGCCACTCTGGGTCCGATTTGGCAGGCAGCGCCACTCCGGGTCCGATTTGGCGGGCGGCGCCACTCCGGGTCCGATTTGGCGGGCGGCGCCACTCTGGGTCCGATTTGGGGGGTGGGGTCACTCTGGATCCGATTTGGGGCGGGGTCACTCTGGGTCCGATTTGGCGGGCGGCGCCACTCTGGGTCCGATTTGGCGGGCGGCGCCACTCTGGGTCCGATTTGGCGGGCGGCGCCACTCTGGGTCCGATTTGGCGGGCGGCGCCACTTCGGGTCCGATTTGGCGGGCGGCGCCACTCCGGGTCCGATTTGGCGGGCGGCGCCACTCGGGGTCCGATTTGGCGGGCGGCGCCACTCCGGGTCTGATATGGCGGGCGGCGCCACTCTGGCGGGCGGCGCCACTCCGGGTCCGATTTGGCGGGCGGCGCCACTCCGGGTCCGATTTGGCGGGCGGCGCCACTCTGGGTCCGATTTGGCGGGCGACGCCACTCTGGGTCCGATTTGGCGGGCGGCGCCACTCTGGGTCCGATTTGGCGGGCGGCGCCACACTGGGTCCGATTTGGCGGGCGGCGCCACTCTGGGTCCGATTTGGCGGGCGGAGCCACTCTGGGTCCGATTTGGCGGGCGGCGCCACTCTGGGTCCGATTTGGTGGGCGGCGCCATTCTGGGTCCGATTTGGCGGGCGACGCCACTCTGGGTCCGATTTGGCTGGCGGCGCCACTCTGGGTCCGATTTGGCGGGCGGCGCCACTCTGGGTCCGATTTTGCGGGCGGCGCCACTCTGGGTCCGATTTTGCGGGCGGCGCCACTCTGGGTCCGATTTGGTGAGCGGGGCAATAATTATAATAAGACTACAGATAGCGCTTTGAAATTGTGCTGTGCTATCACTTTAAGAGCTGATATTATCTGGCAAAACTGTGCTGGGGTCATGTACAGTTCGCAGGCGTTGGCATAGTAACTGGGCCTGACTGAGCATATCAATGAGCTAATCAGCCAGGTGGCAGGTACATTTCAAATTGCCTCAGAAACCCGGCCATTATAACCTATGGGAAAATTTCCCTATTGAAATGCATTACAATGAGGGGAAAAAACATTTTCAAACGCAAATTGCGCCAAAACTACAAATCCGATCGACACAAAATATACTTAGCACACCTCTTGGGGACGCTGGCTTCGAAATGACACCTCACTGGCGTCTGTGAGTGAAGCGGTTCGGGCCGCATTACGTGCGGACTGAATAATAATAATAATAAAAATAATAATAATAAGAAGTTTACCACGGTGGAATAACAGTATAGTGCTTTGTTCCAAAGCACTATAATAAGAATAAGAAGTTATCCACGATGGAATAACAGTATAGTGCTTTGTTCCAAAGCACTATAATAACTAGATGGGTATTTCCTGAAGGAACTACAGATAGTGCTTTGGAATGGTGCCCGGGCTGCCCCTGCAAGACTTTCACACTTGGGTGCCCCTCAGGCGCTGGTTTGGTAGTTGTAGCCCCTCAGGGTTGAGGCCACTCCGGGTCCGATTTGGTGGGCGGGGTCACTCTGGGTCCGATTTGGTGGGCGGGGTCACTCTGGGTCCGATTTGGCGGGCCGGGTCACTCTGGGTCCGATTTGGCGGGCCGGGTCACTTCTGGGTCCGATTTGGCGGGCGGCGCCACTCTGGGTCCGATTTGGCGGACGGCGCCACTCTGGGTCCGATTTGGCGGGCGGCGCCACTCTGGGTCCGATTTGGCGGGCGGCACCACTCTGGGTCTGATTTGGCGGCCCGGGTCACTCTGGGTCCGATTTGGCGGGCCGGGTCATTCTAGGTCCGATTTGGCGGGCGGCGCCACTCTGGGTCCAATTTGGCGGGCGGCGCCACTCTGGGTCCGATTTGGCGGGCGGCGCCACTCTGGGTCCGATTTGGCGGGCGGTGCCACTCTGGGTCCGATTTGGCGGGCGGCGCCGCTCTGGGTCCGATTTGGCGGCCCGGGTCACTCTGGGTCCGATTTGGCGGCCCGGGTCACTCTGGGTCCGATTTGGTGGCCCGGGTCACTCTGGGTCCGATTTGGCGGGCGGCGCCACTCTGGGTCCGATTTGGCGGGCGGCGCCACTCTGGGTCCGATTTGGCGGGCGGCGCCTCTCTGGGTCCGATTTGGCGGGCGGCGCAACTCTGGGTCCGATTTGGCGGGCGGCGCCACTTTGGGTCCGATTTGGCGGGCGGCGCCACTCTGGGTCCGATTTTGGCGGGCGGCGCCACTCTGGGTCCGATTTGGCGGGCGGCGCCACTCTGGGTCCGATTTGGCGGGCGGCACCACTCTGGGTCCGATTTGGCGGGCGGCGCCACTCTGGGTCCGATTTGGCGGGCGGCGCCACTCTGGGTACGATTTGGGGTGCGGCGCCACTCTGGGTCCGATTTGGCGGGCGGCGCCACTCTGGGTCCGATTTGGCGGGCGGTGCCACTCTGGGTCCGATTTGGCGGGCGGCGCCACTCTGGGTCCGATTTGGCGGGCGGCGCCACTCTGGGTCCGACTTGACGGGCGGCGCCACTCTGGGTCCGATTTGGCAGGCGGCGCCACTCTGGGTCTGATTTGGCGGGCGGCGCCACTCTGGGTCCGATTTGGCGGCCCGGGTCACTCTGGGTCCGATTTGGCGGCCCGGGTCACTCTGGGTCCGATTTGGTGGCCCGGGTCACTCTGGGTCCGATTTGGCGGGCGGCGCCACTCTGGGTCCGATTTGGCGGGCGGCGCCTCTCTGGGTCCGATTTGGCGGGCGGCGCAACTCTGGGTCCGATTTGGCGGGCTGCGCCACTTTGGGTCCGATTTGGCGGGCGGCGCCACTCTGGGTCCGATTTGGCGGGCGGCGCCACTCTGGGTCCGATTTGGCGGGCGGCGCCACTCTGGGTCCGATTTGGCGGGCGGCGCCACTCTGGGTCCGATTTGGCGGGCGGCGCCACTCTGGGTCCGATTTGGGGGGCGGCGCCACTCTGGGTCCGATTTGGCGGGCGGCGCCACTCTGGGTCCGATTTGGCGGGCGGCGCCACTCTGGGTCCGATTTGGTGGGCGGCGCCACTCTGGGTCCGACTTGACGGGCGGCGCCACTCTGGGTCCGATTTGGCGGGCGGGGGCACTCTGGGTCCGATTTGGCAAGCGGGGGCACTCTGGTCCGATTTGGTGGGCTGGGTCCGATTTGGTGAGCGGGGCAATAATGATAAGACTACAGATAGTGCTTTGTAATTGTGCTGTACTGTCACTTTAAGAGCTGATATTATCTGACAAAACTTGTGACCTGGTGGGCTGGTAGAGTTTATAGGCGTTGGCATAGTAACTGGGTCTCACTGCGCATATCAATGAGGTACTCAGCCAGGTGGCAGTTATTTTTAGAAATTGCCTCAGAAATCAGGCCCATTATAAACGTATTGGAAAATTTCCCTATTGAAATGCATTGAGACACTTTTTTCAAACGCAAATTGCGCCAAAACTACAAATCCGATCGACATGAAAAATACTTAGCACACCTCTCAGGAACGCTGGCTTCGAAATGACACCTCACTGGAGTCTGTGAGTTTAGCGGTTCGGGCCGCATTACGTGCGGACTGAATAATAATAATAAGAACTAGATGGGTATTTCCTGAAGGAACTACAGATAGTGCTTTGGAATGGTGCCCGGGCTGCCCCTCCAAGACTTTCACACTTGGGTGCCCCTCAGGCGCTGGTTTGGTAGTTGTAGCCCCTCAGGGTTGAGGCTTGGTGGGCCGGGTCACTCAGGGTCCGATTTGGTGGGCCGGGTCACTCTGGGTCCGATTTGGTGGGCCGGGTCACTCTGGGTCCGATTTGGTGGGCCGGGTCACTCTGGGTCCCATTTGGTGGGCCGGGTCACTCTGGGTCCCATTTGGTGGGCCGGGTCACTCTGGGTCCGACTTGACGGGCGGCGCCACTCTGGGTCCGGTTTGGTGGGCCGGGTCACTCTGGGTCCGATTTGGTGGGCCGGGTCACTCTGGGTCCAATTTGGTGGGCTGGGTCACTCTGGGTCTAATTTGGTGGGCCGGGTCACTCTGGGTCCAATTTGGTGGGCCGGGTCACTCTGGGTCCAATTTGGTGGGCCGGGTCACTCTGACTGACAGCAGGATAAGGGAATGGCTGATAACAGAGAGAAATAGACTGGCAGCAGGACGGGGAATGGCTGATAACAGAGAGAAATAGACTGACAGCAGTACGGGGAATGGCTGATACCAGAGAGAAATAGACTGACAGCAGGACAGGGGAATGGCTGATAACAGAGAAGAGCTGATATTATCTGACTGACAAAACCTGTTTTCTAGTGGGCTCGTAGGCGTTGGCATAGTAACTGGATCTGACTGCGCATATCAATGAGCTAATCAGCCAGGTGGCAGTTATTTTTAGAAATTGCCTCAGAAATCAGGCCCATTATAAACGTATTGAAAAATTTCTCTATTGAAATGCATTGAGACACTTTTTTCAAACGCAAATTGCGCCAAAACTACAAATCCGATCGACACGAAAAATACTTAGCACACCTCTCAGGAACGCTGGCTTCGAAATGACACCTCACTGGAGTCTGTGAGTTTAGCGGTTCGGGCCGCATTACGTGCGGACTGAATAATAATAATAACTAGATGGGTATTTCCTGAAGGAACTACAGATAGTGCTTTGGAATGGTGCCCGGGCTGCCCCTGCAAGACTTTCACACTTGGGTGCCCCTCAGATGCTGGTTTGGTAGTTGTAGTCCCTCAGGGTTGAGGATTTGGTGGGCGGGGCCACTCTGGGTCCGATTTGGGGGGCGGAGCCACTCTGGGTCCGATTTGGTGGGCTGGGTCACTCTGGGTCCGATTTGGTGGGCCGGGCCACTATGGGTCCAATTTGGTGGGCCAGGCCACTATGGGTCCAATTTGGTGGCCCGGGTCACTCTGGGTCCGATTTGGTGGCCCGGGTCACTCTGGGTCCGATTTGGTGGCCCGGGTCACTCTGGGTCCGATTTGGTGGCCCGGGTCACTCTGGGTCCGATTTGGTGGCCCGGGTCACTCTGGGTCCGATTTGGTGGCCCGGGTCACTCTGGGTCCGATTTGGTGGCCCGGGTCACTCTGGGTCCGATTTGGTGGCCCGGGTCACTCTGGGTCCGATTTGGTGGCCCGGGTCACTCTGGGTCCGATTTGGTGGCCCGGGTCACTCTGGGTCCGATTTGGTGGCCCGGGTCACTCTGGGTCCGATTTGGTGGCCCGGGTCACTCTGGGTCCGATTTGGTGGCCCGGGTCACTCTGGGTCCGATTTGGTGGCCCGGGTCACTCTGGGTCCGATTTGGTGGCCCGGGTCACTCTGGGTCCGATTTGGTGGCCCGGGTCACTCTGGGTCCGATTTGGTGGAAGGGGTCACTCTGGGTCTGATTTGGTGGAAGGGGTCACTCTGGGTCCGATTTGGTGGGCGGAGCCACTCTGGGTCCGATTTGGTGGGCGGGGTCACTCTGGGTCTGATTTAGGGGGCGGGGTCACTCTGGGTCCGATTTGGTGGGCCGGGCCCCTCGGGGTCCGATTTGGTGGGCCGGGCCTCTCGGGTTCCGAATTGGTGAGCGGGGTAATCTACTATCTAATTATCTAAGGGCACTTCCGTCTTTCTGTCTCACAACACCGCTACGTCATCATCTCGTGAGACCGCAATGCACTCTTGGGACCGGAGCGCGCAACAAGCATCGGGTACCGGCCACTCCAGGTGCAACAAGCATCGTGTACCGGCCGCTCTAGGAGGTGCAACAACCATCAGATACCGGCCGCTCCAGGAGGT
The DNA here is from genome assembly GCF_051348905.1 of Ranitomeya variabilis. Classification (NCBI taxonomy): domain Eukaryota; kingdom Metazoa; phylum Chordata; class Amphibia; order Anura; family Dendrobatidae; genus Ranitomeya; species Ranitomeya variabilis. Next base: position 348,034,671 of record NC_135235.1, read on the forward strand.
GAGTATGTAACTTTTTTATTTTATTTTTTTTTTTTAACAGGGATATGCAGTATACTATGTGACTGGACAATATACTACGTGACTGGGCAGTATAACTACGTGGCTCTGCGCTGTACACTGCGTGGCTCTGTGCTGTATACTGCGTGGCTCTGCGCTGTATACTACGCGGCTCTGCGCTGTATACTACGCGGCTCTGCGCTGTATACTGCGTGGCTCTGCGCTGTGTACTGCGCGGCTCTGCGCTGTGTACTGCACGGCTCTTCGCTGTATACTACGCGGCTCTGCGCTGTGTACTGCGCGGCTCTGCGCTGTGTACTGCGCGGCTCTGCGCTGTGTACTGCGCGTGTCCGTGCTGTGTACTGCGCGTGTCTGCGCTGTATACTGCGGGGCTCTGCACTGTATACTGCGGGGCTCTGCGCTGTATACTACGCGGCTCAGCGCTGTATACTGCGCGGCTCTGCGCTGCATACTGCGTGGCTCTACGCTGCGTACTGCGCGGCTCTGCGCTGTATACTGGGTGGCTCTGCGCTGTGTACTGCGCGGCTCTGCGCTGTGTACTGTGCGGCTCTGCACTGTGTACTGCGCGGCTCTGCGCTGTGTACTGCGCGGCTCTGCGCTGTGTACTGCGCGGCTCTGCGCTTTATACTGTGCGGCTCTGCGCTCTGTACTGCGCGGCTCTGCGCTGTGCACTGCGGGGCTCTGTGCTGTATACTGCGTGGCTCTGCGCTGTATACTACGCGGCTCAGCGCTGTATACTACGCGGCTCTGCGCTGTATACTGCGTGGCTCTGCGCTGTGTACTGCGCGGCTCTGCGCTGTGTACTGCGCGGCTCTGCGCTGTGTACTGCGCGGCTCTGCGCTGTGTACTGCACGGCTCTGCGCGGTATACTGCGCGGCTCTGCGCTTTATACTGTGCGGCTCTGCGCTCTGTACTGCACGGCTCTGCGCTGTCTACTGCGCGGCTCTGCGCTGTGTACTGCTCGGCTCTGCGCTGTGTACTGCGCGGCTCTCCGCTTTATACTGCGCGGCTCTGCGCTTTATACTGCGCGGCTTTGCGCTGTGTACTGCATGGCTCTGCGCTGTGTACTGCGCGGCTCTGCGCTGTGTACTGCACGGCTCTGCGCTGTGTACTGCACGGCTCTGCGCTTTATACTGCGCGGCTCTGCGCTGTGTACTGCACGGCTCTGCGCTGTGTACTGCGCGGCTCTGCGCTGTGTACTGCACGGCTCTGCACTTTATACTGCGCGGCTCTGCGCTGTGTACTGCACGGCTCTGCGCTGTGTACTGCGCGGCTCTGCGCTGTGTACTGCACGGCTCTGCGCTTTATACTGCGCGGCTCTGCGCTTTATACTGCGCGGCTCTGCGCTGTGTACTGCGCGGCTCTGCGCTGTGTACTGCGCGGCTCTGCGCTGTGTACTGCACGGCTCTGCGCTTTATACTGCGCGGCTCTGCGCTGTGTACTGCATGGCTCTGCGCTGTGTACTGCGCGGCTCTGCGCTGTGTACTGCACGGCTCTGCGCTTTAAACTGCGCGGCTCTGCGCTGTGTACTGCACGGCTCTGCGCTGTGTACTGCGCGGCTCTGCGCTGTGTACTGCGCGGCTCTGCGCTTTATACTGCGCGGCTCTGCGCTGTGTACTGCGCGGCTCTGCGCTGTGTACTGCGCGGCTCTGCGCTGTGTACTGCACGGCTCTGCGCTTTATACTGCGCGGCTCTGCGCTGTGTACTGCACGGCTCTGCGCTGTGTACTGCACGGCTCTGCGCTTTATACTGCGCGGCTCTGCGCTGTGTACTGCACGGCTCTGCGCTGTGTACTGCGCGGCTCTGCGCTGTGTACTGCGCGGCTCTGCGCTTTATACTGCGCGGCTCTGCGCTGTGTACTGCGCGGCTCTGCGCTGTGTACTGCGCGGCTCTGCGCTGTGTACTGCACGGCTCTGCACTGTATACTGCGTGGCTGTGCAATATACTACGTGGACATGCATATTCTAGAATACCCGATGAGTTAGAATCGGGCCACAGTCTAATAATCATAAGACTACGGATAGTGGTTTGGATTTGTGCTGTACTGTCACTTTAAGAGCTGATATTATCTGACAAAACTTGTGACCTGGTGAGCTGATGTAGATTTCATAGGAGTTGGCATAGTAACTGTGTCTGACTGCGCATATCAATGAGCTAATCAGCCAGGTGGCAGTTATTTTTAGAAATTGCCTCAGAAACCAGCCCATTATAAACGTATAGGAAAATTTCTCCATTGAAACGCATTGAAAGACTTTTTTCAAACACAAATTGCGCAAAAACTACAAATCCGATCGACACGAAAAATACTTAGCACACCTCTCAGGAACGCTGGCTTCGAAATGACACCTCACTGGAGTCTGTGAGTTTAGCGGTTCGGGCCGCATTACGTGCGGACTGAATAATAAGAATAAGAAGAAGTTTACCACGGTGGAATAACAGTATAGTGCTTTGTTCCAAAGCACTATAATAATAAGAAGAAGAAGTTTACCACGGTGGAATAACAGTATAGTGCTTTGTTCCAAAGCACTATAATAATAACTAGATGGGTATTTCCTGAAGGAACTACAGATAGTGCTTTGGAATGGTGCCCGGGCTGCCCCTGCAAGACTTTCACACTTGGGTGCCCCTCAGGCGGTCCGATTTGGTGGGTTGGGTCAATCTGGGTCTGATTTTGTGGGCGGGGTAAATCTAGGTCCGATTCGGTGGGCGGGGTCACTTTTGGTCCGATTCTGTGGGCGCGGCCATTCTGGGTTCGATTCGGTGGGCGGAGCCACTCTGGGTCCGATTTGGTGGGCGGGGCACCTTAGGGACCAATTTGGTGGGTGGGGTCACTCGGTCCGATTTGGTGGGCTGGGCACCTCAGGGTCTGATTTGGTGGGCTGGGCACCTCAGGGTCCGATTTGGTGGGTGGGGTCACTCTGGGTCCGATTTGGTGGGCGGGGTCACTCTGGGCCCGATTTGGTGGAAGGGGTCACTCTGGGTCCGATTTGGTGGAAGGGGTCACTCTGGGTCTGATTTGGTGGAAGGGGTCACTCTGGGTCCGATTTGGTGGGCGGAGCCACTCTGGGTCCGATTTGGTGGGCGGGGTCACTCTGGGTCTGATTTAGGGGGCGGGGTCACTCTGGGTCCGATTTGGTGGGCCGGGCCCCTCGGGGTCCGATTTGGTGGGCCGGGCCTCTCGGGTTCCGAATTGGTGAGCGGGGTAATCTACTATCTAATTATCTAAGGGCACTTCCGTCTTTCTGTCTCACAACACCGCTACGTCATCATCTCGTGAGACCGCAATGCACTCTTGGGACCGGAGCGCGCAACAAGCATCGGGTACCGGCCACTCCAGGTGCAACAAGCATCGTGTACCGGCCGCTCTAGGAGGTGCAACAACCATCAGATACCGGCCGCTCCAGGAGGTGAGTATGTAACTTTTTTATTTTAATTCTTTTTTTTTTTAACAGGGATATGCAGTATACTATGTGACTGGACAATATACTACGTGACTGGGCAGTATAACTACGTGGCTCTGCGCTGTAAACTGCGTGGTTCTGTGCTGTATACTGCGTGGCTCTGCGCTGTATACTACGCGGCTCTGCGCTGTATACTACGCGGCTCTGCGCTGTATACTGCGTGGCTCTGCGCTGTGTACTGCGCGGCTCTGCGCTGTGTACTGCACGGCTCTGCGCTGTGTACTGCGCGGCTCTGCACTGTGTACTGCGCGTTCTGCGCTGTATACTGCGCGGCTCTGCGCTGTATACTGCGCAGCTCTGCGCAGCTCTGCGCTTTGTACTGCGCGGCTCTGCGCTATATACTGCGTGGCTCTTCGCTGTATACTACGCGGCTCTGCGCTGTGTACTGCGCGGCTCTGCGCTGTGTACTGCGCGTGTCCGTGCTGTGTACTGCGCGTGTCTGCGCTGTATACTGCGGGGCTCTGCACTGTAAACTGCGGGGCTCTGCGCTGTATACTACGCGGCTCAGCGCTGTATACTGCGCGGCTCTGCGCTGCATACTGCGTGGCTCTACGCTGTGTACTGCGCGGCTCTGCGCTGTGTACTGCGCGGCTCTGCGCTTTATACTGTGCGGCTCTGCGCTCTGTACTGCGCGGCTCTGCGCTGTGTACTGCGCAGCTCTGCGCTGTATACTGCGCGGCTCTGCGCTGTGTACTGCGCGGCTCTGCGCTGTGTACTGCACGGCTCTGCGCTTTATACTGCGCGGCTCTGCGCTATGTACTGCACGGCTCTGCGCTGTGTACTGCGCGGCTCTGCGCTGTGTACTGCACGGCTCTGCGCTTTATACTGCGCGGCTCTGCGCTGTGTACTGCACGGCTCTGCGCTGTGTACTGCGCGGCTCTGCGCTGTGTACTGCGCAGCTCTGCGCTGTATACTGCGCGGCTCTGCGCTGTGTACTGCACGGCTCTGCGCTGTGTACTGCACGGCTCTGCGCTTTATACTGCGCGGCTCTGCGCTATGTACTGCACGGCTCTGCGCTGTGTACTGCGCGGCTCTGCGCTGTGTACTGCACGGCTCTGCGCTTTATACTGCGCGGCTCTGCGCTGTGTACTGCACGGCTCTGCGCTGTGTACTGTGCGGCTCTGCGCTGTGTACTGCGCGGCTCTGCGCTTTATACTGCGCGGCTCTGCGCTTTATACTGCGCGGCTCTGCGCTGTGTACTGCGCGGCTCTGCGCTGTGTACTGCGCGGCTCTGCGCTGTGTACTGCACGGCTCTGCGCTTTATACTGCGCGGCTCTGCGCTGTGTACTGCACGGCTCTGCGCTGTGTACTGCGCGGCTCTGCGCTGTGTACTGCACGGCTCTGTGCTTTAAACTGCGCGGCTCTGCGCTGTGTACTGCACGGCTCTGCGCTGTGTACTGCGCGGCTCTGCGCTGTGTACTGCGCGGCTCTGCGCTTTATACTGCGCGGCTCTGCGCTGTGTACTGCGCGGCTCTGCGCTGTGTACTGCACGGCTCTGCGCTTTATACTGCGCGGCTCTGCGCTGTGTACTGCACAGCTCTGCGCTGTGTACTGCGCGGCTCTGCGCTGTGTACTGCACGGCTCTGCGCTTTATACTGCGCGGCTCTGCGCTGTGTACTGCACGGCTCTGCGCTGTGTACTGCGCGGCTCTGCGCTGTGTACTGCGCGGCTCTGCGCTTTATACTGCGCGGCTCTGCGCTGTGTACTGCGCGGCTCTGCGCTGTGTACTGCGCGGCTCTGCGCTGTGTACTGCACGGCTCTGCACTGTATACTGCGTGGCTGTGCAATATACTACGTGGACATGCATATTCTAGAATACCCGATGAGTTAGAATCGGGCCACAGTCTAATAATTATAAGACTACGGATAGTGTTTTGTAATTGTGCTGTACTGTCACTTTAAGAGCTGATATTATCTGACAAAACTTGTGACCTGGTGAGCTGATGTAGATTTCATAGGAGTTGGCATAGTAACTGTGTCTGACTGCGCATATCAATGAGCTAATCAGCCAGGTGGCAGTTATTTTTAGAAATTGCCTCAGAAACCAGCCCATTATAAACGTATAGGAAAATTTCTCCATTGAAATGCATTGAAAGACTTTTTTCAAACACAAATTGCGCAAAAACTACAAATCCGATCGACACGAAAAATACTTAGCACACCTCTCAGGAACGCTGGCTTCGAAATGACACCTCACTGGAGTCTGTGAGTTTAGCGGTTCGGGCCGCATTACGTGCGGACTGAATAATAAGAATAAGAAGAAGTTTACCACGGTGGAATAACAGTATAGTGCTTTTTTCCAAAGCACTATAATAAGAAGAAGTTTACCACGATGGAATAACAGTATAGTGCTTTGTTCCAAAGCACTATAACTAGATGGGTATTTCCTGAAGGAACTACAGATAGTGCTTTGGAATGGTGCCCGGGCTGCCCCTGCAAGACTTTCACACTTGGGTGCCCCTCAGGCGCTGGTTTGGTAGTTGTAGCCCCTCAGGGTTGAGCTTAACCCCTGGGGACCTGCTGAGGCCACTTGCGCCTCCTAGGGCCCATTTTTTGATCTTCAGAAAATGTAAGAGCAAATTAAAAATGGAAATTGCAGATCTGACATCGGCCAACATGTGGAAGATCCCCAGAACATATAAGGTGAAGTTTAAATGTGTCAAGATTAGGGTTGAGCTGAACCGTTCCCTGAGGTTCGTTATTAGTAGCGAATCTTGTGTGTTTGTATTCACTTTTGGTGCATACGAACACACGCTGAAAGTTCGTTCCCCCCAATTTTTTTTTTTTCTGTCATCTTACCTGTCGGCGGCGTGGGGTCAGCAGAGCAGGTTTCCAGGATCAGCACCATTCGCAGGTCCCGGCATCAGCACCATCAGCAGCTCCCGGCATCATCACCATCGGCAGGTCCTGGCCTCATCACCATCGGCAGGTCCCAGCATCATCGGCAGGTCCCAACATCAGCACCATCGGGAAGGTCTCGGCATCAGCACCATCGGCAGGTCCCGGCATCAGCACCATCGGCAGGTCACAGCATCATCACCATCGGCAGGTCACAGCATCATCATCATCGGCAGGTCCCACAGCATCGGAGTAGCAGGTCCCGGCATCAGCAGCATGTGAGATGACAGCGAAAGAGCAGGTCCCGGCATCAGTGGAGTCAATGGGTTAAGAGCAGGGACTCTTCCGGAGCTCTGGAGTCCCTGCTCGTAACCCATTGACTCCACCGCCTATGCCGCTATGCATATGCATATGCGTACACATAAGACAATATGCGTACGTATATGAGAGAATATGTGTACGCATATTAGCGAATATATGTACGCATATTAGCGAATATGCATACGTACAGTATATACGCACTTTTTACCCTATTGCGTATGTTCGTATTCGTGTGTATTAGTATTCAGATTCGTACAAAAAAAAAGTTAGTATTCGGAAATGGTTCCAACTAACGGCAAAAAGACGGTTTCGGCTCATCCCTAGTCAAGATCACTAGCAATATCGTCTGCCAAAAGCGGCTACCAAAGATCTAGCAATCAGATTTCTCTAAGCTTAAACTTGGTCGAGAACCGGGCACCAAGCAATCATTTGCTCATCTCTATCTGCTAGCAGATGATATTGCAACCAATATTGTATTGTGTAAAGCCCACCATGCAAAATTCTCACATTCATTTGTTTGTCTACTTTTTTGTACCACAATGATTGTATATGAGGTCTTGGTTAGTATTCTGCCCAAATTTCAGTTTTTAAAAACGTAATTTATGCAAAATGCAACTCTTAAAAAAAAAAAAGTAGCTGAAAATTTGTGCAGCAATACGTAAGCTCGCAAGCCACGTCAAGGCTCCTCATCTTCTTGCGAGTCCTAACTAACTAAAAAAAATAAAAGGGGAGACTATCTAAGCTAGGGTGGTCAAAATTTAGAGTAGCCAATGTACATTTGGCTTTGCGAATAAAAAAAAAAAGTTTGATTGCAAAAAATTCTTTTTTTTTTTTTTTTACATTTTTCTCCTTTTATTTGCATTTAGCAGAGGAGCCTTTAATAACGGCGTGTATTATAGGACAGGAGCTGCGTCTCTAGTATCAGGACCCTTGTGGAGCCTGAGCTCCGGGAGACAAATCGTCCTCCTATTGTAAGACAGAAGAGACACAACTCGATGATACAGAGAAAGGCGAAGAAAACCCCCGGAGATCCGAGTCTCAGGGGGGAAAGAAAATTCCTTCCTGACCCCAAATATGGCGGTCGGTTCAGGGTCTGTCATGTTTCGTTTTTCTGCCCTGTGGGTGTCCAGCTACAGGAAACTACAAAGAGGCGAATATTGAGACGAAGCTAACAGAAAAACGAAGCATAATGGAGCCTTCATCACCCTGCATCATATCTATCCTCCTACCTAGCGCTAACCCCGCTCCTAAAAGCTTACAATCTAAAGTGATGATCAGTTCAGGTTCTTACACGTTTTGTCTTCCGCCATGTGTAGGCGCCATCTCGGTTGTCCTCTTGGGTGTCCGTCTTCTATACAGAAAACTGCAAAGAGACGGACCCCGAAATGGAGCCGACAGAATCGAAAACTTTATGAAAGAAGCGTCAGTAGTAGCCCATGCTAGCCAGAGAACACGACTAGTGGTGATGCATGCCCACATATGCCACACGTGATCCTGCAAAGCAAATCAGTTATAACCCCTTCCCCAAGTGTGGTGATGATAGGTGCAGGTTCTTTGAAAGAAGAGTCAGTTCCCCATGCTAGCCAGAGAACCCAACTAGTGGAGATGCAAGCCGTCCGCTTGCAATAAAACTATCTCATGCAAGTGGCATGCATGCCTTCAGTAAATGCCACTACATCATAGAAGTACAGTGTGATATATGCACGATATAGGTGCCGCGATTACATGCATTAGATACATGCTTGTGCTTGCATGCAAGTGCATGTTTGTGCTTCACACATAAGGTGTATGGGGTGCACGCAATTTGCACTTTCCTGCCTTCTGTGCAGGTCACTAACGCCAAACAAAGGATGATACATGGTCTAACAAAGTATGATACAAAAATATATACTTTATTGATAACAATAAAACCAAGTGCAAGGAAGGGAATAATAATGGCTATACAGGGGAGATTCTGTGCATGTCGCGGTATACACTTAATGTGAGGGTGCTCGGACTTTCCTGCCTTCTGTCCAAACACTTGCACCCCATGCCTTCAGTACATGTTTGCTCTGCATATATCCTGAGCATGCTTGCGCAGCATATATCGTGTGCATGCTTGTGATGCACGCCTGCGATGCGTGCTTGCGATATGTGTCTGATAGAAGGGTGAAGCATTTCTTCAGGCATGCAGACAATTGACACGAGAAGACTTGATTGATATGTGTGACAGGTGGGCAATGACATGTATAATAAATGTGGGTGATAGACGTGTAATAGAGATGGGTGAAAGATTGTTAACATGTTCCCCACTTGACTGACCAAAATATGTCTGCTCTGTTTCCTCTCTAGCCCCCCCCATCTCTAGAGTGTGTAAACCCATTGAAATCAATGGGGTGCGTTTTTTTAGTGCAAATTCGCACTAATAAAACACGTGCGTAGGAGCCGTAACTCAGCTTCATACATATGTATATTATATGTTCCATACCAGGGATACCGCGTCTCCCTAGATGTCACATACCGGGGATAAATCTTCTCCCAATCTTGGCTAGGTCCCCACAGATCGCCTCCCTGCATTCAATTTTTACCTACAAATTTGCACACTCTTATTTTGACCCATTATGCTGAAGAACACCCTGTGTCCATCCAGTTCAGCCTATTTTAGTGTACCTATCCTGCAGTGTTGATCCAAAGGAAGGCAAAAAACCCCATGAGGAAGCAGCCAATTTTCCACATAGGGAAAAAATTCCTTCCCGACTCCAAATATGGCAGTCAGATTAAATCCCTGGATCAACAACTTTTCTGTAAAATCTAGTTATTTATAACATAATATTGTTACTCACAGAAAAGCATCCATACCTTACTTGTAAAACTAAAAAAATAATAATAAAACCCGTAATCCACTGGGTCCTTAGTCAAATACACGAAAAAAGGACTGCTGTATACCTGATATAGTCTCAGGTAAATAGAGAACTAGTAAAGACAAAATAAACTACAGCAGTATAAGTAAACTTAAAAGGACTGCTGTATACCTGATATAGTCTCAGGTAAATAAAGAACTAGTAAAGACAAAATAAACTAAAGCAGTATAAGTAAACTTAAAAGGACTGCTGTATACCTGATATAGTCTCAGGTAAATAGAGAACTAGTAAAGACAAAATAAACTACAGCAGTATAAGTAAACTTAAAAGGACTGCTGTATACCTGATATAGTCTCAGGTAAATAAAGAACTAGTAAAGACAAAATAAACTACAGCAGTATAAGTAAACTTAAAAGGACTGCTGTATACCTGATATAGTCTCAGGTAAATAGAGAACTAGTAAAGACAAAATAAACTACAGCAGTATAAGTAAACTTAAAAGGACTGCTGTATACCTGATATAGTCTCAGGTAAATAGAGAACTAGTAAAGACAAAATAAACTACAGCAGTATAAGTAAACTTAAAAGGACTGCTGAGGCAAGATACCCCACTCAGCAGTACAGGGTTAGGCTTCGTTTCCACTTGCGCCCCTCTCCATCAGAAGGTGATCCGTGATGGATCTGACATGACATGGATCACAACACATCAGGTGTTTGTCTACATCCTGGCCCTGAGTTCAGCAAAGATAAGACTGCTAGAGGGCATGTGGAATAGAGAGGAGATTAAGCCAAAACCCAGCCAACTAGTTAGTAAGCTGTAATCATACTTTAAAGGTCCCGTCACACTAAGCGACTCTCCAGCGATCCCAACAACGATCCGACCTGGCCAGGATCACTGGAACGTCGCAAAATGATCGTTGGGATCGCTGGTGAGATGTCAAAAACAACGACGTCCACAGCGACACAGCAACGATATGGGTCGCTGTAACGACCCATACGCCGACCTGTTAGACGAGCCAGGCACCAGGAAATCTATGTGGAGGTCATTGCTTAGGCGTCAAACACGCTGATGCATGCCGCCCTGCGGGAGAGGAACAATCAGAAAATGTTCCAGGCCGTTACGTCACGATCAGCGATCTCACAGCGTGGGTCTGGTCGCTACTAGGTGTCAAACACAGCAAGATCCCTGCCGAGGTCGCTGTAGCATCACAAAACTGGTGACTTAGCAGCGATCTCGCTAACGATCTCGTTATGTGTGATGGGGGCTTTACTCCCAGTCTCTGCGCTTCCCTCATAAAAGAGAAAAGATCCACAACACAGGTGTTTGTCAGCATCCTGGCCCTGAGTTCAGTAAAGATAAGATTGCTAGAGGGCATGTGGAATAGAGAGGAGATTAAGCCAAAACCCAGCCAACTAGTTAGTAAACTGTAATCATACTTGTACTCCCAGTCTCTGCTCTTCCCTCATAAAAGAGAAAAGATCCACAGCACATCAGGTGCTTGCCTGCATCCTGCCCTGAGTTTAGCTCCTGCCATTTAACCCTCCACAGGAAAAGGAGTGGGAGGAGAACCACATGTCTAGCAGTACTGCAGGAGATCAATTGATTACAGGAGTTCAAATTAAGTTAAAATACAATAAACAGGATTATGATAACTGTAATATGTCTGGAGTACACCAGATTCGGCACAATACTCCTGGCTGAAAATATACAAATGATCTAGAAGTGTATTCTTCTCTGTAGTAGCTGCTGTAATTAGCTGTCTGTAGCCTCTGGACTGCAGCATTTCAAATATGGGCTTCTTTCTATCTGACAATAGATCCTCATTGAAGTCACCACAAATAATTAGTGGACCATGTTCAATAATTTCTAACGAATTCAACAAGTTAGAGAGTTGTGGCAAAAACAGATTAGTGCTGTAATCTGGAGGCCTGTAAATTACTGAAATTAGAGATGGAATTGGTGCCTCAACTCTCAAAGCCAGGAACTCAAGGTCAGTCACGCTCTGCATATATTGCATTGGACTTGCTTGAATGTCATGTTTCACATAGATGGCTACTCCACCGCCATTCTTATTAGACAGATTAGAATAGGTTGAATATGAAACCTGCCTGTTTCTTTTAAACATTTGATAGTTTTGTAATTGTATGTCATTACTGACAAATTGGCCTGAAAGATGAGTTTCGGTGAAACATAAAATGTCTGCACGACACATTTCATGATGACTCCTCACATCATCAATGTGGACTGACAGTCCTTCTACGTTGTTGTGAATAAATGTTAGAAAAGGAGAACTTGGCCATGGAAGACTATTGAGTAAAGGCATAGCATTATTGACTGTTGCTATTTTCATGTTTTCCAAAGATCTTGTGATTTGTGGATCAGCATAGATTTGATTTTCATTGAAGTCAAAAATGTGTAGTCCAGAAAGGGAAGTTGTTCTACTGAGAGCAACATATGCCATGCCTGGTTCAAAAATATGCTTTAATGAAACTACTGCAGAAGTTGTAGTCATGCCTTGCACCTTATGTACTGTGCAGGCAAAAGCAAGTTTAATAGGAAACTGGTGACGAACAACTCCTTTTTTGCTCAGGGGCTCTTCTTTTCTCTCTATATACACCAAGTTACCTGTTGGTGTACATGTCCTGTTGTGATTCTTCTGTCCGGCATTTGGATTATCTAATTCAACACCAAGCTTCATTACAACTAATTTATCATCTTCTAATTGGGAAACAATAGCAGCAATTTTTCCAAATGAACCATTTACTAGTCCATCCTCCACATCTATGTTTCTAATCAGCATCACACGTGCACCCTCAGCAACTTGCAGCCTGTCTGGCAGATCCCCTTTTTGACTTGCAAAAGGTATTTTCTGCTTTTCTATCCGCCCTGTTTTAAGATCTTTTTTATAGTCATGTGCATCGATGTTTATCACTACAGAATGCAAAGCAGATATAATGTCTGCGTTATGCTCATCTACATCTTTATTTCTGGCAAACACATGAAGGACGTCCTTTGGACAATCTTCAATTTGAGTCACAAACTGCTGAGAAAGTAAGGCTCTATCTATTTCAGATATTGCCTCTCCCTTGCCTTTTAATCTAATTCTGTTTAATAGTTCGGCAAATGCTACATCCTCCTTTTGGCGCATTATTTCCGTGAGGGTAACTACCTGAAAGAGGTCCTGCCAGAAATCAAGCACGTGGTCTTCAAAAACACAGAGAGGTTTCGCTTTACCTGGAGGTGGCAACTGGTAGAAGTCTCCCACTGCTAGAACAGACATGCCTCCAAAAGGTTTTTTGATACCTTTAATGTCTTGTAGCCTCCAATTGATGTAAGCAAACAGTGGTTTGGAGACCATGGACACCTCATCAATAATAATAATTTCAGCATTTGACAGCTCTACTCTCAGTTCATCAAGACAATTTCCCAGCCCCTGGTTTGGTGGTTTAAGACTTCTTGGTAATTTGAAAATGGAATGTAAAGTTTTCCCTGAAATGTTAAAGGCTGCTGTGCCAGTGAAGGCTGAGAGTAGGACAGTAGGCATAGAAATATCAGTTTCCTCAGAAATCCTGGGAAGCCTCTGAAGTATCTTTGATGCCTCTAAATAGATACATTTAATGAGGTGTGATTTACCAGTACCAGCTCCACCAGTCACAAATAGAAAAAACTGTTCTGGATTTTCTCCACACACATGTCTTACGCACCATTTACGTATTGTATAGAAAATGGATGCCTGACTTTGATTCAGATTCTGATACATCTGTCTCATCACAGCAGGGTTTGCAACAGGTCCTTCAAATGTTGCTGCTGTGGTACATTTCTTTTTGGGACTTTTACTGTATTCAGGAACATCATCTAATTCGTTCAGTTCCTCTGGGTTTATCTCCTCACGCTCTGAAATACACTCCAGTCTAATAAGTTCAGACTCTGGAGCAAGTGTCACCCATGCATCCTCGATCGGTCCATTTTTTTCAAGCTCTTCAATGGCCTTTTCGACGGTTTTACTGTATTTTTCGTACGGTGCCCTATTTTTTTTGACAATTGAAGACACGCTCTGAACACAGTTACTGCCAGGAAGCTGTACAGTTCCACAAGCTAAGAAAGATCCGTATGATGGGAAATCTTTTGGTTTGAGCTGTGTAGGTGAGCGGTAGGGTAGGTATAGTTTTAGTACTGTGGCATAGAATTTCTCAGGAGAATTTTTTTGGGAAAATCGAGCATATCTAATGACAGCAGGTTTTCCTTGTGTTCCTTTTTGAATGGATCCAATACCATTTAGAAGGGACAGGACATTTCTGCTTTTTCTCTGCCTACCATAGACTACTCTATAAGTGGAAGCGAATTCTGCCATGCACATGTTTTCAAACTCTGGTGTGTCTGGCCTGTTTTGATATTTTTCTGTTATTCCGGACATCCAAACATTTTCTGATTCTGGACTTTTATCATTTAAGGACCTCAAAGGCAAACTCATTTTTAAGGCATTATCATCAGTGGGTATGAATACAACAAGACGAGAACAGGATTTAAGTTTCAGACTGCATACACGGGCAACGGCTTCTTGAATACTGACCTCTCGATTTTTAGAATAGGCCTGCATAATCTGTTTCATTTCATCTCGATCAGATATGTTAGCTTGTCTTGTGTCGGCAACAATTCTTTTAAGGTAATCACTCATCTCATGTTCACCTTTTGAAATGTACGATAAAATATACATTATACAAGAGTGTGGATTTAATATATACTGAATATCGATATTTGCATTCCATGCTCTTAACAAATGCTTGTTATAATTATTTACCCAGGCATCCTTTGGCTGTCGTTTCATCATTAGCGCACTAGAACTGTTTAGGAAACTTATACAACACTTGTATTCCTCATGACTTAATTTGCATTGTGCAAGTAGTTGGGATATGCTTGCAGATGAAGCCTCAGGTTTATGCAGTAAATCCCAAAGGGGTTTAAGTCTCCTTTTTGCTTTCTCAAGGGACATGACAGATGGATCACTGTCTGAATCAGCTGCTTGTTCTTCACTGGTCTGTGCTGGAACAGGTCTCGTTATATAAGTATGTTCTACTGGTGGCTTTGGAAATCCGAATCTACAATGTTTTTTGCCTTTCTTACATGACTTTGAATATGTTTTGCTATGAGTTTGTACTTCAGTTACAATTTTGTAAAGATCTGGGTCTGCATTAGGATCCGGTAGCTGACATGTTATGTATCTATCCACAAACTCACACACTTTTTTATCGGGATCTTTCTCAAATTCAGGTGCATCTTTACACCAAGCCAAAAGATGTATATGTGGAGATCCTCTAGCTTGGTATTCCACTCGATAAAAGTAGTCAATGACCTCTCCAATAGGCTGTGCGGGTGACAAGAGTAGATGTCTTAGTAGTGCTTCTACTCTTTTTTCAAAAATACGCATAGTTGTTACAGGGTTACTACATAAAACTTCACATTTTGAGGCCCAGTCCATCTCAGAAAAATTAACTTGCTCATTTTGCTGCGCCTTTATTATTTGAATGACTTCTGGCCATCTCATTTCTGCAGCACTAAATGTGCAGAAGAAAGTTGGAGTGCCCAACTGACAAAGCATAGCAAAAAGATCTCTCAAGATTTTCTCCCAATAAGCTGGAGTGCCTCTCAATGGCTGCATAAATCTAGTTGCATCTTTATTCCTTACTAGTCTTTCAACTTCGTTCTTATCTTTCAGCATTTGAACTGTGATTTTACATCCATCTCTGGTCAAAGGTTTTCCTTTGCGGAGCTGAATGGACATACTGGATTTTGCTAAATGCATTTCAGTGACAAACTGTGCAAAGAAAATATAATTTGAATCGATAGCAAAACGATTGTCAACAGAAAGGAGACGTGCATTAAAGTACCTGCTCGGAGTCAAATTCCTAATTCTGTTCATTTGATCTAAGGTGTTAATACCAGTCGGGAACTGAACTGGAAAAGCCATAGCCTCTAGTTTTGGTACTCTAAAAAAACTCACTGGCTTTTTTCCTTCCGATGGTGCAACACAAAAGATACCCTCTCCAAATGCTATAAGCTCTTGGGCAATATCAGATGGCTGTAAACAACTATCAAAGTAGCAAGCGCCACTCTGTTCATTAGTTTCTTGATCCGAAGCATGCAAGTCCTCCTGATCAATGTTTTCTTCTGAGGGTTCTGGGAGTTGGTTATTGGGTCTTGCTTCTTCATTTACTGTAATGTCATCCCAATTGTCTGTTTCCATTAAATCAATTGCTTGTTGAATATCATCTCTAATTTCAGATATGTTTTCTATTATATCATCTTCATTTGTTAAGTCATGACATAGCTGATCAAAGTGACAGCTATCACGAATGATATCTATATTTTTGTATTCAGAATGTACTTCTTTCAGTTTAAGCAGTGCAATTAGTATTTTGCACATATTTAACGTTTGGAATTGGTAGTGTCCTTTGTAATTAAGTCGTCTTTTTAGCTTTACTTTTAACAACTGAGACTGACTAATGGGTCTCGGTAATGCATTGACTGTTGTCTCCACTTCTGATGGAACACACACAACAGAACCATGGATCGCTCTCTGTTGCCCTTTAGGGAGAGTGATTATTTTTGCAAATGGTATATATAGTGCTATTATGTGTCTTTCGAGTATGTTTAAGTCAGCAAGTTCAGCTGGAATTGGCGCCAGTTCTAACTTATTAAAAACCGCAATTGGAGGAACATTTCCTGTCATTAGGTTTTCGTGGCAGCTGTGGCAAATCCACTCTGTCATCCTTTCAGGTACTGCACATAGTTCTACATGTTGACAGCCATCACTACAAACATGAACATATTTCCCTGTAAGACAATGTGATACCATGGCTGTGTTTTTTTTATATTTCTCACGTTTACACACTTTCACCTGTTTGGGGAACAAGGCTCTGTGACAGCTTGTGCAGATGTGAGTTGGTCCACTCTGTATTTCCATATGAAAGGCGTCAATGGCTTGTTGCATTATAGCACTAACTCTGTCATCAGAATTTGATTTAACTGCTTGGATTTGTTGTCGAATTAGTTGAAGTTTAGACTGCTTATATTTTTGTTGTATCCTGAAAGCACATAACATTTTATGAAACATTCTGAAATAAGTTTCATTTTTGTATTTTTCTACAAATTTTTTCTTCCTATTCTGTTTGTTTTGAAGGTCTGATGCATACTGTTGCATGTAGTTTTTCCGTTTTGTTTGAAAATCAGGGTTATTGAGATAACATTTCTTCATGTATGCTATCCGTTTAAATCTGTAGTCTGCATCACAGGCATAACGTACATTTACATATGATTTTTGCCTCAGTCTGTACTCTGGATCATGGGCATAATGTACATTTACATATGATTTTTGCCTCAGTCTGTACTCTGGATCATGGGCATAACGTACATTTACATATGATTTTTGCCTCAGTCTGTACTCTGCATCCCTAGAATAATGCAACTTGACATATAATTGTTGCCTCATCCTGTAGTGCGCATCACGGGAATATCGATCTGTAATGAATGCTTTTTGTTTCATTCTAAAATGAGAATAATTTAAATACTTGTCTTTTTGGTTCTTTAAGATGTTTGTCTTATTTTTTTCATAATAAATATGTTTTCTCAATTTGCTGACCTCTTTATGGCACATTTTCTTTTGTTTATTTGCTATTACTATTCTGCGTCTTCTATTTTTGTTACGCTTTAGCATGTTTAATGTGTTTAAATTTGAAGTACCACATTCGTCGACTGGTGCATTCTTTTTGCTCACTGCAGATTGTATATTAGAAGAACTGTTTGCCTGCTGACGGTCCATTGTACAAATAAACATAACTGGCATACACTCATAAATGGACTCATCAGGTGTTTGTAGCAATGCATGAAATAAAAGCAGTCTTTCAAT
The DNA here is from genome assembly GCF_051348905.1 of Ranitomeya variabilis. Lineage (NCBI taxonomy): Eukaryota > Metazoa > Chordata > Amphibia > Anura > Dendrobatidae > Ranitomeya > Ranitomeya variabilis. The sequence continues at coordinate 348,052,053 of NC_135235.1, forward strand.
CATGTCATTCAGATATTCAAAAGTCACCATTACAGCAGTACCTGTGTCAGAGAACAATCCTTCAGGAGACCTACAGTGAGGATCGAAAAAACCAAAGTGGCCTAAACTATTGCAGAACACAGCAATAGTCAGACTGCTCATTGTGAGTAGTGCATATTTTATATCTGAAGACAGACACTGTAATCTTTCAGAAAGTTCCAAAAAGTCTGGCGCACCATCAGGTCCCCGCTTCCTTAAATATCCATACTGTGAGGGAAATTTAATAACACTGTATGTATGCATATTGTAAACAACAGTGTCTGGAAGCTCATCATGAGCTAAAAAGTCATGCACAAACTTGCCATCAGTAATTAGCTTTTGCTTTGTGCTTGTATACAACAAATCACCCTCTTTCAAAATATAATCAAGATCATTACTTGATAACTTTGAGTTCTCATTAAGGGCAATGAGAAAAATTAGGGAATTACATGTGCACTGTTTGTTTCTGGAAAATTCTGTATACCTGTAATCGGCCTGACTATGAGAAGCTTGTACAGAAGTAACGCTTTTGACCTGTTCTTTTTGTAATTCAGCAGCATCACACACAATTTCTAACTGCTTCTTCTCTTCTATGCTATGACCAAGTGGCAGCTTACCAGTCTTTTCACAAGCAGAAATATTGATTCTTTGCAAGCGTTTTTTTTGAGCTTCAGATCGTTTCCCTTTGCGTGGCATTCTGTACAGTAATAATGATAATGCATCCCTTTAGCAACATGTTTTCAGAAACAAAATGCTGTCAAATAACAGACATTAGGTTTACACTCTTCAATGATTGTGCAATCATTGTTCATTAGATCGGGGACATATTGTTCCATTTGTACATGGCCACAAACCTGGCACTGAACGATTTATCTCCAAAAGTTGTTAGTCATGCATAGACTGCAGAACAACACACGATTTTCATTGAAAAATAATTCAGTGCCAGATTTGTAAGGCCATGTACAAATGGAACAATATGTACAAGATTTCACTGCAATCATAGCTCTGAATTAATAATTATTTAATCATTATAATAATGATAGCACAATTATTTAGGCATGTAAGCCCAGCCTACAGGTGGGTTTAGACACTATGATATTAGGCTATGTTCACAATTGTCGGATTACAGACTGATTCTTCCGTCGGATTGGGTGCTGAAATTCTGCCGATAAATCCGATGCACTGCTTTTGGCATCGGATTTACTGGCGGAATTTAGGAACGGGTTTTTTTTTACAATACATTGCCCTCATCGGAGCTCCGACATGGATCCGATGAGAACAACAACATGCAGCGGAGTGAAAAATCCGTCCAAACGGACGATTCTGGTCAGAAAATTCCACTAGCAAGTGTGCACACGGATTTGACTGTTTTACATTGCTGCCTATGGTTTAATTCGGATTAAGCCTACGGAACTGAAAAATCCTACTGAAAATTCTGACAGAAGAATCAGTCTGTAATCCGACAAGTGTGAACATGGCCAAATAAGACCTAGCACACACTGTCTGACATGAGATCCAACATCCTAAGTCAGATCCAATGTCAGATGCTACTGATGGCATCTAATTGTGCCCTATCCAATTTTGATGTTGGAGCCATCGATTCCTATGGATTAACATTCAATCTGACATTAAAGTCCGACAGGTCTGATCTTTACAAATCAGATCAGACTGTCAGATGGTTGAATTGGATGCTAATTTAGTAAGCAATGGACCCATAGAGCTCAATAGGATCTGACATTAGATGTCCGATCTCAAATAGGACAGTGTATCCTACTTCTAATAGACGTTCACTAAAACATTTGCGTGAGTGAAAATATGTTTGCCTCATTGGCTACACTACAAATTCATTGCAACAGTTGTGCAAATATCACTGAAAAGCAGACTGCAAATGACCTACGACTTTTGAGCAATTAATTGTTCACTGCCAGATATGTGGCTGTGTACAAAAGGAGAGATATTATATCTGCACAAATTCGCTGCCGTTAACAACCAGACATACAATGATTGTATCGTGTAAACACACCCAAAGGAGAGCTTTACACAATGTATTGCTCATGATATTGTGCAGGTGATCGCTAGTGCCAGCTGTATGTGGCCGATATTTTTCCATTTGAATGCAGCCACAAACCTGACACAGCAATCCATCACTAATTGATTGCAGATGCTCAGCAGATTTTAGATTGCAGTAACTTTCATTATCTCAAATGGAGTGAATTGTATTGGAATGTAATAGAATTGATTTTGCATTGCAGCAGTTGAAACGACCAACCAGACAAGCTGTTTTTAACGCTAGTGATCATCTCTAAGATTGAATGCAACAAACGTTGGGTCATGCAATCACACTAGCAACCATTACTAGCAATCACTACCAAATATATTATAGTGTGTAAAGCTCCCCTAAGAGTGAACCCCATGGGCTTGTGTTGCGGCACTGTTGTAACATCACACGACCTTGTCGCTTGACTATTAGATTACATTGTTCTACTGTGCTGCGATACTCACAGCAGAATAACACATTAGCACTTTTTTGACTTGCCGCCATTGTGGCAAGAAAAACATCCATCTGTTTAAGCCCATTAAAAACTATGAGCTGCAACTGCTAGGAAGATTTTATCACACAACAGTTATGCGAAAGTCTTGCCCTTGTGTTTTAGTCCTATGGCTACATTTACATCTACATTATTGCATAGTTCAGTAAAACGCATTGTAACATTGTGCACTAAGTGGAGGTTTACACATGAGAATATCACTGTGAATGATCCCTGGCAGCCACAACAATAATCAAGGCTGCTAATCAGAGAGAGAAGCCATGGTTTGTGATTCCACTACACCCACGGTAATAAAAATACATTGCTCAGGTCTAGTGATATTACTAGAGTTGCTTTCAAATGGCACTATCAACTAGCTATAGTGAACATCAGAATGGACCACAATCTGCTACACATCAAGCAATTAATTCATAACTGGGTGCCAGAATTGCAGCCCACTTCTAACATATTGATATTGTTCGTTAGATCGCTGGTGCCAGCCAATATCATTGATACTGATGTTCATGTGTTTAAACCCCCCATAACACTAACAAGAGGAACCATAGACTAAAATAATGTTAATCTGCTAGCACTTTTTATAAACGAGGATAAAAATACTGCATACATGAGTTGTCTTTCCACTTATAAAAAGCACAAGCAAATTAACGCAATTTTAGTACATGGTATCCTCTTGTCAGTGTTAGGGGAGGTTTACACACATGAACATCAGTATCAATGATATTAGCTGGCATCAGCCATCTAACAAGCAATATTACTAGCTTTGAATGCAGCCACAAACTGGGTACTGAGCAATAAATCATACTTAATTGCTTATGCCTGGGAGATGGCAAGTCATTCACCTGTCACTAGCAACAGGCAAATACTGCATTTAAATGCAATTCTAGCAATACTGCTAAAACCACAGCAATGTATTTATATTGCCACATTTTAAAAGAATTGCAACCATGGCTAATTGTTCAATAAGTTGCTATGATTACTAGTGAGTATCGCTGGGTCTAACCAAAGCGACCAACATACCAGCATATAGCCATGAGAGATGCTTGTCAACAATCGCTTATAGCAACATCACAGTATGTGACCCCCTTTAGTGATAGTTTCTATGTGTTACCAATTCATCCTGCTGCTGAAAAGCAGAGTAGGGTGGATCTGTCAAAATGTAGATGTGAATGAACCCTGAGGACCCATTTATACACTTCAATGATTGTTTATTGATGGTTCATCAGATCAGTGCTTGCTATTAAATTGGGGCATATTCCATTTGCACATGGCCACAAATCTGGCATTGATTGTCCACAATTTCACTACAACCACAAATCTGCCGAACAATTGATGAACAATGATTGAAGAGTGTAAAGGGGTTCTCATACTGATCTGTTTTTTTGGAGCAACTAAACTAAAAAAGACAGATGTATAGCGGCTAAAAAACACGGGCAAGTGTTTGCCAGAAATCTTGCACCAGAGAATCATGGCAAAAATCTGAACACATTGTTTTCAACAGTAAGAATCACCTCAGAATAGCAAATATAAATAGCATTTTTGTGCGACAGGGTTGTGTGATGCCACACTATATAGTCACGCAATAATTATGCTCGTACATATGTTTTAGCATTTAACAAAACCATTTTTCTGCTATTGATTTCAATGAAGCTTGAAAAAACAGAATGGCTTCAGTTTGCTTTAGATCCATTTTGCTTTAGCTTTATAAACTTAAACAAAAAAAAAACTGATCAGCATAACTGAAAAAAATGAATGTGTGAACACAACCTAATAGATAAATTATGTCTGAAAAATCCTGTCAAAGTAAGGGCAAAGACACATGGGTGAATATTCCTGTCCAAATTTGGACAGGAATATCCACCCTGGATGCCTGGTCTGCAGAACTGAACTCTGGAGCTCAGGTGAGCCCCAGAGCACAGCCCGGCCTGAACACGGCACTCACGTAAATAGAACAAAATATTGGGCGCACCACAATATGGAAATGAAATAATTAATGGGTGCAAGGTCAGTAATCAATAATTACATGAGAACCAAAGAGAAAAAGCATTACTGCCAAAGCTCGCACACCAATAATACTACATGGAGTATAAAAATACAAAGCTGATTTTATTAAACAATACAAACACATCACAGACAATAAAAACATAGTTAAAAAATGTACACCATCCAAAATAAACAGGCCATAGAGATAAAAAAGCAGAATACAGTGAAACTCCCCCCAAAAAACACCAACCTCCAACCTAATGGCTCATGGGGAAATAAAAATACACCAAGATCAGGCAGCATGTAGTACACCTAGTGACCACACAACCATGTGAGGCATATAAGAAGTTGCTGCACAAGGATCATGTATGAAAACCACGCCAGAGCGGGGAAGAGAGGGGGAGAGAGAAAGGGTTAATAGTAGCCCATGGAAAAAAGTATAAAGCTAGATCTCAATAGATAAATAAGGAGGAGACCCTCCATCAAAGTACAACCTGATATTGTAGGGCGATGCCCACGCGTATCGCCTGACAAGCAGGCTTCGTCAGGGAAGACCTTCATTTTATATTCATTTGTATTCTTTTCAGTTTTTTTAAACAGAAACAAAAGGGTTGCAACCTTTGCTTTTGTATTTTTAAAAACGGAAAGCATACCACAGAGGCCAAATGAATCCATTCCATTCCCACTATCAAAAAGAACAAAAATTAATAGATTTTTCTCCTCTTGCCTTTTGTTCAGTTGTTTCTATGAAAGAAGCAGGTGACCAAAAACCTGTAACAATACTGAAAATGTAGCTTAATAGAAAAATCCTCTAAAACAACAGAGTAAGGGCCCTGTCACACTGGCAGATAACCTCTGCAATTGTGATGCTACGACATATGTATATAATGTCATATCCCGCTGTCACATGTAGCGATAGCGCGGTCACAGCAGGATTCCTAGGAGCAAAGAAAGGGCTGAACTTTCACCTTATACAAAGAAGAGCAGGGGCCCAACCGTGTACAGTATTTCACACAGTATGAAGTCAGAGTTACAAGCCTGCTACATCACAGATTATCGACTCGTTATGACAAATCTCGTACTGTGTGATGGGGCCTTAAGAGCCTATTCACACAAGTGCTTTTTCTGGCTGCGATTATCACCACTGAAAATTCATAGTAGGACTGCGCCCTAATTATTTCAATGGGGCCAGCAAAAAGACTGGTGGTAATCGCTGATTATACAGTAGGTCACTGACCTATAATGGTAATGGTGGAGAAAATCAAAATGATAATTACCAGCAGCACTGAGCAAAAGTGGCCATGTGCATGAAGCCTAAAGGCCCCGTCTCACACAGCGACGCTGCAGCGATACAGACAACTATGCTGATCGCTGCAGCGTCGCTGTGTGGTCGCTGTGTGGTCGCTGGGGAGCTGTCACACAGACAGCTCTCTCCAGCGACCAACGATCAGGGGAACGACTTCGGCATCGTTGAAACTGTCTTCAACGATGCCGAAGTCCCCCTGCAGCACCCGGGTAACCAGGGTAAACATCGGGTTACTAAGCGCAGGGCCGCGCTTAGTAACCCGATGTTTACCCTGGTTACCAGCGTAAATGTAAAAAAAAAAAAACAGTACATACTCACCATCTGATGTCCGTCAGGTCCCTTGGCGTCTGCTTCCTGCTCTGACTGAGCCGCCGCACAGTGAGAGCTGAGAGCAGAGCGCAGCGGTGACGTCACTGCTGTGCTCTCACTTTACGGCGGCTCAGTCAGAGCAGGAAGCAGACGCCAAGGGACCTGACGGGCAACAGATGGTGAGTATGTACTGTTTGTTTTTTTTTACATTTATGCTGGTAACCAGGGTAAACATCGGGTTACTAAGCGCGGCCCTGCGCTTAGTAACCCGATGTTTACCCTGGTTACCAGTGAAGACATCGCTGGATCGGTGTCACACACACCGATTCAGCGATGTCAGCGGGACCTCAACGACCAAAAAAAGGTCCAGGCCATTCTGACACGACCAGCGATCTCGCAGCAGGGGCCTGATTGCTGGTACGTGTCACACATAGCGAGATCGCTACTGAGGTCGCTGTTGCGTCACAAAACTTGTGACTCAGCAGCGATCTCGCTAGCGATCTCGCTATGTGAGACGGGGCCTTAAGACCTTATTCACCCAGGCGATTTTCCCTAGCAATTATTGCTAGCGATTTTTCTAGTGAAAATCACTTTGAACAGAGACGATTTTTTCACTATGGTGTCCTATGACAGGAAAGCACTGCCCTAAATTTTTACATTTTAAATTGCTAGCAATTATTCTACCATAGAAGCCCATAGAAAAAAAAATTCACCTCTGTTCAAAGCAATTATGCTTAGCAATAATTGCCTGTGTGAATAAGGCCTAATCTAAAAATTCTATAAAACAGATGGTGGGTCAGAAATGGGTCTGTCACCATAGGTTAACAGAAAAAAAAACAAAAAAAGAATGCACCAGACAATAACAAAAGCCAATAAGTAAATGTATCATCTCTAATATATTAATTACATATAATTTTTCTAACCTGTTCACTGTAATATGCTAATTGAATTGATGATGATGTGTTCGGTTACACAGGCTGTAGCAAAGTTGAAGGTAAAAATGCTCCCGTTCAGCTTTTTCTGTGATAGGAAACCTATAACAGTAGTGGGAATATAGCAAAATAGAAAAATCCTCTCAGAACAATCCTACCAAATAACAGAGTAATGGAAAAATCCTGTCATGAAACAACTGGCGACTCCAAAATGTGTCTGTCACCATAAGTTACCAACAAATGTAAAAAAAATACACCAGACAATAACAAGAGCCAATAAGTAAATGTATGATCACTAATATATTAAATACATATAATTTTTCTAACCTGTTCAGTGTAATATGTCAATTGAATAGATGTTGAAGTGCTCCCTCACACAGGCTGAGGTAAAGTGAAAGTATAAATCCTAGGTTGCATCACAGTAATCAACTTCAGCTGACCACACAGCTGATTGACAAAAAAATAAGCATCCTATCAATGTTTTGTGTGTAATTTAAGTTTTCTGTGTGAAGATGTGCCTTCAGCTCGAATCCATAACTATTAGAAAGCCAAAACATACACAGTAGGCTTTTCCCCCTCAATTAGGCTACGTTCACATTTGCGGTCCTCGCCGCAGCGTCGGGCGCCGCAGCGGCGCCGCATGCGTCATGCGCCCCTATATTTAACATGGGGGCGCATGGACATGCGGCGCACTTGCGTTTTGCGCCGCATGCGTCGCTGCGGCGCCCGCGTCCGGGCGCAGAGGACGCAGCAAGTTGCATTTTTGCTGCGTCCAAATTCAATGAAAAAAACGACGCATGCGGCGCAAAACGCAGCGTTGTGCATGCGTTTTGCTGCGTTTTTATTTGCGTTGTGCGTTGCGGCGCCGACGCTGCGGCGCACAACGCAAATGTGAACGTAGCCTTAGATACAGTAGAACTGAGAGCAAGGAATTATCAAAACTGTTTTTTTCAAAGCACTATAATAAATAACAGTATAGTGCTTTGTTCCAAAGCACTATAATTAGCAGTGTTCAGATTACAAGATAGTGCTTTTTCAAAGCACTATAATAACTAGACAATTACCTCACAGTACTAGCAGCTCTGAGGCGTTTTCCTCTCCCAGAGCGTTACCTCACAATATGGCCCACTCTGAGGCATTTGCCTCATCCAAAGATCTACTGTACATCGCAACATAACCAGTTATGAGGTGCTCACCTGTCCCAGAGGTTTACTTCGAGATTCTCAAAAATCCGATGGAGTAGACTACTCAGGGCATGAGATATTCTGAGGTGTTCGCATCACTCAGAATGTTACCTCAGGATATGAGATATTCTGAGGTGTTTGCATCACTCAGGTGCCAATTTGGTGGGTGGGGCAACTCTGGGTGGGGTCATGTAGAGTTCGTAGGCATTGGCATAGTAACTGGGTCTGATCAATGAGCTAATCAGCCAGGTGGCAGTTGGCAATTACATTTCAAATTGCCTCAGAAATCAGCCCCATTATAACCTTATTGGAAAATTTCCCTATTGAAACACATTGATCCAATGCTTTCCAATGAGGGGAAAACAATTTTCAAATGCAAATTGCGCCAAAACTACAAACCCGATCAACACGAAAAATACTTAGCACACCTCTCGTGGACGCTGGCTTCGAAATGACGCCTCACTGGAGTCTGTGCATGCCACGGTTCGGGCCGCATTAATTGCAGAAAAAAGCCTAATAATAATAACTAGATGGGTATTTCCTGAAGGAACTACAGATAGTGCTTTGGAATGGTGCCCGGGTTGCCCCAGCAAGACTTTCACACTTGGGTGCCCCTCAGGCGCTGGTTTGGTAATTGTAGCCACTCTGGGTCCGATTTGGCAGGCGGGGCCACTCTGGGTGCGATTTGGCAGGCGGCGCCACTCCGGGTCCGATTTGTCGGGCGGCGCCACTCCGGGTCCGATTTGGCGGGCGGCACCACTCCGGGTCCAATTTGGTGGGCGGCGCCACTCTGGTTCCGATTTGGCGGGCGGCGCCGCTCTGGGTCCGATTTGGTGGGCAGCGCCACTCTGGGTCCGATTTGGTGGGCGGCGCCACTTTGGGTCCGGTTTGGCGGGCGGCGCCACTCTAAGTCCGATTTGGCGGGCGGCGCCACTCTGGGTCCGATTTGGCGGGCGACACCACCCTGTGTCCGATTTGGCGGGCGGCGCCACCTTGGGTCCGATTTGGCGGGCGGCGCCACTCCGGGTCCGATTTGGCGGGCGGCGCCACTCCGGGTCCGATTTGGCGGGCGGCGCCACTCCTTGTCCGATTTGGCGGGCGGCGCCACTCCGGGTCCGATTTGGCGGCCGGCGCCACTCCGGGTCCGATTTGGCGGCCGGCGCCACTCTGGGTCTGATTTGGCGGCCGGCGCCACTCTGGGTCCGATTTGGCGGCCGGCGCCACTCTGGGTCCGATTTGGCGGGCGGCGCCACTCTGGGTCCGATTTGGCGGGCGGCGCCACTGTGGGTCCGATTTGGCAGGCGGCGCCACTCTGGGTCTGATTTGGCGGGCGGCGCCACTGTGGGTCCGATTTGGCGGGCGGCGCCACTCTGGGTCCGATTTGGCGGGCGGCGCCACTCTGGGTCCGATTTGGCGGGCGGCGCCACTCTGGGTCCGATTTGGCGGGCGGCCTAGTGCTTTAGAATTGTGCTGTGCTATCACTTTAAGAGCTGATATTATCTGGCAAAACTGTGCTGGTGTGGTCATGTACAGTTCGCAGGCGTTGGCATAGTAACTGGGCCTGACTGCGCATATCAATGAGCTAATCAGCCAGGTGGCAGGTACATTTCAAATTGCCTCAGAAACCAGGCCATTATAACCTATGGGAACATTTCCCTATTGAAATGTATTACAATGAGGGTAAAAAAAAATTTCAAACGCAAATTGCGCCAAAACTACAAATCCGATCGACACAAAAAATACTTAGCACACCTCTTGGGGATGCTGGCTTCGAAATGACACCTCACTGGAGTCTGTGAGTGAAGCGGTTTGGGCTGCATTAAGTGCGGACTGAATAATAATACGAAGAAGTTGTCCACGATGGAATAACAGTATAGTGCTTTGTTCCAAAGCACTATAATAAGATGGGTATTTCCTGAAGGAACTACAGATAGTGCTTTGGAATGGTGCCCGGGCTGCCCCTGCAAGACTTTCACACTTGGGTGCCCCTCAGGCGCTGGTTTGGTAGTTGTAGCCCCTCAGGGTTTGAGGCCACTCTGGGTCCGATTTGGTGGGCCGGGTCACTCTGGGTCCGATTTGGTGGGCCGGGTCACTCTGGGTCCGATTTGGTGCGCCGAGTCACTCTGGGTCCGATTTGGTGGCCCGGGTCACTCTGGGTCCGATTTGGTGGCCCGGGTCACTCTGGGTCCGATTTGGTGGGCCGGGTCACTCTGGGTCCGATTTGGTGGGCCGGGTCACTCTGGGTCCGATTTGATGGCCCGGGTCACTCTGGGTCCGATTTGGTGGGCCGGGTCACTCTGGTCCGATTTGGTGGGCCGGGTCACTCTGGGTCCGATTTGGTGGGCCGGGTCACTCTGGGTCCGATTTGGTGGGCCGGGTCACTCTGGGTCCGATTTGGTGGGCCGGGTCACTCTGGGTCCGATTTGGTGGGGACGGGTCACTCTGGGTCCGATTTGGTGGGCCGGGTCACTCTGGGTCCGATTTGGTGGCCCGGGTCACTCTGGGTCCGATTTGGTGGCCCGGGTCACTCTGGGTCCGATTTGGTGGCCCGGGTCACTCTGGGTCCGATTTGGTGGCCCGGGTCACTCTGGGTCCGATTTGGTGGCCCGGGTCACTCTGGGTCCGATTTGGTGGCCCGGGTCACTCTGGGTCCGAGTTGGTGGCCCGGGTCACTTTGGGTCCGATTTGGCGGGCGGCGCCACTCTGGGTCCGATTTGGCGGTCGGCGCCACTCTGGGTCTGATTTGGCGGGCGGCGCCACTCTGGGTCCGATTTGGCGGGCGGCGCCACTCTGGGTCCGATTTGGCTGGTGGCGCCACTCTGGGTCCGATTTGGCGGGCGGCGCCACTCTGGGTCTAATTTGGTGGGCGGCGCCACTCTGGGTCTGATTTGGCGGGCGGCGCCACTCTGGGTCCGATTTGGCGGGTGGCGCCACTCGGGGTCCGAATTGGTGAGCGGGGCAATAATTATAATATGACTACAGATAGTGCTTTGGAATTGTGCTGTGCTGTCACTTTAAGAGCTGATATTATCTGACAAAACTTGTGTGCTGGACTCATGTAGAGTTCATAGGCTGTATGCTGCGCGGCTCCGCGCTGTATGTTGCGCGGCTCCGCGCTGTATGCTGCGCGGCTCCACGCTGTATGCTGCGCGGCTCCGCGCTGTATGCTGCGCGGCTCTGCGCCGTATACTGCGCGGCTCTGCGCCGTGTGCTGCGGGGCTCTGCGCCGTATGCTGCGTGGCTCTGCGCCGTATGCTGCGCGGCTCTGCGCTGTATGCTGCGCGGCTCTGCGCTGTATACTGCGGGGCTCTGCGCTGTATGCTGCCGGGCTCTGCGCTGTATCCTGCGCGGCTCTGCGCTGTATACTGCAGGGCTCTGCGCTGTATGCTGCGGGGCTCTGCGCTGTATGCTGCGAGGCTCTGCGCTGTATGCTGCGCGGCTCTGCGCTGTATGCTGCGGGGCTCTGCGCTGTATACTGTAATAATAATAAGACTACAGATAGTGCTTTGAAATTGTGCTGTGCTGTCACTTTAAGAGCTGATATTAACTGACAAAACTGTGACCTGGTGGAGTTGATAGGCGTTGGCATAGTAACTGTGTCTGACTGCGCATATCAATGAGCTAATCAGCCAGGTGGCATTTGGCAGTTAAGTTATTTTTAGAAATTGCCTCAGAAACCACCCCTTTTTAAACGCATTATGTAGAACCAGAACACATGAGCTGTGCGCACAGTGAACAAGCCAGTAAGGACATGTTCACACCACCAAGAGACTTGAAAACACAAAAAAGCACAGTAAAACCAAAACCACTCTGTTGCAAAAAAATCACAGTGGACAGCAAGTGCTAGTAAAAAGATGGAAAAAACAGGGTATTTGGTTGATACGTTTTTTGCAAAAAATGTATATTAAGCCACTGTACCAATCGCCAAGGTATACCCATATCACAGCAGTCCTAACTAATGTATGTAATCCCTATCTGATGTATTTAAAACCTGGTCATATGTACAATACCTGTATGAGCAGGATTCAGAAAAGGAATGTCCATGTGGACACGTTGGACAGAACGGCTTCTGTGCGCACAGCTCAAAAAAAGAGGGGTGGAGGCCTCCCCAGTCTTGTAGAAACAAGAAAACCATTATGTAGAACCAGAACACATGAGCTGTGCGCACAGTGAACAAGCCAGTAAGGACATGTTCACACCACCAAGAGACTTGAAAACACAAAAAAGCACAGTAAAACCAAAACCACTCTGTTGCAAAAAAATCACAGTGGACAGCAAGTGCTAGTAAAAAGATGGAAAAAACAGGGTATTTGGTTGATACGTTTTTTGCAAAAAATGTATATTAAGCCGCTGTACCAATCGCCAAGGTATACCCATATCACAGCAGTCCTAACTAATGTATGTAATCCCTATCTGATGTATTTAAAACCTGGTCATATGTACAATACCTGTATGAGCAGGATTCAGAAAAGGAATGTCCATGTGGACACGTTGGACAGAACGGCTCCTGTGCGCACAGCTCAAAAAAAGAGGGGTGGAGGCCTCCCCAGTCTTGTAGAAACAAGAAAACCATTATGTAGAACCAGAACACATGAGCTGTGCGCACAGTGAACAAGCCAGTAAGGACATGTTCACACCACCAAGAGACTTGAAAACACAAAAAAGCACAGTAAAACCAAAACCACTCTGTTGCAAAAAAATCACAGTGGACAGCAAGTGCTAGTAAAAAGATGGAAAAAACAGGGTATTTGGTTGATACGTTTTTTGCAAAAAATGTATATTAAGCCGCTGTACCAATCGCCAAGGTATACCCATATTACAGCAGTCCTAACTAATGTATGTAATCCCTATCTGATGTATTTAAAACCTGGTCATATGTACAATACCTGTATGAGCAGGATTCAGAAAAGGAATGTCCATGTGGACACGTTGGACAGAACGGCTCCTGTGCGCACAGCTCAAAAAAAGAGGGGTGGAGGCCTCCCCAGTCTTGTAGAAACAAGAAAACCATTATGTAGAACCAGAACACATGAGCTGTGCGCACAGTGAACAAGCCAGTAAGGACATGTTCACACCACCAAGAGACTTGAAAACACAAAAAAGCACAGTAAAACCAAAACCACTCTGTTGCAAAAAAATCACAGTGGACAGCAAGTGCTAGTAAAAAGATGGAAAAAACAGGGTATTTGGTTGATACGTTTTTTGCAAAAAATGTATATTAAGCCGCTGTACCAATCGCCAAGGTATACCCATATCACAGCAGTCCTAACTAATGTATGTAATCCCTATCTGATGTATTTAAAACCTGGTCATATGTACAATACCTGTATGAGCAGGATTCAGAAAAGGAATGTCCATGTGGACACGTTGGACAGAACGGCTCCTGTGCGCACAGCTCAAAAAAAGAGGGGTGGAGGCCTCCCCAGTCTTGTAGAAACAAGAAAACCATTATGTAGAACCAGAACACATGAGCTGTGCGCACAGTGAACAAGCCAGTAAGGACATGTTCACACCACCAAGAGACTTGAAAACACAAAAAAGCACAGTAAAACCAAAACCACTCTGTTGCAAAAAAATCACAGTGGACAGCAAGTGCTAGTAAAAAGATGGAAAAAACAGGGTATTTGGTTGATACGTTTTTTGCAAAAAATGTATATTAAGCCGCTGTACCAATCGCCAAGGTATACCCATATCACAGCAGTCCTAACTAATGTATGTAATCCCTATCTGATGTATTTAAAACCTGGTCATATGTACAATACCTGTATGAGCAGGATTCAGAAAAGGAATGTCCATGTGGACACGTTGGACAGAATGGCTCCTGTGCGCACAGCTCAAAAAAAGAGGGGTGGAGGCCTCCCCAGTCTTGTAGAAACAAGAAAACCATTATGTAGAACCAGAACACATGAGCTGTGCGCACAGTGAACAAGCCAGTAAGGACATGTTCACACCACCAAGAGACTTGAAAACACAAAAAAGCACAGTAAAACCAAAACCACTCTGTTGCAAAAAAATCACAGTGGACAGCAAGTGCTAGTAAAAAGATGGAAAAAACAGGGTATTTGGTTGATACGTTTTTTGCAAAAAATGTATATTAAGCCGCTGTACCAATCGCCAAGGTATACCCATATCACAGCAGTCCTAACTAATGTATGTAATCCCTATCTGATGTATTTAAAACCTGGTCATATGTACAATACCTGTATGAGCAGGATTCAGAAAAGGAATGTCCATGTGGACACGTTGGACAGAACGGCTCCTGTGCGCACAGCTCAAAAAAAGAGCATAGGAAAATTTCCCTATTGAAATGCATTGAAACAATGCTTTCCAATGAGGGGGAAACAATTTTCAAATGCAAATTGCACCAAAACTACAAATCCGATCGACATGAAAATAACTTAGCACACCTCTCGTGGACGATGGCTTCGAAATGACACCTCACTGGAGTCTGTGCGTTCAGCGGTTCGGGCCGCATTAACTGCGGAAAAAAAGCATAATAATAATAATAATAAGAAGTTTACCACGATGGAATAACAGTATAGTGCTTTGTTCCAAAGCACTATAATAAGAAGAAGTTTACCACGATGGAATAACAGTATAGTGCTTTGTTCCAAAGCACTATAATAAGAAGAAGTTATCCACGATGGAATAACAGTATAACAGTTCGCAGGCGTTGGCATAGTAACTGGGCCTGACTGCGCATATCAATGAGCTAATCAGCCAGGTGGCAAGTGGCAGGTACATTTCAAACTGCCTCAGAAACCCGGCCATTATAACCTATGGGAAAATTTCCCTATTGAAATGCATTACAATGAGGGGAAAAAACATTTTCTAACGCAAATTGCGCCAAAACTACAAATCCGATCGACACGAAAAATACTTAGCACACCTCTTGGGGACGCTGGCTTCGAAATGACACCTCACTGGATTCTGTGAGTGAAGCGGTTCGGGCCGCATTACGTGCAGACTGAATAATAATAATAAGAACTAGATGGGTATTTCCTGAAGGAACTACAGATAGTGCTTTGGAATGGTGCCCGGGCTGCCCCTGCAAGACTTTCACACTTGGGTGCCCCTCAGGTGCTGGTTTGGTAGTTGTTGAGGCCACTCTGGGACCAATTTGGTGGGCGGAGAAACTCTGGGTCCGATTTGGTGGGCGGTGCACCTCAGGGACCGATTTGGTGGGCGGGGTCACTCAGGGTCCGATTTGGTGGATGGCGTCACTCAGGGTCCGATTTGGTGGGCGGGGTCACTCTGGGTCTGATTTGTTGGGCGGGGTCACTCTGTGACCGATTTCGTGGGTGGGGTCACTCTGGGTCCGATTTGGTGGGCGGGGTTACTCTGGGTCCGATTTGGTGGGCGGGGCACCTAAGGGTCCGATTTGGTGGGCGGGGCACCTCAGGGTCTCATTTGGTGGGCGGGGCACCTCAGGGTCCGATTAGGTGGGTGGGGTCACTCAGTCAGATTTGGTATGCGGGGCACCTCTGGGTCCAATTTGGTGGGCGGGGCACCTCTGGGTCCGATTTGGTGGGCGGGGTCACTCTGGGTCTGATTTGTTGGGCGGGGTCACTCTGTGACCGATTTCGTGAGTGGGGTCACTCTGGGACCGATTTGGTGGGCGGGGTCACTCTGGGTCTGATTTGGTGGGCGGGGTTACTCTGGGTCCGATTTGGTGGGCGGGGCACCTAAAAGTCCGATTTGGTGGGCGGGGCACCTCAGGGTCTCATTTGGTGGGCGGGGCACCTCAGGGTCCGATTAGGTGGGTGGGGTCACTCGGTCAGATTTGGTATGCGGGGCACCTCTTTGTCCAATTTGGTGGGCGGGGCACCTCTGGGTCCGATTTGGTGGGCGGGGTCACTCTGGGTCCGATTTGGTGGGCGGGGTCACTCTGGGCCCGATTTGGTGGGTGGTGTCACTCTGGGCCCGATTTGGTAGGCGGGGTCACTCTGGGTCCAATTTGGTGGGCGGGGCACTGCAGGGACCGATTAGGTGGGCGGGGTCACTCTGGGTCCGATTTGGTGGGCGGGGTCACTCTGGGTCCGATTTGGTGGGCGGGGTCACTCTGGGTCTGATTTGGTGGGCGGGGCACCTCAGGGTCCGATTTGGCGGGCGGCGCCAATCTGGGTCCGATTTGGCGGGCGGCGCCACTCTGGGTCCGATTTGGCGGGCGGCGCCACTCTGGGCCCGATTTGGCGGGCGGCGCCACTCTGGGTCCGATTTGGCGGGCGGCGCCACTCTGGGTCCGATTTGGCGGGCGCCGCCACTCTGGGTCCGATTTGGCGGGCGCCGCCACTCTGGGCCTGATTTGGCAGGCGGTGCCACTCTGGGCCCGATTTGGCGGGCGGCGCCACTCTGTGCCCGATTTGGCGGGCGGCGCCACTCTGGGTCCGATTTGGCGGGCGGCGCCACTCTGGGTCCGATTTGGCGGTCGGCGCCACTCTGGGTCCATTTTGGCGGGCGGCGCCACTCTGGGTCCGACTTGGCGGGCGGCGCCACTCTGGGTCCGATTTGGCGGGCGGCACCACTCTGGGTCCGATTTGGCGGGCGGCGCCACTCTGGGTCCGATTTGGCGGGCGGCGCCACTCTGGGTCCGATTTGGCGGGCGGCGCCACTCTGGGTCCGATTTGGCGGGCGGCGCCACTCTGGGTCCGATTTGGCGGTCGGCGCCACTCTGGGTCCATTTTGGTGGGCGGCGCCACTCTGGGTCCGACTTGGCGGGCGGCGCCACTCTGGGTCCGATTTGGCGGGCGGCACCACTCTGGGTCCGATTTGGCGGGCGGCGCCACTCTGGGTCCGATTTGGCGGGCGGCGCCACTCTGGGTCCGATTTGGCGGGCGGCGCCACTCTGGGTCCGATTTAGCGGGCGGCGCCACTCTGGGTCCGATTTGGTGGGCTGGGTCCGATTTGGTGAGCGGGGCAATAATTATAAGACTACAGATAGTGTTTTGGAATTGTGCTCTACTGTCACTTTAAGAGCGGACATTATCTGACAAAACTTGTGACCTGGTGGGCTGATGTAGAGTTTATAGGCGTTGGCATAGTAACTGGGTCTCACTGCGCATATCAATGAGCTAATCAGCCAGGTGGCAGTTATTTTTAGAAATTGCCTCAGAAATCAGGCCCATTATAAACGTATTGGAAAATTTCCCTATTGAAACGCATTGAGACACTTTTTTCAAACGCAAATTGCGCCAAAACTACTAATCCGATCGACACGAAAAATACTTAGCACACCTCTCAGGAACGCTGGCTTCGAAATGACACCTCACTGGAGTCTGTGAGTTTAGCGGTTCGGGCCGCATTACGTGCGGACTGAATAATAATAAGAATAACTAGATGGGTATTTCCTGAAGGAACTACAGATAGTGCTTTGGAATGGTGCCCGGGCTGCCCCTGCAAGACTTTCACACTTGGGTGCCCCTCAGTCGCTGGTTTGGTAGTTGTAGCCCCTCAGGGTTGAGGCCACTCTGGGTCCGATTTGGTGGGCCGGGTCACTCTGGGTCCGATTTGGTGGGCCGGGTCACTCTGGGTCCGATTTGGTGGCCCGGGTCACTCTGGGTCCGATTTGGTGGCCCGGGTCACTCTGGGTCCGATTTGGTGGCCCGGGTCACTCTGGGTCCGATTTGGTGGCCCGGGTCACTCTGGGTCCGATTTGGTGGCCCGGTCACTCTGGGTCCGATATGGTGGGCCGGGTCACTCTGGGTCCCATTTGGTGGCCCGGGTCACTCTGGGTCCCATTTGGTGGCCCGGGTCACTCTGGGTCCCATTTGGTGGCCCGGGTCACTCTGGGTCCCATTTGGTGGCCCGGGTCACTCTGGGTCCCATTTGGTGGCCCGGGTCACTCTGGGTCCCATTTGGTGGCCCGGGTCACTCTGGGTCCCATTTGGTGGCCCGGGTCACTCTGGGTCCCATTTGGTGGCCCGGGTCACTCTGGGTCCCATTTGGTGGCCCGGGTCACTCTGGGTCCCATTTGGTGGCCCGGGTCACTCTGGGTCCCATTTGGTGGCCCGGGTCACTCTGGGTCCGATTTGGGGGCCCGGGTCACTCTGGGTCCGATTTGGGGGCCCGGGTCACTCTGGGTCCGATTTGGGGGCCCGGGTCACTCTGGGTCCGATTTGGTGGGCCCGGGTCACTCTGGGTCCGATTTGGTGGGCCGGGTCACTCTGGGTCCGATTTGGTGGGCCGGGTCACTCTGGGTCCGATTTGGTGGGCCGGGTCACTCTGGGTCCGATTTGGTGGGCCGGGTCACTCTGGGTCCGATTTGGTGGGCCGGGTCACTCTGGGTCCGATTTGGTGGGCCGGGTCACTCTGGGTCCGATTTGGTGGGCCGGGTCACTCTGGGTCCGATTTGGTGGGCCGGGTCACTCTGGGTCCGATATGGTGGGCCGGGTCACTCTGGGTCCGATTTGGTGGGCCGGGTCACTCTGGGTCCGATTTGGTGGGCCGGGTCACTCTGGGTCCGATTTGGTGGGCCGGGTCACTCTGCGTCCGATTTGGTGGGCCGGGTCACTCTGGGTCCGATTTGGTGGGCCGGGTCACTCTGGGTCCGATTTGGTGGCCCGGGTCACTCTGGGTCCGAGTTGGTGGCCCGGGTCACTCTTGGTCCGATTTGGCGGGGGCGGCGCCACTCTGGGTCCGATTTGGCGGGGGCGGCGCCACTCTGGGTCCGATTTGGCGGGCGGCACCACTCTGGGTCCGATTTGGCGGGCGGCGCCACTCTGGGTCCGATTTGGCGGGCGGCGCCACTCTGGGTCCGATTTGGCGGGCGGCGCCACTCTGGGTCCGATTTGGCGGGCGGCGCCACTCTGGGTCCGATTTGGCGGGCGGCGCCACTCTGGGTCCGATTTTGCGGGCGGCGCCACTCTGGGTCCGATTTGGCGGGCGGCCCCACTCTGGGTCCGATTTGGCAGGCGGCGCCACTCTGGGTCCGATTTGGTGAGCGGGGCAATAATCATAATAAGACTACAGATAGTGCTTTGAAATTGTGCTGTGCTATCACTTTAAGAGCTGATATTATCTGGCAAAACTGTGCTGGGGTCATGTACAGTTCGCAGGCGTTGGCATAGTAACTGGGCCTGACTGCACATATCAATGAGCTAATCAGCCAGGTGGCAGGTACATTTCAAATTGCCTCAGAAACCCGGCCATTATAACCTATGGGAAAATTTCCCTATTGAAATGCATTACAATGAGGGGAAAAAACATTTTCAAACGCAAATTGCGCCAAAACTACAAATCCGATCGACACGAAAAATACTTAGCACACCTCTTGGGGACGCTGGCTTCGAAATGACACCTCACTGGAGTCTGTGAGTGAAGCGGTTCGGGCCGCATTACGTGCGGACTGAATAATAATAATAAGAAGAAGAAGAAGAAGTTTACCACGGTGGAATAACAGTATAGTGCTTTGTTCCAAAGCACTATAATAATAAGAAGTTTACCACGATGGAATAACAGTATAGTGCTTTGTTCCAAAGCACTATAACTAGATGGGTATTTCCTGAAGGAACTACAGATAGTGCTTTGGAATGGTGCCCGGGCTGCCCCTGCAAGACTTTCACACTTGGGTGCCCCTCAGGCGCTGGTTTGGTAGTTGTAGCCCCTCAGGGTTGAGGCCACTCCGGGTCCGATTTGGCGGGCGGTGCCACTCCGAGTCCGATTTGGCGGGCGGCGCCACTCTGGGTCCGATTTGGCGGGCGGCGCCACTCTGGGTCCGATTTGGTGGGCGGCGCCACACTGGGTCCGATTTGGTGGGCTGATGTAGAGTTTATAGGCGTTGGCATAGTAACTGGGTCTCACTGCGCATGTCAATGAGGTAATCAGCCAGGTGGCAGTTATTTTTAGAAATTGCCTCAGAAATCAGGCCCATTATAAACGTATTGGAAAATTTCCCTATTGAAATGCATTGAGACACTTTTTTCAAACGCAAATTGCGCCAAAACTACAAATCTGATCGACACGAAAAATACTTAGCACACCTCTCAGGAACGCTGGCTTCGAAATGACACCATACTGGAGTCTGTGAGTTTAGCGGTTAGGGCCGCATTACGTGCGGACTGAATAATAAGAATAATAATAAGAAGTTTACCACGGTGGAATAACAGTATAGTGCTTTGTTCCAAAGCACTATAACTAGATGGGTATTTCCTAAAGGAACTACAGATAGTGCTTTGGAATGGTGCCCGGGTTGACCCAGCAAGACTTTTACACTTGGGTGCCCCTCAGGCGCTGGTTTGGTAGTTGTAGCCCCTCATTTGGTGGGCCGGGTCACTCTGGGTCCGATTTGGTGGCCAGGGTCACTCTGGGTCCGACTTGGTGGCCTGGGTCACTCTGGGTCCGATTTGGTGGCCCGAGTCACTCTGGGTCCGATTTGGTGGCCCGGGTCACTCTGGGTCCGATTTGGTGGCCCGGGTCACTCTGGGTCCGATTTGGTGCACCGGGTCACTATGGGGCCGATTTGGTGGCCCGGGTCACTCTGGGTCCGATTTGGTGGCCCGGGTCACTCTGGGTCCGATTTGGTGGCCCGTGTCACTCTGGGTCCGATTTGGTGCACCGGGTCACTCTGGGTCCGATTTGGTGGCCCGGGTCACTCTTGGTCCGATTTGGTGGCCCGGGTCACTCTGGGTCCGATTTGGTGGCCCTTGTCACTCTGGGTCCGATTTGGTGGCCCGGGTCACTCTGGGTCCGATTTGGTGGCCCGGGTCACTCTGGGTCCGATTTGGTGGCCCGGGTCACTTTGGGTCCGATTTGGTGGCCCGGGTCACTCTGGGTCCGATTTGGTGGCCCGGGTCACTCTGGGTCCGATTTGGTGGCCCTTGTCACTCTGGGTCCGATTTGGTGGCCCGGGTCACTCTGGGTCCGATTTGGTGGCCCGGGTCACTCTGGGTCCGATTTGGTGGCCCGGGTCACTCTGGGTCCGATTTGGTGGCCCGGGTCACTCTGGGTCCGATTTGGTGGCCCGGGTCACTCTGGGTCCGATTTGGAGGCCCGGGTCACTCTGGGTCCGATTTGGTGGCCCGGGTCACTCTGGGTCCGATTTTGTGGCCCGGGTCACTCTGGGTCCGATTTGGTGGCCCGGGTCACTCTGGGTCCGATTTGGTGGCCCGGGTCACTCTGGGTCCGATTTGGTGGCCCTTGTCACTCTGGGTCCGATTTGGTGGCCCGGGTCACTCTGAGTCCGATTTGGTGGCCCGGATCACTCTGGGTCCGATTTGGTGGGCCGGGTCACTCTGGGTCCGATTTGGTGGCCCGGGTCACTCTGGGTCCGATTTGGTGGCCCGGGTCACTCTGGGTCCGATTTGGTGGCCCGGGTCACTCTGGGTCCGATTTGGTGGCCCGGGTCACTCTGGGTCCGATTTGGTGGCCCGGGTCACTCTGGGTCCGATTTGGTGGCCCGGGTCACTCTGGGTCCGATTTGGTGGCCCGGGTCACTCTGGGTCCGATTTGGTGGGCCGGGTCACTCTGGGTTCGATTTGGTGGGCCGGGTCACTCTGGGTCCGATTTGGTGGGCCGGGTCACTCTGGGTCAGATTTGGTGGGCCGGGTCACTCTGGGTCCGATTTGGTGGGCCGGGTCCGATTTGGCGGGCGGCGCCACTCTGGGTCCGATTTGGCGGGCGGCGCCACTCTGGGTCCGATTTGGCGGGCGGCGCCACTCTGGGTCCGATTTGGCGGGCGGCGCCACTCTGGGTCCGATTTGGCGGGCGGCGCCACACCGGGTCCGATTTGGCGGGCGGCGCCACTCCGGGTCCAATTTGGCGGGCGGCGCCACTCCGGGTCCGATTTGGCGGGCGGCGCCACTCCGGGTCCGATTTGGCGGGCGGCGCCACTCCGGGTCCGATTTGGCGGGCGGCGCCACTCCGGGTCCGATTTGGCGGGCGGCGCCACTCCGGGTCCGATTTGGCGGGCGGCGCCACACCGGGTCCGATTTGGCGGGCGGCGCTACTCTGGGTCCGATTTGGCGGGCGGCGCCACTCTGGGTCCGATTTGGCGGGCGGCGCCACTCTGGGTCTGATTTGGCGGGCGGCGCCACACTGGGTCCGATTTGGCGGGCGGCGCCACTCTGGGTCCGATTTGGCGGGCGGCGCCACTCTGGGTCCGATTTGGCGGGCGGCGCCACTCTGGGTCCGATTTGGCGGGCGGCGCCACTCTGGGTCCGATTTGGTGGGCGGCGCCACTCTGGGTCCGATTTGGCGGGCGGCGCCACTCTGGGTCCGATTTGGCAGGCGGCGCCACACTGGGTCCGATTTGGCGGGCGGCGCCACTCTGGGTCCGATTTGGCGGGCGGCGCCACTCTGGGTCCGATTTGGCGGGCGGCGCCACTCTGGGTCCGATTTGGCGGGCGGCGCCACCCTGTACGATTTGGTGAGCGGGGCAATAATTATAATAAGACTACAGATAGTGCTTTGAAATTGTGCTGTGCTATCACTTTAAGAGCTGATATTATCTGGCAAAACTGTGCTGGTGAGGTCATGTACAGTTCGCAGGCGTTGGCATAGTAACTGGGCCTGACTGCGCATATCAATGAGCTAATCAGCCAGGTGGCAGGTGGCAGGTACATTTCAAATTGCCTCAGAAACCCGGCCATTATAACCTATGGGAAAATTTCCCTATTGAAATGCATTACAATGAGGGGAAAAAACATTTTCAAACCCAAATTGCGCCAAAACTACAAATCCGATCGACACGAAAAATACTTAGCACACCTCTTGGGGACGCTGGCTTCGAAATGACACCTCACTGGAGTCTGTGAGTGAAGCGGTTCGGGCCGCATTACGTGCGGACTGAATAATAATAAGAAGAACTAGATGGGTATTTCCTGAAGGAACTACAGATAGTGCTTTGGAATGGTGCCCGGGTTGCCCCAGCAAGACTTTCACACTTGGGTGCCCCTCAGGCGCTGTTTTGGTAGTTGTAGCCACTCTGGGTCTGATTTGGCGGGCGGCGCCACTCTGGGTCCGATTTGGCGGGCGGTGCCACTCCGGGTCCGACTTGGCGGGCGGCGCCACTCCGGGTCCGATTTGGCGGGCGGCGCCACTCTGGCGGGCGGCGCCACTCCGGGTCCGATTTGGCGGGCGGCGCCACTCCGGGTCCGATTTGGCGGGTGGCGACACTCCGGGTCCGATTTGGTGGGCGGCGCCACTCCGGGTCCGATTTGGCGGGCGGCGCCACTCCGGGTCCGATTTGGCGGGCGGCGCCACTTTGGGTCCGATTTTGCGGGCGGCGCCACTCTGGGTCCGATTTGGCGGGCGGCGCCACTCTGGGTCCGATTTGGTGGGCGGCGCCACTCTGGGTACGATTTGGCGGGCGGCGCCACTCCGGGTCCGATTTGGCGGGCGGCGCCACTCCGGGTCCGATTTGGCGGGCGGCGCCACTCCGGGTCCGATTTGGCGGGCGGCGCCACTCAGGGTCCGATTTGGCGGGCGGCGCCACTCCGGGTCCGATTTGGCAAGCGGCGCCACTCCGGGTCCGATTTGGCGGGCGGCGCCACTCCGGGTCCGATTTGGCGGGCGGCGCCACACCGGGTCCGATTTGGCGGGCGGCGCCACTCCGGGTCCGATTTGGTGGGAGGCGCCACTCCGGGTCCGATTTGGCGGGCGGCGCCACTCCGGGTCCGATTTGGCGGGCGGCGCCACTCCGGGTCCGATTTGGCGGGCGGCGCCACTCTGGGTCCGATTTGGCGGGCGGCGCCACTCTGGGTCCGATTTGGCGGGCGGCGCCACTCTGGGTCCGATTTGGCGGGCGGCGCCACTCTGGGTCCGATTTGGCGGGCGGCGCCACTCTGGGTCCGATTTGGTGGGCGGCGCCACTCTGGGTCCGATTTGGCAAGCGGGGCCACTCTGGTTCGATTTGGTGGGCTGGGTTTGATTTGGTGAGCGGGGCAATAATTATAAGACTACAGATAGTGTTTTGGAATTGTGCTCTACTGTAACTTTAAGAGCGGACATTATCTGACAAAACTTGTGACCTGGTGGGCTGATGTAGAATTTATAGGCGTTGGTATAGTAACTGGGTCTCACTGCGCATATCAATGAGCTAATCAGCCAGGTGGCAGTTATTTTTAGAAATTGCCTCAGAAATCAGGCCCATTATAAACGTATTGGAAAATTTCCCTATTGAAACGCATTGAGACACTTTTTTCAAACGCAAATTGCGCCAAAACTACAAATCCGATCGACACGAAAAATACTTAGCACACCTCTCAGGAACGCTGGCTTCGAAATGACACCTCACTGGAGTCTGTGAGTTTAGCGGTTCGGGCCGCATTATGTGCGGACTGAATAATAAGAACTAGATGGGTATTTCCTGAAGGAACTACAGATAGTGCTTTGGAATGGTGCCCGGGCTGCCCCTGCAAGACTTTCACACTTGGGTGCCCCTCAAGCGCTGGTTTGGTAGTTGTAGCCCCTCAGGGTTGAGGCCACTCTGGGTCCGATTTGGCGGGTCGCGCCACTCCGGGTCCGATTTGGCGGGTCGCGCCACTCCGGGTCCGATTTGGCGGGCCGCGCCACTCCGGGTCCGATTTGGCGGGCCGCGCCACTCCGGGTCCGATTTGGCGGGCCGCGCCACTCCGGGTCCGATTTGGCGGGCCGCGCCACTCCGGGTCCGATTTGGCGGGCCGCGCCACTCCGGGTCCGATTTGGCGGGCCGCGCCACTCCGGGTCCGATTTGGCGGGCCGCGCCACTCCGGGTCCGATTTGGCGGGCCGCGCCACTCCGGGTCCGATTTGGCGGGTCGCGCCACTCCGGGTCCGATTTGGCGGGCCGCGCCACTCCGGGTCCGATTTGGCGGGCCGCGCCACTCCGGGTCCGATTTGGCGGGCCGCGCCACTCCGGGTCCGATTTGGCGGGCCGCGCCACTCCGGGTCCGATTTGGCGGGCGGCGCCACTCAGGGTCCGATTTGGCGGGCGGCGCCACTCCGGGTCCGATTTGGCGGGCGGCGCCATTCCGGGTCCGACTTGGCGGGCGGCGCCACTCTGGGTCCGATTTGGCGGGCGGCGCCACTCTGGGTCCGATTTGGCGGGCGGCGCCACTCTGGGTCCGATTTGGCGGGCGGCGCCACTCTGGGTCCGATTTGGCGGGCGGCGCCACTCCGGGTCCGATTTGGCGGGCGGCGCCACTCCGGGTCCGATTTGGCGGGCGGCGCCACTCCGGGTCCGATTTGGCGGGCGGCGCCACTCCGGGTCCGATTTGGCGGGCGGCGCCACTCCGGGTCCGATTTGGCGGGCGGCGCCACTCCGGGTCCGATTTGGCGGGCGGCGCCACTCTGGGTCCGATTTGGCGGGCGGCGCCACTCTGGGTCCGATTTGGCGGGCGGCGCCACCCTGGGTCCGAGTTGGCGGGCGGCGCCACCCTGGGTCCGAGTTGGCGAACGGCGCCACCCTGGGTCCGAGTTGGCCGGCGGCGCCACCCTGGGTCCGATTTGGCGGGCGGCGCCACTCTGGGTCCGATTTGGCGGGCGGCACCACTCTGGGTCCGATTTGGCGGGCGGCGCCACTCTGGGTTCGATTTGGCGGGCGGCGCCACTCTGGGTCCGATTTGGTAAGCGGGGCAATAATTATAATAAGACTATAGATAGTGCTTTGAAATTGTGCTGTGCTATCACTTTAAGAGCTGATATTATCTGCCAAAACTGTCCTGCTAGGGTCATGTACAGTTCGCAGGCGTTGGCATAGTAACTGGGCCTGACTGAGCATATCAATGAGCTAATCAGCCAGGTGGCAGGTACATTTCAAATTGCCTCAGAAACCCGGCCATTATAACCTATGTGAAAATTTCCCTATTGAAAAGCATTACAATGAGGGAAAAAAACATTTTCAAATGCAAATTGCGCCAAAACTACAAATCCGATCGACACGAAAAATACTTAGCACACCTCTTGGGGACGCTGGCTTCGAAATGACACCTCACTGGAGTCTGTGAGTGAAGCGGTTCGGGCCGCATTACGTGCGGACTGAATAATAATAAGAATAAGAACTAGATGGGTATTTCCTGAAGGAACTACAGATAGTGCTTTGGAATGGTGCCCGGGCTGCCCCTGCAAGACTTTCACACTTGGGTGCCCCTCAGGTGCTGGTTTGGTAGTTGTTGAGGCCACTCTGGGACCAATTTGGTGGGCGGAGAAACTCTGGGTCCGATTTGGTGGGCGGTGCACCTCAGGGACCGATTTGGTGGGCGGGGTCACTCAGGGTCCGATTTGGTGGATGGCGTCACTCAGGATCCGATTTGGTGGGCGGGGTCACTCTGGGTCTGATTTGTTGGGCGGGGTCACTCTGTGACCGATTTCGTGGGTGGGGTCACTCTGGGACCGATTTGGTGGGCGGGGTCACTCTGGGTCCGATTTGGTGGGCGGGGTTACTCTGGGTCCGATTTGGTGGGCGGGGCACCTAAGGGTCCGATTTGGTGGGCGGGGCACCTCAGGGTCTCATTTGGTGGGCGGGGCACCTCAGGGTCCGATTAGGTGGGTGGGGTCACTCAGTCAGATTTGGTATGCGGGGCACCTCTGGGTCCAATTTGGTGGGCGGGGCACCTCTGGGTCCGATTTGGTGGGCGGGGTCACTCTGGGTCTGATTTGTTGGGCGGGGTCACTCTGACCGATTTCGTGAGTGGGGTCACTCTGGGACCGATTTGGTGGGCGGGGTCACTCTGGGTCCGATTTGGTGGGCGGGGTTACTCTGGGTCCGATTTGGTGGGCGGGGCACCTAAGGGTCCGATTTGGTGGGCGGGGCACCTCAGGGTCTCATTTGGTGGGCGGGGCACCTCAGGGTCCGATTAGGTGGGTGGGGTCACTCGGTCAGATTTGGTATGCGGGGTGTTGTGAATTTGGATTCTGGGCTCCCCCGGTGGCTACTGGTGGAATTGAACTTGTGACATCATCTTCCCTGTTCACCTGTTCTGATTAGATCTGGGTGTCGCTATATAACCTGGCTTCTCTGTTAGATGCTTGCCGGTCAACAATGTTATCAGAAGCCTCTCTGTGCTTGTTCCTGCTCCCAGACATCTACTAGATAAGTTGGACATTCGTCCATGTTTTGTTTTTGTATTTTGGTTCCAGTTCACAGCTGCAGTTTCGTTACTGTGTCTGGAAAGCTCTTGTTGATCAGGAATTGCCACTCTGGTATTATGAGTTAATGCCAGAGTCCTAAAGTAATTTCTGGATGTGTTTTGTTAGGGTTTTCTACTGACCATGAAAGTATGCTTTCTGTCTTCTGCTATCTAGAAAGCGGACCTCAAATTTGCTAAAACTATTTTCCTGCTGCGTTTGTTGTTTCATCTCATATCACCGCCAATATATGTGGGGGGCTTCTGTCTCCTTTTGGGCATTTCTCTAGAGGTGAGTCAGGTCTTATATTTCCCTCTGCTAGCATTATTTAGTTCTCCGGCCGGCGCTGGGCATATAGGGATAAAAAGTAGGACATGCTACCTGGCTACTTCTAGATGATGCGGTAGGTTCAGTTCATGGTCAGTACAGTTACATCTTCCAAGAGCTTGTTCCTATAGAGGCTTATGCTAGTTCTCTGGCCATGGAGATCGTGACAGTTTGACCGGCCCACTAAAGGGTTAAAATCCTTGGCTGAGAAAGGAGAGAAATAAGAAGTCTGCTGAGAGTTTTTTTTTTTTTTTTTTTTCCTCTGTGCTCTTAATTGGATCACTTGCCAGTCTGTCTATGCTGCAGTCTTTCTTTTTTTTTCTCTCTCCTTATAATCTTTGAATGGCTTTGTGTTCACCTGTTAATAATGGATCTTCAGAGTGTAACTGCAGGTTTGAATAATCTCACCACGAAAGTACAAAATTTGCAAGATTTTATTATTCATGCTCCGGTATCTGAGCCGAGAATTCCTTTGCCGGAATTCTTCTCAGGGAATAGATCTAGCTTTCAGAATTTTAGAAATAATTGTAAGCTATTTTTGTCCCTGAAATCTCGTTCTGCTGGAGACTCTGCACAGCAGGTTGGGATTGTGATTTCCTTGCTCCGCGGCGACCCTCAAGACTGGGCTTTTGCATTGGCACCAGGGGATCCTGCGTTGCGCAATGTGGATGCGTTTTTTTTGGCCTTGGGCTTGCTGTATGAGGAACCTCATTTGGAACTTCAGGCAGAAAAAACTTTGATGTCCCTATCGCAGGGGCAAGATGAAGCTGAAATTTACTGCCAAAGATTCCGTAAATGGTCTGTGCTTACTCAGTGGAATGAGTGTGCCTTGGCGGCTACTTTCAGAGAGGGTCTCTCTGATGCCATTAAGGATGTTATGGTGGGGTTCCCTGTGCCTGCAGGTCTGAATGAGTCCATGACAATGGCCATTCAGATCGATAGGCGTCTGCGGGAGCGCAAACCTGTGCACCATCTGGCGGTATCCACTGAGAAGACGCCAGAAAGCATGCAGTGTGATAGAATTCTGTCCAGAAGCGAGCGGCAGAATTTTAGACGGAAAAATGGGTTGTGTTTCTATTGTGGGGATTCTACTCATGTTATATCAGCGTGCTCTAAGCGTACTAAAAAGCTTGATAAATCCGTTTCCATTGGCACTTTACAGTCTAAATTTATTTTGTCTGTGACCCTGATTTGCTCTTTGTCATCTATTACTACTGACGCCTATATCGACTCTGGCGCCGCTTTGAGTCTTATGGATTGGTCCTTTGCCAATCGTTGTGGGTATGATTTAGAGCCTTTGGAAACTCTTATTCCTCTGAAGGGGATTGACTCCACCCCATTGGCTAATAATAAACCACAATACTGGACACAAGTGACTATGTGTATTAATCCGGATCACCAGGAGACTATTCGTTTTCTAGTGCTGTATAATCTACATGAGGATTTGGTGCTGGGATTGCCATGGCTGCAGTCTCACAACCCAGTCCTTGACTGGAGAGCTATGTCTGTGTTGAGCTGGGGATGTAAGGGGACTCATGGGGACGTACCTTTGGTGTCCATTTCATCATCTATTCCCTCTGAAATCCCTGAGTTCCTGTCTGATTATCGTGACGTCTTTGAAGAACCCAAGCTGGGTTCACTACCTCCGCACCGTGAGTGCGATTGTGCTATAGATTTAATTCCGGGTAGTAAATACCCAAAGGGTCGTTTATTTAATCTGTCTGTGCCTGAACATACTGCTATGCGAGAATATATAAAGGAGTCCTTGGAAAAGGGACATATTCGTCCATCGTCATCTCCCTTAGGAGCCGGTTTTTTCTTTGTGTCAAAAAAAGACGGCTCTTTGAGACCATGTATTGATTATCGGCTTTTGAATAAAATCACGGTTAAATATCAATACCCATTGCCGTTGCTGACTGATTTGTTTGCTCGCATAAAGGGGGCCAAGTGGTTCTCTAAGATTGATCTCCGTGGGGCGTATAATTTGGTGCGGATCAGGCAGGGGGATGAGTGGAAAACCGCATTTAATACGCCCGAGGGCCACTTTGAGTATTTGGTGATGCCTTTTGGTCTTTCTAATGCCCCTTCAGTCTTCCAGTCCTTTATGCATGATATTTTCCGCGATTTTTTGGATAAATTTATGATAGTGTATCTGGATGATATTCTGATTTTTTCGGATGACTGGGACTCTCATGTCCGGCAAGTTAAGAGGGTTTTTCAGGTTTTGCGGTCTAATTCTCTGTGTGTCAAGGGTTCTAAGTGCGTTTTTGGGGTTCAGAGAATTTCCTTTTTGGGATATATTTTTTCTCCCTCTTCCATTGAGATGGATCCTGTCAAGGTTCAAGCTATTTGTGATTGGACGCAGCCCTCTTCTCTTAAAAGTCTTCAGAAATTTTTGGGCTTTGCCAACTTTTATCGTCGATTTATTTCTGGTTTTTCGGATGTCGTTAAGCCATTGACCGATTTGACTAGACAGGGTGCTGATGTTGCTAATTGGTCCCCTGAGGCTGTGGAGGCCTTTCAGGAGCTTAAGCGCCGTTTTTCTTCTGCCCCTGTGTTGCGTCAGCCTGATGTGACTCTTCCTTTTCAGGTTGAGGTCGACGCTTCTGAGATCGGAGCTGGGGCAGTGTTGTCGCAGAAAAGTTCTGACTGCGCCGTGATGAGGCCTTGTGCCTTCTTTTCCCGTAAATTTTCGCCCGCTGAGCGGAATTATGATGTTGGGAATCGGGAGCTTTTGGCCATGAAGTGGGCGTTTGAGGAGTGGCGCCATTGGCTCGAGGGGGCCAGACATCAGGTGGTGGTATTGACTGACCACAAAAATTTGATTTATCTTGAGACCGCCAGGCGCCTGAATCCTAGACAGGCGCGCTGGTCATTATTTTTTTCTCGGTTTAATTTTGTGGTATCGTACCTACCAGGTTCTAAGAATGTTAAGGCGGATGCCCTTTCTAGGAGTTTTGAGCCTGATTCACCTGGCAACTCTGACCCCACAGGTATTCTTAAGGAGGGAGTTATCTTGTCAGCTGTTTCTCCAGACCTGCGGCGGGCCTTGCAGGAGTTTCAGGCGGATAGACCGGATCGTTGTCCGCCTGATAGGCTGTTTGTTCCTGATGATTGGACCAGTAAAGTCATCTCTGAGGTGCATTCTTCTGCGTTGGCAGGTCATCCTGGAATTTTTGGTACCAGGGATTTGGTGGCAAGATCCTTCTGGTGGCCTTCCCTGTCACGAGATGTGCGAGGCTTTGTGCAGTCTTGTGACGTTTGTGCTCGGGCCAAGCCTTGTTGTTCTCGGGCTAGTGGATTATTGTTGCCCTTGCCTATTCCTAAGAGGCCTTGGACACACATCTCGATGGATTTTATTTCAGATCTGCCTGTTTCTCAGAAGATGTCTGTCATCTGGGTGGTGTGTGACCGTTTTTCTAAGATGGTTCATTTGGTTCCCCTGCCCAAATTGCCTTCTTCTTCCGAGTTGGTGCCCCTGTTTTTTCAAAATGTTGTTCGTTTGCATGGTATTCCTGAGAATATCGTTTCTGACAGAGGAACCCAATTTGTGTCTAGATTTTGGCGGGCATTTTGTGCTAGGATGGGCATAGATTTGTCTTTTTCGTCTGCTTTTCACCCTCAGACTAATGGCCAGACCGAGCGGACTAATCAGACCCTGGAGACATATCTGAGGTGTTTTGTGTCTGCTGACCAGGATGATTGGGTTGCTTTTTTGCCATTGGCGGAGTTCGCCCTCAATAATCGGGCCAGCTCTGCCACCTTGGTTTCCCCGTTTTTCTGTAATTCGGGGTTCCATCCTCGATTTTCCTCTGGTCAGATGGAATCCTCGGATTGTCCTGGAGTGGATGCGGTGGTGGAGAGATTGCATCATATCTGGGGGCAGGTGATGGACAATTTAAAGTTGTCCCAGGAGAAGACTCAGCTTTTTGCCAACCGTCACCGTCGTGTTGGTCCTCGGCTTTGTGTTGGAGATTTGGTGTGGTTGTCTTCTCGTTTTGTCCCTATGAGGGTCTCATCTCCTAAGTTTAAGCCTCGGTTCATCGGTCCGTATAAAATATTGGAGATTCTTAACCCTGTTTCCTTCCGTTTGGACCTCCCTGCATCCTTTTCTATTCATAACGTTTTTCATCGGTCGTTATTGCGCAGGTATGAGGCACCGGTTGTGCCTTCCGTTGAGCCTCCTGCTCCGGTGTTGGTTGAGGGTGAGTTGGAGTTCATTGTGGAAAAAATCCTAGACTCCCGTGTTTCCAGACGGAGACTCCAGTATCTGGTCAAGTGGAAGGGATACGGCCAGGAGGATAATTCTTGGGTCACTGCATCTGATGTTCATGCCTCTGATCTGGTTCGTGCCTTTCATAGGGCCCATCCTGATCGCCCTGGTGGTTCTGGTGAGGGTTCGGTGCCCCCTCCTTGAGGGGGGGGGTACTGTTGTGAATTTGGATTCTGGGCTCCCCCGGTGGCTACTGGTGGAATTGAACTTGTGACATCATCTTCCCTGTTCACCTGTTCTGATTAGATCTGGGTGTCGCTATATAACCTGGCTTCTCTGTTAGATGCTTGCCGGTCAACAATGTTATCAGAAGCCTCTCTGTGCTTGTTCCTGCTCCCAGACATCTACTAGATAAGTTGGACATTCGTCCATGTTTTGTTTTTGTATTTTGGTTCCAGTTCACAGCTGCAGTTTCGTTACTGTGTCTGGAAAGCTCTTGTTGATCAGGAATTGCCACTCTGGTATTATGAGTTAATGCCAGAGTCCTAAAGTAATTTCTGGATGTGTTTTGTTAGGGTTTTCTACTGACCATGAAAGTATGCTTTCTGTCTTCTGCTATCTAGAAAGCGGACCTCAAATTTGCTAAAACTATTTTCCTGCTGCGTTTGTTGTTTCATCTCATATCACCGCCAATATATGTGGGGGGCTTCTGTCTCCTTTTGGGCATTTCTCTAGAGGTGAGTCAGGTCTTATATTTCCCTCTGCTAGCATTATTTAGTTCTCCGGCCGGCGCTGGGCATATAGGGATAAAAAGTAGGACATGCTACCTGGCTACTTCTAGATGATGCGGTAGGTTCAGTTCATGGTCAGTACAGTTACATCTTCCAAGAGCTTGTTCCTATAGAGGCTTATGCTAGTTCTCTGGCCATGGAGATCGTGACAGCGGGGCACCTCTGGGTCCAATTTGGTGGGCGGGGCACCTCTGGGTCCGATTTGGTGGGCGGGGTCACTCTGGGTCCGATTTGGTGGGTGGGGTCACTCTGGGCCCGATTTGGTGGGTGGTGTCACTCTGGGCCCGATTTGGTAGGCGGGGTCACTCTGGGTCCAATTTGGTGGGCGGGGCACTGCAGGGACCGATTAGGTGGGCGGGGTCACTCTGGGTCCGATTTGGTGGGCGGGGTCACTCTGGGTCCGATTTGGTGGGCGGGGTCACTCTGGGTCTGATTTGGTGGGCGGGGCACCTCAGGGTCCGATTTGGCGGGCGGCGCCAATCTGGGTCCGATTTGGCGGGCGGCGCCACTCTGGGTCCGATTTGGCGGGCGGCGCCACTCTGGGCCCGATTTGGCAGGCGGCGCCACTCTGGGCCCGATTTGGCGGGCGGCGCCACTCTGGGTCCGATTTGGCGGGCGCCGCCACTCTGGGTCCGATTTGGCGGGCGCCGCCACTCTGGGCCTGATTTGGCAGGCGGTGCCACTCTGGGCCCGATTTGGCGGGCGGCGCCACTCTGTGCCCGATTTGGCGGGCGGCGCCACTCTGGGTCCGATTTGGCGGGCGGCGCCACTCTGGGTCCGATTTGGCGGTCGGCGCCACTCTGGGTCCATTTTGGCGGGCGGCGCCACTCTGGGTCCGACTTGGCGGGCGGCGCCACTCTGGGTCCGACTTGGTGGGCGGCGCCACTCTGGGTCCGACTTGGCGGGCGGCACCACTCTGGGTCCGACTTGGCGGGCGGCGCCACTCTGGGTCCGACTTGGCGGGCGGCGCCACTCTGGGTCCGACTTGGCGGGCGGCGCCACTCTGGGTCCGACTTGGCGGGCGGCGCCACTCTGGGTCCGATTTGGCGGGCGGCGCCACTCTGGGTCCGATTTGGCGGGCGGCGCCACTCTGGGTCCGATTTGGCGGGCGGCGCCACTCTGGGTCCGATTTGGCGGGCGGCGCCACTCTGGGTCCGATTTAGCGGGCGGCGCCACTCTGGGTCCGATTTGGTGGGCTGGGTCCGATTTGGTGAGCGGGGCAATAATTATAAGACTACAGATAGTGTTTTGGAATTGTGCTCTACTGTCACTTTAAGAGCGGACATTATCTGACAAAACTTGTGACCTGGTGGGCTGATGTAGAGCTTATAGGCGTTGGCATAGTAACTGGGTCTCACTGCGCATATCAATGAGCTAATCAGCCAGGTGGCAGTTATTTTTAGAAATTGCCTCAGAAATCAGGCCCATTATAAACGTATTGGAAAATTTCCCTATTGAAACGCATTGAGACACTTTTTTCAAACGCAAATTGCGCCAAAACTACTAATCCGATCGAAACGAAAAATACTTAGCACACCTCTCAGGAACGCTGGCTTCGAAATGACACCTCACTGGAGTCTGTGAGTTTAGCGGTTCGGGCCGCATTACGTGCGGACTGAATAATAATAAGAATAATAATAAGAAGTTTACCACGATGGAATAACAGTATAGTGCTTTGTTCCAAAGCACTATAACTAGATGGGTATTTCCTGAAGGAACTACAGATAGTGCTTTGGAATGGTGCCCGGGCTGCCCCTGCAAGACTTTCACACTTGGGTGCCCCTCAGGCGCTGGTTTGGTAGTTGTAGCCCCTCAGGGTTGAGGCCACTCCGGGTCCGATTTGGCGGGCGGTGCCACTCCGAGTCCGATTTGGCGGGCGGCGCCACTCTGGGTCCGATTTGGCGGGCGGCGCCACACTGGGTCCGATTTGGTGGGCTGATGTAGAGTTTATAGGCGTTGGCATAGTAACTGGGTCTCACTGCGCATATCAATGAGGTAATCAGCCAGGTGGCAGTTATTTTTAGAAATTGCCTCAGAAATCAGGCCCATTATAAACGTATTGGAAAATTTCCCTATTGAAATGCATTGAGACACTTTTTTCAAACGCAAATTGCGCCAAAACTACAAATCTGATCGACACGAAAAATACTTAGCACACCTCTCAGGAACGCTGGCTTCGAAATGACACCTCACTGGAGTCTGTGAGTTTAGCGGTTAGGGCCGCATTACGTGCGGACTGAATAATAAGAATAATAATAAGAAGTTTACCACGGTGGAATAACAGTATAGTGCTTTGTTCCAAAGCACTATAATAATAATAAGAAGAAGTTATCCACGGTGGAATAACAGTATAGTGCTTTGTTCCAAAGCACTATAATAATAATAACTAGATGGGTATTTCCTGAAGGAACTACAGATAGTGCTTTGGAATGGTGCCCGGGCTGCCCCTGCAAGACTTTCACACTTGGGTGCCCCTCAGATGCTGGTTTGATAGTTGTATCCCCTCAGGGTTGAGGATTTGGTGGGCGGGGCCACTCTGGGTCCGATTTGGGCGGTGGAGCCACTCTGGGTCCGATTTGGTGGGCTGGGTCACTCTGGGTCCGATTTGGTGGGCCGGGCCTCTATGGGTCCGATTTGGTGGGCCAGGCCACTCTGGGTCCGATTTGGTGGGCCGGGTCACTCTGGGTCCGATTTGGTGGCCCGGGTCACTCTGGCTCCGATTTGGTGGGCGGGGCCCCTCAGGGGTCGATTTGGTGGGCTGGGCCACTCTGGGTCCGATTTGGTGGCCCGGGCCACTCTGGGTCCGATTTGGCGGGCGGCGCCACTCTGGGTCTGATTTGGCGGGCGGCGCCACACTGGGTCCGATTTGGCGGGCGGCGCCACTCTGGGTCCGATTTGGCGGGCTGCGCCACTCTGGGTCCGATTTGGCGGGCGGCGCCACTCTGGGTCCGATTTGGTGGGCGGCGCCACTCTGGGTCCGATTTGGCGGGCGGCGCCACTCTGGGTCCGATTTGGCAGGCGGCGCCACACTGGGTCCGATTTGGCGGGCGGCGCCACTCTGGGTCCGATTTGGCGGGCGGCGCCACTCTGGGTCCCATTTGGCGGGCGGCGCCACTCTGGGTCCGATTTGGCGGGCGGCGCCACCCGGTACGATTTGGTGAGCGGGGCAATAATTATAATAAGACTACAGATAGTGCTTTGAAATTGTGCTGTGCTATCACTTTAAGAGCTGATATTATCTGGCAAAACTGTGCTGGTGAGGTCATGTACAGTTCGCAGGCGTTGGCATAGTAACTGGGCCTGACTGCGCATATCAATGAGCTAATCAGCCAGGTGGCAGGTGGCAGGTACATTTCAAATTGCCTCAGAAACCCGGCCATTATAACCTATGGGAAAATTTCCCTATTGAAATGCATTACAATGAGGGGAAAAAACATTTTCAAACGCAAATTGCGCCAAAACTACAAATCCGATCGACACGAAAAATACTTAGCACACCTCTTGGGGACGCTGGCTTCGAAATGACACCTCACTGGAGTCTGTGAGTGAAGCGGTTCGTGCCGCATTACGTGCGGACTGAATAATAATAGGAAGAACTAGATGGGTATGTCCTGAAGGAACTACAGATAGTGCTTTGGAATGGTGCCCGGGTTGCCCCAGCAAGACTTTCACACTTGGGTGCCCCTCAGGCGCTGTTTTGGTAGTTGTAGCCACTCTGGGTCTGATTTGGCGGGCGGCGCCACTCTGGGTCCGATTTGGCGGGCGGCGCCACTCCGGGTCCGATTTGGCGGGCGGCGCCACTCCGGGTCCGATTTAGCGGGCGGCGCCACTCTGGCGGGCGGCGCCACTCCGGGTCTGATTTGGCGGGCGGCGCCACTCCGGGTCCGATTTGGCGGGCGGCGCCACTCCGGGTCCGATTTGGTGGGCGGCGCCACTCCGGTTCCGATTTGGTGGGCGGCGCCACTCCGGTTCCGATTTGGCGTTCGGCGCCACTACGGGTCCGATTTGGCGGGCGGCGCCACTCCGGGTCCGATTTGGCGGGCGGCGCCACTCAGGGTCCGATTTGGCGGGCGGCGCCACTCCGGGTCCGATTTGGCGGGCGGCGCCACTCCGGGTCCGATTTGGCGGGCGGCGCCACTCTGGCGGGCGGCGCCACTCCGGGTCCGATTTGGCGGGCGGCGCCACTCCGGGTCCGATTTGGCGGGCGGCGCCACTCCGGGTCCGATTTGGCGGGTGGCGCCACTCTGGGTCCGATTTGGCGGGCGGCGCCACTCTGGGTCCGATTTGGCGGGCGGCGCCACTCTGGGTCCGATTTGGCGGGCGGCGCCACTCTGGGTCCGATTTGGTGGGCGGCGCCACTCTGGGTCCGATTTGGCAAGCGGAGCCACTCTGGTCCGATTTGGTGGGCTGGGTTTGATTTGGTGAGCGGGGCAATAATTATAAGACTACATATAGTGTTTTGGAATTGTGCTCTACTGTCACTTTAAGAGCGGACATTATCTGACAAAACTTGTGACCTGGTGGGCTGATGTAGAGTTTATAGGCGTTGGCATAGTAACTGGGTCTCACTGCGCATATCAATGAGCTAATCAGCCAGGTGGCAGTTATTTTTAGAAATTGCCTCAGAAATCAGGCCCATTATAAACGTATTGGAAAATTTCCCTATTGAAACGCATTGAGACACTTTTTTCAAACGCAAATTGCGCCAAAACTACAAATCCGATCGACACGAAAAATACTTAGCACACCTCTCAGGAACGCTGGCTTCGAAATGACACCTCACTGGAGTCTGTGAGTGAAGCGGTTCGGGTAGGCGGAGTCACTCTGTGTCTGGGTGTTGGCTGCTGTGAGGAAGGAGCTCCTGGGAAGGGAGATTTTTTCATCTGGGACTCTTTGCCTGCCCCTTCCCAGGAAGCAAGGACTGTTCCTGGGACTGAGCTTCGGGGCTGAGCCCCTGGCTCCCACCCCCCGGTGCAAGCCGGCTGGGGGTGGGAGGCCTTGCAAATCATCGGGAGGCCCCGTGTGTTATCCAGCCAGTCCCAGGAGCAGAAAGCCATGGGAAAAAACAGTAAGAGCTCGGGGGGCCGCAGGCCCCAGAAGACCGGGGCCCCTAAGGCCGAGGCCGTGGCGGTTCCTCCTCCTGGAGGAGGAGAGGCGGCCAGTAGAGGTGTGGCGGTGGGCCCCCTGA
The DNA here is from genome assembly GCF_051348905.1 of Ranitomeya variabilis. Taxonomy (NCBI): domain Eukaryota; kingdom Metazoa; phylum Chordata; class Amphibia; order Anura; family Dendrobatidae; genus Ranitomeya; species Ranitomeya variabilis. Next base: position 348,089,890 of record NC_135235.1, read on the forward strand.
TATGGGGCTCTAAGGTGGCAGGGGAGCCGATCACCAACTACGGCTCCCGGATACACGCGCACCTCTACGAATACGGGGAGGCCGCCAAGAAGCTGAGGCTACTCCGGGAGGAGTTGAAGGGAGCCAGGGCAACTGCAAAGTGCCGGCTCCCTGCCTCAAGAAGAGCTGAGGTCTCCGCCACGGTGGAGAGGCTGAAGGGGTCGATAAACTCCCTGGAACAGCGTAGAGCGGAGATCCTGGCGGGAAGCGGCCCCTTCGAGGAGAAATTGCGCAACGAAGACCGGTTTAGGGCCATGACCGGTGGGTCTCCTGAGGGGTCAGGAGACCCCTACCAGGTGGAGAAAGAGGAGGAGGAGGAGGAAGATGGCGGTCCATCTGCGCCATATCCACCTGAAGGCCTGGGGAGTAACAGCACCCAGGTATCGTATAGCGGGATAGCCCCTGAGCAAGTGGCCCTCCCGTCGGACTCCAGTAACTCGGAGGAAAGCGGGAGCGAGGGGGAGGATGGTGGTGGTACCAGCAGTCAGGGGGGCTGCCTCATCCTGCAGCAAGTGCGGCAGATCGAGTCCCCAGCACGGTTTGGCGAGCTGTTGTTTGGGGACGAGGTCTGCGAGGATGGGGCAACCGGGAGGGGGAAAAAACGGAAGAAGGCGAAAAAGGAGTCCGTTGTAGAGAAATTGGTCTACGTCCCCCTTTCCGGGGTTCCCCTGTCCCGTTGTGCGGAACCCGCTACCCACCCCGGCTCGGGCCCTGTTGTGGGTCCGCAGCGAGGGAGCGGGGAGAGGAAAGTCTGCCATGCCTGGTGGTGGTAGTTCTGATTCGGGCAGTGATATGGAGTGCGGTGCCGGTGGTAGTGTTTGTGGTGGAGGTGCTCGGGCCAAGTCCCCTGTGGCAGGGGGGGCTGGCCCGGCACCTGGTGTGCAGTCAGCCGGGGCCGCATCTCCGGCGGCGAGAGCTGGGGTGTCCGGGTCCCCCACATGCGGATCCGCTCATAAGGCTGGATCTTTTTCGGGGGCCCGGGGATCAGGAAAGGGCGCGTTTAAAGCTAAGACACAGTGCAAGGTGCTGGTCGCTCCCCTGCCGGTGTCCGTGGCCAGGTCGGGGACCCCTGTGCGCGGAGCCAGTGATGGGTCCGTGCCGGGGGCCCCGCCGCCACTGGACGCCGAGGGGGAGTGGCCTGTGCTGAGGGGTTCAGCGGTGGTGGCGGCTGGTGCGGGAGCTATGCCCCTTGGTGTCAGTACCGTGGGGGGCCCTGGGCGTACCCCGGGGTCTCCAGTGCGGGTGGCGTCGGGGGGCATGGCTTCCCCAGCTGCGGCCCCAGTTGTCCCCTCCATGCCTGTGCCTGGGGCCCGTGAGGGGGGCGTGGCCTCCCCGAGTGTTGCCCGGCCCGCTGTGGTTGTGGCATGCGGGGGGGGTGTGCCCTCCTCGGCTGCTGTCCCACCCGCCTCTGTGGTTGCCGGCGGGGGGGGCGCAGCCTCGGTGGTCGCGGGACCCCCCGCTGTGATCGCGGGACCCCCCGCTGTGATCGCGGGACCCCCCGCTGTGATCGCGGGCGGTGGAGGGGGCGTGGCCTGTGCGGCTGCGGCCCCGCCTACTGGTGCTGTGTCCAGCGGAGGGGCGTGGCCTCGGCGGGTCGGCCGCGAGTGGCTCCGCCCACTCAAAAAAATAACAGTGCTGCGGCAGTTAAGGCCGGCAAGGGGGTGCCGGGGTCCCCTGCCCACTTACCGTCATCTGGTGGTGCGGGGGCTCCGGTGCCTGAAGTTATGGCTGCCCGTAGTCCCGGTGTGGAGCAGGGTCCGGAGGCAGAGTCCGGCCCTGCTCCGGATAACAAAGAAAAAAAAAAGGTCGCTGCAGAGGGCTCGGGAGGTGCTGCTGCTCCTGAGCTTGGGCAGAGCGGAATGACTGTTCAGCTCTGCTCTACGGGCCTTAAAGGGGCAGCGGCACCCCTGAGAAAAGTAAACAGTAAAGCTGCACCAGGAAGCATGCAGCAGGGGCCCCCAGCAGGAGGGAAAGTTAAAGAGAAAAAAAAACATACTGTTAATAATAATAATAAAAATAATACTGAGGTGAATGTGGCCGCGGCGACTGGGGATATAAATGACGGTATAGATGGTGTGCTGTGTGTTGAGGAAGTGGGGGTGGGTACGAGTGGTGTCACAAATGTTGCGGGTGTGGATAGTGGTACGGATGGTGGTGCGGATGATGGTATGGATGTAGGCGGTGCGGGGGGTGGGGGGGAGGCTGGTCCATCTGCCCCCCCAGTCGCTCCCCTCCCCCTTTCTTTTGCGAGGGTGGTGGCTGGGGCTCCAGGGGGTTCACGGGGGGCTCGGGGGGTCTCCTCGCCTCTGGGTTCCGGGGACAGCGTTTTGCAGCGCCGTTTTCTGGAAGCCCTAAAAAACGGAGAGCGGTCGATCCAGGTAGAGGGAAGAGAGGTGGACCTGTCTTTCTGGCTGGAGAGACATGGCCTGGCCGCCTTCCAAGATAGAAGGGAGGGGGAAACCGTATGGTCCCTCCCGACAGCCGGGCAGGGGGTGGCGAGGAGGAATGTAGTCCGTCTTCGCTGGAGGGGCAGTGAAGCTTGCCCACCCAGGAGTAGGGTGGTGGAGCTCCTCCTGAAGATGGGCTTTGGGGTAGTTGACATCTTTGCCCTGATTCATCCTGCGGCCACCCTCTTCTTTGACATCAGTTTCGTGCGGCCAGAGGGGCTTGAGCTCTTCTGGTCAAATTACGAGCTGGTGAAGGGGGAACCCGGCTGGCGAGACTTCGCTGTACAAGCGGTGTCTCGCCAAAATGGCGTGAAGAGGGTGACCGTTGTAACATGTAACGAGTCACTCTCTGGTGTTGACATCCTGACGTGGCTTTCCCGCTATGGGGAAGTCACGGACGTCCCTAAAAAAAATCTGGACGAATTTGGCATTTGGTCAGGGGGCTGGACCTTCATGATGAAGTTGAAGGTCTCAGGGGGTACTGTCACCCACATCCCTTCCTCGGCGTTCATTGGAAGGGACCGGATCCTGATCTTCTACCAGGGGCAGCCGAAGGTCTGTCACAGGTGTGGTGATCCCCGCCACTTCAGCGCAAGCTGCAAGGTGCAGAAATGTGCCTTGTGTGGCGGGGTAGGCCATCTCGCTGCATCCTGTAAGGATATTCGGTGTAACCTGTGTGGTGATCTAGGTCACCCGTACAGCCGCTGCCCTCGCTCTTTCTCCAATTCTGCTGCTGGCCGGGTGGGGGGAGGCCGTGGGGGGGAAACCTCTGGCGGTCCAACCTCTGCTATGGTAGGCGGTGGTGGCGGGGAAGGGGCTGAGGGGCCAGTGAGGAAAGACAGAGCCCGGAATCCTGCCTACCAAAGGAGGCAGGAAAGGCGCCGCGGGGGTGGGGGGCAGGGAGAGCCTCAGGCAACTGGGGTAATGTCTGCTCCCCCCTCTGAGGCATCGGCTGTTGTCGCTGAGGCCCCGGGGGAGGCGGAAGTGTGCGAGGAGATCAGGAGGATGGAGAGGGAGGACAACAGGGCTGACTCCGACAACTCCTCCCAGTATGAAAGTGTGGATGAGGAGGTCACGGATCAGCCGACATTAGAACAGGGTGGTAACGCAAACTGTACCAAAAAAAGGGGGAAGAAGAAAAGGAAGGTTGTTAAGCCTTCTGGTCCTTCGCCCCCTCCCCTGACCATGGGTGTGCCAACGGAAGGGCTCGCCGGCTCCCCTCTGATTGCCCTCTCCAACCGGTTCCAAGCCCTTGAGGACTCTGCTGAGCCGGAGGTCGAGGGTGAGGGACCGGGGGCGGCACCTGGGGGGCTTTCGGGGGGTGGCGCAGTCTGTCCTCCGGGGGACGTTGTTTCCTCTGGGGGGGGGACTGACCCGGAACCCAGAGGCGAGGATACCAATAAAATGGATACCTCATCCTCTTTAAAGAGGAAGAATATGTCCGATCCAGTCCCTTCTTCGGGGGGGAAAAGTAAAGAGGATGGGGTGGGGAAGAAGAAGGCTGTCTAACTTAATCACCCATGATGGCTGAACTCACCCCGTTGACTCTGGCGTCGATTAATGTCGCCAGCATAAAGTCTGATGCGGCTAGATTTGCGGCCTTTGATTTTTTCACCCGATTTGAGGCTGAAATTTTGTTTTTGCAGGAGACCAGACTAACGGACATGGGGGTCATCCACAAGGCAAAAAAGGAGTGGAGGTGTGGGCCCTCATACTGGTCTCTTGCGGCCGAGCCGTATAGCGGGGTGGCGGTCCTTTTTAAGACCGCTGAGGTGGAATGCCGACGGGTTATTGAGATAGAAATGGGGAGGTGCCTGGTCTTAGACGTCTTCATGAGGGGACAGGAGCTTCGGCTCATAAACATCTACGGCCCACAGTCTAAGTGGGACCGTAAATGTCTCTTCATGAAGATCAAGCCCTTTCTTTTTATGAGCCGGCAGGTGGTCTTCGGTGGGGATTTCAACACCATTACGAGATCCCGTGATAGGGGAGGTCCCGGAGGCCACCTGGCTTATGATAGCATAGCCCTAAATAGTCTAGCTAGTGAAGCTCGCCTGGTGGATGTCCACATACGGCACACCCCAGGTCACGAGGGTTTCACCTTTCATAGAGGTAGCAGTAGGTCTAGAATAGACAGGTTTCTTTTGAAGGAGGATGCCATCTTTTCTGCAGTGTCCGCCGTTGAGGTGGAGTTCTCCGATCACTGTTTAATTTTCTTTTCTCTGAATGTTACAGAGACCCCCCGGATGGGAAGAGGGCTGTGGAAGCTGAATTCATCCCTTCTGGAAGAGGCGGAGGTGAGACAATCCTTTGAGGCTTTTCTTCAGAGCCAGGTACCGCTTTTGGATCTCTGTAGTACTAAGTCTGAGTGGTGGGAGATCTTCAAGAAAAGGGTGGCGGGGTTCTTCCGTCAGCTCTCGAGCCTCAGAAGTCTGAACAGGCATCGCTTGTATCAAGACCTGAGGAGGAAACTCGAGCAGCTCGTCTCGACTGGAGGTGACCGAGAGGAAATCTCCAGAGTGAAATCTTTACTCAAGGGGTGTCAGTATGATAGGCACGCATCTTTGGTTTTTGAGAGGGATTTCGGGAAGTACCGCTCGCCCGACCCTTACAGAAACTGTAAGATGTCAGTGAATTGTAAGGTGGTGACAGGACTGATCGACAGTACGGGTTCCCTGAACAGATCCAAATCAGGGATCCTGGAGGTGGTCAGGTCCTGTTACTCACGCCTCTTGAGGAAGAGGGATCTGGATCGAGATGGGATGTCGGCTTTCCTGGCTGAAACTGTTCCTGAGCCAGGAGATGACCCCTCTCTTCATGTTTTGGCCGAGGTAATCAGGGAAGAGGAAGTGAGACTGGCCATTGATGGGCTCCGGCCCAAGAAATCGCCAGGTCCGGATGGCTTAACATCCGAGTTTTACAAGACTTTTAGGGACTCCTTGGTCCCCCTCTTGACTGAGGTGTTTAATGAGTGCCTCTCCTCGGGTGCTCTTCCCAGTTCAATGAGGAAGTCAGCCCTGATTATCTTGTCAAAGGGTAAGGACCCGTCCCGTATCGAGAATTGGCGTCCCATAGCGCTCCTCGATACGGACCGAAAGATTCTGGCAAAGGTGTTGTTTAATCGGCTGGTGAAGTTTGCACCCCGGCTCCTTTCAGGGGCTCAGCACTGTTCTGTTCCAGGCCGCAGTACTTTTAGTGCTGTGCTCGGTGTCCGAGAGGCAGTGGAGCAGGGCATTGCAGGTCGCTGGAAGGGGTACTTGCTGTCCTTAGACCAGGCAAAGGCTTTTGACCGGGTGGATCATGAGTACCTCTGGTCTGTCCTTCTGAAGTATGGTCTGCCGGGGAGGTTTGTAAATTGGTTAAAGACCTTGTATGAAGGGGCTGAGACTTTCCCGCTCGTGAACGGTTGGGTTGGTCACTCTTTTGAGGTGAGCTCCGGGGTCCGTCAGGGCTGTCCTCTGAGCCCACTCTTATACGTGTTCGCGATCGATCCCTTCTTAAGGAGGGTAGATCGTGGACCGTTGGTGGGAGTCGGGATGGACCGGGCGGAGCCGGGGGCCACTCTGAGGGTGGTGGCGTACGCCGACGACGTCTCCCTTTTTGTATCCTCGAGAGAGGAGGCGGATTGGGTCATGTCTGAGGTCGTGCGCTACTCGGAGGCATCCGGGTCCATGATCAACCGGGAAAAGTGCGAGAGTCTCTGGCTGGGAGGGGGAGATCCAAGTTTTGATCTCCCGGACACCCTTCCAGGGCCCCAGTCCTCCGCTAAGATCTTAGGCATCAATTTTGGCCCAGGGGACTATCCCCAACAAAATTGGGAAGGCAGGCTCAAGATTGCCGCCCAGAAGGTGGACCAGTGGAAGGGTTGGTCTTTAACCCTGAGGGAAAGGGTCAGCCTGGCCAAGGGTTATTTGCTTCCTTTGTTAATTTACTTGGGCAGCGTCTGCATCTTGCCAGAATCTCTCTGGACGCGGGTCTATAGCCTGTTCTTCCAACTGTTATGGGGGAACAGGCTTAACCTAATCAAGAGGGAGGTCACGTACCGCACGAGGAGACTAGGTGGGTTGGGTATGGTCAACCCAGTGGTGTTCTTAGTGAACACCTTTCTTAAGACCAACATTGCCAACCTCTGGACAGAGAGGGCTCCTCCGTGGGTATTCTCCTGCAGGGGATGGTTTCGGCCTTTCTTCCAGGAATGGGAGACAGGAGGGCAGGTGAAGGACCTACGAACACCACATGGACATCTCCCGGCTTATGCTACCCCGGCTCTGAAGGTGATCCGCCGGTGGGGTCTGGGAATGTGGGAAATCAGGACCATGTCGAGGAAATCCCTTGACAGTAGGGTCCTGTTGACCCATTTCCAGAAGCCCCTGGTGCTCAGAGATTGCCCAGGCCGGGATCTGGAGGGGGGGCTCGGGTTGTTAAATTCTTCACGGATCCCCTCGAAGTTTTGGGACTTGACCTGGCGCTGCTTCCACGGGAGGCTGTATGTGAGGGACAATCTGAAGTACAGGAACTCTGATGATCGGGGTTGTCCCCGTGAAGAGTGTGGCGACATGCTGGAAAGCATGGAGCACTTCCTCCTTCAGTGTCCCTTTAATGCAGGGGTCTATAACCGGGTGGGTGCTTCCATAGGCTGGCCTAGGCTGGCATCCCTTTCCTATCCGGAGTGGGCTTATGGGGCATTCAGATCCCTTGGTGGCCGAGATCGGGGCACTTTATTCCTAGTTAGTGTAGTTGTTAGGTTCTACACCTGGAATGCACGGTGCCTAGTTTCAATGCAGCATAAAACCCTCCCCCGGGATGAGGTGGTTAGTAACATCTTGGGTGACCTGGGTAAGGTGCGCTCTTTGGAGTTCGGGAGGCTGGGTGCGAGGAGGGCCTCTTGGCTTTGGAGGGGTCTCTCCTTTTAATACGTACCCGAGGGAAAGCTTGGTTGAGTGATTAGGGGCTTCCTAGGTGTTTGGGAGGCTGGGTGGGAAGAGGGCCTCTTCACTTTTGGAGGGGGTTTCTCTTTTTACTCTAGGGACAGATTGGTTGTGTGACTGGGAGAGGGAAAGATAAGGTGGTGTGGGGTGTTGAGGGACAGTTATATAGGGATAGATAGGGACAGGGAGGGACAGTCTAGGGATAGGTAGATAGTTAGTATTGTTAAGTTAGGTAGAGTAGGGATAGGTAGGGGCATGAAGGGACAGATAGGGTCAGCTTTTTGAGGGACAGTTTTAGTTGAGTAGGGACAGGGTGTTTGTGTTGGTGTTAGGGTCAGGGCCTCTTCAGACTCCTATTCCCTGGTGGTGGGCTGATGTGTGGCACGCTTAGCCTTTTTGTTTTGTTTCTGGTAGAATTAATGGATATCGGGCTTGAAGGTGCCGAACTTGGGCCTTACAGGTTAAAAGCTGTTGTTTTGGTATTGTGGTATTTTGATGTTGTGTTAGTAAAGTTATGATCTGTAAATAAAATTTTTGTATGTCTGTATTTTATCTTGTGGTATGTATAGTTAGTATGTTGTGGGGGGTGTAGTTTAGGTTGGGTGGGGGGTGTTTGTTGGGGGGTTGCATAAGGGCATATGGACCCTGGAAACAATATAAGGGCATGGAAACTTTCATGGACCCGGAGGAAAAAAGTGTGGTGTATTTTTCAGAGGGCATGAACTTGCATGGACCCGTGGTGGCAGTGTGGGTGGAGGGAAAAAAATAAAATAAATAAAAAAATAAAAAATAAATATATATAAAAAAAATATATATATAAAAAAAAGTAAAAAAAAAAAAAAAGAGTTGTGGTAATTGCTGTGTTTAGAGTGTTATAGAGTGTTAAGTTTGTATAGCTAGGTTGGCCTTTTCTTTTCTTTTTTGGGCAGCATGGGCCAGATTTTCTTTTCTAGTTTTATATGTATATATGTAATTAAATAGTGGGGAGTGTGAGTGTATGTGTGAGTGTATGTGCGAATGAGTTTTTCTTTACTTTATATTTGTCTATTGGTTAGGAAAAATGGATGTGATGATTTTCCTGCTGGGGGTTTCCTAAAGCTGCGAAGTTGAGACTCTAAGAGGCGTGGGAAAAAAGACTTCTTAAATGCTGGTTTTATTTTTGTAAGATATGTTGTGTATTTCTGTTTTTGTTTGTGTTTTCTATTTTTTATAAATAAAAGAGTTCCTGAAGGAACTACAGATAGTGCTTTGGAATGCTGCCCGGGCTGCCCTTGCAAGACTTTCACACTTGGGTGCCCCTCAGGCGCTGGTTTGGTAGTTGTAGCCCCTCAGGGTTGAGGCCACTCTGGGACCAATTTGGTGGGCGGTGCCACTCTGGGTCCGATTTGGTGGGCGGGGTCACTCTGGGTCCGATTTGGTGGCCCGGGTCACTCTGGGTCCGATTTGGTGGCCCGGGTCACTCTGGGTCCGATTTGGTGGCCCGGGTCACTCTGGGTCCGATTTGGTGGCCCGGGTCACTCTGGGTCCGATTTGGTGGCCCGGGTCACTCTGGGTCCGATTTGGTGGCCCGGGTCACTCTGGGTCCGATTTGGTGGCCCGGGTCACTCTGGGTCCGATTTGGTGGCCCGGGTCACTCTGGGTCCGATTTGGTGGCCCGGGTCACTCTGGGTCCGATTTGGTGGCCCGGGTCACTCTGGGTCCGATTTGGTGGCCCGGGTCACTCTGGGTCCGATTTGGTGGCCCGGGTCACTCTGGGTCCGATTTGGTGGCCCGGGTCACTCTGGGTCCGATTTGGCGGTCGGCACCACTCTGGGTCCGATTTGGCGGTCGGCGCCACTCTGGGTCCGATTTGGCGGTCGGCGCCACTCTGGGTCCGATTTGGCGGTCGGCGCCACTCTGGGTCCGATTTGGCGGTCGGCGCCACTCTGGGTCCGATTTGGCGGTCGGCACAACTCTGGGTCCGATTTGGCGGTCGGCGCCACTCTGGGTCCGATTTGGCGGTCGGCGCCACTCTGGGTCCGATTTGGCGGGCGGCGCCACTCTGGGTCCGATTTGGCGGTCGGCGCCACTCTGGGTCCGATTTGGCGGGCGGCGCCACTCTGGGTCCGATTTGGCGGTCGGCGCCACTCTGGGTCCGATTTGGCGGGCGGCGCCACTCTGGGTCCGATTTGGCGGGCGGCGCCACTCTGGGTCCGATTTGGCGGGCGGCGCCACTCTGGGTCCGATTTGGCGGGCGGCGCCACTCTGGGTCCGATTTGGCGGGCGGCGCCACTCTGGGTCCGATTTGGCGGGCGGCGCCACTCTGGGTCCGATTTGGCGGGCGGCTCCACTGGGTCCGATTTGGCGGGCGGCGCCACTCTGGGTCCGATTTGGCGGGCGGCGCCACTCTGGGTCCGATTTGGCGGGCGGCGCCACTCTGGGTCCGATTTGGCGGGCGGCGCCACTCTGGGTCCGATTTGGCGGGCGGCGCCACTCTGGGTCCGATTTGGCGGGCGGCGCCACTCTGGGTCCGATTTGGCGGGCGGCGCCACTCTGGGTCCGATTTGGCGGGCGGCGCCACTCTGGGTCCGATTTGGCGGGCGGCGCCACCCTGGGTCCGATTTGGCGGGCGGCGACACCCTGGGTCCGATTTGGCGGGCGGCGCCACTCTGGGTCCGATTTGGCGGGCGGCGCCACCCTGGGTCCGATTTGGCGGGCGGCGCCACTCTGGGTCCGATTTGGCGGGCGGCGCCACTCTGGGTCCGATTTGGCGGGCGGCGCCACTCTGGGTCCGATTTGGTGAGCGGGGCAATAATTATAATAAGACTACAGATAGTGCTTTGAAATTGTGCTGTGCTATCACTTTAAAAGCTGATATTATCTGGCAAAACTGTGCTGGGGTCATGTACAGTTCGCAGGCGTTGGCATAGTAACTGGGCCTGACTGCACATATCAATGAGCTAATCAGCAAGGTGGGCAGGTACATTTCAAATTGCCTCAGAAACCAGCCCATTATAAACGTATGGGACAATTTCCCTATTGAAACGCATTGAAAGACTTTTTTCAAACACAAATTGCGCAAAAACTACAAATCCGATCGGCACGAAAAATACTTAGCACACCTCTTGGGGACGCTGGCTTCGAAATGACACCTCACTGGAGTCTGTGAGTGAAGCGGTTCGGGCCGAATTACGCGCGGACTGAATAATAATAATAAGAAGAAGAAGTTTACCACGATGGAATAACAGTATAGTGCTTTGTTCCAAAGCACTATAATAATAAGAAGAAGTTTACCACGGTGGAATAACAGTATAGTGCTTTGTTCCAAAGCACTATAATAATAATAACTAGATGGGTATTTCCTGAAGGAACTACAGATAGTGCTTTGGAATGGTGCCCGGGCTGCCCCTGCAAGACTTTCACACTTGGGTGCCCCTCAGATGCTGGTTTGGTAGTTGTAGCCCCTCAGGGTTGAGGATTTGGTGGGCGGGGCCACTCTGGGTCCGATTTGGGCGGTGGAGCCACTCTGGGTCCGATTTGGTGGGCTGGGTCACTCTGGGTCCGATTTGGTGGGCCGGGCCTCTATGGGTCCGATTTGGTGGGCCAGGCCACTCTGGGTCCGATTTGGTGGGCCGGGTCACTCTGGGTCCGATTTGGTGGCCCGGGTCACTCTGGGTCCGATTTGGTGGGCGGGGCCCCTCAGGGGTCGATTTGGTGGGCTGGGCCACTCTGGGTCCGATTTGGTGGCCCGGGCCACTCTGGGTCCGATTTGGTGGCCCGGGCCACTCTGGGTCCGATTTGGTGGCCCGGGTCACTCTGGGTCCGATTTGGTGGGCCGGGTCACTCTGGGTCCGATTTGGTGGCCCGGGTCACTCTGGGTCCGATTTGGTGGGCCGGGTCACTCTGGGTCCGATTTGGTGGCCCGGGTCACTCTGGGTTTGATTTGGTGGCCCGGGTCACTCTGGGTCCGATTTGGTGGCCCGGGTCACTCTGGGTCCGATTTGGTGGGCCGGGTCATTCTGGGTCAGATTTGGTGGCCCGGGTCACTCTGGGTCCGATTTGGTGGCCCGGGTTACTCTGGGTCCGATTTGGTGGCCCGGGTCCCTCTGGGTCCGATTTGGTGGGCCGGGTCACTCTGGGTCCGATTTGGTGGGCCGGGTCACTCTGGGTCCGATTTGGTGGGCCGGGTCACTCTGGGTCCGATTTGGTGGGCCGGGTCACTCTAGGTCCGATTTGGTGGGCCGGGTCACTCTGGGTCCGATTTGGTGGGCCGGGTCACTCTGGGTCCGATTTGGTGGGCCGGGTCACTCTGGGTCCGATTTGGTGGGCCGGGTCACTCTGGGTCCGGTTTGGTGGGCCGGGTCACTCTGGGTCCGGTTTGATGGGCCGGGTCACTCTGGGTCCGGTTTGGTGGGCCGGGTCACTCTGGGTCCGATTTGGTGGGCCGGGTCACTCTGGGTCCGGTTTGGTGGGCCGGGTCACTCTGGGTCCGGTTTGGTGGGCCGGGTCACTCTGGGTCCGGTTTGGTGGGCCGGGTCACTCTGGGTCCGATTTGGTGGGCCGGGTCAATCTGACTGACAGCAGGATAAGGGAATGGCTGATAACAGAGAATAGACTGACAGCAGGACAAGGGAATGGCTGATAACAGAGAGAATAGACTGACAGCAGGACAGGGGAATTGCTGATAACGGAGAGAAATAGACTGACAGCAGGACGGGGAATGCCTGATAACAGAGAGAAATAGACTGACAGCAGGACGGGGAATGGCTGATAACAGAGAGAATAGACTGACAGCAGGACAGGGGAATGGCTGATAACAGAGAGAATAGACTGACAGCAGGACGGGGAATGGCTGATAACAGAGAGAATAGACTGACAGCAGGACAGGGGAATGGCTGATAACAGAGAGAAATAGACTGACAGCAGTACGGGGAATGGCTGATAACAGAGAGAAATAGACTGACAGCAGGACGGGGAATGGCTGATAACAGAGAGAATAGACTGACAGCAGGACAGGGGAATGGCTGATAACAGAGAGAATAGACTGACAGCAGGACGGGGAATGGCTGATAACAGAGAGAATAGACTGACAGCAGGACAGGGGAATGGCTGATAACAGAGAGAAATAGACTGACAGCAGTACGGTGAATGGCTGATAACAGAGAGAATAGATTGACAGCAGGACGGGGAATGGCTGATAACAGAGAGAATAGACTGACAGCAGGACAGGGGAATGGCTGATAAAAGAGAGAAATAGACTGACAGCAGGACGGGGAATGGCTGATAACAGAGAGAATAGACTGACAGCAGGACAGGGGAATGGCTGATAACAGAGAGAAATAGACTGACAGCAGTACGGGGAATGGCTGATAATAGAGAGAAACAGATGGGTATTTCCTGAAGGAACTACAGATAGTGCTTTGGAATGGTGCCCGGGTTGCCCCATCAAGACTTTCACACTTGAGTGCCCCTCAGGCGCTGGTTTGGTAATTGTAGCCACTCTGGGTCCGATTTGGTGGGTGGGGCCCCTCAGGGGCCGATTTGGTGGGCGCTGTATACTGCGCGGCTCTGCGCTGTATACTGCGCGGCTCTGCGCTGTATACTGCGCGGCTCTGCGCTGTATACTGCGCGGCTCTGCGCTGTATGCTGCGCGGCTCTGCGCTGTATACTGCGGGGCTCTGCGCTGTATACTGCGGGGCTCTGCGCTGTATACTGTAATAATAATAAGACTACAGATAGTGCTTTGAAATTGTGCTGTGCTGTCACTTTAAGAGCTGATATTATCTGACAAAACGGTGACCTGGTGGAGATGGCAGGCGTTGGCATAGTAACTGTGTCTGACTGCGCATATCAATGAGCTAACCAGCCAGGTGGCATTTGGCAGTTAAGTTATTTTTAGAAATTGCCTCAGAAACCAGCCCATTTTAAACGTATAGGAAAATCTCCCTATTGAAATGCATTGAAACAATGCTTTCCAATGAGGGGGAAACAATTTTCAAATGCAAATTGCACCAAAACTACAAATCCGATCGACATGAAAATAACTTAGCACACCTCTCGTGGACGCTGGCTTCGAAATGACACCTCACTGGAGTCTGTGCGTTTTACGGTTTGGGCCGCATTAATTGCGGAAAAAAGCCTAATAATAATAAGAATAAGAAGAAGAACTAGATGGGTATTTCCTGAAGGAACTACAGATAGTGCTTTGGAATGGTGCCCGGGCTGCCCCTGCAAGACTTTCACACTTGGGTGCCCCTCAGGCGCTGGTTTGGTAGTTGTAGCCCCTCAGGGTTGAGGCCACTCTGGGTCCGATTTGGTGGCCCGGGTCACTCTGGGTCCGATTTGGTGGCCCGGGTCACTCTGGGTCCGATTTGGTGGCCCGGGTCACTCTGGGTCCGATTTGGTGGCCCGGGTCACTCTGGGTCCGATTTGGTGGCCCTGGTCACTCTGGGTCCGATTTGGTGGCCCGGGTCACTCTGGGTCCGATTTGGTGGCCCGGGTCACTCGGGGTCCGATTTGGTGGCCCGGGTCACTCTGGGTCCGATTTGGTGACCCGGGTCACTCTGGGTCCGATTTGGTGGCCCGGGTCACTCTGGGTCCGATTTGGTGACCCGGGTCACTCTGGGTCCGATTTGGTGGCCCGGGTCACTCTGGGTCCGATTTGGTGGCCCGGGTCACTCTGGGTCCGATTTGGTGGGCCGGGTCACTCTGGGTCCGATTTGGTGGGCCGGGTCACTCTGGGTCCGATTTAGTGGCCCGGGTCACTCTGGGTCCGATTTGGTGGCCCGGGTCACTCTGGGTCCGATTTGGTGGCCCGGGTCACTCTGGGTCCGATTTGGTGACCCGGGTCACTCTGGGTCCGATTTGGTGGCCCGGGTCACTCTGGGTCCAATTTGGTGGCCCGGGTCACTCTGGGTCCGATTTGGTGGCCCGGGTCACTCTGGGTCCGATTTGGTGGGCCGGGTCACTCTGGGTCCGATTTGGTGGGCCGGGTCACTCTGGGTCCGATTTGGTGGGCCGGGTCACTCTGGGTCCGATTTGGTGGCCCGGGTCACTCTGGGTCCGATTTGGTGGCCCGGGTCACTCTGGGTCCGATTTGGTGGCCCGGGTCACTCTGGGTCCGATTTGGCGGGCGGCGCCACTCTGGGTCCGATTTTTCGGGCGGCGCCACTCTGGGTCCGATTTGGCGGGCGGCGCCACTCTGGGTCCGATTTGGCGGGCGGCGCCACTCTGGGTCCGATTTGGCGGGCGGCGCCACTCTGGGTCCGATTTGGCAGGCGGCGCCACTCTGGGTCTGATTTGGCGGGCGGCGCCACTCTGGGTCCGATTTGGCGGGCGGGGCAATAATTATAATATGACTACAGATAGTGCTTTGGAATTGTGCTGTGCTGTCAGTTTAACCCCTTAATCCCGTATGACGTACTATACCGTCGAGGTGGGGTGGGCCTTAATTCCCGGTGACGGTATAGTACGTCATACGCGATCGGCCGCGCTCACGGGGGGAGCGCGGCCGATCGCGGCCGGGTGTCGGCTGCATGTCGCAGCTGACATCCGGCACTATGTGACAGGAGCGGTCACGGACCGCCCCCGGCACATTAACCCCCGGCACACCGCGATCAAACATGATCGCGGTGTACCGGCGGTACAGGGAAGCATCGCGCAGGGAGGGGGCTCCCTGCGGGCTTCCCTGAGACGATCGGTACAAGGTGATGTACTCGCCTCGTACCGAACGTCTTCTCCCTGCAGGCCCCGGATCCAAAATGGCCGAGGGGCTGTATCCGGGTCCTGCAGGGAGCACTTCCGGGTCGGAGCAGGCTGCAGATGAAAGCTGCAGCCTGCACGGCTGTAAGTGAGATCGGAGATCTCACAGAGTGCTGTGCACACTGTGAGATCAGCGATCTGTAATGTCCCCCCCTGGGACAAAGTAAAAAAGTAAAAAAAAAAATTTCCACATGTGTAAAAAAAAAAAAAAAAAATTCCTAAATAAATAATAATAATAAAAAAAAATATTATTCCCATAAATACATTTCTTTATCTAAAAAAAACAAACAAAAACAATAAAAGTACACATATTTAGTATCGCCGCGTCCGTAACGACCCAACCTATAAAACTGGCCCACTAGTTAACCCCTTCAGTAAACACCGTAAGAAAAAAAAAAAAAAACGAGGCAAAAAACAACGCTTTATTACCATACCGCCGAACAAAAAGTGGAATAACACGCGATCAAAAAGACAGATATAAATAACCATGTTACCGCTGAAAACGTCATCTTGTCCCGCAAAAAACGAGCCGCCATACAGCATCATCAGCAAAAAAATAAAAAAGTTATAGTCCTCAGAATAAAGCGATGCCAAAATAATTATTTTTTCTATAAAATAGTTTTTATCGTATAAAAGCGTCAAAACATAAAAAAATGATATAAATGAGGTATCGCTGTAATCGTACTGACCCGACGAATAAAACTGCTTTATCAATTTTACCAAGCGCAGAACGGTATAAACGCCTCTCCCAAAAGAAATTCATGAATAGCTGGTTTTTGGTTATTCTGCCTCACAAAAATCGGAATAAAAAGTGATAAAAAATGGTCACGTGTCTGAAAATGTTACCAATAAAAACGTCAACTCGTCCCGCAAAAAACAAGACCTCACATGACTCTGTGGACCAAAATGTGGAAAAATTATAGGTCTCAAAATGTGGAGACGCAAAAACTTTTTTGCTATAAAAAGCGTCTTTTAGTCTGGTTTCACACTTGCGTTTTTATCTGCATGCGTTTTTTAAAAAAACCGCATGTGTGAAAAAAATGCATGTAAACGCGGTAAAACGCATGCGTTTTTATAGAAAAACACAAGAAAACAAGAAAAAAACAAAAAACCCTAACCCTACCCCTAACCTGAAATACGTGGCACTGAAATACGTGGCACTGAAATATACGTTTATATACGTATATACGTATATAAGTGCCACGATATTTCAGTGGCCACGTATATAAGTGCCACGTATTTAAGTGCCACGTATTTAAGTGCCACGTATTTAAGTGCCACGTATTTAAGTGCCACGTATTTAAGTGCCACGTATTTAAGTGCCACGTATTTAAGTGCCACGTATTTTTCAGTGCCTGAAATACGTGGCACTGAAATACGTGGCACTGAAATACGTGGCACTGAAATATCGTGGCACTTAAATACGTGGCACTTAAATACGTGGCACTTAAATACGTGGCACTTAAATACGTGGCACTTAAATACGTGGCACTTAAATACGTGGCACTTAAATACGTGGCACTTATATACGTGGCACTTACATACGTGGCACTTACATACGTGGCACTTACATACGTGGCACTTATATACGTGGCACTTATATACGTGGCACTTATGACTGTCAGAAAATGTTCAGTAAACGGTTAGGGGTAGGGTTTCAGGTAGAATTGGGGAGTTTCCACTGTTCAGGCACATCAGGGGCTCTCCAAACGCGACATGGCGTCCAATCTCAATTCCAGCCAATTCTGCGTTGAAAAAGTAAAACAGTGCTCCTTCCCTTCCGAGCTCTCCCGTGCGTCCAAAAAGGGGTTTACCCCAACATATGGGGTATCAGCGTACTAGGGACAAATTGAACAACAACTTCTGGGGTCCAAGTTCTCTTGTTATCCTTGGGAAAATAAAAATTTGGGGGGCTAAAAATCATTTTTGTGGGAAAAAAAATATGTTTTATTTTCACGGCTCTGCGTTGTAAACTGTAGTGAAACACTTGGGGGTTCAAAGTTCTCACAACACATCTAGATAAGTTCCTTGGGAGGTCTAGTTTCCAATATGGGGTCACTTGTGGGGGGTTTGTACTATTTGGGTACATCAGGGGCTCTGCAAATGCAACGTGACGCCTGCAGACCAATCCATTTAAGTCTGCATTCCAAATGGCGCTCCTTCCCTTCCGAGCTCTGTCATGCGCCCAAACAGTGGTTCCCCCCCCACATAGGGGGTATCAGCGTACTCAGGACAAATTGGACAACAACTTTTAGGGTCCAATTTATCCTGATACCCTTGTGAAAATACAAAACTGGGGGCTAAAAAATCATTTTTGTGAAAAAAAAAATAATTTTTATTTTCACGGCTCTGCGTTATAAACTGTAATGAAACACTTGGGGGTTCAAAGTTCTCACAACACATCTAGATAAGTTCCTTGGGGGGTCTAGTTTCCAATATGGGGTCACTTGTGGGGGGTTTGTACTGTTTGGGTACATCAGGGGCTCTGCAAATGCAACGTGACGCCTGCAGACCAATCCATTTAAGTCTGCATTCCAAATGGCGCTCCTTCCCTTCCGAGCTCTGTCATGCGCCCAAACAGTGGTTCCCCCCCACATAGGGGGTATCAGCATACTCAGGACAAATTGGACAACAACTTTTAGGGTCCAATTTATCCTGATACCCTTGTGAAAATACAAAACTGGGGGCTAAATTTCATTTTTGTGAAAAAAAAAAAAATAATTATTTTCACGGCTCTGCGTTATAAACTGTAGTGAAACACTTGGGGGTTCAAAGCTCTCAAAACACATCTAGATAAGTTCCTTAGGGGGTCTACTTTCCAAAATGGTGTCACTTGTGGGGGGGTTTAATGTTTAGGCACATCAGGGGCTCTCCAAACGCAACATGGCATCCCATCTTAATTCCAGTCAATTTTGCATTGAAAAGTAAAATAGCGCTTCATCCCTTCTGAGCTCTGCTATGCGCCCAAACAATGGTTTACACCCACATATGGGGTATCGTCGTACTCAGGACAAATTGCACAACAACTTTTGTGGTCTAATTTCTTCTCTTACCCTTGGGGAAATAAAAAAATGGGGGTGAAAAGATCATTTTTGTGAAAAAATATGATTTTTTATTTTTACGGCTCTGCATTATAAACTTCTGTGAAGCACTTGTTGGGTCAAAGTGCTCACCACACATCTAGATAAGTTCCTTAGGGGGTCTACTTTCCAAAATGGTGTCACTTGTTAGGGGTTTCAATGTTTAGGCACATCAAGGGCTCTCTAAATGCAACATGGCGTCCCATCTCAATTCCAGTCAATTTTGCATTGAAAAGTCAAATGGCGCTCCTTCCCTTCCGAGCTCTGCCCTGCGCCCAAACAATGGTTTACACCCACATATGGGGTATCATCGTACTCAGGACAAATTGCACAACAATTTTTGGGGTCCAATTTCTTCTCTCACCCTTGGGAAAATAAAAAATTGGGGGTGAAAAGATCATTTTTGTGAAAAAATATGATTTTTTATTTTTACGGATCTGCATTATAAACTTCTGTAAAGCACTTGTTGGGTCAAAGTGCTCACCACACATTTAGATAAGTTCCTTAGGGGGTCTACTTTCCAAAATGGTGTCACTTGTTAGGGGTTTCAATGTTTAGGCACATCAGGGGCTCTCCAAATGCAACATGGCGTCCCATCTCAATTCCAGTCAATTTTGCATTGAAAAGTCAAATGGCGCTCCTTTGCTTCCAAGCTCTGCCATGCGCCCAAACTGTGGTTTACCCCCACATATGGGGTATCAGCGTACTCAGGACAAATTGTACAACAACTTTTGGGGTCTATTTTCTCCTGTTACCCTTGGTAAAATAAAACAAATTGGAGCTGAAATAAATTTTGTGTGAAAAAAAGTTAAATGTTCATTTTTATTTAAACATTCCAAAAATTCCTGTGAAACACCTGAAGGGTTAATAAACTTCTTGAAAGTGGTTTTGAGTACCTTGAGGGGTGCAGTTTTTAGAATGGTGTCACACTTGGGTATTTTCTATCATATAGACCCGTCAAAATGACTTCAAATGAGATGTGGTCCCTAAAAAAAAATGGTGTTGTAAAAATGAGAAATTGCTGGTCAACTTTTAACCCTTATAACTCCGTCACAAAAAAAAATTTTGGTTCCAAAATTGTGCTGATGTAAAGTAGACATGTGGGAAATGTTATTTATTAAGTATTTTGTGTGACATATGTCTGTGATTTAAGGGCATACAAATTCAAAGTTGGAAAATTGCGAAATTTTCAAAATTTTCGCCAAATATTCATTTTTTTCACAAATAAACGCAAGTTATATCGAAGAAATTTTACCACTAACATGAAGTACAATATGTCACGAGAAAACAATGTCAGAATCGCCAAGATCCGTTGAAGCGTTCCAGAGTTATAACCTCATAAAGGGACAGTGGTCAGAATTGTAAAAATTGGCCTGGTCATTAACGTGCAAACCACCCTCGGGGCTTAAGGGGTTAAGAGCTGATATTATCTGACAACACTTGTGTGCTGGACTCATGTAGAGTTCATTGGCGTTGGCATAGTAACTGGGTCTGACTGCGCTGTATACTGCGCGGCTCTGCGCTGTATACTGCGCGGCTCTGCGCTGTATACTGCTTGGCTCTGCGCTGTATGCTGCGAGGCTCTGCGCTGTATGCTGCGCGGCTCTGCGCGGCTCTGCGCTGTATGCTGCGCGGCTCTGCGCTGTATGCTGCGCGGCTCTGCGCTGTATGCTGCGCGACTCTGCGCGGCTCTGCGCTGAATGCTGCGCGGCTCTGCGCTGTATGCTGCGTGGCTCCGCGCTGTATAATGCGTGGCTCCGCGCTGTATACTGCGCAGCTCTGCGCTGTATGCTGCGGGGCTCTGCGCTGTATGCTACGCGGCTCTGCGCTGTATGCTGCGCGGCTCCGCGCTGTATGCTGCGCGGCTCCGCGCTGTATGCTGTGCGGCACTGCGCTGTATACTGCGCGGCTCTGCGCTGTATACTGCTCGGCTCTGCGCTGTATACTGCGGGGCTCTGCGCTGTATGCTGCGGGGCTCTGCGCTGTATGCTGCGCGGCTCTGCGCTGTATGCTGCGGGGCTCTACGCTGTATGCTGCGGGGCTCTGCGCTGTATGCTGCGGGGCTCTGCGCTGTATACTGCGGGGCTCTGCGCTGTATACTGCGGGGCTCTGCGCTGTATGCTGCGCGGCTCTGCGCTGTATGCTGCGCGGCTCCGCGCTGTATAATGCGCGTCTCTGCGCTGTAAACTGCTCGGCTCTGCGCTGTATACTGCTCGGCTCTGCGCTGTATACAGCGGGGCTCTGCGCTGTATGCTGCGGGGCTCTGCGCTGTATGCTGCGGGGCTCCGCGCTGTATGCTGCGCGGCTCCGCTCTGTATGCTGCGCGGCTCCGCGCTGTATAATGCGCGGCTCTGCGCTGTATGCTGCGGGGCTCTGCGCTGTATGCTGCGGGGCTCTGCGCTGTATGCTGCGCAGCTCTGCGCTGTATGCTGCGCGGCTCCGTGCTGTATAATGCGCGTCTCTGCGCTGTATACTGCTCGGCTCTGCGCTGTATACTGCGGGGCTCTGCGCTGTATACTGCGGGGCTCTGCGCTGTATGCTGCGGGGCTCTGCTCTGTATACTGCGGGGCTCTGCGCTGTATGCTGCGCGGCTCCGCGCTGTATGCTGCGCGGCTCCGTGCTGTATAATGCGCTGCTCCGCGCTGTATACTGCACGGCTCTGCACTGTATACTGCGCGGCTCTGCGCTGTATACTGCGCGGCTCTGCGCTGTATACTGCGGGGCTCTGCGCTGTATGCTGCGGGGCTCTGCGCTGTGCTGCGGGGCTCTGCGCTGTATACTGTAATAATAATAAGACTACAGATAGTGCTTTGAAATTGTGCTGTGCTGTCACTTTAAGAGCTGATATTATCTGACAAAACGGTGACCTGGTGGAGTTGATAGGCGTTGGCATAGTAACTGTGTCTGACTGCGCATATCAATGAGCTAATCAGCCAGGTGGCATTTGGCAGTTAAGTTATTTTTAGAAATTGCCTCAGAAACCAGCCAATTTTAAACGTATAGGAAAATTTCCCTATTGAAATGCATTGAAAACAATGCTTTCCAATGAGGGGGAAACAATTTTCAAATGCAAATTGCACCAAAACTACAAATCCGATCGACATGAAAATAACTTAGCACACCTCTCGTGGACGCTGGCTTCGAAATGACACCTCACTGGAGTTTGGTGAGCGGGGCAATAATTATAATAAGACTACAGATAGTGCTTTGAAATTGTGCTGTGCTATCACTTTAAGAGCTGATATTATCTGGCAAAACTGTGCTGGCGTGGTCATATACAGTTCGCAGGCGTTGCCATAGTAACTGGGCCTGACTGCACATACCAATGAGCTAATCAGCCAGGTGGCAGGTACATTTCAAATTGCCTCAGAAACCCGGCCATTATAACCTATGTGAAAATTTCCCTATTGAATTGCATTACAATGAGGGGAAAAAACATTTTCAAACGCAAATTGCGCCAAAACTACAAATCCGATCGACACGAAAAATACTTAGCACACCTCTTGGGGACGCTGGCTTCGAAATGACACCTCACTGGAGTCTGTGAGTGAAGCGGTTCGGGCCGCATTACGTGCGGACTGAATAATAATAAGAATAAGAATAAGAAGAAGAAGAAGTTATCCACGGTGGAATAACAGTATAGTGCTTTGTTCCAAAGCACTATAATAATAATAAGAAGAAGTTTACCACGATGGAATAACAGTATAGTGCTTTGTTCCAAAGCACTATAATAAGAAGTTATCCACGATGGAATAACAGTATAGTGCTTTGTTCCAAAGCACTATAATAAGAAGTTTACCACGGTGGAATAACAGTATAGTGCTTTGTTCCAAAGCACTATAATAAGAAGAAGTTATCCACGATGGAATAACAGTATAGTGCTTTGTTCCAAAGCACTATAATAAGAAGTTTACCACGGTGGAATAACAGTATAGTGCTTTGTTCCAAAGCACTATAATAAGGTGAAGAAGTTGATGTCAAAGAAGCTGATGATGAGGATACTGAAGAAGAAAGTGTGGGAGAAGTAAAAAAGAAGGTGAAGGGCGTGGAAGTAGTGAAACATCAATATCTGACAAAATAAAAAAAAAATAACAGTCAAAATATTTCTAACGCTGAACGTCATAAAAAAAAATAAAAATCCTGCTATTCTATTTGATTGGGCTAAACCTCTGTGCCTTTAATGTCTCCGCCACCTCCCCCAATACATCCTACATTATTCTTAGTTGTTTTCCTTCATGTAGAATGAACCTACAAGTTAAGAAAGGGTTTATTTTAATTCCGATATTTTCGTCCCATTGACTTGCATTGGGATCGGGTATCGGTATCGGATTAGATCCGATACTTTGACGGTATCGGCCGATACTTTCCGATACCGATACTTTCCGATATCGGAAGGTATCGCTCAACACTATTCATGAGGTTATTCCTCTTCAGATACTCCAGCATAGCATCCCTTAGAATGCCCTCCAGGATTTTACCCACAGTAGAGGTTAAGCTTACTGGCCTATAATTTCCGAGTTGTTTTTCTCCCCTTTTTGAATATTGGCACCACATTTGCTATACACCAGTCCTGTGGTACAGACCCTGTTATTATGGAGTCTTTGAAGATTAAAAATAATGGTCTATCAATGACTGTACTTATGAGGATAATGTATAATATAGGTGTGAGGATAATGTATAATATAAGTTTTAGTTTCTCTTGCCTGTTAGCACCCATTCTGTGGGCTAAAAAAAACCTTATCTGTGTGTTTCTGTTGGCTGATATGTGTATGTGTAGATCCCAAACCCCTCATGCCCCTCCCAGAAGAATTTTTATGGCGCTTGTGTAGGCTCAAATCTCCCTCCAGCTAGAACTGGTATCGAATTTCTCTAAAGACAGGAAGTCCTTTGTTCCATTATAATAAGATATTGGGCCACCGATTTGGGCTAGGAAAATGAAAAGTCCATGTTGCGAATCTCCATCGGCGGATCTATCAGCCACTGTAAGCGCGAGCCTCTAATTCCAACAGGTAAAAAGTAAGGATTTCTCCGACACTGTGTGTCCCAGCTAGGACAAATTTGGTCTCATTAGAAAGCCAATTTTAAAATAAGATGAATGCTGGGTGTATTATGATTCTGACATGTTCGGGAGCAAAAATACAAGAATTATAAGAATTGTTGGAGAAAACTGTACACCTGAGGAGAGGGGAGGGCGATGTTAACTCAACCCCATTAGTGATGTCACGAAGCTGCAGTTTGTAAGTTGCTGTAAGTCACATGTAAGTGTTGATTTCTCATTTAACCCCTGTTATTTTATAATTACCTTTGTACATATTTCCAATTGTCTCTTATTGTAACATCCTTGTAATATTTATAAACACTGCCTTATCTTTCGGAGTAAAATATTTAAATTGCTAGTTTTCGTTCTTCCTGCTCTAAAATGTACCCTAAGTCTTCTGAAGGGAATTACGCTACTGTTTTGGGTTAGCTTCGGACCCGTTTAATCAAAGCTGGTGGCAGCATACCTTGTTCTGTGTATTTGGGAGTCGTCGTAGCGACGGCGGCGTTGATAATTATTGTTCCTGCCTGAGTGGAAGTAGTTATATCGCCCTCACTGCAGCGTGCCCAATAGCCAGTACAAAGCAGGCAGCCTTTTTGGTGACTGATTACCTTATGTGCTGTATCTTATCTGACCTGAGGGTGAGGTGGGTGTCAAGCACTAGTTTCAAGCAGAACTGTAAAACGGGATATACATAAATCCCTGCAGTTCGTGGTATATTGTAGAGCAGTGGGATAACTGAAATAAGCCTCTGCTGTAAATCGATAGGTCAATAATCTTGTGTGTGTTTTCATCACACTGTTAGCAGTGGAGGGATAACTAAGATAAACCCCCTGCACATGTGATAGCCGTCTGTTGGCCTAAGGTCACCCCAATCCGTGACGTAGGGGTGACGGTCCCGGTGTGAATCTTAACATATTGGTGGCAGCGTGGTGGGATTTTAGAGCATTAGTGATTTGGTTTGAGCAATCCTTCCTCTCACTAAAAACTTGCAAAGTTCTTGTGAGGACTCTGTGCAAATAAGTTTGGAGAACGAACTCAGTGTTTATTAGTCCGGATACAATTGTGTGTACTGGTAATTATCCCCTCCCTTTTTCTTCGTTTTTCTATCCTATCTTTTATTTGGCAACCATGGCTGCGAAAGGAGAAGCCTGGTACGCCCAGCAAAAGAAGGACACTCTTGCTGGGGTATGCACGTATCATGGCCTGAACTCCCAGGGCAAGTCCAAGGCTCAAATGGTCACTGAACTGGTGCAATTTGAAGCAGACCAAGCCAGGCCACAGAGCCCAGAGGCCGCAGAAGCCAGCACATGCAAACATAGTGCTGCAGCAGAGGTCCAACCACTGAATGCCGGCCCTACTAGCAATCAGGGTGAATTGGACCCCCACCTGCTAGCGGCCTTGGAAGAACTCCCCACTGACGACCATGATGGACATCTGCAGCTGATTCAGCAATACCGGCAGGAGGCCCGAGCCGAGCGGGAGGCTGAGAGAGCCGAGTGGGAGGCCCAGGTCCAACGAGATGAGCACCAAGCCCAGAAAAATATAAACTGGAGATGCTCTGGCAGGGGGGGAAGCCCTCCACCTCCCGGAGCCGTGAGCCCAACAGCACTCAGATACCAAAGCCCCGGCCCGATCACTTTCCTGTTATGGAAAAGGACGCGGACTTGGACACTTTTCTGCGGGCCTTTGAGAAAGCCTGCAGACAGTACCAGCTGCCTACAGACGAATGGGCATGATACCTGACCCCAGGGCTGAGAGGCAAAGCTCTAGAGGCATTTGCTGCCCTCCCTCAAGAACAAGATGGTGACTATGAGGCCATCAAGCAGGCCCTGATAGCCAAGTACCAGTTTACACCCGAGGTGTACCGTAGAAAGTTCCGGAACCTCCAACGTGGCCCACACGACAGCTACTGTGATGTGGTGCATGGACTCAGGACCCACTTTAACCAGTGGATCCAAGGACTGTCAGTGACCACCTTTGAGCAGCTGGGAGACCTGATGATCAAAGACCAGTTCTTACATCTTTGCCCAGCTGAGGTGTGACAGTTCGTGATGGACAGAGAACCCAAAGACGTGACGAAAGCAGTGCAGATTGCCGATGCCTATGAGGCCAACCGTAGATTGGAAGTGCGGAAGCCAGTCACCACCAGCTGGAGAGGAGGTAAGCCTGCAACCAACACCAGTACCCCTGCCAGCCAACACACCAGAGGTCCTGTCCCCGTGGCCAACAGCACCAGACCTACCACCGAACCTCGCCAGTGTTACTTCTACAAGCGGACTGGTCATATCAGTCCCCACTGTCCAGACAAGCCGAAGAACCCCCATTCCAAGGCCCCAGGACCTAACGCAGAAGTTCTTTTGGTGGGTGGTGTGGCTGGGAGGATGTGTGACAACATACAGCATGTCACCGTGGGAGGCCATGTCGCTACAGGCCTCAAGGACACCGGGGCTGAACGGACCCTCATCCGACCCGAACTGGCGGCCCCTGAAGAAATCATTCCGGGGAAAACCCTAACTGTCACTGGGATTGGGGGCATCAGCTGTCCCTTGCCAATGGCCTGGGTTTATATTGATTGGGGTGCCGGGAGCGGGGTGAAGGAAGTGAGGCTGTCTGATAATTTGCCCACTGATGTTTTATTGGGGACTGATTTGGGGAGGATGGTAGCATACTACGTTCCTGACACCCCTCCCCAATCTGCTAATAAGGGTAACGTTATCCCTGATGATGATGATGATGACGATGATGGGAAATCGCATGTGTTACCTGACCATGCTTTATCCAGTAATGATGCATCTGATAACCATTTTTTCCCTAGGATTGATGGTGAAAATGTACCTGTGCCAACTGATCCTGATAACCATTTTTCTGCAAAGGTTAATGTGTCCATAGGTACAGGAGTGCTCAGCCATGTCGCTCTGCGGAGTGAGACAGCTGAGGAACCCCTAGCAGGGGCAAGTGTCGGTGCTACAGGAAATGGGGAGATGCTTGGTAACCATGAGGAAGGTGATGCCATGAAAGTGACCAGTGCCACCGAAGAAGGTAACTGGCCCATAAGTAGCACTGCCCCTGGAGTGTTGGGGGTGGATGGGGAGGTAGTACCCATAGCAGCGCCGGCTGATTGGTCTGTAGAAATCCCCGGGGAGACAGCCTATGTAGCTGCTGTCACCTGCAGTCAGAGTGCCTGGAACGCAGGTAACTGTCTGCCTTCCGGACCCTCCTCAGTCATCATTGTGACTGAACCAGAGGTGGACCCAAAGCAGGTCCCAGAGGGTTCCCATGGGGAAGGGACCCTGACATCGCATCTGGCTTCCCCTAGCCAGGAGTTTCAGGCTGCTCTGCGCACAGATGCGAGCCTAGAGAGTTTGAGACAGTTCGCCGAGACGCCCACCTCCGTGACAGATAAGGAGAGGGTGTTCGGGGAACGAGGAAGGTTGTACCGGGAGACAGTACAGAAAATCGCAAAAGGAGTGGTTGAGGGAAAGACAGCTGGTCATCCCGCAGCAATTCCGGGGTGAGTTGTTACGGATTGATCATGAGATCCCGCTAGCTGGACACTTGGGGATCAGCAAAACAAAGGCCCGGCTGTCTCAACACTTCTATTGGCCTAAGATGGGGACAGATGTGTCAAACTACTGCCACTCCTGTGTCACCTGTCAAAGAGTGGGGAAGGCGGGGCCTGATTTTAAGGCTCCCCTGATCCCTTTGCCAGTGATAGAGGAGCCTTTCCAGAGGATCGCGGTGGACATTGTGGGCCCACTAGCCATCCCCAGCAGCTCTGGATAGCAATACATCCTTACTGTGGTAGACTACGCTACCCAGTATTCAAACGCAGTAGCTCTCTTGTCAACTAGGGCAGATAAGGTGGCGGATGCCCTGTTGGCTATCTTTGCATGTGTAGGATTTCCCAGGGAGATGCTTACCGATCAAGGGACCCAATTCATGTCTCGCCTAATGGAGGCTCTCTGTAAGAGAATGCAGGTTAAGCACCTGGTATCGAGTGCGTATCACCCACAGACCAATGACTTGTGTGAATGCTTCAATAATACCCTCAAACAGATGCTACGAATGCTGGTTGAGACCCAAGGGTGCGACTGGGAGCGGTACCTCCCACACCTGCTATTCGCTTACCGAGGGGTTCCGCAGGCCTCAACGGTGTTCTCCCCCTTCGAGCTCCTGAACGGCAGGCGAGTCCGGGGACCCCTTGGGTTGGTAAGGGAATCCTGGGAAGAGGAGCCGAACACTTCTGAAGTGTCCATAGTGGATTATGTCATGCGCTTCCTTGACAAGATGCAGACCTTGACGCAGTTGGTGCATGACAACATGGCGCAGGCTCAGGCTGATCAGAAGCACTGGTCTGACCAGAACGCCCGGGAGCGGACCTACCACATGGGTCAGAAGGTGTGGGTGCTGGTCCCCATACCAAAGGATAAGCTTCAGGCAGCCTTGGAGGGCCCGTACATCGTCCACCAACAGCTCAACCCGGTCACCTACGTGGTCACGCTTGACCACGCTCAGTGTAGGCGAAAGGCCATTCACATCAACATGATGAAGGCTCATCACAAACGTGAACCTTTCATCCTATTGGTCTGCAGCCTGCCCGAAGACAGGGAGGAAGACACCCTCCTGGACATGCTGGCCCAAGCCAAGGCCGGTGGGTCCATTAAAGATGTGGAGGTAAGCGCCTCTTTAACCGAACCCCAGCAGTTGCAGTTGCAAACCACCCTGGAACCCTTCCGGGCCGTGTTCTCCAACCAACCTGGAAGGACTGAGTTAGCAGTCCACGAGGTTGACACCGGGAATCATGCCCCACTACAGCAAACACCCTATCGAATCTCTGACCAGGTGCAGCAGGTTATGTGCCAGGAGATCGATGAGATGTTACAGCTGGGGGTGATTCGATGGTCAAAGAGCGCATGGGCCTCACTTGTAGTTCTCGTGCCCAAGAAGGACCGGACCACCCGGTTCTGCGTGGACTACAGGGGGCTCAACGCCATCACAGCCTCTGATGCACACCCAATGCCGCGCATCGAGGAGCTGCTGGAGAGTTTAGCTGGTGCAAAATACCTGACCATAATGGATCTGAGTTGAGGATACTGGCAGATTCCCCTGAGCCCCGAGGCGCAGGAGAAGTCTGCCTTTATCACACCCTTCAGACTGTACGAGTCCACGGTCATGCCCTTCGGCATGAAGAATGCCCCTGCCACTTTCCAGTGGATGGTCAACCTCCTGCTTCAGGGACTGGAGAAGTACGCCGTGGCGTACTTGGATGACATTGTCATCTTCAGTTCCTCCTGGAAGGAACACCTGCAGCATCTTGAGGAGGTGCTCAGGTGAATTCACCGAGCTGGACTGACTATCAAACTGGGAAAGTGCCAGATGGGCATGAGTGAGGTCCACTACCTGGGGCACCGGGTAGGCGGAGTGTTGTGAATTCTGTTGTGGGTTCTGCTCTTGGGCTCCCTCCTGTGGTTATAAGTGGTAGTGCTGCTGTTTGTCCTTCACAGCAGTCATCATGTGCGACCACTTTGGACGGGGCTATTTAGTCTGGCCTCACCCTTTGGTGAGGGCCAGTGTTATGGTCTGGTGATTTAGGAGAGACATGCGACGAGCTCTGAGCAGGTGGTAACTATACTGACCGCAGTTCCTGATCTCAACACAACACTAGAAGTAGCCGTGGGATGTTCCTGTCACTCCCTAGACACCTCGTCACAGCCTAAGAACTAACTACCCCTAAAGGTAGAAACAGGAAAGCTATCTTGCCTCAGAGAAAATCCCCAAAGGATAGGACAGCCCCCCACAAATAATGACTGTGAGTGGAGAGGGAAAATGACATACGTAGAATGAAACAAGATGTAGCAAAGGAGGCCCCTACTAGCTAGACAGATAGTACAGGACAGAACACTGTGCGGTCAGTAATAAAAACTAGAAAAAGTCCACCGCAGAGAATGTAAAAATCCCCACACCTGACTAAAGGTGTGGAGGGCAAAATCTGCTGCCCAGAGCTTCCAGCTTAGCTGAATAGATCCATACTGATAAGCTGGACTAAAGAGAAAAAACATAAAATGTGCTGAACAATAAGTCCACAACAAGTGGACTGCAAAAGGACAAGCAAGGACTTATCTTTGCTAAACTGGTCAGAGTGTCAGAGAAATCCAAAAGAGCCGTGACTCCAAGCAGGAACAATTGACAACTGGCATTGACTGAGGGATAAGGCCAGACTAAAATAGCCGAGCCAGAAAGACGATCAGTGGAAGCAGCTGCCGATGCTAAATCCCAGAAGCAGCCATTCCACTCAAAACCACCGGAGGGAGCCCAAGAGCAGAACTCACAAAAGTGCCACTTACAACCACCGGAGGGAGCCCAAGAGCGGAATTCACAACAGTACCCCCCCTTGAGGAGGGGTCACTGAACCCTCACCAGAGCCCCCAGGCCGATCAGGACGAGCCAAGTGAAAAGCACGAACCAAATCGGCGGCATGGACATCGGAGGCAACAACCCAAGAATTATCCTCCTGGCCATAACCCTTCCTCTTGACAAGATACTGATGCCTGCGCCTCGAAAAACGAGAATCCAAAATTTTCTCAACCACATATTCCAACTCCCCCTCAACCAACACCAGGGCAGGAGGATCAACAGAGGGAACAACGGGTACCACATATCTCCGCAACAAAGATCTATGGAAAACATTGTGGATGGCAAAAGAGTCTGGAAGGGCCAAACGAAAAGACACTGGATTGATAATCTCAGAAATCTTATAAGGACCAATAAACCGAGGCTTGAACTTAGGGGAGGAAACCTTCATAGGAGCATGACGAGAAGATAACCAGACTAAATCCCCCACCCGAAGCCGAGGACCAACACACCGACGGCGGTTAGCAAAACGCTGAGCCTTTTCCTGAGACAACGTCAAATTGTCTACCACGTGAGTCCAAATCTGCTGTAACCTGTCCATTACAGAATCCACACCAGGACAATCAGAAGGCTCAACCTGCCCTGAAGAAAAACGAGGATGGAAACCAAAATTACAAAAGAAAGGTGAAACCAAGGTAGCAGAACTGGCCCGATTATTAAGGGCAAACTCGGCCAACGGCAAGAAATCCACCCAATCATCCTGATCAGCAGACACAAAGCATCTCAAATAGGTTTCCAAGGTTTGATTAGTTCGCTCAGTTTGGCCATTTGTCTGAGGATGGAACGCCGAAGAAAAAGACAAATTAATGCCCATCCTAGCACAAAAGGCCCGCCAAAACCTAGAAACAAACTGGGAACCTCTGTCAGACACAATATTCTCCGGAATGCCATGCAAACGAACCACATGCTGAAAAAACAATGGAACCAAATCAGAGGAGGAAGGCAATTTAGACAAAGGTACCAAATGGACCATTTTAGAGAACCGGTCACAAACCACCCAGATAACAGACATCTTCTGGGACACAGGAAGATCCGAAATAAAATCCATGGAAATATGCGTCCAGGGCCTCTCAGGGACAGGCAAAGGCGAAAGCAACCCACTAGCGCGGGAACAGCAAGGCTTAGCCCGGGCACAAGTCCCACAGGACTGCACAAACGAAAGCACATCCCGCGACAAGGAAGGCCACCAAAAGGACCTAGCAACCAAATCTCTGGTACCAAAAATCCCAGGATGACCGGCCAACACCGAACAATGGACCTCAGAAATTACCTTGCTTGTCCATCTATCAGGAACAAACAGCTTCCCCATAGGACAGCGGTCAGGTTTATCAGCCTGAAATTCCTGAAGCACCCGCCGTAAATCAGGGGAGATGGCAGATAGAATCACCCCTTCCCTAAGAATGCCAACCGGCTCAAGGACTCCAGGAGAATCAGGCAAAAAAACTCCTAGAGAAGGCATCCACTTTAACATTCTTAGATCCCGGAAGATACGAGACCACAAAATCGAAACGGCAGAAAAACAGGGACCATCGAGCCTGTCTAGGGTTCAGCCGCTTGGCCGACTCGAGGTAAATAAGATTCTTATGATCGGTCAAGACCACAACGCGGTGCTTGGCTCCCTCAAGCCAATGTCGCCACTCCTCAAATGCCCACTTCATAGCCAACAATTCCCGATTGCCGACATCATAATTGCGTTCCGCAGGCGAAAACTTTCGGGAAAAGAAGGCACACGATTTCATCAAGGAACCATCAGAATTCCTCTGTGACAAAACGGCCCCTGCCCCAATCTCAGAAGCGTCAACCTCAACCTGAAAAGGAAGAGAAACATCCGGCTGACGCAACACAGGGGCAGAAGTAAATCGGCGTTTAAGCTCCTGAAAGGCCTCAACAGCCGCAGAGGACCAATTCGTCACATCAGCGCCTTTCTTCGTCAAATCGGTCAGGGGCTTATCCACACTGGAAAAGTTGGCAATGAAACGGCGATAAAAATTAGCAAAGCCCAAAAATTTCTGAAGGCTCTTCACAGATGTGGGTTGAATCCAGTCATGAATGGCTTGGACCTTAACAGGATCCATTTCTATAGACGAAGGAGAAAAAATAAACCCCAAAAAAGAGACCTTCTGAACTCCAAATAGGCACTTAGACCCCTTCACAAATAAGGCATTATCACGAAGGATCTGGAATACCATCCTGACCTGCTTCACATGAGACTCCCAATCATCGGAAAAAAATCAAAATATCATCCAAATACACAATCAAGAATTTATCAAGATAATTGCGGAAAATATCATGCATAAAGGACTGAAATACAGAAGGAGCATTAGAAAGCCCGAAAGGCATCACAAGGTATTCAAAATGGCCTTCGGGCCTATTAAATGCAGTTTTCCATTCGTCACCCTGTTTAATACGAACAAGATTATATGCCCCTCGAAGGTCAATCTTGGTAAACCAACTAGCCCCCTTAATCCTAGCAAATAAATCAGAAAGCAAAGGTAAGGGGTATTGGAATTTGACCGTGATCTTATTAAGAAGGCGATAATCAATACAGGGTCTCAAGGAGCCATCCTTTTTGGCAACAAAAAAGAATCCCGTTCCCAATGGTGACGAAGACAGCCGAATATGCCCCTTCTCCAAAGACTCCTTGACATAACTCCGCATGGCGGCATGCTCTGGCACGGACAGATTGAAAAGTCGGCCCCTAGGGAACTTACAGCCAGGAATCAAGTCAATAGCACAATCACAGTCCCTATGTGGAGGAAGGGAACTGGACTTGGGCTCATCAAATACATCCTGGAAATCTGACAAAAATTCAGGATCATCAGAAGAGGGGGAAGAGGAAATTGACATCAAAGGAACGTCACTATGTACCCCTTGACAACCCCAACTAGTCACAGACATAGATTTCCAATCCAGCACTGGATTGTATACTTGTAACCATGGAAAACCCAGTACAACAACATCATGTAAATTATGCAACACCAGAAAACGGCAATCTTCCTGATGTGCTGGAGCCATGCACATAGTCAGCTGAGTCCAATACTGAGGTTTATTCTTGGCCAACGGTGTAGCATCAATACCTTTCAAAGGAATAGGGCTCTGCAAAGGCTGCAAAGAAAAACCACAGCGCCTGGCGAATTCCAAGTCCATTAAGTTCAGGGCAGCGCCTGAATCCACAAATGCCATGACAGAAAAGGATGACAATGAGCAAATCAGGGTCACAGACAGGAGAAATTTAGGCTGTACAGTACTGATGGTAACAGATCTAGCGACCCTCTTAATACGCTTAGGGCAATCAGAAATAGCATGAGCAGAATCACCACAGTA
Source organism: Ranitomeya variabilis (assembly GCF_051348905.1). Taxonomy (NCBI): domain Eukaryota; kingdom Metazoa; phylum Chordata; class Amphibia; order Anura; family Dendrobatidae; genus Ranitomeya; species Ranitomeya variabilis. The sequence continues at coordinate 348,122,900 of NC_135235.1, forward strand.
AAAACACAGCCCATTCTGACGTCTGTATCCCCGCTGTTCTGCTCTAGTCAAAATCCTATCACATTGCATAGGCTCAGGACTTTGTTCAGAGGACACTGCCATATGGTGCACCACTTTGCGCTCGCGCAGGCGCCGATCAATCTGAATGGATAGAGACATAGATTCGCTCAAACCAATAGGCGTGGGGAACCCCACCATAACATCTTTAAGGGCTTCAGAAAGACCCTTTCTGAAAATTGCTGCCAGAGCATCCTCATTCCATTTAGTGAGCACAGACCATTTTCTAAATTTCTGGCAGTATAATTCTGCCGCTTCCTGACCCTGACACAGGGCCAACAAGGTTTTTTCTGCATGATCCACAGAGTTAGGTTCATCATACAATAATCCGAGTGATTAAAAAAATGCATCTACATTAAGCAATGCCGGATCCCCTGACTCAAGGGAGAATGCCCAGTACTGAGGGTCACCACGCAGCAGAGAAATTACTATTTTAACTTGCTGAATGGGATCACCAAAGGAACGGGGTTTCAGAGCAAAAAACAATTTGCAGTTATTTTTAAAGTTCAAAAACTTGGATCTATCCCCATAAAACAAATCTGGAGTAGGAATTCTAGGCTCTAAAGCCGAAATCTGAACAACATAATCTTGGATACTCTGTACTCTTGCAGCAAGCTGATCCACACGAGAAAACAAACCCTGAACATCCATGCCCGCGCCAAAATCCTGAACCACCCAAAGATTAAGAGGAAGAAAAAAGACAAAACAGACCAAAGAAAAAAAAATGGTTCAGAACTCTTTTTTTTTCCTTCTTTTGAGAAGCATTTAACTCATCTTGGGCCAGTTGCACTGTTATGGTCTGGTGATTTAGGAGAGACATGCGATGAGCTCTGAGCAGGTGGTAACTATACTGACCGCAGTTCCTGATCTCAACACAGCACTAGAAGTAGCCGTGGGATGTTCCTGTCACTCCCTAGACACCTCGTCACAGCCTAAGAACGAACTACCCCTAAAGGTAGAAACAGGAAAGCTATCTTGCCTCAGAGAAAATCCCCAAAGGATAGGACAGCCCCCCACAAATAATGACTGTGAGTGGAGAGGGAAAATGACATACGTAGAATGAAACAAGATGTAGCAAAGGAGGCCACTACTAGCTAGAAAGATAGTACAGGACAAAACACTGTGCGGTCAGTAATAAAAACTAGAAAAAGTCCACCGCAGAGAATGTAAAAATCCCCACACCTGACTAAAGGTGTGAAGGGCAAAATCTGCTGCCCAGAGCTTCCAGCTTAGCTGAATAGATCCATACTGATAAGCTGGACTAAAGAGAAAAAACAAAATGTGCTGAACAATAAGTCCACAACAAGTGGACTGCAAAAGGACAAGCAAGGACTTATCTTTGCTGAACTGGTCAGAGTGTCAGAGAAATCCAAAAGAGCCGTGACTCCAAGCAGGAACAATTGACAACTGGCATTGACTGAGGGATAAGGCCAGACTAAAATAGCCGAGCCAGAAAGACGATCAGTGGAAGCAGCTGCTGATGCTAAATCCCAGAAGCAGCCATTCCACTCAAAACCACCGGAGGGAGCCCAAGAGCAGAACTCACAAAAGTGCCACTTACAACCACCGGAGGGAGCCCAAGAGCGGAATTCACAACAGGCCAGTTGTCCATTGTTTTCTGGAGAATTCACATCTCTGCTTGGTTTCTCCTGCTGGATTGTCCAAATCATCAAAGATAAGTCCTGGCTTTGTTTTTGCAGTCCACATGCGGTGGACTTTATAGTTCAGTGAATTGCTATGTTTTTTCTTGTCCAGCTTTGTCTGTGTAAGGATTTATTCAGCCAAGCTGGAAGCTCTGGAGTTGCAGAGCTATCCTCCATGCCTTTAGTTAGGTGTGGAGATTTTTGTATTCTCTGTGGTGGATTTTTGTAGTATTTTAATACTGGCCGCACAGTACTCTGCCCTGTCTTTTCTTTCTAGGTAGCGTGGCCTCCTTTGCTAAATTCTGTTTTCAGTCTGCGTTTGTGATTTCCCTCTCCTCTCACAGTCAATATTTGTGGGGGGCTGTCTTTCCTTTGGGAATTTTCTCTGAGGCAAGATAGTTTTCCTGTTTCTTTCTTTAGGGGTAATTAGTCCTCCGGCTGTGACGAGGTGTCTAGGGAGTGACAGGAACATCCCACGGCTACTTCTAGTTGCGGTGTTAAGTTCAGGGTCTGCGGTCAGTATAGAGGCCACCTACTCCAGAGCTCGTCCATGCTGCTCATAGGCCACCAGATCATAACAGTACAACTGGCCAACAATGAGTTAACCGCCTCTCAAAAGAAGGGAAAGAAAGTGCTGAGCCATTTTTTTTTCTGTTCTCTGTGGGGTTTTTTTTTCCCTCTTTACCTCTGGGTGGCTCAAGAGTTAAGCGCTGATATGGATGTTCAGGGACTTGCTTCTCGTGTGGATCAACTTGCTGCTAGAGTGCAGGGTATTTCTGATTATATCGTGCAGACTCCTGTTTTGGAGCCTAGAATTCCTACCCCTGATCTGTTTTTTGGGGACAGGTCCAAATTTTTGCGCTTTAAAAATAATTGTAAACTGTTTTTTGCTCTGAAGCCCCGTTCCTCTGGTGATCCCATCCAGCAGGTAAAAATTGTCATATCTCTGTTGCGTGGTGACCCTCAGGATTGGGCATTTTCCCTGGAATCTGGGAATCCGGCCTTGCTTAATGTAGACACCTTTTTTCAGGTGCTTGGGTTATTGTATGATGAACCTAATTCTGTGGATCATGCTGAGAAAACCTTGTTGGCCCTGTGTCAGGGTCAAGAAGCGGCAGAATCGTATTGCCAGAAATTTAGAAAATGGTCTGTGCTTACTAAATGGAATGAGGATGCTTTGGCGGCAATTTTCAGAAAGGGTCTTTCTGAATCTGTTAAAGGTGTTATGGTGGGGTTCCCCACGCCTGCAGGTCTGAGTGATTCTATGTCTCTGGCTATTCAAATTGATTGGCACTTGCGTGAGCGCAGAGTTGTGCACACTACGGCGTTGTCTTCCGAGCGGAGTCCTGAGCCAATGCAGTGTGATAGGATTGTGTCTCGAGCTGAACGCCAAGGATTCAGATGTCAGAATAGGTTGTGCTTTTACTGCGGCGATTCTGCTCATGTTATTTCTGATTGCCCTAAGCGTGCCAAGAGAATCACTAATTCCGTTACCATCAGTACTGTACAACCTAAATTTCTGTTATCTGTGACCCTGATCTGCTCATTATCGTTATTTTCTGTCATTGCATTTGTGGATTCAGGCGCTGCTTTAAATTTAATGGACTTAGAATTTGCCAGACGTTGTGGTTTTCCCTTGCAGCCTTTGCAGAGTCCTATCCCTTTGAAGGGCATTGATGCTACACCATTGGCTAAAAATAAACCTCAGTTATGGACACAGTTAACCATGTGCATGGCGCCAACCCATCGGGAAGATTGTCATTTCCTAGTGTTGCATAATTTGCATGAAGCTATTGTGCTGGGGTTTCCATGGTTACAGGTACATAATCCGGTGTTGGATTGGAAATCTATGTCTGTGACTAGTTGGGGTTGTCAGGGGGTTCATGATGACGTTCCCCTGATGTCAATTTCCTCCTCCCCCTCTTCTGAAATTCCTGAGTTCCTGTCAGATTTCCAGGATGTTTTCGATGAGCCCAAGTCCAGTTCCCTTCCACCGCATAGGGACTGTGATTGTGCTATTAACTTGATTCCAGGCTGTAAGTTCCCTAAGGGACGACTTTTCAACCTGTCTGTGCCTGAACATGCCGCTATGCAGAGTTATGTTAAGGAGTCTTTGGAGAAGGGACATATTCGTCCATCTTCTTCTCCATTGGGAGCAGTTTTTTTTTTTGTTGCCAAGAAGGATGGCTCCTTGAGACCCTGTATTGATTATCGTCTCTTGAATAAGATCACAGTCAAATTCCAATACCCTTTGCCTTTGCTTTCTGATTTGTTTGCCAGGATTAAGGGGGCAAGTTGGTTTACTAAGATTGACCTTCGAGGGGCATATAATCTTGTTCGTATTAAGCAGGGTGATGAATGGAAAACTGCGTTTAATACGCCCGAGGGCCATTTTAAATATTAGGGATGCAATTTGGACTCTCTAATGCCCCATCTGTGTTTCAGTCCTTCATGCATGATATTTTTCGGAATTATCTTGGTAAATTCATGATTGTATATTTGGATGATATTTTGATTTTTTCAGATGATTGGGAGTCTCATGTGAAACAAGTCAGGATGGTATATCAGGTCCTTCGTGATAATGCCTTGTTTGTGAAGGGGTCTAAGTGCCTATTTGGAGTTCAGAAGGTCTCTTTTTTGGGGTTTATTTTTTCTCCTTCGTCTATAGAAATGGATCCTGTTAAGGTCCAAGCCATTCATGACTGGATTCAACCCACATCTGTGAAGAGCCTTCAGAAATTTTTGGGCTTTGCTAATTTTTATCGCCGTTTCATTGCCAACTTTTCCAGTGTGGATAAGCCCCTGACCGATTTGACGAAGAAAGGCGCTGATGTGACGAATTGGTCCTCTGCGGCTGTTGAGGCCTTTCAGGAGCTTAAACGCCGATTTACTTCTGCCCCTGTGTTGTGTCAGCTGGATGTTTCTCTTCCTTTTCAGGTTGAGGTTGACGCTTCTGAAATTGGGGCAGGGGCCGTTTTGTCTCAGAGGAATTTGGATGGTTCCTCGATGAAACCGTGTGCCTTTTTCTCTCGGAAGTTCTTGCCTGCGGAACGCAATTATGATGTCGGTAATCGTGAGTTGTTGGCTATGAAGTGGGCATTTGAGGAGTGGCGACATTGGCTTGAGGGGGCCAAGCACCGTATTGTAGTCTTGACCGATCATAAGAATCTTATTTACCTCGAGTCTGCCAAACGGCTGAATCCTAGACAGGCTCGATGGTCCCTGTTTTTCTCTCGTTTTGATTTTGTCTCGTATCTTCCAGGTTCTAAGAATGTTAAGGCTGATGCCCTCTGTTGTGAACTCTGTTTTTAGGCTCCCTCTTGTGGTCACAAGTGGTACTGTGTGAGTGCTGGCTTTGGGCTCCCTCTGGTGGCTCTTTGTGTCATTCTGCAGGTCTGAGGCTGGATCAGCTGTCTCGTTATCTGTTAGCTGGTTTCCTATTTAGCTCACCTGGACTATTAGTTGTTGCCTGCTGTCGATGTATTCAGTGCTATTTTGATCTCTTCTGAATTCCCTCACTATCAGTCTCGCCAAGAGAAGCTAAGTTTCTGTTTGGTTATTTTTTGCTCATCAGAGTTCAATATGTTTCTTGGTTGTTTATTTGTCCTTGTCCAGCTTGCTAATATGTGATTTCCTTGCTTGCTGGTAGCTCTAGGGGGCTGAGTTTCTCCCCTCACACCGTTAGTTGGTGTGGGGGTTCTTGTATTCTCAGCGTGGATATTTTGTAAAGGGTTTTTTACTGACCGCACAGTTCCCTGTCTGTCTTCTGCTATCTAGTATTAGTGGGCCTCATTTGCTGAATCTGTTTTCATTTCTGCGTTTGTATTTTCCCCTTACCTCACCGTTATTATTTGTTGGGGGCTTCCTATATCTTTGGGGTCATTTCTCTGAGGCAAGTGAGGTCTTACTTTCTCTATAGGGGTAGCAAGTTTCTCAGGCTGCGTCGAGACGTCCAGGAATTTAGGCACGTTCACCGGCTACCTTTAGTGTGTTTGGTTAGGATCAGGTTTTGCGGTCAGCCCAGTTACCACCTCCCTAGAGCTTGTTCTATGTTCAGTAACTTAGCTAGTCCAATCTGTGATCCTCAGCCACTAAGGATCATAACAGTACAGCAGGCCAAAAAGTGTTTAATGCATCGCAGAAGTGGGATAAGAGAAGTCCTGAGTACAATTTTTTTTTTTTACTCTCCCTTTGCTGCAGTCTGTCCAGCTTATCTCATCCCCTTAATCTTTGGGTGGCTTTGAGTTCAGCTGCAGACATGGATATTCAGAGTCTGACTTCTAGTGTGGATCATCTTGCTGCAAGGGTGCAAAGCATTCAGGATTTTGTTGTTCACAGTCCTATATCTGAGACAAAAGTACCTATTCCTGAGTTATTTTCTGGAGATAGATCTAGGTTTCTGAATTTTAAGAATAATTGTAAATTATTTCTTGCTTTGAGACCTCGTTCCTCTGGTGATTCCGCTCAGCAAGTTAGAATTATTATCTCCCTGTTACGTGGCGACCCTCAGGATTGGGCTTTCTCCCTGGCGCCAGGAGATCATGCATTGCGGAATGTGGATGCGTTTTTTCTGGTGCTTGGATTGCTTTATGAGGAACCTAATCTTGAGAACCAGGCAGAAAAGGCCTTGCTAGCTCTCTCTCAGGGCCAGGATGAAGCTGAGGTATATTGTCAAAAATTTCGGAAATGGTCGGTGCTTACTCAATGGAATGAGTGTGCCCTGGCTGCAAATTTCAGAGAAGGTCTGTCTGAAGCCATTAAGAATGTTATGGTGGGGTTCCCCATGCCTGCAAGTCTGAATGACTCAATGGCTTTGGCCATTCAGATTGACCGGCGTTTGCGGGAGCGCAAATCTGCGCACCATCTGGCGGTGTTTTCTGAACAGAGACCCGAGTCTATGCAATGTGACCGAATTCTGACCAGAATTGAGCGGCAGAATCATAGACGTCAAAACGGGTTGTGCTTTTACTGTGGTGATTCAACTCATGTTATCTCAGCATGCTCTAAGCGCGTTAAAAAAATCGCTAAATCTGTCACCGTTGGTACTATACAGCCTAAATTAATTTTGTCTGTTACTTTAATTTGTTCTTTGTCATCCTACTCGGTTATGGCTTTTGTGGATTCAGGTGCTGCCCTGAACCTGATGGATTTGTCATTTGCCAGGCACTGTGGTTTGGTCCTGGAGCCTTTGGAATTCCCTATTCCACTGAGGGGAATTGATGCTACACCATTGACTGAGAATAAGCCTCAGTATTGGACTCAAGTGACCATGTGCATGACTCCTGTACATCAGGAGGTGATTCGCTTTCTTGTGCTGCATAATTTGCATGATGTTGTCGTTTTGGGTCTGCCATGGCTGCAGGCCCATAATCCAGTTCTGGATTGGAAAGCTATGTCTATTTCAAGTTGGGGTTGCCAGGGGATTCATGGCGATACTCCTTTGGTGTCAATTGCTTCTTCCACTCCTTCTGAGGTCCCTGAGCTTTTGTCAGACTACCAGGATGTATTTGATGAGCCCAGATCCGGTGCCCTGCCTCCTCACAGGGATTGTAATTGTGCTATAAATTTGATTCCTGGTAGTAAGTTCCCTAAGGGACGACTTTTTAATTTGTCTGTACCAGAACATGCCGCGATGCGGAGTTATATAAAGGAGTCTTTAGAGAAGGGACATATTCGCCCGTCCTCCTCCCCTCTTGGTGCAGGATTCTTTTTTGTGGCCAAAAAGGATGGTTCTCTGAGACCTTGTATAGATTATCGTCTTCTAAATAAAATCATGGTCAAATTTCAGTATCCTTTGCCATTATTATCTGATCTGTTTGCTCGGATTAAGGGGTCCAGTTGGTTCACCAAGATAGATCTTCGTGGTTCGTATAACCTTGTGCGTATTAAGCAGGGAGATGAATGGAAAACAGCATTTAATACGCCCGAAGGCCATTTTGAGTACTTGGTGATGCCTTTTGGACTCTCTAATGCTCCTTCTGTGTTCCAGTCCTTCATGCATGACATCTTCCGAGAATATCTGGATAAATTTATGATTGTGTATCTGGATGACATTTTGGTCTTTTCTGAGGACTGGGAGTCCCATGTAAAGCAGGTCAGGATGGTATTTCAGGTCCTGCGTGCTAATGCCTTATTTGTGAAGGGCTCAAAATGTCTCTTCAGAGTACAGAAGGTTTCCTTTTTGGGTTTTATTTTTTCTCCTTCTACTATTGAGATGGACCCAGTCAAGGTCCAGGCTATTCATGACTGGACTCAGCCTACATCTGTTAAGAGTCTTCAGAAGTTCTTGGGTTTTGCTAATTTTTACCGTCGCTTCATTGCTAATTTTTCTGGCGTGGTTAAACCCTTGACGGATTTGACCAAGAAGGGTTCTGATGTGACTAATTGGTCTCCTGCGGCCGTGGAAGCCTTTCGGGAGCTGAAGCGCTGGTTTTCTTCGGCTCCAGTTTTATGTCAGCCTGATATCTCTCTTCCTTTTCAGGTCGAGGTTGATGCTTCTGAGATTGGAGCAGGGGCTGTTTTGTCGCAGAGAAGCTCTGATTGCTCTGTGATGAAGCCTTGTGCTTTCTTTTCAAGAAAGTTTTCGCCTGCCGAGCGGAATTATGATGTTGGTAATCGGGAGTTGTTGGCTATGAAGTGGGCATTTGAGGAGTGGCGACATTGGCTCGAGGGAGCTAAGCATCGTGTGGTGGTCTTGACTGATCACAAAAATATGATTTATCTCGAGTCTGCCAAGCGGCTGAATCCTAGACAGGCTCGTTGGTCGTTGTTTTTCTCCCATTTCGATTTTGTGGTCTCGTACCTGCCTGGTTCGAAGAACGTGAAGGCTGATGCTCTTTCTTGGAGTTTTGTGCCTGACTCTCCGGGAGTTTCAGAGCAGGCTGGTATCCTCAGAGAGGGAGTGATTTTGTCTGCCATTTCCCCAGATTTGCGACGAGTGCTGCAGAGGTTTCAGGCGGATAGACCTGACCGTTGCCCACCAGAGAGACTGTTTGTCCCAGATAGATGGACCAGCAGAGTTATTTCCGAGGTTCATTCTTCGGTGTTGGCAGGCCATCCTGGGATTTTTGGTACCAGAGATTTGGTGGCTAGGTCTTTCTGGTGGCCTTCCTTGTTGCGGGATGTGCGTTCCTTTGTGCAGTCCTGTGGGATTTGTGCTCGGGCTAAGCCTTGCTGTTCTCGTGCCAGCGGTTTGCTTTTGCCTTTGCCTGTCCCGAAGAGGCCTTGGACTCACATTTCCATGGATTTTATTTCAGATCTTCCAGTCTCTCAGAGAATGTCTGTCATCTGGGTGGTGTGTGATCGTTTTTCCAAAATGGTCCATTTGGTGCCCTTGCCTAAGTTGCCTTCCTCCTCCGATTTGGTTCCTCTATTTTTTCAGAATGTGGTTCGCTTGCACCGCATCCCTGAAAATATTGTGTCTGACAGAGGATCCCAGTTTGTGTCCAGATTTTGGCGGATCTTTTGTGCTAAGATGGGCATTGATTTGTCTTTTTCGTCGGCCTTCCATCCTCAGACGAATGGCCAAACCGAGTGAACTAATCAGACCTTGGAAACTTATTTAAGATGTTTTGTTTCTGCTGATCAGGATGATTGGGTGACTTTTTTGCCATTGGCCGAGTTTGCCCTTAATAATCGGGCTAGTTCTGCTACTTTGGTTTTGCCTTTTTTCTGCAATTCTGGTTTTCATCCTCGTTTTTCCTCGGGTCAGGTTGAGCCTTCTGACTGTCCTGGGGTTGATTCTGTGGTGAATAGGTTGCAGCAGATTTGGAACCATGTGGTGGACAATTTGAAGTTGTCACAGGAGAAGGCTCAGCGCTTTTCAAACCGCCGTCGCGGTGTGGATCCCCGACTTCGTGTTGGGGATTTGGTATGGCTGTCTTCTCGATATGTTCCTATGAAGGTCTCCTCTCCTAAATTCAAGCCTCGCTTCATCGGTCCTTATAAGATTTTGGAAATCATTAACCTGGTGTCATTTCGTTTGGACCTCCCAGCGTCGTTTGCCATTCATAACGTGTTCCATAGGTCTTTGTTGAAGAGGTATGTGGTGCCTGTGGTTCCTTCTGTGGAGCCCCCTGCCCCGGTGCTGGTTGAGGGCGAATTGGAGTACGTGGTGGAGAAGATCTTGGATTCTCGTATTTCTAGATGGAGGCTTCAGTATTTGGTTAAGTGGAAGGGCTATGGTCAGGAGGATAATTCCTGGGTTGTCGCCTCTGATGTTCATGCGGCCGATTTGGTTCATGCCTTCCATGTGGCTCATCCTGATCGCCCTGGGGGTTTTGATGAGGGTTCGGTGACCCCTCCTCAAGGGGGGGTACTGTTGTGAACTCTGTTTTTAGGCTCCCTCTTGTGGTCACAAGTGGTACTGTGTGAGTGCTGGCTTTGGGCTCCCTCTGGTGGCTCTTTGTGTCATTCTGCAGGTCTGAGGCTGGATCAGCTGTCTCGTTATCTGTTAGCTGGTTTCCTATTTAGCTCACCTGGACTATTAGTTGTTGCCTGCTGTCGATGTATTCAGTGCTATTTTGATCTCTCCTGAATTCCCTCGCTATCAGTCTCGCCAAGAGAAGCTAAGTTTCTGTTTGGTTATTTTTTGCTCATCAGAGTTCAATATGTTTCTTGGTTGTTTATTTGTCCTTGTCCAGCTTGCTAATATGTGATTTCCTTGCTTGCTGGTAGCTCTAGGGGGCTGAGTTTCTCCCCTCACACCGTTAGTTGGTGTGGGGGTTCTTGTATTCTCAGCGTGGATATTTTGTATAGGGTTTTTTACTGACCGCACAGTTCCCTGTCTGTCTTCTGCTATCTAGTATTAGTGGGCCTCATTTGCTGAATCTGTTTTCATTTCTGCGTTTGTATTTTCCCCTTACCTCACCGTTATTATTTGTTGGGGGCTTCCTATATCTTTGGGGTAATTTCTCTGAGGCAAGTGAGGTCTTACTTTCTCTATAGGGGTAGCAAGTTTCTCAGGCTGCGTCGAGACGTCCAGGAATTTAGGCACGTTCAACGGCTACCTTTAGTGTGTTTGGTTAGGATCAGGTTTTGCGGTCAGTCCAGTTACCACCTCCCTAGAGCTTGTTCTATGTTCAGTAACTTAGCTAGTCCAATCTGTGATCCTCAGCCACTAAGGATCATAACAGCCCTCTCTAGGAGTTTTTTGCCTGATTCCCCTGGGGTTTTTGAGCCGGTTGGTTTTCTGAAGGAGGGGGTGATTCTTTCCGCTATCTCCCCTAATTTGCGACGGGCTCTTCAGGAGTTTCAGGCTGATAAACCTGATCGCTGTCCAGCGGGGAAACTGTTTGTTCCTGACACATGGACTAGTAAAGTGATTTCGGAGGTTCACTGTTCTGTGTTGGCTGGCCATCCTGGGATTTTTGGTACCAGAGATTTGGTTAGTAGGTCCTTTTGGTGGCCTTCTATGTCACGGGATGTGTGTTCCTTTGTGCAGTCCTGTGGGACTTGTGCGCGGGCTAAACCTTGCTGCTCCCGCGCCAGTGGGTTGCTTTTGCCTTTGCCGGTCCCTGAGAGGCCTTGGACGCATATTTCTATGGATTTTATTTCGGATCTTCCTGTTTCCCAGAGGATGTCGGTTATCTGGGTGATCTGTGACCGGTTTTCTAAGATGATTCATTTGGTACCTTTGCCTAAATTGCCTTCCTCTTCTGAGTTGGTTCCGTTGTTTTTTCAGCATGTGGTTCATTTGCATGGCATTCCGGAGAATATTGTGTCCGATAGAGGTTCCCAGTTTGTTTCTAGGTTTTGGCGGTCCTTTTGTGCTAAACTGGGCATTGATTTGTCTTTTTCTTCTGCGTTTCATCCACAGACAAATGGTCAAACCGAGCAAACTAACCAGACTTTGGAGACTTATTTGAGATGCTTTGTGTCTGCTGATCAGGATGATTGGGTGGCTTTCTTGCCATTTGCCGAGTTTGCCCTTAATAATCGGGCTAGTTCTGCTACCTTGGTTTCACCCTTCTTTTGTAATTCTGGGTTTCATCCTCATTTTTCTTCAGGGCAGGGTGAGTCTTCTGATTGTCCTGGGGTGGACTCGGTGGTTGACAGGTTGCAGCAAATTTGGGCTCATGTTGTGGACAATTTGGTGTTGTCTCAGGAGGAGGCTCAGCGTTTTGCCAACCGTCGTCGGCGTGTGGGGTCCCGGCTTCGGGTTAAGGATTTGGTCTGGTTGTCTTCCCATCATGTTCCTATGAAGGTTTCTTCCCCGAAGTTCAAACCTCGGTTTATTGGTCCTTATAGGATTTCTGAGATTATCAATCCAGTGTCTTTTCGTTTGGCCCTTCCAGACTCTTTTTCCATCCATAATGTTTTTCATAGATCTTTGTTGCGGAAATATGTGGTGCCCGTGGTTCCCTCTGTTGATCCTCCTGCCCCGGTGTTGATTAATGGGGAGTTGGAGTATGTTGTGGAGAAGATCTTGGATTCTCGTTTTTCAAGACGGAGGCTTCAGTATCTTGTCAAGTGGAAGGGTTATGGCCAGGAGGATAATTCTTGGGTTGTTGCCTCCGATGTTCATGCTGGCGATTTGGTTCGTGCCTTCCATTTGGCTCATCCTGATCGGCCCGGGGGCTCTGGTGAGGGTTCGGACCCCTCCTCAAGGGGGGGTACTGTTGTGAATTCTGTTGTGGGTTCTGCTCTTGGGCTCCCTCCTGTGGTTATAAGTGGTAGTGCTGCTGTTTGTCCTTCACAGCAGTCATCAGGTGCGACCACTTTGGACGGGGCTATTTAGTCTGGCCTGTCATGGTTCACTGTCATGGTTCTCAAAGGCAAGAGAACGTAGTAGAGCATACAAAAGGACTAGCTCTTGGAAGATGGGAACTCGAGCTGACCGTGAACTAAACCTACCGCACAACTAACAGTGGCCGGGTAGCGTGCCTACGTTTTTATCCCTAGACGCCCAGCGCCAGCCGGAGGACTGACTACCCTAGCAGAGGAAAATACAGACCTGGCTTACCTCTAGAGAAATTTTCCCCAAAAGGCAGACAGTAGCCCCCACATATATTGTCGGTGATTTCAGAGGAAATTGACATACGAAGTATGAAGATAGGTTTAGCAAATTGAGGTCCGCTTACTAGATAGTAGGAAGACAGAAAAGGGAACTTCACGGTCAGCTGAAAACCCTTTCAAAATACCATCCTGAAATTACTTCAAGACTCTAATATCAACTCATGATACCAGAGTGGCAATTTCAGCTCACAAGAGCTTCCAGCCTCAGAAATATTCAATCACAGAGAACTGGAACAAAAATGCAAAACAAACTTAGGACTAAAAGTCCAACTTAGCTGATAGTAGTCTAGGAGCAGGAACAAGCAACAGAAAGGCTTCTGGTTACATTGATGGCCGGCATAGAAATGACTGAGGAGCAAGGCTAAATAGAAAACTCCCACATCCTGATGGAAACAGGTGAACAGAGGAGATGAAGCACACAAGTTCAGTACCACCAGTGACCACCGGGGGAGCCCAGAAACCAAATTCACAACAGTACCCCCCCCTCAAGGAGGGGGCACCGAACCCTCACCAGAACCACCAGGGCGATCAGGATGAGCCCTATGAAAGGCACGGACCAAATCGGAGGCATGAACATCAGAGGCTGTCACCCAAGAATTATCCTCCTGACCGTAGCCCTTCCACTTGACCAGATACTGAAGTCTCCGTCTGGAAACACGGGAGTCCAAGATCTTCTCGACAACATACTCCAACTCACCCTCAACCAACACCGGAGCAGGAGGCTCAACGGAAGGCACAACCGGTACCTCATACCTGCGCAACAATGACCGATGGAAGACATTATGAATAGAAAAAGATGCAGGGAGGTCCAAACGAAAGGACACAGGGTTAAGAATCTCCAATATCTTGTACGGGCCAATGAACCGAGGCTTAAACTTAGGAGAAGAAACCTTCATAGGGACAAAACGAGAAGACAACCACACCAAGTCCCCAACACAAAGACGAGGACCAACACGACGACGGCGGTTGGCAAAATGCTGAGTCTTCTCCTGGGACAACTTCAAATTGTCCACCACATGCCCCCAAATCTGATGCAACCTCTCCACCACAGCATCCACTCCAGGACAATCCGAAGACTCCACCTGACCGGAAGAGAAACGAGGATGAAACCCCGAATTACAGAAGAAAGGAGAAACCAAGGTGGCAGAACTAGCCCGATTATTGAGGGCAAACTCCGCCAAGGGCAAAAAGGCAACCCAATCATCCTGATCCGCAGACACAAAACACCTCAAATAAGTCTCCAAGGTCTGATTAGTTCGCTCGGTCTGGCCATTAGTCTGAGGATGGAAAGCAGACGAAAAAGACAAATCAATGCCCATCCTAGCACAGAACGCTCGCCAAAATCTAGACACGAATTGGGTTCCCCTGTCAGAAACGATATTCTCCGGAATACCATGCAAGCGAACCACATTTTGAAAGAACAGAGGAACCAGCTCGGATGAGGAAGGCAATTTAGGCAAGGGAACCAAATGGACCATCTTAGAGAAACGGTCACACACCACCCAGATGACAGACATCTTCTGAGAAACAGGGAGATCAGAAATAAAATCCATGGAGATGTGAGTCCAAGGCCTCTTCGGAATAGGCAAGGATAACAACAATCCACTAGCCCGAGAACAACAAGGCTTGGCCCGAGCACAAACATCACAAGACTGCACAAAACCTCGCACATCTCGCGACAGGGAAGGCCACCAGAAGGACCTAGCCACCAAATCCCTGGTACCAAAGATTCCAGGATGACCTGCTAACGCAGAAGAATGGACCTCCGAGATGACTCTACTGGTCCAATCATCAGGAACAAACATTCTACCAGGCGGGCAACGATCAGGTCTATCCGCCTGAAACTCCTGCAAGGCCCATCGCAAGTCTGGGGAAACAGCAGATAATATCACTCCATCCTTAAGGATACCTGTAGGTTCAGAATTACCAGGGGAATCAGGCTCAAAACTCCTAGAAAGGGCATCCGCCTTCACATTTTTAGAACCCGGTAGGTATGAAACCACAAAATTAAACCGAGAGAAAAATAACGACCAGCGCGCCTGTCTAGGATTCAGGCGCCTGGCAGACTCAAGATAAATCAAATTCTTGTGGTCGGTCAATACCACCACCTGATGTCTAGCCCCCTCAAGCCAATGACGCCACTCCTCAAAAGCCCACTTCATAGCCAAGAGCTCCCGATTACCAATATCATAATTTCACTCAGCGGGCGAAAATTTAAGAGAAAAGAACGCACAAGGTCTCATCATGGAGCAGTCGGAACTTTTCTGCGACAAAACCGCCCCAGCTCCGATTTCTGAAGCGTCGACCTCAACCTGAAAAGGAAGAGTAACATCAGGCTGACAGGGGCGGAAGAAAAGCGGCGCTTAAGCTCCCGAAAGGCCTCCACAGCAACAGGGGACCAATCAGCAACATCAGCACCCTTCTTAGTCAAATCAGTCAACGGTTTAGCAACATCAGAAAAACCAGTTATAAATCGACGATAAAAATTAGCAAAGCCCAAAAACTTCTGAAGGCTCTTAAGAGAAGAGGGTTGCGTCCAATCACAAATAGCCTGAAACTTGACAGGGTCCATCTCAATGGAAGAGGGGGAAAAAATGTACCCCAAAAACGAAATCTTTTCAACCCCAAAAACGCACTTAGAACCCTTCACACACAAGGAATTAGAGCGCAAAACCTGAAAAACCCTCCTGACCTGTTGGACATGAGAGTCCCAGTCATCCGAAAAAATCAAAATATCATCCAGATACACAATCATAAATTTATCCAAATATTCACGGAAAATGTCATGCATAAAGGACTGAAAGACTGAAGGGGCATTCGAAAGACCAAAAGGCATTACTAAATACTCAAAATGGCCCTCAGGCGTATTAAATGCGGTTTTCCACTCATCCCCCTGCTTAATTCGCACTAAATTATACGCCCCACGAAGATCAATCTTAGAGAACCACTTGGCCCCCTTTATTCGAGCAAACAAATCAGTAAGCAGTGGCAAAGGATACTGATATTTAACCGTGATTTTATTCAAAAGCCGATAATCAATACACGGCCTCAAAGAGCCATCTTTTTTAGATACAAAGAAAAAACCGGCTCCTAAGGGAGATGACGAAGGACGAATATGTCCCTTTTCCAAGGACTCCTTAATATATTCACGCATAGCAGCATGTTCAGGCACAGATAGATTAAATAAACGACCCTTTGGAAACTTACTGCCCGGAATCAGATCTATGGTACAATCGCAATCTCTGTGCAGAGGTAGTGAACCAAGTTTAGGCTCCTCAAAAACGTCACGATAATCAGATAAAAATTCCGGAATCTCAGAGGGAATAGATGACGAAATGGAAACCAAAGGTACGTCCCCATGAGTCCCCTGACATCCCCAGCTTAACACAGACATTGCTTTCCAGTCGAGGACTGGGTTATGAGATTGCAGCCATGGCAATCCAAGCACCAAAACATCATGTAGATTATACAACACAAGGAAGCGAATAATCTCCTGGTGATCCGGATTAATACGCATAGTTACTTGTGTCCAGTATTGCGGTTTATTACTAGCCAATGGCGTGGAGTCAATACCCTTCAGAGGTATAGGAACTTCCAGAGGCTCTAAATAATACCCACAGTGTTTGGCAAAGGACCAATCCATAAGACTCAAAGCGGCGCCAGAGTCGACATAGGCGTCCGCGGTAATTGACGATAAAGAGCAAATCAGGGTCACAGATAGAATAAACTTAGACTGTAAAGTGCCAATTGAAACAGACTTATCAACCTTCTTAGTACGTTTAGAGCATGCTGATATAACATGAGTTGAATCACCACAATAGAAGCATAACCCATTTTTTCGCCTAAAATTCTGCCGTTCGCTTCTGGACAGAATTCTATCACATTGCATATTCTCTGGCGCCTTCTCAGTAGACACCGCCAAATGGTGCACAGGTTTGCGCTCCCACAAACGCCGATCAATCTGAACAGCCATTGTCATGGACTCATTCAGACCTGTAGGCACAGGGAACCCCACCATAACATCTTTAATGGCATCAGAGAGACCCTCTCTGAAATTCGCCGCCAGGGCGCACTCATTCCACTGAGTAAGCACAGACCACTTACAAAATTTTTGGCAGTATATTTCAGCCTCATCTTGCCCTTGAGACAGGGCCATCAAGGCTTTTTCAGCCTGAATCTCTAAATGAGGTTCCTCATAAAGCAACCCCAAAGCCAGGAAAAATGCATCCACATTGAGCAACGCAGGATTCCCTGGTGCCAAAGCAAATGCCCAATCCTGAGGGTCGCCCCGGAGCAAGGAAATTACAATCCTGACCTGCTGTGCAGGATCTCCAGCGGAGCGAGATCTCAGAGACAAAAACAATTTACAATTATGTTTGAAATTCTGAAAGCGAGATCTATCCCCGGAGAAAAATTCAGGTAAAGGAATTCTAGGTTCAGATATAGGAGCATGAATAACAAAATCCTGTAAACTTTGAACCTTCATAGCGAGATTATTCAAACCTGCAGCCAAACTCTGAGGATCCATATTAATCAGGTGAAATCAGAACCATTCAAGGATAAGAAGGAGAGAGAGACGAAGGCTGCAGTATAAGCAGAGATGCCAGTGAATCAACTATTGAGCAAACTCAGAGAAAAAAAAAAAAAAATTCTCTGCAGACTGCTTTTCTCTCCTTTCTTCTGCCAATTATTTTAACCCTTGGCCGGCCATACTGTCATGGTTCACTGTCATGGTTCTCAATGGCAAGAGAACGTAGTAGAGCATACAAAAGGACTAGTTCTTGGAAGATGGGAACTCGAGCTGACCGTGAGCTAAACCTACCGCACAACTAACAGTGGCCGGGTAGCGTGCCTACGTTTTTATCCCTAGACGCCCAGCGCCAGCCGGAGGACTGACTACCCTAGCAGAGGAAAATACAGACCTGGCTTACCTCTAGAGAAATTTTCCCCAAAAGGCAGACAGTAGCCCCCACATATATTGTCGGTGATTTCAGAGGAAATTGACATACGAAGTATGAAGATAGGTTTAGCAAATTGAGGTCCGCTTACTAGATAGTAGGAAGACAGAAAAGGGAACTTCACGGTCAGCTGAAAACCCTTTCAAAATACCATCCTGAAATTACTTTAAGACTCTAATATCAACTCATGACACCAGAGTGGCAATTTCAGCTCACAAGAGCTTCCAGCCTCAGAAATATTCAATCACAGAGAACTGGAACAAAAATGCAAAACAAACTTAGGACTAAAAGTCCAACTTAGCTGATAGTAGTCTAGGAGCAGGAACAAGCAACAGAAAGGCTTCTGGTTACATTGATGGCCGGCATAGAAATGACTGAGGAGCAAGGCTAAATAGAAAACTCCCACATCCTGATGGAAACAGGTGAACAGAGGAGATGAAGCACAAGTTCAGTACCACCAGTGACCACCGGGGGAGCCCAGAAACCAAATTCACAACACTGGCCTCACCCTTTGGTGAGGGCCAGTTGTCCATTGTTTTCTGGAGAATTCACATCTCTGCTTGGTTTCTCCTGCTGGATTGTCCAAATCATCAAAGATAAGTCCTGGCTTTGTGTTTGCAGTCCACATGCGGTGGACTTTATAGTTCAGTGAATTGCTATGTTTTTTCTTGTCCAGCTTTGTCTGTGTAAGGATTTAATCAGCCAAGCTGGAAAGCTCTGGAGTTGCAGAGCTATCCTCCATGCCTTTAGTTAGGTGTGGAGATTTTTGTATTCTCTGTGGTGGATTTTTGTAGTATTTTAATACTGACCGCACAGTACTCTGCCCTGTGTTTTCTTTCTAGGTAGCGTGGCCTCCTTTGCTAAATTCTGTTTTCAGTCTGCGTTTGTGATTTCCCTCTCCTCTCACAGTCAATATTTGTGGGGGGCTGTCTTTCCTTTGGGAATTTTCTCTAAGGCAAGATAGTTTTCCTGTTTCTTTCTTTAGGGCTAATTAGTCCTCCGGCTGTGACGGGGTGTCTAGGGAGTGACAGGAACATCCCACGGCTACTTCTAGTTGCGGTGTTAAGTTCAGGGTCTGCGGTCAGTATAGAGGCCACCTACTCCAGAGCTCGTCCATGCTGCTCCTAGGCCACCAGATCATAACAGCAGAGGCACCCTAAAGCCAGACCCTGAGAAAGTGGGAGCGATCGTGAACTGGCCTACTCCCAGGACCAAGAAACAGGTGATGTCCTTCCTGGGCCCTGCAGGGTACTATAGGCGCTTCGTACAGCACTATAGTAGCCTGACAAAACCCTTGACGGACCTCACCAGGAAGAAGCTACCCCACATCATCAACTTGACCGACGGCTGTGAGGGGGCCTTCCAGGCATTGAAAACAGCACTGTGCGATGCCCCTGTGTTGAGAGCAGTCGACAGCAGTCGACAGTTCTTGGTGCAGACCGACACCAGCGAGTTTGGCCTCGGTGCTGTGCTCAGCCAGGTTGACTCGGAGAACCAAGAGCACCAAGTGTTATCCCTCAGCAGGAAACTTCTGCCGAGGGAAGTCGCCTACTCCACTGTCAAGAAGGAGTGCCGTGCCTTCACGGTGTTGACCGACCATCACCCTCTGCACTGGCTAAACGCCATGTGTGGAACCAACGGCAGGTTGCTATGCTGGAGACTTGCCCTTCAACAGTTTGACTTCACCATTGAACACAAAACAGGCAGGGAGCATGGCAATGCAGATGGACTGTCCCTCCGGGGTAAACCTGTTGAGGTGCGCATGGAGGAGCACCAAGCAGTTGTGCCTCCATAGCGCATACCAGAAGGGGGAGGTGTGAAGATAATGTATAATATAAGTGTGAGGATAATGTGTAATATAAGTTTTAGTTTCTCTTGCCTGTTAGCACCCATACTGTGGGCTAGAAAAACCCCTTCGCTATGTGTTTCTGTTTGCTGAGATGTATATGTGTAGATCCCAAACCCCTCATGCCCCTCTCAGAAGAATTTTGATGGCGCTTGTGTAGGCTCAAATCTCCCTCCAGCTAGAACTGGTGTAGAATTTCTCTAAAGACAGGAAGTCCTTTGTTCCATTATAATAAGATATTGGGCCACCAATTTGGGCTAGGAAAATGAGAAGTCCATGTTGCGAATCTCCATCGGCGGATCTATCAGCCACTGTAAGCGCGAGCCTCTAATTCCAACAGGATTTATCTGGAACTGTGTGTCCCAACTAGGACAAATTTGTTCTCATTAGAAAGCCAATTTTAAAATAAGATGAATGCTGGGTGTGTTATGATTCTGACACGTTCGGGAGCGAAAATACAAGAATTATAAGAATTGTTGGAGAAAACTGTACAGCTGAGGAGAGGGGAGGGCGATGTTAACTCAACCCCTTTAGTGATGTCACGAGGCTGCAGTTTTTAAGTTTCTGCACTTCACCCAGCCTTGAGTCTTACCAGAGTAGCCCTCACTGCCAGACCTGATGCATCAGGACATTTGGGAGCTCCGCCCACTAGCCTAGTTCTGCCTGCAATGATCTGAACACATGTAAGTGTTGATTTCTCCCTTAACCCCTGTTATTTTATAATTACCTTTGTACATATTTCCAATTGTCTCTTATTGTAACATCCTTGTAATATTTATAAACACTGCCTTATCTTTCGGAGTAAAATATTTAAATTACTAGTTTTCGTTCTTCCTGCTCTAAAACATACCCTAAGTCTTCTGTTTTGTTTTGGGTTAGCTTCGGACCCGTTTAATCAAAGCTGGTGGCAGCATACCTTGTTCTGTGTATTTGGGAGTTGTCGTACCGACGGCGGCGTTGATAATTATTGTTCCTGCCTGAGTGGGAGTAGTTATATCGCCCTCGCTGCCGCGTGCCCAATAGCCAGTACAAAGCAGGCAGCCTTTTTGGTGACTACTTAGGTGCAGTACCTAATCTGACCTGAGGCGCCAGAGAGCTGCAAAGTTTCAAGCAGAACTGTAAAGTGGGATATACATAAATCCCTGCAGTTCGTGGTATATTGTAGAGCAGTGGGATAACTAAAATAAGCCCCTGCTGTAAATCGATAGGTCAATAACTTTGTGTGTGTTTTCATCACATTGTTAGCAGTGGAGGGATAACTAAGATAAGCCCCCCTGCACATCTGATAGCTGTCTGTTGGCCTAAGGTCACCCTGATCCCTGATGTAGGGGTCACAGTCACAGTGTGAATCGTGACAGTTATGGTTGAGCGACTTTCATTTTTTTAAGATCGAGTCGGGTTTTGCGAAACCCGACTTTGTCCAAAGTCGAGTCGAGTGAAGTCGGCCGATTATCGCGAAAAGTCGGGGATCGACCGAAACATGAAACCCAATGCAAGTCAATGGGGAAGCATAGTCGGCAGTGAGTGGAGGCCAGGAAAACACCTACAGTGCCCATTTTAATGCCAAAAACATCCATTCTTGTTTCTGAAGCTTGTCAATCTTAATTAACTTTATAATAATAGTTGGGCATTGGAAATTGGGGGTCATTTGGCAAAAGTTGTGGGGGGTAGGGCTGGTTCAAGGTTTTAGTGGGCCCAGGAAACGTGGACTACGTCACGGCGGTGGAGCAGTGAGAGGTAAGTATTTCAACTTTTCAAGTGCTGTGATCTTGAGCAATCAGGGAGGCCCACTCTTTCGCATTGGCACTGGCACAGGGCCCCTCAAAGTACGGCGGTGTGTTTGCACGGCGGGGGCGCCTCCCTCCGGCAGCGACACTTTTGCGTACTTTGAGGGGCCCTGTGCCTGTGACGTCACCAACGAGTATGTCCCCTACCTGTTAAAGAAACCTGCACTTTCATCTGCACCTTCCTCTTTGTCCCTGTGTAAGGTGGTATAGTATGGAGGAAGAGGAACCTGACTTTCAGCAGGGTTAGATTGTGGCTGTGTAGCGTGCAAGGGGAATGTAGTGGTCTGGGTCAAAGTACCACAAGACTCATGTAGCACTGGCTGGGCAATGGGCAGGATGAGGAGGAAACACTGATATAGGCACAAATAATAAAGTGGGCTAAATGCAATTCAAAATTGGTAACAGGACTAACCAGGCAGCATTGCTTAGTTCAGTGGAGGACAACTGTAATGAGAGGTAGACACAGTTAGTAGGCCCAAATAATAAAGTGGGCAAAATAAAGTTCAAAATTGGTAACAGGAGTAAACAGGCGGCACTGCTTTGTTCAGTGGAGGAGAACACCTTTGAGCGGCAGACACCGTTAGTAGGCCCAACCCAACTAGTAGGCCCTATGCAGTTTAATATTACAAATGAAGGCCGAAAGCCTGAAGATTAAAGGTCAGGAAAATAACACAGGACAACACCAAGGTGCGGCACACACCGTTAGTAGGCCCCAACCACCAATTTTTAAAAACAAGTACTTGATGAGAGCCAGAAGGTTGAAGCTCAGACAAGAAAACCTGGAGGAGAACACCCAGGAGGAGGAGAACACCCAGGAGGAGGAGAACACCCGGGAGCGTCAGACACCGATAGTAGGCCCCAACCACCAATTTTTACCAACAAATACTTAATGAGAGCCAGAAGGTTGAAGCTCAGACAAGGAAACCTGGAGGAGAACACCCAGGAGGAGGAGAACACCCAGGAGGAGGAGAACACCCGGGAGCGTCAGACACCGTTAGTAGCCCCCAACCACCAATTTTTACCAACAAATACTTAATGAGAGCCAGAAGGTTGAAGCTCAGACAAGGCAACCTGGAGGAGAACACCAAGGAGGAGGAGAACACTCAGGAGGAGGAGAACACCCAGGAGCGGCAGACACCGTTAGTAGGCCCTAACCACCATTTTTTTGTAAAAAAGCACTTAATGAGAGCCAGAAGGTTGAAGCTCAGATTTATACAGTGGAGGACAACACCAGGGAGCGGCAGACACCGTTAGTAGGCCCTAAACACCAATTTTTTTTAAAAAAAGCACTTAATGAGAGCCAGAAGGTTGAAGCTCAGATTTAGACAGTGGAGGACAACAACAGGGAGCGGCAGACACCGTTAGTAGGCCCTAAACACAAATTTTTTGTAAAAAAGCACTTAATGAGAGCCAGAAGGTTGAAGCTCAGACAAGGCAACCTGGATGAGAACACCAAGGAGGAGGAGAACACTCAGGAGGAGAACACTCAGGAGCGGCAGACACCGTTAGTAGGCCCTAACCACCATTTTTTTGTAAAAAAGCACTTAATGAGAGCCAGAAGGTTGAAGCTCAGATTTAGACAGTGGAGGACAACACCAGGGAGCGGCAGACACCGTTAGTAGGCCCTAAACACCATTTTTTTGTAAAAAAGCACTTAATGAGAGCCAGAAGGTTGAAGCTCAGACAAGGCAACCTGGATGAGAACACCAAGGAGGAGGAGAACACTCAGGAGGAGAACACCCAGGAGCGGCAGACACCGTTAGTAGGCCCTAAACACCAATTTTTAAAAAAAAAGCACTTAATGAGAGCCAGAAGGTTGAAGCTCAGATTTATACAGTGGAGGACAATTTGAATTAGGGACTGCAGACCGACTTAGTAGGCTGTCCCCTGTGGACCATTCATCCAACACATTAACCCATTGCGCCGTAATGGACACGTAACCTTCCGTGGCCATGCCTACAGATCCATGCGTCTGTTGTCAGGTACACCTTTGTCCTCACAGATTGCCAGAGTGCATGGACAATGCGGTCTTTTACATGCTGGTGGAGGGATGGGATGGCTTTTCTCGCAAAAGAAGTGTCGACTGGGTAGCTCGTAGCGTGGTAAAGCGTAGTCCATCATGGCTTTTTTAATATTACATAAAATAAAGAAATAGGCTCTATGCACTTTAAAATAGGTTCCAGGGGTACACAGGCAGCATTGGTGTGGTCAGCGGAGGAGGAGGATTGCAAGGAGGGACCGCAGACAGGCTTACTAGGCCTAAATTAAATAAAAATAGGCTCTAGGCAGTTTTAAATAGGTTACATGGGTACTCAGTCAGCATTGTTGTGGTCAGCGGAGGAGGAGGATTGCAAGGAGGGACCGCAGACAGGCTTAGTACGCCTACAATTTCAAAAAGTGGCTCTATGCACTTTACAATAGGTTCCAGGGGTACACAGGCAGCATTGGTGTGGTCAGCGGAGGAGGAGGATTGCAAGGAGGGACCGCAGACAGGCTTACTAGGCCAAAAATAACTAAAAATAGGCTCTAGGCAGTTTTAAATAGGTTACATGGGTACTCAGGCAGCATTGTTGTGGTCAGCGGAGGAGGATTGCAAGGAGAGACCGCAGACAGGCTTACTAGGCCTAAAATAAATAAAAATAGGCTCTAGGCAGTTTTAAATAGGTTACATGGGTACTCAGGCAGCATTGTTGTGGTCAGCGGAGGACGATTGCAAGGAGGGACCGCAGACAGGCTTACTAGGCCTAAAATAAATAAAAATAGGCTCTAGGCAGTTTTAAATAGGTTACATGGGTACTCAGGCAGCATTGTTGTGGTCAGCGGAGGAGGATTGCAAGGAGGGACCGCAGACAGGCTTACTAGGCCTAAAATAAATAAAAATAGGCTCTAGGCAGTTTTAAATAGGCTACATGGGTACTCAGGCAGCATTGTTGTGGTCAGCGGAGGAGGATTGCAAGGAGGGACCGCAGACAGGCTTACTAGGCCTAAAATATATAAAAATAGGCTCTAGGCAGTTTTAAATAGGTTACATGGGTACTCAGGCAGCATTGTTGTGGTCAGCGGAGGAGGATTGCAAGGAGGGACCGCAGACAGGCTTACTAGGCCTAATATAAATAAAAATAGGCTCTAGGCAGTTTTAAATAGGTTACATGGGTACTCAGGCAGCATTGTTGTGGTCAGCGGAGGAGGATTGCAAGGAGGGACCGCAGACAGGCTTACTAGGCCTAAAATAAATAAAGATAGGCTCTAGGCAGTTTTAAATAGGTTACATGGGTACTCAGGCAGCATTGTTGTGGTCAGCGGAGGAGGATTGCAAGGAGGGACCACAGACAGGCTTACTAGGCCTAAAATAAATAAAAATAGGCTCTAGGCAGTTTTAAATAGGTTACATGGGTACTCAGGCAGCATTGTTGTGGTCAGCGGAGGAGGATTGCAAGGAGGGACCGCAGACAGGCTTACTAGATCTAATATAAATAAAAATAGGCTCTAGGCAGTTTTAAATAGGTTACATGGGTACTCAGGCAGCATTGTTGTGGTCAGCGGAGGAGGATTGCAAGGAGGGACCGCAGACAGGCTTACTAGGCCTAAAATAAATAAAAATAGGCTCTAGGCAGTTTTAAATAGGTTACATGGGTACTCAGGCAGCATTGTTGTGGTCAGCGGAGGACGATTGCAAGGAGTGTCTGACACAGTTAGTACTCCCAAAAAATAACTAGATGTTAATGTCTCGCAAAACAACAAAACACAAAAAAAAAGGGTGGCATACTTTGGTACAGGGGTGGGCGCCTCTACTGAGTTTCAGACATAGTAATTTGGCACTACGTATTTACTGGTGTCAATATAGGACACTGACCCTGACTATTTTAACTAGCATCATACATGTCAACAAATTGGTATTGCAGTGCCAGGCATTGAAGGATGTCAGCGCATAGACTAAACATTGTTGGAGCTGTGAGAGATAATTTTGCACGTGGTAGAGCACAGTTTGAGCTGGGGGGGGAACTCTCTTCTGGCCGGTGGTACAGGCCCAGGGCCCCTCATGTTACAACGGTGTGTCTGACGTTGGTTGCGCGCCACCACCGCCAGAGACACTTTATTGTACTATGAGGGACCCAGTGGCAGTGCCGTCGACCAAAAGCGGGCACACCCACCTCTTCAGACAAACAGCACTCTAACGGGTGCTTGCGCCAAGTGGCGAGACCATGGCCCCGTGGGGGGAGTTTTCCCATTTAGGGAGGTGTAAACATGTCGTATGCTGGACAAACAGCTGCTGCAAAGTAAGAGATTGGAACACTCAGTAAGACCAGTCCACAAGCAAGACTTTTTTATAGGAAATCTAGGTGTCAGCCGGGAAAGGTGGGGCAAAATAATTTGAAATCCAGGAGTTGTTCATTTTAATGAAGGTAAGATCATCAACATTTTGGGTAGCCAAACGAGTCCTTTTTTCAGTTAATATTGAACCAGCAGCACTAAATACTCTTTCTGATAGCACACTAGCTGCTGGGCAAGCAAGCTCCTGCAATGCATATTCTGCCAATTCAGGCCAGGTGTCTAATTTGGATGCCCAGTAATCAAATGGGAATGACGGTTGAGGGAGAACATCGATAAGGGAGGAAAAATAGTTAGTAACCATACTGGACAAATGTTGTCTCCTGTCACTTTGAATAGATGCTGCAGTACCTGTCCTGTCTGCGGTCATTGCGAAATCACTCCACAACCTGGTCAGAAAACCCCTCTGTCCAACGCCACTTCTGATTTGTGCACCTCTAACACCTCTGCCCTGTAGCCCCCTGCAGCTCGTGTGAGAACCATCACCGGCGCTGTGTGCTGGGAATGCCTGAATCAAACGGTCTACAAGAGTTGCTTGTTTTAGTTGCTAATATTTGATCGAGGTTCTCATGTGTCATAATATTTTGCAATTTGCCTTTATAGCGAGGGTCAAGGATGCAGGCCAACCATTAATCGTCATCGGTCATCATTTTAATAATGCGTGGGTCCCTTTTGAGGATACGTAAGGCATAATCCGCCATGTGGGCCAAAGTTCCAGTTGTCAAATCTGCGGTTGTGCTTGGTTGAGGGGCAGTTACAGGCAAATCTACATCACTTATCTCCCTCAAAAAAGCAGAACCCGGCCTTGCAACGCCACTAATTTCTATTGGGCCAGGAGAAGCTTCCTCATTAAAAAAATACTCATCCCCATCATCCTCCTCGTCCTCCTCCTCCTCTTCGCCCGCTACCGCGTCCTCTACACAGCCCTGACCAGACAATGGTTGACTGTCATCAAGGCTTTCCTCTTCCTCGGCTGCAGATGCCTGCTCCTTTATGTGCGTCAAACTTTGCATCAGCAGACGCATTAGGGGGATGCTCATGCTTATTATGGCGTTGTCTGCACTAACCAGCCGTGTGCATTCCTCAAAATTCTGAAGGACTTGACACAGGTCTTATAGCTTTGACCACTGCACACCTGACAACTCCATGTCTGCCATCCAACTGCCTGCCCGTGTATGTGTATCCTCCCACAAAAACATAACAGCACGCCTCTGTTCGCACAGTCTCTGAAGCATGTGCAGTGTGGAGTTCCACCTTGTTGCAACGTCGATGATTAGGCGATGCTGGGGAAGGTTCAAAGACCGCTGATAGTTCTGCATACGGCTGGAGTGTACGGGCGAACGGCGGATATGCGAGCAAAGTCTGCGCACTTTGAGGAGCAGGTCGGGTAACCCCGGATAACTTTTCAGGAAGCACTGCACCACCAGGTTTAAGGTGTGAGCCAGGCAAATAATGTGTTTCAGTTGGGAAAGGGCTATGGCAGCCATGAAATTCCTTCCGTTATCACTCACTACCTTGCCTGCCTCAAGATGTACAGTGCCCAGCCATGACTGAGTTTCTTTCTGCAAGAACTCGGACAGAACTTCCGCGGTGTGTCTGTTGTCGCCCAAACAATTCATTGCCAATACAGCCTGCTGACGCTTGCCACTAGCTGTCCCATGGGACACCAGGTGTGCAACAGTGGCAGCTGCGGATGGAGTGGTTGTGCGACTGCGGTCTGTGGACGAGCTCTCGCTTCTGCAGGAGGACGAGGAGGAGGAGGAGGGGGGCGAATGCTCCATACACCTCATACACACACGGCTCTGCGCCATACACCTCGCACACACACGGCTCTGCTCCATACACCTCGCACACACACGGCTCCACTCCATACACCTCGTACACACATGGCTCTGCTACATCCACACTGTACACCTCCTGACCCCACACAAGGCATTACTTACCTTATCCTGTGGCTGCAGCACCATGTGGCAAGTTGGCAACCAGCACAGGCAGCTGAGTCCTGCAATCCACGGAGGTCCCGATCATGTGACCCCTGACTCCTCCCCACCTGTGACCTCATCAGAGGTCCTGTGCACAGAAAGCAGGCAGC
The DNA here is from genome assembly GCF_051348905.1 of Ranitomeya variabilis. Lineage (NCBI taxonomy): Eukaryota > Metazoa > Chordata > Amphibia > Anura > Dendrobatidae > Ranitomeya > Ranitomeya variabilis. The sequence continues at coordinate 348,150,628 of NC_135235.1, forward strand.
CATACAGAAGGGTAAGGGCCCGGGGCATGGCTTAACACAAGGGGGCGTGTCGGTCCTGCTGTCTGCGGGATCAGAGCATCCCGTGCTGGACAGCAGGGCAAAGGCTCAAAACCGGGACAGTCCCGCACAATGAGGGATGGTTGGGAGCTATGGAATTCCACCTTGCTTTGCCTCTCACTTTTAGGATATGGTTCTGATGTGCGTACCAGCATCTGACTACCATGCGGTCAGGCTGATCCATTCTTTTCACATGGCACAACCTGATAAATCTGGTTCTGAGTTTCCGGAGGTCCCTCGTAGAAGGAGGGTACTGTCATGGGTTTACAGTGACAGAGTGGAGCCAGAAGACTGCAGCATCTGATTTCTGCTACTGCTGAACTGAGTAGAAGCACTTCACCTTCATATTAGATGGTGTAAATTTATTTAGGCAGTGCAGGGGTTATTGTGCTCAGTGTAGAGCTCCTGGAGCATTAAGGCTTTCAGATGTACACTGTTATCCACTACGTCTCCTATATAAACTGGGTACTGGCTAGCACTTATTGTGAGAGCTAGCTTATGCTGCATGGATGGAGGTTGTTGTTGGAGGTGTTTTGTGGATTTTTCTGTGATTGTTGCTAAGTCTTGAGTGTGTGATAATTCTCTTTCTTCTCTTAGTTTGGTTTAACCCCATCCTCCACTCTCCGATGCATTGCCATACCTCCCAACCATCCCGGATCCCGTGGGACTGTCCTGATTTTGACAGTCAGCCCCGGGATCCTGGACGGGACATTAGTTGTCCCGCACTACGTGCCTAGGGCGGGGACAATGCAGTAGGGGGCGGCACCTGAATAAGGTTTGTGGCTGTTTTTTTTTTTTTTTATAAAAGCTGGGTCTCACCTCCCGACCGACCCCGCCCCCCCCCCCCGCCCCCTGTGCGGCGCTGCCACTCTGAGGGAGAGAGCCAGCAGCAATCAAGATGAAAGGTCAGCGACTCAGCATACCTCCTTGTGCACGGAGCTCTGGCTTCTCCTGCTCTTATCTGCTATCCCGGCAGAGAAGGAGAGACGTGGGAGGTGCAGGGACAGTGCAGAGCTGTGAGCAGGAGAAACTGAAGAGCTGCACATGGACATCAGCCGCCCCTGCACCACAGAGGAGATTGTGTGATGTGTGTGTGTGTGAGCTGTGTGATGCTGCATGTGTGTGTGTATGAGGTATCTGGTGTGTATGTGATGGCTGCGTGTGTGTGTGATGGCTGCGTGTGTATGTGTGATGGCTGCGTGTGTCTGTGATGGCTGCGTGTGTCTGTGATGGCTGCGTGTGTCTGTGATGGCTGTGTGTGTCTGATGGCTGCGTGTGTGTGTGATGGCTGCGTGTCTGTGTGATGGCTGCATGTGTGTGATGGCTGCGTGTGTGTGATGGCTGCGTGTGTGTGTGATGGCTGCGTGTGTTTGTGTGATGGCTGCGTGTGTGTCTGTGATGGCTGCGTGTGTGTCTGTGATGGCTGCGTGTCTGTGTGATGGCTGCGTGTGTGTGTGATGGCTGCATGTGTGTGTGATGGCTGCGTGTGTGTGTGATGGCTGTGTGTGTGTCTGTGATGGCTGCGTGTGTGTGTGATGGCTGCGTGTGTCTGTGATGGCTGCATGTGTGATGCATTTGTGTCAGAGCTGCGTGTGTGTGATGCTGTGTGTGTGATGGCTGCGTGTGTGTGATGCATTTGTGTCAAAGCTGCATGTGTTTGTGAGCTGCGTTTGTGATGCTGTGTGTGTTTGCTGCGTGTGTGTGAGCTGTGTGTGAGCTGCGTGCCTGTATGTCATTATGCAGTGGGGTTGTGTGTGTGTCATTATACAGTGGGGCTGTACGTGTGTGTCATTTTACAGTGGCGCTGTGTGTGTGTGTGTCATACAGTAGGGCTATGCGTATGTGTCATTATGCAGTGGGGCTGAGCGTGTGTGTCATTATACAGTGGCACTGTGCGTGTGTGTGTCATACAGTAGGGCTGTGTGTATGTGTCATTATACAGTGGGGCTGAGCGTGTGCCTGTCATTATACAGAGTGGCTGTGTGTGTATTATACAGTGGGGCTGTGCGTGTGTGAATGTCATTATACAACGGGGCTGTGCATGTGCGTCATTAATCAGCGGGGCTGTGCGTGCGTTACCCCGCCGTACTTATTTAGTTCTTCTTTATTTCTTTTTCCCTGCAGCCTTCACCTGTCTCGGCTCCCCAGCCTCTCCGGTCTGACGTCCGTCTTCCTGGTCCTGAGGTTCGGTCCTGCCTTCCTGGTTTTCCTTTTTTGTTCTCCACCCTCCTTCGGCATTTTCCCCTCTGTTCTTGTTTCCTCTCTCTCTAGAGCCGCCCCTCTTGGTACGGCTACTGCGGTTTTGGCTCCTCTGGGCTTGCCCCTGATGGTCCCTGTATAGGGGTTGGGTCCATAAGGTCAGCTCGCCCAGGAGTAGGTCTTTTCCGCGGTCCAGAGGGTCCACTCTCTTCCCTACACGTTTGCGCTACAGTAAAGGAAAATCGGGAAGGCAGGACCGAACCTCAGGACTAGGAAGACGGACGTCAGACCGGAGAGGCTGGGGAGCCGAGACAGGTGAAGGCTGCAGGGAAAAAGAAATAAAGAAGAACAAAATAAGTATGGCGGGGTAACTGAAAAAAAGCAACAAACACAGGGGCAAAGCAGGCAGGACAAGGACAATAGGCTCAGACTACGCAGTACACAAAAGACAGAGCACAGGTAGAGCGAACTGGCCAGATGCACAAGCGGAGGCTATATGACAATCAGGCATCGCAAAGCAGGAAGGTCAGCCTCTTATAGGAGAATTCTTACCCGGATTGGCTGTCACTGGAGAGCTCCGGGGAAGAAGGAATAGCAGAGGAACGCATGCGTCCTTTGATGATTCCAGAGCGCCTGCGTAAACACCGGATGCCCCTAACAGAGCAAGATACCGGAAGTGAAGAGACGATCTGAGGACGAGCGCACTGTGACGTGGAAGAGGAGCGGCGGGGACTCGCAGCGGCAGGAGGATGGGACATTGCACCGGAAGAGAAGCTGGTGCGCTGGAACCTGGAGGAGGAGCGGCGGCGGCACGCAGTGACAGGAGCGGTAACAGGGGCTGTGCATGTGTGCCTTTCATTATACCGTGGGGCTGTGCGTGTGTGCCTGTCATTATACAGTGGGGCTGTGCGTGTGTGCCTGTCATTATACAGTGGGGCTGTGTGTGTGTGCCTGTCATTATACAGTGGGGCTGTGCGTGTGTGTCACTATACAGTGGGGTCTGTGCGTGTGTGCCTGTCATTATACAGTGGGGCTGTGCGTTTGTGCCTGTCATTATACAGTGGGGCTGTGCGTTCGTGCCTGTCATTATATAGTGGGGCTGTGCGTGTGTGCCTGTCATTATACAGTGGGGCTGTGCGTGTGTGTGTAATTATGCAGTGGGGCTGTGCGTGTGTCTGTCATTGTACAGTGGGGCTGTGCATGTGTGTGTGTGTGTGTCATTGGTGCATTCACTCTGTGTCATTCTATGTGACTGCAGACTTGTGCATCTCACATTGCTCGCAGAGCTGTGGTTATTTGGCGAGTGTCTGGCTGCAAGTTTGTGATTTGCATACATGCAGTCACATGCCGACTAGACTTGCATGGCGAATGCAAATGTATTGAACAAGGCCCAAAACAGTCTAGTCGAAATGTGGCTGGGAATATAAATATTGCATGCTTGTGGTCACAAGACCACCTGTTGCCGGCACCAGAGAATCTTCACAGCGCACAGTGCGCACGATATGAGGATTCACACATAGTGACTGTAGACATGTAGCATAAGATCCGACAACCCCTTTAAGGATGAGCCAATACAGTATGGAGCATCATATGTGGTCATTATACAGTATTGAGCACTGTGTGGTCATTATACAGTATGGAGCACTGTGTGGCCATTATACAGCATGGAGCACTGTGTGGCCATTATACAGTATGGAGCATCATATGCGGACATTATACAGTATGGAGCATCATGTGCGATCATTATACAGTACTAGATTGTGGCCCGATTCTAATGCATCGGGTATTCTAGAATATGCATGTCCCCGTAGTATATGGACAATGATGATTCCAGAATTCGCGGCAGACTGTGCCCGTCGCTGATTGGTCGAGGCAACCTTTATGACATCATCGTCGCCATGCTGTGCCCGTCGCTGATTGGTCGAGGCCTGGCGGCCTCGACCAATCAGAGACGCGGGATTTCCAGGACAGACAGACAGACAGACAGACAGATGGAAAAACCCTTAGACAATTATATATATATATATATATATATATATATATATATATATATATATATATATATATATATATAGTATATACAGGAGCCTCCCCTGCTCAGATATATACATAGGTGTGTATATATATGGTGGCCCGATTCTAATGCATCGGGTATTCTAGAATATGCATGTCCACGTAGTATATTGCACAGCCCGCGTAGTATATTGCCCAGCCACGTAGTATATTGCACAGTGACGTAGTATATTGCCCAGTGACATAGTATATTGCCCAGTTACGTAGTATATTGCCCAGTTACCTAGTATATTGCCCAGCCACGTAATATATTGCACAGTGACATAGTATATTGCCCAGTGACATAGTATATTGCCCAGTTACGTAATATATTGCACAGTGACGTAGTATATTGCCCAGCCACATAGTATATTGCACAGTGACGTTGTATACAGCACAGAGCCATGTAGTATATTGCACAGCGACGTAGTATACAGCACAGAGCCACGTAGTATATTGCCCAGCCAAGTAGTATACAGCACAGCCCACGCAGTATATTGCCGAGCCACGTAGTATATTGCCCAGCTACGTAGTATATTGCCCAGTTACGTAGTATATTGCCCAGCCACGTAGTATATTGCACAGTGACGTAGTATACAGCACAGAGCCACGTAGTATATTGCACAGCGACGTAGTATACAGCACAGAGCCACGTAGTATATTGCCCAGCCACGTAGTATACAGCACAGCCCACGTAGTATATTGCCCAGCCACGTAGTATATTGCCCAGCTACGTAGTATATTGCCCAGTTACGTAGTATATTGCCCAGTCACGTAGTATATTGCACAGCCACGTAGTATATTGCACAGTGACGTAGTATACAGCAGAGCCACGTAGTATATTGCACAGCGACGTAGTATACAGCACAGCCCACGTAGTATATTGCCCAGCCACGTAGTATATTGCCCAGCCACGTAGTATATTGCCCAGTCACGTAGTAAATTGCCCATTCACATAGTATATTGCCCAGCCATGTATGTCACAGGTTAAAAAATAAAAAATAAACATATACTCACCTTCCTGAGGGCCCCTTGTAGTTCTGTCGCCTGTGTTCGGTGCAGGCGGCAGCTTCCGGTCCCAGGGTGTGATGACGTCGCGGTCACATGACCATAACGTCATGGCAGGTCCTTCTCGCGCAGGCGTGCAGGACTTGTGATGACGTCACGGTCACATGACCGTGACGTCATGGCAGGTCCTTCTCGCAGACCATCCTTGCCAACGGAACCTGCCGCTTGCATGGACCGGTCACCAGAGCGTCGCGAGGAGCGGAAAAGGCGGCGGAAGGTGGGTATATAATGATTTTTTATTTTTTTTATTATTTTTAACATTAGATGCATAGGCAGCATCAATAGTAAAAACTTGTTCACACAGGGTTAATTGCGGCGGTAACGGAGTGAGTTACCTGCGGCATAACGCAATCCGTTACCGCTGGCATTAACCCTGTGTGAGCGGTGACTGCAGGGAGTTTGGAGCGGGCGCCGGGCACTGACTGCAGGGGAGTAGGGAGGGACTAATCGGATTGTGGCCGTCACTGATTGGTCGTGGCAGCCATGACAGGCAGATGGCGTGACCAATCAGCGACGCGGGATTTCTGGGACAGACAGACAGACGGAAGTGACCCTTAGACAATTTTATAGTAGATGACCAGTATTCAATGAGCACCCCCTAGTGGTCACTGAAAGTTCTAGAATATGCATGTCCCCGTAGTATATGGACAATGATGATTCCAGAATTAGCGGCAGACTGTGCCCGTCGCTGATTGGTCGAGGCAACCTTTATGACATCATCGTCGCCATGGCAACCATTATGACATCTACGTCGATACTGTGCCCGTCGCTGATTGGTCGAGGCCTGGCGGCCTCGACCAATCAGAGACGCGGGATTTCCAGGACAGACAGACAGACAGACAGACAGACGGAAAAACCCTTAGACAATTATATATATAGATGGAGCATCATGTGTGTTCATTATACAGTATGGAGCATCATGTGCGGTCATTATACAGTATGGAGCATCATGTTCATCCAATATACAGTATGGAGCATCATGTGTGGTCATTATACAGTATGGAGCATCATGTTCATCCAATATACAGTATGGAGCATCATGTGTGGTCATTATACAGTATGGAGCATCATGTGTGGCCATTATACAGTATGGGGCTGTCACGGGGAGACAAGGAGGGCGAGAGCTAATAACCCGGGCCCCTGCAATTTCCCTCAGACTAGGGAAACCCTGTCTGACCCTCTACCTGAAGTTTACACTGAAGGTGTGCATGTCCAGGCCTCCACCCTCACCCTGACTCCTGATTCAGCCCTAGACTGAACACCACCGCCCACCACATAGTGAATGCAATAGACCAATACCCACAGTTATAACAAACAAGGATAAAGGAAAATATACACCACGCCACAGTCAATCAGGAATACACTATAAATGTGCAGGGCAAAATAAATACAAATATAGGAAGGAGTAAATAAGACAAAGGAAAATACACCACCAGCAACGATTCTCCAACAACCAGCTCTCCACTCCGGACCGAGATAACTACGGATAAGAAAGAAGCTATAATCGGCGACGCCCAAAGATCAGGAGAACCATTTAAAGGAAATGGGCATGGCCCAGCTTCCAATCCGAGGATCAGATAAATTAACCCCGGAGCAGCCAGACGAAAACTAGCCAACGCCAATGAGCAAACAGTGGTCAAACGCGGAATTACCGCTGTCTGTCAGACGACCTGGTCTGAACAGTGTCCGACATGACAGGGGCACTGTGTGGCCATATTTTTTGTTTATAATTATTGTATATGAAACAGTGTGATCAGCAGTGCTAAATGGCTGTGGTTGGGATGTGGATATGGGTGTGACTAATTATGAATGGGTGTGGTCAGAGGCGTGGCCTAAAATTTGCCGCGGCGCGCTTTGCCCCTCTTTCCCATCTTCAAAAGTTGGGAGGTGTGTGCATTTCTCTGTTGCATATGTTAGCATATTCGTATGTTTGGTATTTTTCATTACCCCTGTTCATATTATTAGTCTGGTGTATTACGGTACACTAATACTCCTCTCTTCCCTGTCTATAGGATGGGTACAGACTGACTGCGGATTCAGGAGCTAAGGCAAGCAGGGGCACGCCTATAATGAGGCAAGTTACATAGTTACATAGTTACATAGTTATTAAGGTTGAAGGAAGACTTTAAGTCCATCTAGTTCAACCCATAGCCTAGCATGCCCTAACATGTTGATCCAGGGGAAGGCAAAAAAAACCCATGTGGTAAGAGTAAGCTCCATCATGGGGAAAAAAATTCCTTCCCGACCCCACATACGGCAATCAGACTAGTTCCCTGGATCAACGCCTTATCAAGGAATCTAATATATATACCCTGTAATATTATACTTTTCCAGAAAGGTATCCAGTCCCCTCTTAAATTGAAGCAATGAGTCACTCATTACAACATCATACGGCAGAGAGTTCCATAGTCTCACTGCTCTTACAGTAAAGAATCCGCGTCTGTTATTATGCTTAAACCTTTTTTCCTCCAGACGTAGAGGATGCCCCCTTGTCCCTGTCACCGGTCTATGATTAAAAAGATCAGCAGAAAGGTCTTTGTACTGTCCCCTCATATATTTATACATTAACATAAGATCACCCCTTAGTCTTCGTTTTTCCAAACTAAATAGCCCCAAGTGTAATAACCTATCTTGGTATTGCCGACCCCCCAGTCCTCTAATAACCTTGGTTGCTCTTCTCTGCACCCGCTCCAGTTCAGCTATGTCTTTCTTATACACCGGAGACCAGAACTGTGCACAGTATTCTAAGTGTGGTCGCACTAGTGACTTGTATAGAGGTAAAATTATGTTCTCCTCATGAGCATCTATGCCTCTTTTAATGCATCCCATTATTTTATTTGCCTTTGTAGCAGCTGCCTGACACTGGCCACTGAATATGAGTTTGTCATCCACCCATACACCCAGGTCTTTTTCATTGACGTTTTTGCCCAGAGTTTTAGAATTAAGCACACAGTTATACATCTTATTACTTCTACCCAAGTGCATGACCTTACATTTATCCCCATTAAAGCTCATTTGCCATTTATCAGCCCAAGCTTCTAGTTTACATAAGTCAGCCTGTAATATAAAATTGTCCTCCCCTGTATTGATTACCCTGCAGAGTTTAGTGTCATCTGCAAATATTGAAATTCTACTCTGAATGCCCCCTACAAGGTCATTAATAAATATGTTAAAAAGAAGAGGGCCCAATACTGACCCCTGTGGTACCCCACTACTAACCGTCACCCAGTCCGAGTGTGCTCCATTAATAACCACCCTTTGTTTCCTATCCCTGAGCCAACTCTGAACCCACTTGCACATATTTTCCCCTATCCCCATTATTCTCATTTTATGTATCAACCTTTTGTGTGGCACCATATTAAAAGCTTTTGAAAAGTCCATATACACTACATCTACTGGGTTCCCTTGGTCCAGACCGGAACTTACCTCTTCATAGAAGCTGATCAAATTAGTCTGACATGATCACTTTACCTCAGGTGGCACTGAGTTCCCGAAGACAGGGGGTAGCCGCCCCCCACAGTCAGATCACGTGGTGCCGACGCGTCTCACAACATATAGAAGTTAGCAGGGAAAGTGCACATCCTGGGTGCTGCAGAACCTACTCTGGCACCTCTTTATGGCTGTGCACATGTCTACTTTTTTTACATGCGCAGTGCCGACTCCTCTTCCCTTTCGCCTCCTCCGTACTCCTACAAAAAGCGGAGGACCGAGCTTCCTCTTTGACACCCAACACTTCCCTACTGCTGGATGCGGGAGCCTAGTTGGCCAAAGGACCTTTGATGATGTCAGGATCAAGTGATTCTATGAGAGGAGCATCAGTAGAAACCAACCACCAGCGCTAAGGACCCAACTCCAAGAAACTTAATTGACAAGAGTATACTTATTTTAACAATAGTACTTTATTTGTAATGGTAATAACACATTTATTTGTGCACATGCTGGGAAAATATATAAAAGCATATAAAAACAAGAGAAAAAATCACCAATTATATATATACAGTGGGGCAAAAAAGTATTGAGTCAGTCAGCAATAGTGCAAGTTCCACCACTTAAAAAGATGAGAGGCGTCTGTAATTTACATCATAGGTAGACCTCAACTATGGGAGACAAACTGAGCAAAAAAATCCAGAAAATCACATTGTCTGTTTTTTTATCATTTTATTTGCATTTTATGGTGGAAAATAAGTATTTGGTCAGAAACAAACAATCAAGATGTCTGGCTCTCACAGACCTGTAACTTCTTCTTTAAGAGTCTCCTCTTTCCTCCACTCATTACCTGTAGTAATGGCACCTGTTTAAACTTGTTATCAGTATAAAAAGACACCTGTGCACACCCTCAAACAGTCTGACTCCAAACTCCACTATGGTGAAGACCAAAGAGCTGTCAAAGGACACCAGAAACAAAATTGTAGCCCTGCACCAGGCTGGGAAGACTGAATCTGCAATAGCCAACCAGCTTGGAGTGAAGAAATCAACAGTGGGAGCAATAATTAGAAAATGGAAGACATACAAGACCACTGATAATCTCCCTCGATCTGGGGCTCCACGCAAAATCCCACCCCGTGGGGTCAGAATGATCACAAGAACGGTGAGCAAAAATCCCAGAACCACGCGGGGGGACCTAGTGAATGAACTGCAGAGAGCTGGGACCAATGTAACAAGGCCTACCATAAGTAACACACTACGCCACCATGGACTCAGATCCTGCAGTGCCAGACGTGTCCCACTGCTTAAGCCAGTACATGTCCGGGCCCGTCTGAAGTTTGCTAGAGAGCATTTGGATGATCCAGAGGAGTTTTGGGAGAATGTCCTATGGTCTGATGAAACCAAACTGGAACTATTTGGTAGAAACACAACTTGTCGTGTTTGGAGGAAAAAGAATACTGACTTGCATCCATCAAACACCATACCTACTGTAAAGCATGGTGGTGGAAACATCATGCTTTGGGGCTGTTTCTCTGCAAAGGGGCCAGGACGACTGATCCGGGTACATGAAAGAATGAATGGGGCCATGTATCGTGAGATTTTGAGTGCAAACCTCCTTTCATCAGCAAGGGCATTGAAGTTGAAACGTGGCTGGGTCTTTCAACATGACAATGATCCAAAGCACACCGCCAGGGCAACGAAGGAGTGGCTTCGTAAGAAGCATTTCAAGGTCCTGGAGTGGCCTAGCCAGTCTCCAGATCTCAACCCTATAGAAAACCTTTGGAGGGAGTTGAAAGTCCGTGTTGCCAAGCGAAAAGCCAAAAACATCACTGCTCTAGAGGAGATCTGCATGGAGGAATGGGCCAAAATACCAACAACAGTGTGTGGCAACCTTGTGAAGACTTACAGAAAACGTTTGACCTCTCATTGCCAACAAAGGATATATTACAAAGTATTGAGATGAAATTTTGTTTCTGACCAAATACTTATTTTCCACCATAAAATGCAAATAAAATGATAAAAAAACAGACAATGTGATTTTCTGGATTTTTTTTTCTCAGTTTGTCTCCCATAGTTGAGGTCTACCTATGATGTAAATTACAGACGCCTCTCATCTTTTTAAGTGGTGGAACTTGCACTATTGCTGACTGACTAAATACTTTTTTGCCCCACTGTATATATATATATATATATATATATATATATATATATATATATATATATATACCGTATTTTTTGGCATATAAGACGCACTTTTTCCCCCCAAAAAAAGGGGGGAAAATGGGGGGTGCGTCTTATATGCGCAATGCAGGCTTACCGTGGACCGTGGCGGCAGAGGTGCGGCGGCAGAGGTGCGGTGGCAGAGGTGCGGCGGCAGAGGTGTGGGGGTGGAGATGAGGAGGCGCAGTGAGCGGGGTCCCTTTCCCCGGTGAGTTGATGCTGCAGCCCCGGTAATGCACAGAGCCGGGTGAATCCTGTTGTTATCGGTGCGCGCGGCCATCTTCCTGAGGCCGCGCGTTCGCAGATGGAGCTCTAGTGCCCGGGGCTTTAGGAAAATGGCCGCGAGATGCCGCGCGTGCGCAGATGGGGATCGCGGCGGCCATTTTCCTGAAGCCCCGGGCACTAGAGCTCCATCTGCGAACGCGCGGCCTCAGGAAGATGGCCACGCCCACCGATATCAACAGGATTCACCCGGCTCTGTGCATTACCGGGGCTGCAGCATCAACTCACCGGGGAAAGGGACCCCGCTCACTGCGCCTCCTCATCTCCACCGCCACGGTCCACGGTAAGCATTACCGGCTGCTGCATCACCTCACCGGGACTTTGGACTCTGTATCCTGTATCCTTTTGCTTCCCAGGATGGGTGCAGCAAGGTTCAGGAAGGATCTCGTGGGCACATGGACTGGAGATGATGGAGGTAGTGGTGTACATTGTGAAGCGAGTATTCCACAGGCGCTCATATGTCTGAGTCCTTGCCGCTTCCCGGCGCTCAGACATCTGAGCTCCTGTGGAATACTCGCTTCACAATGTACACCACTACCTCCATCATCTCCAGTCCATGTGCCCACGAGATCCTTCCATCACCTCACCGGGGAAAGGGACCCCTCTCACGCCATACCTCTCACTGTGCTTCCTCATCCCAGCACCTCTGTCGGTAACCACTGCTGCCACCCTCCCATGGACACCAGGCCGTGGCGTCGCCCACCTAAGCAGGAAGGGACCCTGCTCAGGTGCACGCCGTACCGCATCACCCCACCTCTGCCGCCACCATGCCTCCTGTGACCCTGCTCTGCCACCACCAGCCCTCAGGTAAGATACTGTAAATTCGGACAATAAGACGGACCCCCATCTTATAAAAAATCTTTTTTTCTGCAATTTTCACCCCAAATTTGGGGTGCGTCTTATGGTCCGGTGCGTCTTATATGCCGCGAAATACGGTATATATATATATATATATAACAACCTGTATAGGTATAAGGTGCACCAATAAGGAAGGGTTAATCGCAGGACTCTTTTTTTACAAATCAATTAAAAATAATAAAAAAACGTAAAAACGTAGTGAATATCAAGTGCTAAACGGATGATAAAATAATATAAAGTGTGCAATAACACCAATTTAGGGGTTAAATAAGATGACCCATAGTGTAACCAGATTATATGGCCAAAACGCCATACAAAAAAGTGCAATGTGCAATCATATGAAAAGGTAAACTAACTGCAAGCTAGTGCAAAGGACAATGATTTGTAAAGGAGTTCCTGTACCTTAATGGCGACACCGAATCCAAGCAATGCGCACCCCGACACGTGTTTCGGATATAAAATCCTTCGTCAGGGGACGGAGCATCAGGCAGTGGGCTGTGCTTGGTGATGTGTATTGACGGCACAGGCACATGCATAGAAAGGCAACTACATACAAAGCCTGTGTGGTGCCCGGCTGTGTGCTGAGCCCGTCAGCAGAGCGCTGTGTGCAGAGCCTGTCAGCAGAGCCTGTGTTCAAAGCCCGTCAGCAGAGCCTGTGTGAAAAGCCCGTCAGCAGAGATCTGTGTGCAGAGCCCATCAGCAGAGCGCTGTGTGCAGAGCCCGTCAGCAGTGCCTGTGTGCAAAGCCCGTCAGCAGAGCGCTGTGTGCAGAGCCCATCAGAAGAGCCTGTGTGCAAAGCCCGTCAGCAGAGCCTGTGTGCAAAGCCCATCAGCAGAACGGTGTGCAGAGCCCATCAGCAGAGCGCTGTGTGCAAAGCCCATCAGTAGAGCGCTATATGCAAGCTCATCAGCAGAGCACTGTCTGCAGAGCCCATCAGCAGAGCGCTATGTGCAAAGCTCATCAGCAGAGCACTATGTGCAAGCTCATCAGCAGAGCGCTGTGTGCAGAGCCCATCAGCAGAGCACTGTGTGCAGAACCAGGCGTGTGTTAGCAGACTGCAGCAGAGCGTTGTGTGCAGAGCCGGGCATGTGTCAGCATACTGCAGCGAGCGCTGTGTGCAGAGCCCTGCGTTTGTCAGCAGACTGTAGCAGAGCACTGTGTGCAGAGCACGGCGTGTGTCAGCAAACTGCAGCAGAGCACTGTGTGCAGAGTCCGTCAGCAGAGCGCTGTGTGCAGAGCACGCCAGCAGAGCGCTGTGTGCAAAGCCCATCAGCACAGCGCTATGTGCAAGCTCATCAACAGATCTCAGTGTGCAGTGCCCATCAGCAGAGCGCTGTGTGCAGAGCCCATCAGCAGAGCACTGTGTGCAGAGCCCGGCGTGTGTCAGCAGACTGCAGCAGAGCTTTGTGTGCAGAGCCCGGCATGTGTCAGCATACTGCAACCGAGCGCTGTGTGCAGAGCCCGGGGTGTGTCAGCAGACTGCAGCAGAGCGCTGTGTGCAGAACCCGGCATGTGTCAGCAGACTGCAGCAGAGCACTGTGTGCAGAGCTCAGCGTGTGTCAGCAGTATGCAGCAGAGCACTGTGTGCAGAGCCTAGCGTGTATCAGCTGGCTGCAGCAGAGCGCTGTGTGCAGAGCAGGGTGTGTGTCAGCAGGCTGCAGCAGAGTGCTGTGTGCAGAGCCCAGCGTGGGTCAGCTGGGTGCAGCAGAGCGCTGTGTGCAGAGCCCGGCGTGTGTCAGCAGACTGCAGCAGAGCCTGTGTGCAAAGCCCGTCAGCAGAGCCTGTGTGCAAAGCCCGTCAGTAGAGGGCTGTGTGCAGAGCCCGTCAGCAGAGAGCTGTGTGCAAAGCCCATCAGCAGAGCGCTATGTGCAAGCTCATCTGCAGAACGCTGTGTGCAGAGCCCGTCCGCAGAGCGCTGTGTGCAGAGCCAGTCAGCAGAGCGCTGTGTGCAAAGCCCATCAGCAGAGTGCTATGTGCCAGAGCCCATCAGCAGACTGCAGCAGAGCGTTGTGTGCAGAGCCCGGCATGTGTCAGCATACTGCAGCCGAGCGCTGTGTGCAGAGCCCTGCATGTGTCAGCATACTGCAGCAGAGCACTATGTGCAGAGCCCGGCATGTGTCAGCAGACTGCAGCAGAGCACTGTGTGCAGAGCCCAGCGTGTGTCAGCAGTATGCAGCAGAACACTGTGTGCAGAGCCTAGCCTGTATCAGCTGGCTGCAGCAGAGCGCTGTGTGCAGAGCAGGGTGTGTGTCAGCAGGCTGCAGCAGAGTGCTGTGTGCAGAGCCCAGCATGGGTCAGCTGGGTGCAGCAGAGCGCTGTGTGCAGAGCCCGGCGTGTGTCAGCAGACTGCAGCAGAGCGTTGTGTGTAGAGCCCGGCATGTGTCAGTATACTGCAGCCGAGCGTTGTGTGCAGAGCCCGGCGTGTGTCAGCAGACTGCAGCAGAGCGCTGTGTGCAGAACCCGGCATGTGTCAGCAGACTGCAGCAGAGCACTGTGTGCAGAGCCCAGCGTGTGTCAGCAGTATGCAGCAGAACACTGTGTGCAGAGCCTAGCCTGTATCAGCTGGCTGCAGCAGAGCGCTGTGTGCAGAGCAGGGTGTGTGTCAGCAGGCTGCAGCAGAGTGCTGTGTGCAGAGCCCAGCATGGGTCAGCTGGGTGCAGCAGAGCGCTGTGTGCAGAGCCTGGCGTGTGTCAGCAGACTGCAGCAGAGCCTGTGTGCAAAGCCCGTCAGCAGAGCCTGTGTGCAAAGCCCGTCAGTAGAGGGCTGTGTGCAGAGCCCGTCAGCAGAGAGCTGTGTGCAAAGCCCATCAGCAGAGCGCTATGTGCAAGCTCATCTGCAGAACACTGTGTGCAGAACCCGTCCACAGAGCGCTGTGTGCAGAGCCAGTCAGCAGAGCGCGGTGTGCAAAGCCCATCAGCAGAGCGCTATGTGCAGAGCCCATCAGCAGAGCACGATGTGCAGAACCCATCAGCAGAGCACTGTGTGCAGAGCGCGGCGTGTCAGCAGACTGCAGCAGAGCGTTGTCTGCAGAGCCCGGCATGTGTCAGCATACTGCAGCCGAGCGCTGTGTGCAGAGCCCTGCATGTGTCAGCATACTGCAGCAGAGCACTATGTGCAGAGCCCGGCATGTGTCAGCAGACTGCAGCAGAGCACTGTGTACAGAGCCCGGCGTGTGTCAGCAGGATGCAGCAGAGCGCTGTGTGCAGAGCCCGACGTGTGTCAGCTGGCTGCAGCAGAGCATTGTGTGCAGAGCCCGGTGTGTGTCAGCAGACTGCAGCAGAGCGCTGTGTGCAGAGCCCGGCGTGTGTTAGCTGACTGCAGCAGAGCACTGTGTGCAGAGCGCTGTGTGCAGAACCCGCCAGCAGAGCGCTGTGTGCAAAGCCCATCAGCACAGCGCTATGTGCAACCTCATCAGCAGAGAGCTATGTGCAGAGCCCGTCAGCAGAGCACTGTGCGCAGAGCCCATCAGCAGAGCACTGTGTGCAGAGCCCGGCGCGTGTCAGCAGACTGCAGCAGAGCGTTGTGTGCAGAGCCCGGCATGTGTCAGCTGGCTGCAGCAGAGTGCTGTGTGAAGAGCCTGGAGTGTGTAAGCTGGTGCAGCAGAGCACTGTGTGCAGAGCCTTACGTGTGTTAGCAGACTGCAGCAGAGTGCTGTGTGAAGAGCCTGGAGTGTGTAAGCTGGCTGCAGCAGAGCGCTGTGTGCAGAGCCCAGTGTGGGTCAGCAGACTGCAGCAGAGCGCTGTGTGCAGAGCCCGGCGTGTGTTAGCAGACTGCAGCAGAGTGCTGTGTGAAGAGCCTGGAGTGTGTCAGCTGGCTGCAGCAGAGCGCTGTGTGCAGAGCCCAGCATGTGTTAGTGCAGCGCCCCAGAGTCCTGGTCGTGCAGTATTGTTGCTCTGCCGCTAAAGGGAGTGATGGTACGTCCGATTGTACTTAAAGAGTTCACCTGACCAGGTATCACAGTCACACATTACACTTCACACTCTGGCCACCAGGGGGAGCAAAAGGTTCTATGTATTAGGCCACTCCTCACACTCTGGTAAAACTGGGGGTTGGATAGGAAGTTAGAGAGAAGCTGACTGGGTTTTGCCCAGGTAACATCTAGTGAGAGGAGAGCGTTACTTGGGAAGATTCAGGGGGGTCCTTGTCAGGGGTGGGATCCTGACAGTGGCCTAGCAAAGAACAGATCGCTACGGAGCTGTGCCTGCACCTCATTGCGGCGGCATCTTAAGAAAGGACACGAAGCGAAGTACATTGTGGAGAAGTGAGAAACGAGATCACAGCACAAAGGCGATAGAACCAGAAGGAGTCATGCCCCGAGATCGGCAACATCCTTCTGAGGCGCGTAGCCGGCGGCCGGAACGCCGAGGAAGTAATAGACTCTATGCATTACTTTGAACTACGGCAGGGCAGTTAGCTTTAGGTTGGCTGTCTCACCTTTTACACCTAATGAAGACAACGGAGGCAATTGTGGGAGAGGGGCGTCTCTAAGGTCCCTATAAAATAACTCCAGGCCTACCCCGTCATACAGGTGCGTCCTATCCATATCATCTGGGGGACGGACTGGGTCGGGCCACCGTGACATTCCCGGAACCGAGAGACCCGGTACCGAGTACCCCGCTGCCCTGCGTTTAGGGGCCGCTCCAAACTTGGCGTCATGAACAGGATCTACTTAAGCCTGAAGAATCAGGTCATGTGTGCCTTGGAACTGTGATTGAATTATGCTTGAATCGAGATTTATTGCAAAGACTGTGTATTGCTATTTGCCGCCAAAAGTTCCCGCCAAAACCGCCGCCATTACAGCGCAACGCGGAGCGCAGAGAAAGAAGAAGGGCGTAGATTTGTGGGCGTGGACAAACTGAAGAGCACGAAGACAATGGCCGCCCAGTCTAAATATTTCTGTATCCTGAGGACATGTCCGTCAGCTGCCGAGGTCCGCCTCCTGATTCTCTATGGTGGGCGGAGTCCGAAGAAACGAAACTATGACTCAGAAGTAGGGTTGAGCGACTTTCATTTTTTAAAGATCGAGTCGGGTTTTGTGAAACCCGACTTTGTCCAGAGTCGAGTCGAGTGCAGTCGGCCGATTATCACTAAAAGTCGGGGATCGACCGAAACACGAAACCCAATGCAAGTCAATGGGGAAGCATAGTCGGCAGTGAGTGGAGGCCAGGAAAACACCTACAGTGCCCATTTTAATGCCAAAAACATCCATTCTTGTTTCTGAAGCTTGTCAATCTTAATTAACTTTATAATAATAGTTGTTCAATGGAACTTGGGGGTCATTTGGCAAAAGTTGTGGGGGGTAGGGCTGGTTCAAGGTTTTAGTGGGCCCAGGAATTGTGGACTACGTCACGGCGGTGGAGCAGGGAGAGGTAAGTATTTCAACGTTGCAAGTGCTGTGATCCTGAGCAAGCAGGGGGGCACACTTGTTCGCATTGGCACTGGCACAGGGCCCCTCAAAGTACAGCGGTGTGTTTGCACGGCGGGGGCGCCTCCCACCAGCAGCAACACTTTTGCGTACTCTGAGGGGCCCTGTGCCAGTGACGTCGCCAACGAGTATGCCCCCCCCACCTCATGAAGGAACCTGCACTTTCATCTGCAACTTCCTCTTTGTCCCTGTGTAAGCTGGTATAACATGCGGGAAGGGGAACCTTACTTTCAGCAGGGTCAGATTCTGGCTGTGTAGAGTGCAAGGGGAATGTAGTGGTCTAGGTCAATGTACCAGCAGATTCATCTAGCAGTGGCTGGGCAATGGGCAGGATGAGGAGGAAACAGATATAGGGCCAAAGAATAAAGTAGGCTAAATGCAGTTCAAAATTGGTAACAGGACTAAACAGGCGGCATTGCTTTGTTCAGTGGAGTAGCAAACCCAGGAGCAGCAGACACTGTTTTAAGGGCCCAAACACACTAATAGGCCAAATGCAGTTTAATATCTGATACTTTAGGCCAAAAGCCTAAGACTGAAGCTCAGCTTTATTCAGTTGAGGGCAAACACCAGGGAGGGGCAGACACCGTTAGTAGGCCCTAACCACCAATTTTTAAAAACACAGCACTTAATGAGAGCCAGAAGGTTGAAGCTCAGCTTTATTCAGTTGAGGACAAACACCAGGGAGGGGCAGACACCGTTAGTAGGCCGTAACCAAAGTTGAAGGCCAAATGCAGTTTAATATCTGATACTATAGGCCGAAAGCCAGAAGGTGGAAGCTCAGCTTTATTCAGTTGAGGGCAAACACCAGGGAGGGGCAGACACCGTTAGTAGGCCCTAACCACCAATTTTTAAAAACACAGCACTTAATGAGAGCCAGAAGGTTGAAGCTCAGCTTTATTCAGTTGAGGACAAACACCAGGCAGGGGCAGACACGGTTAGTAGGCCGTAACCAAAGTTGAAGGCCAAATGCAGTTTAATATTTGATACTATAGGCCGAAAGCCAGAAGGTGGAAGCTCAGCTTTATTCAGTTGAGGGCAAACACCAGGGAGGGGCAGACACCGTTAGTAGGCCCTAACCACCAATTTTTAAAAACACAGCACTTAATGAGAGCCAGAAGGTTGAAGCTCAGCTTTATTCAGTTGAGGACAAACACCAGGCAGGGGCAGACACCGTTAGTAGGCCGTAACCAAAGTTGAAGGCCAAATGCAGTTTAATATCTGATACTATAGGCCGAAAGCCAGAAGGTGGAAGCTCAGCTTTATTCAGTTGAGGGCAAACACCAGGGAGGGGCAGACACCGTTAGTAGGCCCTAACCACCAATTTTTAAAAACACAGCACTTAATGAGAGCCAGAAGGTTGAAGCTCAGCTTTATTCAGTTGAGGACAAACACCAGGGAGGGGCAGACACCGTTAGTAGGCCGTAACCAAAGTTGAAGGCCAAATGCAGTTTAATATCTGATACTATAGGCCGAAAGCCAGAAGGTGGAAGCTCAGCTTTATTCAGTTGAGGGCAAACATCAGGGGGGGCAGACACCATTAGTAGGCCCTAACCACCAATTTTTAAAAACACAGCACTTAATGACAGTCAGAAGGTTGAAGCTCAGCTTTATTCAGTTGAGGACAAACACCAGGCAGGGGCAGACACCGTTAGTAGGCCGTAACCAAAGTTGAAGGCCAAATGCAGTTTAATATCTGATACTATAGGCCGAAAGCCAGAAGGTGGAAGCTCAGCTTTATTCAGTTGAGGGCAAACACCAGGGAGGGGCAGACACCGTTAGTAGGCCCTAACCACCAATTTTTAAAAACACAGCACTTAATGAGAGCCAGAAGTTTGAAGCTCAGCTTTATTCAGTTGAGGACAAACACCAGGGAGGGGCAGACACCGTTAGTAGGCCGTAACCAAAGTTGAAGGCCAAATGCAGTTTAATATCTGATACTATAGGCCGAAAGCCAGAAGGTGGAAGCTCAGCTTTATTCAGTTGAGGGCAAACACCAGGGAGGGGCAGACACCGTTAGTAGGCCCTAACCACCAATTTTTAAAAACACAGCACTTAATGAGAGCCAGAAGGTTGAAGCTCAGCTTTATTCAGTTGAGGACAAACACCAGGCAGGGGCAGACACCGTTAGTAGGCCGTAACCAAAGTTGAAGGCCAAATGCAGTTTAATTTCTGATACTATAGGCCGAAAGCCAGAAGGTGGAAGCTCCGATTTAGACAGTGGAGGACAATTTGAATTAAGGACTGCAGACAGACTTAGTAGGCTGTCCCCTGTGGACCATGCATCCACCACATTAACCCATTGCGCCTTAATGGACACGTAATCTTCCGTGGCCATGCCTACAGGTCCATGCGTCTGTTGTCAGGTGCACCTTTGTACTCACAGATTGCCAGAGTGCATGGACAATGCGGTCTTTTACATGCTGGTGGAGGGTTGGGATGGCTTTTCTCGCAAAAGAAGTGTCGACTGGTTAGCTTGTAGCGTGGTACAGCGTAGTCCATCATGGCCTTATTAATAGTAAATAAAATATATAACTAGGCTCTATGAACTTTTAAATAGGTTCCAGGGGTACACGGGCAGCATTGGTGTGGTCAGTGGAGGAGTATTGCAAGTAGGGTCTGCAGACAGGCTAACAAAGGCCTAAAATAACAAACAATAGGCAGGCATGGCAGTTTTAAATCGGTTACATGGATACACAGGCAGGCAGCATTGTGGTCAGTGGAGGAGTATTGCAAGTAGGGGCCGCAGACAGGCTATCAAAGGCCTAAAATAACAAACAATAGGCAGGCATGGCAGTTTTAAATCGGTTACATGGATACACAGGCAGGCACTCCAGGCAGCATTGTGGTCAGTGGAGGAGTATTGCAAGTAGGGGCCGCAGACAGGCTATCAAAGGCCTAAAATAACAAACAATAGGCAGGCATGGCAGTTTTAAATCGGTTATATGGATACACAGGCAGGCAGCATTGTGGTCAGTGGAGGAGTATTGCAGGTAGGGGCCGCAGACAGGCTATCAAAGGCCTAAAATAACAAACAATAGGCAGGCATGGCAGTTTTAAATCGGTTACATGGATACACAGGCAGGCAGCATTGTGGTCAGTGGAGGAGTATTGCAAGTAGAGGCCGCAGACAGGCTATCAAAGGCCTAAAATAACAAACAATAGGCAGGCATGGCAGTTTTAAATCGGTTACATGGATACACAGGCAGGCAGCATTGTGGTCAGTGGAGGAGTATTGCAGGTAGGGGCCGCAGACAGGCTATCAAAGGCCTAAAATAACAAACAATAGGCAGGCATGGCAGTTTTAAATCGGTTACATGGATACACAGGCAGGCACTCCAGGCAGGATCGTGGTCAGTGGAGGAGTATTGCAAGTAGGGGCCGCAGACAGGCTATCAAAGGCCTAAAATAACAAACAATAGGCAGGCATGGCAGGTTAAAATCGGTTACATGGATACACAGGCAGGCACTTCAGGCAGCATTGTGGTCAGTGGAGGAGAATTGCAATTAGGGGCCGCAGACAGGCTATCAAAGGCCTAAAATAACAAACAATAGGCAGGCATGGCAGTTTTAAATCGGTTACATGGATACACAGGCAGGCACTCCAGGCAGCATTGTGGTCAGTGGAGGAGTATTGCAAGTAGGGGCCACAGACAGGCTATCAAAGGCCTAAAATAACAAACAATAGGCAGGCATGGCAGTTTTAAATCGGTTACATGGATACACAGGTAGGCAGCATTGTGGTCAGTGGAGGAGTATTGCAAGTATGGGCCGCAGACAGGCTATCAAAGGCCTAAAATAACAAACAATAGGCAGGCATGGCAGTTTTAAATCGGTTACATGGATACACAGGCAGGCAGCATTGTGGTCAGTGGAGGAGTATTGCAAGAAGTGTCTGACACAGTTAGTACTCCCAAAAAATAAATAGATGTTAATGTCTCGCAAAACAACTATAAATAAAAAAAAGGGTGGCATGCTTAGGTACAGGGGTGGGCTCATCTGCAGAGTTTATGACAAAGTAATTTGGCAGTAAATTAGTATTTACTGGTGTCAATATAGGACACTGACCCAGACTACTGTAACTATCATCATAGATGTCAACAAATTGGTATTGATTGTCAGTGCCAGGCATTGAATGATGTCAGCGCATAGACTAAACATTGGTGGAGCTGTGCGAGATAATTTGGCACGTGGTAGAGCACAGTTTGAGCTGGGGGGAAACTCTCTTGTGGCCGGCGGTACCGCCCCAGGGCCCCTCATGTTACAACGGTGTGTCTGACGTTGGGTGCGCACCACCACCGCCAGAGACACTACATTGTACTATGAGGGACCCAGTGGCAGTGCCTTCGACCAAAAGCGAGCACACCCACCTCTTCTGACAAACAGCACTGTAACTAACGGGTGCTTGCTCCAAGTGTCGAGAGTGAGACAACGGCCCCGTGGGGGGAGTTTTCCCATTGGGGGATGTGTAAACATGTCGTATGCTGGTCAAACAGCTGCTGCAAATTAAGAGATTTTAACACTCAGTAAGACCAGTCCACAAACCAGACCTTTTTATAGGAAAGCTAGGTGTCAGCCGGGAAAGGTGGGGCAAAATAATTTGAAATCCAGGAGTGGTTCATTTTAATGAAGGTGAGATCATCCACATTTTGGGTAGCCAGACGAGTCCTTTTTTCGGTTAATATTGAACCAGCAGCACTGAATACTCTTTCTGATAGCACACTAGCTGCTGGGCAAGCAAGCTCCTGCAACGCATATTCTGCCAATTCAGGCCAGGTGTCTAATTTGGATGCCCAGTAATCAAATGGGAATGACGGTTGAGGGAGAACATCAATAAGGGCTGAAAAATAGTTAGTAACCATACTGGACAAATGTTGTCTCCTGTCACTTTGAATAGATGCTGCAGTACCTGTCCTGTCTGCGGTCATTGCGAAATCACTCCACAACCTGGTCAGAAAACCCCTCTGTCCAACGCCACTTCTGATCTGTGCACCTCTAACACCTCTGCCCTGTAGCCCCCTGCAGCTCGTGTGAGAACCATCACCGGCGCTGTGTGCTGGGAATGCCTGAATCAAACGGTCTACAAGAGTAGCTTGTTTGGTTGCTAATATTTGTTCGAGGTTCTCATGTGGCATAATATTTTGCAATTTGCCTTTATAGCGAGGGTCAAGGATGCAGGCCAACCAGTAATCGTCATCGCTCATCATTTTAATAATGCGTGGGTCCTTTTTGAGGATACGTAAGGCATAATCCGCCATGTGGGCCAAAGTTCCAGTTGGCAAATCGGCGGTTGTGCTGGTTTGAGGGGCAGTTACAGGCAAATCTACGTCACTTGTCTCCCTTACAAAAACAGAACCCGGCCTTGCAACGCCACTAATTTCTGTTGGCCCAGGAGAAGCTTCCTCATTAAAAAAGTACTCATCCCCATCATCCTCCTCGTCCTCCTCCTCCTCTTCGCCTGCTACCGCGTCCTCTACACGGCCCTGACCAGACAATGGCTGACTGTCATCAAGGCTTTCCTCTTCCTCGGCTGCAGACGCCTGCTCCTTTATGTGCGTCAAACTTTGCATCAGCAGACGCATTAGGGGGATGCTCATGCTTATTATTGCGTTGTCTGCACTAACCAGCCGTGTGCATTCCTCAAAACAATGAAGGACTTGACACAGGTCTTGTAGCTTCGACCACTGCACACCTGACAACTCCATGTCTGCCATCCAACTGCCTGCCCATGTATCCTCCCACAAATACATAACAGAACTCCTCTGTTCGCACACTCTCTGAAGCATGTGCAGTGTGGAGTTCCACCTTGTTGCAACGTCGATGATTAGGCGATGCTGAGGAAGGTTCAAAGAACGCTGATAGTTCTGCATACGGCTGGAGTGTACAGGCGAACGGCAGATATGCGAGCAAAGTCTGCGCACTTTGAGGAGCAGGTCGGGTAACCCCGGATAACTTTTCAGGAAGCACTGCACCACCAGGTTTAAGGTGTGAGCCATGCAAGGAATGTGTTTCAGTTGGGAAGGGCTATGGCAGCCATGAAATTCCTTCCGTTATCACTCACTACCTTGCCTCCTCAAGATGTACAGTGCCCAGCCATGACTGAGTTTCTTTCTGCAAGAACTCGGACAGAACTTCCGTGGTGTGTCTGTTGTCGCCCAAACACTTCATTGCCAATACAGCCTGCTGACGCTTGCCACTAGCTAAACTAATAAATAGCAGTCCAGCCGCACCCTAAATATATAGCATCTCCATGGATAACAAGGTGCACGTCCTTACCAGGGGATCCATCCCGGTGTCAAAGTCCAAATCCAAATATAGAAGAGGGACAGCACCACAGCGATTGTGAAAAAAGAATCAAAAGTTTATTCCACCATCTGCAACGTTTCGGTCCTTAGACCTTTGTCAAGCATGCTTGAGAAAGGTCTAAGGACCGAAACGTTGCAGATGGTGGAATAAACTTTTGATTCTTTTTTCACAATCGCTGTGGTGCTGTCCCTCTTCTATATTTGGCTTGCCACTAGCTGTCCCATAATGGCACACCTGGTATGCAACAGTTTCAGCTGCGGATGGAGTGGATGTGTGACTGCGGTCTGTGGACGAGCTCTCGCTTCTGCAGGAGGAGGAGGAAGAGGAGGAGGGGGGGCGAACGCCTACAGCCAACTCTTTCCTTGACCGTGGGCTAGGCAGAACTGTCCCAATATTGCTGTCCCCTGTGGAGCCTGCATCCACCACATTCACCCAGTGGGCCGTGATGGACACGTAACGTCCCTGGCCATGCCTACTGGTCCATGCATCTGTTGTCAGGTGCACCTTTGTAGTCACAGACTGCCTGAGTGCATGGACGATGCGGTCTTTAACATGCTGTTGGAGGGCTGGGATGGCTTTTCTAGAAAAGAAGTGCCGACTGGGTAGCTCGTAGCGTGGTACAGCGTAGTCCATCAGCGCTTTGAAAGCTTCGCTTTCAACTAACCGGTAGGGCATCATCTCTAATGAGATTAGTCTAGCAATGTGGGCGTTCAAACCCTGCGTACGCGGATGCGAGGATGAGTACTTCCTTTTCCTAACAAGAGTCTCATGTAGGGTGAGCTGGACTGGAGAGCTGGAGATCGTGGAACTAGCGGTGGTGCCGGTGGACATGGATGAGTGAGAGAGGGTTGGAGATGGTATTCTTGCCGGTGCCCTACATGCAGTGTTTCCTACTACTAACCTGTTGATTCCCTGACTGCTTTGGCCTGGCGACGAAAGCTGCACAGATACTGCAGGTGGTGTGGGAAATGGTCGGCTTACAGGGAGGGAAGGGATGTAGCGTTGCTGACTAGCTTCATTGGCCGAGGGTGCTGCAACCTTTAGGGACGTTTGGTAGTTAGTCCAGGCTTGCAAATGCATGGTGGATAAATGTCTATGCATGCAACTTGTATTTAGACTTGGTTTTGGTTTTGCCACGTGTTTTTGGCCAGATACGGGCCCGGTAGATGGAACCTGTTGTGATGTTAATGCCTGCTGCGGCTCCTCCTCCTCCGCTTCAGAACTACTGCCGCCTGCACCCTTTTTCCCCCAATGGCTGCCAATCGGGGTCCACAACTGGGTCATCTATGACCTCCTCTTCTATGTTGTGTGCAACTTCGTCTGTGTCACCGTGTAAGCCGGTGGTATTGCGTTCGTGACGGAGCATCATAGTCTCCGCTGGTTTTGATTCTGCCTCAGTACACTGCGAGGGCAATGTTCTGGTCTGAGTCAAAGGAACAGCATAGTAATCTGGCTGTGGCTGTGCATCTGTGCACTCCATGTCCGATTCAACTTCTAATGGGCACAGCCTGTTAACTGTTTCACTGTGTAACCCAGGAACGGTATGTGTAAAGAGCTCCATGGAGTAACCTGTTGTGTCGACTGACGCATCCTTCACTGTTGTTTTTAGTGAAGGACACAAGGAAGCGACTTGTTCCTGACCGGGAGCATCCACTGACGATGCACTGCTCTGACATTTGGCACTTTCCGAGGAGGAGGCGAAAGAGTTAGAGGCAGAGTCAGCAATGAAAGCCAATACTTGTTCCTCCTGCTCAAAAGTGGTTTTCCTACTCCCAGAAAAGAGAGCGTTCGAGGCCTTGTGTAGCCAGACAACGAACCTGGCTCAACAACTTGAGACTTAGGTGCTGTACTGCTTTTACCATGACCACCTGATGCTCCACCACCACTACCATCATTACCAGCTGACAATGACCGCCCACGGCCACGACCTCTTCCACTAGACTTCCTCATTGTTTGCAAAACGTAACCAAAGTAACGCTATTTGTTACTGTAAAACAACTTATCAGGTGAACTCAAACTTCTGTAGGATTTATATATACCTTTATAGGTGCTGACAATGAAAGGAAAATCAGGCCCAATGTTACACACTAGGTTTTCTGTGCCCCAATAATTTGAGACAGATGGCACACACAGGACCAGCACTCAAGCAGAAATGCCAATCTTAATCTCCCACTATTTTTTTTTTTTTTTCTGGGAGAAGTTACCCTAAAAAAAAAAAAATGGCCAAGTATTAGGCTAGGTTCACATTGCGTTAGGGCAATCCGTTTAGCGCTAGCGCTAGCGGATTGCGCTAACGCAATGTATTTTTAGGGATCGCGTTTGGGGGTCGCGTTAACGTCCCCGCTCTCGCAGATCCCCGATCAGGTGCAAGCAGCGTCCGAGGCGCGTCACAGAAGAACGGCACATCACTAGCGCTAGTGATGCGCTGCTGGCGAAATTTACATTGCTGTCAATGGGTGCGCTAACGGACCCGTTGCACGGCGTTAATTGCGACATTTTCGCCGTGCAACGCTGTCCGTTAGCGATCACCCACTAATGCAATGTGAACCTAGCCTAACACAGTGTTTTCGGTGCCACACAATGAGAGACAGATGCCAAACACAGCAATGGCACGGAGGCAGACTTGCCAATATTTATCTCCCACTCATTTTTTTTTTGGAAAAGGGAGAATGTACCCCAAAAAAAAAAAAATGGCCAAGTATTACACAGTGTTTTCGGTGCCACACAATGAGAGACAGATGCCACACACAGCAATGGCACGGAGGCAGACTTGCCAATATTTATCTCCCACTAATTTTTTTTTTGGAAAAGGGAGAATTTAGCAAAAAAAAAAAAAAGGGCCAAGTATTACACAGTGTTTTCGGTGGCACACAATGAGAGACAGATACTACACACAGCAATGGCACGGAGGCAGACTTGCCAATATTTATCTCCCACTAATTTTTTTTTTTGGAAAAGGGAGAATGTACCCCAAAAAAAAAAAAATGGCCAAGTATTACACAGTGTTTTTGGTGGCACACAATGAGAGACAGATACCACACACAGCAATGGCACGGAGGCAGACTTGCCAATATTTATCTCCCACTAATTTTTTTTGGGGAAAAGGGAGAATTTAGCAAAAAAAAAAAAAAAAATGGCCAAGTATTACACAGTGTTTTCGGTGGCACACAATGAGAGACAGATACCACACACAGCAATGGCATGGAGGCAGACTTGCCAATATTTATCTCCCTGCAGTTATCTCAGAAAAGTATGGCAGGCAGCTATAAAAAGGACTGCTGCACACAAAAGTGTGGACAAACACACAAGATAGCTGTGCAGAAAGGAAGGAAAAACAGGATTTGTGCTTTGAAAAAAGCAGTTGGTTTGCACAGCGGCATACACACAGGCACAGCAACGCAGCTATCAGGGTCAGGGAGCCTTCTAGTGCAGCCAAATGAGCTACAGCGCTGAGGAAAAAAAATGTAGCTTCCACTGTCCCTGCAATCAAAAGGTGGTGTTGGACAGTGGAAATCGCTACAGCACAAGCGGTTTGTAGCTTTATGTACCCTGCCTATCACTATCCCTGCTTCCGAAGAAGCTGCAGCAACCTCTCCCTACGCTCAGATCAGCAGCAGTAAGATGGCGGTTGGCGGGAACGCCCCTTTATAGCCCCTGTGACGCCGCAGAAAGAAAGCCAATCACTGCAATGCCCTTCTCTAAGATGGTGGGGACTGAGATCTATGTCATCACGCTGCCCACACTCTGTGTCCACCTTCATTGGCTGAGAAATGGCGCTTTTAGCGTCATTGAAACGCGACTTTGACGCGAAAGTCGCGTACCGCATGGCAGACCCCACACAGGGATCGGCTCGGTTTCATGAGACGCCGACTTTGCCAAAAGTCGGCGACTTATGAAAATGAACGATCCGTTTCGCTCAACCCTACTCAGAAGTAATGGAGCCGGCGACCAGAGGGGACCTCCGAAAAAGAATGGCCCCGCACAGGCCCCCGTCTCCGGAGGATTACTCCGATATGCCACCGCTGGAGAGCCTGGATCCCTGGGAGCTGCTGACGGAGGGTCCGCTGCCTGTGTCGATACCAGCCCTGGCGCCTGCCTCAGAGGAGTGGAGTGGCGCGGAAGGATCCGCCTTAAGCGCAGGTACCCAGTGCCGCGGCTACCCGGAGGACCCTTCCCCCTCTGCACCTGATCCATTTATCGCAGCGACTGCTGGAGCCCCGGCGTCCCCGTCGCCAGACCCCAGACCACCGTAGGGGCCTGACCTTGGACCCTTCCCATGGGGAGACTACCAGAGGCACCTGATTGCAGAATATGCGAGGGAGATCGAGCGAGAAGTTCACGGTGAGCTGATGGATGACTCCTTACCAAAGTGGGGTGTGGTGATCATTTACCAGCCTCAGAGAGGAAAAGGTTTCGTCCAGGAAATCGGGTCGTCGGTGAGGGTCCACGTCACCCGGGAGGAGGTAGAGTCTTGCTTGTGTAAAGATGCTAAAGGTCCTATCCTGAAGCCGGGAGATGCAATAAGCTATCGTCGGTACCAAAGGGGACACAGCTGGTGGGCCCGGGATATCCAACGGTGCACCGCTGTCCTGGCGGTCTCCACGACCTTGGAGGAGGAACTTGCTGAGGAATCCATCGCGGCTATCCCTACTGTCCCTGGCATCATCCACCGTACCACCCAAACCTTCATTGCCGCGCACGACTTGGTCGTGCAGAAAAAACAGGCACATGGAGTGCACCTGGCACCAGGGGTAAACTTGGATTTGAGTCTTCCCAAGCAGCAGAGGGCTACTTGTCCGGTAAGGCCCTGGTGGAGGCCTCTGGACTTATGGGAATAGACCTCAGAATTGGAACAACTGTAAATAGTTGACTGTTTGTTTGTCTGCTGTTTTGCTGCTAAAACCCGACCAGGGTTAATTCTTAAAGGGATCCCTTTGTTGACCCGGGATCCCTATTGTTTTATGTTTGTTTTTGCACAAGTTCATCAGTGTTCTAAAAGACTGCCGAATATGGACGGTGAATGATTCACAAACTGTTGCTCTATATAGTTTGCACCTTCTTAAAGGTGCCCCCTACTGGTTTTACAAAAGAAAGAAGAGCTTTTTGAAAAGACTGTTCCTGGATACAGCGCAGAAGTTCTTGTTTACCGCAGACTTGCAAATTGATAGTTTGCACTACCTCAAAAGAGACTT
The DNA here is from genome assembly GCF_051348905.1 of Ranitomeya variabilis. NCBI lineage: Eukaryota > Metazoa > Chordata > Amphibia > Anura > Dendrobatidae > Ranitomeya > Ranitomeya variabilis. The sequence goes on from NC_135235.1 coordinate 348,179,710, forward strand.
GAGATGTCCCTCTTAAAGGGAACGCTTAATTGTTGCACTTAGCTTAACCTATAATGTGCCTTAACTAGTTAGACAGTGATAATGTTTTACGTAGTAGTAATATGTAGTTAGAAAGATAGCGATAAGAAATAGAAATGTTGATAATGTTATGTGAATAAAACTGAAGTTAAAGTGATTAATAGAACTGATGATAGGAAGCCAAGGAAAGATGCAGTAGGCCCGTGGGGGTAGACAAGAGAGTCCTGCATATGAGAAGGAGAACTAGAGAAAAATGTTGATTTGCACTTTTAGTCTTGTAGTATACCTTTAGTGGGTACCTGCCTTACGCCCTTAAAGGAAAAGGTTAAATTATTGTTCCAGAAAAGTTTACACTTAGTAGATGATAGGTAGTATGCCCGGCTGGGTAATGATGGTTATTTATAGTTAGTTATTCGATAAGTGTTATTTAAAATCTTAAGCACAATGTAAATATGTTACTGTTTGTAACGCTCAAGTGTCCTCACCTCCCATAAAGGGAAGCACTGTTATATTTCATTGTTTACAGCATTCCAAAATTTTGTATGTCTTTTGCTAACATGTATTGTTGTTCTTCATTTCCCAGTCCAGGAGTACTGGATTTAACGGGGGGGGGGGGGGGGGAGAGTGCAGCGCCCCAGTGTCCTGGTCATGCAGTATTGTCGCTCTGCCGCTAAGGGGAGTGATGGTACGTCCAATTGTACTAAAAGAGTTCACCTGACCAGGTATCACAGTCACACATTACACTTCACATTCCGGCCACCAGGGGGTGCAAAAGGTTCTATGTATTAGGCCACTCCTCACACTCTGGTAAAACTGGGGGTTCGATAGGAAGTTAGAGAGAAGCTGACTGGGTTTTGCCCCGGTAACATCCAGTGAGAGGAGAGCGTTACTTGGGAAGATTTAGGGGGGTCCCTGTCAGGGGTGGGATCCTGACAGTGGCCTAGCAAAGGACAGATCGTTACGGAGCCGTACCTGCACCTCATTGTGGTGGCATCTTAAGATAGGACACGAAGCGAAGTATATTGTGGAGAAGTGAGAAACGAGATCACAGCACAAAGGTCAATAGAACCAAAAGGAGTCGTGCCCCAAGATCAGCAACATCCTTCTGAGGCGCGTAGCCGGTGGCCGGAATGCCGAGGAAGTAATAGACACTACGCATTACTTTGAACTACGGCAGGGCAGTTAACTTTAGGTTGGCTGTCTCACCTTTTACACCTAATGAAGACAACGGAGGCAATTGTGGGAGAGGGGCGTCTCTAGGGTCCCTATAAAATAACTCCAGGCCTACCCCGCCATACGGGTGCGTCCTATTCATATCATCTGGGGGACGGAGAGAAAGAACAGAAACATACACGACAGTTGTGAGGACTATCCCGTGGTGCTCAGCAGGGAAGTACTACAACACCCAGGCGCTAGTAGGTAGGCTACTGATTTCCATCTGCAAAAGGAACTCTGGATGTGCCTTCGGACCGACCGGTCTCAGCCAGCCCTGTCAGCAGTGCTCTGGATTATGGATGCCGAAGCCTTCAGTAAAGAGGTAAAGAGACTGCAACCCTGTGTCCTCGTCATTTACTGCAACTTACACCACCACCTACACCTTTTATTTGGTGCCCCTTAGCAGGGCCACGGACCGGGTCGGGCCACCGTGACATTCCCAGAACCGAGAGACCCGGTACCGAGTACCCCGCTGCCCTGCATTTGGGGGCCGCTCCATTAGCAGACTGCAGCAGAGTGCTGTGTGAAGAGCCTGGAGTGTGTCAGCTGGCTGCAGCAGAGCGCTGTGTGCAGAGCCCAGCGTGGGTCAGCTGGCAGCAGCAGAGTACTGTGTGCAGAGCCTGGCGTGCGTCAGCAAGCTGCAACAAAGTCCTGTGTGCAGAGCCCGGCATGTGTCAGCTGGCTGCAGCAGAGCGCTGTGTGTAGAGCCTGGCATGTGTCAGCTGGCTGCAGCAGAGTGCTGTGTGCAGAGCCCAGCGTGGGTCAGCTGGCTGCAGCAGAGTGTTGTGTGCAGAGCCCGGCGTGTGTCTGCTGGCTGCAGAAGAGTGCTGTGTGCAGAGCCCGGTGTGTGTCAGCTGGCTTCAGCAGAGCGCGCTGTGTGCAGAGCCTGGAGTGTGTCAGCTGGCTGCAGCAGAGCCTGTGTGCAGAGCCCGGCGTTCGTCAGCAGACTGCAGCAGAGCGCTGACTGCAGAGCCAGACGTGTGTCAGCAGACTGCAGCAGAGCACTGTGTGCAGAGCCCGGCGTATGTCAGCTGGCTGCAGCAGAGTGCTGTGTGCAGAGCCCAGCATGGGTGAGCTGGCTGCAGCAGAGTGATGTGTGCAGAGCCTGGTGTGTGTCCGCTGGCTGCAGAAGAGCACTGTGTGCAGAGCCCAGCGTGTGTCAGCTGGCTTCAGCAGAGCACTATGTGCAGAGCCTGGAGTGTGTCAGCTGGCTGCAGCAGAGCACTGTGTGCAGAGCCCGGTTTGTGTCAGCAGACTGCAGCAGAGCGCAGACTGCAGCAGAGCGCTATCTGCAGAGCCTGGCGTGTGTCAGCAGGCTGCAACAGAGTGCTGTGTGCAGAGCCCGGAGTGTGTCAGCTGGATGCAGCAGAGCACTGTGTGCAGAGCCTGGCGTGTGTCAGCAGATTGCAGAAGAGCGCTGTGTGCAGGGGCCAGCGTGTGTCAGCAGACTGCAGCAGAGTGCTGTATGCAGAGCTCGACGTGTGTCAGCTGGCTGCAGCATAGCACTGTGTGCAGAGCCCGGCGTGTGTCAGCAGACTGCAGCAGAGCGCTGTGTGCAGAGCATGGCGTGTGTCAGCAGGCTGCAGCAGAGTGCTGTGTGCAGAGCCCAGCGTGGGTCGGCTGGGTGCAGTAGAGTGCTGTGTGCAGAGCCTGGAGTGTGTCAGCAGACTGCAGCAGAGCGCTGTGTGCAGAGCATGGCGTGTGTCAGCAGGCTGTAGCAGAGTGCTGTGTGCAGAGCCTAGCGTGGGTCAGCTGGGTGCAGCAGAGTGCTGTGTGCAGAGCCTAGCGTGGGTCAGCTGGGTGCAGCAGAGTGCTGTGTGCAGAGCCTGGAGTGTGTCAGCTGGCTGCAGCAGAGCGCTGTGTGCAGAGCCTGGAGTGTGTCAGCAGACTGCAGCAGAGCACTGTGTACAGAGCCTGGTGTTTGTCAGCAGACTGCAGCAGAGCACTGTGTGCAGAGCCTGGCGTGTGTCAGCAGACTGCAGCAGAGCACTGTGTGCAGAGCCCGGCGTGTGTCAGCAGACTGCAGCAGAGCACTGTGTGCAGAGCCTGGCGTGTGTCAGCAGATTACAGCAGAGCACTGTGTGCAGAGGCCGGCGTGTGTCAGCAGACTGCAGCAGAGCACTGTGTGCAGAGCCTGGCGTGTGTTAGCAGACTGCAGCAGAATGCTGTTTGCAGAGCCTGGAGTGTGTCAGCTGGCTGCAGCAGAGCGCTGTGTGCAGAGCCTGCATGTGTCAGCTGGCAGCAGCAGAGCACTGTGTGCAGAGCCTGTCGTGCATCAGCAGGCTGCAACAGAGTGCTGTGTGCAGAGCCCGGCGTGTGTCAGCTGCCTGCAGCAGAGTGCTGTGTGCAGAGCCTGCAGTGTGTCAGCTGGCTGTGGAACGCCCCCACGTCAGGGCAATGGGGTACTCGGTTCCGGGTCCTTCTTGTTCTCAGTGGGGATGTCACAGTGGCCCGACCTGGTCCGTGGCCCTTTGAGGGGTGTCCAATAAAAGGAAGAGTTTTTATGTAAATTGTCATGGTTCTCAAATGGCAAGAGAACTAAGAGAACATAAATCAGGACTAGCTCTTGGATGATGGCAACTAGAGCTGACCGTGAGCTAAACCTACCGCACAACTAACAGTGGCCGGGTAGCGTGCCTACGTTATATCCCTAGATGCCCAGCGCCAGCCGGAGGACTAACTAACCCTGGCAGAGAAAAAACAGGCCTGGCTTACCTCTTAGTGGAAATTCCCCAAAAGGTGACAGAAGCCCCCCACATGTATTGACGGTGAGTTCAGAGGGAAAAGACATACGTAGTATGAAGGCAGGTTCAGCAAAGCGAGGTCCACTTACTAGATAGCAGGAAAGTAGGAAAGGGAACTTCACGGTCAGCTGAAAACCCTATTTAAAAGACCATCCTGAAATTACTTTAAACTCAAGTATCAACTCATGAGACTGGAGTGGTAATTTCAGCTCACAAGAGCTTCCAGCTACAGAAATAATACAGAACTGTGAACTGGAACAAAAATGCAAAAACAATACTCAGGACTAAGTCCAACTTAGCTGATCAGGCGACTAGGAGCAGGAAGATGCAACAGAAAGCTCTGGTTACATTGATGACCGGCAAGGCAATGACTGAGCAGCAAGGCTAAATAGGAAACTCCCATATCCTGGAGGAAACAGGTGAACAGAGAAAGTGAGGACACAAGTCCAGTACCACCAGTGACCACCGGGGGAGCCCAAAACCAAATTCACAACAGTACCCCCCCCTTAAGGAGGGGGCACCGAACCCTCACAAGAACCCCGAGGGCGATCAGGATGAGCCCTATGAAAGGCACGGAGCAAATCAGAGGCATGAACCTCAGAGGCTGTCACCCAAGAATTATCCTCCTGACCGTAACCCTTCCACTTGACCAAATACTGAAGGTTCCGTCTGGAAACACGGGAGTCCAAGATCTTCTCCACGACGTACTCCAACTCACCCTCAACCAACACTGGAGCAGGCGGCTCAACGGAAGGCACAACCGGTACCTCATACCTGCGCAATAATGACCGATGGAAGACATTATGAATAGAAAAAGATGAAGGGAGTTCTAATCGAAAGGACACAGGGTTAAGAATCTCCAAAATCTTATACGGGTCGATGAACCGAGGCTTAAACTTAGGGGAAGAAACCCTCATAGGGACAAAACGGGAAGACAACCACACCAAGTCCCCAACGCGAAGATGAGGACCAACACGACGACGGCGGTTGGCAAAACGCTGAGTTTTCTCCTGAGACAACTCCAAATTGTCCATCACCTGCCCCCAAATCCGATGCAACCTATCCACCACAGCATCCACTCCAGGACAATCCGAAGACTCCACCTGACCGGAAGAAAAATGAGGATGAAACCCCGAATTGCAAAAAAATGGAGAAACCAAAGTGGCAGAACTAGCCCGATTATTAAGGGCAAACTCCGCCAACGGCAAAAAGGCAACCCAGTCATCCTGATCCGCCGACACAAAACACCTCAAATAAGTCTCCAATGTCTGATTAGTTCGCTCGGTATGGGCATTAGTCTGGGGATGGAACGCAGACGAAAACGACAAATCAATGCCCATCCTAGCACAGAACGCCCGCCAAAATCTAGACACGAACTGGGTCCCCCTGTCAGAAACGATATTCTCCGGAATGCCATGCAAGCGAACCACATTCTGAAAAAACAGAGGAACCAACTCGGATGAGGAAGGCAATTTAGGCAAGGGAACCAAATGAACCATCTTAGAGAAACGGTCACACACCATCCAGATGACAGACATTTTCTGAGAAACAGGGAGATCAGAAATAAAATCCATAGAGATGTGGGTCCAAGGCCTCTTAGGAATAGGCAAGGATAACAACAATCCACTGGCCCGAGAACAACAAGGCTTGGCCCGAGCACAAACATCACAAGACTGCACAAAAACTCGTACATCTCGAGACAGGGAAGGCCACCAGAAGGACCTAGCCACCAAATCCCTGGTACCAAAGATTCCATGATGACCTGCCAACGCCGAAGAATGAACCTCCAAGATGACTCTACTGGTCCAATCATCGGGAACAAACAGTCTACCAGGCGGGCATCGATCATTTCTATCCGCCTGAAACTCCTGCAAGGCCCGTCGCAGGTCCGGGGAGACAGCAGACAATATTACACCATCCTTAAGAATACCAGTAGGCTCAGAATCACCAGGGGAATCAGGCTCAAAACTCCTAGAAAGGGCATCCGCCTTAACATTTTTAGTACCCGGTAGGTATGAAACCACAAAATTAAATCGAGAGAAAAACAACGACCAGCGCGCCTGTCTAGGATTCAGGCGCCTGGCAGACTCAAGATAGATCAAATTCTTGTGATCGGTCAATACCACCACCTGATGTCTGGCCCCCTCGAGCCAATGACGCCACTCCTCAAAAGCCCACTTCATGGCCAAAAGCTCCCGATTACCAACATCATAATTACGCTCCGCAGGCGAAAACTTTCGAGAAAAGAAAGCACAAGGTCTCATCACGGAGCAGTCGGAACTTTTCTGCGACAAAACTGCCCCCGCTCCAATCTCGGAAGCGTCGACCTCAACCTGAAAAGGAAGAGTAACATCAGGCTGATGCAACACAGGGGCAGAAGAAAAGAGGCGCTTAAGCTCCCGAAAGGCCTCCACAGCAGCAGGGGACCAATCAGCAACATCAGCACCCTTCTTGGTCAAATCAGTCAAAGGTTTAGCAACATCAGAAAAACCAGTAATAAATCGACGATAAAAATTAGCAAAGCCTAAAAATTTCTGAAGGCTTTTAAGAGAAGAAGGCTGCGTCCAATCACAAATAGCCCGAACCTTGACAGGGTCCATCTCAATGGACGAGGGGGAAAAAATGTACCCCAAAAAAGAAATTTTTTGGACCCCAAAAACACACTTAGAACCCTTCACACACAAGGAATTAGACCGCAAAACCTGAAAAACCCTCCTGACCTGTTGGACATGAGAGTCCCAGTCATCCGAAAAAATCAAAATATCATCCAGATACACAATCATAAACTTATCCAGGTATTCATGGAAAATGTCATGCATAAAGGACTGAAAAACCGAAGGGGCATTTGAAAGACCAAAAGGCATTACTAGATACTCAAAGTGGCCCTCGGGCGTATTAAATGCGGTTTTCCATTCATCCCCCTGTTTAATTCGCACTAAATTATACGCCCCACGAAGATCAATCTTAGAGAACCACTTAGCCCCCTTTATTCGAGCAAACAAATCAGTCAGCAGTGGCAGAGGATACTGATATTTGACTGTGATCTTATTCAAGAGCCGATAATCAATACACGGCCTCAAAGAGCCATCTTTTTTAGATACAAAGAAAAAACCGGCTCCTAAGGGAGAGGAAGATGGACGAATATGTCCCTTTTCCAGGGACTCCTTAATATATTCTCGCATAGCAGCATGTTCAGGCACAGATAGATTAAATAAACGACCCTTTGGAAATTTACTGCCCGGAATCAGATCTATGGTACAATCGCAATCTCTGTGAGGAGGTAGTGAACCAAGCTTAGGCTCCTCAAAAACATCACGATAATCAGATAAAAATTCCGGAATCTCAGAGGGAATGGATGACGAAATGGAAACCAAAGGTACGTCCCCATGAGCCCCCTGACATCCCCAGCTTAACACAGACATTGCTTTCCAGTCAAGGACTGGATTATGGGCTTGCAGCCAGGGCAATCCAAGTACCAGAACATCATGTAGATTGTACAACACAAGGAAGCGAATCGTCTCCTGATGGTCTGGATTCATACGCATAGTCACTTGTGTCCAGTATTGTGGTTTATTACTAGCCAATGGCGTAGAGTCAATACCCTTCAGAGGTATAGGAACTTCCAGAGGCTCTAAATTAAACCCACAGCGCCTGGCAAAGGACGAATCCATAAGACTCAAAGCGGCGCCAGAGTCGACATAGGCGTCTGCGGTAATTGACGACAAAGAACAAATCAAGGTCACAGATAAAATAAACTTAGACTGCAAGGTGCCAATTGAAATAGACTTATCAACTTTTTTTGTACGTTTAGAGCATGCTGATATAACATGAGTTGAATCACCACAATAGAAGCACAACCCATTTTTTCGCCTAAAATTCTGCCGTTCGCTTCTGGACAGAATTCTATCACATTGCATATTCTCTGGCGCCTTCTCAGGAGACACCGCCAAATGGTGCACAGGTTTGCGCTCCCGCAAACGCCGATCAATCTGAATAGCCATTGACATGGACTCATTCAGACCTGTAGGCACAGGGAACCCCACCATAACATCTTTAATGGCATCAGAGAGACCCTCTCTGAAATTCGCCGCCAAGGCACACTCATTCCACTGAGTAAGCACAGACCATTTGCGAAATTTTTGGCAGTATATTTCAGCTTCCTCTTGCCCTTGAGATAGGGCCATCAAGGCTTTTTCAGCCTGAATCTCTGAATTAGGTTCCTCATAAAACAACCCCAAAGCCAGAAAAAACGCATCCACATTGAGCAACGCAGGATCCCCTGGTGCCAATGCAAATGCCCAATCCTGAGGGTCACTCCGCAGCAAGGAAATTACAATCCTGACCTGCTGTGCGGGGTCACCAGCGGAGCGAGATCTCAAAGACAGAAACAACTTACAATTATTTTTGAAATTCTGAAAACGAGATCTATCCCCGGAGAAAAATTCTGGTAAAGGAATTCTAGGTTCAGATACAGGAGCATGAATAACAAAATCCTGTAAACTTTGAACCTTCATAGAAAGATTATTCAAACCTGTAGCCAAACTCTGAGGATCCATTTTAATTAGGTGAAATCAGAGCCATTCAAGGGTTAGAAGGAGAGAAAGACAAAGGCTGCAATATAAGCAGAAATGCTAAAGAGCCAACTAATGAGCAAGCTCAGAAAAAAAAAAAAAAAAAATCTGCAGACTTCTTTTTCTCTCCTTTCTTCTGCCAATAGTTTTAACACATGGCCGGTCATACTGTCATGGTTCTCAAATGGCAAGAGAACTAAGAGAACATAAATCAGGACTAGCTCTTGGATGATGGCAACTAGAGCTGACCGTGAGCTAAACCTACCGCACAACTAACAGTGGCCGGGTAGCGTGCCTACGTTATATCCCTAGACGCCCAGCGCCAGCCGGAGGACTAACTAACCCTGGCAGAGAAAAAACAGGCCTGGCTTACCTCTTAGTGGAAATTCTCCAAAAGGTGACAGAAGCCCCCTACATGTATTGACGGTGAGTTCAGAGGGAAAAGACATACGTAGTATGAAGGCAGGTTCAGCAAAGCGAGGTCCACTTACTAGATAGTAGGAAAGTAGGAAAGGGAACTTCACGGTCAGCTGAAAACCCTATTTAAAAGACCATCCTGAAATTACTTTAAACTCAAGTATCAACTCATGAGACTGGAGTGGTAATTTCAGCTCACAAGAGCTTCCAGCTACAGAAATAATACAGAACTGTGAACTGGAACAAAAATGCAAAAACAATACTCAGGACTAAGTCCAACTTAGCTGATCAGGCGACTAGGAGCAGGAAGATGCAACAGAAAGCTCTGGTTACATTGATGACCGGCAAGGCAATGACTGAGCAGCAAGGCTAAATAGGAAACTCCCATATCCTGGAGGAAACAGGTGAACAGAGAAAGTGAGGACACAAGTCCAGTACCACCAGTGACCACCGGGGGAGCCCAAAACCAAATTCACAACAGTAAATAGTGTTCGTGATGCCATCTGTGGTATTCGGTCAGGGTGACCGACGCTGCTTAGGGGTCCGCTGGGGTGATGGAATGGCAGATAGATGATATACCTTCCCACAGGTGAAGTGTATCCCCAGGGCTTCCCAGAGTGTAGATAGTAGATGGTGTATGATGTAAGGCGCAGTGAATAACGAGGACACAAGGTTGCAGTCACTTTACCTTTACTGAAGACTTCAGCATCCACAGTACATGGTACCGGATTACAGGGCAGGCATAGTCCGGCCGATCTGAAGGCAAATCCAGAGTCCCCTTATCCAGGTGGAAATCAATAGCCTTCCTCTAGCGCCTGGGTATTGTAGTACCTCCCTGCTGAGCAACTCGGTGAGGTCCTCACAAGTATTGGAGATATTAAGTCTCTTTCTCTCTGTCCCCCAGATGGTATGGATAGGACAAACACGTATGACTGGTGGCCTGAGGCTTTTTGTAGGGACCCTAGAGATGCCCTGGCCTCCACAAGTTGCCACCGTGGCTCCTGTGTATAAAGGTCGGGCAGCCAACATAGAATTAACTGTCCTGCCAGTCTCTGAAGTAAAGCATAGAGATCCTTACTCCCTCGGTGTTCTGGCTACCGGGATTCCTGTGCTTCAGAAGGAGGCAGCCTCTCACAGGACAGAACTCCTTCTGGTTTTCCTCTCCTTTTGCTATGACTTCATTTCTCACTCACTACACTACGCTTCTCTTCAATGTCTCTTTCTTAGGATGCTGCCGCACGAGGGGCAGGCGCAGCTCCGTGGACCCTCGTTCTCCGCAGACCGCAGTCTGAGTCTGACTGGAACTCACTCCAGCCAGCATCTCCCAGCTCGGTCGGGTTCTGTCTGTCTAACTTCCTAACCAAACCACCAGTTTTACCTATATGTGAGGAGTGCCCTAATAGATAGAAGCTTAGCTCCCCTTGGCGGCCTGGAGTATGAAGTGTGCTGTGTGGTTGTGATACCTGGACAGAAGATCTCCTTTATTGCCTCCAGACATAATATCATTCCCCCAGGTGGAAGAATAACATTACTGCAACGACCAGGACTCTGGGGCGCTGCATTTCTCCCCCCCCCCCCCCGTTAAATCCAGTACTCCCGGACTGGGAAAAGAAAACAACAATTACAGGTTAGCAAAAAACATGCACATTTTTGAAATGCTATAAACCAAATTAATATAACAGTGCTTCCCTTTATGGGAGGTAAGGACACTTGAACGTTACAAACAAGAACATATTTACATTGTGCGTACAACTTTAAATTAAGTAAATAACAATTATTAACTAACTATGGAACATAATTACCCGTACAGGTATACTAGCTACTAAGTGCAGGTTCTCTTTCTTTAAGTGCAAGTACCCTCTAAGGGTATACAATAAAACTTCAAGGTGGAAATCAACATTTTCTTTATTCTCTTCTCTCACTTTCACGTATGCAGGACTATCTATCTACCCCTATGGGCTCACTGCATCTTCCTTCAGTTTATTCCCATAAAACCTAACATTTACTTTAACTTCAATTTTATTTAAAGGGACTCTGTCACCTGAATTTGGAGGGAACAATTTTCAGCCATAGGGGCGGGGTTTTCGGGTGTTTGATTCACCCTTTCCTTACCCGCTGGCTGCATGCTGGCAGCAATATTGGATTGAAGTTCATTCTCTGTCCTCCATAGTACACGCCTGTGTAAGGCAAGATTGCCTTGTGCAGGCATGTACTACGGAGGACAGAGAATGAACTTCAATCCAATATTGCAGCCAGCATTCAGCCAGCGGGTAAGGAAAGGGTGAATCAAACACCCGAAAACCCCGCCCCTATGGCTGAAAATTGTTCCCTCCAAATTCAGGTGACAGAGTCCCTTTAAAGTACATCATTTAACATTTTCTATTCCTAGATACATACTGTCACTATGTAAAACATTATTACTATCTATCTTCTTAAGGCAACATCACTCCTAGGCGAAGTGCAACAAACGAACTTTCCCTCTAAGGGTAACTCAAGTCTCTTCTGAGGTAGTGCAATCAATCACATCATCAACATTCAAGTTTATTTAAAAGCAACATGACATGATATGAGGGACCTGTTACGAACCCCCGAATGTTGGTCTTGGGTGGTCTACAAGACGTGTAATCCTGACCCGGAATTCTGCCGCACCAATGGGTTTTTCTTCAGGTCTGAAAGGCAAAGTTATTTTTACAGCATAATTAACAGCAGTTTCTGTTAAGAGGCATTCTCTGTAAAAGCCTCCTTTGTAAAACCAGTAGGAAGCACCTTTAAGAAGGTGCAAACTATTTACAAGCAGTTTTTGATCATGCAACAGTCCATGATTCTAGAGTTCTTTAAAAGCAATTATAACTTGTGCAAAACAGGTTTAAACTGGGAATCCTCCTGGAACTGAGGATCCCTTTAAGGCATAACCCTGGACGGGTTTTAGCAGCAAAGAAACAGGAAAAGTTTTAAGGAGAACTATTTACATTCCTTCTTCAGGGTTTTGAGGTTTATTTGAACTCTGGGGGTAGCAGTATCTTCCAAGGCACCAGCCGATATCGTACACTTCCTGGCTTGGTGAGGTGGGTATCCAGATTTTCGTCTGGTCCCAAGTAAATGTCATGGGTTGGTTGTTCATGTATCGTTAAATCATTGGCTGCTATCAAAGTTTGTGTGGCCTGAGTACAAACGCCAGCTTTAGCATCAGCCACAGCAGCAGGGGCAGTAGCTGTAGTGAAGCACACAGTAGCGTTGATGTTAGTCTGAAGGACTTTCGGTGGGTCAACTGCTGTAGAGGCTGGGATCGTTTCTTTGACACTAGGTGGCGCTGTTAATGGCACGCACTTCTTAACATTTCGGGTGCACCAACCTTTATTTCCCCAATGGCGGGTGTAAGTCACTGAGTCTCTGGGGTATAAGCTTCGGCCCAGATGCCCCCTTCCAAGGTGGGACTCCACTTCACTTCTGTCAACCCGAACCTTCGGCACTATCCCGGGTTCCTGAATGAAACCCCTCCCTCTTTGGAGATGAAAGGTCACTACTATGCCATATCTCACCAGGAGACTGTCGCCTCGCTGGGTTTTAGCAGCTGATGTGTCACCTTGGGTTTCCCGTTTATTCCTCTCCTTCCATTGCAACACTGGACTTGTTTATATTCTTCCCAGGTGAGAACTGCGATATAGGAACCTTCCTGTCTGGACCCGTCTGGCCTGGTCCTTGGAGCGTCCCATTTAAAGATTACCGCCTCAGGGCTCACGTCTAGCGGTACGCCCATGGATGTTGGTAGCGGGGGCAGCGTCTCGTTGGCTGTGCTGGGGGTCGTTAGGACCAGAATGGCAGTTGGTGGTTGGTCACAGTCTGGGCGGCAAGCGGCCACTGGAGCAGGATCGGTCGGTGGGGCAGGGGCGTTTTCTGTACCTGCGTCTGATGTGGTTCCACCGATGTCGATCCGCTCCGCTGATGACGATGCTGGAGTCTGCTGCTGCCCGGATCGCGGTTTTTCCAGTGCGATCTTCCTGCACAGCTCCGACTTCCATTTCTTCACTGCTGTCGGCTCTGCATCCGGGAGTTGAGGGCTCGGCTCCTTCACCAGCGGATCCAAGAAGTCTGGGTCCTCCAGCAGCGGCAAGGTCAGGTTCGCCTCCGGTCGCTTGAGATGGTCCTGGGTCACTTTGTCGTCGTTCAGGTACCTGCTGGTCGCCATCTCTGCTCCTGGACCTTCGGTAGAACACACACGCTGCTCCTCCATTTTCTGGGGGTGGAGCTCCTTCTCGGCTTCTGGGTACGTCGTCTTCTCGCAGCAGTTGTAATAATTATAGGGAATAACTCAGGAGACTCTTTGCGTGGAACAAGACAACTACAGGGCACAGTTTTACAAGTGGTAAAGTCTATATTATCACACGGTGATTCAAACAGGTGCAGAGAGAAACTCAAGTCCACAACACTTGGTGTAAATATCAAATGCAGCTCAGCAGTCTATAGGAAACTTCAGAGGAAAATGCAATCACGCAAAAAGTCTATGAAGCACAATTATTCTTGAGGATACTTGACACAAATAAGTCCTTGCTTAGTCCAAAACACAGATAGATATGCTTATAAGGCAGTTGAAATAATATCTTAGCTCAACCAGGGAGGCCTGGTTAATAGTCTCAGGTTTTTGCAGAGCAGCAAACGCTTACATGTCCAGCAAATGCAGATGGAAGTAAACACGAGCAGCAGATGAAGGAGGATTACAGGAACTGGTGTATGCAGCAGTAACTCAGAGCAGAGTAGCAGGATCTCCACACAGGTTCACAGGAGCAGGTATATAGCCAGGGAGTAATCAGAGGTCAGGAGCTGGATGCAAGGCAGAATACTCTAGCACAGACTGAAGGCTGGGGTGGAGTTTTATAGCAGGAAGACAACAATACACATGAGACCAAGGACGCCATCTTGGAAAAGGGCAGTAATGCACAAAAGGTAAAAAAAAAATGTTCCGAGTCCTGACATTACTCCCTCCTTAGAAGCGGCCTCAGGACGATCTTGGACCTGGTTTCTCAGGGAATCTCTGATGAAAACGAGAAATCTGTTGGGCATTGATGTTTTCCACAGGTTCCCAAGAGTCTTCCTCAGGGGGATATCCCTTCCATCTTATCAGATATTGGAGCCGATTCCTGCAAATCCTGGAATCAATAATTTCCTCCACCACAAATTGTTCTTGCCCATCAATCACCATAGGCTGCGGAGGTGGCACAACACATCCCTGGAAGGTATTAGTAGATACAGGCTTTAGTAAAGATACATGAAAAACTGGGTGTACCTTCATAGTCCTAGGCAGCTTCAGCCGGCAGGCCACAAAGCTCACAATACCGTTGATCTTGAAAGGGCCAATGAATTTCTGTCCAAGTTTTTGTGAAGGAACGTTTAACTTCAAATTCTTAGTTGCTAGCCACATGGAATCTCCTACCTTGAACAAGGGTGCAGGTTTACGGAATCTATCAGCCAATCTCTGATAACGTTCTTGAGCTGTGGTCAGGGATTCCTTCAGAACCTCCAGATTTTGTCTCATCGCAGTCAGCCTTTCCTCCACTGCCGGAACCGGAGAATTAATTGGAGACCTAGGTAAAATACATGGATGATAACCCAGATTGGCAAAGAAAGGTGTAAATTTAGTGGAGGCGCTCTGAGAATTATTATATGAAAATTCGGCTAATGGCAGCAACTCCAACCAATCATCCTGGAGATTGCTGACATAGCATCTTAGATATTGTTCCAGCGTCTGGTTGGTAAGCTCAGTCTGACCATTTGTCTGGGGATGGTAAGTGGAAGAGAAACAGACATTAATATTGAGTGCAGAGCAAAACCCCTTCCAGAATCTTGAAGTGAACTGTACTCCACGGTCAGAGATGATCTCATCCGGAACCTCATGCAACCGAAAGACATTCTGTATAACCAAGTTCACTGTATCTTTATCTGAAGGGAGGCCGGTGCATGGAACAAAATGAGCAGCTTTAGTCAGGCGATCAACTACCACCATGATTGTATTGATGCCCCCCCGATGTAGGCAGCTCCACAATAAAGTCCATTGATATAGACCCCCAAGGGCGGGACGGAACAGGTAATGGTTGTAGAAGACCCGTAGGTGCCACATGAGGAGTCTTGTAACGGGCACATACCTCGCAAGAGAGAACATAGTCCTTGGTATCCTTCAGGCAAGTTGGCCACCAGAAGAATCGGCTCAGGAACTCTTGTGTCTTCTGTATCCCCCTGTGACCAGCCAACTTGGAGTCATGTACCAACTTGAGAATTCGGAAGACGGACGACCTCAGGGACGTAGATACGTTGATCTCTAAACCACATGCCACCCTTAAA
Organism: Ranitomeya variabilis; assembly: GCF_051348905.1. Lineage (NCBI taxonomy): Eukaryota > Metazoa > Chordata > Amphibia > Anura > Dendrobatidae > Ranitomeya > Ranitomeya variabilis. The sequence goes on from NC_135235.1 coordinate 348,195,008, forward strand.
GACAAGATTAATATCCACAGGTGGGTTGGCCAGAAATACATCACCGTCATAGGCCTCCCTGCACTCCTTCCACAAGTCCTGATCGTGGATAACTCAGATGAAATTGGCATCAGATAGAATGGTCTTGGACGGGGCTCCAGGTACAGAATCCACGGCATGGATTCGGGATAAAGCATCAGCCTTCCCATTATGAGAACCTGGATGGTATGAGATAACAAAGTTAAATTGATTTAAAAATAAGTTCCAACGAGCCTGATGAGGAGAAAGACATCTAGCGGATCTAAGGAGCTCTAAATTGCGATGGTCAGTTAGCACTATGATCTGTTGTGCAGCTCCTTGCAGATGATGCCTCCGTTCTTTGAAAGCCGCAATAATAGCCAGCAATTCCTTGTCTCCCACGTCGTAATTCTTCTCTGCTGAGGTTAGTCTACAGGAAAAGAAAGCACAAGGATGTAGCAGACCCTTCTCTCCAGTTCTTTGGGAGAGAATAGCCCCCAAAGCATTATCAGAAGCGTCCACCTCCACAATGAAAGAAAGTGTTGTATCTGGGTGTATCAACAGCGGTGCTGATTTGAAACAGATCTTAAGCAGATCAAAAGCTTCTTGAGCCTGTGATGACCACTTAAAGGGCTTTTCCTTCTTTGTCAAGGAAGTAATGGGACGGACAATATCAGAAAAATTTCGAATGAAGCGTCTGTAGAAATTTGCAAAACCAATAAAACGTTGGACCTCCTTAACGTTCTTGGGTACCGGCCAGTCAAGGATAGCCTGAATCTTACCAGATTCCATGTTCAGCCCCTGGGGAGAGATGATATAACCTAAGAACTGTATCTCAGAACGATGGAACTCACATTTCTCCGGCTTAATATACAGATGGCTCTCTGTCAGGACTCTGAACATTTTTTACCTTTTGTGCATTACTGCCCTTTTCCAACATGGCATCTTTGGTCTCATTTGCACTTGTCTTCCTGCTCTAAAACTCCACCCCAGCCTTCAGTCTGTGCTAGATTATTCTGCTTTGCATCCAGCTCCTGATTACTCCCTGGCCTTGCACCTGCACCTGCTCCTGTGAACCTGTGTTGGAGATCCTGCCACTCCGCTCTGAGTTCCTGCTGCATACACCAGTGTTCAATAATCCTCCTTCATCTGCTGCTCGTGTTACTTCCATCTGCATTTGCTGGACATGTAAGCTGTTTCTGCTCTGCAAAACCTGAGACTATTAACCAGGCCTCCCTGGTTGAGATAAGATATGATTTGAACTGCCTAATAGCATATCTATCTGTGTCTGGACTAAGTCAAGGATCTATTCGTGTCAAGTTTCCTCAAGAATAACTGTGCTTCATAGACTTTCGGTTTGTTTGCATCTACCTCTGAAGATTCCTACTGACTGCTAAGCTGCGTTTATTATTTGCACCAAGTGTTGTGGACTTGAGTTTCTCTCTGCACCTGCTTGAATCACCATGTGATAATATAAACTTTACCACTTATAAAACTAATTATAAGTCACACAGTACACATAGAATAAATTTTCAAATAACTCACAATCCTATTCATATATACGTATATGTGAAAAAAGTGTACAGAAATTTCATATGCGTCACCCCAGTGCACTGTGTAACAATTCGCTGTGGGAACCACAGCAACAACCAGACTAGAACCAAAACAATTCAGTAAGGATCATAAGAGAACCAAAAGAAATACCAAGACGTGAATATATCAAAATAAACTTTTTATTTATTATTGTGTGTGACAATGGTTACAAAGTATATTAGAATTACATAAATCCACAAATATAAAATTGTATATACGCATTGATTTTTAAAAACAACAAAAACATGCGCTGTACCAGGAAGATCAGGATGAAAGAGTGAATTATCACTCCTAACCACAGCCCCACTATAATAACAGGATATCTTAGGTTATGCTGGCGCCACGTAATTAAAAGTATCTATGCCAAATCCAACTCAATAAAAACAACACCAAAGCAGAAATCCACAAATGCCAAGTCAAAAATTAAAAATGGCATTGCTAAGTTGACTCAATAAGCATAATTAAAGGTGCATCAGTGCCAAATCAAATTAAGATGATCACTCATAATTAAAAATTAATTCAAATCACTGCATAAAGTGACATAGTGCCAAAAGTGTGAATAACACAACAGTTTTTTCCACAAAAAGTGCCTAGTAAGATGTTAGAAATAACTAATTATATCAAATTAAGATGACCACTCCTGATTATAAATTAATTCAAATCACTGCATAAAGTGACAAAGTGCAAAAAAAATGTAAATAACACAATAATTTACCCACAGAAAGTGCCTAGTGAGATGTTGGAATAGCTAATTACAAACAGCGGTGTCAGCAACTATATAGAGTTTATACCTGCGGGGGCTGACTCCTGGACCTGCGCTTCTCCCGACGCGCGTTTCGGATTCAATATATCCTTCTTCAGGGTATATACAATTTTATATTTGTGGATTTATGTAATTCTAATATACTTTGTAACCATTGTCACACACAATAATAAATAAAAAGTTTATTTTGATATATTCACGTCTTGGTATTTCTTTTGGTTCTTTTATGATCCTTACTGAATTGTTTTGGTTCTAGTCCACTTATAAAACTGTGTCCTGTTGTCTTGTTCCACGCAAAGAGTCTCCTGTTATGACCCCAATGGCGAGGGTCTCAGAGAAACATGTAAGTCTGCGAAGTACAAAAATCCAGCTCATAGGGCAGTGGTAACTGGGTTGACCATATATCTACTCCTAACACCAACACTAGAAGTAGCCGGGGAACATGCCTACATTGATCGCTAGATGTCTCGCGCCAGCCGGAGGACTAACTACCCCTAGAAGAGGAAAACAAAGACCTCTCTTGCCTCCAGAGAAAGGACCCCAAAAGTAGGATAGAAGCCCCCCACAAATAATAACGGTGAGGTAAGAGGAAATGACAAACACAGAAATGAACTAGGTTTAGCAAAGAGAGGCCCACTTACTAATAGCAGAATGTAGTAAGATAACTTATATGGTCAACAAAAACCCTATCAAAACATCCACACTGGAAATCCAAGAACCCCCGAACCGTCTAATGGCCCGGGGGGAGAACACCAGCTCCCTAGAGCTTCCAGCAAAATCAAGATACAGATGAAGTCCAAGCTGGACAAAAATGCAATCAAAAACAAATAGCAAAAAGCACAAAAAGCAAACTTAGCTTAATGAAGCAGGAACCAGGATCAGTATGCAAGAGCACAGCAGATTAGCTCTGATAACAACGTTGCCAGGCATTGAACTGAAGGTCCAGGGAGCTTATATAGCAACACCCCTGAAATAACGACCCAGGTGAACAAACAAGGGATGACTGACAGTCCCTGAGTCAAATCACTAGTAACCACTAGAGGGAGCCAAAAAGCAAATTCACAACAGTACCCCCCCCCTTAGTGAGGGGTCACCGAACCCTCACCAAGACCACCAGGGCGATCAGGATGAGCGGCGTGAAAGGCACGAACTAAATCGGCCGCATGCACATCAGAGGCGACCACCCAGGAATTGTCCTCCTGACCATAGCCCTTCCACTTGACCAGGTACTGAAGCCTCCACCTGGAGCGACGAGAATCTAAGATCTTCTCCACTACGTACTCCAACTCGCCCTCAACCAACACCGGAGCAGGAGGCTCAGCAGAAGGAACCACAGGCACAACGTACCGCCGCAACAAGGACCTATGAAACACGTTGTGGATGGCAAACGACACCGGAAGATCCAGGCGAAAGGATACAGGATTAAGGATTTCCAATATCCTGTAAGGACCAATGAAGCGAGGCTTAAATTTGGGAGAGGAGACCTTCATAGGAACAAAGCGAGAAGAAAGCCATACCAAATCCCCAACACGAAGTCGGGGACCCACACCGCGGCGGCGGTTGGCAAAACGCTGAGCCTTCTCCTGTGACAACTTCAAGTTGTCCACCACGTGATTCCAGATGTGCTGCAACCTATCCACCACAGAATCCACCCCCGGACAGTCAGAAGACTCCACATGTCCCAAGGAAAAACGAGGATGGAAACCAGAGTTGCAGAAAAATGGCGAAACCAAGGTGGCGGAACTAGCCCGATTATTAAGGGCAAATTCAGCCAACGGCAAGAAGGCCACCCAATCATCCTGATCAGCAGAGACAAAACACCTCAAATAAGCCTCCAGAGTCTGATTAGTTCGCTCCGTTTGTCCATTAGTCTGTGGATGAAAAGCGGACGAAAACGACAAATCAATGCCCATCCTACCACAAAAGGATCGCCAGAACCTGGAAACAAACTGGGATCCTCTGTCTGACACAATATTCTCAGGAATGCCGTGTAAACGAACCACGTTCTGGAAAAACACAGGAACCAGATCGGAAGCAGTCGCAGATCCGGAGAAATAGCTGACAGGATAACTCCCTCCTTAAGAATACCAACAGGTTCGGCGACTCCAGGAGCATCAGGCACAAAGCTCCTAGAAAGAGCATCGGCCTTCACATTCTTCGAACCTGGTAAATACGAGACCACAAAGTCAAAACGGGAGAAAAACAATGACCAGCGGGCCTGTCTAGGCTTCAGGCGTTTGGCAGACTCGAGATACATCAGATTTTTGTGATCAGTCAAGACCACCACACGATGCTTAGCACCCTCGAGCCAATGACGCCACTCCTCAAATGCCCACTTCATGGCCAACAACTCCCGATTACCCACATCATAATTTCGCTCTGCCGGCGAAAACTTCCTAGAGAAAAAGGCACAAGGTCTCATAGTAGAGCAATCAGGGCCTCTCTGCGACAAAACGGCCCCTGCCCCAATCTCCGAAGCATCCACCTCAACCTGAAAGGGAAGTGAGACGTCAGGCTGGCACAAAACAGGCGCCGAAGTAAACCGGCGTTTCAACTCCTGGAAAGCCTCCACGGCAGCAGGAGCCCAGTTAGCTACATCAGAGCCTTTCTTGGTCATATCCGTCAAAGGTTTAACAACGCTAGAAAAATTAGCGATAAAACGACGGTAGAAGTTAGCAAAACCCAAGAACTTCTGAAGACTCTTAACTGACGAGGGTTGAGTCCAATGATGAATAGCTCGGACCTTGACTGGGTCCATCTCCACAGCAGAAGGGGAAAAAATAAACCCTAAAAAGGGAACCTTCTGTACACCAAAGAGACACTTTGAGCCTTTCACAAACAAAGAATTTTCACGCAAAATTTTAAAGACCATCCTGACCTGCTCCACATGTGAGTCCCAGTCATCAGAAAAAACCAGAATATCATCCAGATAGACAATCAAAAATTTATCCAGATACTTCCGGAAAATGTCATGCATAAAGGACTGAAAAACTGAAGGAGCATTAGAAAGCCCAAAAGGCATCACCAAGTACTCAAAATGACCTTCGGGCGTATTGAATGCGGTTTTCCATTCATCTCCTTGTTTAATGCGCACAAGGTTGTACGCACCACGAAGGTCTATCTTGGTGAACCACTTGGCACCTTTAATCCGGGCAAATAAGTCTGACAACAGCGGCAAAGGATACTGAAATTTCACAGTGATCTTATTTAAAAGCCGATAGTCAATACAAGGCCTCAAAGATCCGTCCTTTTTGGCCACAAAAAAGAATCCCGCACCAAGAGGGGAAGAAGAAGGACGGATATGCCCCTTCTCCAAAGACTCCTTAATGTACGAACGCATAGCGGTATGTTCAGGTACCGACAGATTAAACAGTCTTCCCTTAGGAAACTTACTGCCTGGAATCAAATCTATTGCACAGTCACATTCCCTATGAGGAGGCAGTGCACTGGACCTGGATTCGCTGAAGACATCCTGATAATCAGACAAATACGCCGGAACTTCCGAAGGCATAGAAGAAGCAATAGACACGGGCAGGGAATCCCCATGAATTCCACGGCAGCCCCAACTTGACACTGACATTGCCTTCCAGTCCAAGACTGGATTATGGGTCTGCAACCATGGCAACCCCAAAACAACCACATCATGCATTTTATGCAGAACAAGAAAGCGTATCACCTCCCGATGTTCAGGAGTCATGCACATGGTAACCTGTGTCCAAAACTGTGGTTTATTTTCTGCCAAAGGAGTAGCATCAATACCCCTAAGAGGGATAGGATTTTCTAATGGCTCAAGAACAAAACCACAGCGCTTGGCAAATGACAGATCCATAAGACTCAGGGCAGCACCTGAATCCACAAACGCCATGACCGGATAAGACGATAGTGAGCAAATCAACGTCACAGATAGAATAAATTTAGGATGCAAATTACCAATAGAGACAGGACTAACAACCTTAGTTAGACGTTTAGAGCATGCTGAGATAACATGTGTAGAATCACCACAGTAGTAACACAAGCCATTCTGGCGTCTATGAAGTTTCCGCTCATGTCTAGTCAGGATTCTATCACATTGCATTAAATCAGGTGCCTGTTCAGACAACACCATGAGGGAATTTGCGGTTTTGCGCTCCCGCAACCGCCGGTCAATCTGAATTGCCAGGGCCATAGAATCATTCAGACCTGTGGGAATGGGAAAACCCACCATCACATTCTTAATGGTTTCAGAAAAGCCATTTCTAAAATTAGCAGCCAGTGCACACTCATTCCACTGGGTCAGCACGGACCACTTCCGAAATTTTTGGCAATACACTTCAGCCTCGTCCTGGCCCTGAGACATAGCCAGCAAGGTTTTTTCTGCCTGAATCTCAAGATTGGGTTCCTCATAAAGCAAACCGAGCGCCAGGAAAAACGCATCAATATCAGCCAATGCAGGATCTCCTGGCGCCAGCGAAAAAGCCCAATCCTGAGGGTCGCCCCGTAAAAAAGAAATAGCAATTTTTACTTGCTGAGCGGGGTCTCCAGATGAACAGGGTCTCAGGGACATAAACAATTTACAATTATTCTTGAAATTTCTAAACTTAAATCGGTCTCCAGAAAACAGTTCAGGAATCGGTATCTTAGGCTCTGACATAGGATGTCTGGTAACATAATCTTGTATGCCCTGCACACGAGCAGCAAGCTGGTCCACACTTGTAATCAAGGTCTGGACATTCATGTCTGCAGCAAGCTTAAGCCACTCAGAGGTAAAGGGGAAAAGAAAAAAAAAAAAATGAGAACAAAAAAAAAAAAAACTCAGAATTTTTCTTTCTTATAATCCCGCTTCTGCAATGCATTAAACATTTAATACTGGCCTGGCAAACTGTTGTGACCCCAATGGCGAGGGTCTCAGAGAAACATGTAAGTCTGCGAAGTACAAAAATCCAGCTCATAGGGCAGTGGTAACTGGGTTGACCATATATCTACTCCTAACACCAACACTAGAAGTAGCCGGGGAACATGCCTACGTTGATCGCTAGATGTCTCGCGCCAGCCGGAGGACTAACTACCCCTAGAAGAGGAAAACAAAGACCTCTCTTGCCTCCAGAGAAAGGACCCCAAAAGTAGGATAGAAGCCCCCCACAAATAATAACGGTGAGGTAAGAGGAAATGACAAACACAGAAATGAACTAGGTTTAGCAAAGAGAGGCCCACTTACTAATAGCAGAATGTAGTAAGATAACTTATATGGTCAACAAAAACCCTATCAAAACATCCACACTGGAAATCCAAGAACCCCCGAACCGTCTAACGGCCCGGGGGGAGAACACCAGCTCCCTAGAGCTTCCAGCAAAATCAAGATACAGATGAAGTCCAAGCTGGACAAAAATGCAATCAAAAACAAATAGCAAAAAGCACAAAAAGCAAACTTAGCTTAATGAAGCAGGAACCAGGATCAGTATGCAAGAGCACAGCAGATTAGCTCTGATAACAACGTTGCCAGGCATTGAACTGAAGGTCCAGGGAGCTTATATAGCAACACCCCTGAAATAACGACCCAGGTGAACAAACAAGGGATGACTGACAGTCCCTGAGTCAAATCACTAGTAACCACTAGAGGGAGCCAAAAAGCAAATTCACAACAGTCTCCAGAATTATCCCCTATAATTATTACACGCTCTTTTAGACGTCTTAAAACAGTTTTGACATGTTCTTCATGATCCTGTAAAGAGTCGGAAAAGATTAGTATATCGTCCAAATAGATCACCACAAACTGGTCCAACAAATCTCTGAAAATGTTATTAGCAAGGTGTTGAAACATTGCAGGGGCGTTACAAAGCCCGAAGGGCATCACAAGATATTCAAAGTGTCCATACCGGCATCTGAATGCTGTCTTCCACTCATCCCCTGGACGAATACGCACCAAATTATAAGCCCCACGAAGATCCAGTTTAGAGAACACCTTAGCATGGCGGACTCTTTCCAGTAATTCGGGAATCAGAGGCAAAGGGTAACGGTTTCGTACGGTTACCTTATTGAGTTTCCGATAGTCAACACAGGGTCTCAGGGTCCCATCCTTGTTTTTTACAAAAAGTATAGGTGCCCCTGCTGGTGAGGAAGAAGGACGTATGAAGCCTTTGGCCAGATTTTCATCAATATACTCCTTTAAGGCTTGAAGCTCAGGTGCCGCCAAAGGGTATACGTTACCAAAAGGAATAGCTGCCCCAGGAAGCAGCTCAATGGGACAGTCATAATGCCTGTGTGGAGGAAGCTGATCTGCATTCTTCTTGTCACAGATGTCAGAGAACTCTTTATATGCTGGAGGTAAAGAAAATACCTGTACATGTGGTTCCGTAGCCGTGGACTCCGGGACAGCTTCTGTTAACGCTGAGTTGCTCCTTGTTGGAAAGGTAATCTCCTTGGTCTCCCAGTTGATAATTGGGTTCTGAGAACGCAACCAAGGAATGCCTAAAATCACAGGAAAATGAGGAGAAGAAATTAGCAAGAAAAAAAGTTACCTGTGTGGAGATCCTGCTACTTTGCTCTGAGTTCCTGCTACATATACCAGTTCCTGTAATCCTCCTTCATCTGCTGCTCATGTTTACTTCCATCTGCATTTGCTGGACATGTAAGCGTTTGCTGATCTGCAAAAACCTGAGACGATTAACCAGGCCTCCATGGTCGAGCTAAGATATTATTCGAACTGCCTTATAAGCATATCTATCTGTGTTTTGGACTAAGCAAGGACTTATTTGTGTCAACTATCCTCAAGAATAATTGTGCTTCATAGACTTTCTGCGTGATTGCATTTTCCTCTGAAGTTTCCTATAGACTACTGAGCTGCATTTGATATTTGCACCAAGTGTTGTGGACTTGAGTTTCTCTCTGCACATGTTTGAATCACCATGTGATAATATAGACTTTACCACTTATAAAACTGTGTCCTGTAGTTGTCTTGTTCCAGGCAAAGAGTCTCCTGAGTTATCCAAAATAATTATTACAGGATACTCTAGCCTAAAAAAAAATGTTTAGAGTCTTGACAGCAGTAGTCGTAGGGGGCGGTCGTCACTTTTGGCGCCACTTCGGTAGTCTCCTCCCATTTTGGCACACCCTTCTTCTCCTGCGCTCCTTGTGGGGCGGTAATGGTGGCAATTTTGGCAGGAATGTTGGCGGTAAATAGCGAAACACAGTCCTTAAACAAATCACAGTTCCAACACAGTTCTGGCAGAGTTCTTAGGCGCACATGACCCGATTTTACAGGCTTAAGTAGATCCTGTTCGTGACGCCAAGATTTTGGATCGCCCCCATGTCTGGGCAATAGGGTACTCGGTACCGGGTCCTTCTTGTTCTCAGTGGGGATGTCACGCACGGTGGCCCGACCCGGACCGTGGCCCTTTGAGGGGCGTCCAATAAAAGAAAGAGTTTTTATGTAAATAGTGTTCGTGACTAGGGTTGAGCGAAACGGGTCGAACATTTTCAGAAGTCGCCGACTTTTGGCAAAGTCGGGTTTCATGAAACCCGACCCGACCCCTGTGTGGGGTCGGCCATGAAGTCGGCGATCTTCTCAATCTGGAATCGGAATTCCGATACCGATTCCCGATATGTTTAAGATATCGGGAATTGGTATCGGAATTCAGATTTAAGTGTAAAATAAAGAATTAAAATAAAAAATATCGCTATACTCACCCTCTGTTGCGCCCTGGTACTAACCGGGAACCTTCTTTCCTTTGAATCAGCCTTCCAGAGCCTTGCGGTGACGTCACGGTGACGTCGCGGCTTGTGATTGGTCCGCGGCCGCCCATGTGACCGCTCACATGGGCGGCCGTGGACCAATCACAAGCCGCGACGTCACCGTGACGTCACCGAAGGTCCTAGAAGGGCTGATTCTTAGGAAAGAAGGCTGCCGGAAAGAAGCCGAGGGTGAGTATATTCCTATTAGGTATATACTCACCCTCGTACATGCTCTGCTTCTTTCCGGCAGCCTTCTTTCCTAAGAATCAGCCCTTCCAGGACCTTCGGTGACGTCACAGTCACATGGGCGGCCGCGCACCAATCACAAGCCGCCCATGTGACCGTGACGTCACCGAAGGTCCTGGAAGGGCTGATTCTTAGGAAAGAAGGCTGCCGGAAAGAAGCAGAGCATGTACGAGGGTGAGTATATACCTAATAGGAATATACTCACCCTCGGCTTCTTTCCGGCAGCCTTCTTTCCTAAGAATCAGCCCTTCTAGGACCTTCGGTGACGTCACGGTGACGTCGCGGCTTGTGATTGGTCCGCGGCCGCCCATGTGAGCGGTCACATGGGCGGCCGCGGACCAATCACAAGCCGCGACGTCACCGTGACGTCACCGCAAGGCTCTGGAAGGCTGATTCAAAGGAAAGAAGGTTCCCGGTTAGTACCAGGGCCCGTCAGAGGGTAAGTATAGCGATATTTTTTATTTTAATTCTTTATTTTACACTTAAATATGGATCCCAGGGCCTGAAGGAGAGTTTCCGCTCCTTCAGACCCTGGGAACCATTGGAAACCCAATGCACTGCATTGGGTTTCGAGTCTCGGCCGACCCCGACCCCGACTTTTTTATAGGATCGGCCGATTTCACTCGACCCGACTTTTGAAAAAGTCGGGTTTCGTGAAACCCGACCCGATCCTATAAAAGTAAAGGTCGCTCAACCCTATTCGTGACGCCACCTGTGGTATTCGGTCAGGGTGACCGACGCTGCTTAGGGGTCCGCTGGGGTGATGGTATGGCAGATAGATGATATACCTTCCCACAGGTGAAGTGTATCCCCAGGGCTTCCCAGAGTGTAGTGTTATGATCCTGGTGGCAAGGATCGCAAACTGACCTGCTAAGTAACAGAAATCCTTAGGACAAGCTCTGGGGATGTGGGAGCTATACTGACCGCAACCCTGATTCTATCAATACACACTATAGGCAGCCGTGGAGCGTTACCTAAAATCCTAGACGCCTCGTCACAGCTTGAGAAACTAGCTACCCCTAGAGAGAAAGCAAGCCTCACTTGCCTCAGAGAAATCACCCCAAAGTTTTAGACAGCCCCCCACAAATAATAACGGTGAGTAAAGGGGAAAGCACAAACGTAGAAATGAAAACAGGTTTTTAGCAAATGAGGCCCGCTAACACTAAATAGTCAGAAGACAGCAAGGGATCTGTGCAGTCAGTATAAAATGCTATCAAAAATAATCCACGCAGAGATTACAAGAACCCCCACACCGACTCACGATGTGAGGGGCGCAACTCTGCACCCCAGAACTTCCAGCAAGCGAAAATATTACATATAAGCAAGCTGGACAGAACTCATCATATACAGAGAAACATTTTCAAGGAAATAATGAGCAAACATGAACTAGCAAGACTTAGCTTCTCAGGAGGAGACAGGTCACAAGGAAAGTCCAGAGAGATCAGAACCAGTACTGAATACATCGGCAGCAGGCAAAAAGTGAAGGTCCAGGTGGAGTTAAATAGAGGCCAGACTAGCAGAAAACGAGGCAGCTGGATTCCAGCTACAGACCCGCAGAAAGCAACAAAGGCCACCAGAGGGAGCCCAAGAACAGAACTCACACAATACCACTCATGACCACAGGAGGGAGCCCGAGAACGGAATTCACAACAGTGTAGATAGTAGATGGTGGATGATGTAAGGCGCAGTGAATAACGAGGAAACAAGGTTGCAGTCTCTTTACCTTTACTGAAGACTTCAGCATCCACAGTCCATGGTACCAGTCCATGGTACCGGATTAGCACCTGGCTGTTGTAGTACCTCCCTGCTGAGCAACTCGGTGAGGTCCTCACAAGTATTGCAGATGTTAAGTCTCTTTCTCTCTGTCCCCCAGATGTTATGGATAGGACAAACACATATGACTGGTGGCCTGAGGCTTTTTGTAGGGAACCTAGAGACGCCCCGGCCTCCACAAGTTGTCACCGTGCCTTCTGTGTATAAAGGTCGGGCAGCCAACATAGAATTAACTGTCCTGCCAGTCTCTGAAGTAAAGCATAGAGATCCTTACTCCCTCGGTGTTCTGGCTACCGGGATTCCTGCGCTTCAGAAGGAGGCAGCCTCTCACAGGACAGAACTCCTCCTGGTTTTCCTCTCCTTTTGCTATGACTTCATTTCTCACTCACTACAATACGCTTCTCTTCAATGTCTCTTTCTTAGGATGCTGCCGCACGTGGGGCAGGCGCAGCTCCGTGGACCCTCGTTCTCCACAGACCGCAGTCTGAGTCTGACTGGAACTCACTCCAGCCAGCATCTCCCAGCTCGGTCGGGTTCTGTCTGTCTAACTTCCTAACCAAACCACCAGTTTTACCTATATGTGAGGAGTGCCCTAATAGATAGAAGTTTAGCTCCCCCTGGTGGCCTGGAGTGTGAAGTGTGCTGTGTGGTTGTGATACCTGGACAGAAGATCTCCTTTATTGCCTCCAGACATAATATCACTCCCCCAGGTGCAACGACCAGGACTCTGGAGCGCTGCAGCTGCAGCAGAACATTGTGTGCAGAGCCCGGCATGTGTCAACAGACTGCAGCAGAGCACTGTGTGCAAAGCCCGGCATATGCCAGCTGGCTGCAGGAGGTCACAGTGTGCAGAGTCTGGCGTGTGTCAGCTGTCTGCAGCAGAGTACTGTGTGCAGAGCCCGATGTGTGTCAGCAGACTGCAGCAGAGCGCTGTGTGCAGAGCCCGGCATGTCTCAGCAGACTGCAGCAGAGCACTGTGTGCAGAGCCTGGTGTGTGTCAGCTGGCTGCAGCAGAGCGCTGTGTGCAGAGCCTGGAGTGTGTCAGCTGGCTTCAGCAGAGCGCTGTGTGCAGAGCCCGGCGTGGGTCAGCTGGCTGCAGCAGAGAGCTGTGTGCAGAGCCCGGCCTGTGTCTGCTGGCTGCAGAAGAGCGCTGTGTGCAGAGCCCGGCGTGTGTCAGCTGGCTTCAGCAGAGCGCTGTGTGCAGAGCCCGGCGTGGGTCAGCTGGCTGCAGCAGAGAGCTGTGTGCAGAGCCCAGCATGTGTCTGCTGGCTGCAGAAGAGCGCTGTGTGCAGAGCCCGGCCTGTGTCAGCTGGCTTCAGCAGAGCGCTGTGTGCAGAGCCTGGAGTGTGTCAGCTGGCTTCAGCAGAGCGCTGTGTGCAGAGCCCGGCGTGGTTCAGCTGGCTGCAGCAGAGAGCTGTGTGCAGAGCCCGGCATGTGTCTGCTGGCTGCAGAAGAGCGCTGTGTGCAGAGCCCGGCGTGTGTCAGCTGGCTTCAGCAGAGCGCTGTGTGCAGAGCCTGGAGTGTGTCAGCTGGCTGAAGCAGAGTGCTGTGTGCAGAGCCCGGCGTTCGTCAGCAGACTGCAGTAGAGCACTGTTGCAGAACCCAGCGTGTGTCAGCAGACTGCAGCAGAGCACTGTGTGCAAAGCCCGGCGTGTGTCAGCTGGCTGCAGCAATGTGCTGTGTGCAGAGTCTGACGTGTGTCAGCTGGCTTCAGCAGAGTGCTGTGTGCAGAGCCCGGCGTGTGTCAGCTGGCTGCAGCAAAGCACTGTGTGCAGAGCCTGGCTTGTGTCAGCAGGCTGCAGTAGAGTGCTGTGTGCAGAGCCCGGCATGTGTCTGCTGGCTGCAGAAAAGCGCTGTGTGCAGAGCCCGGCCTGTGTCAGCTGGCTTCAGCAGAGCGCTGTGTGCAGAGCCTGGAGTGTGTCAGCTGGCTTCAGCAGAGCGCTGTGTGCAGAGCCCGGCGTGGGTCAGCTGGCTGCAGCAGAGAGCTGTGTGCAGAGCCCGGCGTGTGTCTGCTGGCTGCAGAAGAGCGCTGTGTGCAGAGCCCGGCGTGTGTCAGCTGGCTTCAGCAGAGCGCTGTGTGCAGAGTCTGGCGTGTGTCAGCTGGCTTCAGCAGAGTGCTGTGTGCAGAGCCCGGCGTGTGTCAGCTGGCTGCAGCAAAGCACTGTGTGCAGAGCCTGGCGTGTGTCAGCAGGCTGCAGTAGAGTGCTGTGTGCAGAGCCCGGCGTGTGTCAGATGGCTGCAGCAGAACATTGTCTGCAGAGCCTGGCATGTGTCAGCTGGCTGCAGCAGAGTGCGGTGTGAAGAGCCTGGCGTGTGTCAGGTGGCTACAGCAGAGCGCTGTGTGCAGAGCCCAGTGTGGGTCAGCAGACTGCAGCAGAGCGCTGTGTGCAGAGCCCGGCGTGTGTTAGCAGACTGCCGCAGAGTGCTGTGTGAAGAGCCTGGAGTGTGTCAGCTGGCTGCAGCAGAGCGCTGTGTGCAGAGCCCAGCATGTGTTAGTGCAGCGCCCCAAAGTCCTGGTCGTGCAGTATTGTCGCTCTGCCGCTAAGGGGAGTGATGGTACGTCCAATTGTACTTAAAGAGTTCACCTGACCAGGTATCACAGTCACACATTACACTTCACACTCTGGCCACCAGGGGGAGCAAAAGGTTCTATGTATTAGGCCACTCCTCACACTCTGGTAAAACTGGGGGTTGGATAGGAAGTTAGAGAGAAGCTGACTGGGTTTTGCCCAGGTAACATCTAGTGAGAGGAGAGCGTTACTTGGGAAGATTCAGGGGGGTCCCTGTCAGGGGTGGGATCCTGACAGTGGCCTAGCAAAGAACAGATCGTTACAGAGCTGTGCCTGCACCTCATTGCGGCGGCATCTTAAGAAAGGACACGAAGCGAAGTACATTGTGGAGAAGAGAGAAACGAGATCACAGCACAAAGGCGATAGAGCCAGAAGGAGTCATGCCCCGAGATCGGCAACATCCTTCTGAGGCGCGTAGCCGGTGGCCGGAACGCCGAGGAAGTAATAGACTCTATGCATTACTTTGAACTACGGCAGGGCAGTTAACTTTAGGTTGGCTGTCTCACCTTTTACACCTAATGAAGACAACGGAGGCAATTGTGGGAGAGGGGCGTCTCTAAGGTCCCTATAAAATAACTCCAGGCCTACCCCGTCATACAGGTGCGTCCTATCCATATCATCTGGGGGACGGACTGGGTCGGGCCACCGTGACATTCCCGGAACCGAGAGACCCGGTACCGAGTACCCCGCTGCCCTGCGTTTGGGGGCCGCTCCAAACTTGGCGTCACGAACAGGATCTACTTAAGCCTGAAGAATCAGGTCATGTGTGCCTTGGAACTGTGATTGAATTATGCTTGAATCGAGATTTATTTCAAAGACTGTGTATTGCTATTTGCCGCCAAAAGTTCCCGCCAAAACCGCCGCCATTACAGCGCAACGCGGAGCGCAGAGAAAGAAGAAGGGCGTAGATTTGTGGGCGTGGGCAAACTGAAGAGCGCGAAGACAATGTCCGCCCAGTCTAAATATTTCTGTATCCTGAGGACATGTCCGTCAGCAGCCGAGGTCCGCCTCCTGATTCTCTATGGTGGGCGGAGTCCGAAGAAACAAAACTATGACTCAGAAGTAATGGAGCCGGCGACCAGAGGGGACCTCCGAAAAAGAATGGCCACGCACAGGCCCCCGTCACCGGAGGATTACTCCGATATGCCACCGCTGGAGAGCCTGGATCCCTGGGAGCTGCTGACGGAGCGTCCGCTGCCTGTGTCGATACCAGCCCTGGCGCCTGCCTCAGAGGAGTGAAGTGGCGTGGAAGGATCCGCCTTAAAGGGAACCTGTCACCTGAATTTGGCGGGACCAGTTTTGGGTCATATGGGCGGGGTTTTCGGGTGTTTGATTCACCCTTTCCTTACCCGCTGGCTGCATGCTGGCCGCAATATTGGATTGAAGTTCATTCTCTGTCCTCCAGAGTACACGCCTCTGTAAGGCAAGATTGCCTTGCGCTGGCGTGTACTCCGGAAGACAGAGAATGAACTTCAATCCAATATTGCGGCCAGCATGCAGCCAGCTGGTAAGGAAAGGGTGAATCAAACACTCAAAAACCCCGCCCATATGACCCAAAACTGGTCCCGCCAAATTCAGGTGACAGGTTCCCTTTAAGCGCAGGTACCCAGTGCCACGGCTACCCGGAGGACCCTTCCCCCTCTGCACCTGATGCATTTATCGCAGCGACTGCTGGATCCCCGGCGTCCCCGTCGCCAGACCCCAGACCACCGTAGGGGCCTGACCTTGGACCCTTCCCATGGGGAGACTACCAGAGGCACCTGATTGCAGAATATGCGAGGGAGATCGAGCGAGAAGTTCGCGGTGAGCTGATGGATGACTCCTTACCGAAGTGGGGTGTGGTGATCATTTACCAGCCTCAGAGAGGAAAAGGTTTCGTCCAGGAAATCGGGTCGTCGGTGAGGGTCCACGTCACCCGCGAGGAGGTAGAGTCTTGCTTGTGTAAAGATGCTAAAGGTCCTATCCTGAAGCCGGGAGATGCAATAAGCTATCGTCGGTACCAAAGGGGACACAGCTGGTGGGCCCGGGATATCCAACGGTGCACCACTGTCCTGGCGGTCTCCACGACCTTGGAGGAGGAACTTGCTGAGGAAGCCGCCGCAGCTATCCCTACTGTCCCTGGCATCATCCAGCGTACCACCCAGACCTTCATTGCCGCGCACGACGTGGTCATGCAGAAAGAACAGGCACATGGAGTGCACCTGGCACCAGGGGTAGACTTGGATTTGAGTCTTCCCAAGCAGCAGAGGGCTACTTGTCCGGTAAGGCCCTGGTGGAGGCCTCCAGACTTATGGGAATAGACCTCAGAATTGGAACAACTGTAAATAGTTGACTGTTTGTTTGTCTGCTGTTTTGCTGCTAAAACCCGACCAGGGTTAATTCTTAAAGGGATCTCTTTGTTGACCCGGGATCCCTATTGTTTTATGTTTGTTTTTGCACAAGTTCATCAGTGTTCTAAAATTCTGCCGAATATAGACGGTGAATGATTCACAAACTGTCGCTCTATATAGTTTGCACCTTGTTAAAGGTGCCCCCTACTGGTTTTACAAAAGAAAGAAGAGCTTTTTGAAAAGACTGTTCCTGGATACAGCGCAGAAGTTCTTGTTTACCGCAGACTTGCAAATTGATAGTTTGCACTACCTCAAAAGAGACTTGAGATGTCCCTCTTAAAGGGAACGCTTAATTGTTGCACTTAGCTTAACCTATAATGTGCCTTAACTAGTTAGACAGTGATAATGTTTTACGTAGTAGTAATATGTAGTTAGAAAGATAGCGATAAGAAATAGAAATGTTGATAATGTTATGTGAATAAAACTGAAGTTAAAGTGATTAATAGAACTGATGATAGGAAGCCAAGGAAAGATGCAGTAGGCCCGTGGGGGTAGACAAGAGAGTCCTGCATATGAGAAAGAGAACTAGAGAAAAATGTTGATTTGCACTTTTAGTCTTGTAGTATACCTTTAGTGGGTACCTGCCTTACGCCCTTAAAGGAAAAGGTTAAATTATTGTTCCAGAAAAGTTTACACTTAGTAGATGATAGGTAGTATGCCCGGCTGGGTAATGATGGTTATTTATAGTTAGTTATTCGATAAGTGTTATTTAAAATCTTAAGCACAATGTAAATATGTTACTGTTTGTAACGTTCAAGTGTCCTCACCTCCCATAAAGGGAAGCACTGTTATATTTCATTGTTTACAGCATTCCAAAATTTTGTATGTCTTTTGCTAACATGTATTGTTCTTCTTTTCCCAGTCCGGGAGTACTGGATTTAACGGGGGGGGGGGGGGGAGTGCAGCGCCCCAGTGTCCTGGTCATGCAGTATTGTCGCTCTGCCGCTAAGTGGAGTGATGGTACGTCCAATTGTACTAAAAGAGTTCACCTGACCAGGTATCACAGTCACACATTACACTTCACATTCCGGCCACCAGGGGGAGCAAAAGGTTCTATGTATTAGGCCACTCCTCACACTCTGGTAAAACAGGGGGTTGGATAGGAAGTTAGAGAGAAGCTGACTGGGTTTTGCCCCGGTAACATCCAGTGAGAGGAGAGCGTTACTTGGGAAGATTTAGGGGGGTCCCTGTCAGGGGTGGGATCCTGACAGTGGCCTAGCAAAGGACAGATCGTTACGGAGCCGTACCTGCACCTCATTGTGGCGGCATCTTAAGATAGGACACGAAGCAAAGTATATTGTGGAGAAGTGAGAAACGAGATCACAGCACAAAGGTCAATCGAACCAGAAGGAGTCATGCCCCAAGATCAGCAACATCCTTTTGGGGCGCGTAGCCGGTGGCCGGAACGCCGAGGAAGTAATAGACTCTACGCATTACTTTGAACTACGGCAGGGCAGTTAACTTTAGGTTGGCTGTCTCACCTTTTACATCTAATGACAACGGAGGCAATTGTGGGAGAGGGGCGTCTCTAGGGTCCCTATAAAATAACTCCAGGCCTACCCCGCCATACGGGTGCGTCCTATTCATATCATCTGGGGGACGGAGAGAAACAACAGAAACATACACGACAGTTGTGAGGACTATCCCGTGGTGCTCAGCAGGGAAGTACTACAACACCCAGGCGCTAGTAGGTAGGCTACTGATTTCCACCTGCAAAAGGAACTCTGGATGTGCCTTCGGACTGACCGGTCTCAGCCAGCCCTGTCAGCAGTGCTCTGGATTATGGATGCCGAAGCCTTCAGTAAAGAGGTAAAGAGACTGCAACCCTGTGTCCTCGTCATTTACTGCAACTTACACCACCACCTACACCTTTTATTGGGCGCCCCTTAGCAGGGCCATGGACCAGGTCGGGCCACCGTGACATTCCCAGAACCAAGAGACCCGGTACCGAGTACCCCGCTGCCCTGCGTTTGGGGGCTGCTCCATTAGCAGACTGCAGCAGAGTGCTGTGTGAAGAGCCTGGAGTGTGTCAGCTGGCTGCAGCAGAGCGCTGTGTGCAGAGCCCAGCGTGGGTCAGCTGGCAGCAGCAGAGTACTGTGTGCAGAGCCTGGCGTGCGTCAGCAAGCTGCAACAAAGTCCTGTGTGCAGAGCCCGGCATGTGTCAGCTGGCTGCAGCAGAGCGCTGTGTGTAGAGCCTGGCGTGTGTCAGCTGGCTGCAGCAGAGTGCTGTGTGCAGAGCCCAGCGTGGGTCAGCTGGCTGCAGCAGAGTGTTGTGTGCAGAGCCCGGCGTGTGTCTGCTGCCTGCAGAAGACTGCTGTGTGCAGAGCCCGGTGTGTGTCAGCTGGCTTCAGCAGAGCGCGCTGTGTGCAGAGCCTGGAGTGTGTCAGCTGGCTGCAGCAGAGCCTGTGTGCAGAGCCCGACATGCGTCAGCAAACTGCAGCAGAGCGCTGACTGCAGAGCCAGGCGTGTGTCAGCAGACTGCAGCAGAGCACTGTGTGCAGAGCCCGGCGTATGTCAGCTGGCTGCAGCAGAGTGCTGTGTGCAGAGCCCAGCATGGGTGAGCTGGCTGCAGCAGAGTGCTGTGTGCAGGGCCTGGTGTGTGTCCGCTGGCTTCAGAAGAGCACTGTGTGCAGAGCCCGGCGTGTGTCAGCTGGCTTCAGCAGAGCACTATGTGCAGAGCCTGGAGTGTGTCAGCTGGCTGCAGCAGAGCACTGTGTGCAGAGCCCGGTTTGTGTCAGCAGACTGCAGCAGAGCGCAGACTGCAGCAGAGCGCTATCTGCAGAGCCTGGCGTGTGTCAGCAGGCTGCAACAGAGTGCTGTGTGCAGAGCCCGGAGTGTGTCAGCTGGATGCAGCAGAGCACTGTGTGCAGAGCCTGGCGTGTGTCAGCAGGCTGCAACAGAGTGCTGTGTGCACTGCCCGGCGTGTGTCAGCAGATTGCAGAAGAGTGCTGTGTGCAGGGGACGGCGTGTGTCAGCAGACTGCAGCAGAGCACTGTGTGCAGAGCCCAGCGTGTGTCACCAGATTGCAGCAGAGCACTGTGTGCAGATCCCAGCGTGTGTCACCAGATTGCAGCAGAGCACTGTTTGCAGAGCCCGGCGTGTGTCAGCAGACTGCAGCAGAGCGCTGTGTGCAGAGCATGGCGTGTGTCTGCAGGCTGCAGCAGAGTGCTGTGTGCAGAGCCCAGCGTGTGTCAACTGGGTGCAGCAGAGTGCTGTGTGTAGTGCCTGGAGTGTGTCAGCAGACTTCAGCAGAGCGCTGTGTGTAGAGCATGGCGTGTGTCAGCAGGCTGTAGCAGAGTGCTGTGTGCAGAGCCTAGCGTGGGTCAGCTGGGTACAGCAGAGCGCTGTGTGCAGAGCCCAGCGTGGGTCAGCTGGGTGCAGCAGAGTGCTGTGTGAAGAGCCTGGAGTGTGTCAGCTGGCTGCAGCAGAGCGCTGTGTGCAGAGCCCAGCGTGTGTCAGCAGACTGCAGCAGAGCACTGTGTGCAGAGCCTGGTGTTTGTCAGCAGACTGCAGCAGAGCACTGTGTGCAGAGCCTGGCGTATGTCAGCAGACTGCAGCAGAGCACTGTGTGCAGAGCCCGGCGTTTGTCAGCAGACTGCAGCAGAGTGCTGTGTGCAGAGCCTGGAGTGTGTCAGCTGGCTGCAGCAGATTGCTGTGTGCAGAGCCCGGTGTGTGTCAGCAGACTGCAGCAGAGCACTATGTGCAGAGCCCAGTGTGTGTTAGCAGATTGCAGCAGAGCACTGTGTGCAGAGCCCAGCGTGTGTCAGCAGATTGCAGCAGAGCACTGTGTGCAGAGCCCGGTGTGTGTTAGCAGACTGCAGCAGAGTGCTGTGTGCAGAGCCTGGAGTGTTTCAGCTGGCTGCAGCAAGCGCTGTGTGCAGAGCCTGGCGTGTGTCAGCTGGCAGCAGTAGAGCACTGTGTGCAGAGCCTGGCATGCATCAGCAGGCTGCAACAGAGTGCTGTGTGCAGAGCCCGGCGTGTGTCAGCTGGCTGCAGCAGAGCGCTGTGCGCAGAGTCTGGTGTGTGTGAGCTGGCTGCAGCAGAGTACTGTGTGCAGAGCCTGGCGTGTGTCAGCAGACTGCAGCAGAGCACTGTGTGCAGAGCCTGGCGTGTGTCAGCAGACTGCAGCAGAGTGCTGTGTGCAGAACCCAGCATGGGTGAGCTGGCTGCAGCAGAGTGCTGTGTGCAGAGCCCGGCGTGTGTCAGCTGGCTTCAGCAGGGCACTGTGTGCAGAGCCTGGAGTGTGTCAGCTGGCTGCAGCAGAGCACTGTGTGCAGAGCCCGGTTTGCGTCAGCAGACTGCAGCAGAGCGCTGTGTGCAGAGCTCGGCTTGTGTCAGCAGATTACAGCAGAGTACTGTGTGCAGAGGCCGGCGTGTGTCAGCAGACTGCAGCAGAGCACTGTGTGCAGAGCCTGGCGTGTGTTAGCAGACTGCAGCAGAATGCTGTTTGCAGAGCCTGGAGTGTGTCAGCTGGCTGCAGCAGAGCGCTGTGTGCAGAGCCTGCATGTGTCAGCTGGCAGCAGCAGAGCACTGTGTGCAGAGCCTGTCATGCATCAGCAGGCTGCAACAGAGTGCTGTGTGCAGAGCCCGGCGTGTGTCAGCTGGCTGCAGCAGAGTGCTGTGTGCAGAGCCTGCAGTGTGTCAGCTGGCTGTGGAACGCCCCCACGTCTGGGCAATGGGGTACTCGGTTCCGTGTCCTTCTTGTTCTCAGTGGGGATGTCACAGTGGCCCGACCCGGTCCGTGGCCCTTTGAGGGGCGTCCAATAAAAGGAAGAGTTTTTATGTAAATAGTGTTCGTGATGCCACCTGTGGTATTCGGTCAGGGTGACCGACGCTGCTTAGGGGTCCGCTGGGGTGATGGAATGGCAGATAGATGATATACCTTCCCACAGGTGAAGTGTATCCCCAGGGCTTCCCAGAGTGTAGATAGTAGATGGTGGATGATGTAAGGCACAGTGAATAACGAGGACACAAGGTTGCAGTCTCTTTACCTTTACTGAAGACTTCAGCATCCACAGTCCATGGTACCGGATTACAGGGCAGGAATAGTCCGGCCGATCTGAAGGCAAATCCAGAGTCCCCTTATCCAGGTGGAAATCAATAGCCTTCCTCTAGCGCCTGGGTATTGTAGTACCTCCCTGCTGAGCAACTCGGTGAGGTCCTCACAAGTATTGGAGATATTAAGTCTCTTTCTCTCTGTCCCCCAGATGGTATGGATAGGACAAACACGTATGACTGGTGGCCTGAGGCTTTTTGTAGGGACCCTAGAGATGCCCTGGCCTCCACAAGTTGCCACCGTGGCTCCTGTGTATAAAGGTCGGGCAGCCAACATAGAATTAACTGTCCTGCCAGTCTCTGAAGTAAAGCATAGAGATCCTTACTCCCTCGGTGTTCTGGCTACCGGGATTCCTGTG
Organism: Ranitomeya variabilis; assembly: GCF_051348905.1. Taxonomy (NCBI): domain Eukaryota; kingdom Metazoa; phylum Chordata; class Amphibia; order Anura; family Dendrobatidae; genus Ranitomeya; species Ranitomeya variabilis. The sequence goes on from NC_135235.1 coordinate 348,217,461, forward strand.
CTTCAGAAGGAGGCAGCCTCTCACAGGACAGAACTCCTTCTGGTTTTCCTCTCCTTTTGCTATGACTTCATTTCTCACTCACTACAATACGCTTCTCTTCAATGTCTCTTTCTTAGGATGCTGCCGCACGAGGGGCAGGCGCAGCTCCGTGGACCCTCGTTCTCCGCAGATCGCAGTCTAAGTCTGACTGGAACTCACGCCAGCCAGCTTCTCCCAGCTCGGTCGGGTTCTGTCTGTCTAACTTCCTAACCAAACCACCAGTTTTACCTATATGTGAGGAGTGCCCTAATAGATAGAAGCTTAGCTCCCCTTGGCGGCCTGGAGTATGATGTTTGCTGTGTGGTTGTGATACCTGGACAGAAGATCTCCTTTATTGCCTCCAGACATAATATCACTCCCCCAGGTGGAAGAATAACATTACTGCAACGACCAGGACTCTGGGTCGCTGCATTTCTCCCCCCCCCCCCCGTTAAATCCAGTACTCCCGGACTGGGAAAAGAAAACAACAATTACAGGTTAGCAAAAAACATGCACATTTTTGAAATGCTATAAACCAAATTAATATAACAGTGCTTCCCTTTATGGGAGGTAAGGACACTTGAACGTTACAAACAAGAACATATTTACATTGTGCGTACAACTTTAAATTAAGTAAATAACAATTATTAACTAACTATGGAACATAATTACCCATACAGGTATACTAGCTACTAAGTGCACGTTCTCTTTCTTTAAGTGCAAGTACCCTCTAAGGGTATACTATAAAACTTCAAGGTGGAAATCAACATTTTCTTTATTCTCTTCTCTCACTTTCACGTATGCAGGACTATCTATCTACCCCTATGGGCTCACTGCATCTTCCTTCAGTTTATTCCCATAAAACCTAACATTTACTTTAACTTCAATTTTATTTAAAGGGACTCTGTCACCTGAATTTGGAGGGAACAATTTTCAGCCATAGGGGCGAGGTTTTCGGGTGTTTGATTCACCCTTTCCTTACCCGCTGGCTGCATGCTGGCTGCAATATTGGATTGAAGTTCATTCTCTGTCCTCCATAGTACACGCCTGCGTAAGGCAAGATTGCCTTGTGCAGGCATGTACTACGGAGGACAGAGAATGAACTTCAATCCAATATTGCAGCCAGCATTCAGCCGGAGGATAAGGAAAGGGTGAATCAAACACCCAAAAACCCTGCCCCTATGGCTGAAAATTGTTCCCTCCAAATTCAGGTGACAGAGTCCCTTTAAAGTACATCATTTAACATTTTCTATTCCTAGATACATACTGTCACTATGTAAAACATTATTACTATCTATCTTCTTAAGGCAACATTTTCACTCCTAGGCGAAGTGCAACAAACGAACATTCCCTCTAAGGGTAACTCAAGTCTCTTCTGAGGTAGTGCAATCAATCACATCATCAACATTCAAGTTTGTTTAAAAGCAACATGACATGATATGAGGGACCTGTTACGAACCCCCGAATGGTGGTCTTGGGTGGTCTACAAGACGTGTAATCCTGACCCGGAATTCTGCCGCACCAATGGGTTTTTCTTCAGGTCTGAAAGGCAAAGTTATTTTTACAGCATAATTAACAGCAGTTTCTGTTAAGAGGCATTCTCTGTAAAAGCCTCCTTTGTAAAACCAGTAGGAAGCACCTTTAAGAAGGTGCAAACTATTTACAAGCAGTTTTTGATCATGCAACAGTCCATGATTCTAGAGTTCTTTAAAAGCAATTATAACTTGTGCAAAACAGGTTTAAACTGGGAATCCTCCTGGAACTGAGGATCCCTTTAAGGCATAACCCTGGACGGGTTTTAGCAGCAAAGAAACAGGAAAAGTTTTAAGGAGAACTATTTGCATTCCTTCTTCAGGGTTTTGAGGTTTATTTGAACTCTGGGGGTAGCAGTATCTTCCAAGGCACCAGCCGATATCGTACACTTCCTGGCTTGGGGAGGTGGGTATCCAGATTTTCATCTGGTCCCAAGTAAATGTCATGGGTTGGTTGTTCATGTATCGTTAAATCATTGGCTGCTATCAAAGTTTGTGTGGCCTGAGTACAAACGCCAGCTTTAGCATCAGCCACAGCAGCAGGGGCAGTAGCTGTAGTGAAGCACACAGTAGCGTTGATGTTAGTCTGAAGGACTTTCGGTGGGTCAACTGCTGTAGCGGCTGGGAACGTTTCTTTGACACTAGGTGGCGCTGTTAATGGCACGCACTTCTTAACGTTTCGGGTGCACCAACCTTTATTTCCCCAATGGCGGGTGTAAGTCACTGAGTCTCTGGGGTATAAGCTTCGGCCCAGATGCCCCCTTCCAAGGTGGGACTCCACTTCACTTCTGTCAACCCGAACCTTCGGCACTATCCCGGGTTCCTGAATGAAACCCCTCCCTCTTTGGAGATGAAAGGTCACTACTATGCCATATCTCACCGGGAGACTGTCGCCTCGCTGGGTTTTAGCAGCTGATGTGTCACCTTGGGTTTCCCGTTTATTCCTCTCCTTCCATTGCAACACTGGACTTGTTTATATTCTTCCCAGGTGAGAACTGCGATATAGGAACCTTCCTGTCTGGACCCGTCTGGCCTGGTCCTTGGAGCGTCCCATTTAAAGATTACCCCCTCAGGGCTCACGTCTAGCGGTACGCCCATGGATGTTGGTAGCGGGGGCAGCGTCTCGTTGGCTGTGCTGGGGGTCGTTAGGACCAGAATGGCAGTTGGTGGTTGGTCACAGTCTGGGCGGCAAGCGGCCACTGGAGCAGGATCGGTCGTTGGGGCAGGGGCGTTTTCTGTACCTGCATCTGATGTGGTTCCACCGATGTCGATCCGCTCCGCTGATGAGGATGCTGGAGTCTGCTGCTGCCCGGATCACGGTTTTTCCAGTGCGATCTTCCTGCACAGCTCCGACTTCCATTTCTTCACTGCTGTCGGCTCTGCATCCGGGAGTTGAGGGCTCGGCTCCTTCACCAGCGGATCCAAGAAGTCTGGGTCCTCCAGCAGCGGCAAGGTCAGGTTCGCCTCCGGTCGCTTGAGATGGTCCTGGGTCACTTTGTCGTCATTCAGGTACCTGCTGGTCGCCATCTCTGCTCCTGGACCTTCGGTAGAACACGCACGCTGCTCCTCCATTTTCTGGGGGTGGAGCTCCTTCTCGGCTTCTGGGTACGTCGTCTTCTCGCAGCAGTTGTAATAATTATAGGGGATAACTCAGGAGACTCTTTGCGTGGAACAAGACAACTACAGGACACAGTTTTACAAGTGGTAAAGTCTATATTATCACATGGTGATTCAAACAGGTGCAGAGAGAAACTCAAGTCCACAACACTTGGTGTAAATATCAAATGCAGCTCAGCAGTCTATAGGAAACTTCAGAGGAAAATGCAATCACGCAAAAAGTCTATGAAGCACAATTATTCTTGAGGATACTTGACACAAATAAGTCCTTGCTTAGTCCAAAACACAGATAGATATGCTTATAAGGCAGTTGAAATAATATCTTAGCTCAACCAGGGAGGCCTGGTTAATAGTCTCAGGTTTTTGCAGAGCAGCAAACGCTTACATGTCCAGCAAATGCAGATGGAAGTAAACACGAGCAGCAGATGAAGGAGGATTACAGGAACTGGTGTATGCAGCAGTAACTCAGAGCAGAGTAGCAGGATCTCCACACAGGTTCACAGGAGCAGGTATATAGCCAGGGAGTAATCAGAGGTCAGGAGCTGGATGCAAGGCAGAATACTCTAGCACAGACTGAAGGCTGGGGTGGAGTTTTATAGCAGGAAGACACAATACACATGAGACCAAGGACGCCATCTTGGAAAAGGGCAGTAATGCACAAAAGGTAAAAAAAAAATGTTCCGAGTCCTGACATTACTCCCTCCTTAGAAGCGGCCTCAGGACGATCTTGGACCTGGTTTCTCAGGGAATCTCTGATGAAAACGAGAAATCTGTTGGGCATTGATGTTTTCCACAGGTTCCCAAGAGTCTTCCTCAGGGGGATATCACTGCCATCTTATCAGATATTGGAGCCGATTCCTGCAAATCCTGGAATCAATAATTTCCTCCACCACAAATTGTTCTTGCCCATCAATCACCATAGGCTGCGGAGGTGGCACAACACATCCCTGGAAGGTATTAGTAGATACAGGCTTTAGTAAAGATACATGAAAAACTGGGTGTACCTTCTGTCACGATATGGTATGAAATATCATAAGTTAGTTTTCTTGCTAGCATGCGGGGGCTAAACCCCCCCCCTCTCTTTTCCTCTTCCCTTCCCTGTGTTTCTATCTGTCTGTGTAGAAGAGCTTGCCTTGTGGGGGAGTTTTATTGACGAAAGGTATTTACGATGGCATAGCTGCAAGGGGAATTTGTACTAGCAGGAACTGTTAGAGAAACTTCTAGAACCATGCGGTCCTTTGTTCTGTTATTGTGAGATATTAGACAAACTATTTAGGATAGTAGAATGATAAATACATATTCTTGATCTCCATCGAAGCATCTACCCATCACTCTAAACACAGTCGTCTATCTCCATCGGGGGAAGAAGTAGGGATTGCTCTGTAAATAATAGGACATATTTGATCTCATAAGAAAGCTCATGTTAATACAAGCTGAATGCTGGGTGTGATATGATTCTGATATGTACTGGAACGGAGTTATAAGCATTAGACCAATTTGTATTCAAAGTACTCAGACTGAAAGGTAGGAGGATCTGGAAAAGCCAGCCCTTTCTGTGATGTCACTAGCTGTAGGTCTTAAGTTTGTGGCCAGATCCCCAGCTCTGTCTTCTTGTCTTTTCCTGTGAGGCCTGAGCAGCACGACCAATGAGCTGGGATGTCTGGTTGCCTGCAATGCAATGATCTGAGAAATGTGAGTGCTATCTTTTCTTCATTTAATCCATTTATTTTCATAATTACCTTGTACATATTTGCAATTGTCTCATTTGTAACATCTTTGTAAAATATTTTATAAACACTGCCTAAAAATCATTTATGGGGTATCATATTTAATACTAGTTCGTCCTTCCTGCTCTAAATACGTACCCTGTCTCTGAAGGGAATTACGCTACTATTTTGGGGGTTAGCTCCGGACCTGTTTGATCGGAGCTGGTGGCAGCTTACCGTGTGCCGGCTTTTTGGGGGGGTCACTGTAGCGACTGCGGCTTGATAATTATTGTTCCTGCCTGAGTGGGAGTAGTTATCGCGTTGCTGCAGTGCGCCCAATAGCCAGTACATAGCAGGCAGCCTTTCTGGCGACTAATTACCCCAGGTGCAGTACCTAATCTGACCTGAGAGTAAGGGGGGCGCCAGAGAGCTGCAAGTGTTAAGTGGAACTGTAAGCGGGATAGACACAAATCCCTGCAGTTCATGGTATACTGAAGAGCAGTGGGATACCTAAAATAAGCCCCTGCTGTAAACTAAGAGGTCAATAACCTCGTGTGTGTTTTTTTTTCATCACATTGTGGCAGTGGAGGGATAACTAGGATAACCCCCCTGCACATGTGATAGCCGTCTGTTGGTCTAAAGTCACCCCAATCCGTGACATATTGTGGGCAGCGGCTAAGGGATCTTGACAATTGGTGACAGTCACGGTGTGAATCGTGACATATTGGTGGCAAGGCGGTGGGATATTAGAGCATTAGTGATTTGGTTTGAGCAATCATTCCTCTCACTAAAAACTTGCAGAAAGTTCTTGCGAGAACTCTGCGCAAATAAGTTTGGAGAACGAACTCAGTGTTTATTAGTCTTGAGACAATTGTGTGTACTGGTGATTATCCCCTCCCTTTTTCTTCGTTTTTCTATCCTATCTTTTATTTGGCAACCATGGCAACGAAAGGAGAAGCCTGGTACAACCAGCAGAAGAAAGACACTCTTGCTGGGATATGCACGTATCATGGCCTGAACCCCCAGAGCATGACCAAGGCTCAAATGGTCGCTGAACTGGTGCAATGGGAAGCCGCTCTAGACCACTCACAGAGCCCAGAGGCCGCAGATGCCAGCACCAGCGAACGTGGTGCTGCAGCAGAGGTTCAACCACTGAATACGGGCCCTACTGGCAACCAGGGGGGTGCAGACCACCTCCTGCAGCTGGCTCTGCAACAATGCTCTGCAGATGACCTGGACCGACGTCTGCAGCTGATCCAGCAATACCAGGAGCGAGCCGAGGCCCGAGCCGAGCGAGAGGCCCAAGCGCAGCGGGAGTACCAGCTGCAGATGGCCCAACTGCAAATGCAGGGGTCGTCCCAGTCAAGTCGTGAGCCCAGCAGCGCTCAGATACCGAAGCCCCGGCCCGACCACTTTCCTGTTATGGAAAAGGATGGGGACTTGGACACTTTTCTGCGGGCCTTTGAGAAAGCCTGCAGACAGTACCAGCTGCCTACACAAGAATGGGCACGATACCTGACACCAGGGCTGAGAGGAAAAGCTCTGGAGGCGTTTGCTGCCCTCCCTCAAGAACAAGATGGTGACTATGAGGCCATCAAGCAGGCTCTGATAGCCAAGTACCAGCTTACACCCGAGGTGTACCGTAAAAAGTTTCGGACCCTCCAACGTGGCCCACATGACAGTTACAGTGATGTGGTGCATGGACTGGGGACCCACTTTGACCAGTGGACCCAAGGACTGTCAGTGACCACCTTTGCACAGCTGCGAGACCTGATGATCAAAGACCAGTTCTTCCGTCTTTGCCCAACTGAGGTGCGACAGTTCGTGATGGACAGAGAACCCAAAGACGTGACGAAAGCAGCGCAGATTGCCGATGCCTATGAGGCCAACCGTAGATCGGAAGTGCGGAAGCCAGTCACCACCAGCTGGAGAGGGGGTAAGCCTGCAGCCAACGCCAGTACCCCTGCCAGCCAACACACCAGAGGTCCTGTCCCCGTGGCCAACAGCACCAGACCTACCACCGAACTTCGCCAGTGTTACCACTGCAGGCAGACTGGACACCTCAGTCACCAATGTCAAGCCAAGCAGAAGAACCCCTCATCCCAGGCCCCAGGGCCTAATGCAGCCGTTCTTTTGGTGGGTGGTGTGGTTGGGAGGGTGTGTGACAACGTACAGCCCGTCACTGTGGGAGGTCGTGTTGCTACCGGCCTCAAGGACACTGGGGCTGAACGAACCCTCATCCGACCCGAACTGGCAGCCCCTGAAGAAATCATTCCGGGGAAAACCCTGGCTGTCACTGGGATTGGGGGCATCAGCTGTCCCTTACCGATGGCCCGGGTTTTTATTGATTGGGGTGCTGGGAGCGGGGTGAAAGAAGTGGGGCTGTCTGATAATTTGCCCACTGATGTTTTGTTGGGGACTGATTTGGGGAGGTTGTTTGCATACTACGTCCCTGACACCCCTCCCCAATCTGCTAATAAGGGTAACGTTAACCCTGATGATGATGATGATGATGATGATGGGAAATCGCATGTGTTACCTGACCATGCTTTATCTTGTAATGATGCATCTGTTAACCATTTTTTCCCTAGGATTGATGGTGAAAATGTTGTACCTGTGCCAACTGTACCTGATAACGCTGTTTCTATGAAAGTTGATGTGTCCGTAGGTACAGGAGTGCTCAGCCACGTCGCTCTGCGGAGTGAGACGGCTGAGGAACCCCTAGCAGGGGCAAGTGTCGGTGCTACCGGAAATGGGGAAATACATGGGAATCGTGAGGAAGGTGATGCCATGCAATTGACCAGTGCCACCGAGGAAGGTAACTGGCCCAGAAGTAGCAATGCTCCTGAGGTAATGGGGGTGGATGGGGAGGTAGAGCCCATAGCAGCATCGGCTGATGGGTCTGTAGAAACCCCCGGGGAGACAGCCTACATAGCTGCTGTCACCCGCAGTCAGAGTGCCCGGAACGCAGATACCTGTCTGCCTTCCGGACCCTCCTCAGTCATCAGTGTGACTGAACCAGAGGTGGACCCAGAGCAGGTCCCAGAGGGTTCCCGTGGGGAAGGGACCCTGACGTCACTTCTGGCTTCCCCTAGCCAGGAGTTTCAGGCCGCTCTGCACACAGATGCGAGCCTAGAGAGTTTGAGACAACTCGCCGGGACGTCATTCTCCGAGACTGATAAGGAGAAGGTGTTCTGGGAAGGAGGAAGGTTGTACCGGGAGACAGTACCCGGAGAATCACAAAAGGAGTGGTTGAGGGAAAGACAGCTGGTCGTCCCACAGCAATTCCGGGGTGAGTTGTTGCGGATTGCCCATGAGATCCCGCTAGCTGGACACTTGGGGATCAGCAAAACTAAGGCCCGGCTGTCTCAACACTTCTATTGGCCTAAGATGGGGACAGATGTGTCAAACTACTGCCGCTCCTGTGTCACCTGTCAAAGAGTGGGGAAGGCGGGGCCTGCTCTTAAGGCTCCCCTGATCCCTTTGCCAGTGATAGAGGAGCCTTTCCAGAGGATTGCGGTGGACATTGTGGGCCCGCTGGCCGTCACCAGCAGCTCTGGAAAGCAATATATTCTTACTGTGGTAGACTACGCTACCCGGTACCCAGAGGCAGTAGCTCTGTCATCAATTAGGGCAGATAAGGTGGCGGATGCCCTGTTGGCCATCTTTTCACGTGTAGGATTTCCCAGGGAAATGCTTACTGATCGAGGGACCCAATTTATGTCTCACCTAATGGAGGCTCTCTGTAAGAAAATGCAGGTGAAGCACCTGGTATCGAGTGCGTATCACCCACAGACCAATGGCTTGTGTGAACGCTTCAATGGTACCCTCAAACAGATGCTACGCATGCTGGTTGAGACACAAGGGTGCGACTGGGAGCGGTACCTCCCACACCTGCTATTCGCTTACAGAGAGGTTCCGCAGGCCTCGACGGGGTTCTCCCCCTTCGAGCTCCTGTACGGCAGGAGAGTCCGGGGACCCCTTGGGTTGGTAAGAGAATCCTGGGAAGAGGAGCCGAACCCTTCTGAAGTGTCCATAGTGGAGTATGTCATGCGCTTCCGTGACAAGATGCAGACCTTGACGCAGTTGGTGCATGACAACATGACGCAGGCTCAGGCTGATCAGAAGCACTGGTACGACCAAAACGCCCGGGAGCGGACCTACCACGTGGGTCAAAAGGTTTGGGTGCTGGTTCCTGTACCAACAGATAAGCTTCAGGCAGCCTGGGAGGGCCCGTACGTCGTCCACCAACAGCTCAACCCGGTCACCTATGTGGTCACGCTTGACCACACTCGGGGTAGGCGAAAGGCCTTTCACGTCAACATGATGAAAGCTCATCACGAACGTGAACCTTTCGTCCTACCGGTCTGCAGCACACCCGAAGACGGGGAGGAGGACACCCTCCTGGACATGCTGGCCCAAGCCAAGGCCCGTGGGTCCATTGAGGACGTGGAGGTAAGCGCCTCGCTAGATGAACCACAGCGGTTGCAGTTGCAAACCACACTGGAACCCTTCCGGGTCGTGTTCTCCAACCGACCTGGAAGGACTGAGTTAGCGGTCCACGAGGTGGACACCGGGAATCGCGCCCCACTACGGCGAACACCCTATCGAATCTCTGACCAGGTGCAGCAGATTATGCGCCACGAGATCGATGAGATGTTACAGCTGGGGGTGATTCGACGGTCAAAGAGCGCGTGGGCCTCACCTGTAGTTCTCGTGCCAAAGAAGGACCGGACCACCCGGTTCTGCGTGGACTACAGGGGGCTCAACGCCATTACAGCCTCTGACGCGCACCCAATGCCGCGCATCGAGGAGCTGCTTGAGAAGTTAGCTGGCGCAGAATACCTGACAATAATGGATCTGAGTCGCGGATACTGGCAGATTCCCCTGAGCCCCGAGGCGCAGGAGAAGTCCGCCTTTATCACACCCTTTGGACTGTACGAGTCCACGGTCATGCCCTTCGGCATGAAGAATGCCCCTGCCATTTTCCAGCGGATGGTCAATCTCCTGCTTCAGGGACTGGAGAAGTACGCTGTGGCGTACTTAGATGACATTGCCATCTTCAGTCCCTCCTGGGATGAACACCTGCAGCATCTCGAGGAGGTGCTCGGGCGAATTCACCGAGCAGGACTGACTATCAAGCCGGGAAAGTGCCAGATGGGCATGAGGGAGGTCCACTACCTGGGGCACCGGGTAGGCGGAAACACCCTAAAACCAGAGCCTGACAAAGTGGGCGTGATCGTGAACTGGCCCACTACCAGGACCAAGAAACATGTGATGTCCTTCCTGGGCACTGCAGGGTACTATAGGCGCTTCGTGCAGCACTATAGTAGCCTGGCAAAACCTTTGACGGACCTCACCCGGAAGAAGCTACCCCACATCGTCAACTGGACAGATGGCTGTGAGGGGGCCTTCCAGGCGTTGAAAACAGCACTGTGCAACGCCCCTGTGTTGAAAGCAGTCGACAGCAGTCGACCGTTCTTGGTACAGACCGACGCCAGCGAGTTTGGCCTTGGTGCTGTGCTCAGCCAGGTTGACTCGGAGGACCAAGAGCACCCCGTGTTGTACCTGAGCCGGAAACTTTTGCCGAGGGAAGTGGCCTACTCCACCATTGAGAAGGAGTGCCTGGCCATAGTCTGGGCCCTGCAGCACTTGCAGCCCTACTTGTACGGTCGCACCTTCACGGTGGTGACCGACCACAACCCTCTGCGCTGGCTAAGCACCATGTGTGGAACCAATGGCAGGTTGCTGCGCTGGAGCCTTGCCCTTCAGCAATTTGACTTCACCATTAAACACAAAGCGGGCAGAGAGCATGGGAATGCAGATGGACTCTCCCGCCAGGGTGAACCCACGGAGGTGCGCATTGAGGCATACCGAGAGGTTCTGCCGCCGTAGCGCACGCCAAAAGGGGGAGGTGTCACGATATGGTATGAAATATCATAAGTTAGTTTTCTTGCTAGCATGCGGGGGCTAAACCCCCCCCTCTCTTTTCCTCTTCCCTTCCCTGTGTTTCTATCTGTCTGTGTAGAAGAGCTTGCCTTGTGGGGGAGTTTTATTGACGAAAGGTATTTACGATGGCATAGCTGCAAGGGAAATTTGTACTAGCAGGAACTGTTAGAGAAACTTCTAGAACCATGCGGTCCTTTGTTCTGTTATTGTGAGATATTAGACAAACTATTTAGGATAGTAGAATGATAAATACATATTCTTGATCTCCATCGAAGCATCGACCCATCACTCTAAACACAGTCGTCTAACTCCATCGGGGGAAGAAGTAGGGATTGCTCTGTAAATAATAGGACATATTTGATCTCATAAGAAAGCTCATGTTAATACAAGCTGAATGCTGGGTGTGATATGATTCTGATATGTACTGGAACGGAGTTATAAGCATTAGACCAATTTGTATTCAAAGTACTCAGACTGAAAGGTAGGAGGATCTGGAAAAGCCAGCCCTTTCTGTGATGTCACTAGCTGTAGGTCTTAAGTTTGTGGCCAGATCCCCAGCTCTCTCTTCTTGTCTTTTCCTGTGAGGCCTGAGCAGCACGACCAATGAGCTGGGATGTCTGGTTGCCTGCAATGCAATGATCTGAGAAATGTGAGTGCTATCTTTTCTTCATTTAATCCATTTATTTTCATAATTACCTTGTACATATTTGCAATTGTCTCATTTGTAACATCTTTGTAAAATATTTTATAAACACTGCCTAAAAATCATTTATGGGGTATCATATTTAATACTAGTTCGTCCTTCCTGCTCTAAATACGTACCCTGTCTCTGAAGGGAATTACGCTACTATTTTGGGGGTTAGCTCCGGACCTGTTTGATCGGAGCTGGTGGCAGCTTACCGTGTGCCGGCTTTTTGGGGGGGTCACTGTAGCGACTGCGGCTTGATAATTATTGTTCCTGCCTGAGTGGGAGTAGTTATCGCGTTGCTGCAGTGCGCCCAATAGCCAGTACATAGCAGGCAGCCTTTCTGGCGACTAATTACCCCAGGTGCAGTACCTAATCTGACCTGAGAGTAAGGGGGGCGCCAGAGAGCTGCAAGTGTTAAGTGGAACTGTAAGCGGGATAGACACAAATCCCTGCAGTTCATGGTATACTGAAGAGCAGTGGGATACCTAAAATAAGCCCCTGCTGTAAACTAAGAGGTCAATAACCTCGTGTGTGTTTTTTTTTCATCACATTGTGGCAGTGGAGGGATAACTAGGATAACCCCCCTGCACATGTGATAGCCGTCTGTTGGTCTAAAGTCACCCCAATCCGTGACATATTGTGGGCAGCGGCTAAGGGATCTTGACAATTGGTGACAGTCACGGTGTGAATCGTGACACCTTCATAGTCCTAGGCAGCTTCAGCCGGCAGGCCACAGAGCTCACAATACCGTTGATCTTGAAAGGGCCAATGAATTTCTGTCCAAGTTTTTGTGAAGGAACAGCTTTAGTCAGGCGATCAACTACCACCATGATTGTATTCATGCCCCCCGATGTAGGCAGCTCCACAATAAAGTCCATTGATATAGACCCCCAAGGGCGGGACGGAACAGGTAATGGTTGTAGAAGACCTGTAGGTGCCACATGAGGAGTCTTGTAACGGGCACATACCTCGCAAGAGAGAACATAGTCCTTGGTATCCTTCAGGCAAGTTGGCCACCAGAAGAATCGGCTCAGGAACTCTTGTGTCTTCTGTACCCCCCTGTGACCAGACATCTTGGAGTCATGTACCAACTTGAGAATTCGGAAGACGGACGACCTCAGTGACATAGATACGTTGATCTCTAAACCACATGCCACCCTTAAAGACAAGATTAATATCCACAGGTGGGTTGGCCAGAAATACATCACCATCATAGGCCTCCCTGCACTCCTTCCACAAGTCCTGATCTTGGATAACTCAGATGAAATTGGCATCAGATAGAATGGTCTTGGACGGGGCTCCAGGTACAGAATCCGCAGCATGGGTTCGGGATAAAGCATCAGCCTTCCCATTATGAGAACGTGGATGGTACGAGATAACAAAGTTAAATTGATTTAAAAATAAGTTCCAACGAGCATGATGAGGAGAAAGACATCTAGCGGATCTAAGGAACTCTAAATTGCCATGGTCAGTTAGCACTATCTATGATCTGTTGTGCAGCTCCTTGCAGATGATGCCTCCGTTCTTTGAAAGCCGCAATAATAGCCAGCAATTCCTTGTCTCCCACGTCGTAATTCTTCTCTGCTGAGGTTAGTCTACGGGAAAAGAAAGCACAAGGATGTAGCAGACCCTTCTCTCCAGTTCTTTGGGAGAGAATAGCCCCCAAAGCATTATCAGAAGCCTCCACCTCCACAATGAAAGAAAGTGTTGTATCTGGGTGTATCAACAGCGGTGCTGATTTGAAACAGATCTTAAGCAGATCAAAAGCTTCTTGAGCCTGTGATGACCACTTAAAGGACTTTTCCTTCTTTGTCAAGGAAGTAATGGGACGGACAATATCAGAAAAATTTTGAATGAAGCGTCTGTAGAAATTTGCAAAACCAATAAAACGTTGGACCTCCTTAACGTTCTTGGGTAAAGGCCAGTCAAGGATAGCCTGAATCTTACCAGATTCCATGTTCAGCCCCTGGGGAGAGATGATATAACCTAAGAACTGTATCTCAGAACGATGGAACTCACATTTCTCCGGCTTAATATACAGATGGCTCTCTGTCAGGACTCTGAACATTTTTTACCTTTTGTGCATTACTGCCCTTTTCCAACATGGCATCTTTGGTCTCATTTGCACTTGTCTTCCTGCTCTAAAACTCCACCCCAGCCTTCAGTCTGTGCTAGATTATTCTGCTTTGCATCCAGCTCCTGGTTATTCCCTGGCCTTGCACCTGCACCTGCTCCTGTGAACCTGTGTTGGAGATCCTGCCACTCCCCTCTGAGTTCCTGCTGCATACACCAGTGTTCAGTAATCCTCCTTCATCTGCTGCTCGTGTTACTTCCATCTGCATTTGCTGGACATGTAAGCTGTTTCTGCTCTGCAAAACCTGAGACTATTAACCAGGCCTCCCTGGTTGAGCTAAGATATGATTTGAACTGCCTAATAGCATATCTATCTGTGTCTGAACTAAGTCAAGGATCTATTCGTGTCAAGTTTCCTCAAGAATAACTGTGCTTCATAGACTTTCGGTTTGTTTGCATCTACCTCTGAAGATTCCTACTGACTGCTAAGCTGCGTTTATTATTTGCACCAAGTGTTGTGGACTTGAGTTTCTCTCTGCACCTGCTTGAATCACCATGTGATAATATAAACTTTACCACTTATAAAACTGTGTCCTGTTGTCTTGTTCCACGCAAAGAGTCTCCAGAATTATCCCCTATAATTATTACACTCTCTTTTAGACATCTTAAAACAGTTTTGACATGTTCTTCATGATCCTGTAAAGAGTCGGAAAAGATTAGTATATCGTCCAAATAGATCACCACAAACTGGTCCAACAAGTCTCTGAAAATGTTATTAGCAAGGTGTTGAAACATTGCAGGGGCGTTACAAAGCCCGAAGGGCATCACAAGATATTCAAAGTGTCCATACCGGCATCTGAATACTGTTTTCCACTCATCCCCTGGACGAATATGCACCAAATTATAAGCCCCACGAAGATCCAGTTTAGAGAACACCTTAGCATGGCGGACTCTTTCCAGTAATTCGGGAATCAGAGGCAAAGGGTAACGGTTTCGTACGGTTACCTTATTGAGTTTCCGATAGTCAACACAGTGTCTCAGGGTCCCATCCTTGTTTTTTACAAAAAGTATAGGTGCCCCTGCTGGTGAGGAAGAAGGACGTATGAAGCCTTTGGCCAGATTTTCATCAATATACTCCTTTAAGGCTTGAAGCTCAGGTGCCGCCAAAGGGTATACGTTACCAAAAGGAATAGCTGCCCCAGGAAGCAGCTCAATGGGACAGTCATAATGCCTGTGTGGAGGAAGCTGATCTGCATTCTTCTTGTCACAGATGTCAGAGAACTCTTTATATGCTGGAGGTAAAGAAAATACCTGTACATGTGGTTCCGTAGCCGTGGACTCCGGGACAGCTTCTGTTAACGCTGAGTTGCTCCTTGTTGGAAAGGTAATCTCCTTGGTCTCCCAGTTGATAATTGGGTTCTGAGAACACAACCAAGGAATGCCTAAAATCACAGGAAAATGAGAAGAAATTAGCAAGAAAAAAAGTTACCTGTGTGGAGATCCTGCTACTTTGCTCTGAGTTCCTGCTGCATACACCAGTTCCTGTAATTCTCCTTCATCTGCTGCTCGTGTTTACTTCCATCTGCATTTGCTGGACATGTAAGCGTTTGCTGCTCTGCAAAAACCTGAGACGATTAACCAGGCCTCCATGGTTGAGCTAAGATATTATTTGAACTGCCTTATAAGCATATCTTTCTGTGTTTTGGACTAAGCAAGGACTTATTTGTGTCAACTATCCTCAAGAATAATTGTGCTTCATAGACTTTCTGCGTGATTGCATTTTCCTCTGAAGTTTCCTATAGACTGCTGAGCTGCATTTTATATTTGCACCAAGTGTTGTGGACTTGAGTTTCTCTCTGCACCTGTTTGAATCACCATGTGATAATATAGACTTTACCACTTATAAAACTGTGTCCTGTAGTTGTCTTGTTCCACACAAAGAGTCTCCTGAGTTATCCACTATAATTATTACAGGATACTCTAGCCAAAAAAAAAATGTTTAGAGTCTTGACAGCAGTAGTCGTAGGGGGTGGTCGTCACTTTTGGCGCCACTTCGGTAGTCTCCTCCCATTTTGGCACACCCTTCTTCTCCTGCGCTCCTTGTGGGGCAGTAATGGTGGCAATTTTGGCAGGAATGTTGGCGGTAAATAGCGAAACACAGTCCTTAAACAAATCACAGTTTCAACACAGTTCTGGCAGAGTTCTTAGGCGCACATGACCCGATTTTACAGGCTTAAGTAGATCCTGTTCGTGACGCCAAGATTTTGGAGCGCCCCCATGTCTGGGCAATAGGGTACTCGGTACCGGGTCCTTCTTGTTCTCAGTGGGGATGTCACGCACGGTGGCCCGACCCGGTCCGTGGCCCTTTGAGGGGCGTCCAATAAAAGAAAGAGTTTTTATGTAAATAGTGTTCGTGACGCCACCTGTGGTATTCGGTCAGGGTGACCGACGCTGCTTAGGGGTCCGCTGGGGTGATGGAATGGCAGATAGATGATATACCTTCCCACAGGTGAAGTGTATCCCCAGGGCTTCCCAGAGTGTAGTGTTATGATCCTGGTGGCAAGGATCGCAAACTGACCTGCTAAGTAACAGAAATCCTTAGGACAAGCTCTGGGGATATGGGAGCTATACTGACCGCAACCCTGATTCTATCAATACACCCTATAGGCAGCCGTGGAGCGTTACCTAAAATCCTAGACGCCTCGTCACAGCCTGAGAAACTAGCTACCCCTAGAGAGAAAGCAAGCCTCACTTGCCTCAGAGAAATCACCCCAAAGTTTTAGACAGCCCCCCACAAATAATAACGGTGAGTTAAGGGGAAAGCACAAACGAAGAAATGAAAACAGGTTTTTAGCAAATGAGGCCTGCTAACACTAAATAGTCAGAAGACAGCAAGGGATCTGTGCGGTCAGTATAAAATGCTATCAAAAATAATCTACGCAGAGATTACAAGAACCCCCACACCGACTCACGATGTGAGGGGCGCAACTCTGCACCCTAGAACTTCCAGCAAGCGAAAATATTACATATAAGCAAGCTGGACAGAACTCATCATATACAGAGAAACATTTTCAAGGAAATAATGAGCAAACATGAACTAGCAAGACTTAGCTTCTCAGGAGGAGACAGGTCACAAGGAAAGTCCAGAGAGATCAGAACCAGTACTGAATACATCGGCAGCAGGCAAAAAGTGAAGGTCCAGGTGGAGATAAATAGAGGCCAGACTAGCAGAAAACGAGGCAGCTGTATTCCAGCTACAGACCCGCAGAAAGCACTAAAGGCCACCAGAGGGAGCTCAAGAACAGAACTCACACAATACCACTCATGACCACAGGAGGGAGCCCGAGAACGGAATTCACAACAGTGTAGATAGTAGATGGTGGATGATGTAAGGCGCAGTGAATAACGAGGACACAAGGTTGCAGTCTCTTTACCTTTACTGAAGACTTCAGCATCCGCAGTCCATGGTACCGGATTACAGGGCAGGCAGAGTCCGGCCGGTCTGAAGGCAAATCCAGAATCCGATGATTCAGGTGGAAATCAATAGCCTTCCTCTAGCGCCTGGCTGTTGTAGTACCTCCCTGCTGAGCAACTCGGTGAGGTCCTCACAAGTATTGGAGATGTTAAGTCTCTTTCTCTCTGTCCCCCAGATGGTATGGATAGGACTAACACGTATGACTGGTGGCCTGAGGCTTTTTGTAGGGAACCTAGAGACGCCCCGGCCTCCACAAGTTGTCACCATGCCTTCTGTGTATAAACGTCGGGCAGCCAACATAGAATTAACTGTCCTGCCAGTCTCTGAAGTAAAGCATAGAGATCCTTACTCCCTCGGTGTTCTGGCTACCGGGATTCCTGCGCTTCAGAAGGAGGCAGCCTCTCACAGGACAGAACTCCTTCTGCTTTTCCTCTCCTTTTGCTATGACTTCATTTCTCACTCACTACAATACGCTTCTCTTCAATGTCTCTTTCTTAGGATGCTGCCGCACGTGGGGCAGGCGCAGCTCCGTGGACCCTCGTTCTCCACATACTGCAGTCTGAGTCTGACTGGAACTCACTCCAGCCAGCTTCTCCCAGCTCGGTCGGGTTCTGTCTGTCTAACTTCCTAACCAAACCACCAGTTTTACCTATATGTGAGGAGTGCCCTAATAGATAGAAGTTTAGCTCCCCCTGGTGGCCTGGAGTGTGAAGTGTGCTGTGTGGTTGTGATACCTGGACAGAAGATCTCCTTTATTGCCTCCAGACATAATATCACTCCCCCAGGTGCAACGACCAGGACTCTGGAGCGCTGCAGCTGCAGCAGAACATTGTGTGCAGAGCCCGGCATGTGTCAGCAGACTGCAGCAGAGCACTGTGTGCAAAGCCCGGCATGTGCCAGCTGGCTGCAGCAGGTCACAGTGTGCAGAGTTTGGCGTGTGTCAGCTGTCTGCAGCAGAGTACTGTCTGCAGAGCCCGATGTGTGTCAGCAGACTGCAGCAGAGCGCTGTGTGCAGAGCCCGGCATGTCTCAGCAGACTGCAGCAGAGCACTGTGTGCAGAGCCTGGTGTGTGTCAGCTGGCTGCAGCAGAGAGCTGTGTGCAGAGCCTGGAGTGTGTCAGCTGGCTTCAGCAGAGCGCTGTGTGCAGAGCCCGGCGTGGGTCTGCTGGCTGCAGCAGAGAGCTGTGTGCAGAGCCCGGCGTGTGTCTGCTGGCTGCAGAAGAGCGCTGTGTGCAGAGCCCGGCGTGTGTCAGCTGGCTTCAGCAGAGCGCTGTGTGCAGAGCCCGGCGTGGGTCAGCTGGCTGCAGCAGAGAGCTGTGTGCAGAGCCCGGCGTGTGTCTGCTGGCTGCAGAAGAGCGCTGTGTGCAGAGCCCGGCGTGTGTTAGCTGGCTTCAGCAGAGCGCTGTGTGCAGAGCCTGGAGTGTGTCAGCTGGCTTCAGCAGAGCGCTGAGTGCAGAGCCCGGCGTGGGTCAGCTGGCTGCAGCAGAGTGCTGTGTGAAGAGCCTGGTGTGTGTCAGCTGGCTGCAGCAGAGTGCTGTGTGCAGAGCCCGGCATGTGTCAACTGGCTGCAGCAGAACAATGTGTGCAGAGCCCGGCGTATGTCAGCAGACTGCAGCAGAGCGCTGTGTGCAGAGCCTGGAGTGTGTCAGCTGGCTGCAGCAGAGCACTGTATGCAGATCCCGGCGTGTGTCAGCAGACTGCAATAGAGCACTGTGTGCAGAGCCCGGCATGTGTCAACTGGCTGCAGCAGAGCGCTGAGCGGAGAGGCTGTAATGGGTGCAGCTATAAGGAAGCCCCACATGACTGCGTTGCCAGAGGGAGTGGAGAGTATTTTAAAAATAAATAAATATTGTCCTGGGATTGGTGGAGTTAGGAATGAGAGGGCGTTTTTATTGGGACAAAGAGGCGGGGGCTGGAAAAAGTGGAAGAAAACACGCCTGCCAGACGACTTCAGTGCCTTCAAACAAGCTACATTTGACTTCAAATCAGCCCTCATCTCTGCTAAACAGACCTATTTCACTAACCTTGTATCTTCACTATCCTACAACCCAAAACAACTGTTCAGCACATTTAACTTTCTCCTCCGCCCACCACTACCACCTCCAACTCCCTTCATCTCTTCCAAGGACTTTGCCACCTACTTCAAAAACAAGATCGACCAAACAACGCAAACCTTTACTTGTCCACCACCCCAATCACTCCATATACCAGACCTCTGCCCTTCCCTAATAACCTCCCTCTCCAACATCACTGAAGGAGAGCTTACTCGCCTCTTTTCCAAATCACACCTCACCACCTGTGTACTTGACCCCATGCCTTCCCACCTGCTCCCCAACCTCACTAACACGCTTATTCCAGCCCTAACCCATCTCTTCAACCTATCGCTCTCTTCTGGTACCTTCCCCTCTGCCTTCAAACATGCCACCATCACACCCATCCTCAAAAAAACTAACCTTGACCCAACTGCTATGCCCAGCTATCGCCCCATATCACTGCTCCCGTTTGCTTCAAAACTCCTTGAGCAGCATGTCCATGGTCAACTTTCCTCCCACCTCTCATCTAACTCTCTCCTTGACAACCTCCAATCTGGCTTCCGCCCCCACCACTCCACCGAAACTGCCCTGACAAAAATTACTAATGACCTAGTCACAGCCAAAGCTAACAGACAGTTCTCCATCCTCCTCCTTCTTGACCTGTCCTCTGCTTTCGACACAGTCGATCACTGCCTACTGCTACAGATTCTTTCTTCCCTTGGCATCAAAGACCTCGCCCTGTCCTGGATTGCCTCATACCTATCCAACCGCACATTTAGCGTTTCCCACTCCCACACTACCTCCTCATCCTGCCCTCTCTCTGTTGGAGCCCTCAAGGCTCTGTCCTAGGACCCCTACTTTTTTCCATCTATACCCTTGGCATAGGACAACTCATAAAGTCCCATGGCTTCCAGTACCACCTGTATGCAGACGACACTCAGATCTACCTCTCTGGCCCAGATATCACCTCCCTGCTGTCCAGAATCCGGAAGTGTCTGTCAGCCATATCCTCCTTCTTCACCTCTCGCTTCCTAAAACTCAATGTAGACAAAACCGAATTCATCATCTTTCCCCCACCTCACGTATCCCCCCTACCCAATCTATCTATTATGGTGAACGGCATCACGCTCTCTCCCGCTCCTGAAATCCTCTGCCTCGGAGTAACTCTAGACTCTGCCCTGTCCTTCAAACCTCACGTCCAAGCTTTTGCCAACTCCTGTCACCTCCAACTCAAAAATATTGCCAGAATCCATTCCTTCCTCAGTCCACAATCTACCAAAACTCTTGTGCATACTCTCATCATCTCCCGCCTCGATTACTGCAACACCCTCCTCTGTGGCCTCCCCGCTAACTCTCTTGCACCACTCCAGTCTGTCCTCAACTCTGCTGCCCGCCTAATCCACCTCTCTCCCCGCTACTCCCCTGCTTCTCCCCTCTGCAAATCCCTCCACTGGCTCCCAATCCCCCAACGAATCCAGTTCAAACTAACACTAACAACACTAACACTGATCTGCAAAGCCATCCACAACCTGTCCCCTCCCTATATCTCTGAACTAATCTCCCACAATCTTCCCTCACGTAATTTTCATTCATCCCAAGACCTCCTACTCACACAATCGCCTCCAAGATTTCTCCCGAATATCCCCCATCCTCTGGAATTCCATGCCTCAACACGTCCGATTATCCACCACCCTCGGATCCTTCAGACGGAACCTGAAAACCCATCTCTTCAGGAAAGCCTACAGCCTACAATAACCGAGCCGCCGCCTCACCACCGCCAGAGCCGCCGCCTCCTCACCCCTACCTTCTGTCTCTTCCCCACTATCCCATAGAATGTAAGTCCGCAAGGACAGGGTCCTCTCCCCTCTGTACCAGTGTGTCACTGTAAACCTGTTTACTGTAAATGATATCTATAACTCTGTATGTAACCCCTTTCTCATGTACAGCACCATGGAATTAATGGTGCTATATAAATAAATAATAATAATAATAATAATAATAATAATAAAGTGCGAGAAGGGGATCATTGTTGCGGTGCCAGTGGAAGAGAGAAGACCTGCTGCCACAGCGTGACTTACCATGGCCACAGAGGACAGCCTGGTCACTCAGCTTCAGAGGGAGGCACGGTCCAGGAGGGCCAGATGGCTGGAGGAGCAGCTCACCGGGCTGCTCGGGGACAGCAGGAGCCGCGGCAGCAGGACCAGGAGGATGAGGCCACCCGAGAGACTGTCCCCCAATGTGACACTGCGTGGCAGGCCCAGGCCACGGAGCCCCTCCAGGGACCCTGCGGGGGCCATGGGACGCGGGATGGCAACCCATTTCGCTCCCCCCTCCAGCAGGAATCCACCTGGCGGAGCGCGAGTCGGCGGCGGGCGGCAAGGACTGTGCAGGCGCGGCCAGACACCAGGGCCGCACCGGAAGTCAGGGCCGCACCAGAAGTGCGGCCTAGTCCCGGGCGCGACGGGGCTTCAGCGCCTGTGAATGGATCCAGGACCTGCCGGGAAGCAGCGCAAGTGGCGGTGGCAACAGTACAAGCGAGGAGCCCAGCTGTGACAGCAGCGGCGGGGAGACCGGAGGCTGGTGCTGCAGCGGCGGGCGCACCGGGATCACATTCCCCGGGTGCACCTGGCTCGGGTACAGGGCGGTGGAGCAGAGCGACAGGCAGGCCGTATGCACCGTTGCGGCAGGGCTCGGGACGCGGTTGCAGTAGCTAGTGGGGCTAGGCCGGCCAAAGGGCGCAGGGGACCTCCGAAGGTCACCAGGTCCAGATCCAGCAGGAGGTCAAGGGATCGGTCGGTTTCACCAGACTCGGTCCCCCCTGGTGACGTGGAGGCCAGGGGCGCGGGTCTGGGGCAGCAGAGTGGCAGCGACGACTCCGGATCTGGGAGCGATCATCGAGACGAAGGAGAGCAGCAGGATTCTGGAGTCACGGCTGGTGGGGACACAGCACCTGCGCAGCCTTGTGAGTATATGTCTAGTCGTTTTCCGGTGCCAGGTGTGGCGGGGTTAGCAGCGCGGGGAGGGGATGGTAGCTCAGGATTTCCAGGTGTTAGAGAGCTTTTGGCGGGTATGTCGCATATTTTGAGGAGATTGGATGGTGGGGTGGTGGATAGTGTGGGAGCGTCGCCCGCAGGGGCTTGGTTGACGGATTCTGGTTGCAGAACGGGGGGCTGGCAAGATAGCACAGTCCGTTGGCGTTCCACCGGCCTCAGCGGCCGGGGTGTCGGTGCAAACTGAAACGGGGAAGAGTGATGCGGTGAAATTAGACGATAGGGCTAAAGGGGAGGTATACGTGTGTTTTGAGGGCCCGCTGGGGGCCCATTTGAAGAAAAAGGTGAAGAAAAAGATTTGGAAAGATGAATACTCTGGAGATTTTCTCTCTCCTTCCTTTGGAAAAGTTTAACTTGGACAAAGGAAAGAAAGATGATAGCAAAAAGGAAGAGGAGGAGAAGAGGCGTTGGCGCCTGATTCCTCAGATGTTTGTAAACTGGCAGCAGGCTTTTGCTATTATGGCGAGCGTTATAGGAGAGAAATTCACAGAAAATTGCTCGGGTCTTTTTTGTTATTTTGATGCCATTGGGGAAGCACATCGTACGTATGGGGGCCAGGCTTGGCTGCGCTACGATGAGCAGTTCAGGCAGCGGAAGGCGGTCAGGCCTGAGATTAAATGGGATCAAAAGGACATTGGATTGTGGTTGAAGGTGATGGCCCTGGTGCGGTACGGGCAGTCCTTTCAGGGGAGCGGGGGGGTAGCAGTCAGCAGTCAGGACAAGGGGAAGGAGGACAGGGGTCACAGGGTGCAAAAGAAAAAATGGGTATGTGTTGGCAATTTAATGACGGCCAGTGCATCCAAGTGTTTTAAAAATCGAGGGTCAAGCCACCAGTGGGTGGCAGCCAAGGGGGTGACGCCAGTGAGGCTTCAAAAGATGGCCCCCTATCTAAATAGATACCCGGAATGTATAAAGGCAGAGGTTATTGGGGACGGTTTTCTTGAAGGTTTTAGGATTCCTCACCCGACTCATACGGTCCCCTTTTCTACGAAAAATTTGAGGTTGGCAAGTTTGCATGCTGATGTTGTTACGGCAAAGTTGGCAAAAGAGGTCGAGTTGGGAAGAATGGAGGGGCCATTTAGTTTGTTGCCCATGGAAGGGGTAATTGTTTCCCCGTTGGGAGTGGTACCCAAGAAGGAGCCGAAAAAATTTTGGCTAATTCAGCATCTGTCATATCCCAAGGGATGCTCGGTGAATGATGGGATTGTGGAGGAATTGTGCTCCGTGGTATACATTTCATTTGGTGCGGCGGTGCAGTGGGTGCGTAGGTATGGGGCCGGGGCCTTGCTGGCAAAGACGGACATCGAGTCAGCTTTTAGGCTCCTGCCTGTGCACCCGGAGAGCATTCCTTTATTAGGTTGTTGGTGTTTGCCTATGAGCTGTTCGATTTCTTGTTCGTTGTTCGAGACTTTCAGTACTTTTCTGGAATGGGTGGTTAGAGACGTGGCTGATGTTCCTTCGGTCATTCATTACTTGGATGATTTTTTGTTTGTAGTACCACCGGGTCCAGCGGTATGTGGACAATTACTGGCTTCCATGGAATGGGTGGCTGGACATTTCGGTGTTCCTTTGGCGCAGGATAAAACCAAGGACCCCTGAACAGTTTTGAGTTTTTTAGGGATACTTATTGATTCAGGAAAAATGGAGTGCAGATTGCCGGACGACAAGTTGTTGCTGCTTAAGCAGGAGGTGTTTCGGATTGGAAAATTGCGAAAAGCAACTTTGAAGGAGTTGCAGTCATTGCTCGGCCGCCTGAATTTTGCTTGCCGTATTATGCCGATGGGCAGGATTTTTTGCCACAAATTGTCCAGGGCTACGGCTGGGGTCCGGGCGGCTCATCATTCTATACGTTTGAGTAAAGAGCATAAGGAGGATTTGCTCGTTTGGCAGCGTTTCTTGGAAAATTATAACGGCAAGTCACTGATTCAGCAGGAGGATTTGAGTGCATTTGACTGCGAGATCTACAAGGACGCAGCGGGTGGAGTTGGTTATGGTGACTATTGTGGAGGTAAATGGAGTGTCGGGGTGTGGCCGGAAGATTGGTGGAAAAATGGGCTTACCAAGAATTTGGCGTTGTTGGATTTGTTCCCAATTGTGGTGTCTGTGTTTATTTGGGGCAACATTTTTAGGAACCGGAGCATACGCTTTCATTGTGATAACTCGAGCGTGGTATCAGTGATTAACAACCTATCTTCTTCCTCCCCCCCAGTGATCAGGTTGGTCAGGGCATTGGTTTTGAATTGCCTGGATTTGAATGCATGGATTTCGGCGGTACACGTGCCAGGTGTTCAAAACTCTATAGCCGATGCTTTGTCTCGTTTGCAGTGGGAGCGATTCCGGGAGTTGGCACCAGATTCGGAGGCTACAGTAGCAGGATGTCCTTCGCATTTGTGGCAGATTGTTGTGGAAGGGGAGGTTGGTTGATCCAGGCTTCTGTGTTGAGCAGGACATGGTCAGAGTATACAGCAGCATGGGGTTTGTGGGAAAGTTGGTTGGTCCAATGCGGCTCGGTCGAGTCTGACAGCGATAGGACTCTGGCATTGTTGTCCCTGATAGTTATGGTGGTCGAATGGGGATGGTCTGTGTCACGGTTGAACAAATTTATTGCGGGATTGGCTTTTGGTTTTCAGCTGTAAGGTTCGAAGGACGTGACAAAAGATTTTGTGATAAGACAGGCCTTAAAGGGTTTTCGAAAGGGCAATGTGTAGTGTTCAGCGATACCTTCCGATATCGGAAAGTATCGGTATAGGAAAGTATCGGCCGATACCGTCAAAGTATCGGATCTCGCCGATTCCGATACCCGATCCCAATGCAAGTCAATGGGACGAAAATATCGGAATTAAAATAAACCCTTTCTTTCCTTGTAGGTTCATTCTACATGAAGGAAAACAACTAAGAATAATGTATTGGGGGAGGTGGCGGAGACATTAAAGGCATAGAGGTTTAGCCCAATCAAATAGAATAGCAGGAATTTTAATTTTTTTTAAAGACGTTGGGAGTTACAAAGTTATTGACTATGTTAAGATTTTTTTTATTTTGTCACCTTCCGTTCTGCCTGTCACAAAAGAGTTACATTTGTCCGCGTTCAGTTTGGCCTGCAGCATCAGGCTTTATCCAGGGGCACCACGAGGAGGAACGGACTCACCCCCATACACTGCTTAGTCTTCTTCTGCTTATAATTTAGATAATATCTTTTGCTCTGATATTTTGTGTTATGCTTAATGTTCTTCTGCTCTTTGTTCTGCAGCCTCTTGTACTTCTGCTTCTCGGTCTCCAGGGTCGTCGTCTCCGGGGTCGTCGTCATCGGGGTGGTCTTCAGGGTCATCGTCTCAAGGGTCGTCGTCATCTCAGTGGTTGTCATCTCTGGTGTCGTCATCATCTTAGGGGTGGTCTTCCGGGTCGTCGTCTTTAGGGTCTTGAACTTGGAAATGTAGCAGACAGTAGAAGAAGGCTGAGAAAATGCCGAGAAACAGCTGATGGAACTGGAACTCGGATGGCTACCCGAAGGTCCAAGAGCCAATGGAACTACCGAGGACCAGCTGACGTTACTGGAACCCGGTTACTAAGCAGGAGGTACCCGTGCCTGAAAGCACTACCAAGGACCACCTGACGTTGGTGGAACTCGGATACCCAGAGGGAGGCACCTAAGCCAAAGGCTCTGCCCGGAACCAGCTGACGGTACTGGAACCAGGATGGGGAGCAGAAGGTACAAGAGCAAAAGACACTGCCGAGAACCAGCTGATGGTACTGGAACCCGGATGGGTAGCCGAAGGTCCAAGAGCCAATGGAACTACCGAGGACCAGCTGATGTTACTGGAACCCGGTTACTAAGCAGGAGGTACCCGTGCCTGAAAGCACTACCAAGGACCACCTGACGTTGGTAGAACTCGGATACCCAGAGGGAGTCACCTAAGCCAAAGGCTCTGCCCGGAACCAGCTGACGGTACTGGAATCAGGATGGGGAGCAGAAGGTACAAGAGCAAAAGACACTGCCGAGAACCAGCTGACGGTACTGGAACCCGGATGGGTAGCCGAAGGTCCAAGAGCCAATGGAACTACCGAGGACCAGCTGACGTTACTGGAACCCAGTTACTAAGCAGGAGGTACCCGTGCCTGAAAGCACTACCAAGGACCACCTGACGTTGGTGGAACTCGGATACCCAGAAGGAGGCACCTAAGCCAAAGGCTCTGCCCAGAACTAGCTGACGGTGCTGGGACCAGGATGGGGACCTATTCAAGCTTGTCTTCCTAGAGCCCCAACTAGCGGTGTTGGAGCAAAGGGTCAGCAGGGGGAGCAGAGTGTAGGCCGAAGCCTGCACTGGAGGCATTTGTAGGTCTGTTGTGTCTGCGTGGCGTTTGCAGGACATGTTGCCGGCTACACAGCAGGGGAACAGCTGGCGGTGCTGAACCCCACTGACACATTGGCGGGTGTTTTTCTCTGTGCAGCTAGCAGTACCGGGCGCCAACTGGCAGTGTTAGAGCCCAGGGTCAGCAGGAGGAGAGGGAGCAGAGTGTAGGCCGAAGCCTAATTGAACCAATTTTAAAGGTAACCTTTAATCCCCCCTCAGGTGTTACACACTAGAAGAGCCACGCCTTATGCAGCAGTAGTGCTGCACAAGTCAAAAGTTGCTCTTTTAATTTTGTTCCTTGCACAAGCTGAATGAAACACGTACAACATTTTGGCCCTTATACAGTCAATCTGTCTTGGAGGCGGGAGTTCCCTTCGTAATGAGACGCAACACAGCTGGCAAAAATAACACCTTGGTGCTTGGCGCGGCCTCCTGAGCATCGCATTTTGCTGTACAGGAGTCTGCGTTGTTGCGTTATCCCTTGGCCATGCGCTGCCCGTCTTCTGACATCAGTTCATGTCGACTGGTGCGGTTCGCGATGCCCATGAATCCCAGCCCAGCAGTGCCTTTACAGTGTTTCACACTGCGGGGCTGGGATTCATGGCCTGGTGCAGTACATATGTTCGCCTCTCGCTCGCGTCCTTACACCTGCTACAGACTGTGCGGCGTCAGCTGATCCCTTATCGCATGCCACGGCCTTGAAGCCGCACAGTCTGAAGAAGGCGGAAGGAGCTGAGTGACAGCCTGGCGAAGATATGCACTGCTCATGCCCGTCAATCACACCCTCGCAGTCAAAATAAATAAGACACCGAGGGGCGTTGTGTCGGGCAGGGCGGGCGCAGAGGCGCAGCCAGCCAAACAATGATGTCAGAAGAAGGGCTGTGCTACCCAGGGGGTCGTTGCGTGTCATTACAAAGGAAAGTCACACCTCAGGGACGTTTTAATGGTCTCAGGGGACACATTGTAGACGTGTTCTGTTCCACGTGTGCAAGGAGAATAAGTTTATGAGCCACCTTGCACACATGCAGCATTACTGCTGTACAAGGTGGCTGTAAAACACACAAACACCTGGGGGAGGGGGGACAGGTTCCCTTCAATTTCAGTTCTTGTGTCTGCGTGGCTTTTGCAGGACACGATGCCGGCTACACAGCAGGGGAACAGCTGGCAGTGCTGAACCCCACTGACACATTGGCTGGTGTTTTTCTCTGTGCAGCTAGCAGTACCGGGCGCCAACTGGCGGTGTTAGAGCCCAGGGTCAGCAGGAGGAGAGGAAGCAGAGTGTAGGCCGAAGCCTGCACTGGCGGCAGCTTTGTGTCTGCGTGGCTGTTGCAGGACACGTTGCCGGCTACACAGCAGGGGAACAGCTGGCGGTGCTGAACCCCACTGACACATTGGCTGGTGTTTTTCTCTGTGCAGCTAGCAGTACCGGGCGCCAACTGGCGGTGTTAGAGCCCAGGGTCAGCAGGAGGAGAGGGAGCAGAGTGTAGGCCGAAGCCTGCACTGGCGGCAGCTTTGTGTCTGCGTGGCTGTTGCAGGACACGTTGCCGGCTACACAGCAGGGGAGCAGCTGGCGGTGCTGAACCCCACTGACACATTGGCGGGTGTTTTGCTCTGTGCAGCTAGCACTTCCGGGCGCCAACTGGCGGTGTTAGAGCCCAGGGTCAGCAGGAAGAGCAGAGTGTAGGCCGAAGCCTGCACTGGAGCAAGTTGAAAGGGAACCTTTACCCCCCCCCCCCAAGGCGTTTGTAGCTGACAGAGCCATCTTGTACAGCACTAATGCTGAAAAAGCTAAACTTAGCTCTTTTAATTATGGTCCTTGCAAACGCTGAACTTGACACTTATGAAATGTGTCCCCTCACACCGTTAAACCGTCCGGTAGGTGGAACTTTCATTTGTCATGTGACGCAGCACAGCCGTCATTCTTACCCCCTTAGCGCCGTGCGCCGCCTCCTCAGAGTTGTTTGAATCTGTCCCGGAGCTTGCGCTGTTATGTTAGCCCTTGGCCATGCACACATTTTGCGCTGCCCGTCTTCTGACATCATTTGGTGTCAGGCTGGCTGCGCCTGTGTGGCCGCGCTGGCCATGATTCCGCATGTCCATGGATCACAGGCCCGCAGTGGGATTAAATCAGAAGACACTACGAGGCGGGATCTCGTCCAGCGCAGCCGCACAGGCGCAGCCAGCCTGACACCAAAAATGTCAGAAGACGGGCAGCGCTAAGTGTGCATGGCCAAGGTTTAACATAACAGCGCAGGCTCCGGGACAGATTCAAACAACGCTGAGGAGGCGGCGCACAGCGCCAAGGGGGTAAGAATGACGGCTGTGCTGCGTCACATGACAAATGAAAGTTCCACCTACCGGACGGTTTAACGGTGTGAGGGGACACATTTCATAAGTGTTAGGTTCAGCATGTGCAAGGAGCACCACGAAAAGAGGCACTTTTTCATTTTGCATCATTACTGCTGCACAAGGTGGCTCTTTCAGTAACAAACGCCTGGGGGGTGTACAGGTTCCCTTAAATTTAAGTTGTTGTGCCTGCGTGGCGGTCGCATGACACGTTGCTGTATACACAGCAGGGGAGCAGGAGGCATTACTGAACCCCACTAACACATTGGCGAGGTGTTTGGCTCTGTGCGGACAGCACTTCGGGACAACAACTAGCGGTGTTGGAGCCCAGGGATAGCAGGAGGAGAAGGTGGAGGAGAGAGGAGGGATTGCCACACACACAGCTGGGGAACAGCTAACGTTACTGAACCCCAATAACAGAGGAGCGACTCTTGACTGTGCGGACAGCACTACCAGGCAACAACTAGCGGTGTTGGAGCCCAGGGACAGAAGGAGGAGGAGGTGGAGGAGAGAGGAGGGATTGCTACTCACACAGCTGGGGAACAGCTGACGTTACTGAACCCCAATAACAGAGGAGCGACTGTTGACTGTGCGGACAGCACTTCCGGACAACAACTAGCGGTGTTGGTGCCCAGGGACAGAAGGAGGAGGAGGTGGAGGAGAGAGGAGCGATTGCCACACACACAGCTGGGGAACAGCTAATGTTACTGAACCCCAATAACAGAGGAGCGACTGTTGACTGTGCGGACAGCACTTCCAGACAACAACTAGCGGTGTTGGAGCCCAGGGACAGAAGGAGGAGGAGGTGGAGGAGAGAGGAGGGAATGCCACACACACAGCTGGGGAACAGCTGACGTTACTGAACCTCAATAACAGAGGAGCGACTGTTGACTGTGCGGACAGCACTTCCAGACAACAACTAGCGGTGTTGGAGCCCAGGGACAGAAGGAGGAGGAGGTGGAGGAGAGAGGAGGGATTGCCACACACACAGCTGGGGAACAGCTGACGTTACTGAACCCCAATAACAGAGGAGTGACTGTTGACTGTGCGGACAGCACTACCAGGCAACAACTAGCGGTGTTGGAGCCCAGGGACAGCAGGAGGAGGAGGTGGAGGAGAGAGGAGGGATTGCCACACACACAGCTGGGGAACAGCTGACGTTACTGAACCCCAATAACAGAGGAGCGACTGTTGACTGTGCGGACAGCACTTCCGGACAACAACTAGCGGTTTTGGAGCCCAGGGACAGAAGGAGGAGGAGGTGGAGGAGAGAGGAGGGATTGCCACACACACAGCTGGGGAACAGCTGATGTTACTGAACCCCAGTAACAGAGGAGCGACTGTTGACTGTGCGGACAGCACTACCAGGCAACAACTAGTGGTGTTGGAGCCCAGGGACCGCAGGAGGAGGAGGTGGAGGAGAGAGGAGGGATTGCCACACACACAGCTGGGGAACAGCTGACGTTACTGAACCCCAATAACAGAGGAGCGACTGTTGACTGTGCGGACAGCACTTCCGGACAACAACTAGCGGTGTTGGTGCCCAGGGACAGAAGGAGGAGGAGGTGGAGGAGAGAGGAGGGATTGCCACACACACAGCTGGGGAACAGCTAACGTTACTGAACCCCAATAACAGAGGAGCGACTGTTGACTGTGCGGACAGCACTTCTAGACAACAACTAGCGGTGTTGGAGCCCAGGGACAGAAGGAGGAGGAGGTGGAGGAGAGAGCAGGGATTGCCACACACACAGCTGGGGAACAGCTGACGTTACTGAACCCCAATAACAGAGGAGCGACTGTTGACTGTGCGGACAGCACTTCCAGACAACAACTAGCGGTGTTGGAGCCCAGGGACAGAAGGAGGAGGAGGTGGAGGAGAGAGGAGGGATTGCCACACACAAAGCTGGGGAACAGCTGACGTTACTGAACCCCAATAACAGAGGAGCGACTGTTAACTGTGCGGACAGCACTTCCAGGCAATAACTAGCGGTGTTGGAGCCCAGGGACAGCAGGAGGAGCAGAGGAACACAGTGTAGGCCGAAGACTGATTGGAGAAAGTCAAAAGGGAACCTTTAACCCCCCCCAAGGCGTTTGTAGCTGAAAGAGTCAGCTTGTGCAGCACAAAGGATGCAAAAGGAAAAGGTGGCTCTTTTCATTATGCTCCTTGCAAACACAGAACTAAACACTTATAAAATTTGTCCCCTGATACCGAGAGACCGTCCCGGAGGTGGGACTTTCCTTCGTAATATGACGCAGCACAGCCGTCATTCCTACCCCCTTGGCGCCGTGCCCTGGCTCCTCAGCGTTGTTTAATTCCGTCCCGGAGCCTGTGCTGTTATGTTATCCCTTGGCCAGGCACACTTAGCGCTGCCCATCTTCTGACATCATTTGGTGTCAGTCTGGCTGCGCCTGTGCGTCCGCGCTGGCCGAGATCCCGCCTCGCAGTGTTGTCTAATGTAATCCCAATGCGGGCCTGGGATCCTTGGCCATGCGCAGTGCATATCCTCGCCTCTCACTCCTCTCCCTCCGGCTTCTTCAGACTGTGCGGTGTCACGGCCGTGGCATGCTAATTAGGAATCAGCTGACGGCGCACAGTCTGAAGAAGGCGAAGGGAGATGAGTGAGAGGCGGAGGTGAAGATATGCACTGCGCATGCCCATGGATCCCAGGCCCGCAGTGTGATTAAATCAGAAGACACTGCGAGGCGGGATCTCGGCCAGCGCGGCCGCACAGGCGCAGTCAGCATGACACCAAATGATGTCAGAAGAGGGGCAGCGCTAAGTGTGCCTGGCCAAGGGATAACATAACAGCGCAGGCTTCGAGACAGAATCAAACAACGCTGAGGAGCCGGCGCACGGCGCCGGGCGGGTAAGAATGACGGCTGTGCTGCGTCACATTACGAAGGAAAGTCCCACCTCCGGGACGGTTTTACAGTATCAGTGGACACATTTTATAAGCGTTAAGTTCTGCGTGTGCAAGGAGCTAAACAAAAATAGCTACCTTTTCCTTGTGCAGCATTACTGCTGCACAAGATGGCTCTTTCAGTAACAAACGCCTTGGGGGGGGGGGGGGAAACAGGTTCCCTTACATTTCAGTTGTTGTGTCAGCGTCGCGGTCGCAGGACACATTGCCGGCTACACAGCTGGGGATCAGCTGACGTTACTGACACCCAATAACACTGGGTCGTATGTTTTGACTGTGCAGACGGCACTTCTGAGCCTCAACTGGCGGTGTTGGAGCCCAGGAATTAAAGTTCAGGTGGTAGAAAGATGAACACAACTGGAGACCTGGATACTGTAGACAGTCACCTAATTATTTAATCAGGAAGAGGAGTGGCAAATTCCTGCGAGATCCAGGCCTGGTTCATTTTCAGGAAAGTAAGCCGGTCAACGTTATCGGAGGATAGTGGCATGCGACGGTCAGTTAGTACACCACCTGCAGCACTAAAGACGCGTTCCGATAGTACAGTAGCCGCAGGGCAAGCCAGCACCTCCAATGCATACTGGCTTAGCTCTGGCCATGTATCCAGCTTTGAGACCCAAAACTTGAAAGGGGAAGAGCCGTCTGGGAGTACAGCAAGAGGGCAAGACAGGTAGTCTGTCACCATCTGACGGAACTGTTGCCTCCTGCTGACTGGAGCCGTCTGTGATGGTGTAGACTTTTGTGGCGGGCACACAAAACTGTGCCACAGTTGGGCCATACTGGTCTTGCCTTGGGCAGAGGCACTGCTTCTGCTCCCTCTTTGTGCAGAGCCTCCTCCACTGCCTGGACGCACTGAGCTGCTTTGTAATGCACTAGCAGCACTTCTCTCAGTTGGAATGGAGAAGATGATGGAATTCACCAGTGTCTCTTGGTACTCCCGCATTTTTCGCTCCCGGTTCAACAGTGTGATGAGGCTTTCTACGTTGTCCCGGTAGCGAGGATCGAGGAGGGTGAACACCCAATAATCAGACATGTTGAGAATGTGGGCGATGCGGCGGTCGTTTCTCAGGCGCTGCAGCATGTAATCCACCATGTGCTGCAGACTGCCAACTGGCCAAGAAACGCTGTCCCCTGCTTGAGGCGTGATCTCTGCCCGCTCGTCATCACCCCACCCTCGCTGTACACACTGACTACTGGACAATTGTGTAACTCCCTCCTCTGAATGGATGTCTTCCTCCTCCATTGACTCCTCCTCATCCTCCTCACAAACTGTCCCCTGCCTACACGTTTGTGAGGAACCACGTGGCGCTGACTGTCCAGAAGATGATGGAAATGGTGAATCCTCATCCTCCACCTCTTCCACAACATCATCCCTTAGCGCTTGCAGTGATTTTTCAAGCAGGCAGATAAGGGGGACAGTCATGCTGACTAGTGCATCATCTGCACTCGCCATCCGCGTGGAATAATCGAAGGGACGCAAAACCTGGCAGACGTCCTTCATAGTGGCCCACTCTGTGGTTGTGAAGTCTGAACGGCGCGGAGTGCGACTTCTTTGCGCCTGATGCAGCTGGTACTCCATTACTGCTTGCTGCTGCTCACACAACCGCTCCAACATATGTAACGTGGAATTACACCTGGTAGGTAGGTCACATATGATGCAATGTTCCGGAAGGCGGAATCGGCGCTGCAGAGCCGCAATGCGCGATTTTGCCGTGCTGGAACGCCGCAAGTGAGCACACTCAAGGCGGACCTTGTGCAGCAGTGCATCAAGATCCGGATAGTCCCTCAAAAAACTCTGTATGACCAAATTGAGCACATGTGCCAGACATGGGATGTGAGTGAGGTTGCCGAGGCCCAGAGCTGCCACCAGATTTCGGCCATTGTCACACACTACCATGCCTGGCTGGAGATTCGCTGCCACAAACCACACATCGCTCTCCTGCTTGATGGCATTCCAGAGCTCCTGCGCTGTGAGGCTTCGATTCCCCAAAGAAATTAATTTCAAGACGGCCTGTTGACGTTTGACCACGGCTGTGCTCATGTCGGTCGTAACAGGTAAACGTTCACGGGTCCATGTGGAGGTGGACTGTGACGGCTCCTGCAGCGATGATTCTGAGGAACTGGTGTAAGAGGAGGAGTCAATGCGTACAGACTGGATTCCTGCAATCCTTGGAGTGGGCAGGACACGTCCTGCGCCACTCGCACGATCTGTACCCGGCTCAACAACATTAACCCAATGGGCTGTGAGGGAAAGGTATCGCCCCTGTCCATGTTGACTGGTCCACGCATCGGTGGTGAGGTGGACCTTGCTACTGACGGCGTTCAGTAGCGCGTGTTTTATGTGTCCCTCCACATGCTTGTGCAGGGCAGGGACAGCTTGCCTGCTGAAGTAAAAGCGGCTGGGCACATTGTACTGTGGGACTGCCAATGACATCAAGTCACGGAAGCTGTCAGTCTCCACCAGCCTGAATGACAGCATTTCCAGTGACAGAAGTTTGGCAATGCCTGCAGTCAGAGCTGGTGCTCGTGGGTGGTTTGATGAGAAAGGCTGCCTTTTCTCCCATGCCTGTACTACCGATGGCTGTAGACTGGGCTGGGAGTGTGAGGATGCCTGGGAACGTGGTGCTGCAGGTGGAATTACAGTGGTTCTCTGGACAACAGGGCCAGAGGTTCTTCCACGGCGATCCTGGAAGGAAGCCGAACCAGCTGCGTGTGAGCTGGAGGAAGAGGCAACACGAGCTGAAGAGGTGGTAGCTGCCGCTGTTGGTTGGCCTAGCTCTTCAGTGTGTTTTTCTAACTCCGCCACGTGCCTGGTCCGCACATGTTTCCACATGTTGGAGGTATTGAGGTTGCTGACATTTCGACCTCTTTTGACTTTGTGATGACACACCTTGCATTTGACATAGCAAATGTCATCTGCAACTGTGTCAAAAAAGGACCAGGCACTGCAAGTCTTGGGAGTGCCCTTTTTGGCTTTTGAAAGAGACATGCTCCTAACGAGTGCCAAAGTGGAGGCTGCAGGATCCGCAGTCTTCCCCCTCCCTCTCCCTCTTTGGCCCGTTCGGGGAATTCTTCCTCAGAGCTGCTCCCACCACCTTCCTGTCCCTCACGCCAAGATGGGTCAAGGACCTCATCATCTACATTACCCTCTGCCACCAACTGCTCCTCCTGGGTAGTCTCAGCAGCAGAGCACGCACCAGAAAGTGGCACCTGAGTGTCATCAGCGGATGCGTCCTGCGATGTGGTGACCGGAGGCACTGGCCCACCCGCCTCTTCAGACTCAGAGAGAAAAAGCTGTTGGGCATCACTGCACCCTGCCTCTTCTTCCATTTCTCCAATGCTGCTTGGCTGGCCCCCTGTTTCCAAGCCAAGAGATTCAGAGAACAGAAGTAGAGACGGCTCCTGTCCTGGGCTCTCTGTCTGCCTGGGCAATTTGGCAGGTGGTGAAGAGACAGATGGGTGCTCTCCAGTGCTCTGTGTCTGAGAGGATGTGGCACTAATTGAAGTCGATGCATTAGCTGCCATCCATCCAACAACGGCTTCAATTTGGTCTTCACGCAGCAGCGGTGTACGGCGCTCTCCGACAAAGCTGCGCATGAACGACTGTTCCCTGCTGAAAGTGGGTGCTGATAAGTCACCGGTGCCCGCAGCAGGCACAGAATCTCCACATCCTCTCCCTGCTCCGCGCCCACGTGCCTTACTCCCTGCCTTTTTCATCTTGGTTGACTGATAAAGATAAGCAGAAAAGTACTAACGGCTTTGTGTGCTTATTCCTGAACAGCTCCTAACAGGTATAAGAAACACTAATTTTCTAAAGTGTGGACTAGACTTTAATATGAGCTAATGTGGCCTACACAAATGTAAAGTGGTGTGTTTGGTGAACTTTATTATTTATTTATTTTTGGGGGCTGAACTGACAACAGGGAGAGCTGCAGTCACACGGAGACCGTGCAGACAGCCGTAAACGGTGCTGCAAGGCCCAAAAACACTCCTCTACGTTGTCCTATGTAGTGTTTTTCCACAAGTTAGCTGGAGACGGGTGGAAAGACACTAATAGGAATTTTTTGAAAAAATGTGCAGCAGCCTGCACTACTTAAAACAAAAGGAAAATTGATTTTACGGTATGACGCAGTGAAGAACCCTGAGCTGGATACAACCGGCTATGGCTGCATACAGACTACAGGGCGAGCTGCAGTCACACGGAGACCGTGCAGACAGCCGTAAACGGCGCTGCAAGGCCCAAAAACACTTCTCTACGTTGTCCTGTGTAGTGTTTTTCCACAAGTTGGATACGGGTGGAAAGACACTAATAGGAATTTTTTGAAAATATGTGCAGCAGCCTGCACTACTTGGAAAAAAAAAAATTGAACAGTATGAGGCAGTGAACCACCCTCCCTGAACTGAATACAACCAGCTATGGCCTATGGCTGCACACAGACTAGAGAGTGGGCTGCACACACACACACACACAGAGACATTGCAGATCACTGTGAAAACAGCGCTGCAAGGCAAAAGCAAGGTGATTAGTAGGTGAACACAGTGGTTGCTAAATTAGCCTCGGAAAAGAACAATGAAGCAAATCGCTATCTCTAAACTGGCCCTCAGTCAGCAAACAGCGTCCTGTCACTAACTGAATTCACAGCAGAGTGAGCGCAAAATGGCGCCAGCGACTTTTAAACTGCAGCATGACATCATTTCAGCAGCCAATCACAGCCTTGCCAGTAGTTTCATGCCCTCCATGCTGAACAGGATGTGCCCACACTTGGAATCATTCTCATTGGCTGAATTCGTGCAGTTTGAATCTGGAAACTTCCGATTCCGGTATCCGATATGCGGCAAGTATCGGAATCCCGGTATCGAAATTCCGATACCGCAAGTATCGGCCGATACCTGATACTTGCGGTATCGGAATGCTCAACACTAGCAATATGTATTTTGATAAGCGCAGGCCCATTTCTTTTGGGATGTTGCAGCAGTTGGGGGAGACCTTAGGGGACATTTGTTGTTCTCAGTTTGAGGTAGTACTTTTTTGGTTGGCATTTTCATTGGCATTTTTTGGGGCTTTGCGTTTGGGGGAGTTGGTTTCCCCGAGCAAAGAAAATGCGGGTGGTCTTCTAGCAGAAGATGTTGATTTTTGGGCTGGTGGTATCGTTTTTTGGATTAGGCGTTAGAAGACCGATCAGCTGGGTAGGGGAAAGCGGGTGGTATTGTTAAAGTTGTAGGTAGCGGGATGTGCCCGCAACATTGTTTGGAAGCATATTGGAGTCTGTGGCCGGTTAAGTCAGGCCCTTTGTTACGACACCAAAAAGGGGATTTTTTGTCGCATTTTCAATTTATGGCCATATTGAAAAAGGGTGTGGGTTTTTTGGGTGTTGACCAGGATAATTTCGGGTCACAATCTTTTAGAATTGGGGCCGCGTCCAAAGCCGATGGTTTGGGCTTGGGGCCGGAGGTGATTAAAAGAATAGGCAAATGGAGTTCGAATCGTTATCTGTCTTATGTTCGGCATTGAGTCAAGGGTGCTGGGGGCAAGTTTTGCGTGGTGTTAATTGTTGTTATGTTTTCCAGGTCGGACCCCCCTCTTGGCTTGGATTGTTGGACATTCTTTTGTTTACTGGGGTGCTCTCCGGGCTGATGCTAGGCCGAATGGTAGGCAATTAGGTTTTGGTAGGGATGCCATGGTCATTAGATGGTTGGGTTTTCAGGGTATGTTGTGGCGTAGGTTGTTGTCGGAATTTTCTCGCACCGCCCGTTTGGATCGATCCCCGGACATCGTGGTTGTTCATCTCGGAGGCAATGATTTAGGAGTTAGGGAATTGATTCGGGATATCCGTTTCGATTTTTTGAGACTGTGGGTATCCACCCTCCCTTTTTTCGTGATAATTTGAGGCTAGCACTTTTGGGTGGGGGTAGTGGTGTGGGTAAGTTTTTGTTTTCCTATTTTGCTTCAGTCCAGGGGGAAAGAATTTTGTTATTATTGTTACAGTGGCAGGTTGGCGGGGGGTGGGTTCTTGGAGTTGGTGATGATGCTTATGGGGCTGATCTGGCTTTTGTTCTGGATGGGGAGTTTACCTTGGGAGCTTTGGGGTTTGTTTGCCCGAAACGGGTTACATGGTGCCCTCGAGCTGGTGGTTACGGCTGAGGGTAAAAAAGTGGTTTTTGGTTTAAAATTTCGTGGTGGCTTTTTGCCTATTGTGAGCCAGATTTTTTAGCTCCAAGAACCCTCCCCTCAAGGTTTTTTACATTTGCAATGGTATACATGTTGTTATTCATGTAATTGTTTGTTTAATAAAATGGCCGCTGTGGCCAAATTTTCCAAAATAAATTAATGTGTTTCGTTTTAATTTCAATGGTGGGCAAGCAAAGTTTTTAGGGACAGGGTAGTTGGGGGCAGAAGATTAATTACGAAAGGACCCACTATTGGTGATACGCAGTCATGTGCAGAGTCTGGCGTGTATCAGCTGGCTGCAGCAAAGCGCTGTGTGCAGAGCCTGGCATGTGTCAACAGGCTGCAGGAGAGCGCTGTGTGCAGAGCCCAGCGTGTGTCAGCTGGATGCAGCAGAGCACTGTGCCCAGAGCCCGGCATGTTTCAGCTGGATGCAGCAGAGCGCTGTGTGCAGAGCCCATCAGCAGAGAGCTGTGTGCAGAGCCCGGCGTGTGTCAGCAGCCTGCAGCAGAGCTGTGTGGAGAGCATGGCATGTGTCATCAGACTGCAGCAGAGCTGTGTGTGACGTCCGTCGCCCATGTCAGGCACATCTGTATGGCTGCCTGTGTGTGCTGCTGGTCATGGAAAAGCTCTGCTGAAGTGTCTCTGTGTGCATGTGTGTATGCTATACAATGAATCTGGCTCTAAAATTGGCTCACTGCAGAGCGCGCTCTATGCATGGTAATAGGTCGCGTACATGTGATACTGTATGTGAAAGCTTTGCTGCATAGTGGTGTCTCTCTGTGTAGATTTATTGCTATGCGGCCGTGTTCTAGATGTACAGTATAACATGTATGAAGCCAATCACACACACCCTTCTGCAGCAGAGCTTTCATATATAGTATAACATGTAGCCGAGCTATACACACACACACACACACACACACACACACACACACACACACACACACACACACACACACACACACACACACACACACACATATATATACATGCATAGATATACA
Source organism: Ranitomeya variabilis (assembly GCF_051348905.1). Classification (NCBI taxonomy): domain Eukaryota; kingdom Metazoa; phylum Chordata; class Amphibia; order Anura; family Dendrobatidae; genus Ranitomeya; species Ranitomeya variabilis. The sequence continues at coordinate 348,256,390 of NC_135235.1, forward strand.
GTATATGCATCATTTATATATCCAGCTTTGCAGTCGCTATTTTATATGCAGCTATACACGAGGCTGAAGTTGGGTTCTTCTTATTCATTCAGTTTTTTATTCGGTTCGGAGCTGAAGTTGGTTTCTTATTCATTTAGTTTCTTATTCGGCAATTTTTTCTTTTCCATTTTTTATAGGTTTAACAACAAATAATAATCATCTCAATAATAACATACAATGCAGCGAGGAGCACTGATGGGAATACACTTAAAAACAGCTGCAAAAACTATAAAACTGGCACAAAAATGGGCATCAAAGTTGGCACCGAAGGGCATTAATGAAAGGGTTAAATGACTTTGGGTCACTGACATCACATTGCAAACATATAAAACAGGGAGACCCACATCAAAACCAGGTCTCACCTGTCTGGCCCAAATGCGTTCTGGGCATCAGAACTGACAGTGGGTAGTGGGTAGACAGTGATTTTGAACATTTGAATAAGTAACTAGTATTTTTAAGGAGTTAAATGACTTTGGGCCATTGATTTCACACTAAGATTACACAGATAGTGATGCCTTGCACCAAACCCAGGTCCCTCTAACCTGGCCAAAATGGGTTCTGGGCATCAGAATTGGCATCAAAGTGGGCAGACAGTCGATTTCCACAGATTTGAATAACTGATGTTTTTAAGGGGTTAAATGACTTTGGGCCACTGATATCACACTGCAGACATATACAGTGCCTTGAGAAAGTATTCGGCTCCCTGGAGCTTTTCAACCTTTTCCCACATATCATGCTTCAAACATAAAGATACCAAATGTAAATTTTTGGTGAAGAATCAACAACAAGTGGAACACAATTGTGAAGTTGAACGAAATTTATTGGTAATTTTACATTTTTGTGGAAATTCAAAAACTGAAAAGTGGGGCGTGCAATATTATTGAGCCCCTTTACTTTTAGTGCAGCAAACTTACTACAGAAGTTTATTGTGGATCTCTGAATGATCCAATGTTGTCCTAACAATGAAGACTAAGGGGTGATCTTATTTTAATGTATAAATATATGAGGGGACAGTACAAAGACCTTTCTGATGATCTTTTTAATCATAGACCTGAGACAGGGACAAGGGGGCATCCTCTACGTCTGGAGGAAAGAAGGTTTAAGCATAATAACAGATGCGGATTCTTTACTGTAAGAGCAGTGAGACTATGGAACTCTCTGCCATATGATGTTGTAATGAGTGATTCATTACTTAAATTTAAGAGGGGACTGGATACCTTTCTGGAAAAGTATAATGTTACTGGGTATATGCAGCGCCCCTGAGTCCTGGTCGTTGCAGTACTGTGGCTCCGCCACTATGGGGAGCCATGGTGCGTTCGATGGCACTGAAGGAGTTCCTCTAATCAGGTATCACAGACACCAATATGTTTCACAGCAGGGCCTCCAGGGGGAGCTAAGGGTTCTATTCATTAGGCCACTCCCCACCATAGTGGGTAAACTGGGGGTCAGGCAGGAAGTTGGAGGAGAAAGCTGACTGGATTGAACGAAGCAACACCTAGTGGCAGAGGGTGTTGCGGAGGGAGAGACAGTAGGGTCTCTGTCAGGGGTGGGATCCTGACAGAGGCTTGGCATTGGAAAGAACGTAACGGGTCCGCGCCTGCTCCTGGTAGCGGCGGTGCCCAAGAAAGGACTAGAAGCGAGATAGATTGTGCTGAGTGAGAAACGAGATCAAGCGAAAGGAGAATACCAGTGGGGGTCATGCTGTAAGACCGGAGCAACACCCCACTGAGGCGCATTACCGGTGGCCGGAACGCCGAGGGAGTATTATAACACTGAGCTTCAGGCAATACTCTAAACAGCGGCAGGACAGTCAGTCTCAGGCGGGCTGTCTACCACATATCACCTATGAAGTCATGGGAGGCAATTGCGGGAGAGGGGCGTCTCTAGGGTCCCGGAAGAACTCCAGGCCTACCCGACAAACGGGTGCCGTTCCAACCTGAATAACAGGGAGGGACGGAATACGAGAAGAACATCAATTAATCGAGTTGTGAGGGAACTTAAGAAACAGACACAACCGTTGTGGGGTACTTTCCGTGAGCACAGCAGGGAAGGACTACAACACACAGCGCTAGAAGGAAGGCACTGATTTCCACCTGAGAGGAGAACTCTGGAGGTGCCATTGGACCGGCCGGACTTGCGCAGCCTGGTGAACCGGATTCTGGACTGAGGACCCAGAGATCTCCAGTAAAGAGGTAAAGAGACTGCAACCTGGTGTCCTCGTTATTTACCGCGACCTGCACCCCACAACTGCACCGCTACACCACCATTAACATCACTTATTGCACCGGACGTCCCCCACTGACAGACAGGGCCACGGACCGGGTCTAGCCACCGTGACAACCCCAGGACTGAGATCTAGAGGCCCGGCTCCGGGTACCCCTCGGCCCTGCGGCGGTGTGGGGGCGCTCCAAACTTGGCGTCACGAACAGGATCTACTTAAGCCTGAAGAATCAGGTCATGTGTGCCTAGAGACTGTGATTTACTGTGCTTGGACTGTACTTTATTGCAAGACTGTGTGCTGCGCCACTCGCCGCTAAAAAAATTCGCGCCAAAAACCGCCGCCATTGCCGCGCCAAAGAAGAAGGAGGGCGTGCCATGGAGGGAGCCTATCGAAGTGGCGCCAGAAACGGTGACCGCCCCCTGCGTCTCTTGCTGCAAAGCGGTGACCTGCCTCCAAGCAGAGAACCACCCCCTGATGTGCAACGGCGGGAAGTGGGTGACGGAGAAGCCCGACCTCGGAGAAATGGCGGAGTCAGGTGCATGCACTGCCACCGACCTTCAGGCAGCGATGATGAACAGCAAGTGCCTGAGCGAGGGAGAAGCGGTTCCGGCTTGCCCTTCTTCACCAGAGGCGGACCTACGTCCACTACAGCAGAAGGATCTGAATTCCTTGGAACAGATGGTGGAGCCGAATTCCCCGATCCCGACCTCGGAGCCAGCGGAGGAGGAGCCACAGCGAGCGGAGCCGCATCCGAGGATCCGATTGGAAGAACCGCGGTCCGGGCTGCAGCCGACTCCAGCACCCTTGTTAATGGACCAGATCGGCATCGATGGAACCACATTAGGCGCAGGTACGGAAGGCGCCCCTGCTCCCCCCCACGAGCCCGCTTCCACGACCAACCCCCCTCTCAGTGAGGGTCGACTCTTCTCGGCAGGGTTAATGGTGTTATCCCCCGATGCCCTGGGAAGGATGGTGCCACCGCTGCCGACTAGAATGGGGGAACCCGTGGATGTGAGCCCAGACGGGGTAGTTCTTCGGTGGGACAGCCCCTGGGTTGGAACAGATGGATCCCGGGAGAACGGGTTCACTCTTGCGGTGCTTACGTGGGAACAATATAGACAGTGCTTGATTCTACAGTGGAAAGGACGGAAAGAGGCCGAGTTGATGGGTCCATCGAAAATACAACAATCCCCTCCGGCATGGGATGACAGAGACGCGGTAAGGCGGGGCACTGTGTTGGCCTACCATGCAAAAAGGGGATGGGGCCTCTTACACGAGCTGGGATTGGATACTGACGTTTTTGTTGCGCACTGTAACGTGAGGGCTCCCTGCTGTGGCCGAGGCGGAGAACCGTTGCAAAAGGGGGATCAGGTGACCTACAACCGCCACCAGAACCCGCTCGGCTGGTATGCACGGAATGTTCGGCGGTGTATGTCTGGAGCCGCGACACTTACTACCCCGGACCTGGTCCCAGGAGCACCCGACCTTGTCACCATCGCAACGGTGCGCCTGGTAGCGGCCACCGAGTTGGCCAGTCGAGTTCATCTTCACGTTCGGACCACGGGCACTGGCGCCATAGGAGCCGGAGGCCCGGAACCCCAGCCACCTGAGCAGGAATAAACCTCGATACCATGAAAATGTAAATAGTTTTCCTTTAACTGTTTGTTTACTGTTTGCTGCTAAACCCGTCCAGGGTTAATTTTTATGGATCCCTTTGTTGACCCGGGATCCTTATTGTTTGTTTTTTCTTGAAGTTTTGCACAAGTTTTACAAACTGAGAAATCATGAACAGTGCATGATCCAAACTTTCTTGTAAATAGTTTGCACCTTCTTAAAGGTGCCTCCTACTGGTTTTATTCAAAGACTCTTTGCGAAGATGCCATTCCGGAACCTTTGCTGAGCATGGACTGGTAGGCTGAGAAGACGAGCTACCTCAGAAGGACGATCCCCTCTTAAAGGGGGGGGTTAGAATTGAACTTGAAAGTGATACTGTTTTAGAGCAGTAATGTCATGATGATGCTCTGAAAGAAATGTAACTGTTTTACGTGAAAAAGTTATGTGTGTTTAATCTGTTTAAAATGTGGAATCTAGATAATGTTCTCTTACAGAAAAAGATGCAGAAAGCCCGTAGGGGTAGATGTAGAGTTCCGTTTAGCTGAAAGTGAAGAAGTAATAATGAAGGTGAGGATAGAAGGTAAACCCTGCGTCCCCATAGAAAGTTAGTTCGTTACTAAGGACAGAAAGTAGACCCGTAGGGGTTAGTGAGTGAGTCCTTATAGGAGTCAAGCAGAGTGGACTCCGTGCTCTCAAACTGAAAGGAATGTTATGTCTATACTATGTATAGTAGCGAAAGGCAGTAGGCCCTGGCTGAACGGGGCGGTCCTGTAAAAGAAAGGAGAGGCAGTAGGTCTGGTGCCATAGGGACAGGCGGTCCTGCAGGTTCAAAGTAGGAGAATGAAAAGTTAACTTGCCCTATAATGTGATTATAGGAAGACCTTTGGTGAACTAAGAGTGTATGTTCCTTAAAGGCAATGTTAAATTATTGTTCACAAAATTTGCACTTAGTAGAATACCCGGTTGGGTAATGAGAGTTAATTGTAGCCTGTTGCTATGATATTTAATTATGTTTGTAACGTTAAAGTGTGCTCACCTCCCATAAAGGGAAGCCTGTTCAAGTATACTTAATGTTTTTGCACTCAACAAAATTGTATGTCTTTTTACTAACCTGTATTGTTGTTTTCTTCCCAGTCCCGGAGTACTGTGTTTAACCAGGGGGGAGTGCAGCGCCCCAGAGTCCTGGTCGTTGCAGTACTGTGGCTCCGCCACTATGGGGAGCCATGGTGCATTCGATGGCACTGAAGGAGTTCCTCTAATCAGGTATCACAGACACCAATATGTTTCACAGCAGGGCCTCCGGGGGAGCTAAGGGTTCTATTCATTAGGCCACTCCCCACCATAGTGGGTAAACTGGGGGTCAGGCAGGAAGTTGGAGGAGAAAGCTGACTGGATTGAACGAAGCAACACCTAGTGGCAGAGGGTGTTGCGGAGGGAGAGACAGTAGGGTCTCTGTCAGGGGTGGGATCCTGACAGAGGCTTGGCATTGGAAAGAACGTAACGGGTCCGCGCCTGCTCCTGGTAGCGGCGGTGCCCAAGAAAGGACTAGAAGCGAGATAGATTGTGCTGAGTGAGAAACGAGATCAAGCGAAAGGAGAATACCAGTGGGGGTCATGCTGTAAGACCGGAGCAACACCCCACTGAGGCGCATTACCGGTGGCCGGAACGCCGAGGGAGTATTATAACACTGAGCTTCAGGCAATACTCTAAACAGCGGCAGGACAGTCAGTCTCAGGCGGGCTGTCTACCACATATCACCTATGAAGTCATGGGAGGCAATTGCGGGAGAGGGGCGTCTCTAGGGTCCCGGAAGAACTCCAGGCCTACCAGACAAACGGGTGCCGTTCCAACCTGAATAACAGGGAGGGACGGAATACGAGAAGAACATCAATTAATCGAGTTGTGAGGGAACTTAAGAAACAGACACAACCGTTGTGGGGTACTTTCCGTGAGCACAGCAGGGAAGGACTACAACACACAGCGCTAGAAGGAAGGCACTGATTTCCACCTGAGAGGAGAACTCTGGAGGTGCCATTGGACCGGCCGGACTTGCGCAGCCTGGTGAACCGGATTCTGGACTGAGGACCCAGAGATCTCCAGTAAAGAGGTAAAGAGACTGCAACCTGGTATCCTCGTTATTTACCGCGACCTGCACCCCACAACTGCACCGCTACACCACCATTAACATCACTTATTGCACCGGACGTCCCCCACTGACAGACAGGGCCACGGACCGGGTCTAGCCACCGTGACAACCCCAGGACTGAGATCTAGAGGCCCGGCTCCGGGTACCCCTCAGCCCTGCGGCGGTGTGGGGGCGCTCTATATATACACTAGATTCCTTGATAGGGCGTTGATCCAGGGAACTAGTCTGACTGCCGTATGTGGAGTCGGGAAGGAATTTTTTTCCCCAATGTGGAGCTTACTCTTTGCCACATGGTTTTTTTTTTGCCTTCCTCTGGATCAACATGTTAGGGCACGTTAGGTTAGGCTATGGATTGAACTAGATGGACTTAAAGTCTTCCTTCAACCTTAATAACTATGTTACTATGTAACTATGTAACTAAATGCCTAAAGATGATAAACTAGATGGCAGCCCGATTCTAAAGAATCGGGAGTCTAGAATCCATATATACTTTATTTATTAAAATGTAAGAATAATACAATTAATAAATAATAGTAAGAAAGAACAAAAAATGGCTGCACTCACCAGCTCTTGACAATTCTTGACAGTACGGCACATTTCTGATTGGTCGCTCGTGGCAGGCGGCAACCAATCAGAAAAGTGCCGCGCACCACGAAGGCATATATCTTTGTCCACCCTGAGCGGGTGTAGGACGCTGGTGACGTCACTTATCTCCGGACATTATCTCCGGACAAAGCCACGGAAGTTGGCACAAATTGCCGGAAGTAGTATTCTAGGCAATTATATATTAGATTTTAATGTTATCAGTGTTTACCTTTGAACGTTTATATTGTATTGTCCTGTCACCAGCCATGTGTACGATTATCGGCCGAAAGCCTCTCTGGAACCAATAATCACCCCATGTAAAGGTATCTTTATAAGTTAAAGATTCAGAATACTATGACTTTTATCATATCCTGAACAGTCAAGTTTTTTATGAACCGTTAAGGTTTTCTGGTTGAAGTAAAAAAAACTCTGAGTGTTTACAGTTTGAAACCATAAAATGTTGAAAAATTATGTCATTCTTGAGTATATCACTCAATGGTGCTCATAAACGTGTCAAATTTGATCTATAATATACTTTAATATACGTTACTTTAATCTTTAATATACTTAAGAACAGGGCCCCAGACATCACACAGGGGGTCTGAAACACCGCACAGTGGTCCAAAATATCGCTGTGCTCTGCCTGGGGCCCCATATGCTGCCTGGGGCCCCTGTGCTCTGCCTGGGGCCCCATATGCTGCCTGGGGCCCCTGTGCTCTGCCTGGGGCCCCATGTTCTGCCTGGGGCCCCTGTGCTCTGCCTGGGGCCACTGTGCTCTGCCTGGGGCCCCATATGCTGCCTGGGGTCCCTGTGCTCTGCCTGGGGCCCCATATGCTGCCTGGGGCCCCTGTGCTCTGCCTGGGGCCCCATAGGCTGCCTGGGGCCCCTGTGCTCTACCTGGGACCACTGTGCTCTGCCTGGGGCCCCATATGCTGCCTGGGGCCCCTGTGCTCTGCCTGGGGCCACTGTGCTCTGCCTGGGGCCCCATGTTCTGCCTGGGGCCACTGTGCTCTGCCTGGGGCCCCATAGGCTGCCTGGGGCCCCTGTGCTCTGCCTGGGACCACTGTGCTCTGCCTGGGGCCCCATATGCTGCCTGGGGCCCCTGTGCTCTGCCTGGGGCCCCATATGCTGCCTGGGGCCCCTGTGCTCTGCCTGGGGCCCCTGTGCTCTGCCTGGGTCCCCATGTTCTGCCTGGGGCCACTGTGCTCTGCCTGGGGCCACTGTGCTCTGCCTGGGGCCCCATGTTCTGCCTGGGGCCACTGTGCTCTGCCTGTGGCCCCATAAGCTGCCTGGGTCCCCTGTGCTCTGCCTGGGACCACTGTGCTCTGCCTGGGGCCCCATATGCTGCCTGGGGCCCCTGTGCTCTGCCTGGGGCCACTGTGCTCTGCCTGGGGCCCCATGTTCTGCCTGGGGCCCCTGTGCTCTGCCTGGGGCCACTGTGCTCTGCCTGGGGCCCCATATGCTGCCTGGGGCCCCTGTGCTCTGCCTGGGGCCCCATATGCTGCCTGGGGCCCCTGTGCTCTGCCTGGGGTCACTGTGCTCTGCCTGGGGCCCCATAGGCTGCCTGGGGCCCCTGTGCTCTGCCTGGGACCACTGTGCTCTGCCTGGGGCCCCATATGCTGCCTGGGGCCCCTGTGCTCTGCCTGGGGCCACTGTGCTCTGCCTGGGGCCCCATATGCTGCCTGGGGCCCCTGTGCTCTGCCTGGGTGTAGGACACTGGTGACGTCACTTATCTCCGGACATTAGCTCCGGACATTAGCTCCGGACATTATCTCCGGACATTAGCTCCGGACATTATCTCCGGACATTATCTCCGGACATTATCTCCGGACATTAGCTCCGGACAAAGCCACGGAAGTTGGCACAAATTGCAGGAAGTAGTATTCTAGGCAATTATATATTAGATATAATCCACCTGTGTGTAATCAAGTCTCCGTATAAATGCACCTGCTCTGTGATAGTCTCAGAGTTCTGCTTGAAGCACAGAGAGCATCATGAAGACCAAGAAACACAACAGGCAGGTCCGTGATACTGTTGTGGAGAAGTTTAAAGCCGGATTTGGATACAAAATGATTTCCAAAACTTTAAACATCCCAAGGAGCACTGTGCAAGCGATCATATTGAAATGGTATGAGTATCATACCACTGCAAATCTACGAAGACCCGGCCGTCCCTCTAAACTTTCATCTCAAACAAGGAGAAGACTGATGCAGGAGATGCAGCCAAGAGGCCCATTATCACTCTGGATGAACTGCAGAGATCTACAACTGAGGTGGGGCAGTCTGTCCATAGGACAACAATCAGTCGTACACTGCACAAATCTGGCCTTTATGGAAGAGTAGCAAGAAGAAAGCCATTTCTCAAAGATATCCATAATAAGTGTTGTTTAAAGTTTGCAACAAGCCACCTGGGAGACACACCAAACATGTGGAAGAAGGTGCTCTGGTCAGATGAAACCAAAATCGAATTTTTTGGCAACAATGACAAACGATATGTTTGGCTCAAAGGCAACACAGCTCATCACCCTGAACACACCATCCCCACTGTCAAACATGGTGGTGGCAGCATCATAGTTTGGGCCTGCTTTTCTTCAGCAGGGACAGGGAAGATGGTTAAAATTGATGGGAAGATAGATGGAGCCAAATACAGGACCATTCTTGAAGAAAACATGTTGGAGTCTGCAAAAGACCTGAGACTGGGACAGAGATTTAACCAAAAAGAAAGTCAGACCGCACCCAATACCAACTTTGTCTTCATGGACATCAGAGCGCACGTCCACACCAGGGGGTCCTCCTGGTCATAGTCCACAATAAGTATATAAGCAAAGGACAGCGCCACATCCGGGAGTGTCAGGCAATAACACACTTTATTCTGCCTCCTGCGGCAACGTTTCGGTCTTTGCTTGACAAAGGTCCTCGGACCGAAACGTTGCCGCAGGAGGCAGAATAAAGTGTGTTATTGCCTGACACTCCCGGATGGGACAGAGATTTGTCTTCCAACAAGACAATAATCCAAAACATAAAGCAAAATCTATAATGGAATGGTTCACAAATAAACGTATCCAAGTGTTAGAATGGTCAAGTCAAAGTCCACACCTCAATCCAATCGAGAATCTGCGGAAAGAGCTGAAAACGTCTGTTCACAAACGATCTCCATCAAACCTCACTGAGCTCGAGCTGTTTGCCAAGGAAGAATGGGCAAGAATTTCAGTCTCTCGATGTACAAAACTGATATAGACATACCCCAAGCGACTTGCAGCTGTAATCGCAGCAAAAGGTGGTGCAACAAAGTATTAAGTTAAAGGGGCCGAATAATATTTCACGCTCCACTTTTCAGTTTTTGAATTTCCACAAAAATTTAAAATAACCAATACATTTCGTTCAACTTCACAGTTGTGGTCCACTTGTTTTTAATTGTTCACCAAAAATTTACATTTATGTACCTTTATGTTTGAAGCATGATATGTGGGAAAAGGTTGAAAAGTTCCAGAGAGCCGAATACTTTTGCAAGGCACTGTAGAACAGGGAGCCCCACATCAAAACCAGGTCTCTTCAGTCTGGCCCAAATGGGTTGTGGGCATCAGAACTGGCCTCATTGCTCATTTTCATTATTCATCTCAGCGCTGAGATCTTATCTCCCGAGATCTTGGTTCTGAGATCACTGCATAGGAAACTATAGACCATACATGGATTCTCACTCCTTTCGTTTGAATTGTTCTATAATTTGTTCTTCTGTACTGTCTGATAGCATTTTTACCTTTACCCTCTGAATAGTAAAGTGCAGAAGATTATATTGGTACTCTATAAGTAAAGTTTATTACTATTTATTAGTGTTGAGCATTCCGATACCGCAAGTATCGGGTATCGGCCGATACTTGCGGTATCGGAATTCCGATACCGGGATTCCGATACTTGCCGCGTATCGGATACCGGAATCGGAAGTTCCCAGATTCAAAATGCACAAATTCAGCCAATGAGAATGATTCCAAGTGTGGGCACATCCTGTTTAGCATGGAGGGCATGAAACTACTGGCAAGGCTGTGATTGGCTGCTGAAATGATGTTATGATGCAGTTTAAAAGTCGCTGGCGCCATTTTGCGATCACTCTGCTGTGAATTCAGTTAGTGACAGGACGCTGTTTGCTGACTGAGGGCCAGTTTAGAGATAGCGATTTGCTTCTTTGTGCTTTCCAAAGGCTAATTTAGCAACCGCTGTGTTCACCTACTATTCACCTTGCTTTTGCCTTGTAGCGCTGTTTTCACAGCGATCTGCCAGGTCTGTGTGTGTGTGTGTGTGAGTGCAGCCCACTCTCTAGTCTGAGTGCAGCCACATAGGCCATCCATAGCTGGTTGTATTCAGTTCAGGGAGGGTGGTTCATTGCCTCATACTGTTCTTTTTTTTTTTTTTCCAAGTAGTGTAGTCTGCTGCTAATTTTTTCAAAAAAATCCTATTAGTGTCTTTCCACCCGTCTCCAGCTAATTTGTGGAAAAACACTACATAGGATAACGTAGAGGAGGGTTTTTGGGCCTTGCAGCGCCGTTTACGGCTGTCTGCACGGTCTCCGTGTGACTGCAGCTCGCCCTGTAGTCTGTGAGGAGCAGCCATAGCCTGGTTGTCTCCAGCTCAGGGTTCTTCACTGCGTCATACCGCCAAATCCATTTTCATTTTGTTTTAAGTAGTGCAGGCTGCTGCACATTTTTTCAAAAAATTCCTATTAGTGTCTTTCCACCCGTCTCCAGCTAATTTGTGGAAAAACACTACATAGGATAACATAGAGGAGGGTTTTTGGGCCTTGCAGCGCCGTTTACGGCTGTCTGCACGGTCTCCGTGTGACTGCAGCTCGCCCTGTAGTCTGTGAGCAGCCATAGCCTGGTTGTCTCCAGCTCAGGGTTCTTCACTGCGTCATAGCGCCAAATCAATTTTCATTTTGTTTTTTTAGGTAGTGCAGGCTGCTGCACATTTTTTCAAAAAATTCCTATTAGTGTCTTTCCACCCGTCTCCAGCTTATTTGTGGAAAAACACTACATAGGATAACGTAGAGGAGGGTTTTTTGGCCTTGCAGCGCCGTTTACGGCTGTCTGCACGGTCTCCGTGTGACTGCAGCTCTATCTGTTGTCAGTTCAGCCCTCAAAAAATAAATAAATAATAAAGTTCACCAAACACACCAGTGACACCACTTTACATTTGTGTAGGCCACATTAGCTCATATTAAAGTCTAGTCCACACTTTAGAAAATTAGTGTTTCTTATACCTGTTAGGAGGAGTTGTTCAGGAATAAGCACACAAAGCCGTTAGTACTTTTCTGCTTATCTTTATCAGTCAACCAAGATGAAGAAGGCAGTGAGTAAGTCACGTGGGCGCGGAGCAGGGAGGGGACGTGGGGATTCTGTGCCTGCTGCGGGCACCGGTGACTCATCAGCACCCACTTTCACCAGGCAACAGTCATTCATGCGCAGCTTTGTAGCAGAGCGCCGTACACCGCTGCTGCGTGAAGAACAAATTGAAGCCGTTGTCGGATGGATGGCAGCTAATGCATCAACTTCAATTAGTGCCACATCCTCTCAGACACAGAGCACTGGAGAGCAGCCATCTGTCTCTTCACCACCTGCCAAATTGCCCAGGCAGACAGAGAGCCCAGGACAGGAGCCGTCTCTACTTCTGTTCTCTGAATCTCTTGGCTTGGAAACAGGGGGCCAGCCAAGCAGCATTGGAGAAATGGAAGAAGAGGCAGGGTGCAGTGATGCCCAACAGCTTTTTCTCTCTTCCTCTGAAGAGGCGGGTGGGCCAGGGGCTCCGGTCACCACATCGCAGGCCGCATCAGCTGATGATGACACTCAGGTGCCACTTACTGGTGCGTGCTCTGCTGCTGAGACTACCCAGGAGGAGCAGTTGGGGGCAGAGGGTAGTGTAGATGATGAGGTACTTGACCCATCTTGGCGTGAGGGACAGGAAGGTGGTGGGAGCAGCTCTGAGGAAGAGATTCCCCGTATGGCCCAAAGAGGGAGAGGGAGGGGGAAGACTGCGGATCCTGCAGCCTCCGCTTTGGCACCCGTTAGGAGCATGTCTCTTCCAAAAGCCAAAAAGGGCGCTCCCAAGACTTGCAGTGCCTGGTCCTTTTTTGACACAGTTGCAGATGACATTTGCTATGTCAGATGCAAGGTGTGTCATCAAAAAGTCAAAAAAGGGAAAAATGTCAGCAACCTCAATACCTCCAACATGTGGAAACATGTGCGCACCAGGCACCCGGCGGAGTTAGAAAAACACACTGAAGAGCCAGGCCAACCAACAGCGGCAGCTACCACCTCTTCAGCTCATGTTGCCTCTTCCTCCAGCTCACACGCAGCTGCTTCGGCTTCCTCCCAGGATCGCCGTGGAAGAACCTCTGGCCCTGTTGTCCAGAGACCCGCTGTAATTCCACCCGCAGCACCACTTTCCCAGTCATCCACACACTCCCAGCCCAGTCTACAGCCATCGGTAGTACAGGCATGGGAGAAAAGGCGGCCTTTCTCGTCAAACCACCCACGAGCACAGGCTCTGACTGCAGGCATTGCCAAACTTCTGTCACTAGAAATGCTGTCATTCAGGCTGGTGGAGACTGACAGCTTCCGTGACTTGATGTCATTGGCAGTCCCACAGTACAATGTGCCCAGCCGCTTTTACTTCAGCAGGCAAGCCGTCCCTGCCCTGCACAAGTATGTGGAGGGACACATAAAACACGCGCTACTGAACGCCGTCAGTAGCAAGGTCCACCTCACCACCGATGCGTGGACCAGTCAACATGGACAGGGGCGATACCTTTCCCTCACTGCCCATTGGGTTAATGTCGTTGAGCCGGGTACAGATCGTGCGAGTGGCGCAGGACGTGTCCTGCCCACTCCAAGGATTGCAGGAATCCATTCTGTACGCATTGACTCCTCCTCTTACACCAGTTCCTCAGAATCATCGCTGCAGGAGCCGTCACAGTCCACCTCCACATGGACCCGTGATGAACGTTTACCTGTTACGACCGACATGAGCACAGCTGTGGCCAAACGTCAACAGGCTGTCTTGAAATTAATTTATTTGGGGAATCGAAGCCACACAGCGCAGGAGCTCTGGAATGCCATCAAGCAGGAGAGAGATGTGTGGTTTGTGCCAGCGAATCTCCAGCCAGGCATGGTAGTGTGTGATAATGGCCGAAATCTGGTGGCAGCTCTGGGCCTCGGCAACCTCACTCACATCCCATGTCTGGCACATGTGCTCAATTTGGTCGTGCAGAGCTTTTTGAGGGACTATCCAGATCTTGATGCACTGCTGCACAAGGTCCGCCTAGAGTGTGCTCACTTGCGGCGTTCCAGCACGGCAAAAGCGCGCATTGCGGCTCTGCAGCGCCGACACCGCCTGCCGGAACATCGCATCATATGTGACCTACCTACCAAGTGTAATTCCACGTTACATATGTTGGAGCGGTTGTGTGAGCAGCAGCAAGCTGTAATGGAGTACCAGCTGCTTCAGGCGCAAAGAAGTCGCACTCAGCGCCGTACAGACTTCACAACCACAGAGTGGGCCACTATGAATGACGTCTGCCAGGTTTTGCGTCCCTTTGATTATTCCACGCGGATGGCGAGTGCAGATGATGCACTAGTCAGCATGACTGTCCCCCTTATCTGCCTGCTTGAAAAATCACTGCAAGTGCTAAGGGATGATGTTGTGGAAGAGGTGGAGGATGAGGATTCACCATTTCCATCATCTTCTGGACAGTCAGCGCCACGTGGTTCCTCACAAATGCGTAGGCAGGGGACAGTTTGTGAGGAGGATGAGGAGGAGTCAATGGAGGAGGAAGACATCCGTCCAAAGGAGGGGGTTACACAATTGTCCAGTACTCAGTGTGTACAGCGAGGGTGGGGTGATGACGAGCGGGCAGAGATCACGCCTCCAGCAGGGGACAGCGTTTCTTGGGCAGTTGGCAGTCTGCAGCACATGGTGGATTACATGATGCAGTGCCTGAGAAACGACCGCCGCATCGCCCTCATTCTCAACATGTCTGATTATTGGGTGTTCACCCTCCTCGATCCTCGCTACCGGGACAACGTAGAAAGCCTCATCACACCGTTGAATCGGGAGCGAAAAATGCGGGAGTACCAAGACACACTGGTGAATTCCATCATCTTCTCCATTCCAACTGAGAGAAGTGCTGCTAGTGCATTCCAAAGCAGCTCAGTGCGTCCAGGCAGTGGTGGAGGCTCTGCACAAAGAGGGAACAGAAGCAGTGCCTCTGCCCAAGGCAAGATCAGTATGGCCCAACTGTGGCACAGTTTTCTGTGCCCGCCACAAAAGTCTACACCATCACAGACGGCTCCAGTCAGCAGGAGGCAACGGTTCCGTCAGATGGTGACAGACTACATGTCTTGCCCTCTTGCTGTACTCCCAGACGGCTCTTCCCCTTTCAAGTTTTGGGTCTCAAAGCTGGATACATGGCCAGAGCTAAGCCAGTATGCATTGGAGGTGCTGTCTTGCCCTGTGGCCAGTGTATTATCGGAACGTGTCTTTAGTGCTGCAGGTGGTGTACTAACTGACCGTCGCATGCGACTATCCTCCGATAACGTTGACCGGCTTACTTTCCTGAAAATGAACAAGGCCTGGATCTCGCAGGAATTTGCCACTCCTCTTCCTGATTAAATAATCAGGTCACTGTATACGTTATCCAGGTCTCCTGTTGTGTTCATCTTTCTACCACCTGAACTTAAATTCCTGGGCTCCAACACCGCTAGTTGAGGCTCAGAAGTGTCGTCTGCACAGTCAAAACATACGACCCAGTGTTATTGGGTTTCAGTAACGTCAGCTGATCCCCAGCTGTGTAGCCGGCAATGTGTCCTGCGACCGCCACGCTGACACAACAACTGAAATGTAAGGGAATCTGTCCCCCCCCCCCCAAGGCGTTTGTTACTGAAAGAGCCACCTTGTGCAGCAGTAATGCTGCACAAGGAAAAGGTAGCTATTTTTGTTTTGCTCCTTGCACACGCAGAACTTAACACTTATAAAATGTGTCCACTGATACCGTAAAACCGTCCCGGAGGTGGGACTTTCCTTCGTAATATGACGCAGCACAGCCGTCATTCCTACCCCCTTGGCGCCGTGCCCCGGCTCCTCAGCGTTGTTTGATTCCGTCCCGGAGCCTGCGCTGTTATGTTATCCCGTGGCCAGGCACACTTAGCGCTGCCCGTCTTCTGGCATCATTTGGTGTCAGGATGGCTGCGCCTGTGCGGCTGCGCTGGCCGAGAGCCCGCCTCGCAGTGTCTTCTGATTTAATCCCACTGGGGGCCTGGGATCCATGGCCATGCGCAGTGCATATCCTCGCCTCTCACTCATCTCCCTATGGCTTCTTCAGACTGTTCGGTGTCAGCTGGTCCCTAATAGCATGCCACGGCCGTGACACCGCACAGTCTTAAGAAGCCGTAGGGAGGGGAGTGAGAGGCGAGGATATGCACTGCGCATGGCCATGGATCCCAGGCCCCCAGTGGGATTAAATCAGAAGACACTGCGAGGCGGGCTCTCGGTCAGCGCGGCCACACAGGCGCAGCCAGCCTGACACCAAATGATGTCAGAAGATGGGCAGCGCTAAGTGTGCCTGGCCACGGGATAACATAACAGCGCAGGCTCCGGGACGGAATCAAACAACGCTGAGGAGCCGTGGCACGGTGCCGGGGGGGTAGGAATGACGGCTGTGCTGCGTCATATTACGAAGGAAAGTCCCACCTCTGGGACGGTTTTACAGTATCAGTGGACACATTTTATGTGTTTAGTTCTGTGTTTGCAAGGAGCATGATGAAAAGAGCCACCTTTTCCTTTTGCATCTTTTGTGCTGCACAAGCTGGCTCTTTCAGCTACAAACGCCTTGGGGGGGGGTTAAAGGTTCCCTTTCGACTTTCTCCAATCAGGCTTCGGCCTACATTGTGTTCCTCTCCTTTTCCACCTGTCCCTGGGCTCCAACAAAGCTAGTTGCCGTCCAGAAGTGCTGTCCGCACAGTCCCAACAGTTGCTCCTCTGTTATTGGGGTTCAGTAACGTCAGCTGTTCCCCTGCTGTGTGTGTGTCAATCCCTCCTACCTCCTCCACCTCCTCCTCCTCCACCTGTCCCTGGGCTCCAACACCGCTAGTTGCCGTCCAGAAGTGCTGTACGCACAGTCCCAACAGTCCCTCCTCTGTTATTGGGGTTCAGTAACGTCAGCTGTTCCCCTGCTGTGTGTGTGGCAATCCCTCCTACCTCCTCCTACCTCCTCCACCTCCTCCTCCTCCACCTGTCCCTGGGCTCCAACACCGCTAGTTGCCGTCCAGAAGTGCTGTACGCACAGTCCCAACAGTCCCTCCTGTCATGTTCTCAATGGCAAGAGAACATAGCATCAGCATATATAGGAACTAGCTCTTGGAAGATGGGAACTGAGCTGACCATGAACTAAACCTAACGCACAACTAGCAGTGGCCGGGTAGCATGCCTACGTTGATTCTAGATGCCCAGCACCAGCCGGAGGACTAAATAATGCTAGCAGAGGAAAATATTAGTCCTAGCTCACCTCTAGAGAAATACCCCGAAAGGAGACAGAGGCCCCCCACATGTATTGGCGGTGAATTAAGATGAAATAACAAACGTAGTATGAAAATAGGTTTAGCAAATTTGAGGTCCACTTACTACATAGCAGAAGACAGAAAGGACACTTTCATGGTCAGCTGAAAACCCTATCAAAACACCATCCAGAAATTACTTTAAAACTCTGGCATTAACTCATAACACCAGAGTGGCAATTCCTGTTCACAAGAGCCTTCCAGACACAGTAACGAAACTACAGCTGTGAACTGGAACAAAAATGCAAAAACAAACATGGACAAGAGTCCAACTTATCTAGTAGTTGTCTAGGAGCAGGAACAAGCACAGAGAGGCTTCTGATAACATTGTTGACCGGCAAGCAACTAATAGAGCAGCAAGGTTATATAGCGACTCCCACATCTTGATGGGAACAGGTGAACAGAGAAGATGAAAACACCAGTTCAATTCCACCAGTAGCCACCGGGGGAGCCCAGAATCCAAATTCACAACAGTACCCCCCCCTCAAGGAGGGGGCACCGAACCCTCACCAGAACCACCAGGGCGATCAGGATGGGCCCTATGAAAGGCACGAACCAGATCAGAGGCATGAACATCAGATGCATTCACCCAAGAATTATCCTCCTGGCCGTATCCCTTCCACTTGACCAGATACTGGAGTCTCCGTCTGGAAACACGAGAGTCTAAGATTTTCTCCACAACGTACTCCAACTCACCCTCAACCAACACCGGAGCAGGAGGCTCAACGGAAGGCACAACCGGTACCTCATACCTGCGCAATAATGACCGATGAAAAACGTTATGAATAGAAAAGGATGCAGGGAGGTCCAAACGGAAGGAAACAGGGTTAAGAATCTCCAATATCTTATACGGGCCGATGAACCGAGGCTTAAACTTAGGAGAAGAGACCCTCATAGGGACAAAACGAGAAGACAACCACACCAAATCCCCAACACAAAGCCGAGGACCAACACGACGGTGGCGGTTGGCAAAAAGCTGAGTCTTCTCCTGGGACAACCTCAAATTGTCCACCACCTGCCCCCAGATCTGATGCAATCTCTCCACCACAGCATCCACTCCAGGACAATCCGAAGATTCCACCTGACCAGAGGAAAATCGAGGATGAAACCCCGAATTACAGAAAAACGGGGACACCAAAGTGGCAGAGCTGGCCCGATTATTGAGAGCGAACTCTGCCAATGGCAAAAAAGCAACCCAATCATCCTGGTCAGCAGACACAAAACACCTCAGATATGTCTCCAGGGTCTGATTAGTCCGCTCGGTCTGGCCATTCGTCTGAGGATGGAAAGCGGACGAAAAAGATAAATCTATGCCCATCCTAGCACAGAATGCCCGCCAAAATCTAGACACGAATTGGGTCCCTCTGTCAGAAATGATATTCTCAGGAATACCATGCAAACGAACAACATTTTGAAAAAACAGAGGAACCAACTCGGAAGAAGAAGGCAACTTGGGCAGAGGAACCAAATGGACCATCTTAGAGAAACGGTCACACACCACCCAGATGACAGACATCTTCTGAGAAACAGGCAGATCTGAAATAAAATCCATCGAGATGTGCGTCCAAGGCCTCTTAGGAATAGGCAAGGGCAACAATAATCCACTAGCCCGAGAGCAACAAGGCTTGGCCCGAGCACAAACGTCACAAGACTGCACAAAGCCTCGCACATCTCGTGACAGGGAAGGCCACCAGAAGGACCTTGCCACCAAATCCCTGGTACCAAAAATGCCAGGATGACCTGCCAACGCAGAAGAATGAACCTCAGAGATGACTCTACTGGTCCAATCATCAGGAACAAACAGTTTATCAGGTGGGCAACGATCCGGTCTATCCGCCTGAAACTCCTGCAAGGCCCGCCGCAGGTCTGGAGAAACGGCTGACAATACCACTCCATCCTTAAGGATACCTGTGGGCTCAGAGTTACCAGGCGAGTCAGGCTCAAAACTCCTAGAAAGGGCATCCGCCTTAACATTCTTAGAACCCGGTAGGTATGACACCACAAAATTAAACCGAGAGAAAAATAATGACCAGCGCGCCTGTCTAGGATTCAGGCGCCTGGCGGTCTCAAGATAAATCAAGTTTTTGTGGTCAGTCAATACCACCACCTGATGTCTGGCCCCCTCAAGCCAATGGCGCCACTCCTCAAAAGCCCACTTCATGGCCAAAAGCTCCCGATTCCCAACATCATAATTCCGCTCAGCGGGCGAAAATTTACGGGAAAAGAAGGCACAAGGCCTCATCACGGAGCAGTCAGAACTTTTCTGCGACAACACTGCCCCAGCTCCGATCTCAGAAGCGTCGACCTCAACCTGAAAAGGTAGAGCAACATCAGGCTGACGCAACACAGGGGCAGAGGAAAAACGGCGCTTAAGCTCCCGAAAGGCCTCCACAGCGTCAGGGGACCAATCAGCAACATCAGCACCCTTCTTAGTCAAATCGGTCAATGGTTTAGCAATATCCGAAAAACCAGCAATAAATCGACGATAAAAGTTAGCAAAGCCCAAAAATTTCTGAAGACTCTTAAGAGAAGAGGGCTGTGTCCAATCACAAATAGCTTGAACCTTGACAGGATCCATTTCAATGGAAGAGGGAGAAAAAATATATCCCAAAAAGGAAATCCTCTGTACCCCAAAAACACACTTAGAACCCTTCACACACAAAGAATTAGACCGCAAAACCTGGAAAACCCTCCTGACTTGCTGGACATGAGAGTCCCAGTCATCCGAAAAAATCAGAATATCATCCAGATACACAATCATAAATTTATCCAAATAATCGCGAAAAATATCATGCATAAAGGACTGGAAAACTGACGGAGCATTTGAAAGACCAAAAGGCATCACTAAATACTCAAAGTGGCCCTCGGGCGTATTAAATGCGGTTTTCCACTCATCCCCCTGCCTGATTCGCACCAAATTATACGCCCCACGAAGGTCAATCTTAGAGAACCACTTGGCCCCCTTTATGCGAGCAAACAAATCAGTCAGCAACGGCAATGGGTATTGATATTTTACAGTGATTTTATTCAAAAGCCGATAATCGATACATGGTCTCAAAGAGCCGTCTTTTTTTGACACAAAGAAAAAACCGGCTCCTAAGGGAGATGACGATGGACGAATATGTCCCTTTTCCAAGGACTCCTTTATATATTCTCGCATAGCAGCATGTTCAGGCACAGACAGATTAAATAAACGACCCTTTGGGTATTTACTACCCGGGATTAAATCTATGGCACAATCGCACTCTCGGTGCGGAGGTAATGAACCAAGCTTAGATTCTTCAAAGACGTCACGATAGTCAGACAGGAACTCAGGAATTTCAGAGGGAATAGATGATGAAATGGAAACCACAGGTACATCCCCATGAGCCCCCTTACATCCCCAGCTCAACACAGACATAGCTCTCCAGTCGAGGACTGGGTTGTGAGATTGCAGCCAAGGCAATCCTAGCACCAAATCATCATGTAGATTATACAGCACCAGAAAGCGAATAATCTCCTGGTGATCCGGATTAATACGCATAGTTATTTGTGTCCAGTATTGTGGTTTATTATTAGCCAATGGGGTGGAGTCAATCCCCTTCAGAGGAATAAGAGTCTCCAAAGGCTCTAAATCATACCCACAGCGTTTGGCAAAGGACCAATCCATAAGACTCAAAGCGGCGCCAGAGTCGACATAGGCGTCCGTGGTAATAGATGACAAAGAGCAAATCAGGGTCACAGATAGAATAAACTTAGACGGTAAGGTGCAAATGGAAACAGATTTATCAAGCTTTTTAGTGCGCTTAGAGCATGCTGATATAACATGAGTAGAATCACCACAATAGAAACACAACCCATTTTTCCGTCTAAAATTCTGCCGCTCGCTTCGGGACAGAATTCTATCACACTGCATACTCTCTGGCGACTTCTCAGTGGACACCGCCAGATGGTGCACTGGTTTGCGCTCCCGCAAACGCCTATCGATCTGAATAGCCATTGTCATGGACTCATTCAGACCCGCAGGCACAGGGAACCCCACCATAACATCCTTAATGGCATCAGAGAGACCCTCTCTGAAAGTCGCCGCCAGGGCGCACTCATTCCACTGAGTAAGCACAGACCATTTACGGAATCTTTGACAGTAAATTTCCGCTTCATCTTGCCCCTGAGATAGGGACATCAAAGTTTTTTCTGCCTGAAGCTCCAAATGAGGTTCGTCATAAAGCAACCCCAAGGCCAGAAAAAACGCATCCACATTGAGCAACGCAGGATCCCCTGGTGTCAATGAAAAAGCCCAGTCTTGAGGGTCACCCCGGAGCAAGGAAATCACAATCCTGACCTGCTGTGCAGGGTCTCCGGCAGAGCGAAATTTCAGGGACAAAAATAATTTGCAATTATTTCGAAAATTCTGAAACCCAGATCTATTCCCCGAGAAAAATTCCGGCAAAGGAATTCTCGGCTCAGATACAGGTGCATGACAAACAAAGTCTTGCAAATTTTGTACCTTCGTGGCGAGATTATTCAAACCTGCAGTTACACTCTGAAGATCCATTACAAACAGGTGGACACAGAGCCATTCAAAGAAGGAGAAAAAAAAAAAAAAAAAAAAATTCTCAGCAGACTTCTTATTTCTCTCCTTTCTCAGCCAAGGATTTTAACCCTTTAGTGGGCCGGTCAAACTGTCATGTTCTCAATGGCAAGAGAACATAGCATCAGCATATATAGGAACTAGCTCTTGGAAGATGGGAACTGAGCTGACCATGAACTAAACCTAACGCACAACTAGCAGTGGCCGGGTAGCATGCCTACGTTGATTCTAGATGCCCAGCACCAGCCGGAGGACTAAATAATGCTAGCAGAGGAAAATATTAGTCCTAGCTCACCTCTAGAGAAATACCCCGAAAGGAGACAGAGGCCCCCCACATGTATTGGCGGTGAATTAAGATGAAATAACAAACGTAGTATGAAAATAGGTTTAGCAAATTTGAGGTCCACTTACTACATAGCAGAAGACAGAAAGGACACTTTCATGGTCAGCTGAAAACCCTATCAAAACACCATCCAGAAATTACTTTAAAACTCTGGCATTAACTCATAACACCAGAGTGGCAATTCCTGTTCACAAGAGCTTTCCAGACACAGTAACGAAACTACAGCTGTGAACTGGAACAAAAATGCAAAAACAAACATGGACAAGAGTCCAACTTATCTAGTAGTTGTCTAGGAGCAGGAACAAGCACAGAGAGGCTTCTGATAACATTGTTGACCGGCAAGCAACTAACAGAGCAGCAAGGTTATATAGCGACTCCCACATCTTGATGGGAACAGGTGAACAGAGAAGATGAAAACACCAGTTCAATTCCACCAGTAGCCACCGGGGGAGCCCAGAATCCAAATTCACAACACCCTCCTCTGTTATTGGGGTTCAGTAACGTCAGCTGATCCCCTGCTGTGTGTGTGGCAATCCCTCCTACCTCCTCCACCTCCTCCTCCTCCACCTGTCCCTGGGCTCCAACACCGCTAGTTGCCGTCCAGAAGTGCTGTACGCACAGTCCCAACAGTCCCTCCTCTGTTATTGGGGTTCAGTAACGTCAGCTGTTCCCCTGCTGTGTGTGTGGCAATCCCTCCTACCTCCTCCTACCTCCTCCACCTCCTCCTCCTCCACCTGTCCCTGGGCTCCAACACCGCTAGTTGCCGTCCAGAAGTGCTGTACGCACAGTCCCAACAGTCCCTCCTCTGTTATTGGGGTTCAGTAACGTCAGCTGTTCCCCTGCTGTGTGTGTGGCAATCCCTCCTACCTCCTCCTACCTCCTCCACCTCCTCCTCCTCCACCTGTCCCTGGGCTCCAACACCGCTAGTTGCCGTCCAGAAGTGCTGTACGCACAGTCCCAACAGTCCCTCCTCTGTTATTGGGGTTCAGTAACGTCAGCTGTTCCCCTGCTGTGTGTGTGGCAATCCCTCCTACCTCCTCCACCTCCTCCTCCTCCACCTGTCCCTGGGCTCCAACACCGCTAGTTGCCGTCCAGAAGTGCTGTACGCACAGTCCCAACAGTCCCTCCTCTGTTATTGGGGTTCAGTAACGTCAGCTGTTCCCCTGCTGTGTGTGTGGCAATCCCTCCTACCTCCTCCTACCTCCTCCACCTCCTCCTCCTCCACCTGTCCCTGGGCTCCAACACCGCTAGTTGCCGTCCAGAAGTGCTGTACGCACAGTCCCAACAGTCCCTCCTCTGTTATTGGGGTTCAGTAACGTCAGCTGTTCCCCTGCTGTGTGTGTGGCAATCCCTCCTACCTCCTCCTACCTCCTCCACCTCCTCCTCCTCCACCTGTCCCGTGGCTCCAACACCGCTAGTTGCCGTCCAGAAGTGCTGTACGCACAGTCCCAACAGTCCCTCCTCTGTTATTGGGGTTCAGTAACGTCAGCTGTTCCCCTGCTGTGTGTGTGGCAATCCCTCCTACCTCCTCCACCTCCTCCTCCTCCACCTGTCCCTGGGCTCCAACACCGCTAGTTGCCGTCCAGAAGTACTGTACGCACAGTCCCAACAGTCCCTCCTCTGTTATTGGGGTTCAGTAACGTCAGCTGTTCCCCTGCTGTGTGTGTGGCAATCCCTCCTACCTCCTCCTACCTCCTCCACCTCATCCTCCTCCACCTGTCCCTGGACTCCAACACCACTAGTTGCCGTCCAGAAGTGCTGTACGCACAGTCCCAACAGTCCCTCCTCTGTTATTGGGGTTCAGTAACGTCAGCTGTTCCCCTGCTGTGTGTGTGGCAATCCCTCCTACCTCCTCCTACCTCCTCCACCTCCTCCTCCTCCACCTGTCCCTGGGCTCCAACACCGCTAGTTGCCGTCCAGAAGTGCTGTACGCACAGTCCCAACAGTCCCTCCTCTGTTATTGGGGTTCAGTAACGTCAGCTGTTCCCCTGCTGTGTGTGTGGCAATCCCTCCTACCTCCTCCTCCTCCACCTGTCCCTGGGCTCCAACACCGCTAGTTGCCGTCCAGAAGTGCTGTACGCACAGTCCCAACAGTCCCTCCTCTGTTATTGGGGTTCAGTAACGTCAGCTGTTCCCCTGCTGTGTGTGTGGCAATCCCTCCTACCTCCTCCACCTCCTCCTCCTCCACCTGTCCCTGGGCTCCAACACCGCTAGTTGCCGTCCAGAAGTGCTGTACGCACAGTCCCAACAGTCACTCCTCTGTTATTGGGGTTCAGTAACATCAGCTGTTCCCCTGCTGTGTGTGTGGCAATCCCTCCTACCTCCTCCTACCTCCTCCACCTCCTCCTCCTCCACCTGTCCCTGGGCTCCAACACCGCTAGTTGCCGTCCAGAAGTGCTGTACGCACAGTCCCAACAGTCCCTCCTCTGTTATTGGGGTTCAGTAACGTCAGCTGTTCCCCTGCTGTGTGTGTGGCAATCCCTCCTACCTCCTCCTACCTCCTCCACCTCCTCCTCCTCCACCTGTCCCTGGGCTCCAACACCGCTAGTTGCCGTCCAGAAGTGCTGTACGCACAGTCCCAACAGTCCCTCCTCTGTTATTGGGGTTCAGTAACGTCAGCTGTTCCCCTGCTGTGTGTGTGGCAATCCCTCCTACCTCCTCCTACCTCCTCCACCTCCTCCTCCTCCACCTGTCCCGTGGCTCCAACACCGCTAGTTGCCGTCCAGAAGTGCTGTACGCACAGTCCCAACAGTCCCTCCTCTGTTATTGGGGTTCAGTAACGTCAGCTGTTCCCCTGCTGTGTGTGTGGCAATCCCTCCTACCTCCTCCACCTCCTCCTCCTCCACCTGTCCCTGGGCTCCAACACCGCTAGTTGCCGTCCAGAAGTGCTGTATGCACAGTCCCAACAGTCCCTCCTCTGTTATTGGGGTTCAGTAACGTCAGCTGTTCCCCTGCTGTGTGTGTGGCAATCCCTCCTACCTCCTCCTACCTCCTCCACCTCCTCCTCCTCCACCCGTCCCTGGACTCCAACACCACTAGTTGCCATCCAGAATTGCTGTACGCACAGTCCCAACAGTCCCTCCTCTGTTATTGGGGTTCAGTAACGTCAGCTGTTCCCCTGCTGTGTGTGTGGCAATCCCTCCTACCTCCTCCTACCTCCTCCACCTCCTCCTCCTCCACCTGTCCCTGGGCTCCAACACCGCTAGTTGCCGTCCAGAAGTGCTGTACGCACAGTCCCAACAGTCCCTCCTCTGTTATTGGGGTTCAGTAACGTCAGCTGTTCCCCTGCTGTGTGTGTGGCAATCCCTCCTACCTCCTCCACCTCCTCCTCCTCCACCTGTCCCTGGGCTCCAACACCGCTAGTTGCCGTCCAGAAGTGCTGTACGCACAGTCCCAACAGTCCCTCCTCTGTTATTGGGGTTCAGTAACGTCAGCTGTTCCCCTGCTGTGTGTGTGGCAATCCCTCCTACCTCCTCCACCTCCAACTCCTCCACCTGTCCCTGGGCTCCAACACCGCTAGTTGCCATCCAGAAGTGCTGTACGCACAGTCCCAACAGTCACTCCTCTGTTATTGGGGTTCAGTAACGTCAGCTGTTCCCCTGCTGTGTGTGTGGCAATCCCTCCTACCTCCTCCACCTCCTCCTCCTCCACCTGTCCCTGGGCTCCAACACCGCTAGTTGCTGTCCAGAAGTGCTGTACGCACAGTCCCAACAGTCACTCCTCTGTTATTGGGGTTCAGTAACATCAGCTGTTCCCCTGCTGTGTGTGTGGCAATCCCTCCTACCTCCTCCTACCTCCTCCACCTCCTCCACCTCCATCTGTCCCTGGGCTCCAACACCGCTAGTTGCCGTCCAGAAGTGCTGTACGCACAGTCCCAACTGTCCCTCCTCTGTTATTGGGGTTCAGTAACGTCAGCTGTTCCCATGCTGTGTGTGTGGCAATCCCTCCTACCTCCTCCTACCTCCTCCACCTCCTCCTCCTCCATCTGTCCCTGGGCTCCAACACCGCTAGTTGCCGTCCAGAAGTGCTGTACGCACAGTCCCAACAGTCCCTCCTCTGTTATTGGGGTTCAGTAACGTCAGCTGTTCCCCTGCTGTGTGTGTGGCAATCCCTCCTACCTCCTCCTACCTCCTCCACCTCCTCCTCCTCCACCTGTCCCTGGGCTCCAACACCGCTAGTTGCCATCCAGAAGTGCTGTACGCACAGTCCCAACAGTCCCTCCTCTGTTATTGGGGTTCAGTAACGTCAGCTGTTCCCCTGCTGTGTGTGTGGAAATCCCTCCTACCTCCTCCTACCTCCTCCACCTCCTCCTCCTCCACCTGTCCCTGGGCTCCAACACCACTAGTTGCCGTCCAGAAGTGCTGTACGCACAGTCCCAACAGTCCCTCCTCTGTTATTGGGGTTCAGTAACGTCAGCTGTTCCCCTGCTGTGTGTGTGGCAATCCCTCCTACCTCCTCCTACCTCCTCCACCTCCTCCTCCTCCACCTGCCCCTGGGCTCCAACACCGCTAGTTGCCGTCCAGAAGTGCTGTACGCACAGTCCCAACAGTCCCTCCTCTGTTATTGGGGTTCAGTAACGTCAGCTGTTCCCCTGCTGTGTGTGTGGCAATCCCTCCTACCTCCTCCTACCTCCTCCACCTGTCCCTGGGCTCCAACACCGCTAGTTGCCGTCCAGAAGTGCTGTACGCACAGTCCCAACAGTCCCTCCTCTGTTATTGGGGTTCAGTAACGTCAGCTGTTCCCCTGCTGTGTGTGTGGCAATCCCTCCTACCTCCTCCACCTCCTCCTCCTCCACCTGTCCCTGGGCTCCAACACCGCTAGTTGCCGTCCAGAAGTGCTGTACGCACAGTCCCAACAGTCCCTCCTCTGTTATTGGGGTTCAGTAACGTCAGCTGTTCCCCTGCTGTGTGTGTGGCAATCCCTCCTACCTCCTCCTACCTCCTCCACCTCCTCCTCCTCCACCTGTCCCTGGGCTCCAACACCGCTAGTTGCCGTCCAGAAGTGCTGTACGCACAGTCCCAACAGTCCCTCCTCTGTTATTGGGGTTCAGTAACGTCAGCTGTTCCCCTGCTGTGTGTGTGTGGCAATCCCTCCTACCTCCTCCTACCTCCTCCACCTCCTCCTCCTCCACCTGTCCCTGGGCTCCAACACCGCTAGTTGCCGTCCAGAAGTGCTGTACGCACAGTCCCAACAGTCCCTCCTCTGTTATTGGGGTTCAGTAACGTCAGCTGTTCCCCTGCTGTGTGTGTGGCAATCCCTCCTACCTCCTCCACCTCCTCCTCCTCCACCTGTCCCTGGGCTCCAACACCGCTAGTTGCCATCCAGAAGTGCTGTACGCACAGTCCCAACAGTCCCTCCTCTGTTATTGGGGTTCAGTAACGTCAGCTGTTCCCCTGCTGTGTGTGTGGCAATCCCTCCTACCTCCTCCTACCTCCTCCACCTCCTCCTCCTCCACCTGTCCCTGGGCTCCAACACCGCTAGTTGCCGTCCAGAAGTGCTGTACGCACAGTCCCAACAGTCCCTCCTCTGTTATTGGGGTTCAGTAACGTCAGCTGTTCCCCTGCTGTGTGTGTGGCAATCCCTCCTACCTCCTCCTACCTCCTCCACCTCCTCCTCCTCCACCTGTCCCTGGGCTCCAACACCGCTAGTTGCCGTCCAGAAGTGCTGTACGCACAGTCCCAACAGTCCCTCCTCTGTTATTGGGGTTCAGTAACGTCAGCTGTTCCCCTGCTGTGTGTGTGGCAATCCCTCCTACCTCCTCCACCTCCTCCTCCTCCACCTGTCCCTGGGCTCCAACACCACTAGTTGCCGTCCAGAAGTGCTGTACGCACAGTCCCAACAGTCCCTCCTCTGTTATTGGGGTTCAGTAACGTCAGCTGTTCCCCTGCTGTGTGTGTGGCAATCCCTCCTACCTCCTCCTACCTCCTCCACCTCCTCCTCCTCCACCTGCCCCTGGGCTCCAACACCGCTAGTTGCCGTCCAGAAGTGCTGTACGCACAGTCCCAACAGTCCCTCCTCTGTTATTGGGGTTCAGTAACGTCAGCTGTTCCCCTGCTGTGTGTGTGGCAATCCCTCCTACCTCCTCCTACCTCCTCCACCTGTCCCTGGGCTCCAACACCGCTAGTTGCCGTCCAGAAGTGCTGTACGCACAGTCCCAACAGTCCCTCCTCTGTTATTGGGGTTCAGTAACGTCAGCTGTTCCCCTGCTGTGTGTGTGGCAATCCCTCCTACCTCCTCCACCTCCTCCTCCTCCACCTGTCCCTGGGCTCCAACACCGCTAGTTGCCGTCCAGAAGTGCTGTACGCACAGTCCCAACAGTCCCTCCTCTGTTATTGGGGTTCAGTAACGTCAGCTGTTCCCCTGCTGTGTGTGTGGCAATCCCTCCTACCTCCTCCTACCTCCTCCACCTCCTCCTCCTCCACCTGTCCCTGGGCTCCAACACCGCTAGTTGCCGTCCAGAAGTGCTGTACGCACAGTCCCAACAGTCCCTCCTCTGTTATTGGGGTTCAGTAACGTCAGCTGTTCCCCTGCTGTGTGTGTGTGGCAATCCCTCCTACCTCCTCCTACCTCCTCCACCTCCTCCTCCTCCACCTGTCCCTGGGCTCCAACACCGCTAGTTGCCGTCCAGAAGTGCTGTACGCACAGTCCCAACAGTCCCTCCTCTGTTATTGGGGTTCAGTAACGTCAGCTGTTCCCCTGCTGTGTGTGTGGCAATCCCTCCTACCTCCTCCACCTCCTCCTCCTCCACCTGTCCCTGGGCTCCAACACCGCTAGTTGCCGTCCAGAAGTGCTGTACGCACAGTCCCAACAGTCCCTCCTCTGTTATTGGGGTTCAGTAACGTCAGCTGTTCCCCTGCTGTGTGTGTGGCAATCCCTCCTACCTCCTCCTACCTCCTCCACCTCCTCCTCCTCCACCTGTCCCTGGGCTCCAACACCGCTAGTTGCCGTCCAGAAGTGCTGTACGCACAGTCCCAACAGTCCCTCCTCTGTTATTGGGGTTCAGTAACGTCAGCTGTTCCCCTGCTGTGTGTGTGGCAATCCCTCCTACCTCCTCCTACCTCCTCCACCTCCTCCTCCTCCACCTGTCCCTGGGCTCCAACACCGCTAGTTGCCGTCCAGAAGTGCTGTACGCACAGTCCCAACAGTCCCTCCTCTGTTATTGGGGTTCAGTAACGTCAGCTGTTCCCCTGCTGTGTGTGTGGCAATCCCTCCTACCTCCTCCACCTCCTCCTCCTCCACCTGTCCCTGGGCTCCAACACCACTAGTTGCCGTCCAGAAGTGCTGTACGCACAGTCCCAACAGTCCCTCCTCTGTTATTGGGGTTCAGTAACGTCAGCTGTTCCCCTGCTGTGTGTGTGGCAATCCCTCCTACCTCCTCCTACCTCCTCCACCTCCTCCTCCTCCACCTGCCCCTGGGCTCCAACACCGCTAGTTGCCGTCCAGAAGTGCTGTACGCACAGTCCCAACAGTCCCTCCTCTGTTATTGGGGTTCAGTAACGTCAGCTGTTCCCCTGCTGTGTGTGTGGCAATCCCTCCTACCTCCTCCTACCTCCTCCACCTGTCCTTGGGCTCCAACACCGCTAGTTGCCGTCCAGAAGTGCTGTACGCACAGTCCCAACAGTCCCTCCTCTGTTATTGGGGTTCAGTAACGTCAGCTGTTCCCCTGCTGTGTGTGTGGCAATCCCTCCTACCTCCTCCACCTCCTCCTCCTCCACCTGTCCCTGGGCTCCAACACCGCTAGTTGCCGTCCAGAAGTGCTGTACGCACAGTCCCAACAGTCCCTCCTCTGTTATTGGGGTTCGGTAACGTCAGCTGTTCCCCTGCTGTGTGTGTGGCAATCCCTCCTACCTCCTCCTACCTCCTCCACCTCCTCCTCCTCCACCTGTCCCTGGGCTCCAACACCGCTAGTTGCCGTCCAGAAGTGCTGTACGCACAGTCCCAACAGTCCCTCCTCTGTTATTGGGGTTCAGTAACGTCAGCTGTTCCCCTGCTGTGTGTGTGGCAATCCCTCCTACCTCCTCCTACCTCCTCCACCTCCTCCTCCTCCACCTGTCCCTGGGCTCCAACACCGCTAGTTGCCGTCCAGAAGTGCTGTACGCACAGTCCCAACAGTCCCTCCTCTGTTATTGGGGTTCAGTAACGTCAGCTGTTCCCCTGCTGTGTGTGTGGCAATCCCTCCTACCTCCTCCACCTCCTCCTCCTCCACCTGTCCCTGGGCTCCAACACCGCTAGTTGCCGTCCAGAAGTGCTGTACGCACAGTCCCAACAGTCCCTCCTCTGTTATTGGGGTTCAGTAACGTCAGCTGTTCCCCTGCTGTGTGTGTGGCAATCCCTCCTACCTCCTCCTACCTCCTCCACCTCCTCCTCCTCCACCTGTCCCTGGGCTCCAACACCGCTAGTTGCCGTCCAGAAGTGCTGCACGCACAGTCCCAACAGTCCCTCCTCTGTTATTGGAGTTCAGTAACGTCAGCTGTTCCCCTGCTGTGTGTGTGGCAATCCCTCCTACCTCCTCCTACCTCCTCCACCTCCTCCTCCTCCACCTGTCCCTGGGCTCCAACACCGCTAGTTGCCGTCCAGAAGTGCTGTACGCACAGTCCCAACAGTCCCTCCTCTGTTATTGGGGTTCAGTAACGTCAGCTGTTCCCCTGCTGTGTGTGTGGCAATCCCTCCTACCTCCTCCACCTCCTCCTCCTCCACCTGTCCCTGGGCTCCAACACCACTAGTTGCCGTCCAGAAGTGCTGTACGCACAGTCCCAACAGTCCCTCCTCTGTTATTTGGGTTCAGTAACGTCAGCTGTTCCCCTGCTGTGTGTGTGGCAATCCCTCCTACCTACTCCTACCTCCTCCACCTCCTCCTCCTCCACCTGTCCCTGGGCTCCAACACCGCTAGTTGCCGTCCAGAAGTGCTGTACGCACAGTCCCAACAGTCCCTCCTCTGTTATTGGGGTTCAGTAACGTCAGCTGTTCCCCTGCTGTGTGTGTGGCAATCCCTCCTACCTCCTCCTACCTCCTCCACCTCATCCTCCTCCATCTGTCCCTGGACTCCAACACCACTAGTTGCCGTCCAGAAGTGCTGTACGCACAGTCCCAACAGTCCCTCCTCTGTTATTGGGGTTCAGTAACGTCAGCTGTTCCCCTGCTGTGTGTGTGGCAATCCCTCCTACCTCCTCCTACCTCCTCCACCTCCTCCTCCTCCACCTGTCCCTGGGCTCCAACACCGCTAGTTGCCGTCCAGAAGTGCTGTACGCACAGTCCCAACAGTCCCTCCTCTGTTATTGGGGTTCAGTAACGTCAGCTGTTCCCCTGCTGTGTGTGTGGCAATCCCTCCTACCTCCTCCTCCTCCACCTGTCCCTGGGCTCCAACACCGCTAGTTGCCGTCCAGAAGTGCTGTACGCACAGTCCCAACAGTCCCTCCTCTGTTATTGGGGTTCAGTAACGTCAGCTGTTCCCCTGCTGTGTGTGTGGCAATCCCTCCTACCTCCTCCACCTCCTCCTCCTCCACCTGTCCCTGGGCTCCAACACCGCTAGTTGCCGTCCAGAAGTGCTGTACGCACAGTCCCAACAGTCACTCCTCTGTTATTGGGGTTCAGTAACATCAGCTGTTCCCCTGCTGTGTGTGTGGCAATCCCTCCTACCTCCTCCTACCTCCTCCACCTCCTCCTCCTCCACCTGTCCCTGGGCTCCAACACCGCTAGTTGCCGTCCAGAAGTGCTGTACGCACAGTCCCAACAGTCCCTCCTCTGTTATTGGGGTTCAGTAACGTCAGCTGTTCCCCTGCTGTGTGTGTGGCAATCCCTCCTACCTCCTCCTACCTCCTCC
Organism: Ranitomeya variabilis; assembly: GCF_051348905.1. Classification (NCBI taxonomy): domain Eukaryota; kingdom Metazoa; phylum Chordata; class Amphibia; order Anura; family Dendrobatidae; genus Ranitomeya; species Ranitomeya variabilis. The sequence goes on from NC_135235.1 coordinate 348,288,325, forward strand.
ACCTCCTCCTCCTCCACCTGTCCCTGGGCTCCAACACCGCTAGTTGCCGTCCAGAAGTGCTGTACGCACAGTCCCAACAGTCCCTCCTCTGTTATTGGGGTTCAGTAACGTCAGCTGTTCCCCTGCTGTGTGTGTGGCAATCCCTCCTACCTCCTCCTACCTCCTCCACCTCCTCCTCCTCCACCTGTCCCGTGGCTCCAACACCGCTAGTTGCCGTCCAGAAGTGCTGTACGCACAGTCCCAACAGTCCCTCCTCTGTTATTGGGGTTCAGTAACGTCAGCTGTTCCCCTGCTGTGTGTGTGGCAATCCCTCCTACCTCCTCCACCTCCTCCTCCTCCACCTGTCCCTGGGCTCCAACACCGCTAGTTGCCGTCCAGAAGTGCTGTATGCACAGTCCCAACAGTCCCTCCTCTGTTATTGGGGTTCAGTAACGTCAGCTGTTCCCCTGCTGTGTGTGTGGCAATCCCTCCTACCTCCTCCTACCTCCTCCACCTCCTCCTCCTCCACCTGTCCCTGGACTCCAACACCACTAGTTGCCATCCAGAAGTGCTGTACGCACAGTCCCAACAGTCCCTCCTCTGTTATTGGGGTTCAGTAACGTCAGCTGTTCCCCTGCTGTGTGTGTGGCAATCCCTCCTACCTCCTCCTACCTCCTCCACCTCCTCCTCCTCCACCTGTCCCTGGGCTCCAACACCGCTAGTTGCCGTCCAGAAGTGCTGTACGCACAGTCCCAACAGTCCCTCCTCTGTTATTGGGGTTCAGTAACGTCAGCTGTTCCCCTGCTGTGTGTGTGGCAATCCCTCCTACCTCCTCCACCTCCTCCTCCTCCACCTGTCCCTGGGCTCCAACACCGCTAGTTGCCGTCCAGAAGTGCTGTACGCACAGTCCCAACAGTCCCTCCTCTGTTATTGGGGTTCAGTAACGTCAGCTGTTCCCCAGCTGTGTGTGTGGCAATCCCTCCTACCTCCTCCACCTCCAACTCCTCCACCTGTCCCTGGGCTCCAACACCGCTAGTTGCCATCCAGAAGTGCTGTACGCACAGTCCCAACAGTCCCTCCTCTGTTATTGGGGTTCAGTAACGTCAGCTGTTCCCCTGCTGTGTGTGTGGCAATCCCTCCTACCTCCTCCACCTCCTCCTCCTCCACCTGTCCCTGGGCTCCAACACCGCTAGTTGCTGTCCAGAAGTGCTGTACGCACAGTCCCAACTGTCACTCCTCTGTTATTGGGGTTCAGTAACATCAGCTGTTCCCCTGCTGTGTGTGTGGCAATCCCTCCTACCTCCTCCTACCTCCTCCACCTCCTCCTCCTCCATCTGTCCCTGGGCTCCAACACCGCTAGTTGCCGTCCAGAAGTGCTGTACGCACAGTCCCAACAGTCCCTCCTCTGTTATTGGGGTTCAGTAACGTCAGCTGTTCCCATGCTGTGTGTGTGGCAATCCCTCCTACCTCCTCCTACCTCCTCCACCTCCTCCTCCTCCACCTGTCCCTGGGCTCCAACACCGCTAGTTGCCGTCCAGAAGTGCTGTACGCACAGTCCCAACAGTCCCTCCTCTGTTATTGGGGTTCAGTAACGTCAGCTGTTCCCCTGCTGTGTGTGTGGCAATCCCTCCTACCTCCTCCTCCTCCACCTGTCCCTGGGCTCCAACACCGCTAGTTGCCGTCCAGAAGTGCTGTACGCACAGTCCCAACAGTCCCTCCTCTGTTATTGGGGTTCAGTAACGTCAGCTGTTCCCCTGCTGTGTGTGTGGCAATCCCTCCTACCTCCTCCACCTCCTCCTCCTCCACCTGTCCCTGGGCTCCAACACCGCTAGTTGCCGTCCAGAAGTGCTGTACGCACAGTCCCAACAGTCACTCCTCTGTTATTGGGGTTCAGTAACATCAGCTGTTCCCCTGCTGTGTGTGTGGCAATCCCTCCTACCTCCTCCTACCTCCTCCACCTCCTCCTCCTCCACCTGTCCCTGGGCTCCAACACCGCTAGTTGCCGTCCAGAAGTGCTGTACGCACAGTCCCAACAGTCCCTCCTCTGTTATTGGGGTTCAGTAACGTCAGCTGTTCCCCTGCTGTGTGTGTGGCAATCCCTCCTACCTCCTCCTACCTCCTCCACCTCCTCCTCCTCCACCTGTCCCTGGGCTCCAACACCGCTAGTTGCCGTCCAGAAGTGCTGTACGCACAGTCCCAACAGTCCCTCCTCTGTTATTGGGGTTCAGTAACGTCAGCTGTTCCCCTGCTGTGTGTGTGGCAATCCCTCCTACCTCCTCCTACCTCCTCCACCTCCTCCTCCTCCACCTGTCCCGTGGCTCCAACACCGCTAGTTGCCGTCCAGAAGTGCTGTACGCACAGTCCCAACAGTCCCTCCTCTGTTATTGGGGTTCAGTAACGTCAGCTGTTCCCCTGCTGTGTGTGTGGCAATCCCTCCTACCTCCTCCACCTCCTCCTCCTCCACCTGTCCCTGGGCTCCAACACCGCTAGTTGCCGTCCAGAAGTGCTGTATGCACAGTCCCAACAGTCCCTCCTCTGTTATTGGGGTTCAGTAACGTCAGCTGTTCCCCTGCTGTGTGTGTGGCAATCCCTCCTACCTCCTCCTACCTCCTCCACCTCCTCCTCCTCCACCTGTCCCTGGACTCCAACACCACTAGTTGCCATCCAGAAGTGCTGTACGCACAGTCCCAACAGTCCCTCCTCTGTTATTGGGGTTCAGTAACGTCAGCTGTTCCCCTGCTGTGTGTGTGGCAATCCCTCCTACCTCCTCCTACCTCCTCCACCTCCTCCTCCTCCACCTGTCCCTGGGCTCCAACACCGCTAGTTGCCGTCCAGAAGTGCTGTACGCACAGTCCCAACAGTCCCTCCTCTGTTATTGGGGTTCAGTAACGTCAGCTGTTCCCCTGCTGTGTGTGTGGCAATCCCTCCTACCTCCTCCACCTCCTCCTCCTCCACCTGTCCCTGGGCTCCAACACCGCTAGTTGCCGTCCAGAAGTGCTGTACGCACAGTCCCAACAGTCCCTCCTCTGTTATTGGGGTTCAGTAACGTCAGCTGTTCCCCAGCTGTGTGTGTGGCAATCCCTCCTACCTCCTCCACCTCCAACTCCTCCACCTGTCCCTGGGCTCCAACACCGCTAGTTGCCATCCAGAAGTGCTGTACGCACAGTCCCAACAGTCCCTCCTCTGTTATTGGGGTTCAGTAACGTCAGCTGTTCCCCTGCTGTGTGTGTGGCAATCCCTCCTACCTCCTCCACCTCCTCCTCCTCCACCTGTCCCTGGGCTCCAACACCGCTAGTTGCTGTCCAGAAGTGCTGTACGCACAGTCCCAACAGTCACTCCTCTGTTATTGGGGTTCAGTAACATCAGCTGTTCCCCTGCTGTGTGTGTGGCAATCCCTCCTACCTCCTCCTACCTCCTCCACCTCCTCCTCCTCCATCTGTCCCTGGGCTCCAACACCGCTAGTTGCCGTCCAGAAGTGCTGTACGCACAGTCCCAACAGTCCCTCCTCTGTTATTGGGGTTCAGTAACGTCAGCTGTTCCCATGCTGTGTGTGTGGCAATCCCTCCTACCTCCTCCTACCTCCTCCACCTCCTCCTCCTCCACCTGTCCCTGGGCTCCAACACCGCTAGTTGCCGTCCAGAAGTGCAGTACGCACAGTCCCAACAGTCCCTCCTCTGTTATTGGGGTTCAGTAACGTCAGCTGTTCCCCTGCTGTGTGTGTGGCAATCCCTCCAACCTCCTCCTACCTCCTCCACCTCCTCCTCCTCCACCTGTCCCTGGGCTCCAACACCGCTAGTTGCCATCCAGAAGTGCTGTACGCACAGTCCCAACAGTCCCTCCTCTGTTATTGGGGTTCAGTAACGTCAGCTGTTCCCCTGCTGTGTGTGTGGAAATCCCTCCTACCTCCTCCTACCTGCTCCACCTCCTCCTCCTCCACCTGTCCCTGGGCTCCAACACCGCTAGTTGCCGTCCAGAAGTGCTGTACGCACAGTCCCAACAGTCCCTCCTCTGTTATTGGGGTTCAGTAACGTCAGCTGTTCCCCTGCTGTGTGTGTGGCAATCCCTCCTACCTCCTCCTACCTCCTCCACCTCCTCCTCCTCCACCTGCCCCTGGGCTCCAACACCGCTAGTTGCCGTCCAGAAGTGCTGTACGCACAGTCCCAACAGTCCCTCCTCTGTTATTGGGGTTCAGTAACGTCAGCTGTTCCCCTGCTGTGTGTGTGGCAATCCCTCCTACCTCCTCCTACCTCCTCCACCTGTCCCTGGGCTCCAACACCGCTAGTTGCCGTCCAGAAGTGCTGTACGCACAGTCCCAACAGTCCCTCCTCTGTTATTGGGGTTCAGTAACGTCAGCTGTTCCCCTGCTGTGTGTGTGGCAATCCCTCCTACCTCCTCCACCTCCTCCTCCTCCACCTGTCCCTGGGCTCCAACACCGCTAGTTGCCGTCCAGAAGTGCTGTACGCACAGTCCCAACAGTCCCTCCTCTGTTATTGGGGTTCAGTAACGTCAGCTGTTCCCCTGCTGTGTGTGTGGCAATCCCTCCTACCTCCTCCTACCTCCTCCACCTCCTCCTCCTCCACCTGTCCCTGGGCTCCAACACCGCTAGTTGCCGTCCAGAAGTGCTGTACGCACAATCCCAACAGTCCCTCCTCTGTTATTGGGGTTCAGTAACGTCAGCTGTTCCCCTGCTGTGTGTGTGTGGCAATCCCTCCTACCTCCTCCTACCTCCTCCACCTCCTCCTCCTCCACCTGTCCCTGGGCTCCAACACCGCTAGTTGCCGTCCAGAAGTGCTGTACGCACAGTCCCATCAGTCCCTCCTCTGTTATTGGGGTTCAGTAACGTCAGCTGTTCCCCTGCTGTGTGTGTGGCAATCCCTCCTACCTCCTCCACCTCCTCCTCCTCCACCTGTCCCTGGGCTCCAACACCGCTAGTTGCCGTCCAGAAGTGCTGTACGCACAGTCCCAACAGTCCCTCCTCTGTTATTGGGGTTCAGTAACGTCAGCTGTTCCCCTGCTGTGTGTGTGGCAATCCCTCCTACCTCCTCCTACCTCCTCCACCTCCTCCTCCTCCACCTGTCCCTGGGCTCCAACACCGCTAGTTGCCGTCCAGAAGTGCTGTACGCACAGTCCCAACAGTCCCTCCTCTGTTATTGGGGTTCAGTAACGTCAGCTGTTCCCCTGCTGTGTGTGTGGCAATCCCTCCTACCTCCTCCTACCTCCTCCACCTCCTCCTCCTCCACCTGTCCCTGGGCTCCAACACCGCTAGTTGCCGTCCAGAAGTGCTGTACGCACAGTCCCAACAGTCCCTCCTCTGTTATTGGGGTTCAGTAACGTCAGCTGTTCCCCTGCTGTGTGTGTGGCAATCCCTCCTACCTCCTCCACCTCCTCCTCCTCCACCTGTCCCTGGGCTCCAACACCACTAGTTGCCGTCCAGAAGTGCTGTACGCACAGTCCCAACAGTCCCTCCTCTGTTATTGGGGTTCAGTAACGTCAGCTGTTCCCCTGCTGTGTGTGTGGCAATCCCTCCTACCTCCTCCTACCTCCTCCACCTCCTCCTCCTCCACCTGCCCCTAGGCTCCAACACCGCTAGTTGCCGTCCAGAAGTGCTGTACGCACAGTCCCAACAGTCCCTCCTCTGTTATTGGGGTTCAGTAACGTCAGCTGTTCCCCTGCTGTGTGTGTGGCAATCCCTCCTACCTCCTCCTACCTCCTCCACCTGTCCCTGGGCTCCAACACCGCTAGTTGCCGTCCAGAAGTGCTGTACGCACAGTCCCAACAGTCCCTCCTCTGTTATTGGGGTTCAGTAACGTCAGCTGTTCCCCTGCTGTGTGTGTGGCAATCCCTCCTACCTCCTCCACCTCCTCCTCCTCCACCTGTCCCTGGGCTCCAACACCGCTAGTTGCCGTCCAGAAGTGCTGTACGCACAGTCCCAACAGTCCCTCCTCTGTTATTGGGGTTCAGTAACGTCAGCTGTTCCCCTGCTGTGTGTGTGGCAATCCCTCCTACCTCCTCCTACCTCCTCCACCTCCTCCTCCTCCACCTGTCCCTGGGCTCCAACACCGCTAGTTGCCGTCCAGAAGTGCTGTACGCACAGTCCCAACAGTCCCTCCTCTGTTATTGGGGTTCAGTAACGTCAGCTGTTCCCCTGCTGTGTGTGTGTGGCAATCCCTCCTACCTCCTCCTACCTCCTCCACCTCCTCCTCCTCCACCTGTCCCTGGGCTCCAACACCGCTAGTTGCCGTCCAGAAGTGCTGTACGCACAGTCCCAACAGTCCCTCCTCTGTTATTGGGGTTCAGTAACGTCAGCTGTTCCCCTGCTGTGTGTGTGGCAATCCCTCCTACCTCCTCCTACCTCCTCCACCTCCTCCTCCTCCACCTGTCCCTGGGCTCCAACACCGCTAGTTGCCGTCCAGAAGTGCTGTACGCACAGTCCCAACAGTCCCTCCTCTGTTATTGGGGTTCAGTAACGTCAGCTGTTCCCCTGCTGTGTGTGTGGCAATCCCTCCTACCTCCTCCACCTCCTCCTCCTCCACCTGTCCCTGGGCTCCAACACCACTAGTTGCCGTCCAGAAGTGCTGTACGCACAGTCCCAACAGTCCCTCCTCTGTTATTGGGGTTCAGTAACGTCAGCTGTTCCCCTGCTGTGTGTGTGGCAATCCCTCCTACCTCCTCCTACCTCCTCCACCTCCTCCTCCTCCACCTGCCCCTGGGCTCCAACACCGCTAGTTGCCGTCCAGAAGTGCTGTACGCACAGTCCCAACAGTCCCTCCTCTGTTATTGGGGTTCAGTAACGTCAGCTGTTCCCCTGCTGTGTGTGTGGCAATCCCTCCTACCTCCTCCTACCTCCTCCACCTGTCCTTGGGCTCCAACACCGCTAGTTGCCGTCCAGAAGTGCTGTACGCACAGTCCCAACAGTCCCTCCTCTGTTATTGGGGTTCAGTAACGTCAGCTGTTCCCCTGCTGTGTGTGTGGCAATCCCTCCTACCTCCTCCACCTCCTCCTCCTCCACCTGTCCCTGGGCTCCAGCACCGCTAGTTGCCGTCCAGAAGTGCTGTACGCACAGTCCCAACAGTCCCTCCTCTGTTATTGGGGTTCAGTAACGTCAGCTGTTCCCCTGCTGTGTGTGTGGCAATCCCTCCTACCTCCTCCTACCTCCTCCACCTCCTCCTCCTCCACCTGTCCCTGGGCTCCAACACCGCTAGTTGCCGTCCAGAAGTGCTGTACGCACAGTCCCAACAGTCCCTCCTCTGTTATTGGGGTTCAGTAACGTCAGCTGTTCCCCTGCTGTGTGTGTGGCAATCCCTCCTACCTCCTCCTACCTCCTCCACCTCCTCCTCCTCCACCTGTCCCTGGGCTCCAACACCGCTAGTTGCCGTCCAGAAGTGCTGTACGCACAGTCCCAACAGTCCCTCCTCTGTTATTGGGGTTCAGTAACGTCAGCTGTTCCCCTGCTGTGTGTGTGGCAATCCCTCCTACCTCCTCCTACCTCCTCCACCTCCTCCTCCTCCACCTGTCCCTGGGCTCCAACACCGCTAGTTGCCGTCCAGAAGTGCTGCACGCACAGTCCCAACAGTCCCTCCTCTGTTATTGGGGTTCAGTAACGTCAGCTGTTCCCCTGCTGTGTGTGTGGCAATCCCTCCTACCTCCTCCACCTCCTCCTCCTCCACCTGTCCCTGGGCTCCAACACCGCTAGTTGCCGTCCAGAAGTGCTGTACGAACAGTCCCAACAGTCCCTCCTCTGTTATTGGGGTTCAGTAACGTCAGCTGTTCCCCTGCTGTGTGTGTGGCAATCCCTCCTACCTCCTCCACCTCCTCCTCCTCCACCTGTCCCTGGGCTCCAACCCCGCTAGTTGCCGTCCAGAAGTGCTGTACGCACAGTCCCAACAGTCCCTCCTCTGTTATTGGGGTTCAGTAACGTCAGCTGTTCCCCTGCTGTGTGTGTGGCAATCCCTCCTACCTCCTCCTACCTCCTCCACCTCCTCCTCCTCCACCTGTCCCTGGGCTCCAACACCGCTAGTTGCCGTCCAGAAGTGCTGCACGCACAGTCCCAACAGTCCCTCCTCTGTTATTGGGGTTCAGTAATGTCAGCTGTTCCCCTGCTGTGTGTGTGGCAATCCCTCCTACCTCCTCCACCTCCTCCTCCTCCACCTGTCCCTGGGCTCCAACACCGCTAGTTGCCGTCCAGAAGTGCTGTACGAACAGTCCCAACAGTCCCTCCTCTGTTATTGGGGTTCAGTAACGTCAGCTGTTCCCCTGCTGTGTGTGTGGCAATCCCTCCTACCTCCTCCACCTCCTCCTCCTCCACCTGTCCCTGGGCTCCAACACCACTAGTTGCCGTCCAGAAGTGCTGTACGCACAGTCCCAACAGTCCCTCCTCTGTTATTTGGGTTCAGTAACGTCAGCTGTTCCCCTGCTGTGTGTGTGGCAATCCCTCCTACCTACTCCTACCTCCTCCACCTCCTCCTCCTCCACCTGTCCCTGGGCTCCAACACTGCTAGTTGCTGTACAGAAGTGCTGTACGCACAGAGCCAAACACCTTCGCCAATGTGTTAGTGGGGTTCAGCACCGCCAGCTGTTCCCCTGCTGTGTATACGGCAACGTGTACTGCGACCGCCACGCAGGCACAACAAGTTAAATTTAAGGGAACCTGCCCCCCCCAGGCGTTTGTTACTGAAGGAGCCACCTTGTGCAGCAGTATTGATGCAAAGGGAAAAAGTGCCTCTTTTCGTGGTGCTCCTTGCACATGCTGAACCTAACACTTATGAAATGTGTCCCCACACAGTTAAACCGTCCGGTAGGTGGAACTTTCCTTTGTCGTGTGACGCAGCACAGCCATCATTTTTACCCCCTTGGCGCCGTGCGCCGCCTCCTCAGCATTGTTTGAATCTGTCCCGGAGCCTGCGCTGTTAGGTTAGCCCTTGGCCATGCACACATTTTGCGCTGCCCGTCTTCTGACATAATTTGGTGTCAGGCTGGCTGCGCCTGTGCGGGTGCGCTGGCCGAGATCCCGCCTCGCAGTGTCGTCTAATGTAATCCCACCGCGGGCCTGGGATCCGTGGCCATGCGCAGTGCATATCCTCGCCTCTCACTCCCCTCCCTACGGCTTCTTCAGACTGTGCGGTGTCAGCTGATCCCTAATAGCATGCCACGGCCGTGACACCGCACAGTCTGAAGAAGCCGGAGGGAGGGGAGTGAGAGGCGAGGATATGCACTGCGCATGGCCACGGATCCCAGGCCCGCGGTGGGATTACATTAGACGACACTGCGAGGCGGGATCTCAGCCAGCGCACCCGCACAGGCGCAGCCAGCCTGACACCAAATGATGTCAGAAGACGGGCAGTGCAAAATGTGTGCATGGCCAAGGGCTAACCTAACAGCGCAGGCTCCGGGACAGATTCAAACAACGCTGAGGAGGCGGCGCACGGCGCCAAGGGGGTAAAAATGATGGCTGTGCTGCGTCACACGACAAAGGAAAGTTCCACCTACCGGACGGTTTAACGCTGTGAAGGGACACATTTCATAAGTGTTAGGTTCAGCATGTGCAAGGACCATAATTAAAAGAGCTAAGTTTACCTTTTCCAGCATTAGTGCTGTACACGATGGCTCTTTCAGCTACAAACGCCTGGGGGGGGGGGGGGTTAAAGGTTTCCTTTCAACTTGCTCCAGTGCAGGCTTCGGCCTACACTCCGCTCCCCCTGCTCCTCCTGCTGACCCTGGGCTCTAACACCGCCAGTTGGGGCCCAGATGTGCTAGCTGCACAGAGAGAAACACCAGCCAATGTGTCAGTGGGGTTCAGCACCGCCAGCTGTTCCCCTGCTGTGTAGCCGGCAACGTGTCCTGCGACCGCCACGCAGACACAAGAACTGAAATTGAAGGGAACCTGTCCCCCCTCCCCCAGGTGTTTCTATGTTTTACAGCCACCTTGTACAGCAGTAATGCTGCATGTGTGCAAGGTGGCTCAGAAACTTATTCTCCTTGCACTCGTGGAACTGAACACGTCTAAAATATGTCCTCTGTGTGACCATTTAAACGTTCCTCAGGTGTGATTTTCCTTTGTATTGACACGCAACAAGCTCCTTGGTAACGCTGCCCATCTTCTGGCATCATTGTTTGGCTGGGTGCGCCTCTGCGGCCGCCTTGCCCCGCACAATGCCCCTCGGTGTCTTATTTATTTTGACTGCGAGGGTGTGATTGACGGGCATGAACGGTGCATTTCTTCGCCTGTCCCTCATCTCCTTCCGCCTTCTTCGGACTGTGCGGCTTCATTGCCGTGGCATGCGATAAGAGATCAGCTGACGCCGCATAGTCTGAAGCAGGTGTAAGAACCCAAGCGAGAGGCGAACATATGTACTGCGCCAGGCCATGAATCCCAGCCCTGCAGTGTTTTAACTATGTCAAGACACTGCGGGGCTCGGATTCATGGGCATCGCGAACCGCACCGGCCGACATCAAATGATGTCAGAGGACGGGCAGCGCTAACAGCGCAAGGCCAAGGGATAACACGACAGCGCAGACTCCTGTGCAACAAATAACGATCCTCAGGAGGCCGCGCAAAGCACCAAGGTGGCATTTTTGCCAGCTGTGCTGCGTCTCCTTACGAGGGGAACTCACGCCACCAAAACAGTTTGACTGTGTAAGGGCCTAAATGTTGTACGTGTTCCTTTCAGCGTGTGCAAGGAGCGAAATTAAAAGAGCAACCTTTCACTTGTGCAGCACTACTGCTGCATAAGCTGTGGCTCTTCTACTTTGTAACACCTGAGGGGGGGTTAAAGGTTACCTTTGAAACTGGTTCAATTAGGCTTCGGCCTACACTCTGCTCCCCCTGCAGAGCCCGGGCTCCAACACCGCCAGTTGGGGCCCGGTACTGCTAGCTGCACAGAGAAAAACACCAGCCAATGTGTCAGTGGGGTTCAGCACCGCCAGCTGTTCCCTTGCTGTGCAGCCGGCAACGTGTCCTGCAACTGCCACGCAGACACAACAGACCCAAAGCTGCCGCCAGTGCAGGCTTCGGCCTACACTCTGCTCCCTCTCCTCCTCCTGCTGACCCCGGGCTCTATCACCGCCAGTTGGGGCCCGGTACTGCTAGCTGCACAGAGAAAAACACCAGCCAATGTGTCAGTGGGGTTCAGCACCGCCAGCTGTTCCCCTGCTGTGCAGCCGGCATCGTGTCCTGCAAAAGCTACGCAGACACAAGAACTGAAATTGAAGGGAACCTGTCCCCCCTCCCCCAGGCGTTTGTACGTTTTACAGCCACCTTGTACAGCGGTAATGCTGCATGTGTGCAAGGTGGCTCATAAACGTATTCTCCTCGCACATGTGGAACTGAAAACACGTCTAAAATGTGTCCTCTGTGTGACCATTTAACCATCCCGGAGGTGTGACTTTCCTTTGTAATGACACGGTGCAACCCCCTTGGTAGCGCTGCCCGTCTTCTGGCATCATTGTTTGGCTGCCTGCGCCTCTGCGGCCGCCCTGACCCACACAACGCCCCTCTGTGTCTTATTTATTGGGACTGCGAGGGTGTGATTGATGGGCATGAGCAGTGCATCAGTTCGCCTGTCCCTCATCTCCTTCCGCCTTCTTCAGACTGTGCGGCTTCATGGCCGTGGCATGCGATAAGGGATCAGCTGACGCCGCACAGTCTGAAGCGGGTGTAAGGACCCGAGTGTGAGAGGCGAACATATGTGCTGCGCCAGGCCATGAATCCCAGCCCCGCAGTGTTTTAACAATGTTAAGACACCGCGGGGCTGGGATTCATGGTCATCGCGAACCGCACCGGCCGACATTAAATGAGGTCAGAAGATGGGCAGCGCTAACAGCGCTAGGCCAGGGGATAACACGACAGCGCAGACTCCTGTACAGCAAATAACAACGCTCAGGAGGCTGCACCCAGCACCAAGGTGGGATTCTTGACATCTGTGCTGCGTCTCATTACAAAGGGAACTCGCGCCTCCAACACAGTTTGACTGTATAAAGGGCTAAATGTTATACGTGTTTCATTCAGCGTGTGCAAGGAGCAAAATTAAAAGAGCAACCTTTCACTTGTGCAGCACTACTGCTGCATAAGCTGTGGCTCTTCTACTTTGTAACACCTGAGGGGGGGTTAAAGGTTACCTTTGAAATTGGTTCAATTAGGCTTCGGCCTACACTCTGCTCCCCCTGCAGAGCCCGGGCTCCAACACCGCCAGTTGGGGCCCGGTACTGCTAGCTGCACAGAGAAAAACACCAGCCAATGTGTCAGTGGGGTTCAGCACCGCCAGCTGTTCCCCTGCTGTGCAGCCGGCAACGTGTCCTGCAACTGCCACGCAGACACAACAGACCCAAAGCTGCCGCCAGTGCAGGCTTCGGCCTACACTCTGCTCCCTCTCCTCCTCCTGCTGACCCCGGGCTCTAACACCGCCAGTTGGGGCCCGGTACTGCTAGCTGCACAGAGAAAAACACCAGCCAATGTGTCAGTGGGGTTAAGCACCACCAGCTGTTCCCCTGCTGTGCAGCCGGCATCGTGTCCTGCAAAAGCCACGCAGACACAAGAACTGAAATTGAAGGGAACCTGTCCCCCCTCCCCCAGGCGTTTGTACGTTTTACAGCCACCTTGTACAGCGGTAATGCTGCATGTGTGCAAGGTGGCTCATAAACGTATTCTCCTCGCACATGTGGAACTGAAAACACGTCTAAAATGTGTCCTCTGTGTGACCATTTAACCGTCCTGGAGGTGTGACTTTCCTTTGTAATGACACGCTGCAACCCCCTTGGTAGCGCTGCCCGTCTTCTGGCATCATTGTTTGGCTGCCTGCGCCTCTGCGGCCGCCCTGACCCACACAACGCCCCTCGGTGTCTTATTTATTGGGACTGCGAGGGTGTGATTGATGGGCATGAGCAGTGCATCAGTTTGCCTGTCCCTCATCTCCTTCCGCCTTCTTCAGACTGTGCGGCTTCATGGCCGTGGCATGCGATAAGGGATCAGCTGACGCCGCACAGTCTGAAGCGGGTGTAAGGACCCGAGTGTGAGAGGCGAACATATGTGCTGCGCCAGGCCATGAATCCCAGCCCCGCAGTGTTTTAGCAATGTTAAGACACCGCGGGGCTGGGATTCATGGTCATCGCGAACCGCACCGGCCGACATTAAATGAGGTCAGAAGATGGGCAGCGCTAACAGCGCTAGGCCAGGGGATAACACGACAGCGCAGACTCCTGTACAGCAAATAACAACGCTCAGGAGGCTGCACCCAGCACCAAGGTGGGATTCTTGACATCTGTGCTGCGTCTCATTACAAAGGGAACTCGCGCCTCCAACACAGTTTGACTGTATAAAGGGCTAAATGTTATACGTGTTTCATTCAGCGTGTACAAGGAGCAAAATTAAAAGAGCAACCTTTCACTTGTGCAGCACTACTGCTGCATAAGCTGTGGCTCTTCTACTTTGTAACACCTGAGGGGGGGTTAAAGGTTACCTTTGAAATTGGTTCAATTAGGCTTCGGCCTACACTCTGCTCCCCCTGCAGAGCCCGGGCTCCAACACCGCCAGTTGGGGCCCGGTACTGCTAGCTGCACAGAGAAAAACACCAGCCAATGTGTCAGTGGGGTTCAGCACCGCCAGCTGTTCCCCTGCTGTGCAGCCGGCAACGTGTCCTGCAACTGCCACGCAGACACAACAGACCCAAAGCTGCCGCCAGTGCAGGCTTCGGCCTACACTCTGCTCCCTCTCCTCCTCCTGCTGACCCCGGGCTCTAGCACCGCCAGTTGGGGCCTGGTACTGCTAGCTGCACAGAGAAAAACACCAGCCAATGTGTCAGTGGGGTTCAGCACCGCCAGCTGTTCCCCTGCTGTGCAGCCGGCATCGTGTCCTGCAAAAGCCACGCAGACACTTGCTCTTGTACCTTCTGCTCCCCATCCTGGTTCCAGTACCATCAGCTGGTTCCGGGCAGAGCCTTTGGCTTAGGTGCCTCCCTCTGGGTATCCGAGTTCCACCAACGTCAGGTGGTCCTTGGTAGTGCTTTCAGGCACGGGTACCTCCTGCTTAGTAACCGGGTTCCAGTAACGTCAGCTGGTCCTCGGTAGTTCCATTGGCTCTTGGACCTTCGGCTACCCATCCGGGTTCCAGCACCGTCAGCTGGTTCTCGGCAGTGTCTTTTGCTCTTGTACCTTCTGCTCCCCATCCTGGTTCCAGTACCGTCAGCTGGTTCCGGGCAGAGCCTTTGGCTTAGGTGCCTCCCTCTGGGTATCCGAGTTCCACCAACGTCAGGTGGTCCTTGGTAGTGCTTTCAGGCACGGGTACCTCCTGCTTAGTAACCGGGTTCCAGTAACGTCAGCTGGTCCTCGGTAGTTCCATTGGCTCTTGGACCTTCGGGTAGCCATCCGAGTTCCAGTTCCATCAGCTGGTTCTCGGCATTTTCTCAGCCTTCTTGTACCTTCTGCTACATTTCCAAGTTCAAGAGACTAAACACGATGACCCGGAAGACCACCCCTAAGATGACGACGACACCAGAGACGACAACCACCGTGATGACGACGACCCTGGAGACGATGACCCTGAAGACCACCCCAATGACGACGACCCCGGAGACGACGACCCTGAAGACCACCCAGATGACGACGACCCCGGAGACGACGACCCTGGAGACGACGACGACCTGGAAGACCGAGAAGCAGAAGAACAAGAGGCTGCAGAACAAAGAGCAGAAGAACATTAAGCATAAGACTAAATATCAGAGCAAAAAATATTATCTAAATTATAAGCAGAAGAAGACTAAGCAGTGTATGGGGGTGAGTCCGTTCCTCCTCGTGGTGCCCCTGGATAAAGCCTGATGCTGCAGGCCAAACTGAACGCGGACAAATGTAACTGTTTTGTGACAGGCAGAACGGAAGGTGTAATCTTCAAACTTTTATAGATAACAACTACGGGAATGCCTGTCACAAATAAGAATATGATGAAGAAGTAGAATATGATGAAGATAATAGTAAAATAAAAAGAATATGAACAATGTAACCAAAAAAATAATAGGTAGAAGATGAAGAAGAAGATGATTAAGGTGAAGAAGTTGATGTCAAAGAAGCTGATGATGAGGATAATGAAGAAGAAAGTGTGGGAGAAGTAAAAAAGAAGGTGAAGGGCGTGGAAGTAGTGAAACATCAATATCTGACAAAATAAAAAAAAAATTAACATAGTCAAAATCTTTCTAACGCCGAACGTCATAAAAAACAAAACAAAATCCTGCTATTCTATTAGATTGGGCTAAACCTCTGTGCCTTTAATGTCTCCGCCACGTCCCCCAATACATCCTACGTTATTCTTAGTTGCTTTCCTTCATGTAGAATGAACCTACAAGTTAAGAAAGGGTTTATTTTAATTCCGATATTTTCGTCCCATTGACTTGCATTGGGATCGGGTATCGGTATCGGATTAGATCCGATATTTTGACGGTATCGGACGATACTTTCCGATACCGATACTTTCCGATATCGGAAGGTATCGCTCAACACTACTATTTATGCTGCATGGCGAATATTGTACAAATGAAACCCAAAACTTGAATAATTCCTACAATGTTTTCTATGTTCCACAGCAAAATGTAAAAAAAAGTTTTACAATAAATTATTTGTGTTGCAGTATGGTGCCATAACAAAGTTCTAATAAGACTAAATTAATAAGAAATAAAAAAAGTCATGAAGCTCGGGATACAATGTTGAATAAAAATTATGTCCTTCATTACAAATCCTGTAGACTGTAAGCCACAAGGGCAGGGTCCTCTCTCCTGTGTTCCAGTCTGTCATTGTTAGTTTGCTCATCGTATTTTATATTTGCATCTTGCATGTAACTCCTTTTCATGTGTTGCACCATGGGATCAATGATGCTCTAAAAATGAATAATAATGACATTAATAAATTACAAATTGTATAAGTGCATTGCTTTATGTAATGAGATACATATTTGTTTGTTTGTTTATTTAACTATTTGGCTTTATATTGTTTGCCTTTAACCCTAAAGTGTATTTTATTCTGCTTACTTATTGTCCTTTTCTATTATCTATAGTAACCTTATTTGATTACAAAAATATGAATAAGTGTAATACGTTTGTAAACAATATTTATTATACAATTTTTACTTGATATATTTCCTATCTAGCCTATGTTAAATAATATATTGCAATACGCTATACAGTGATAAAAAAAAGTCAGTATATTACTATATAGAGGTCTGAAAGGTTAAGAAGCCAACCTTATTATCTATCACCCTACTGTGTGCCACATGATGGTTTCATGAAAAGAAATCTTTGTTTTGAAGTGCAAATAGCATTTTAGTATACGTATCTTCCATCAGAATAGACTAGCCCTAAAGTAATAACTATTGACCTATACTGGCTTATGCAGTATGATGTCTGAAGCAGTTGTTTTGACACATTGCCTAGCTGGAAATATACAGATGAATAAAATAATAACATAGCTTCATGCAATAAAACAATTTACCAGTATTAAAGAATAGGTCAAAAGTGCAAAAAGACATGTTATAGTGCAAGTAGTTTATAAATAGAAAGTTTTCATCACTTGACTTTAGCACTTTACATATGTGCAAACAGCTAATTATCTACATGTACTATTATGAAAGAATTCCTGGATTGCTTCTTACATTCCCAGTTCTCAGTCTTCCACATGACAGTTCAGTGAACAGTAGCACAAGTTCCTTTTATATCTGACAAGCATGCTTACTTCTTCCAGGAATGATCATATGACTAAAAGGCAGAGGATATACATCAAGGTTTGCTTCCTAATCTTTCACATTTCTATAGAGTAATATATAAGATATAGAGGTACAATAAAATAACATATGATATTACTGTGCAGAATATAAAACAAATGGTGTGTAAATCTTATTTGAATTTTATAACATATAAAGTTACTAACATAATATACTAATTTATATTTTAGTACTAAAGCACTCATGCACTTTTCCATTATTATACTCTATAGTACTAGATAGAAAAAAGGAATAACCGAACATATAGATATGGAATATATTTGCCAACGATACAACATAAAATTCATTCTACTTCTCTAGTGTTTAATATGTTTTATTTATGAAATTTTTTTCAATTACAGTGCAACATGCTTGACATTTTCATTTTCAGTTTTATGAGGCAACTGAAATCAGCTCAGCCAACATTTGTACTTCCAAAAACAGGGCAAAAGAAATTACTATAAAGCAACACTCAGGGTATTTTGCTTTACACCGTGCAGGGCCAAAGAGACAGTGTAGGTTTTCAGACATGTTTATGATTCATGCACTGATTTGGCATGGTTCTGTGTATCCATTTTTATTGGAGTGTTGCTTTAATATATTCTTAGTCATTACATAATAAAGATGACTACTAGAATTAATGTCAAGCTGTTCTTGTTTATCTAGATTGTTAAATCAATACAACCTTATTATTTATTAATTAAAATAGAAAATAGTGACTATGACAAATCATAGTTTAATTATCCCCCACCATCCCATTATATGATGTTTTTTTCTACTGCTCCGCAAGTCAGATTAATTTTAATTAAATACAGGAGATCATTTCTGGATTTGGAAATCTATCCTTAGCTTCCAAAAAAATAACACTTTTTTTTAAATGCACACTTTACACAAAAGTCTGATATTTTTTAAATTATGAAACCTAGGCATCATACTTTATTATGGAAAAAAATACTTTGTTTTTATTAATATTTTTTTTTTCACATTTATTTATATTTTTAGTATATGCAAAGGACTAAAAATTTAATCTGTTAATATTTTATAGATATTTTTCCAAAACTGGTTGTGCAACAGTTAACTTGACATGAAATCGGAACTGAGACACAACATCCCTTTAGCTCTTTGGCAAAAGCAGTAGAGTTAGTCAGTAAAATTGGCAAAGAACCAGAATGTACACATAGAAAGATAGATTGAGACCACTTTCATTAACAGACGGCCAGCAGCACAAGTCATACAGAGGCAATTCATCAGGTGAAAAGGTGAGAAAATGTACAGGTAACAAATATCTGATCACTTTCATGTCTTTTATACTTAGTTTCATTAGGTTTAAGATTGCTTCCTAGTTGTGAAGTAAGGTTGGATAAGTTTTCCTTTTATAAAGTTTCTCAAACTTAGAGGTAATTATACAGATAGCTTTGTAATAAGCCAGCGCACATTACTTTGGATTATCTACCTTCATTTAACATAGTTCTTTAAATTAGTTGAAAGATCAATTAATTGAAGTCACTTTCAAGGTCAAAGGTGCATAGAAAGTGTCAAATTTTAAACATAACACACGTAGAAAATGATTGCATACATATAATTTCCCTTTTCATTTTGTTCATCATTATTAAATTGAGTTTATCTCACCAAATTTTATTTATGTATACTAGATTATGTGGCATTCCCAATATAAATGTTTGTGTTTTGTGGCTTCATAAGATGGCAAAATTTACAGTGAGGCTAAGCAAGTAAATGCAGAGGATATGTTGCTGTTCATAAATTTAATGAACCATTTAATACAGTGTTTTTGTTGTTGTTCCGGTTCATATTTGAATTCTCTTGTTTTACTTTATAATTTAATTTCTCTTGTTCCAATTTATAAATACACAAGTGCTTGAAAAAATAGTAATTATAACAATTTAACTCTGTCTATTTTGCTATAGAATATACAGTTTTATACAAACTGATTTTTTTTTTATTTTTACATTATTTGCAATTTCTACTTTAAAGTCTGAAATGTAAAAAAAATCTGTTTCAATCTATCCAAGGAGATGTGCAAGATTTTATTAAAAAAGAGTAGGCAAAATCTAAAATAAAAATAAATAAGCATTACTTGGTACTTTTAAATCACCTACACTACTGCAAAAATTCTAATGTGGTCCTCACCTGTACTGTAAGTAATAAGTCCCTTTCATCACTCAACTGACTGCTACAACCAATAAGTGGACTCGACAGTGACAAACACATGTATGGCACATAACTGCTGAGGCCTGAAATCTAATGCAGCAGCTAGATGACTGATGTATGAGCAATCTTTACTTACAAGAGACCAAGGAAAAGAAATAAATGGTGGGAAGTACCAATGGTCAGAACATCAGCAATCGGGACATGATCCCCTATACTATAGATAGGGGAAAACTTCTAAGCTAGAAACATGTGCTTTCAGCTATTATAAAATTGATAAATTAAAAATTATTCCCTGCCAAATCATACTCTTTAAAATAAGTATAAAAATGTTAATGTCAGACAAGTTTCTATAACATATTCCAGGCAGTGGATGATATGATGTAGAGGAGACCCCAGGGTATAGCTCTACAGGTATGGTCCAAGCACCACATCACCATGCTAGGATGACCATGCTTTTACTAATCAGAATTAATTTCCACCAAGAATATTCATTACTATATGTGCAGCTTTGGGTCTGTCTAACCTCTTTGAAACAATAATGTTTGAATGTCTACTAAAACTTTGGAGGTACTTTAGTAAAGTTTTTTGCATTATTGAAATATTCCACAGCAACTGAACTGAAGCCTTTTGCAATTATTGTCTGATATCAAACATCATCAGGGTCACAGATGTCAAATTGTAAGACTTCATTTAGTCAGTTAAAACTCTAAAATACATGTCAATTAATGCAAAATAAAGTAAATGCACCTGCTTTGTACTGTGGTATTAGTAATGCTGGCAACAAGGTAAAAGCATATAGAAGCAAATGTACTTACTGCAGCCAACTGGCTGTAATGCCATGCATTAGCCTAAGAATTTAAATTAATTAAAAGGAACCTGTAAGCAGGGAAATTGTGTTTGAAATTGTTATTCACAGGGTTGGGGCTGTTTGTATGACTTACAGCTGAACGTCATGAATACATCCGACATTGGCTACCGGTAGTAGAACAGGGTACATTCAAGATTAATATAAAAATTATTTTCCAACACAGCAAAGACTGTATTCCATTATCAATCACATATCTTCCACTGAAGGGTGTGCTCACTTAACAGTTTTAGAGCAGAGTGTGTCCCATTCTGTAGTACATGTCCCACTGAGCATGTGAACAGTCTTGTACATTTGCGAAGTGAGAATCTAATTTTATATTAATTTCCGACAGTCATCAAAATAGTCTGTAGTACTCTTTTCTCAAGTGGTGTGATTGTCCAGTTTTACTATTTGTGTTCATATTGTGAAAAAGATCTGCTCTCTTTTGGGATGGAGTTTGTAAACATGAGTGTCAGATATGGCTTAATTGAAGGAAATACCGGCAGTGACAGAGGCAGAAGTAATTTAATTAGTCTTGTCAAAGTAAATAGATACTATGCATGTGCAATACCACTCCATTGACACAGAAGGCTATAAGAGGAATTCTAATAATTAGGTGGACTCCCAAAAGTCAGAACTCCAGCAATAATATCTTTATTACTTTTCCTGGGGACAAAGTATGCAGTTTATGTAAAAGTGTATTTAGTCAGAAAATCCCTTTAAATTAAGATAAACACTGAGTCAACTAAAGTTACTAAACATTATAACTAGGTGTGAGCTAATATTTTTAATTAAAATTCTCTAATTCGCCAGTTTCCAAATTATTCCCCTAAAATATGATAATTTTTTGTGGATTTCTGTACTATAAAGCACCTAACTACCTGGAAATAACATGTACAACACTCTGAGTTTTTCTAGAACTGTATTCAACTTCTTTTGAGCAATTTAATGCAAACATAGCATTAGCAATCTCCAAGTGACCTTAACATATCTTTCTTGGAGAAAATAGATGGTAACCAACATTTTCTTGGATGACATTGCAGTGACAAACTTTTTAAGCTACTTAAATTGTTCAAATGGTCCAAAAATAATCACTTTTTTGTGGAGATACTTGCATTGCTGGTGTTTATACACAGGTGGTGCAAATAGATAAAGCAATACCTTTATCACAAGGGATGGCACAGTGGTTTGTGCTGTAGCACTGGTGTCCTGGGTTCAAATCCCATCAAAGAAAACATCCAAAAAGAGCTTGTATGTTCTCCCCATGTTTGCATGGGTTTCCACTAAGTTCTCTGGTGTCCTCCCACACTTCAAAGACATACTGATAAGGAAATTAGAATATGAGCCCTTGATGGGGAGAGGGAAGAGATGTTTATATGGATTATGTAACTATATATTTTATAATGTAAAGACTTATTTTTTGCACATGTCTTTTTATAACTTGGATTTTACACTCTATTTAATCATTTTTTCACTTCATTTCTTTTCACCTATTATTGGTTACCATAAAAAGTTTTTATATATCTTACTTTTTTATTCACCTGTTATTCCTCATTCATTAATTCCCATTTTATATTCGCACTTCAACATGCCCCCTTCTCTATTTCATTACATACCCACACTCAGTTCCCTTTGCATTGTATTGTTCACAACTTATTGCTCCTCTATTTATTATTCCCATAGCACCATGCATTCTCTATTGATCTCACCCCTCACTTAGCACTTATCCTCACTAGTCCCATTACACTCCCTTGCTTTCAGTGGAGTGCGCTCCGTTCGGGCTTCCTGCATTGATGTTGCCGGGGCGACGCGTCTACAATGGTCTGGCCCTGCCTCCCCGCTCTGAAACGTCGAGCGGAGAGGAGCTCCGGTACCACATGACGCCGAGGCCTGGTGACGTCGGTGGACCCTCCCGGCCGCAGCGCCGCTACACAGCCACTGCCACTAATGTCCTAAACATTCATGATATAAGCTCTGAGAATATGACACATGCCCAACTACCCCTCGATAAAGCTGCACGCGAAACGCGCATTGGGGAATCTGTCTGCGCCTGACAGGTAATGTCCCATCGCCACTAGTGCCATACATTTACTTGGGTTATTCACAGCCGCAATTGCTTGCATTATTTGCTCTTTTCACAGTTATTAACCAGTCCTTCTACCTAACTATGCTGCACTTGCTCTTGGACACTTTATCAACATAGACGGCATAATACCTTTTTGCCATACTTCTGTGTTATCTTTTATAAACGGTATATCTACTATCCTTTGGACTAATTTTTTATAGATTATATCTGATTCATAGGTCGCTTAGACCATTTAAAGAGGTTTCTTTATCCTTTTATGAATATAAGGGTTTTTTTTATTGATAATCCACAAGTCAACAACACAACTTGTTTTTTATATAACCTTTGGCACTTTTCCATACTGGTCAGGCCGACTTTAATTTGCACATTGTGTCTTCACAGTTTTAACTTACATGGTTGTTGTTTGAAAATTTTACATTTTAAAATTGATTATAATAAAGTGTTGAAACTTTTACAGTATAAAAACATGATGTGTCAGGTAAGGAGATCTCTAGCAGTAGAGATGATAAAGCCGTTAAAAATTCAAATTCGCAGACTTTGACAAACTTTCCACAAAAGAAATGACACTATATAGGATTACATAGAGGAGCTTTATTTGGCCTTGCAGTGCCGTTCATGGCTGTCTGCAATGGTCTCTGTGTCTCTGTATGCCTTTAATTTCTCCTCCACCTCCCCCAGTACATCCTACATTATTCTTAGTTGTTTTCCTTCATGTAGAATGAACCTACAAGGAAAGAAAGGGTTTATTTTAATTCCGATATTTTTGTCCCATTGACTTGCATTGGTATCGGGTATCGGTATCGGCGATATCCGATATTTTCTGAATATCAGCCAATCCATTCCGATACCGATACTTCTGGATATCAACACTAGTTAAGACAAATTCCAGGAGGGTAAGGATAAGGTCAGACATAGATGGTTCTAAATTACTCATGCGAAGGTACCACGCTACTGCCTTTAATCCGTCCTTATGCCTTATAGAGGCATATAATGACTCGACGTCCGCTGTTACCATTGTCATGTGGGTGTCATGGAAGAGATGATTAAGTCTCTGTAGGGCTGCCGTGGTGTCTTGTATATAAGATGGTAAAGTGGCCACTAGAGATTTTAAATAATGGTCAATGAAATTACAGGTAATTTCACAAAGACTACCATTGCCAGAGATGATAGGTCTTCCGGGATATAGATATAGCGTAGGTAGTTTTGGGTGGAGGTTCTTAAAGTGATCCACCATTTTTTTAGGGATAATGCCTTGATCAAAGGCTTGTTCTGTCATGTCGGACGCTGTTCAGACCAGGTCGTCCGACAGACAGCGGTAATTCCGCTTTTGACCACTATTTACTCATTGGCGTCTGCTAGATTTTGTCTAGCTGTTCCGGGGTTAATTTACCTGATCCTCGGATTGGAAGCTGGGCCATTTCCATGGCCTTTAAATAGTTCTCCTGATCAATGGGCGTCGCCGATTATAGCTTCTGTCTTGTGTTGTTATCTCGGTCTGGAGTGGAGAGCTGGTGGTTGGAGATTCGTTGCTGGTCGTGTATATTCCTTCGTCTTATTTACTCCTTCCTATATTTGTGTTTATTTTGCCCTGCACATTTATAGTGTATTCCTGAGTGTCTGCGGCGTGGTGTATATTTTCCTCTATCCTTGTCTGTGCTAACTGTGGGTATTTAAGTATTACCTCTTCACTGGGTGGTGGGTGGAGGTTTCAGCCTAGGGCTGAGCTCAGGATTTAGGGTGAGGTTCGAGGCCTGAACATGCACACCATCAGTGTAAACTTCAGGTAGAGGGTCAGTCAGGATTTCCCTAGTCTTAGGGAAATTGCAGGAGCCCGGGTTATTAGCTCTCGCTTACTAAGTCTCTCCCTGACATGTTGTACAATTTGCAACAAATCATTGTGGAATTTGGAAAGAGGATGGATTGAAAGGCAATTTTTTATAACACATAGGTGTATTAAGTAGTGTCCTGGCCTGTTTTCCGTACTGCTGAACTGGCCAGATTACCAGGTTCCCTCCTTTGTCAACAGGCTTAAAGACTATGTCAGTTAGGGTACTGTCACACAGTCACACTTTGATCGCTACGACGGTACGATCCGTGACGTTCCAGCGATATCCATGCGATATCGCTGTGTCTGACACGCAGCAGCGATCAGGGACCCTGCTGAGAATCGTACGTCGTAGCAGATCGTTTGGAACTTTCTTTCGTCGCTTGATCACCCGCTGACATCGCTGGATCGTTGTGTGTGACAGCGATCCAGCGATGCGTTCGCTTGTAACCAGGGTAAACATCGGGTAACTAAGCGCAGGGCCGCGCTTAGTAACCCGATGTTTACCCTGGTTACCAGCGTAAATGTAAAAAAACCAAACCGTACATACTCACATTCCGGTGTCTGTCCTCCGGCGTCTCAGCTTCTCTGCACTGTGAGCGCCTGCCGGCCGGAAAGCGAGCACAGCGGTGACGTCTGACGTCACCGCTGTGCTTTCCGGCCGCTGTGCAAAACACAGTGCAGAGAAGCAGAACGCCGGGGGACAGACACCGGAATGTGAGTATGTACGGTTTGTTTTTTTTACGTTTACGCTGGTAACCAGGGTAAACATCGGGTTACTAAGCGCGGCCCTGCGCTTAGTAACCCGATGTTTACCCTGGTTACCCGGGGACTTCGGCATCGCTCCAGCGCCGTGATTGCAAAGTGTGACCGCAGTCTACGACGCTGGAGCGATAATCATACGACGCTGCGACGTCACGGATCGTGCCGTCGTAGCGTCTAAAGTGTGACTGTGTGACAGTACCCTAAGTGATTGTAACTGAGTTAATGCCTTTATTCCTCCATACGAGTATTTATGTTAGATATCCAAGGGAATGATCTGGGGAGGATCTCAATTTCGGCAGTCACTACTTTTGTAAAGATTTCAATGGCCGCACTGTGGAGGGAATTTCTTACTTTTGTGAAATAAGGTATGCGGGAAATTACTGACCTCCAGATTGTTTTCCTCTAGTAGGGCCTCCAAGTCACATAGTGCCTGTCTTTCTTCAATGGAGGCAAGGTTGTCATCAGTTTGCTTCTTATAATGGAGTTTTTTGAAGATTAACTTTCTGGCGAAGAGATTCACGTCTTTTACCGCCGAAAATGTGTCTAAATGACATGAAGGTGAAAAGGATAAGCCTTTTTCCAAAAGTCCTATTTGTATTTTCGACAATATATGGTTGGATAAGTTGATAACCTTAAGCTGTTCGCCTGTTGTTTTGAATCCCAATGAATCCAATTGCATTCCAATGAATGTATTGAATCCCTTTTGAGCTATTTAATGGAAACACATATGTATTTATGTATTCAACCTATGTAGCTAATTGAAAACAGATTGAAACCAGTGGAAAATAGCAAGTTATTTTATAATAGCCTTATTAGACTTGTCAGGCTACTGAAAAGGTAGAAAAGTTTGAAAATGTGTCCCATTTTAGGGCAAGATGTCTTTGCTGGTGCTTATAATCTGACAATGTAAAAAGAAGATGTTGTGGCTTTTTCACCAAAAATTACTCGTTTGGGAAGTTTCAAGAGATTTTTTTGATTAATAGAAAAGCAAAAGCTTCTGCATAAAGCATATTCAAAGAACGAAACAGTTGTGTTCAGCACATTTGAAAGTGAAG
Organism: Ranitomeya variabilis; assembly: GCF_051348905.1. Taxonomy (NCBI): domain Eukaryota; kingdom Metazoa; phylum Chordata; class Amphibia; order Anura; family Dendrobatidae; genus Ranitomeya; species Ranitomeya variabilis. The sequence continues at coordinate 348,313,783 of NC_135235.1, forward strand.
AAGTAATGACTTCTCAACTAGTAGTGAAAAAATAGAATTAGACTTATCAGTAATTTGGCTTCTAATAACCTACCACGACAGCACACAGGAGGACGTCAACTCATTCTAATAGGGACAGGAAACTCGAAAGAGGTCAAATAGCCCCTCCCACCTCCATTCCCCTGTGTTGTTATAAAGGACCACAATAGTATAAATGCTTAACCATATTAACCATATTATTTATTACTACTAGATCCAATAATTGAGTAGAGGGGTCGGAATTACTTGTGCTGTTGTGGTAGGTTATTAGAAACCGAATTACTGGTAAGTCTAATTCTATTTTCTCTAACAACCTCCCACGACGGCACACAGGAGGAATACCGAAAACTAATGCTTAGGGAGGGACAACCGCCTGGAGAAACTTTCTCCCAAACAATTGATCTTTGATGGATGTTAAATCAAGTCTACAATGCCTGACAAAGGTGTGGACAGATGACTAGGTAGTGGCTCTGCATATCTGCTCGATGGAAGCATTAGCTTTTTCCACCCATGAAACTGCTACCGCTCTGGTGGAAAAAGCTGTGAACTTCTCTGGACGTATTTGTCCTTTAAAGATGATATTGAGGTCCCAAGCAGGGACCAGACTGATTGATCTAGGACTAAGTATTTTAGCCGCTGTCATGAATTGCCTTACCCAATGGTGTTCAGCAAGGGTCAAAGTAAGAGCTTAATGCCACCACCTGTACTTTAAGGGTACTAGGTCTAAGACCCTTCTCCAAGCCTTTCTGCAGAAAATTTAGGATCTGGGCGATATTGGCCTGTCAGGGATCAGGCCAGTCTGGTGCACACCATGACACAAATGTACTCCAGGTTTTCTGGTATATGGCATTTGTCACTGCCTTTCTACTCTTCTGTAGCATGTTGATTACTCTTTCAGAGAGACCCTTGGCCTTCAGAATTCAGAAGTCAGAAGCCAAGCTGCCAGATGCAAGTTCTCTATTTCTGGGTGATATACTGGTGCCTGGTGTAGGAGATTCCTGACTGGTGAAAGGATTAGAGGACCGTCTTCACATAGTCTGGTTATAGTGCCATACCAGCTTCCCTTCGGCCAGAGGGGTGCCACTAGAATGACCCTGGTCTGCTCGTCTCTTATTTTCTGTAGAGTCTATGGCAAGTGCGGGATCAGAGGAAAGGCATAAGCCAAATTGAATTGCCACTGGTGGGCCAAGGCGTCTATGCCTAGACATGTGTCGTCTGGGTCTAGAGAAAAATAGTGAGTCACTTTTGCATTCTGGTGCCCTGCAAATAGATCAACTTCTGGATAACCCTATCTCTTGGTCAATATCTGGAACACTTCTGGATGTAGACTTCACTCCCCCGGGTGGATATCTCTTCTGCTTAGGAAGTCAGCTCATTTGTTATCTGTTCCCTTTATATGAAGAGCTGACACAGAAAGAAGATGTTTTTCGGCCCAGCAGAATATTCTTGCTGAGATCGCTTTTAGATCTTCGTACTTCGAACTTCCCTGGTGACGGAGGTGTGCAATCATGGTTATATTGTCTGAATTTATTTCTCACTTGGGTACCTTGGACCACTGATGTTGCTGCCCTTAGGGTCTCCTCCACCGCCTTCAACTCTCTGAAGTTCAAAGACTGTCTGCTTACTTCAGCTGAACAGAGACCTTGGAAGGATTTCTGGTAGACTACGGCCCCCCATCCCTCTTGCTGGCATCTAACTCTATGGTGACTAGTGAGTTCTGGATCCAAGGATCCGTTGTTCAGCTTTCTTGGGTTGTCCCACCAAGCCAATGAGGCTCGTATCCAGACTAGTATTGACACCTTCCTGACCAGCGATGTGGGGGAAACCGTCCCACTCTGTTAGTATATAATTCTGCAGGTCACTGGTGTGCACCTGTGCCCAGGCTACCAACTGGATCCAAGATGTCAGGGAACCGAGGACTGACATGGCAAATCTCATGGACACGAACTTTCTGCTCTGCAGGATGTTTATCTTTGCCCTCAGTTGGATCTGTTTTTCTTTGGGCAAGAAGGATGTTTGTGCTTGAGAATCCAGGAGAACACCTAAGAAGGACTTTCTTGTACTGGGAATGAAATCTGACTTCTGTTGATTTATTAGCCATCCCAGTGACGTCAGGACTAGTGTTGAGCATTCCGATGCTGCAAGTATCGGGTATCGGCCGATACTTGCTGTATCGGAATTCCGATACCGGGATTCCGATACTCTTGTGGTATCGGGTATCGGGTATCGCAACAACATTAATGTTAAAATGTGTAAAAGAGAGAATTAAAATAAAAAATATCGCTATACTCACCTGTCCGACGCAGCCGGGACTTCAGCGAGGGAACCGGCAGCGTTGTTTGTTTAAAATTCGCGCTATTACTTGGTTACGTGAATTCCCGGCTTGTGATTGGTCAGGTCGGCCACGTTGCCGGGACGCGGACCAATCACAGCAAGCCGTGACGAAATTACGTCACGGCTTGCTGTGATTGGTCCGCGTCCCGGCAATATGGCCGCCCTGACCAATCACAAGCCGTGACGTCACGGGAGGCTGGACACGCGCCCATTTTAAAATGAGCGCGTCCAGCCTCCCGGCTTGTGATTGGTTGACCGTGGCGCAACCAATCACAAGCCGTGACGTCACGGGAGGCTGGACACGCGCCCATTTTAAAATGAGCGCGTCCAGCCTCCCGGCTTGTGATTGGTTGACCGCGGCGCAACCAATCACAAGCCGTGACGTCACGGGAGGCTGGACACGCGCCCATTTTAAAATGAGCGCGTGTCCAGCCTCCCGTGACGTCACGGCTTGTGATTGGTCAGGGCGGCCATATTGCCGGGACGCGGACCAATCACAGCAAGCCGTGACGTAATTTCGTCACGGCTTGCTGTGATTGGTCCGCGTCCCGGCAACATGGCCGACCTGACCAATCACAAGCCGGGAATTCACGTAACCAAGTAATAGCGCGAATTTTAAACAAACAACGCTGCCGGTTCCCTCGCTGAAGTCCCGGCTGCGTCGGACAGGTGAGTATAGCGATATTTTTTATTTTAATTCTTTCTTTTACACATTTATATGGTTCCCAGGGCCTGAAGGAGAGTTTCCTCTCCTTCAGACCCTGGGAACCATCAGGAATACCGTCCGATACCTGAGTCCCATTGACTTGTATTGGTATCGGGTATCGGTATCGGATTGGATCCGATACTTTGCCGGTATCGGCCGATACTTTCCGATACCGATACTTTCAAGTATCGGACGGTATCGCTCAACACTAGTCAGGACCTAAGAAGTCATCTTTACCTGCTCTTTTAATGCCCGTACTGATGGTGCTACCAGCAGAAAGTCATTAAGATCCGGTACAATGCAAATCTGCTGACCTCTGATATGATCTATGATGACTTCTGCCATAATCTTCGTAAATATTTGGGGAGCTGAGGATAGCCTGAATGGGAGCACATCGAACTGGTAATGAGTTATTTGCTCAGCGTGGGCAACTGCGAATCTCAGGAATCTCCGATGGTCAGGATGGATTGGGACATGATAATATGTGTCCTGCAGATCGATCGTCACTAGTGTTGAGCATTCCGATACCGCAAGTATCGGGTATCGGCCGATACTAACGGTATCGGAATTCCGATACCGGGATTCCGATACTTGGCGCGTATCGGATACCGGAATCGGAAGTTCAATGATTCAAAATTCAGAAATTCAGCCAATGAGAAAGATTCCAAGTGTGGGCACATCCTGTTTAGCATGGAGGGCATGAAACTACTGGCAAGGCTGTGATTGGCTGCTGAAATGATGTCATGATGCAGTTTAAAAGTCGCTGGCGCCATTTTGCGATCACTCTGCTGTGAATTCAGTTAGTGACAGGACGCTGTTTGCTGACTGAGGGACAGTTTAGAGATAGCGATTTGCTTCTTTGTGCTTTCCAAAGGCTAATTTAGCAACCGCTGTGTTCACCTACTATTCACCTTCCTTTTGCCTTGTAGCGCTGTTTTCACAGCGATCTGCAAGGTCTCTCTGTGTGTGTGTGTGTGAGTGCAGCCCACTCTCTAGTCTGAGTGCAGCCACATAGGCCATCCATAGCTGGTTGTATTCAGTTCAGGGAGGGTGGTTCATTGCCTCATACTGTCCTTTTTTTTTTTTTTTTTGAAGTAGTGCAGGCTGCTGCACATTTTTTCCAAAAATTCCTATTAGTGTCTTTCCACCCGTCTCCAGCTAATTTGTGGAAAAACACTACATAGGATAACGTAGAGGAGGGTTTTTGGGCCTTGCAGCGCCGTTTACGGCTGTCTGCACGGTCTCCGTGTGACTGCAGCTCGCCCTGTAATCTGTGAGCAGCTATAGCCTGGTTGTCTCCAGCTCAGGGTTTTTCACTGCGTCATACCGCCAAATCAATTTTCTTTTTTTTCAAAGTAGTGTAGTCTGCTGCTAATTTATTTTAAAAAATCCTATTAGTGTCTTTCCACCCGTCTCCAGCTAATTTGTGGAAAAACACTACATAGGATAAAGTAGAGGAGGGTTTTTGGGCCTTGCAGCGCCGTTTACGGCTGTCTGCACGGTCTCCGTGTGACTGCAGCTCGCCCTGTAGTCTGTGAGCAGCCGTAGCCTGGTTGTCTGCAGCTCAGGGTTTTTCACTGCGTCATACCGCCAAATCAATTTTCTTTTTTTTCAAAGTAGTGTAGTCTGCTGCTAATTTATTTTAAAAAATCCTATTAGTGTCTTTCCACCCGTCTCCAGCTAATTTGTGGAAAAACACTACATAGGATAAAGTAGAGGAGGGTTTTTGGGCCTTGCAGCGCCGTTTACGGCTGTCTGCACGGTCTCCGTGTGATTGCAGCTCTATCCGTTGTCAGTTCAGCCCCCAAAAAATAAATAAATAATAAAGTTCACCAAACACACCAGTTACACCACTTTACATTTGTGTAGGCCACATTAGCTCATATTCAAGTCTAGTCCACACTTTAGAAAATTAGTGTGTCTTATACCTGTTAGGAGGAGTTGCTCAGGAATAAGCACACAAAGCCGTTAGTACTTTTCTGCTTATCTTTATCAGTCAACCAAGATGAAGAAGGCAGTGAGTAAGGCACGTGGGCGTGGGCGTGGGCGCGGAGCAGGGAGGGGACGTGGGGATTCTGTGCCTGCTGCGGGCACCGGTGAGTCATCAGCACCCACTTTCACAAGGGAACAGTCGTTCATGCGCAGCTTTGTCGCCGAGCGCCGTACACCGCTGCTGCGTGAAGACCAAATTGAAGCCGTTGTGGGATGGATGGCAGCTAATGCATCAACTTCCATTAGTGCCACATCCTCTCAGACACAGAGCACTGGAGAGCAGCCATCTGTCTCTTCACCACCTGCAAAATTGCCCAGGCAGACAGAGATCCCAGGACAGGAGCCGTCTCTACTTCTGTTCTCTGAATCATCTCTTGGCTTGGAAACAGGGGGCCAGCCAAGCAGCATTGGAGAAATGGAAGAAGAGGCAGGGTGCAGTGATGCCCAACAGCTTTTTCTGTCTTCCTCTGAAGAGGCGGGTGGGCCAGTGGCTCCGGTCACCACCTCGCAGGCCGCATCAGCTGATGATGACACTCAGGTGCCACTTACTGGTGCGTGCTCTGCTGCTGAGACTACCCAGGAGGAGCAGTTGGGGGCAGAGGGTAGTGTAGATGATGAGGTCCTTGACCCATCTTGGCGTCAGGGACAGGAAGGTGGTGGGAGCAGCTCTGAGGAAGAGATTCCCCGTACGGCCCAAAGAGGGAGAGGGAGGGGGAAGACTGCGGATCCTGCAGCCTCCGCTTTGGCACCCGTAAGGAGCATGTCTCTTCCAAAAGTCAAAAGGGGGGCTCCCAAGACTTGCAGTGCCTGGTCCTTTTTTGACACAGTTGCAGATGACATTTGCTATGTCAGATGCAAGGTGTGTCATCAAAAAATCAAAAGAGGTCAAAAAGTCGCCAACCTCAATACCTCCAACATGTGGAAACATGTGCGCAACAGGCACCCGGCGGAGTTAGACAAACACACTGAAGAGCTAGGCCAACCAACAGCGGCAGCTACCACCTCTTCAGCTCGTGTTGCCTCTTCCTCTAGCTCACACGCAGCTGGTTCGGCTTCCTCCCAGGATCGCCGTGGAAGAACCTCTGGCCCTGTTGTCCAGAGACCCGCTGTCATTCCACCCGCAGCACCACTTTCCCAGTCAACCACACACTCCCAGCCCAGTCTACAGCCATCGGTAGTACAGGCATGGGAGAAAAGGCGGCCTTTCTCGTCAAACCACCCACGAGCACAGGCTCTGACTGCAGGCATTGCCAAACTTCTGTCACTGGAAATGCTGTCATTCAGGCTGGTGGAGACTGACAGCTTCCGTGACTTGATGTCATTGGCAGTCCCACAGTACAGTGTGCCCAGCCGCTTTTACTTCAGCAGGCAAGCCGTCCCTGCCCTGCACAAGCATGTGGAGGGACACATAAAACACGCGCTACTGAACGCCGTCAGTAGCAAGGTCCACCTCACCACCGATGCGTGGACCAGTCAACATGGACAGGGGCGATACCTTTCCCTCACTGCCCATTGGGTTAATGTAGTTGAGCCGGGTACAGACCGTGCGAGTGGCGCAGGACGTGTCCTGCCCACTCCAAGGATTGCAGGAATCCATTCTGTACGCATTGACTCCTCCTCTTACACCAGTTCCTCAGAATCATCGCTGCAGGAGCCGTCACAGTCCACCTCCACATGGACCCGTGATGAACGTGTACCTGTTACGACCGACATGAGCACAGCCGTGGCCAAACGTCAACAGGCCGTCTTGAAATTAATTTTTTTGGGGAATCGTAGCCACACAGCGCAGGAGCTCTGGAATGCCATCAAGCAGGAGAGCGATGTGTGGTTTGAGCCAGCGAATCTCCAGCCAGGCATGGTAGTGTGTGATAATGGCCGAAATCTGGTGGCAGCCCTGGGCCTCGGCAACCTCACTCACATCCCATGTCTGGCACATGTGCTCAATTTGGTCGTGCAGAGTTTTTTGAGGGACTATCCGGATCTTGATGCACTGCTGCACAAGGTCCGCCTAGAGTGTGCTCACTTGCGGCGTTCCAGCACGGCAAAAGCGCGCATTGCGGCTCTGCAGCGCCGACACCGCCTGCCGGAACATCGCATCATATGTGACCTACCTACCAGGTGGAATTCCACGTTACATATGTTGGAGCGGTTGTGTGAGCAGCAGCAAGCTGTAATGGAGTACCAGCTGTATCAGGCGCAAAAAAGTCGCAGTCAGCGCCGTACAGACTTCACAACCACAGAGTGGGCCACTATGAAGGATGTCTGCCAGGTTTTGCGTCCCTTTGATTATTCCACGCGGATGGCGAGTGCAGATGATGCACTAGTCAGCATGACTGTCCCCCTTATCTGCCTGCTTGAAAAATCACTGCAAGCGCTAAGGGATGATGTTGTGGAAGAGGTGGAGGATGAGGATTCACCACTTCCATCATCTTCTGGACAGTCAGCGCCACGTGGTTCCTCACAAACGCGTAGGCAGGGGACAGTTTGTGAGGAGGATGAGGAGGAGTCAATGGAGGAGGAAGACATCCGTCCAGAGGAGGGAGTTCCCGAATTGTCCAGTACTCAGTGTGTACAGCGAGGGTGGGGTGATGACGAGCGGGCAGAGATCACGCCTCCAGCTGGGGACAGCGTTTCTTGGGCAGTTGGCAGTCTGCAGCACATGGTGGATTACATGCTGCAGTGCCTGAGAAACGACCGCCGCATCGACCACATTCTCAACATGTCTGATTATTGGGTGTTCACCCTCCTCGATCCTCGCTACCGGGACAACGTAGAAAGCCTCATCACACCGTTGAACCGGGAGCGAAAAATGCGGGAGTACCAAGACACACTGGTCAGTTCCATCATCTTCTCCATTCCAACTGAGAGAAGTGCTGCTAGTGCATTCCAAAGCAGCTCAGTGCGTCCAGGCAGTGGTGGAGGCTCTGCACAAAGAGGGAGCAGAAGCAGTGCCTCTGCCCAAGGCAAGACCAGTATGGCCCAACTGTGGCACAGTTTTCTGTGCCCCCCACAAAAGTCTACACCATCACAGACGGCTCCAGTCAGCAGGAGGCAACGGTTCCGTCAGATGGTGACAGACTACATGTCTTGCCCTCTTGCTGTACTCCCAGACGGCTCTTCCCCTTTCAAGTTTTGGGTCTCAAAGCTGGATACATGGCCAGAGCTAAGCCAGTATGCATTGGAGGTGCTGTCTTGCCCTGCGGCCAGTGTATTATCGGAACGTGTCTTTAGTGCTGCAGGTGGTGTACTAACTGACCGTCGCATGCGACTATCCTCCGATAACGTTGACTGGCTTACTTTCCTGAAAATGAACAAGGCCTGGATCTCGCAGGAATTTGCCACTCCTCCTCCTGATTAAATAATTAGGTCACTGTATACGTTATCCAGGTCTCCTGTTGTGTTCATCTTTCTACCACCTGAACTTAAATTCCTGGGCTCCAACACCGCCAGTTGAGGCTCAGATGTGCCGTCTGCACAGTCAAAACATACGACCCAGTGTTATTGGGTTTCAGTAACGTCAGCTGATCCCCAGCTGTGTAGCCGGCAATGTGTCATGCGACCGCCACGCTGACACAACAACTGAAATGTAAGGGAATCTGTCCCCCCCCCCCCAAGGCGTTTGTTACTGAAAGAGCCACCTTGTGCAGCAGTAATGCTGCACAAGGAAAAAGGTAGCTATTTTGGTTTTGCTCCTTGCACACGCAAAACTTAACACTTATAAAATGTGTCCACTGATACCGTAAAACCGTCCCGGAGGTGGGACTTTCCTTCGTAATATGACGCAGCACAGCCGTCATTCCTACCCCCCCGGCGCCGCGCCCCGGCTCCTCAGCGTTGTTTGATTCCATCCCGGAGCCTGCGCTGTTATGTTATCCCGTGGCCAGGCACACTTAGCGCTGCCCGTCTTCTGGCATCATTTGGTGTCAGGCTGGCTGCGCCTGTGCGGCCACGCTGGCCGAGAGCCCGCCTCGCAGTGTCTTCTGATTTAATCCCACTGGGGGCCTGGGATCTATGGACATGCGCAGTGCATATCTGAACCTCCACCTCTCACTCATCTCCCTATGGCTTCTTCAGACTGTTCGGTGTCAGCTGGTCCCTAATAGCATGCCACGGCCGTGACACCGCACAGTCTGAAAAAGAAGCCGTAGGGAGGGGAGTGAGAGGCGAGGATATGCACTGCGCATGGCCATGGATCCCAGGCCCCCAGTGGGATTACATCAGAAGACACTGCGAGGCGGGCTCTCGGCCAGCGCGGCCGCACAGGCGCAGCCAGCCTGACACCAAATGATGTCAGAAGATGGGCAGCGCTAAGTGTGCCTGGCCACGGGATAACATAACAGCGCAGGCTCCGGGACGGAATCAAACAACGCTGAGGAGCCGGGGCACGGCGGCGGGGGGGTAGTAATGATGGCTGTGCTGCGTCATATTACGAAGGAAAGTCCCACCTCCGGGACGGTTTCACGGCTTCAGGGGACACATTTTAAAAGTGTTTAGTTCTGTGTTTGCAAGGAGCATGATGAAAAGAGCCACCTTTTCCTTTTGCATCTTTTGTGCTGCACAAGCTGGCTCTTTCAGCTACAAACGCCTTGGGGGGGGTTAAAGGTTCCCTTTCGACTTTCTCAGGCTTCGGCCTACATTGTGTTCCTCTGCTTTTCCACCTGCCCCTGGGCTCCAACACCGCTAGTTGCCGTCCAGAAGTGCTGTACGCACAGTCAACAGTCGCTCCTCTGTTATTGGGGTTCAGTAACGTCAGCTGTTCCCCTGCTGTGTGTGTGGCAATCCCTCCTACCTCCTCCAACCTCCTCCAACCTCCTCCTCCTCCACCTGTCCCTGGGCTCCAACACCGCCAGTTGCCGTCCAGAAGTGCTGTACGCACAGTCAACAGTCCCTCCTCTGTTATTGGGGTTCAGTAACGTCAGCTGTTCCCCTGCTGTGTGTGTGGCAATCCCTCCTACCTCCTCCAACCTCCTCCAACCTCCTCCTCCTCCACCTGTCCCTGGGCTCCAACACCGCCAGTTGCCGTCCAGAAGTGCTGTACGCACAGTCAACAGTCCCTCCTCTGTTATTGGGGTTCAGTAACGTCAGCTGTTCCCCTGCTGTGTGTGTGGCAATCCCTCCTACCTCCTCCAACCTCCTCCAACCTCCTCCTCCTCCACCTGTCCCTGGGCTCCAACACCGCCAGTTGCCGTCCAGAAGTGCTGTACGCACAGTCAACAGTCCCTCCTCTGTTATTGGGGTTCAGTAACGTCAGCTGTTCCCCTGCTGTGTGTGTGGCAATCCCTCCTACCTCCTCCAACCTCCTCCTCCTCCACCTGTCCCTGGGCTCCAACACCGCCAGTTGCCGTCCAGAAGTGCTGTACGCACAGTCAACAGTCCCTCCTCTGTTATTGGGGTTCAGTAACGTCAGCTGTTCCCCTGCTGTGTGTGTGGCAATCCCTCCTACCTCCTCCAACCTCCTCCAACCTCCTCCTCCTCCACCTGTCCCTGGGCTCCAACACCGCCAGTTGCCGTCCAGAAGTGCTGTACGCACAGTCAACAGTCCCTCCTCTGTTATTGGGGTTCAGTAACGTCAGCTGTTCCCCTGCTGTGTGTGTGGCAATCCCTCCTACCTCCTCCAACCTCCTCCAACCTCCTCCTCCTCCACCTGTCCCTGGGCTCCAACACCGCCAGTTGCCGTCCAGAAGTGCTGTACGCACAGTCAACAGTCCCTCCTCTGTTATTGGGGTTCAGTAACGTCAGCTGTTCCCCTGCTGTGTGTGTGGCAATCCCTCCTACCTCCTCCAACCTCCTCCTCCTCCACCTGTCCCTGGGCTCCAACACCGCCAGTTGCCGTCCAGAAGTGCTGTACGCACAGTCAACAGTCCCTCCTCTGTTATTGGGGTTCAGTAACGTCAGCTGTTCCCCGGCTGTGTGTGTGGCAATCCCTCCTACCTCCTCCAACCTCCTCCAACCTCCTCCTCCTCCACCTGTCCCTGGGCTCCAACACCGCCAGTTGCCGTCCAGAAGTGCTGTACGCACAGTCAACAGTCCCTCCTCTGTTATTGGGGTTCAGTAACGTCAGCTGTTCCCCTGCTGTGTGTGTGGCAATCCCTCCTACCTCCTCCAACCTCCTCCAACCTCCTCCTCCTCCACCTGTCCCTGGGCTCCAACACCGCCAGTTGCCGTCCAGAAGTGCTGTACGCACAGTCAACAGTCCCTCCTCTGTTATTGGGGTTCAGTAACGTCAGCTGTTCCCCTGCTGTGTGTGTGGCAATCCCTCCTACCTCCTCCAACCTCCTCCAACCTCCTCCTCCTCCACCTGTCCCTGGGCTCCAACACCGCCAGTTGTCGTCCAGAAGTGCTGTACGCACAGTCAACAGTCCCTCCTCTGTTATTGGGGTTCAGTAACGTCAGCTGTTCCCCTGCTGTGTGTGTGGCAATCCCTCCTACCTCCTCCAACCTCCTCCAACCTCCTCCTCCTCCACCTGTCCCTGGGCTCCAACACCGCCAGTTGCCGTCCAGAAGTGCTGTACGCACAGTCAACAGTCCCTCCTCTGTTATTGGGGTTCAGTAACGTCAGCTGTTCCCCTGCTGTGTGTGTGGCAATCCCTCCTACCTCCTCCAACCTCCTCCTCCTCCACCTGTCCCTGGGCTCCAACACCGCCAGTTGCCGTCCAGAAGTGCTGTACGCACAGTCAACAGTCCCTCCTCTGTTATTGGGGTTCAGTAACGTCAGCTGTTCCCCGGCTGTGTGTGTGGCAATCCCTCCTACCTCCTCCAACCTCCTCCAACCTCCTCCTCCTCCACCTGTCCCTGGGCTCCAACACCGCCAGTTGCCGTCCAGAAGTGCTGTACGCACAGTCAACAGTCCCTCCTCTGTTATTGGGGTTCAGTAACGTCAGCTGTTCCCCTGCTGTGTGTGTGGCAATCCCTCCTACCTCCTCCAACCTCCTCCAACCTCCTCCTCCTCCACCTGTCCCTGGGCTCCAACACCGCCAGTTGCCGTCCAGAAGTGCTGTACGCACAGTCAACAGTCCCTCCTCTGTTATTGGGGTTCAGTAACGTCAGCTGTTCCCCTGCTGTGTGTGTGGCAATCCCTCCTACCTCCTCCAACCTCCTCCTCCTCCACCTGTCCCTGGGCTCCAACACCGCCAGTTGCCGTCCAGAAGTGCTGTACGCACAGTCAACAGTCCCTCCTCTGTTATTGGGGTTCAGTAACGTCAGCTGTTCCCCTGCTGTGTGTGTGGCAATCCCTCCTACCTCCTCCAACCTCCTCCTCCTCCACCTGTCCCTGGGCTCCAACACCGCCAGTTGCCGTCCAGAAGTGCTGTACGCACAGTCAACAGTCCCTCCTCTGTTATTGGGGTTCAGTAACGTCAGCTGTTCCCTTGCTGTGTGTGTGGCAATCCCTCCTACCTCCTCCAACCTCCTCCAACCTCCTCCTCCTCCACCTGTCCCTGGGCTCCAACACCGCTAGTTGCCGTCCAGAAGTGCTGTACGCACAGAGCCAAACACCTCGCCAATGTGTTAGTGGGGTTCAGCACCGCCAGCTGTTCCCCTGCTGTGTATACGGCAACGTGTACTGCGACCGCCACGCAGGCACAACAAGATAAATGTAAGGGAACCTGACCCCCCCCCCCCCAGGCGTTTGTTACTGAAGGAGCCACCTTGTGCAGCAGTAATGATGCAAAGGGAAAAAGTGCCTCTTTTCGTGATGCTTCTTGCACATACTGAACCAAACACTTATGAAATGTGTCCCCACACAGCGTTAAACCGTCCGGTAGGTGGAACTTTCCTTTGTCGTGTGACGCAGCACAGCCATCATTTTTACCCCCTTGGCGCCGTGCGCCCCCTCCTCAGCGTTGTTTGAATCTGTCCCGGAGCCTGCGCTGTTAGGTTAGCCCTTGGCCATGCACACATGTTGCGCTGCCCGTCTTCTGACCTCATTTGGTGTCAGGCTGGCTGCGCCTGTGCGGGTGCGCTGGCCGAGATCCCGCCTCGCAGTGTCGTCTAATGTCATCCCACCGCGGGCCTGTGATCCGTGCCCGTGCGCAGTGCATATCCTCTCCTCTCACTCCCCTCCCTACGGCTTCTTCAGACTGTGCGATGTCAGCTGGTCCCTAATAGCATGCCACGGCCGTGACACCGCACAGTCTGAAAAAGCCGTAGGGAGGGGAGTGAGAGGAGAGGATATGCACTGCGCACGGGCACGGATCACAGGCCCGCGGTGGGATTACATTAGACAACACTGCGAGGCGAGATCTCGGCCAGCGCACCCGCACAGGCGCAGCCAGCCTGACACCAAATGAGGTCAGAAGACGGGCAGCGCAACATGTGTGCATGGCCAAGGGCTAACCTAACAGCGCAGGCTCCGGGACAGATTCAAACAACGCTGAGGAGGCGGCGCACGGCGCCAAGGGGGTAAAAATGATGGCTGTGCTGCGTCACACGACAAAGGAAAGTTCCACCTACCGGACGGTTTAACGCTGTGAGGAGACACATTTCATAAATGTTAGGTTCCGCATGTACAAGGACCATAATTAAAAGAGCTAAGTTTACCTTTTCCAGCATTAGTGCTGTACACAATGGCTCTTTCGGCTACAAACGCCTGGGGGGGGGGGGGGTTAAAGGTTTCCTTTCAACTTGCTCGAGTGCAGGCTTCGGCCTACACTCCGCTCCCCCTGCTCCTCCTGCTGACCCTGGGCTCTAACAACGCCAGTTTTTGCCCAGATGTGCTAGCTGCACAGAGAAAAACACCAGCCAATGTGTCAGTGGGGTTCAGAACCGCCAGCTGTTCCCCTGCTGTGTAGCCGGCAACGTGTCCTGCGACCGCCACGCAGACACAAGAACTGAAATTGAAGGGAACCTGTCCCCCCTCCCCCAGGTGTTTCTATGTTTTACAGCTACCTTGAACAGCAGTAATGCTGCATGTGTTCAAGGTGGCTCAGAAACTTATTCTCCTTGCCCATGTTGAAGTGAACACGTCTAAAATGTGTCCTCTGTGACCATTAAAACGTCCCTCAGGTGTGATTTGACTTTGTATTGACACACGCAACAAGCTCCTTGGTAACGCTGCCCGTCTTCTGGCATCATTGTTTGGCTGGCTGCGCCTCTGCGGCCGCCCTGACCCACACAACAGCCCTCGTTGTCTTATTTAATGGGACTGCGAGGCTGTGATTGATGGGCAGGATCAGTGCATCAGTTCGCCTGTCCCTCCTCTCCTTCCGCCTTCTTCGGACTGTGCGGCTTCATGGCCGTGGCATGCGATAAGGGATCAGATGACGCCGCACAGTCTGAAGCGGGTGTAAGGACCCGAGTGTGAGAGGCGAACATATGTGCTGCGCCAGGCCCTGAATCCCAGCCCCGCAGTGTTTTAACAATGTTAAGACACTGCGGGGCTGGGATTCATGGTCATCGCGAACCGCACCGGCCGACATTACATGATGCCAGAAGATGGGCAGCGCTAACGGCGCTAGGCCAGGGGATAACACGACAGCGCAGACTCCTGTACAGCAAATAACAACGCTCGGGAGGCTGCACCCAGCACCAAGGTGGGATTCTTGACACCTGTGCTGCGTCTCATTACAAAGGGAACTCTCGCCTCCATTACACAGTTTGACTGTATAAAGGGCTAAATGTTATACGTGTTCCATTCAGCGTGTGCAAGGAGAAAAATTACAAGAGCAACCTTTGACTTGCGCAGCACTGCTGCTGCATAAGCTGTGGCTCTTCTACTTTGTAACCCCTGAGGGGGGGTTAAAGGTGACTTTTGAAATCGGTTCAATTAGGCTTCGGCCTACACTCTGCTCCACCTGCAGAGCCCGGGCTCCAACAACGCTAGTTGCTGTCCGGAAGTGCTGGCTGCACAGAGCCAAACACCTCGCCAATGTGTCAGTGGGGTCCAGCACCGCCAGCTGTTCCCCTGCTGTGTAGCCGGCAACGTGTCCTGCAAAAGCCACGCAGACACAACACACCCAAAGCTGCCGCCAGTGCAGGCTTCGGCCTACACTCCCCTCCCCCTGCTCCTCCTCCTCCTGCTCCTCCTCCTGCTGTCCCTGGGCTCTAACACACCGCCAGTTGGGGCCCAGATGTGCTAGCTGCACAGAGAAAAACACCAGCCAATGTGTCAGTGGGGTCCAGCACCGCCAGCTGTTCCCCTGCTGTGCAGCCGGCAACGTGTCCTGCAAAAGCCACGCAGACACAAGAACTGAAATTGAAGGGAACCTGTCCCCCCTCCCCCAGGCGTTTTTACGTTATCCAGCCACCTTGTACAGCGGTAATGCTGCATGTGTGCAAGGTGGCTCAGAAACGTATTCTCCTCGCACATGTGGAACTGAAAACACGTCTGCAATGTGTCCTCTGTGTGACCATTTAACCGTCCCGGTGGTGTGACTTTCCTTTGTAATGACACGCTGCAACCCCCTTGGTAGCGCTGCCCGTCTTCTGGCATCATTGTTTGGCTGGCTGCGCCTCTGCGGCCGCCCTGACCCACACAACGCCCCTCGGTGTCTTATTTATTGGGACTGCGAGGGTGTGATTCATGGGCAGGATCAGTGCATCAGTTCGCCTGTCCCTCCTCTCCTTCCGCCTTCTTCGGACTGTGCGGCTTCATGGCCGTGGCATGCGATAAGGGATCAGATGACGCCGCACTGTCTGAAGCGGGTGTAAGGACCCGAGTGTGAGAGGCGAACATATGTGCTGCGCCAGGCCCTGAATCCCAGCCCCGCAGTGTTTTAACAATGTTAAGACACTGCGGGGCTGGGATTCATGGTCATCGCAAACCGCACCGGCCGACATTACATGATGCCAGAAGATGGGCAGCGCTAACGGCGCTAGGCCAGGGGATAACACGACAGCGCAGACTCCTGTACAGCAAATAACAACGCTCAGGAGGCTGCACCCAGCACCAAGGTGGGATTCTTGACACCTGTGCTGCGTCTCATTACAAAGGGAACTCTCGCCTCCATTACACAGTTTGACTGTATAAAGGGCTAAATGTTATACGTGTTCCATTCAGCGTGTGCAAGGAGAAAAATTACAAGAGCAACCTTTGACTTGCGCAGCACTGCTGCTGCATAAGCTGTGGCTCTTCTACTTTGTAACCCCTGAGGGGGGGTTAAAGGTGACTTTTGAAATCGGTTCAATTAGGCTTCGGCCTACACTCTGCTCCACCTGCAGAGCCCGGGCTCCAACAACGCTAGTTGCTGTCCGGAAGTGCTGGCTGCACAGAGCCAAACACCTCGCCAATGTGTCAGTGGGGTCCAGCACCGCCAGCTGTTCCCCTGCTGTGTAGCCGGCAACGTGTCCTGCAAAAGCCACGCAGACACAACACACCCAAAGCTGCCGCCAGTGCAGGCTTCGGCCTACACTCCCCTCCCCCTGCTCCTCCTCCTCCTGCTCCTCCTCCTGCTGTCCCTGGGCTCTAACACACCGCCAGTTGGGGCCCAGATGTGCTAGCTGCACAGAGAAAAACACCAGCCAATGTGTCAGTGGGGTCCAGCACCGCCAGCTGTTCCCCTGCTGTGCAGCCGGCAACGTGTCCTGCAAAAGCCACGCAGACACAAGAACTGAAATTGAAGGGAACCTGTCCCCCCTCCCCCAGGCGTTTTTACGTTATCCAGCCACCTTGTACAGCGGTAATGCTGCATGTGTGCAAGGTGGCTCAGAAACGTATTCTCCTCGCACATGTGGAACTGAAAACACGTCTGAAATGTGTCCTCTGTGTGACCATTTAACCGTCCCGGTGGTGTGACTTTCCTTTGTAATGACACGCTGCAACCCCCTTGGTAGCGCTGCCCGTCTTCTGGCATCATTGTTTGGCTGGCTGCGCCTCTGCGGCCGCCCTGACCCACACAACGCCCCTCGGTGTCTTATTTATTGGGACTGCGAGGGTGTGATTGATGGGCAGGATCAGTGCATCAGTTCGCCTGTCCCTCCTCTCCTTCCGCCTTCTTCGGACTGTGCGGCTTCATGGCCGTGGCATGCGATAAGGGATCAGATGACGCCGCACAGTCTGAAGCGGGTGTAAGGACCCGAGTGTGAGAGGCGAACATATGTGCTGCGCCAGGCCCTGAATCCCAGCCCCGCAGTGTTTTAACAATGTTAAGACACTGCGGGGCTGGGATTCATGGTCATCGCGAACCGCACCGGCCGACATTACATGATGCCAGAAGATGGGCAGCGCTAACGGCGCTAGGCCAGGGGATAACACGACAGCGCAGACTCCTGTACAGCAAATAACAACGCTCGGGAGGCTGCACCCAGCACCAAGGTGGGATTCTTGACACCTGTGCTGCGTCTCATTACAAAGGGAACTCTCGCCTCCATTACACAGTTTGACTGTATAAAGGGCTAAATGTTATACGTGTTCCATTCAGCGTGTGCAAGGAGAAAAATTACAAGAGCAACCTTTGACTTGCGCAGCACTGCTGCTGCATAAGATGTGGCTCTTCTACTTTGTAACCCCTGAGGGGGGGTTAAAGGTGACTTTTGAAATCGGTTCAATTAGGCTTCGGCCTACACTCTGCTCCACCTGCAGAGCCCGGGCTCCAACAACGCTAGTTGCTGTCCGGAAGTGCTGGCTGCACAGAGCCAAACACCTCGCCAATGTGTCAGTGGGGTCCAGCACCGCCAGCTGTTCCCCTGCTGTGTAGCCGGCAACGTGTCCTGCAAAAGCCACGCAGACACAACACACCCAAAGCTGCCGCCAGTGCAGGCTTCGGCCTACACTCCCCTCCCCCTGCTCCTCCTCCTCCTGCTCCTCCTCCTGCTGTCCCTGGGCTCTAACACACCGCCAGTTGGGGCCCAGATGTGCTAGCTGCACAGAGAAAAACACCAGCCAATGTGTCAGTGGGGTCCAGCACCGCCAGCTGTTCCCCTGCTGTGCAGCCGGCAACGTGTCCTGCAAAAGCCACGCAGACACAAGAACTGAAATTGAAGGGAACCTGTCCCCCCTCCCCCAGGCGTTTTTACGTTATCCAGCCACCTTGTACAGCGGTAATGCTGCATGTGTGCAAGGTGGCTCAGAAACGTATTCTCCTCGCACATGTGGAACTGAAAACACGTCTGAAATGTGTCCTCTGTGTGACCATTTAACCGTCCCGGTGGTGTGACTTTCCTTTGTAATGACACGCTGCAACCCCCTTGGTAGCGCTGCCCGTCTTCTGGCATCATTGTTTGGCTGGCTGCGCCTCTGCGGCCGCCCTGACCCACACAACGCCCCTCGGTGTCTTATTTATTGGGACTGCGAGGGTGTGATTGATGGGCAGGATCAGTGCATCAGTTCGCCTGTCCCTCCTCTCCTTCCGCCTTCTTCGGACTGTGCGGCTTCATGGCCGTGGCATGCGATAAGGGATCAGATGACGCCGCACAGTCTGAAGCGGGTGTAAGGACCCGAGTGTGAGAGGCCAACATATGTGCTGCGCCAGGCCCTGAATCCCAGCCCCGCAGTGTTTTTACAATGTTAAGACACTGCGGGGCTGGGATTCATGGTCATCGCGAACCGCACCGGCCGACATTAAATGATGTCAGAAGATGGGCAGCGCTAACAGCGCTAGGCCAGGGGATAACACGACAGCGCAGACTCCTGTACAGCAAATAACAACGCTCAGGAGGCTGCACCCAGCACCAAGGTGGGATTCTTGACATCTGTGCTGCGTCTCATTACAAAGGGAACTCGCGCCTCCAACACAGTTTGACTGTATAAAGGGCTAAATGTTATACGTGTTTCATTCAGCGTGTGCAAGGAGCGAAATTAAAAGAGCAACCTTTGACTTGTGCAGCACTACTGCTGCATAAGCTGTGGCTCTTCTACTTTCTAACCCCTGAGGGGGGGTTAAAGGTTACCTTTGAAATTGGTTCAAGTAGGCTTCGGCCTACACTCTGCTCCCCCTGCAGAGCCCGGGCTCCAACACCGCTAGTTGCTGTCCGGAAGTGCTGGCTGCACAGAGCCAAACACCTCGCCAATGTGTCAGTGGGGTCCAGCACCGCCAGCTGTTCCCCTGCTGTGTAGCCGGCAACGTGTCCTGCGACCGCCACGCAGACACAACAGACCCAAAGCTGCCGCCAGTGCAGGCTTCGGCCTACACTCCCCTCCCCCTGCTCCTGCTCCTCCTCCTCCTGCTGACCCTGGGCTCTAACAAACCGCCAGTTGGGGCCCAGATGTGCTAGCTGCACAGAGAACAACACCAGCCAATGTGTCAGTGGGGTCCAGCACCGCCAGCTGTTCCCCTGCTGTGCAGCCGGCAACGTGTCCTGCAAAAGCCACGCAGACACTTGCTCTTGGACCTTCTGCTCCCCATCCTGGTTCCAGTACCGTCAGCTGGTTCCGGGCAGAGCCTTTGGCTTAGGTGCCTCCCTTTGGTATCCGAGTTCCACCAACGTCAGGTGGTCCTTGGTAGTGCTTTCAGGCACGGGTACCTCCTGCTTAGTAACCGGGTTCCAGTAACGTCAGCTGGTCCTCGGTAGTTCCATTGGCTCTTGGACCTTCGGCTACCCATCCGGGTTCCAGCACCGTCAGCTGGTTCTCGGCAGTGTCTTTTGCTCTTGTACCTTCTGCTCCCCATCCTGGTTCCAGTACCGTCAGCTGGTTCCGGGCAGAGCCTTTGGCTTAGGTGCCTCCCTCTGGGTATCTGAGTTCCACCAACGTCAGGTGGTCCTTGGTAGTGCTTTCAGCACAGGTACCTCCTGCTTAGTAACCGGGTTCCAGTAACGTCAGCTGGTCCTCGGTCGTTCCATTGGCTCTTGGACCTTCGGGTAGCCATCCGAGTTCCAGTTCCATCAGCTGGTTCTCGGCATTTTCTCAGCCTTCTTGTACCTTCTGCTACATTTCCAAGTTCAAGAGACTAAACACGATGACCCGGAAGACCACCCCTAAGATGACGACGACACCAGAGACGACAACCACCGTGATGACGACGACCCTGGAGACGATGACCCTGAAGACCACCCCGATGACGACGACCCCGGAGACCACCCCGATGACGACGACCCCGGAGACGACGACCCTGGAGACGACGACGACCTGGAAGACCGAGAAGCAGAAGAACAAGAGGCTGCAGAACAAAGAGCAGAAGGACATTAAGCATAACACAAAATATCAGAGCAAAAAATATTATGTAAATTATAAGCAGAAGAAGACTAAGCAGTGTATGGGGGTGAGTCCGTTCCTCCTCGTGGTGCCCCTGGATAAAGCCTGATGCTGCAGGCCAAACTGAACGCGGACAAATGTAACTCTTTTGTGACAGGCAGAACGGAAGGTGTAATCTTCAAACTTTTATAGATAACAACTACGGGAATGCCTGTCACAAATAAGAATATGATGAAGAAGTTGAATATAAAAAAGATAATAGTTAAATAAAAAGAATATGAACAATGTAAAAAAAAAAATATATATATACGTAGAAAAGAAGAAGATGAATAAGGTGAAGAAGTTGATGTCACAGAAGCTGATGATGAGGATAATGAAGAAGAAAGTGTGGGAGAAGTAAAAAATAGGGTGAAGGGCGTGGAAGTAGTGAAACATCAATATCTGACAAAATAAATAAAAAATTAACATAGTCAAATTCTTTCTAACGCCGAACGTCATAAAAAAATTAAAAATACTGCTATTCTATTTGATTGGGATAAACCCCTGTGCCTTTAATGTCTCCGCCACCTCCCCCAATACATCCTACATTATTCTTAGTTGTTTTCCTTCATGTAGAATTAACCTACAAGGAAAGAAAGGGTTTATTTTAATTCCGATATTTTCGTCCCATTGACTTGCATTGGGATCGGGTATCGGTATCGGATTGGATTCCGATACTGTGACGGTATCGGCCGATACTTTCCGATACCGATACTTTCCGATATCGGAAAGTATCGCTCAACACTAATCGTCACCATGGCGAAGTCTTTCCCTATCGGGGGGACTGCCGAACTGACTGACTCCATCTTGAACCTCCTGTCACAGATGTACTGGTTTAGAGGCTACAAAATTATTATAATTCTGTGGGATCCATTTGGTTTCTTTATTAAGAAGAGTCTGGAGTAGTGACCCCTGTTCCTCTCAGCCTCTGGGACCAGCGAGACTGCTTCTGAAGCTAAAAGGTTTCTGAGGACCGATTCCAGTGCTCTTTGGAGTGTCTGAGCAGAGAGATGCATAACTTTTACTCTGTGCGGAGGGTAGGAGGTAGATTCTATTTTCACCCCCTCCTTAATGGACCTTAGGACCCATGAGTTGGTGGATATGTCCCGCCACTTTGGAAGGGAGAAATGTGATCTCCTATTCTCCTCTGGGTGTCATGGTTTACTCTGATGCTGGCCTCGGGAGAGAAATAGATTCCTGCACCAGCCACTTTGGGATAGCACCACCTTCCTATCTTCCTTTTACCTCTGTACCAGGGTGACTGCTCCTGAGTGGGCCGAAAGGATCTCTTTTTGGTACTCTTTTTGGCACATTCCGTCAGCGACTTCTTCTTGTCAAAAAACTTCTCCAATAGATCATCCAATGAAGGCACGAACATGTATTTCCCCTTATAGGGAATGGAAAATTGCTTGTTCTTAGATGCCATGTTCCCACTCTATGATCTCATGGCTTGTCTCACTTAATTGGATAGAGTTGCTGATCTGGCCTCCACTCTGAGGGACTCCAATGAGGCATCTGCTAGGAAGGCTGTAGCATTTTGGAGAAGGGGAAGTGAGGTGAGGATTTCTTCTCTAGGGGTCCCTGCTGCTAGGTGTTCTTCCAGCTGCCCAAACCAGAGAGACATTGATCTTGCTACTGATGTTGAGATTGCATTTGTATTCAGCAAAGCTGCATATGCTTCCCAGATCTTCCTAAGGAGGCCCTCCATCTTGAGCTCTAGAGGGTCTTTATACTGAGAGGAATCCTAATATGGCAAGGTGGTCTTTGTGGCTACTCGGGAAACCTGAACATTCACCTTGGGCACCTCGAACAAGCATTATGTAACCTCGTCATCCACGGGGAATCTATCTTTTAACTTGGCTGGAGTGCTTAGTCTCTTCTCTGGGGTTTTCCATTCTTCCAGCACCAGCTCCTGGATATTCTTGTGTATTAAGAAAAAAGGCCTTCTTTTTGATTGGAGGCCTCCGACCATCTCCTCCTGTACTGTACACGCTGGTCTTTCTTCTTCCACTTCCTTGGTCTTCCTCACCGCCGTGAGGAGTTCCTCTTTGTTCACTGCAGAAAAGTAGTATCTCTTCTCCTGTCTCCTTTTCTTCCTTGATTGTAATTTTTGTAAAAAAAACTTTGGACTATTTATGTCTTTTTTACAAGTTATGATAATAAAATAATCATTTTAAATTTCGTATAGAACTCCTTTTTTTGCTTGGTATCTCTTCTCCTGCATATCTGGGTTGGAACTCAGCTCCCCTTCTTCCTGGAATTACTTTGGCATGGACTCCTGGGAGTCTGAATCCTCTTCCTGATGAACCTTCCTCTTTTTTGCTGCTAGAGGAGCTCTAGGGGCTGGTTGTCAGGACTCTGAACATTTTTTACCTTTTGTGCATTACTGCCCTTTTCCAAGATGGCATCTTTGGTCTCATGTGCACTGTGTCTTCCTGCTATAAAACTCCACCCCAGCCTTCAGTCTGTGCTAGAGTATTCTGCCTTGCATCCGGCTCCTGACCTCTGATATCTCCCTGGCTATATACCTGCTCCCGTGAACCTGTGTGGTGATCCTGATACTCTGCCCTGAGTTCCTGCTGCATACACCAGTTCCAGTAATCCTCCCTCATCTGCTGCTCGTATTTACTTCCATCTGCATTTGCTGGACATGTAAGCGTTTGCTGCTCTGCAAAAACCTGAGACTATTACCCAGGCCTCCCTGGTTGAGCTAAGATATTATTTGAACTGCCTTATAAGCTTATCTATCTGTGTTTGGACTTGGATTTATTCGTGTCAAGTATCCTCAAGAATAACTGTGCTTCATAGACTTTCTGCTTGATTGCATTTTCCTCTGAAGTTTCCTATATACTGCTAAGCTGCATTTAATATTTATGTAGCGCCCCCACTGCCGCAGGGCCGAGGGGTACCCGGTACCGGGCCTCTGAATCTCTGCTCTGGGGTTGTCACGGTGGCTAGACCCGGTCCGTGACCCTGCTGAGGGGCGCACAATGATAGGTGGTGGTATGGTGCTGATGTTATGGTGCGGTGTAGTGCCGGTTGCGGTCAATAACGAGGACACCAGGTTGCAGTCTCTTTACCTCTTTACTGAAGGCTTCTGAGTCCTCAGTCCGGAATACGGTTAACCGGGCTGTGCAAGCCTGCCCGGTCCGATGGCACCTCCAGAGTTCCCTTTGCAGGTGGAAATCTGTGTCTACCTTCCTGCGCTTGTGTGTTGTGGTCCTCCCCTGCTGTGCTTACGGGATAGTCCCCACAACTGTTGTGTCTGTTTCTCGCGTTCCCTCACAACTCGATTCTGATGTTCTCCCTCTACTTCCCCCTGATCTTACGGTTAGGACGCACCCGTTTGACGGGGAGGCTCGGAGCTCTTCCGGGACTCCAGCGTCGCCCCACTCCTGTTGTTTCCCCCCTGTGTCTTCCTGGGTCTGGGTGAGACAGCCCGCCTGTAACTGACTGTCCTGCCGTAGGTTTGAAGTTTGGCTTGGAGCTCTATACTTCCTCGGCGTTCCGGCCACCGGTTATGCGCCTAAATAGGATGTTGCCTTGTCTTACAGCACGACTCCTACTGGTATTCTCCTTGTTGCGTTGATCTCGTTTCTCACTCAGCACAATATACCTTGCTTCTTATCCTTTCTTGGGGTACCGCCGCTGTATCGTGCAGGCGCGGTCCCGTAACGTTCTCTCTGGTTGCTAGGCCTCTGTCAGGATCCCACCCCTGACAGGGACCCCTCTGAATCTTCCCCTACAACACCCTCTGCCACAAGGTGTTGCCTGGTTCCAACCCAGTCAGCTTTCTCCCTAACTCCCTGCCTAACCCCCAGTTTTACCAGATTGTGAGGAGTGGCCTAATAAATAGAACCTTTAGCTCCCCCTGGAGGCCAGACTGTGAAATGTATTGGTGTCTGTGATACCTGGTCAGATGAACTCCTTCAGTGCCATCAGACGTACCATAGCCCCCCTTAGCGGCGGAGCAACAGTAATGCAACGACCAGGACTCTGGGGCGCTGCACTCCCCCCTCCCCCCCGGTTAAATCCAGTACTCCTGGACTGGGAAGAAAACAACAATACATGTCAGCAAAAAGACATACAATTTTGAAAATGCAAGTACAGGTAAACTTTTTAACAGAGCTTCCCTTTATGGGAGGTGAGGACACTTGAACGTTACAAACATGGTTAAATATTTTAAATAACTTACTATAAATAACTTATTTTACCCAACCGGGTATTCTACTAAGTGCAAATCTTTGAACAATAATTTAACTTTGCCTTTAAGGACGTACTCGCTGAATCCACTAAAGACCTTTTTATAAGACATTATAAGGCTACTCAACTTTTATGCATTCTCCTTCTTCAAATCTGCAGGACCGCCTGTCCTAACTGCTCCAGACCTACTGCCTCTCCTTTCTGTTACAGGACCGCCCCTTTCCGCCCGGGCTTACTGTCCTTCCACTACTATACACAGTATAGAATATATCATTTTTCTTTCAGTTCAAGATCACTGAGCCATCTCTGTATGGCTCCTAGGAGGACTTACTAACTAACCCCGTACGGGTTCACTTCCTGTCCTCGTTCTTTTATCAACATCATTAAACATTTCTTACAATCAACTAGTTAGCTACATTTAACTTTCACATATCAGCATTATTACTTTTTTCTTTTAGAGCATCTTCATTCTCTAAGTACTTTCAATGAACATCCCCTTTAAGAGGGGACCAAGTCTCTATGAGGTAGTGCAACTTCTCAAGCTGCAAGTCTGTTTGCAATAAGGACTCCGGTAATGTTTTCAAGATCAGTATCTTCACAAAGAGTCCTTTCTTTATGTAAAACCAGTAGAGAGCACCTTTAAGAAGGTGCAAACTATTTACAACATCAGTTTGTGAATCATTCACCGTCCATGATTCGGCAGTCTTTTGATAACTGAGCAAAAGTAGAAAACAAACAAAAACAATAGGGATCCCGGGTCAACAAAGGGATCCCTTTAAGAGTTAACCCTGAATGGGTTTTAGCAGCAAAAACAGTAGAAACAGTTAACTTTTTACATTCAATAAAGCATTTTTGCTTACTCAATTTGTGGCTGCCCCCATCGAGGCTTTACCTGGCAGGTGGCCCTCTGCGGCCCAGACAGGCTGGACTCCAAGTCTACTCTGGATGCCAGGTGTACCCCACGGGTTCGGGTCTTCTGCACGACCAGGTCGTGCGCTGTGATGAGTGTCTGTGTGGGTCGATGGATGATGCTGGCGGCGGCAGAGGCTGCAGCAGCGGCTTCAGCGGCAAACTCCTCCCCCTTGGTTCGGGATACCGCTAGAACGGCCGTGCAGCGCTGCATATCCCGGGCCCACCAGCTGCTCCCCTTCAGGTGCCGGCAATACGTCACCACATCCCCCGGCTTCAGGAGGGACTTAGCGCCGTCTCCACACAGGCAGGGCTCCACTTCGTCCCGGGTGATACGGACTCTCAGGGCCGTTCCAATCTCCTGCACGAAGCCCTTCCCTGCCTGGGGCTGGTAGACAATTACGACGCCCCATTTCGGCAAGGAGCCCTCCGACAGCTCACCACGCGCCTCCCGCTCCACTTCCCGCTGGAACTCCGCAATCAGGTGGTTCCTGTATTCTCCCCAAGGGAAGGGCCCCAAGTCCGGCCCCCCCGGTTCTTTGGGACCAAGCGGTGGGAGCGCTGGGGCACCAGTGGTCGCAGCGGCGGCCGGGTCTGGCGCAGAGATGGGGCGGTCTCCCTGGGGGTCGTGGCACTCAGTACCCCTACCTGGGGTGACTCCTCCATCGCCACTCCACTCCCCTGGGGGAGGCGCACAGGCTGGGGACCGCGCAGGCAAAGGATGCCCCATCGACAGCTCCCACGGGTCCAAATCCTCCAGCGGGGGCATATCGGAATAATCCTCTGGTGATGGGGGTCGATGCGGGGCCATCCTTTTCTGCAGGCCTTCTCTGGTCTCCAGTCCCACCTCATCTGAGTCATAGTTTCGTTTCTTCGGTCTCCGCCCGCCATAGAAGATCAGGAGGCGGATCTCGGCTGTTGACGGACACGTCCTCAGGATGCAAAAATATTTAGACTGGGCGGCCATTGTCCTTCGCGCTCTCCAGCTTGTCTACGCCCACTCCACGCCCCTCTTCTTCTCCTGCGCTCTCCTCAGGGCTGTAATGGCGGATTTTGGCGCGAAGTGGCGCGGCACAGTCTTTGCAATAAGTCACAGTCCAAGTATAATAAATCACAGTTCCAAGGCACACATGACCTGATTCTTCAGGCTTAAGTAGATCCTGTTCGTGGCGCCAAGTTGTAGCGCCCCCACTGCCGCAGGGCCGAGGGGTACCCGATACCGGGCCTCTGAGTCTCTGCTCTGGGGTTGTCACGGTGGCTAGACCCGGTCCGTGACCCTGCTGAGGGGCACACAATGATAGGTGGTGGTATGGTGCTGATGTTATGGTGCGGTGTAGTGCCGGTCGCGGTCAATAACGAGGACACCAGGTTGCAGTCTCTTTACCTCTTTACTGAAGGCTTCTGAGTCCTCAGTCCGGAATACGGTTAACCGGGCTGTGCAAGCCTGGCCAGTCCGATGGCACCTCCAGAGTTCCCTTTGCAGGTGGAAATCTGTGCCTACCTTCCTGCGCTTGTGTGTTGTGGTCCTCCCCTGCTGTGCTTACGGGATAGTCCCCACAACTGTTGTGTCTGTTTCTCGCGTTCCCTCACAACTCGATTCTGATGTTCTCCCTCTACGTCCCCCTGATCTTACGGTTAGGACGCACCCGTTTGACGGGGAGGCTCGGAGCTCTTCCGGGACTCCAGCGTCGCCCCACTCCTGTTGTTACCCCCCTGTGTCTTCCTGGGTCTGGGTGAGACAGCCCGCCTGTAACTGACTGTCCTGTCGTAGGTTTGAAGTTTGGCTTGGAGCTCTATACTTCCTCGGCGTTCCGGCCACCGGTTATGCACCTCAATAGGATGTTGCCTCGTCTTACAGCACGACTCCTACTGGTATTCTCCTTGTTGCATTGATCTCATTTCTCACTCAGCACAATATACCTCGCTTCTTATCCTTTCTTGGGGTACCGCCGCTATATCGTGCAGGCGCGGTCCCGTAACGTTCTCTCTGGTTGCTAGGCCTCTGTCAGGATCCCACCCCTGACAGGGACCCCTCTGAATCTTCCCCTACAACACCCTCTGCCACAAGGTGTTGCCTGGTTCCAACCCAGTCAGCTTTCTCCCTAACTTCCTGCCTAACCCCCAGTTTTACCAGATTGTGAGGAGTGGCCTAATAAATAGAACCCTTAGCTCTCCCTGAAGGCCAGACTGTGAAATGTATTGGTGTCTGTGATACCTGGTCAGATGAACTCCTTCAGTGCCATCAGACGTACCATAGCCCCCCTTAGCGGCGGAGCAACAGTAATGCAACGACCAGGACTCTGGGGCGCTGCATTTACACCAAGTGTTGTGGACTTTCTCTCTGCACCTGTTTGAATCACCGTGTGATAATATAGACTTTACCGCTTATAAAACTGTGTCCTGTAGTTGTCTTGTTCCACGCAAAGAGTCTCCTGAGTTATCCCCTATAATTATTACACTGTTACTAGCTGGGAGAAGGATGCTATCAAAGCCTGTATTTTCTGACTTACAATCTCTTTAATGTCTTCTCTTAAGGAGGGCTGCTCCTCCTTTAGAAGTTTATACGTTCCTGACATAAGAGTTTTCCATGTGAGGTGAGTTTTTGGTGCATAAAGCACACTTGCGGCTAGTGGCTCTGGATTTGCTCCTTGGTGCAGAATTCTTGTCCCCCTGAAAGAGAGAAGTAGTTCCATATGTCTACTTGCACCATGGAGGAGATCCAATGCCTGTATACTTACAGGGATCGGAACAGCACTGGGCTCTACAGACGTAAAGCGGGAAGGATCAGACTCCATGCTACCCACAGTTTGTCCTACCTTACTTGACCTTCTGCCCGGGGCTCCTTAAGTAGGGCATCCGGATCAACGCCTCCCTCCAATCAGAGGGGTTCCTCCCCCGCCTTCCCTGGTTGGTGGAATCAGGGACGGTTTTAGGCAAAGTGGGGCCCAAGGCAAAGTTTAAAATGGGGCCCCAAATGCTAACATATTGCACATCATACGGAAGCATTTCTGCTGTATTTACATGCGCTGATCTCAGGCCGCTAAACGAGTGTGATCGACAATACTGAAGTCGTTGGACGCTTGTTTCCCGGCCTCTTTCCACCATCTCAGAAAGAATGAAGGGGACAGAACGATCACTAATAGATCACTTACAGATCACCATACAGTATCATGTTATCAGCAGCACATCTACAGTTTATACCGGCGATGTGCTGCTGACAACAAGGATTTTTATTCCGGCATAAACAATCCAATCACCCAATGAATATGCAGCATTTTGCTTGTTTAGTATAATACATCCCATAGTCCTCCATATAATATAATGTGCCCCATAGTCCTCCATATAGTATAATACACTCCTCATAGTCCTCCATATAGTATTATACACTTCCCATAGTCCTCCATATAGTATAATACACTCCTCATAGTCTTCCATATATTAAAATATACTCCTCAGTCCTCCATATAGCATAATACACTCCTCACAGTGCTCCATATAGTATAATGCACCGCCATAGTCATCCATGTAGTACAATTCACTTTCCATAGTATAATGCACCCCATAGTTCTTCATATAGTATAATGTATTCCCCATAGTCCTCAATACAGTATAATACAGCCCACCTCCCCATAGAATATAATGCAGCCCCATCAAAGGGTATGATGCAATCATCCCTCATAAAATCTAATAAAGCCCCACACAGAATATAGTGCAGCCCCCTCCATAGAATATAATGTATAATGTACCCCCCAAATACATAACACAGCCACATAGTATATAACACAGCCTCCCCCATAGAATATAATATACCCCCATAGTATATAGCACAGCCCACATAGTAGTATATAGCACAGCCATATAGTATATAGCACAGCCCACACAGTAGTATACAGCACTGACCACAGTAGTATACAGCACTGACCACAGTAGTATACAGCACTGCCCACAGTAGTATATAGCACAGCCCACAGTAGTATACAGCAGAGCCCACAGTAGTATACAGCAGAGTCCACAGTAGTATACAGCAGAGCCCACAGTAGTATACAGCACTGCCCACAGTAGTATATAGCACAGCCCACAGTAGTATACAGCAGAGCACCCAGGAGTATACAGCAGAGCCCACAGTAGTATACAGCACTGCCCACAGTAGTATGCAGCAGAGCCCACAGTAGTATACAACAGAGCCCACAGTAGTATACAGCAGAGCCCACAGTAGTATACAGCAGATCCCACAGTAGTATACAGCAGAGCCCACAGTAGTATACAGCAGAGCACACAGGAGTATACAGCACAGCTCACATCCCCTCTTCCCTCCCCTCCCCGCCTCTCTCCTCCCGAGAATGGCCGCACAGTCCAGTAAAAAACAAACAAAATAAACACAAGCTCCTTACCTCTCCCCGAGCCCGTGCTGCTCCCTGCTCCTGTGTCGGCGGCTGCCGCCGCACTGCCTGAGACACGGTGAGTACGCGATGACGCGCACCCGCTGTGTCAGAGGCAGAGAGGAGAATGATGGGAGAGGGAGCGTCAGGTGACGCTCTTTCCTCCATCATTGCTTTGAACTGTACCGGCAGACTCCGGTATAGTTCAATGCGGCGGGGGAGTCGGCGCTGCCTCACAGGGGCCCCATAGTGGCTGCGTGACTTGCCGCTAGCTGGGAGCCCCTGGGGGAGCGGGGGCCCCAGGCAGCTGCCTGGTCTGCCTGCCCCTAACGCCGGCCCTGGGTGGAATCCCCCAGTGGAGTCGATCAGGGTCCTGCATTTGAATTTGCAGCTGCGTTCCAAATTGGAATGCAAAACTGGAAGAGACAATGTCAGTAGGTCGGCCAGCGTCTGTCGTCACACTTCCCTATTGTACACAGTGGTCTGCACCAGCAGGAGCAGGAGGAGGAGATAGGCCCGGAGAGCTCAGAGAAGCCTCCCACCCGAAAAGTCCCCCAGACTTTACCCGGAGGCACAGACTGCGGGAAAAAACTGTCCTGAGTCCAGAGGAGCCTGGAACAGCATACAGAGAGGGAGGGTAAGACCGACCGATCTCCTGCTGCCCAGCTATTTTAGATGTCCGATGCCTGCCGCCTTCACAGAGTGCCGAGGATGACCTCTTCATCCCTATAGGGACAGGAAAAACGCTGGGGAATGGAGATGGCAGGGGCTATTTGACCTCTTTCGTGTTTCCTGTCCCTATTAGGATGAGATGACATCCTCCTGTGTGCTGTCGTGGGAGGTTGTTAGAGAAAATGATCCATTTTCGGGAATTTGCAACAGGTTTGGTATTCTCAAAACATGTAAATAATAAAAAAATACTTTTTATTACGCCTCCAAATAATTATCACTTTTATTGTTGAGCAGCAACAAGCTAGCTATTTTACAAAGCGAAGAAGCAATGACTTGGTGGCAACTAGCCTTTAAAAAAAAATAGCCCTTTTTTGTGAGCTGTTTTATGTTTGTGTACCCTCGCGAGTACATTTTTCATCAGCAGTACAGTCTGTCACTATAAACCACAGAGTCCCATGAGTTGTATGATTGGAATGGCTGTGTAGTAGGAGTGGCAGTGACAGAAGCTGCACAGTAGAAAAATGTGACTGGCAGCAGCATTACTGTATTTACGACATGATAGACAGGGAGGAAATGCTGGGCTGAGCATGAGCAAATTGCACTGGTAAGAAGAATAGCATTGTAGAAGATAGGCAGGCAGATGGTATGGCTCATGTAATCATTTGAATATGCCATAGGTGAAAGAAGGTCTGCACTGATGTGTGCCTTATTAAATTTGACAACTACAAGGTTTTCTCACCTGCAAAGGATAACCTGGTCCTCTTGCATTTGAGAAAGCCACCGGCCATGCTGAATACAGCCACTGGTCAATCTGCTCAGCTAGAAGAGAAAAGCATGTGATCGGTGCTCAGGGTGTCTACTGGAGAAATGGCATAGTTCAGTTATGATTAAATCTGGCTGTTCAGGTAGTGCAACTCTTTTTGCTGATGAGCAGCAGATTGGTACATCAGCAGATAGACTATCTGGTACATCATATCATAAATACTGTAATTGCTCCTGCTCTCTTTGATATTTGTTGCAGATATGGTACTGGCACACTTAGGGGAGTGTTGACTCTGAAAGGAGCAGAGCAGGGTTTCCTGGTCAGGCATACGGTCAGATGATGTCCACGCTGAGAACACCTCACCCGACTTGAAATATAGATTATCCTGGCAATACGTCAAAATGGACTCCCTTTCGGAAGACATAAATTATTCCCCTATTTTGCCTTTATAGTGAACATGACCAGAGGCACCGCTGGTACTGTCTCCACATTACACTGCGAGGGATGATCATCAAGGTCAGCATTTTCCTAATTTTCTCTCTGTCAGCCTTGTCACCTGCTTATGCCATTTGGTGCCCAGACCTGAAAAGAATTATTGCCAATGACTAAACTCGTGTTTCTTGGGCACACTAAAGGCTAAATGACAATGTAATGGACAGAAATGGGGAAGAGTATAAAATGCACTAGATGAGGATGATGATGTGTCTCATAACAACGATAAGGCACTACTTTGTCGAGGTGTGTAACAGAGCAAGCAGGGACAGCAGAACCATGAACAATCAAATAACCTTTATTAAGACTTGGAGAATATTTCACTGAAAATAGATATGATACCTTATAGTCTGCAATGTGACCATAACAAAAGGAACAAATCCAGGGGCGTCACCCCGTAATCCGAGGCCAAGAAAAATGCAAGACTTATCTTTTGAATAGCTCCTCTAATCCAGCATGGTATCCAAAGTGTGACAATAGTATGTGGCAGATGATCTCCAGTCTCTAAATGTCCAAGTAGTGGCAACCAGGATCTGGCCTCAGCAGCAGATCCTATTCCTTGGACACAGGTCCAACATACCACCAATCAACCAAACAACTGCACGACCAGCTCTACCCTCAGTTACTGTATCCTCACCCATCCCTTGTAGATTGTGAGCCCTCGTGGGCAGGGTCCTCTCCCCGACTCTACCAGTCATAACTTGTATTGTTTAAGATTATTGTACTTGTTTTTACTATGTATACCCCTCCTGACATGTAAAGCGTCGTGGAATAAATAGTGCTATAATAATAAATAATAATAATAACATACCGTATATACTCGAGTATAAGCCGAGATTTTCAGCCCAAATTTTTGGGCTGAAAGTGCCCCTCTCGGCTTATACTCGAGTCATGATCGGTGGTGGGGTCGGCGGGTGAGCACTGTCATATACTTACCTGCTTCCGGGGCTCCGGGCGCTCCCCCTGCACGTCCCACTGTCTCCGGGTGCCGCAGCCTCTTCCCCTGAGCGGTCACGTGGGACCGCTCATTAGAGAAATGAATAGGCTGCTCCACCTCCCATAGGGGCGGAGCTGCCTATTCATTTCTCTAATGAAGCGGTGCCGGTGACCGCTGATAGAGGAAGAGGCTGCGGCACCGAAGACAGGCAGGGGGAAGGAGCGGGACGCTGGGAGCAGGTAAGTATTACATATTCACCTGTCCTCGTTCCTCGTCGCGCCATCTTCCCGGCGTCTCTCTGCACTGACTGTGCAGGTCAGAGGGCGCGATGACGCATATAGTGTGCGCGCCGCCCTCTGCCTGATCAGTCAGTGCGGAGAGACGCCGGGAAGATGGCGCCGAGGAGCTGCAAGCAAGACAGGTGAGTATGTGTTGTTTTTTTTTTTTTTTATTGCAGCAGCAGCAGTTATGTGGAGCATCTATGGGGCAATAATGGTGCAGAGCATTATATGGCAGAGCTATGTGGCAATAATGGTGCAGAGCATTATATGGCAGAGCTATGGGGCAATAATGGTGCAGAGCATTATATGGCAGAGCTATGGGGCAATAATGGTGCAGAGCATTATATGGCACAGCTATGGGGCAATAATGGTGCAGAGCACTATATGGCACAGCTATGGGGCAATAATGGTGCAGAGCATTATATGGCAGAGCTATGGGGCAATAATGGTGCAGAGCACTGTATGGCACAGCTATGGGGCAATGGTGCAGAGCATTATATGGCAGAGCTATGGGGCAATAATGGTGCAGAGCATTATATGGCAGAGCTATGGGGAAATAATGGTGCAGAGCACTATATGGCACAGCTATGGGGCAATAATGGTGCAGAGCATTATATGGCACAGCTATGGGGCAATAATGGTGCAGAGCATTATATGGCAGAGCTATGGGGCAATAATGGTGCAGAGCACTATATGGCACAGCTATGGGGCAATAATGGTGCAGAGCACTATATGGCACAGCTATGGGGCAATAATGGACGGTGCAGAGCACTATATGGCACAGCTATGGGGCAACGGTGCAGAGCACTATATGGCACAGCTATGGGGCAACGGTGCAGAGCACTATATGGCACAGCTATGGGGCAACGGTGCAGAGCACTATATGGCACAGCTATGAGGCAACGGTGCAGAGCACTATATGGCAGAGCTATGGGGCAACGGTGTAGAGCACTATATGGCACAGCTATGGGGCAATGGTGCAGAGCACTATATGGCACAGCTATGGGGCAACGGTGCAGAGCATTATATATATGGCACAGCTATCTATGGGGCAACAGTGCAGAGCATTGTATATATGACACAGCTTTATGTGGAGTATCTATGGGGCAACGGTGCAGAGCATTGTATATATGGCACAGCTTTATGTGGAGTATCTATGGGGCCATAATGAATGGTATGGAGTATCTATTTCTAATTTTGAAATTCACCGGTACCTGCTGCATTTTCCACCCTAGGCTTATACTCGAGTCAATAAGTTTTCCCAGTTTTTTGTGGCAAAATTAGGGGGGTCGGCTTATACTCGGGTCGGCTTATACTCGAGTATATACGGTACATATGTTTTCCTTTGGATCAGCCACCTTGTTGGGTAGAGATGCTCAGAACTACTTGTGGGCTCAGACTAGTTTGACTAGTTAGGGGAATAAAGAGGGCTGCTTGAGCTTTGTTCATCTTGCTGGTCAGTTTGCTTTTCTCACATGTGAAGGTAATGCCATTTCATGTGCTGATGGAGAGATGTAATTCCTGGTTGATGTGTAACACAATGTACATGGCTTATTTTCCGACAGCAAAGCCTAACTTGCTGTGATAGATTGGTCCTCTGGCTAAGTAGAAAAGAATTCCTACACTTGAGATGCTTGCACATAGGACTTGCCACCACCATGAACACAACAGAGGTTTCAGTAGTACAATTGGAGAAAATCTTCCTTCAAAAGAAGGGGAAGAGGAAATAAGACAGAACTATCTAAGCATAGTAATTATCTGTCAAATAAAACTTTCTTTGTACCATTTCCAAAGCTAAACTATTGCATTTATTAATTAGAATTTTCATTATACCCACAGAGTAATAAGTTACTGTTATATTTAATAAGTTATATTTAATAAGTTAAGCAATAAGTTACTGTTATATTAATATTTGACCCTCTAAGGACTTGATTACTGTATAGAGATTTTTTTTACAGAAATTCAGCAACTAGTTGAAAAACGTTCCATTATTTTCTCATAGTTTTCATAACAGTTATACTCAAAACCACTCTCACAGACCTTAGTATGGACTACCCGACTAGAATTGTAATAAGATCCTTCTTTGCTTGTAAGCATGTACAGAAGTATTCCATTAAGGCTCGAAGCAGCTGTCAACTCAATGACGAACTTTCTTTTTGTGTGCCAACAATTACACTGTAGAATTCAGTATGAAACAAGTAGTGCAATTGGAGAAAATTTCCCTTGAAAAGAAGAGAAGAGTAAATAAAACAGCGCTATCTAGGCATAGTTAATATCATTTATGTATCTAATAACCCAAGAGTGAAAACTTAGCAAAAGTTCAAGGATCACTAAATGGAAGTAGTGCATCCAGCCTTCATCAGGTATATACATAATACCAAACTGAATAGATTTATATACAAAGCTTAATTACATAGGCAGTGTTAATGCCAGAATGATAGAAAATGCTTTAGACACATTCATTTTGCAACATTTTCAGAATTAGTTGCCTTTTCATATATTATTACTTTTCTCAAAATAAAGCATTATATAAAACACATGAGGAATGAATGGATTTTATTTTTTTTCTCATCTAAAATATTTAGATTTGATTGTCCTCAGTGGTTGATACCTTTTAATGGCTAACTGAAAAGATGGTAACAAATTGCAAGCTTTCAAGACTACTCAGGTCTCTTCATCAAGCATAAAAAATCTGAAGAATCACATGTTTATACACAACACAGTACAGAAATAATGCCTGATGGAGAGACCTGAGTAGTCTCGAAAGCTTGCAATTTGTTGCCTTTTAATGGCTAACTGAAAAGATGGTATCAACTACTGAGGACTCTCAATTCTAAATATTTTTCTATCTACTGGCTAACATGGTACAAATATATATATTTTTCCTGTATTCTCATCTACAAATTCTATTCCCTATCTATACTTAGATCTCACCAAAAAGATATAAATAAATGAAAACTACTGAGGACTCTCAATTCTAAATATTTTTCTATCTACTGGCTAACATGGTACAAATATATATATTTTTCCTGTATTCTCATCTACAAATTCTATTCCCTATCTATACTTAGATCTCACCAAAAAGATATAAATAAATGAAAGCTTTATCTCATAACATTTTAATTAATTACTTTATTTATTTATTTTAAGAGCCCTAAAGGGAACCAGTCACCACTTTTCTGTCCTACCAGCTAAAAATATAATTTTATTCAGGGTCAGCTGTGCATTCCCTTAACACTGATGTAACCCCCTGACTCCCCATATATCACCCATAAAAACCTTTTATATTTCCCCTGTGATGTATGCTAATAGGGTCCGTCCGGTCTGATGGGCGTGGCTTCGGTTCACTCACTCCATCCCTCTCCTCGGCTGCTGCACGCAGTCCTTGACGTGGGTGACACAGATCGCTGTAAGATATCACGCCTGGAAATTAAATAGTTTCTCACGCATGCGCACATCTGCTTTTTGGCTTTATCCGTAGTTGGGCAAAGCATACTGCGCACACGTGAGAAACCATTTGACTGCGCAAGCATGATATCTCACAGCGATCTGCGTCATCCAAATCAAGGACTGCGTGCTGCAGCAGAGGTAAGTTTCTCCTTACCTGGCCATGGACCAGCATCATCCTCTTCCTCATCCTTTTGAGGCGTGGATGCACTGGCGCATGGTAGTGACACCAGAACCAAAAAGAGGGGGAAACCATATTGGGCCTCCCTCCTTTCTTCAGCTCATCATGCCCCATACACCGGTAAAGGCACTAATGCCCTGATCACGGCTATGTATGTATATCTATAATGCATCCAGTCCACTCCAAAATAGCTAGTCTTTCCTGCCAGATCAAAATTGGTTCTTCCTGTGTCCAACTCCCGTGGTAGATTATTCCACAGATTAATAGTTCTCATTGTAAAGACGCCTTGTCACCTTTGGAGATTGAACCTGTCTTCTTTATTTAGAGGGAGCATGCCTTGTGTTTAGGAGGATTTAAATGAAATTACTTTTTACTATACTTTTCATGTGGGCCATTTATACACTTGTACAAGTTAATTACATCCAAATTAAAGATGTCTCTTCTCAAGACTAAAAATATTAGTGATGAGCGAACGCGCTCTCCAGTACTTGTTACTGGCCTGAGTATCACTATGCTCGGTGTACTCGGCGAGCACCGAGCATTTCTGGGATTACTCTGCGGGAACTGGTGTCTCCACACGGCATTTTTGGAAGACTTTAGAGACCCAATCACACTGCAGGAATTGTCTGCCAGGCCATGAAACTCCACAGCTGTATTTGTTGTGGTCGTGCAGTGATTGGCTTGGCCGCACAGCATCATCAGGAGTATAAGATACTGCCTCACCAACACCGGAGCTCCTGCAACCCTCAACCTATTCTTCCCCATAATCATGTAGAAAGTAAGCCTGCAAGGGCAGGGTCCTCGCCCCTCTGTATCAGTCTGTGATTGTTAGTTTGTTTACTGTAAGTGATATCTGTAACTTGTATGTAACCCATTCTCATGTACAGTACCATGGAATCAATGGTGATATATAAATAAATAATAATAATAATAATAATAATAAGAGACCTGGCGCCGCCCTGCTCGCCACATTCAGCTTTGGATTCAGCGAGTGTAGGGAGAGCTGCTGCTGAGATAGGGTCAGAATTGTGCTTTTAAGAGTTAGTGTAGGTCTGCAACTGTTCAGTCCACAACTCCTGAGAAACCAGCAGTACTTTTTAGGGCTACTTCGTGGGTACCGAGATTGCAGCGCTAGGTAGGAAGGGCACAGCATATCCACGTCAGTGCAAGGCCTGCATGCACTGTATGTGCGTACATAGCTCCCACTGCATCCCTCCCAAAGCTCCATAACTGTCTGCTGCTGCTTATTCACTATATACCTAGCTGCAGTTTTCATTTTTTTCTTCCAAAAATTCACCAAAAACAACAACAAAAAATGTATACAGTCTTTTATGTCAGACTGAGGCCTGGTGTATCTGTTTAAAAAACATAGTTTGTCAGGCATACGTAGCATAGTTCTGTGTGCTAGCCTTGTTCTATTTTTTTTTTTCTAATAAATTCACCCAAAAGCCAAAAAAAATTAATACAGTCTGTTATGTCAGGCTGAGGGCTGGTGTTTCTGTTTTTGAAAAATTGTATTTCCGCAGGCATACTTAGCATAGTTCTGTGTGCTAGCCTTGTGCCACTGTTTTGTTTTTTATTTTTAATTCAGCCCAAAGCAAAACAAATTTAATACAGTCTGTTATGTCAGGCTGAGGACTGGTGTTTCTGTTTTTGAAAAATCATATTTCCGCAGGCATACGTAGAATAGTTCTGTCTGCTAGCCTTGTTCCACTCTTTTTATTTTATTTTAAAAATTCTAAAAAAAAAAAAAAAATGTAATACAGTCTGTTATTTCAGGCTGACGCCTGTTGTGTCTGTGCTGGAAAAATCGTAGCTTGACAGGCATAAGTTTCATAGTTCTGTCTGCTAGCCTTGTTCTTTTTTTGTTAATTCTACAAAACCATAAAAAAAAGTTAATAGAGTCTATTATGTCAGACTGATGCCTGTTGTATCTGTGGTGGAAAAATCGTAGCTTGACAGGCATAAGTTTCATAGTTCTGTCTGCTAGCCTTGTTCCACTCTTTGTTTTATTTTAAAAATTCTCCAACACCCCCCAAAAAAATTATACAGTCTGTTATATCAGGCTGGGGCCTTATGTATCTGTGGTGGAAAAATCGTAGCTTAAAAATTCCACAAAACCATAAAAAAAGTTAATACAGTCTGCTATGTCAGGCTGAGGCCTGGTGTTTATTTTTGAAAAATCGTAGGTTTGCAGGCATACAGATCAAATATAATTTAGCTCCACATAAATACATTTGTGTTGAGCTTTTGAAATAGTGCAGTAGTCCATTTAAAATGGGCAAGGCAAGGGGCAAGGGAAGGGGAAGTGGATGTGATGCTGATGAAAGTGGGCCACAACAAAGACTCATATCTTCTCACTCGACCTTTCTGTCCCAGTTTCTATGGGACCGCAGCACACCACTATTGAAGCCAGAGCAGTATGAAATGGTTGTTCGTTGGATAACGGATAATGCTTCCAGTCACTTAGCCACCATCACCACCACCATGTCTTCCACACGGTCAAGTCTGAGTAGCTGTGAGTGTGGCCCAGATATTCCTCACCCTGATCCTCATTCCTCCCACCATGCCGAGTGCCCTGAGACAACTGAGCCCACACTTTGACACTCTGAAGAGCTGTTCAGCTTTCCATTTCAAGATTCTGGACTCTCGGCCGGTCAACCTGAAGTGGGGACAGATGAGATCGCATGTAGCGATGCCCAAAGCTTTGACCAGCCCCGGTTACACGAAGGCAATGGTGGGAAAGTGTCACAAGAGGTGGACGATGATAAGACACAATTGCCAGAAAGTCAGGAGGAGGAGCAGGGTGCATATGTGGAAGATGAGGTGGTGGATGACATAGTGATTGACCCAACCTGGCAGGAGGACATGCATAGCGAGGGCAGCAGCACAAATGGGGAAGGAGGCATATCCTCCAACAGGCAGGAAGAAGCAGTGTGGTGGCCACAGACAGAAGGTGTGCATCCATTCCCCGTAACACCAACATGAGTGAAGTTGCCATTCCACCTGTAAGATCTTCCCAAGTCTGGCTATTTTTTAAGGACTCTGCCGATAACCCAAAACAGGCCATTTGTAGCACCTGCCATGCCTGCATCAGCAGGGGTAGCAAAACTACCAGCCTGACCACCACCAACATGATCAGGCACATGGTAGCAAAGCACCCGACTTAGTGGGCTGAACCCCAGGCTACAGGAACACTGTCTGCAGGTGACATCACTACTTCTTCCACTGTTTTGCGTACAAGCCAATCCCCAGTCTACCATGTATGTGAAGATGTCTCTAGCACCTGTTGTTGCCCACAGTCATCCAGCACCATCATCAAGCCCATCCACGTCCTTGTCCCAGTACAGCATTCAGTTGTCTATACCCCAGTCATTGGAATGCAAGCGTAAATACCCAGCCGACGCCCCACAGACCACAGTCCTAAATTCTAACATTTCTCTTCTGCTTGCACTCAAAATGTTGCCTTTTAGGCTTGTTGAGACAGAAGCTTTCCACAACCTGATGGCGTGTCACGCTCGCGCCCAGACTGGTTGGCGCGGGCGTGCGGGGGTGTGGCCCCACTGGACCACAGACCAAACTTCCCTGGAAGGGGCGTAAACTAAGTAGCTTCCTAGGTGTTCGCTGGAGCCTCTGATGGTGAGGTCAGACTTGTGCAATAGGAAGCTACCAGGTACCACTCCAGGGTGGTGTCTGGCTGTGGCTGCTGATCCCACCAGGGAACGGAACATAGACAAGCAAGCGGGCACAGCTGGCACTCTGGCAGACAGGCGGGCACAGCTGGGACACAGGCAGGCGGACGGGTACAACAGAGACACTGGCAGGCAGACAGTCACGGCTGGCTCTCTGGTCGGCAGGCAGGTACTGCTGGTACACTGGAAGAACCGGTAGGGACCGGTCTGCAGGCAGGCATGTAAAACAGGTAAGAACCTGTTCAGACAGGAGGACTTAAGAATAGGTAGAGAAAGACCACAAGAGCGGATGCAGAGTGAAAGCACAGGAGCTAGAGCCAAGAACAGAAAGCAGGAGGCAGAGCCAAGAGCAGGAGGTGGAGCCAGGCACAGAAACACGCAGGAGGCAGAGCCAAGAGCTGGAAGCAGAGCCAAGCACAGAACCGCAGGAGGCGGAGCCAAGAGCTGGAGGCGGAGCCAATTGCAGAAATGCAGGAGGCGGAGCCAAGTGCAGAACCACAGGAGGCGGAGCCAAGAGCTGGAGGCGGAGCCAAGTGCAGAAACGCAGGAGGCGGAGCCAAGAGCTGGAGCCAAGTGCAGAAATGCAGGAGGCGGAGCAAAGTAGAACCACAAGAAGCGGAGCCGCAGAGCAGGGCCACAGAGTGCACAGCAAAGTCAGAGTACAGAGCAAAGCTACAGAGAGCAGAGCTGAGAGCAAAGCCACAGAGTGCAGAGCTGAGAGCAGAGCAAAAACACAGAATGCAGAGCAAGATCACAGAATGCAGAGCAAGGAGCAAAGCAAGGTTGCAGAGAGTGGAGCCGAAAGCAAAACAAAGCAAGACACAGAGGGCAGAGCAGGGCAAAGAGTACTCACAGCAGAAAAACAAACCAAGACAGGGATATAAACGGACACAGGAACGGGACTAGACTAAGACAGAGTCAGGAACGAGACTAGGCACAGAGACATGGACACAAGCCAGGGTACGACGCCCCTCTGGGTGGCGGACATAGGCCAGGGTATGAAGCCCTGCTGGGTGGCTACACAGAAAACAGACCAGGGTACAACGCCCTCCTGGGTGGCGGACATGAGAGTAAGCGAGACAGGGCCTGGCACCTCAGCAGCTAAGAACTGACTGAGGGAGTAAGTTGCACAGGCCCTCACCAATGGGTGGGGATGTCTTAAATACAGGAAGCCTCATCGCGATTGGCCAGGGACACCTTAGCAAGGTGCACCGAGTCTCTATAAGAAACAGGAGTTGCCGGCACCGCCCCCTATGCAAACAGACAGAGCATGCACAGAGCAAACAGCAGACATGAGGCACACAGCATGGAGCTGGCAGCAGAGAGAAGTCACAACAAGGCCCAGAGAAGTAAGTGAGTTTGACAGTAATGCAGGTGGGGGATGGGAGGCCATGCAGTGATGCCAGCAGAGTTGTTACATGGCGGAGGCCGTCCCATGGTACTCGGTCCCCAGTCGCCACTATTTCTCCTGGTGTGCCGTATCGGCATTACACCAGCATGTGTCCCACAACATTACCTGTGCCCTCAACAATGCTGTTACAGGGAAAGTCCACCTAACCATGGACACGTGGACAAGTGCTTGTGGCCAGGGACGGTACATCTCACTGATGGCACATTGGGTTAACATTGTGTAAGCGGGGACCCAGTTGGACCTTGGGATGGCCCATTTTAGAAAGTCAGCTACAGCTTCAGCAGCCCTTGCCATGCTTCAGCACCGTAGGTAGCTTCCGGCTCACTGACTGGTGTGTGATGTCCCCACGCACTGGAACTCTACACTGCATATGTTGGAAAAGATTGGTGAGCAGAAGAGGGCAGTTGTTGATTACTCCCCCAAGCCGAGGATTGCGGGCCCTACGTCAATCAGGGTTGCCCCCATAGTCT
The DNA here is from genome assembly GCF_051348905.1 of Ranitomeya variabilis. Classification (NCBI taxonomy): domain Eukaryota; kingdom Metazoa; phylum Chordata; class Amphibia; order Anura; family Dendrobatidae; genus Ranitomeya; species Ranitomeya variabilis. The sequence continues at coordinate 348,355,776 of NC_135235.1, forward strand.
ACAGCTCCTGCACCTCCTCCTCCATCTCTGAAATCAACACATCAGTCAGAAGCACTGCAGAACTGCCTCAGCCAAGCAGCAACAGGCTGTGCTGAAGCTGATCTGCATAGGTGACAAACTGCACAATGCTTAAGAGGTATGGACATTGCTGAAAGAGCAGTCAGATATTTGAATGACACCGCTGAACCTACTGCCAGGTATGGTCATCTGTAACAATGGCCAGAACCTGGTGGCAGCTCTGAGGCAAGGTGCGCTCACACAAGTACCTTGCTTGGCCCATGTGTTAGGTGTCGAGTTCCCGCTGCTGCACAGGGGGAATCTCGAACCATGTCCACTGCGGTCTCCCATTCTTCTGCAGCCACAGCGGAGCCTGCTCAGCAGAGATGTCAGTCCCAGCATCTGGCTCAGGCAGATACTGTGCCCTTGGTTACTGCTGCCCTTCCAGGTCCAGCCATTGTAACCAGCACTGATCAGTGGCGAGCAGATGCTCCTGGCACTAAGTCCTGCTTTTCCTCTACTGAGCATGCCCAAGGGATGACCTCTCATTGAAGGTCGGGGGTCACATGTGCAGGTCCTGTAGCAGCTCCTATTGGATCACTAGGAAGGTCCCGGAGAGCTTCCGCTAAAAAAGGTGTTTGCATGGCCTCAAGGCCATGCGCTAGTATAAGCTTGATAACATGTGTAGATGAATGACTGTCGATGGATGAAAGCTCCTTAATCATTCCCATTCCTTGTGTTGTTGACTGCTCGCAAGTGGTGGAAGCTATCTAGCGCCCGACAGTGCTACCTGCACATGTAGCACACGTTACAGTGCCTTTTTGGAGAGCCTATCTACGGCACTGAGCGCAATCTGCGCTTTCCTGACAGCTTGTCAGTGTAGGGTGAGAATTCCCACTTGGACTCTGCATCTGACTCGGAGCGTCATCAGGCACAGGCTCAAAAGCCACCGAGGGTCAGAGCGAGTCCAATCACCAGTTTAGTGGGGGTGATTCATAGGGATCCCACTAGTGTCTTGCAGCTGCACCTTGTGACTGCTAACAGGGCACAGCGTATTTTGTCGACTTTGTGAAGCAAAAGAGTTTGCTTCCTTTCACCCTGGGTGATGTCTCACCCACGTGTGAGCAAGTGTCCATCCGCCATTACTCAGCAGCAGGTACCATCTCTGCACGGTGGACCCCGGGCTGCGAACGCACCTCATATCTACCTCTTTATTATTTGGTGTGTTCCGCTAGACCTAACACCATGTGCTTAACCTCGTGGTTCAACGTTTTCTGAAAAGCTACCTGGAGCTGCCGGATCTGCTAGTGAAAGTACGCTGTCTGTCTGCTCACGAACATGTTGCACTTTGCCCTTTATATGGACACGTGTGTCCTTGGCAACATATTTTATGGGGCATTTTTTATGCCAAGCGTCACATGCGCATCTCTTACACCAATCTTCTGAAGGGCATGAAACACATTCTGGTAATTGGTGGTGGCTAAACGACTAATTGTTACGCTGGGGGCAAAGGACAAGAGTGGACCCACTGGTCCGTAATACCGAACCTCCCTCGAGCGAGCGAACCAGATTGGACAACCCCTATACAGGGCCAGTTAGGAAGCAGGCTCGAAGGTAACTAGTACTACGGAGGCCAGGACCAGGGATCGGCTCAGGAGGGGAAGACAGGAAATAACAAAGGAGAGAACACAAGGAGAAGATGGAAGGAGACCCACAGAAATGGTAGCAGCAGGATAGGGAGCTCCTAGGATGAGGAGGTACGGAACACAGAGCAGGAAGGCAGGAAACCAGGACTAGACAGAGTAGCAGTGGACCTGAGTGCAGAGCTAAAGACACAGAAGAACTCTGGTAAGATTAACTTAACAATCAGGCGCCTTCACAAAGGAAGGGCGGCCTGAAATACTAAGTGACTGCTTCCTATTGGACCAGCAATACTGCCGGGTCAGGTCGCAGCCAGGGATGTAGAGGAGGAGTGTGCGCGCACCTGGTCCCTAAGGAGAAGATGGGAGGAGACCGAGCGCGTGACAGGCAGCAGAGGGGAGGCGCGCCGACGCGCACGCCGAGACACACGCCGGGACCCGGACCAGGAAGGAGCCGGGAGTGACGAGGGAGCGCCGGCTGAAGAGGAGGAAGAAGCGGTGACTGTGGCGCCGACAGGGGTGAGTATAGATGTAACATTACCCCCTCTCTTAGATCCTCCCCTACCCCTCTTGGACAAAAATCTCTTAAGAATTTGAGGTGCATTAATGTTCTCCTGAGGTTCCCAAGATCTCTCCTCGGGACCAAACCCTTTCCAATCAATTAAGAAGAAGGTCTTGTTCCTGACCTTTTTGGAAGCTAAAATATCTTTTACCTCAAAAATATTATCCGCACAGACCGGAAGAGAAGAAGAGTCGGAAGCAGGATGAAAACAATTAAGAATGACTGGTTTGAGGAGAGAAACGTGGAAAGCGTTGGGAATGCGGAGCGAAGCAGGCAACCTCAGCTTGTAGGACACATCGTTGATGCGGCGGAGGACTTCAAAAGGACCAATGTAACGAGGACCCAACTTGTAAGAAGGTATCTTCAGTCTGATGTATTTTGAAGAAAGCCAAACCCTCTCGCCCGGAAGATAAGTTGGAGCATCAAGGCGCCTCTTGTCGGCATGTCTTTTCATGCGTTCACTGGTTCATCCAAGTGCCTCTTTAGTCTCAAGCCAGACTCTGGAAAATTCTAAGACTTCGGAATCAGCTGCCGGAACTCCAGAAGAGACAGAAATCGGTAAAGGAATGTTGGGATGCATGCCGAAAACAACAAAGAATGGAGATTTGCCAGAAGATTCATTAGGATGGTTATTATAGGCGAACTCAGCCCACAGAAGAAGTCCAGACCAGTTATCTTGATGAGAGTTAGTGAAGTGACGCAGATAAAAAGACAGCACTTGATTTACTCGTTCTACTTGGCCGTTGGTTTGCGGATGATATGCAGAGGAGAAGTCTAACTTTACCTCCAAGAGACCACACAAAGCCCTCCAGAATCGAGATGTAAATTGAACTCCGCGATCAGATACAATATGTAGGGGAAAACCGTGAAGTCAAAAGATGTGCTGAACAAAGAACTTAGCTAGTTCGGGAGCAGAAGGCAGTCCCAGCAGCGGAACAAAGTGCGCCATTTTTGAAAAACGGTCCACTACAACCAGAATGGTGGAATATCCGGAGGAGCGAGGCAGATCCGTGATAAAATCCAAAGCGACATGTTGCCATGGGAATGATGGAACCGGTAATGGGAGTAGAAGTCCCGACGGTAAACGCCTGGGAACTTTGATCTTAGCACAAGAAGAACACGAGGCAGTGAAGTCGATCACATCCTGACGGAGAGAGGGCCACCAATAGAACTGAGAAATGAGATCCAGAGTCTTCTTAATGCCGACATGACCAGAGATCTTGGAGGAATGTCCCCAACGTAGAATTGTCTTCCTATGAACCTCAGGAACGAAGGTTTTGCCTGGAGGTGGAATGATCAGATCTATGGGAGCCACAGTAACAACCTTGGATGGATCAATTATGTGCGAAGGACTTTCCTCCAAATCGGCAGGTTGAAGAGACCGAGATAATGCATCGGCTTTGATGTTCTTTAGACCAGGACGAAAGTGCAACTTGAAACGGGCAAAAAATAGAGACCACCTGGTCTGCCGGGGGTTTAGTCTCTGAGCGGACTGAAGGTAGGAAAGGTTCTTATGGTCCGTGAAGATAGTAAAAGGATGGACTGCCCCCTCCAGTAAGTAGCGCCACTCCTCCAAGGCCATTTTAATGGCTAGCAGTTCCTGATCTCCAATGGAATAGTTACACTCAGCAGAAGAAAAGGCCTTAGAAAAGAATCCGCAGGTAACCAACCGCCCAGTAGAGGATCTTTGGGACAGAACTGCGCCAGCACCAATGGAAGATGCGTCCACTTCCAGAACAAACGGTTTGTTTGCCTCGGGTCGATGTAAAACAGGCGCTGCTGCAAAAGACCGTTTAAGACTTAGGAAAGCATCCTCAGCCTCCGGAGACCAGGTTGCAGAACTGAGTCCTCTCCGTGTAAGGCTCGAGATAGGCTTGGTCACAGAAGAAAAATGCGGAATAAACTGACGATTGTAGTTGGCAAACCCGAGAAAGGCGTTGGATCGCTTTTACTCCAATTGGCCTAGGCCACTGGAGAATTGCCGAAAGTTTTCCTGGATCCATTTCCAAGCCAGCTTCAGAAACGATATACCCTAGGAAGGGTAAAGAGGCTTGCTCGAAGACGCACTTCTCCATCTTAGCGTAAAGCCGGTTCTCCCGTAATCGTTGCAGCACCAGACGAACACTTCTCCGGTGGGAGGATAAATCAGGAGAGAAAACGAGGATATCATCCAGATAGACCACAACGCAGGAGTAAAGCATGTCCCGGAAGATGTCGTTGACAAATTCTTGAAAAACTGCAGGTGCGTTACACAGACCAAACGGCATGACGAGGTACTCGTAATGACCATCCCGGGTATTAAATGCGGTTTTCCACTCATCACCAGGTCGGATTCGAATGAGGCTATAGGCTCCACGTAAATCTAGTTTAGAAAATACACGGGCCCCTCGTAGACGGTCGAAGAGCTCAGGAATGAGCGGTAGAGGATACTTATTCTTAATAGTAATCTCATTCAGACCCCGGTAATCAATGCACGGCTGGAGAGAACCGTCTTTCTTTTTTACGAAGAAGAAGCCGGCACCTGCGGGAGAAGAGGATTTACATATAAACCCCTTAGCGAGGTTCTCACGGATATATTCGGAAATGGCAGACGTCTCAGCTGGAGAGAGCGGGTAGATTCGACCTCTTGGCGGGATGGACCCTGGTCGTAGTTCCACTGGGCAGTCATAGGGACGGTGAGGTGGTAAGGTCTCAGCCTCCTTTTTATCAAACACATCCGCGAAGGACCAATAGGCGGAAGGCAGGCCAGCCGGACCAGAAGAAGGTTGGGAAGAAATGATCGGATGAACGGACCTTAAGCATCTTTCTTGACATGGATGTCCCCATTGGAGAACCTCGCCAGTGCGCCAGTCCAAAACGGGTTCATGTGTCCGAAGCCATGGAAGACCGAGGAGTAAGGCATGGGACAAGTGGGGCAAGACGTAAAAGGCAATTTTCTCTTGATGTAAAGCTCCTACTTGAAGAACTAGTTCCTCAGTGACCATGAGGACAGTCTCTTGCAAAAGTCTTCCATCTTTGGAGGCTATCATACGACGATGTTCCAGGGAGATCACGGGTATCCGATACTTCTTCACCTCCTCTAGCCGAATGAAGTTGCCTGCCGCACCCGAATCCACGTACGCAACCTCTGAACCACGTCTCTGACCTTGGATAATCAAAACAGAAAGGGTAAGGGGTGGAGAGGAAACAGATACACCTAAGGAGGCCTCTCCTACCTGACCTAGGTGGAGGCGTTTTCCGGCCTCTCAGGACAAGAACGAAGAAAATGCGACGCTCCTCCACAGTATAAGCACAAGCCCTGTGCCAACCTCTCTCTACGACGACGTTCAGCCAACTTCACCCGGACTACTTGCATAGGTTCCGGGATGGTACCAGAGGCAGAACTAGAGGGCCAAGGACTAGGTGGTCTAGAGACAGAAGAGGATGATGGCCTAATGGGTCTCCTCTCCCTAGCAACCTCTCGAGAGCGCTCCTGAAAGCGCAAATCTATACGCGTAGCAAGAGAGATAAGATCCTCCAACGTAGTCGGAGTATCTCGGCCAGCGAGTTCATCCTTAATCTTGCCGGACAATCCTCTCCAAAAAGCCCCTACCAACGCCTCATTGTTCCACCCAAGTTCGGACGACAAGGTGCGGAACCGGATGGCGTATTGCCCGACAGTGAGGGAACCCTGCTGTAAATTAAAGAGCGACTCTGTAGTAGAAGCGAGACGGCCAGGTTCATCAAAGACCCTCCGGAAGGTATCCAAAAAGATGGCTATACTAGACACCACCAGATCGTCTCGCTCCCAAAGAGGATTTACCCAAGATAGGGCCTCTCCCTCTAAGTGGGACACGATAAATGCCACTTTGGCCCGATCGGTAGGGTACTGCTGAGGCAGCAGCTCAAAATGTAGGCAACATTGATTGAGGAAACCTCGACAAAGCTTGGGATCTCCGCCATAGCGAGGAGGTTTGGCTAAACGAGGAGAAGAAAGTGGCAGAGGATCAGGGGTGCGCGAGGAGGTTTGCAAAGCGAGCAAACGATCATCTACAGAGGCCATGTAAAACAAAATGTGAGCTTGGGTGTCCCGTTGCTGGACCAACTCTTGCTGGAGGCCCGCTAACTGAGAGGCGTTACTAGGATCCGCGGCCTGTAAGGCGGACAAACGGGAGTCCATTGTCTTCATAAAAGACATAATGCGGGTCTGGTTTTCTCGTAGAAAAACCAACTCCTTCGGAGCTGAGGCCCCGGCGGGATCCATGACCTGATTGTACTGTTACGCTGGGGGCAAAGGACAAGAGTGGACCCACTGGTCCGTAATACCGAACCTCCCTCGAGCGAGCGAACCAGATTGGACAACCCCTATACAGGGACAGTTAGGAAGCAGGCTCGAAGGTAACTTGTACTACGGAGGCCAGGACCAGGGATCGGCTCAGGAGGGGAAGATAGGAAATAACAAAGGAGAGAACACAAGGAGAAGATGGAAGGAGACCCACAGAAATGGTAGCAGCAGGATAGGGAGCTCCTAGGATGAGGAGGTACGGAACACAGTGCAGGAAGGCAGGAAACCAGGACTAGACAGAGTAGCAGTGGACCTGAGTGCAGAGCTAAAGACACAGAAGAACTCTGGTAAGATTAACTTAACAATCAGGCGCCTTCACAAAGGAAGGGCGGCCTGAAATACTAAGTGACTGCTTCCTATTGGACCAGCAATACTGGCGGGTCAGGTTGCAGCCAGGGATGTAGAGGAGGAGTGTGCGCGCGCCCGGTCCCTAAGGAGAAGGTGGGAGGAGACCGAGCGCGTGACAGGCAGCAGAGGGGAGGCGCGCCGACGCGCACGCCGAGACACATGCCGGGACCCGGACCAGGAAGGAGCCGGGAGTGACGAGGGAGCGCCGGCTGAAGAGGAGGAAGAAGCGGTGACTGTGGCGCCGACAGGGGTGAGTATAGATGTAACACTAATCATTGTAGACTGTATCCTGGATGTCATACCTCCCATAGCCACCGCTGGTATTAATCCTATACATTCCCAATCCTGCCGTCACCATGCACCTTTTCCTGATCACTTCATCCAACAATTCGTCCACCATATTTTAAATAAAAACCTGCACCTTCCCAGCAACAACTGTGTAGGAAACCATGTTACTGTTTACCATGGTGTTTATGATGCCCCTAAAAAATTTTTTTTACACACTATATTGATGGCTACCCCCCTGGGGGAAATGTCTGTCAGCGCATACACTTAGTGTATGGGCATTCCAAGTATAGGTGAAGTGCTCCTTTTTAATGTGACAATTTTTTTGAGACCCTACTCCACTTTTCTTCAAAGGGTGATTGTGGTGCCTGCAAACTATGGCCAGGCCTTGCATTCACTTCATGGACAAAATTTATGGTAATAAAAAAAAATTATAATGGGAACTGTTTCATGTGGCCATCCAGTACGTGGTTTCAAAGGGTTATTGGAGTGCATGTAACATTGATGCAGGGCAGGCCTTGCATTCAATGCATAAGAAAACAGTATGGGAGACACACTTTCTACCAATGGGAACAATTTTATCCTGAGGCCCTCAAGTGCGTCTGCTGGAACAGTTATTGGGGTGCATGTAACACTGGTGCAGGGCAGGCCTTGCATTCAATGCATAAGCAAACAGTATGGGACACACACTTCTAGTGGGGACAATTTTGTCAAGAGGCTGTAAAGTACGTCTGCTGAAAGGCTTATTGGGGTGCATGTAACATTGGTGCAGGGCAGGCCTTGCATTCAGTGCATAAGCAAACAGTAAGGAAGACACACTTTCTTCTAATGGGAACAATTTTGTCTGAGATGAGGAATTAGAGAAAGCAGATCAGTGTTGGAGGAAAACCAAACAAACTGATGGATGCTCATGAAAAACTAAGTTGAAAGAGGAGTGCACCATCATTAACTACCAACACACCCATGGCACAAGGTTCTTCCTCTTCACCCATACATATTACCAATAATATCAAAATGTCACAGCCGAAAATTATTTGTTTTAGTGTAACGAACACTGTTAAAGGAATGCCACTAAACATAGATAACCACTACCTGAAAAACACCAGATTTCCTCTTTACAAGATATGGACGATGATGGTATTGATGATGACTTGGAACTTTACCACATCCCCAGCAAGAAGATGAAGATCACAGCTTTAAATAATGTGCAAAAAAAGGCCGTGAATGTCTGGAAATTCATTTTCTCTTGGGCAAACTTTACCGATTACTAAAGTGGTACAGAATGATGCATACACAGCTCCCATGTCTATTCAGCACAACACTTAGCCACCAATTTGCATCCAAGTGTCACAGAGTAAGATATTGTGGAGCTTTTCTGTGTACGCGTTGCCTTGAAGTGCACCTGCTTGTTGAGTTCAGGCATTGCAGAGGTTGTGGTTGTAAAAAAGGAAGATGCAGTTGGTGCCTACACAAAATACAACAACAGATACCTAGATGGACAACCAATGAAATGCAATCTTCCTTTGAATGGTAGTGTGATAACATCAGACCAGCCCATATTTCTAAGATTAAGTGACACCACATCAAAGAAGGAAGGTTAATATGGAAGAAACACAAACTCCTCCTCCTCCAGTGTTGCTTAAAATCCTCCAGCTGAAGTTGATCCTGATACTATTTTAAAATCACTCTTTAAATCGTCAGGGTCATCAGCAGTCATCCAACCACCTGCATTTAAGATTAAGCTCTGATGAGACCAACACAACTTGGAGACTGTAATAAGAGAGATTCACAATTCACATATGGGCCCAGAGACTCCTTTAAAAAAATATAAATTCATTTTTGTTTTTTGTTTTTGTTTAATGGTGGTGATGATCACCAGGAGGTAGTTGATGTTTGAAGGAGTGTGGCATCAGACATTGGATAATTTATCCTGTTCCCAGCATTGTAGTACAGTTCACCTTTGCTGTGGGGCAGTTGCATTATTGCATCAAGAATTTCCATTTTCCCCTTGCTCTAGTATTGTGATACAGCACAATTATAGTTCTACTGTGTTGTAAAGGGAAGCTAAATAAATGTTGATTAACTTATTTTAATTTCTTTAATAATATTTTTCAACTGAAAAGATAATCTTTGTAGTCTGGTACTTTTAATATTGGAATTCCTACAAATGGATCTCAAGACCTTCATATTCCTTTAAGTGTGGGGGGGAATTACTAAGTGTCCACAGACTGTGTTTTAGACAAAAACATTTTTTAGGCCCAATTAATGTTTCACACTGTACAAATGTAATCCAGAAGAGTTCAATCGTAGGAAATACTTTTTGCCCTGCGGCTGAAGCATTTTGTGATATCTGTGATATGAGGACAGAGAAATGCAGAAGGGAAAGAGATCACGGTAAGGCCTGATCTGATAAAATCTAATTACTAGAGATTTTAGATATATTAATAATAAATTAACATCAGCTGGTAAGCATAACTAAATAACACATTTATTAGAGACACATCATCAACATAGAGTATGTGAGGAGGAGGAATACATATCGTAACGTAAGGAGAAGACGCTCCTCTGCAGATATACATTTATGCATCCTGGTGTCTTGAAAGGTTATCCCAGGGCGCACTGTCTCCAACAAAATATCATAGGTGGCAAGGCTCATGCGAAAATACTGGAAAAACTTGTCGGGATGTGTCCGCAGAGATGCATAGAGATGATGGAAATGACCTTTAATGAGGCGTTGCCTCAAAAGCGGATGGACCCACATTCGTCTACTCCTCCTCGGATCCACTATCACTGGGTATGGCTGGCCTAAGCGGCGTGACAAAACCCAGTTGTATAAGACACGCTCAGTTGGGGTGAAACGAAGTAGGTCTGACATGTTGCCAACAAACCACCAATACACCAACACAAGCACAGCAACAAAATGGCGAGACTGGAGGCTGCCACCTGTTGTAGAGGCAATAAATAGGGTCACTGATGATGATTTAAATTAATATCAGGACTCAAAACCGTTAAATGTACATTTTGGAAAGTTGCAAAAAAAAAATGCTATACGGATGCAATATGGATGACATACGGAGGATTACATGTGCAACATATGCAGCCACAGCTTGCCAACGGATGACATGCGGATCACTGTTCAGGGAACATTTCTGCATATCTCGGCTGTAAAAAAAGGGACCATAGTTTTATACTTTAGGTCTGACCCCGGCCTAATAGTGATCTAAATAATGAGATGTGTAGAGAGGAATGCTGGGAGGGCACAGATTGTGGTTTTATATCCACTTAATTTGCATGTGAAATTTGTTATGCAATGCTGGTAATTAAAAAAAAAATTACTCTAGTGTGGGCAGGGCGCAGTGCCATACCACGACTATATATTTGCTCTTCCTGTCCAATCCTATATTTTTTTTTTAATTGATATTTTTTTTAACTTCTCATTGGGAGGTGGGAAACACAAGAAATGATAGGTGAACTCTGAAGAGACCTCAAACACCACTTTGCAAGCAATAACATGGCTGTTGCATCACGGAATAAGTTCACTCTCGTGTTCTAGTGGTGGTGTCAGAAGAGATGTGGAGGATGTCCTCATATCAATGTTTTCCCAATTTAAAGGAACAGGTCTCCTATACTTGGAATGCCCATACACTAAGTGTATGGGCTGACAAATAGTGATGAGCGAATATACTCGTTACTCGAGATTTCTCGAGCGTGCTCAGGGATCCTCCGAGTATTTTTTAGTGCTCGGAGATTTAGTTTTTCTTGCCGCAGCTGAATGATTTACATCTGTTAGCCAGCATAAGTACATGTGGGGATTCCCTAGCAACCAGGCAACCCCCACAAGTACTTATGCTGGCTAACAGATGTAAATCATTCAGCTGTGGCAAGAAAAACTAAATCTCCGAGCACTAAAATTACTCGGAGGACCCCCGAGCATGCTCGAGAAATCTCTAGCAATGAGTATATTCGCTCATCACTACTGACAAACATTTTCCCATGGGGGGTACATTTAAAAAAAAAATTGTTTACAGGCATCATACACCTTTGCAAAACCCTAGAGTGGCAGTAGCATCACGGAATACCTTCACTCTCGTGTTCTAGTGGTGGGGTCTGAAGAGATGTGGAGGATGTCCTCTTATGAATCTTTTCACAATTTAAAGGAGCGGGTCTCCTATACTTTGAATGCCCATTCCAACACTACGTGCATGGGCTGACAAACATTTCCCCATGGGGGGTACATTTTTAAAAATTTTTTTACGGGCCTCGCCTCATAGACACCCTTGAAAAAATACATACTGGCTGTAGCATCACAGAACACGTTCACCCTGGTGTTCTAGCGGTGGTGGAAGAAGAGGACGAGGAGGCCACAAAATAGCCCAAATCAGGAAGTGTATACCCATGTGTGGGTGTGAAGAGGTGCATGGGAATACACCTCCCACAAAGGCACTGTATTGGAGGCTATGTTTCAGTGTCATTTGGTGGTGTAGAGAAGTCTTCCCCAATCCAGCCCTTGTTCATTTTTATAAGAGTCAGCCTGCCTGCATTTTCATTTGACAGGTGAATGCGCTTTTCTGTTATAATTCCACCAGTGGCACTAAAAACCCACTGTGACAAAATGCTAGCAGCAGGGCAGGCCAGGACCTCCAAAGTGTAGAGAGCCAGTTCATGCCACGGGTCCAGCTTGGATAACAGAGGAAGTTGGTACGATCAGCAAGGTACTCCCTCACCATCTTTCCATACATTCCATTCCTTGTGACAATACCCTGCGCCTCTGGGCAAGGGTGATGGGAGGGTCTGAGAAAACTGTCCCAGAATTTTTCCAGTGTTACCCTGCCACTGCTGGATTAGAGTTGTGCTCTCTTGCCTGTACTCCTTTGTTGTGCAATGCACTGTGATGTCTGCCACCAGAGTTTTCAGATGGGAATTTTTTTAATAATTCTGCAACAATGGCCTTCTGATACTGCCCCATTTTAGTACACCTGATTGCCTCTGGAACAAGAGATTGAAAGTTCTCCTGTCTGTCCGCAGTCTCCGACATCATGTCCGCTCTCTATCTGAAACTCAACCTCTCCAAAACTGAGCTTCTTCTGCTCCCACCATCTACTAACCTCCTTAAACCTAACGGTTCCCTCTCCGTGGGTGGCACCATAATAACACCCTGGCTGAAGGCGCGCTGTCTGGGTGTTACCTTTGACTCCGATCTCTCCTTCACATCCCATATACAATCTCTCGCACGCTCGTGCTGCTTACACCTAAAGAACATCTCTAGAATCCGCCCTTTTCTCACTATGGAAACAACAAAAACCCTCAATGTCTCCCTGATCCACTCCCACCTGGACTACTGCAATGCTCTATTAATTGGCCTCCCCCTTACCCGACTTTCCCCTCTCCAGTCTATCCTTAACGCAGCAGCCAGGGTTGTCCATCTAGCTAATCGTTACTCGGACGCGTCTGCTCTTCGCCAGTCATTACACTGGCTGCCCATTCATTATAGAATTCAATTCAAAGTACTTGTTCTCACCCACAAAGCTCTTCACAATGCAGCACCCCCTTGCATCTCCTCCCTCATTTCTGTCTATCAGCCTAACCGACCTCTGCTCTCTGCAAATGACTTTCGACTAACCTCTGCACTAATCCGTACCTCCCACTCCCGACTCCAGGACTTCTTCTGTGCTGCGCCAATCCTCCGGAATGCTCTACCCCAAGATATTCGGACCATTTACAATTTGCATAGTTTTAGGTGCTCCCTCAACATTTGTTCAGAGCGGCCTATTACGTTCCCTAATCAAAGTCATTTTATGTTTGTGTGTAGCCCAATTCACTACTTCCATCTATCCCCCACTCCCTGAAGATGGCTGGACCATCATTGTAAATAGATCATTGTAAATACACACCTGTACTTTATATCTCCCCCACCTCATTGTAGATTGTAAGCTCTCACGAGCAGGGTCGTCTTATGTTGCTTTAATTATTGTATTGTTAATGTTGTTACTTATGAGTTATGACTGTTGTGTTTGAAACTGTTAAACTGTAAAGCGCTGCGTAATATGTCGGCGCTGTATAAATAAATATTATTATTATTATTAGCATGGGTCTAAAAGTGTCACTACTTAGTAATGACTGTCACCCAAAATTTTTACAATATGAGGGTCATGGAAAAGGCAGCGCAATATAAAGTCAGCCATGCGTGTCAGACTGGTAACAGGAAAGCCTTCCATGTTCTCAACAACAGGATGAGTGACCAAGGTATCCTTCTCCTCCTCCTCCTCTCTGCCCTCAGGGCATCCACAATGAATAGACAGTATGACAGTTGTGCTTGTAGTACCGTCTTTACCGCATGAAAGTAGCTCCTGTTCTTCCTCCTCCTTCTCTTCCTCATTGTCAACCAATCCACGTTGGAGTGACATGAGGCTGGGCTGTGTGTAATCACCCTGCATGGTTCCTTGCTCCACTTCCTCGTGCTCCGCCTGCAATGCATCCTTCCTCTTTAATTGTGAGCAGAGAGCTTTTCAGAATGCAGTGAAGCGGGAAGCTAATTATGGCGTCATCACCACTTACCATCTTGGTGAACTCATCAAAGTTTTTCAGGATTGTACAGATGTCTGACATCCATGTCCACTCCTGAGGTCTTATGTGTGGAGTCTGAACTGAATAACGATGGCCTTGTTGATGCTGGTAGTCAACAACTGCCCTCTTCTGCTCACAAATCCTTTCCAACATATGCAGTGTAGAGTAGGGTTGAGCGACTTTCATTTTTTTAAGATCGAGTCGGGTTTTGCGAAACCCGACTTTGTCCAAAGTCGAGTCGAGTGCAGTCGGCCGATTATCGCTAAAAGTCGGGGATCGACCGAAACACGAAACCCAATGCAAGTCAATGGGGAAGCATAGTCGGCAGTGAGTGGAGGCCAGGAAAACACCTACAGTGCCCATTTTAATGCCAAAAACATCCATTCTTGTTTCAGAAGCTTGTCAATCTTAATTAACTTTATAATAATAGTTGGGCATTGGAAATTGGGGGTCATTTGGCAAAAGTTGTGGGGGGTAGGGCTGGTTCAAGGTTTTAGTGGACCCAGGAAATGTGGACTACGTCACGGCGGTGGAGCAGTGAGAGGTAAGTATGTCAAGTTTGCAAGTGCTGTGATCCTAAGCAAGCAGGGGGGGCCCACTCGTTGGCATTGGCACTGGCACAGGGCCCCTCAAAGTACAGCGGTGTGTTTGCACGGCGGGGGCGCCTCCCACCAGCAGTGACACTTTTGCGTACTTTGAGGGGCCCTGTGCCAGTGACGTCGCCAACGAGTATGCCCCCCCACCTGATGAAGGAACCTGCACTTTCATCTGCACCTTCCTCTTTGTCCCTGTGTTAGGTGGCATAACATGCGGGAAGGGGAACCTTACTTTCAGCAGGGTCAGATTCTGGCTGTGTAGAGTGCAAGGGGAATGTAGTGGTCTAGGTCAATGTACCAGCAGACTCATCTAGCAGTGGCTGGGCAATGGGCAGGATGAGGAGGAAACACAGATATAGGGCCAAAGAATAAAGTAGGCTAAATGCAGTTCAAAATTGGTAACAGGACTAAACAGGCGGCATTGCTTTGTTCAGTGGAGTAGCAAACCCAGGAGCAGCAGACACTGTTTTAAGGGCCCAACCACACTAGTAGGCCAAATGCAGTTTAATATCTGCTATTATAGGCCAAAAGCCTAAAGACTGAAGCTCAGCTTTATACAGTGGAGGACAACACCCGGGAGCGGCAGACACCGTTAGTAGGCCCTAACCACCAATTTATTTAAAGAAAGCACTTAATGAGAGCCAGAAGGTTGAAGATCAGATTTAGACAGTGAAGGACAACACCAGGGAGCGGCAGACACCGTTAGCAGGCCGTAACCACCAATTTTTTAAAAAACAGCACTTAATGAGAGCCAGAAGGTTGAAGCTGAGACAAGGCAACCTGGAGGAGAACACCAAGGAGGAGGAGAACACTCAGGAGGAGGACAACACCCAGGAGTGGCAGACAACGTTAGTAGGCCCTAACCACCAATTTTTTAAAAAACAGCACTTAATGAGAGCCAGAAGGTTGAAGCTCAGATTTAGACAGTGGAGGACAACACCAGGGAGCGGCAGACACCGTTAGTAGGCCGTAACCACCAATTTTTTAAAAAACAGCACTTAATGAGAGCCAGAAGGTTGAAGCTCAGACAAGGCAACCTGGAGGAGAACACCAAGGAGGAGAAGAACACTCAAGAGGAGGACAACACCCAGGAGCGGCAGACACCGTTAGTAGGCCCTAACCACCAATTTTTTAAAAAACAGCACTTAATGAGAGCCAGAAGGTTGAAGCTCAGACAAGGCAACCTGGAGGAGAACCCCAAGGAGGAGGAGAACACTCAGGAGGAGGACAACACCCAGGAGCGGCAGACACCGTTAGTAGGCCCTAACCACCAATTTATTTAAAGAAAGCACTTAATGAGAGCCAGAAGGTTGAAGCTCAGATTTAGACAGTGGAGGACAACACCAGGGAGCGGCAGACACCGTTAGTAGGCCGTAACCACCAATTTTTAAAAAAACAGCACTTAATGAGAGCCAGAAGGTTGAAGCTCAGATTTAGACAGTGGAGGACAAGACCAGGGAGCGGCAGACACCGTTAGTAGGCCGTAACCACCAATTTTTTAAAAAACAGCACTTAATGAGAGCCAGAAGGTTGAAGCTCAGCTTTAGACAGTGGAGGACAACACCAGGGAGCGGCAGACACCGTTAGTAGGCCGTAACCAAAGTTGAAGGCCAAATGCAGTTTAATATGTGATACTATAGGCCGAAAGCCTAAAGACTGGAGCTCAGCTTTAGACAGTGGAGGACAACACCAGGGAGCGGCAGACACCGTTAGTAGGCCCTACCCACCAATTTATTTAAAGAAAGCACTTAATGAGAGCCAGAAGGTTGAAGCTCAGATTTATACAGTGGAGGACAAATGGAATTAGGGACTGCAGACAGACTTAGTAGGCTGTCCCCTGTGGACCATTCATCCACCACATTAACCCATTGCGCCGTAATGGACACGTAACCTTCCGTGGCCATGCCTACAGGTCCATGCGTCTGTTGTCAGGTGCACCTTTGTACTCACAGATTGCCAGAGTGCATGGACAATGCGGTCTTTTACATGCTGGTGGAGGGTTGGGATGGCTTTTCTCGCAAAAGAAGTGTCGACTGGTTAGCTTGTAGCGTGGTACAGCGTACTCCATCATGGCTTTATTAATATTAAATAAAATATATAAATAGGCTCTATGAACTTTTAAATAGGTTCCAGGGGTACACGGGCAGCATTGGTGTGGTCAGCGGAGGACGATTGCAAGGAGGGACCGCAGACAGGCTTACTAGGCCTAAAATAACTAAAAATAGGCTCAAGGCAGTTTTAAATAGGTTACATGGATACACAGGCAGCATTGTGGTCAGTGGAGGAGGATTGCAAGGAGGGACCGCAGACAGGCTTACTAGGCCTAAAATAACTAAAAATAGGCTCAAGGCAGTTTTAAATAGGTTACATGGATACACAGGCAGCATTGTGGTCAGTGGAGGAGGATTGCAAGGAGGGACCGCAGACAGGCTTACTAGGCCTAAAATAACTAAAAATAGGCTCAAGGCAGTTTTAAATAGGTTACATGGATACACAGGCAGCATTGTGGTCAGTGGAGGAGGATTGCAAGGAGGGACCGCAGACAGGCTTACTAGGCCTAAAATAACTAAAAATAGGCTCATGGCACTTAGAGTTATCTCGCAGGGGTACACAGGCAGCATTGGTGTGGTCAGCGGAGGACGATTGCAAGGAGTGTCTGACACAGTTGGTACTCGCAAAAAATAAATAGATGTTAATGTCTCGCAAAAAAAAAAAAAAAAAAGTGTGGCATACTTAGGTACAGTGGTGGGCTCATCTGCTGAGTTTCTGACATAGTAATTTGGCAGTAAGTATTTACTGGTTCCAATATAGGACACTGACCCAGACTACTTTAACTAGCATCATAGATGTCAACAAATTGGTATTGTCAGTGCTAGGCATTGAATGATGTCAGCGCATAGACTAAACATTGGTGGAGCTGTGAGAGATAATTTTGCACGTGGTAGAGCACAGTTTGAGCTGGGGGGGTGAACTCTCTTGTGGCCGGCGGTACCGTCCCAGGGCCCCTCATGTTACAACGGTGTGTCTGACGTTGGGTGTGCGCCACCACCGCCAGAGACACTTTATTGTACTATGAGGGACCCAGTGGCAGTGCCGTCGACCAAAAGCGGGCACACCCACCTCTTCAGACAAACGGCACTCTAACGGGTGCTTGCGCCAAGTGGCGAGACCACGGCCCCGTGGGGGGAGTTTTCCCCTTGAGGGAGGTATAAACATGTCGTATGCTGGACAAACAGGTGCTGCAAATTAAGAGATTGGAACACTCAGTAAGACCAGTCCACAAGCAAGATCTTTTTATAGGAAAGCTAGGTGTCAGCCGGGAAAGGTGGGGCAAAATAATTTGAAATCCAGGAGTGGTTCATTTTAATGAAGGTTAGATCATCCACATTTTGGGTAGCCAGACGAGTCCTTTTTTCAGTTAATATTGAACCAGCAGCACTGAATAGTCTTTCTGATAGCACACTAGCTGCTGGGCAAGCAAGCTCCTGCAATGCATATTCTGCCAATTCAGGCCAGGTGTCTAATTTGGATGCCCAGTAATCAAATGGGAATGACGGTTGAGGGAGAACATCGATAAGGGATGAAAAATAGTTAGTAACCATACTGGACAAATGTTGTCTTCTGTCGCTTTGAATAGATGCTGCAGTACCTGTCCTGTCTGCGGTCATTGCGAAATCACTCCACAACCTGGTCAGAAAACCCCTCTGTCCAACGCCACTTCTGATTTGTGCACCTCTAACACCTCTGCCCTGTAGCCTCCTGCAGCTCGTGTGAGAACCATCACCGGCGCTGTGTGCTGGGAATGCCTGAATCAAACGGTCTACAAGAGTAGCTTGTTTGGTTGCTTATATTTGTTCGAGGTTCTCATGTGGCATAATATTTTGCAATTTGCCTTTATAGCGAGGGTCAAGGATGCAGGCCAACCAGTAATCGTCATCACTCATCATTTTAATAATGCGTGGGTCCCTTTTGAGGATAGGTAAGGCATAATCCGCCATGTGGGACAAAGTTCCAGTTGTCAAATCTGCGGTTGTGCTGGTTTGAGGGGCAGTTACAGGCAAATCTACGTCACTTGTCTCCCTTAAAAAAACAGAACCCGGCCTTGCAACGCCACTAATTTCTGTTGGCCCAGGAGAAGCTTCCTCATTAAAAAAAGTACTCATCCCCATCATCCTCCTTGTCCTCCTCCTCCTCTTCGCCCGCTACCACGTCCTCTACACGGCCCTGACCAGACAATGGCTGACTGTCATCAAGGCTTTCCTCTTCCTTGGCTGCAGACGCCTGCTTCTTTATGTGCGTCAAACTTTGCATCAGCAGACGCATTAGGGGGATGCTCATGCTTATTATGGCGTTGTCTGCACTAACCAGCCGTGTGCATTCCTCAAAACACTGAAGGACTTGACAAATGTCTTGTAGCTTCGACCACTGCACACCGGACAACTCCATGTCTGCCATCCAACTGCCTGCCCATGTATCCTCCCACAAATACATAACAGCATGCCTCTGTTCGCACAGTCTCTGAAGCATGTGCAGTGTGGAGTTCCACCTTGTTGCAATGTCGATGATTAGGCAATGCTGGGGAAGGTTCAAAGACCGCTGATAGTTCTGCATATGGCTGGAGTGTACGGGCGAACGGCGGATATGCGAGCAAAGTCTGCGCACTTTGAGGAGCAGGTCGGGTAACCCCAGATAACTTTTCAGGAAGCACTGCACCACCAGGTTTAAGGTGTGAGCCAGGCAAGGAATGTGTTTCAGTTGGGAAAGGGCTATGGCAGCCATGAAATTCCTTCCGTTATCACTCACTACCTTGCCTGCCTCAAGATGTACAGTGCCCAGCCATGACTGAGTTTCTTTCTGCAAGAACTCGGACAGAACTTCCGCGGTGTGTCTGTTGTCGCCCAAACACTTCATTGCCAATACAGCCTGCTGTCGCTTGCCACTAGCTGTCCCATAATGGCACACCTGGTGTGCAACAGTGGCAGCTGCGGATGGAGTGGATGTGCGACTGCGGTCTGTGGACAAGCTCTCGCTTCTGCAGGAGGAGGAGGAAGAGGAGGAGGGAGGGCGAACGCCTACAGCCAACTCTTTCCTTGACCGTGGGCTAGGCAGAACTGTCCCAATATTGCTGTCCCCTGTGGACCCTGCATCCACCACATTCACCCAGTGTGCCGTGATGGACACGTAACGTCCCTGGCCATGCCTACTGGTCCATGCATCTGTTGTCAGGTGCACCTTTGTAGTCACAGACTGCCTGAGTGTATGGACGATGCGGTCTTTAACATGCTGTTGGAGGGCTGGGATGGATTTTCTAGAAAAGAAGTGTCAACTGGGTAGCTCGTAGCGTGGTACAGCATAGTCCATCAGCGCTTTGAAAGCTTTGCTTTCAACTAACCGGTAGGGCATCATCTCTAATGAGATTAGTCTAGCAATGTGGGCGTTCAAACCCTGTGTACGCGGATGCGAGGATGAGTACTTCCTTTTCCTAACAAGAGTCTCATGTAGGGTGAGCGGGACTGGAGAGCTGGAGATCGTGGAACTAGCGGTGGTGCCGGTGGACATGGGTGACTGAGAGAGGGTTGGAGATGGTATTCTTGCTGGTGCCCTACATGCAGTGTTCCCTACTGCGAACCTGGTGATTCCCTGACTGCTTTGGCCTGGCGACGAAAGCTGCACAGATACTGCAGGTGGTGCGGGAAATGGTGGGTTTACAGTGAGGGAAGGGATGTAGCGTTGCTGACTAGCTTCATTGGCCGAGGGTGCTGCAACCTTTAGGGATGTTTTGTAGTTAGTCTAGGCTTGCAAATGCATGGTGGATAAATGTCTATGCATGCAACTTGTATTTAGACTTTTAAGATTCTGACCTCTGCTTAAGGTAGTTGAACATTTTTGACAGATGACTTTGCGCTGATCATTTGGATGTTGTTTAAAAAAATGCCAGACTGCACTCTTTCTACTATCGGATACCTTTTCAGGCATTGCAGACTGAGCTTCTTTAACCGTATGGCCACGCTGTCCGCCAACTGGTTTTGGTTTTGCCAAGCGTTTTTGGCCAGATACGAGCGCGGCAGATGGAACCTGTTGTGATGTTGATGCCTGCTGTGGCTCCTCCTCCTCCGCTTCAGAACTACTGCCCCCTGCACCCTGTTCCCCCAATGGCTGCCAATCGGGGTCAACAACTGGGTCATCTATGACCTCCTCTTCTATGTCATGTGCAACTTCGTCTGTGTCACCGTGTAAGCCGGTGGTATAGCGTTCGTGACGGGGCACCATAGTCTCCGCTGGGTTTGATTGTGCCTCACTACACTGCGAGGGCAATGTTCTGGTCTGAGTCAAAGGAACAGCATAGTAATCTGGCTGTGGCTGTGCATCTGTGCACTCCATGTCCGATTCAACTTCTAATGGGCATGGCCTGTTAACTGTTTCACTGTCTAACCCAGAAACGGTATGTGTAAAGAGCTCCATGGAGTAACCTGTTGTGTCGACTGACGCATCCTTCACTGTTGTTCTGGGTGAAGGACACAAGGAAGCGACTTGTTCCTGACCGGGAGCATCCACTGACGATGCATTGCTCTGACATTTGGCACTTTCCGAGGAGGAGGCGAAAGAGCTAGAGGCAGAGTCAGCAATGAAAGCCAATACTTGTTCCTCCTGCTCCGGCTTCAAAAGTGGTTTTCCTACTCCCAGAAAAGAGAGCGTTCGAGGCCTTGTGTAGCCAGACAACGAACCTGGCTCAACAACTCGAGACTTAGGTGATGTACTGCTTTTACCACGACCACCTGATGCTCCACCACCACTACCATCATTACCAGCTGACAATGACCGCCCACGGCCACGACCTCTTCCACTAGACTTCCTCATTGTTTGCAAAACGTAACCAAAGTAACGGTATTTGTTACTGTAAAACAACTTATAAGGTGAACTCAAACTTCTGTAGGATTTATATATACCTTTATAGGTGCCTGACACTGAAAGGAAAATCAGGCCCAATGTTACACACTAGGTTTTCTGTGCCCCAATAATTTGAGACAGATGGCACACACAGGACCGGCACTCAAGCAGAAATGCCAATCTTAATCTCCCACTATTTTTTTTTTTCAGGGAGAATTTACCCCCCCAAAAAATGGCCCAATATTACACACTGGTTTTCAGTGGCACACTATGAGAGACAGATGCCACACACAGCACTGGCACAGAGGCAGACTTGCCAATCTTTATCTCCCACTATTAATTTTTTTTTTTACAGGGAGAATTTACCCCCCCCAAAAAATGGCCCAATATTACACACTGGTTTCAGTGGCACACAAAGACAGACAGATGCCACACACAGGACTGGCACAGAGGCAGACTTGCCAATCTTTATCTCCCACTATTATTTTTTTTTTTTACAGGGAGAATTTACCCCCCCCAAAAAATGGCCCAATATTACACACTGGTTTTCAGTGGCACACAAGGAGAGACATATGCCACACACAGGACTGGCACGGAGGCAGACTTGCCAATCTTTATCTCCCACTATTAATTTTTTTTTACAGGGAGAATTTACCCCCCAAAAAAATGGCCCAATATTACACACTGGTTTTCAGTGGCACACAAGGAGAGACAGATACCACACACAGGACTGGCACAGAGGCAGACTTGCCAATCTTTATCTCCCACTATTATTTTTTTTTTACAGGGAGAATTTACCCCCCAAAAAAATGGCCCAATATTACACACTGGTTTTCAGTGGCACACAAGGAGAGACAGATTCCACACACAGGACTGGCACAGAGGCAGACTTGCCAATCTTTATCTCCCACTATTATTTTTTTTTTTTTACAGGGAGAATTTCCCCCCCCAAAAAAATGGCCCAATATTACACACTGGTTTTCGGTGGCACACAAGGAGAGACAGATGCCACACACAGGACTGGCACAGAGGCAGACTTGCCAATCTTTATCTCCCTCTATTAATTTTTTTTTTTACAGGGAGAACTTACCCCCCAAAAAAATGGCCCAATATTACACACTGGTTTTCAGTGGCACACAAGGAGAGACAGATGCCACACACAGGACTGGCACAGAGGCAGACTTGCCAATCTTTATCTCCCATTATTAATTTTTTTTTTACAGGGAGAATTTACCCCCCCAAAAAAATGGCCCAATATTACACACTGGTTTTCGGTGGCACACAAGGAGAGACAGATGCCACACACAGGACTGACACAGAGGCATACTTGCCAATCTTTATCTCCCACTATTAATTTTTTTTTTTACAGGGAGTATTTACCAAAAAAAAAATGGCCCAATATTACACACTGGTTTTCAGTGGCACACAATGAGAGACAGATGCCACACACAGCACTGGCACAGAGGCAGACTTGCCAATCTTTATCTCCCACTATTTATTTTTATTTATTTTTTTTAGGGAGAATTAAAAAAAAAAAAAAAAAAAAAACAATATTACACACTAGGTTTTCTGTGGTGGCACACAATGAGAGACAGATGCCACACACAGCACTGGCACAGAGGCAGACTTGCCAATCTTTATCTCCCTGCAGTAATCTCAGAAAAGTATGGCAGGCAGCTATAAAAAGGACTGCTGCACACAAAAGTGTGGACAAACAAACAAGATAGCTGTGCAGAAAGGAAGGAACAACAGAATTTGTGCTTTGAAAAAAGCAGTTGGTTTGCACAGCGGCGTACACACACAGCAACGCAGCTATTAGGGAGCCTTCTAGGGCAGCCCAATGAGCTACAGCGCTGAGGAAAAAAAATGTAGCTTCCACTGTCCTGCAAACAAAAGGTGGTGTTGGACAGTGGAAATCGCTACAGCACAAGCGGTTTGGGGGTGAATGTACCCTGCCTAACGCTCTCCCTGCTTCTGACAAAGCGGCAGCAACCTCTCCCTATGCTCAGATCAGCAGCAGTAAGATGGCGGTCGGCGGGAACGCCCCTTTATAGCCCCTGTGACGCCGCAGAAAGCAAGCCAATCACTGCAATGCCCTTCTGTAAGATGGTGGGGACTGAGATCTATGTCATCACGCTGCCCACACTCTGCGTCCACCTTCATTGGCTGAGAAATGGCGCTTTTAGCGTCATTGAAACACGACTTTGGCGCGAAAGTCGCGTACCGCATGGCCGACCCCACACAGGGATCGGGACGGTTTCATGAGACGCCGACTTTGCCAAAAGTCGGCGACTTATGAAAATGAACGATCCGTTTCGCTCAACCCTAGTGTAGAGTTCCAACACGTGGGGACATCACACACCAGTCGGTGAGCTGGAAGTTGCAAACGTTGCTGAAGCACAGCAAGGGCGGCTGAAGTTGTAGCTGACTTTCTAAAATGGGCACACTGTCGGCGTACTTTCATAAGCAGATCCGGCAGCTCTGGGTAGGTTTTGAGAAAATGCTGAACCCTGAGGTTAAGCACATGGGCCTGGCAAGGCACATGTGTGAGCTCGCCTCACCTCAGTGCCACCACCAGGTTCAAGCCATTGTCACACATGACCATGCCAGGCTGTAGGTTCAGCGGTGTCAGCCACAGATCTGACTGCTCTTTCAGAGCTGTCCACAACTCTTCAGCATTGTGCGGTTTTTCACCTAAGCAGAATAGCTTCAGCACAGCCTGTTGGCGCTTGGCTGAGGCAGTGTTGCAGTGTTTCCAGCTTGTGACTGATGTGCTGCTTTTGGAGATGGAGGCTGAAGAGGAGGCGGAAGAGGAGGTGCAGGAGCTGTAGACTGTGGAGGCAACCCAGATTGATGTATGGCCCACAATCCTTGGGATAGGGAGGATGTGCACCATCCCAAGGTCCGACTGGGTCCCGGCTTCCACTATGTTAACCCAGTGTGCGGTAAGTGAGATGTACCATCCCTGCCCACAAGCACTTGTCCACGTGTCCGTGGTTAGGTGGACTTTCCCAGTAACAGCATTGTTGAGGGCACGGCTAATATTGTGGGACACGTGCTTGTGTAATGCTGGGATGGCACACCGGGAGAAATAGTAGTGGCTGGGATCTGAATACCTTGGGATGGCTGCCGCCATCAGGTTGCGGAAAGCTTCTGTCTCCAAAAACCTAAAAGGCAACATTTCAAAGGCAAGCAGACGAGAAATTTGTGAATTTAGTACTGTGGCCTGTGGGGCGTTGGAGGCGTACTTCCGCTTGCTTTCCAATTACTGTGGTATGGATAACTGAAGGCTGTGCTGGGACAAGAACGTGGATGTGCTTGATGATGGTGCTAGTTGAGTCTTTGTAATGGCAGGTGCAGGGAAGGAGGCATCTGCATATGCACCTTGGACAGGGGATTGGCTTTCATGCACAACAGTGGAAGGAGTGGTGTTACCCACAGGCACTGTTCCTGGTGCCTGTGGTTCGGCCCACAAAGTCGTGTGCTTTGCTGCCATGTGCCTGATCATGCTGGTGGTGGTCAGGCTGGTAGTTTTGTTGATGCGGGCATGGTAGGTGTTGCTGTGATGGGGCGTATGACAGAGCAGGAAGAGACACTAGGCCGATTGACAATCCAACAAGATTTATTGGAACAGGGAACTGAAACAACTCAAATGAAAGTAATTCTGCAGCATCCGTAAGTAGTCCACAATGAGTTCCCACAATGAGTCCACACAAAGAGAGAAGATCCGAGGGCGCCACCTGGCAATCTTACACCAAGGAAATAGAAATAGTCCTTGAGTGAATTCAATGGCTCCAGCAGGACACAACACAGTCCTACGTGGCAGCTTCTCACAATACACACGGTCACCAGGATCTCACCTCAGCATAAGATCCCAGCCCTTTGAAAGTCACCACACAACAACAGTCTTCAAATTCAGTCCTTAAATCCAGTAGGGTGGTGAGTAGTGTCGAGCATTCCGATACCGCAAGTATCGGGTATCGGCCGATACTTGCGGGTATCGGAATTCCGATACCGAGATCCGATACTTTTGTGGTATCGGGTATCGGTATCGAAACAACATTAATGTAAAAATGTGTAAAAGAGAGAATTAAAATAAAAAATATTGCTATACTCACCTCTCCGACGCAGCCTGGACCTCACCGAGGGAACCGGCAGCGTTGTTTGCTTAAAATTCGCGCGTTTACTTCCTTACGTGAAGTCCCGGCTTGTGATTGGTCGCGTGCCGCCCATGTGGCCGCGACGCGACCAATCACAGCAAGCCGTGATGTAATTTCAGGTCCTTCAGGATTTTAAAATTACGTTCTGGCTTATGATTCGTCGCGTCGCGGTCACATGGGCGACGCGACCAATCACAAGCCGTGACGTCACGGGAGGCTGGACACGCGCGCATTTTAAAATGCGCGCGTGTCCTGCCTCCCGTGACGTCCCGGCTTCTGATTGGTCGCGTCGCCCATGTGGCCGCGACGCGACCAATCACAGCAAGCCGTGACGTAATTTTAGGTCCTTCAGGATTTTAAAATTACGTTCTGGCTTATGATTGGTCGCGACGCGACCAATCACAAGCCGTGACGTCACGGGAGGCTGGACACGCGCGCATTTTAAAATGCGCGCGTGTCCAGCCTCCCGTGACGTCACGGCTTGTGATTGGTCGCGTCGCCCATGTGACCGCGACGCGACCAATCACAAGCCAGAACGTAATTTTAAAATCCTGAAGGACCTAAAATTACGTCACGGCTTGCTGTGATTGGTCGCGTAGCGGCCACATGGGCGATGCGACCAATCACAAGCCGGGACTTCACGTAAGGAAGTAAACGCGCAAATTTTAAGCAAACAACGCTGCCGGTTCCCTCGGTGAGGCGAGTATAGCAATATTTTTTATTTTAATTCTTTCTTTTACACATTAATATGGTTCCCAGGGCCTGAAGGAGAGTTTCCTCTCCTTCAGACCCTGGGAACCATCAGGGATACCGTCCGATACTTGAGTCCCATTGACTTGTATTGGTATCGGGTATCGGTATCGGATTGGATCCGATACTTTGCCGGTATCGGCCGATACTTTCTGATACCGATACTTTCAAGTATCGGACGGTATCGCTCAACACTAGTGGTGAGACATCACAACTCCATGTGGCAAAATGATCTCCAATCTCCATACATGATACCAGGATCCAGTCGCAGATCCTTGTCCTTCAAAGCACACAGCATCAACTAACAGAAGATGTGGTTTATTGTCCTACCACTCTTAGTATCTCAGAGTCTTTAAAAAACAACCAGACTCTTGAAGACCTTACAGTTGGTTTGGCAACTTCCGTCATGTTGGTGTTGCGTGGAATTGTTGCCCGCCTTCTGTCTGCGGACACCACACTGCATCTTCCTGCCTGTCGGGGTGCTATGCCTTCACCCCCCTGTGTGCTGCTGTCCTTGCTCTGCATGTCCTCCTGCCAAGTTGGGTCAGTTACTATATCATCCATCACCTCTTCTTCTACTTCCGCACCCTGGTCATCCACCTGATTTTCTGGCAATTGTGTCTCATCATTGTCCACCTCTTGTGACAGGTTAACACCGTCACCTTCGTGTGACCATGGCTCCTCAAACATTGGGCATCGCTACATGGAATCTCATCTTGCCTCACTTCAAGTGGACCGTGAGAGAGGCCTGAATCGATAAATGGAAAGGTGAACAACTCTTCGGAGTGTCCAAGTGTTGGATCAGTTGTCTCGGGGCATGCAGCATAGTGGGAGTAAGGAGGATCAGGGTGAAGAATATGCGGTCCAGAGTCACGGCTACTCAGACTTGACCTTGTGGAAGACAGGGTGCTGGTGGCAAAGTGACTGGAAACATTATCCACCATCCAACCAACTACCTTTTCACGCTGCTCTGGTGTCAAGAGTGCTGTTCTGCTGTGACCTGTGAATTCTGACAGGACTCTGTTGCGAGAAGATGTGGGTGTTTGTTGTGGCCCACTTTCAGCTTGACCACGGCCTCAACTTCTGCATGCACCATCACCATCACGTCCACTTTCCCGTCCCTTGCCATGCACCTTGCCCATTTTAATAAAAAGGTGAATTCAAGCCTCAAGACTCTAATCTAATGGCACAATTTGTAGGCCACAGATAGATGAGGCGTGTCACAGAGATACCAGACTGTTCAATGTGTGGCCGGTATTTTTTTATTTTTTATCCCAAAATAATGTTTTGAGCTAGGGTAGCAGACAGCCAAAAAAGTGGAATGTAGGCCTGAAAATAAACTATTTGGAGAGCACAGATAGACCAGGAGTCTGATGGAGATAACAAACTGTTCAATACATGGCCTGTATTTTTTCATTTTTTACCCCAAAAGAGTGTATAGACCTAGGAAAGCAGACAGCCCAAAAAGTGGAATGTAGGCCTGAAAAGCAACTATTTGGAGAGCACAGATAGACTAGGAGACTGACAGAGATAACAGACTGTTCAATACGTGGCCTGTATTTTTTTTTATTTTTTACCCCAAATAGTGTTTAAACCTAGGGTAGCAGACAGCCAAAAAAGTGAAATGTAGGCCTGAAAAGCAACTATTTGGAGAGCACAGATAGACCAGGAGTCTGACGGAGATAACAGACTGTTCAATACGTGTTAAACCGAAAAACAATAGGAGTGAAAATAGTCTACCAAGTATATAAATAAATACCGTTCAAGTAGAGAATCAAATCCTAAACGAAAAAAGCTACTTGGAACACTAAAATCCATGATAACCACATAAGACACAAAATAAACTTAATAATAAATACAATTTTATTAACAACACCAATCCAAATTACACAAAACAAGATAAAAACATATAGACACTTTAAAAACAAGGAGAGCAGGGCACCACACGCAATTCAAACATAATCCCAAATAGAAAAAGGAAAAATGTAATCAATCTATTAATAAATAAGATGCTATATATATATAATAAATCCAGATGGTGCTGGCAAAAGAAGGGGGAAAGTGCTCAATGCACATATAACAAAATATATATATATATATATATATATATATATATATATATATATATATATATATATATATATATATATATATATATATATGTATATGCCTACAAGTATCATAAAGTGACAAAGTGAAAATAGTGATCCATAGTTTGTTCCAAGGAGTGAAATAGGGTATATATACTAACCGGAATTCATCCCGTATGTGGTGCCACTGCTGCTCCCAACTCCAATGCGCGTTTCACACTTTGCTTTGTCAGGGAGTGATAGGGAATGAGGGCTACAGCAGGGTTGATATAGGACCGTACAGATATGTCCAGCCAATAAAAGCAGTCTTACCCATGTCCGTATGATCCGGCCTCGCGGCAACGTCACTAGAGGGCGCGGTCGCACCATCTGTGACGTCACAAGCGGAGCACGTGACCAGGCAGACCAAGCACACTGCACAAGGGCAGCCATTAAGTATAAGGGAAAAAGTAAGGGCAGGAACAAACAAAATTTCAATGACAGGAGGGTAAATATCATAATGTATCACCACATGGTAGCACTACATAGATACCACTAACACAAGGTACAATGATGTCCACAATAAAGATTATATAATGATTAGGACCAATCATCACAACATAATGTACCGTATATACTCGAGTATAAGCCGAGATTTTCAGCCCAAATTTTTGGGCTGAAAGTGCCCCTCTCGGCTTATACTCGAGTCACGGTCGGCGGTGGGGTCGGCGGGTGAGGGGGAGAGAGCGTGTCGCATAATCACCTAGTCCCGGCGCTCCTGGCGCTCCCCCTGCCCGTCCCACGGTCTCCAGGTGCCGCAGCTCGTCCCTTGTTCAGCGGTCACGTGGGACCGCTCATTAGAGAAATGAATATGGACTCCACTCCCATAGGGGTGGAGCCGCATATTCATTCATCTAATCAGCGGTACCGGTGACCGCTGACAGAGGAAGAGGCTGCGGCACCCGGAGACCAGCTGTCCGGGAGAAGGAGCCAGGGACGCCGGGAGCAGGTAAGTATGTCATAGTTACCTGTCCGCGTTCCACACGCCGGGCGCCGCTCTGTCTTTGCGTCCTCTTGTTCTGACTGTTCAGGTCAGAGGGCGCGATGACGTACTAGTGTGCGCACCGCCCTCTGCCTGAACAGTCAGTGCGGAGAGACGCCGGGACGGGACGCTGAAGAGCTGCAAGCAAGAGAGGTGAGTATGTGTTTTTTTTTTTTATTGCAGCAGCAGCAGCATTGTATATTGCACAGATTTATGTGGAGTATCTATGGGGCAACGGTGCAGAGCATTATATATATGGCACAGCTTTATGTAGAGCATCTATGGGGCCATAATCAAAGGTGCAGAGCATTATATATGGCACAGCTATTTATGGGGCCATAATCAAAGGTGCAGGGCATTATATATGGCACAGCTATCTATGGGGCCATAATCAAAGGTGCAGGGCATTATATATGGCACAGCTATCTATGGGGCCATAATCAAAGGAGCAGAGCATTATATATGGCACAGCTATCTATGGGGCCATAGTCAAAGGTGCAGAGCATTGTATATGGCACAGCTATCTATGGGGCCTTAATCAAAGGTGCAGAGCATTGTATATGGCACAGCTTTCTATGGGGCCATAATCAAAGGTGCAGAGCATTGTATATGGCACAGCTATCTATGGGGCCATAATCAAAGGTGCAGGGCATTATATATGGCACAGCTATCTATGGGGCCATAATCAAAGGTGCAGAGCATTGTATATGGCACAGATTTCTATGGGGCCATAATCAAAGGTGCAGAGCATTGTATATGGCACAGCTATCTATCGGGCCATAATCAAAGGTGCAGAGCATTGTATATGGCACAGCTATCTATGGGGCCATAATCAAAGGTGCAGAACATTGTATATGGCACAGCTATCTATGGGGCCATAATCAAAGGTGCAGAGCATTGTATATGGCACAGCTATCTATGGGGCCATAATCAAAGGTGCAGAGCATTGTATATGGCACAGCTATCTATGGGGCCATAATCAAAGCTGCAGAGCATTTTATATGGCACAGCTTTCTATGGAGCATCTATGGGGCCATAATCAAAGGTGCAGAGCATTGTATATGGCACAGCTTTCTATGGAGCATCTATGGGGCCATAATCAAAGGTGCAGAGCATTGTTTATGGCACAGCTTTCTATGGGGCCATAATCAAAGGTGCAGAGCATTGTATATGGCACAGCTATCTATGGGGCCATAATCAAAGCTGCAGAGCATTGTATATGGCACAGCTATCTATGGGGCCATAATCAAAGGTGCAGAGCATTGTATATGGCACAGCTATCTATGGGGCCATAATCAAAGCTGCAGAGCATTTTATATGGCACAGCTTTCTATGGAGCATCTATGGGGCCATAATCAAAGGTGCAGAGCATTGTATATGGCACAGCTTTCTATGGAGCATCTATGGGGCCATAATCAAAAGTGCAGAGCATTTTATATGGCACAGCTTTCTATGGAGCATCTATGGGGCCATAATCAAAGGTGCAGAGCATTGTATATGGCACAGCTTTCTATGGAGCATCTATGGGGCCATAATCAAAGGTGCAGAGCATTGTATATGGCACAGCTTTCTATGGAGCATCTATGGGGCCATAATGAACTGTGCAGAGCATTATATATGGCACAGCTTTATGTGGAGCATCTATGGGGCCATAATGAACGGTGCAAAGCATTATATGTGGCACAGCTTTATGTGGAGCATCTATGGGGCCATAATGAACGGTATGGAGCATCTATTTTTAATTTTGAAATTCACCGGTAGCTGCTGCATTTTCCACCCTAGGCTTATACTCGAGTCAATAAGTTTTCCCAGTTTTTTGTGGCAAAATTAGGGGGGTCGGCTTATACTCGAGTATATACGGTAAGTTGACATCTAGCATGATAAATCAAATCACAACATAACATAAGAACTCATTTGTCCCGCTATACCACATAATATGTGAGACATATAAATATATTAAATATTTTAGAAGATATATATAATTTACGTGCACATGTGACAATACATAATATACAAGAAAAAAAGACAAAGAAAAAATGTGAACCAATATAGAAACAAATATATGTGTATATTATTAATCAAATAACCAAATACAAGAATAAACATGTGAATATATATAAGAAGAGATATATCAGGACAATCTTTTCAGTCCATAATGTTCAAGACGAATTCCTCAGTGTGCCTCCATGTAATCTTCATATAAAATCCACCACTCATATGTCATGAACCAGTACAATTCTAAATAGAACAACAAACATAATTTTAGATAAACCAATACCCAAGATGTAAGTCCCTCTGGAAATAAAAAAAATAATAATAATAAAAATAAAAAAATAAAAATAAAGAAAATAGAGAAAATAAAATTAAATCAAATAACAAAGATATACATCATTAAAGTAATCTATATATATAATTGTCTAAGGGTTTTTCCGTCTGTCTGTCAGTCTGTCTGTCTGTCTTTCTGTCTGTCTGTCCTGGAAATCCCGCGTCTCTGATTGGTCGAGGCCGCCAGGCCTCGACCAATCAGTGACGGGCACAGTATCGACGTAGATGTCATAATGGTTGCCATGGCGACGATGATGTCATAAAGGTTGCCTCGACCAATCAGCGACGGGCACAGTCTGCCGCTAATTCTGGAATCATCATTGTCCATATACTACGGGGACATGCATATTCTAGAACTTTCAGTGACCACTAGGGGGAGCTCATTGAATACTGGTCATCTACTATATAATTGTCTAAGGGTCACTTCCGTCTGTCTGTCTGTCCCAGAAATCCCGCGTCGCTGATTGGTCGCGCCAGCTGCCTGTCATGGCTGCCGCGACCAATCAGTGACGGCCACAATCCGATTAGTCCCTCCCTACTCCCCTGCAGTCAGTGCCCGGCGCCCGCTCCAAACTCCCTGCAGTCACCGCTCACACAGGGTTAATGCCAGCGGTAACGGACAGCGTTATGCCGCAGGTAACTCAGTCCGTTACCGCCGCAATTAACCCTGTGTGAACAAGTTTTTACTATTGATGCTGCCTATGCATCTAATGTTAAAAATAATAAAAAAAATAAAAAATCATTATATACTCACCTTCCGCCGCCTTTTCCGCTCCTCGCGACGCTCCGGTGACCGGTCCATGCAAGCGGCAGGTTCCGTTGGCAAGGATGGTCTGCGAGAAGGACCTGCCATGACGTCACGGTCATGTGACCGCGACGTCATCACACCCTGGGACCGGAAGCTGCCGCCTGCACCGAACACAGGCGACAGAACTACAAGGGGCCCTCAGGAAGGTGAGTATATGTTTATTTTTTATTTTTTAACCTGTGACATACATGGCTGGGCAATATACTATGTGAATGGGCAATTTACTACGTGACTGGGCAATATAATACGTGGCTGGGCAATATACTACGTGGGCTGTGCTGTATACTACGTCGCTGTGCAATATACTACGTGGCTCTGCTGTATACTACGTCACTGTGCAATATACTACGTGGCTGGGCAATATACTACGTGACTGGGCAATATACTACGTAACTGGGCAATATACTACGTAGCTGGGCAATATACTACGTGGCTGGGCAATATACTACGTGGGCTGTGCTGTATACTACGTGGCTGGGCAATATACTACGTGGCTGCTGTGCTGTCTGTCTGTCTGTCTTTCTGTCTGTCTGTCTGTCTGTCTGTCCTGGAAATCCCGCGTCTCTGATTGGTCGAGGCCGCCAGGCCTCGACCAAACAGCGACGGGCATAGCATGGCGACGATGATGTCACAATGGAATTGGCCTCGACCAATCAGAGACGGGCACAGTATCGACGTAGATGTCATAATGGTTGCCATGGCGACGATGATGTCATAAAGGTATACTACAGGGACATGCATATTCTAGAATACCCGATGCGTTAGAATCGGGCCACAATCTAGTATATATATATATATATATATATATATATATATAATTGTCTAATGGTTTTTCCGTCTGTCTGTCTGTCCTGGAAATCCCGCGTCTCTGATAAAAACCCTTGGACAATTATATATATATATATATATATATATATATATATATATATATATAGATATATATATAGCTCAGATATATACATAGGTGTGTATATATATGGTGGCCCGATTCTAATGCATCGGGTATTCTAGAATATGCATGTCCACGTAGTATATTGCACAGCCCACGTAGTATATTGCCCAGCCACGTAGTATATTGCCCAGCCATATAGTATATTGCCCAGCCACATAGTATATAGTTACATAGTTACATAGTTATTAAGGTTGAAGGAAGTTCAACCCATATCCTAACCTAACATGCCCTAACATGTTGATCCAGAGGAAGGCAAAAAAAACCCATGTGGCAAAGAGTAACTCCACCATGGGGAAAAAAATTCCTTCCCGACTCCACATACGGCAATCAGACTAGTTCCCTGGATCAACGCCTTATCAAGGAATATACCCTGTAACATTATACTTTTCCAGAAAGGTATCCAGTCCCCTCTTAAATTTAATTAATGAATCACTCATTACAACATTATACGGCAGAGAGTTCCATAGTCTCACTGCTCTTACAGTAAAGAATCCGCGTCTGTTATTATGCTTAAACCTTCTTTCCTCCAGACGTAGAGGATGCCCCCTTGTCCCTGTCTCAGGTCTATGATTAAAAAGATCATCAGAAAGGTGTTTGTACTGTCCCCTCATATATTTATACATTAAAATAAGATCACCCCTTAGTCTTCGTTTTTCCAAACTAAATAGCCCCAAGTGTAATAACCTATCTTGGTATTGCAGACCCCCCAGTCCTCTAATAACCTTGGTCGCTCTTCTCTGCACCCGCTCCAGTTCAGCTATGTCTTTCTTATACACCGGAGACCAGAACTGTGCACAGTATTCTAAGTGTGGTCGAACTAGTGACTTGTATAGAGGTAAAATTATGTTCTCCTCATGAGCATCTATGCCTCTTTTAATACATCCCATTATTTTATTTGCCTTTGTAGCAGCTGCCTGACACTGGCCACTGAATATGAGTTTGTCATCCACCCATACACCCAGGTCTTTTTCATTGACAGTTTTGCCCAGAGTTTTAGAATTAAGCACATAGTTATACATCTTATTACTTCTACCCAAGTGCATGACCTTACATTTATCCCCATTAAAGCTCATTTGCCATTTATCAGCCCAAGCTTCTAGTTTACATAAATCATCCTGTAATATAAAATTGTCCTCCCCTGTATTGATTACCCTGCAGAGTTTAGTGTCATCTGCAAATATTGAAATTCTACTCTGAATGCCCCCTACAAGGTCATTAATAAATATGTTAAAAAGAAGAGGGCCCAATACTGACCCCTGTGGTACCCCACTGCTAACCGCGACCCAGTCCGAGTGTGCTCCATTAATAACCACCCTTTGTTTCCTATCCCTGAGCCAGCTCTCAACCCACTTACACATATTTTCCCCTATCCCCATTACTCTCATTTTATATTGCACAGCCCACGTAGTATATTGCCCAGTTACGTAATATATTGCCCAGTTACGTAGTATATTGCCCAGCCACGCAGTATATTGCACAGTGACGTAGTATATTGCCCAGTGACATAGTATATTGCCCAGTTACATAGTATATTGCCCAGCCACGTAATATATTGCACAGTGACGTAGTATATTGCCCAGCCACATAGTATATTGCACAGTGACGTAGTATACAGCACAGAGCCATGTAGTATATTGCACAGTGACGTAGTATACAGCACAGAGCCACGTAGTATATTGCCCAGCCACGTAGTATACAGCACAGCCCACGCAGTATATTGCCGAGCCACGTAGTATATTGCCCAGCTACGTAGTATATTGCCCAGTTACTTAGTATATTGCCCAGCCACGTAGTATATTGCACAGTGACGTAGTATACAGCACAGAGCCACATAGTATATTGCCCAGCCACGTAGTATACAGCACAGCCCACGTAGTATATTGCCCAGCCACGTAGTATATTGCCCAGTCATGTAGTAAATTGCCCATTCACATAGTATATTGCCCAGCCATGTATGTCACAGGTTAAAAAATAAAAAATAAACATATACTCACCTTCCTGAGGGCCCCTTGTAGTTCTGTCGCCTGTGTTCGGTGCAGGCGGCAGCTTCCGGTCCCAGGGTGTAATGACGTCACGGTCACATGACCGTGACGTCATGGCAGGTCCTTCTCGCGCAGGCGCGCAGGACTTGTGATGACGTCATGGTCACATGACCGTGACGTCATGGCAGGTCCTTCTCGCAGACCATCCTTGCCAACGGAACCTGCCGCTTGCATGGACCGGTCACCGGAGCGTCGCGAGGAGCGGAAAAGGCGGCGGAAGGTGAGTATATAATGATTTTTTATTTTTTTTATTATTTTTAACATTAGATGCATAGGCAGCATCAATAGTAAAAACTTGTTCACACAGGGTTAATTGCAGCGGTAACGGAGTGAGTTACCTGCGGCATAACGCTGTCCATTACCGCTGGCATTAACCCTGTGTGAGCGGTGACTGCAGAGAGTTTGGAGCGGGCGCCGGGCACTGACTGCAGGGGAGTACGGAGAGACTAATCGGATTGTGGCCGTCACTGATTGGTCGCGGCAGCCATGACAGTCAGCTGGCGCGACCAATCAGCGAAGCGGGATTTCTGGGACAGACAGACAGACGGAAGTGACCCTAAGACAATTATATGGTAGACTAGATTGTGGCCCGATTCTAACGCATCGGGTATTCTAGAATATGCATGTCCCTGTAGTATACCTTTATGACATCATCGTCGCCATGGCAACCATTATGACATCTACGTCGATACTGTGCCCGTCTCTGATTGGTCGAGGCCAATTCCATTATGACATCATCGTCGCCATGCTATGCCCGTCGCTGATTGGTCGAGGCCTGGCAGCCTCGACCAATCAGAGACGCGGGATTTCCAGGACAGACAGACAGACAGACAGACAGAAAGACAGACAGACAGACAGACAGACAGCACAGCAGCCACGTAGTATATTGCCCAGCCACGTAGTATACAGCAAAGCCCATGTAGTATATTGCCCAGCCACGTAGTATATTGCCCAGCTACGTAGTATATTGCCCAGTTACGTAGTATATTGCCCAGTCACGTAGTATATTGCCCAGCCATGTAGTATATTGCACAGTGACATAGTATACAGCAGAGCCACGTAGTATATTGCACAGCGACGTAGTATACAGCACAGCCCACGTAGTATATTGCCCAGCCACGTAGTATATTGCCCAGTCACGTAGTAAATTGCCCATTCACATAGTATATTGCCCAGCCATGTATGTCACAGGTTAAAAAATAAAAAATAAACATATACTCACCTTCCTGAGGGCCCCTTGTAGTTCTGCCGCCTGTGTTCGGTGCAGGCGGCAGCTTCCGGTCCCAGGGTGTGATGACGTCGCGGTCACATGACCGTGACGTCATGGCAGGTCCTTCTCGCAGACCATCCTTGCCAATGGAACCTGCCGCTTGCATGGACCGGTCACCGGAGCGTCGCGAGGAGCGGAAAAGGCGGCGGAAGGTGAGTATATAATGATTTTTTATTTTTTTAATTATTTTTAACATTAGATGCATAGGCAGCATCAATAGTAAAAACTTGTTCACACAGGGTTAATTGCGGCGGTAACGGAGTGAGTTACCTGCGGCATAACGCTGTCCATTACCGCTGGCATTAACCCTGTGTGAGCGGTGACTGCAGGGAGTTTGGAGCGGGCGCCGGGCACTGACTGCAGGGGAGTAGGGAGGGACTAATCGGATTGTGGCTGTCACTGATTGGTCGCGGCAGCCATGACAGGCAGCTGGCGCGACCAATCAGCGACGCGGGATTTCTGGGACAGACAGACAGACGGAAGTGACCCTTAGACAATTATATAGTAGATGACCAGTATTCAATGAGCTCCCCCTAGTGGTCACTGAAAGTTCTAGAATATGCATGTCCCCGTAGTATATGGACAATGATGATTCCAGAATTAGCGGCAGACTGTGCCCGTCGCTGATTGGTCGAGGCAACCTTTATGACATCATCGTCGCCATGGCAACCATTATGACATCTACGTCGATACTGTGCCCGTCACTGATTGGTCGAGGCCTGGCGGCCTCGACCAATCAGAGACGCGGGATTTCCATTATGACATCATCGTCGCCATGCTGTGCCTGTCTCTGATTGGTCGAGGCCTGGCGGCCTCGACCAATCAGAGATGCGGGATTTCCAGGACAGACAGACAGACAGACAGACAGACAGACAGAAAGACAGACAGACAGAAAGACAGACAGACAGACAGACGGAAAAACCCTTAGACAATTATATATATAGATGTGACTCCTCCTTTCTTCATGTTTGGCCATGAAGATTATTACGATCCATACTTTTGGCCTGCCGATAGCCTTTTTCAATATCCACAGCCCCATAACCACAACATAAAAAGCGTGAAGTAAAATCTCAAGCTTGATTTTCAAATTCTTCATTTGAATCACAAATCCTCCTGGCTCTAATAAATTGTCCTTTAGGGATTGCTTTAATAGTATGTCTGGGATGTGCAGATCTAGCATGTAATAAAGAGTTTGTACTCGTTTCCTTACGATAGATGGTACTATGAATATTGCCACATTGATCAACTGAAAGCTGGAGATCAAGGAAGTCGATTTCATTCTTTGTCACCTTAAAGGTGAATTTGACATTCCAATCATTGGCATTAAGATGTATCAAAAATTCTTTCAACTCAGTTCTGCTCCCCTGCCAAATAAAAAAGACATCGTCTATAAAATGCATCCAACTTAAAACGGACGTGCCTTGTATATTTGATAGATAGGATAACATATGTTCACGTTCCCAATGGCCCATAAATAGATCTGTGTATGAGGGCGCGAAACACGCCTCCATCGCCACTCCCCGTTTTTGTTGAAAAAAACGATCCTTAAAGGTAAAACAATTGTGGGTTAAAGCATACTCCAATAATTCCAAGAAAAGTGGTAATAAATTCAAATCCATACCCTTATTTGTTAAGAAAAATTCAACCGCTGCAATGCCCCTATGATGCTCAATACAAGTGTACAATGACTCAACATCTCCAGAAATGAGTAACATATCGGGTTCAAATGTTATACCCTGCAATCTCCATAATACATCACCAGAGTCTTTGATGTACGATGGTAATTCCACCACACATGGTTTAAGGAAATCGTCCAAGAAAAGAGAGACCATCTCAATCAATCCACCACACCCGGAAACAATAGGTCTCCCGGGTGGGTTTAAAAGACTTTTATGAACTTTAGGTAAAAAGTATATAGTTGGAACCACTGGAAAAACAACCCGCAATCCTTCACATACCGTTTTTTTGTGATACTGCCTTTCTCTAAGGCTTTATCAAGGATGTGAAACAGCTGCATCTGAAAGGTGGATGTGGGGTCTGACGTCAATTTATGACAAGAAGTATCATCATTAAGTTGTTTGAATGCCTCTTTCTCATAATGCTGTTCCGGCCAGACCACCACATTACCACCCTTATCGGCAGGTTTAAACACAACCTGCTTCTGGAGCGCCCCTAGTAGGGCTGTGGGGTACTCGGTACCGGGCCCTTCAGTTCTCGAGGGGATATCACGGTGGCTGACCCGGTCCGTGGCCCTAGGGATGTCCGTTATAAATATGGGAGTGGTCTTTAAAGGGATAATATTCGTGATGCCACCTGTGGTATTCGGTCAGGGTGACCGACGCTGCTGTGAGGGGTCCGCTGGGGTGATGTTATGGCAGCTAGATGGTATACCTTCCCATAGGTGAATTGTATCCCCAGGGCTTCCCAGAGTATAGATGGTGGATGGTGTGAGGCGCAGTGAAGAACGAGGACACAAGGTTGCAGTCTCTTTACCTTTACTGAAGGCTTCAACGTCCACAATCCAGAGCACCGGATCACAGGGTAGGCAGAGTCCGGCCAGTCTGAAGACAAATCCAGAGTCCCCTTATCCAGGTGGAAATCAGTAGCCTTCCTCCAGCGCCTGTGTGTTGTAGTACCTCCCTGCTGAGCTTCTCGGTAAGGTCCTCACAACTATTGTAGATGTAATGTCTCTTTCTCTCTGTCCCCCTGATGGATAGGATAGGACAAACCCATATGACTGATGGCCTGAGGCTTTTTACAAGGACTCTAGCACACCCCAGCCCCCACAAGTTGCCACCGTGCCTCCTGGGTATAAGGTTGGGCAGCTAACGTGGAATTAACTGTCCTGCCGGTCTCTGAAGTAGAGCATAGAGATCCTTACTCCCTCGGTGTTCTGGCTACCGGATTCTGTGCCTCAGAAGGAGGCAGCCTTTTGCATGGCAGAACTCTTTCTGGTTTCCTCTCCTTGTGCTGTGACTTCGTTTCTCACTCTCTGCAACGCAAATCCCTTCAATGTCTCGTTCTTTGGATGCTGCCGCACGTGGGGCAGGCGCAGCTCCGTGACCTTCTGTCTTGGCCTCTGACAGGATCCCACCCCTGAGCCCAGATAGCAGCTCACTAGACCCAGCCCAGCCAGCCTCTGACAGAATGGTGCTGACTGGGTGAAACCCAGCTTGCTTCTCTCTCACTTCCTGTCCAGACTCCCAGTTTTACCTAATTGTGAGGAGTGCCCTAATAGATAGCAGCATAGCTCCCCCTGGTGGCCTGGAGTGTGAAGTGTGTTGTGTGGTTTGTGATACCTGGTAAAGAGATCTCCTTTATTGCCTTCAGACATAACATCACTGTCACAAACCCCTGACCGCTTCCACCAATATGTCAGGGATCCACACCGTGACCGTCACCCCTACGTCACGAATCGGGGTGACTTTAGGCCAACAGACGGCTATCACATGTGCAGGGGGCTTATCTTAGTTATCCCTCCACTCCACAATGTGATAAAAAGACACACACAAGGCTATTGACCTTTTAGTTTACAGCAGGGGCTTATTTTAGGTATCCCACTGCGAAGGTGCGACCGTACAAGTAGGGCTGCAAGCGCTGCAGGGCCCAGACTATGGCCAGGCACTCCTTCTCGATGGTGGAGTAGGCCACTTCCCTCGGCAAAAGTTTCCGACTCAGGTACAACACGGGGTGCTCTTGGTCCTCCGAGTCAACCTGGCTGAGCACAGCACCGAGGCCAAACTCGCTGGCGTTAGTCTGTACCAAGAACGGTTGACTGCTGTCGACTGCTTTCAACACAGGGGCGTTGCACAGTGCGGTTTTCAACGCCTGGAAGGCCCCCTCACAGCCATCTGTCCAGTTGACGATGTGGGGTAGCTTCTTCCTGGTGAGGTCCGTCAAAGGTTTTGCCAGGCTACTATAGTGCTGTACGAAGCGCCTATAGTACCCTGCAGTGCCCAGGAAGGACATCACCTGTTTCTTGGTCCTGGGAGTGGGCCAGTTCACGATCGTGCCCACTTTCTCAGGCTCTGGCTTTAGGGTGTTTCCGCCTACCCGGTGCCCCAGGTAGTGGACCTCCCTCATGCCCATCTGGCACTTTCCCGGCTTGATAGTCAGTCCTGCTCGGTGAATTCGCCTGAGCACCTCCTCGAGATGCTGCAGGTGTTCTCCCAGGAGGGACTGAAGATGGCAATGTCATCCAAGTACGCCACGGCGTACTTCTCCAGTCCCTGAAGCAGGTGGTTGACCATCCGCTGGAAAGTGGCAGGGGCATTCTTCATGCCAAAGGGCATGACCGTGGACTCGTACAGTCCGAAGGGTGTGATAAAGGCGGACTTCTCCTGTGCCTCGGGGCTCAGGGGAATCTGCCAGTATCCTCTACTCAGATCCATGATGGTCAGGTATTTTGCGCCAGCTAACTTCTCAAGCAGCTCCTCGATGCGCGGCATTGGGTGCGCTTCAGAGGCTGTAATGGCATTGAGCCCCCTGTAGTCCATGCAGAACCGGGTGGTCCGGTCCTTCTTTGGCACGAGAACTACAGGTGAGGCCCACGTGCACTTTGACCGTCGAATCACCCCCAGCTGTAACATCTCATCGATCTCCTGGCGCATAAACTGCTGCACCTGGTCAGAGATTCGATAGGGTGTTCGCCATAGTGGGGCGTGATTCCCGGTGTCCACCTCGTGGATGGGTAACTCAGTCCTTCCAGGCCAGTTGGAGAACACGACCTGGAAGGGTTCCAGTGTGGTTTGCAACTGCAACCGTTGATTTTCATCTAGCGAGGCACTTACCTCCACGTCCTCAATGGACCCACCGGCCTTGGCTTGGGCCAGCATGTCCAGGAGGGTGTCTTCCTCCCCGTCTTCGGGTAAGCTGCAGACCGGTAGGACGAAAGGTTCATGTTCGTGATGAGCCTTCATCATGTTGACGTGAAAGGCCTTTCGCCTACCCCGAGCGTGGTCAAGCATGACCATGTAGGTTACCGGGTTGAGCTGTCGGTGGACGACATACGGGCCCTCCCAGGCTGCCTGAAGCTTATCCGTTGGTACAGGAACCAGCACCCACACCTTTTGACCCACGTGGTAGGTCCGCTCCCGGGCGTTCTGGTCATACCAGTGCTTCTGATCAGCCTGAGCCTGCGTCATGTTGTCATACACCAACTGCGTCAAGGTCTGCATCTTGTCACGGAAGCGCATGACATACTCCACTATGGACACTTCAGAAGGGTTCGGCTCCTCTTCCCAGGATTCTCTTACCAACCCACTTCTGTGTAATCACTGTATCCTCAATAGGGAAAGAGGGAAAAACTTGAACCCGCAGACCACGTGGAACCAGTCCATGTTGCACATATTGTTCCAGTGTTTTACTATTCCACCAAGCCTTTGTACGCTTGAACAATAGATCCCTCAATCACTGCCCATCAATACGTGGCCTGCATATTTTTATTTTTGACCCCAAAATAGTGTTTAGACCTAGGGTAGCAAACAGCCCAAAAAGTGAAATGTAGGCCTGAAAAGCAACTATTTGGAAAGCACAGATAGACTGGAGTCTGACTAATTTTTTGGTCAGCAAAATGATGTCCAAAAATTTTGTAAGACACTCCAAAAAATAATACAATACAAAAAAAAAGGCCAGAATTTTCTGCGCACTCAGATCTGATGCCTGGGACAAAAACAACAGTTTTAACCCCTTAATCCCATATGATGTACTATCCCGTCGAGGTGACTTAATTCCCAGTGACGGGATAGTACGTCATATGCGATCGGCCGCGTGTCAGCTCACGGACCGTTCCTGGCACATTAACCCCCGACACACTGCGGTCAAAGATGATCGCAGTGTTACGGCGGCATATGGAAGCATCGCGCAGGGAGGGGGCTCCCTGCGTGCTTCCCTGAGACCTTCAGAGCAACACGATGTGATCGTGTTGCTCTGAGGGTCTCCTACCTCCTCCTCCCTGCAGGCCCCGGATCCAATATGGCCGTGGGGCTGCTTCCGGGTCCTGCAGGGAGGTGGCTTGCAAGCACCTGCTCAGAGCAAGCGCTTGCAAGCGTCCCTGCGCTGCCTGTCGGATCGCTGATCTGACACAGTGCTCTGCAAAGTGTCAGATCAGCGATCTGACCCTACAACATGATGCCCCTGCCTGGGGCAATGTTATAAAGTAAAAAAAAAAATATTCACATATGTAAAAAAAAATAAAAAATTCCTTAATAAAGAAAAAAAAAATTGGTCCCATAAATATATTTCTTTATCTAAAAAAAAAAAACAGTAAAAGTACACATATTTAGTAAAACTGTCCCACTAGTTAACCCCTTCAGTGAACACTGTAAAAAAAAAAAAAAAATGAGGCAAAAAACAACACTTTATTATCATACAGCCGAACAAAAAGTGGAATAGCGCACGATCAAAAACACGGATATAAATAACGATGGTACTGCTGAAAACGTCATCTTGTCCCGCAAAAAACGACCCACCATACAGCATCATCAGTGAAAAAATAAAAAAGTTATATTCCTCAGAATAAAGCGATGCAAAAATAATTATTTTTCTATAAAATATGCAACACAAACACAGAGCCGAGAACAGAAAAAAGCGGCACTCACCAATGTCAGCGCAGTGATGTTCTTTAATGTGTCATATTTGTTAAAATACAACAGCAGGTTGTAGGCGATGAGGGTGCGGGGAGGGTGAACTGGACGACGGCCGTTTCACGCAATCAGCGCTTCCACGGGTCCATGTGAGTTAAGATCATGTCACTCCCTTTATACAAGGGCTGGACTTACACATTGTTACTGACTGTCACGATTCACACCGTGACTGTCAAGATCCCTTAGCCCTGGCCAGCAGTTTGTCACAAAATCCACAGGGATTCCTGACCACTGCCACCAATATGTCACGGATTGAAGTGACTTTAGACCAACAGACGGCTATCACATGTGCAGGGGGCTTAT
Organism: Ranitomeya variabilis; assembly: GCF_051348905.1. Taxonomy (NCBI): domain Eukaryota; kingdom Metazoa; phylum Chordata; class Amphibia; order Anura; family Dendrobatidae; genus Ranitomeya; species Ranitomeya variabilis. The sequence continues at coordinate 348,399,345 of NC_135235.1, forward strand.
CTTAGTTATCCATCCACTGCCACAATGTGATAAAAAAAACACACACACGTTTAATGACCTCTTAGGTTACAGCAGGGGCTTATTTTAGGTATCCCACTGCTCTTCAATATACCATGAACTGCAGGGATTTGTGTATCCCGCTTACAGTTCCACTTAAACCTTGCAGCTCTCTGGCGCCCCCCCTTACCGTCAGGTCAGATTAGGTACTGCACCTAGGGTAATTAGTCGCCAGAAAGGCTGCCTGCTATGTACTGGCTATTGGGCACGCTGCAGCGAGGCGATAACTACTCCCGCTCGGGCAGGAACAATAATTATCAAGCCGCAGTCGCTGCAGTGACACCCAACGGCCTGTACACGGTATTGCTGCCACCAGCTCCGATTAAACGGGTCCGGAGCTAACCCAAAAACAGTAGCGTAATTTCCCTTCATGAGACAGGGTACGTTTTTAGAGCATAAAGAACGAACTAGTATTAAATATTATACTTCAGAAAGGTTAGGCAGTGCTTTATCAAAATATTTTACAAAGATGTTACAAATGAGACAATTGCAAATATGTACAAGGTAATTATGAAAATAAAAGGATTAAATGAAGAAAAGATAACACTCACATATTCTCAGATCATTGCATTGCAGGCAACCATACGTCCCAGCTCATTGGACGTGCTGCGGGCACTTCAGGAAAAGACAAGAAGCTCAAATCTGCCCTCTTGGACGCCTGCCAGCACTTAAAACCTACAGTCTGTGACCTCACAGAAAGGGCTGGCTTTTCCAACCCCTCCTACTTCTTCTGCTAACTGATTTTTCCCTAACCGATATCTAATTTCTATAACTCCGTGACACAACATGTCATAGTTGTGACAAACCCAGCATTCATCTGGGATTAACGTGGGCTTTCTAATGAGATCAAATATGTCCTATTATTTACAGAGCAATCCCTACTTCTTCACCCGATGGAGTTAGACGTCTGTGTTTAGAGTGATGGGTAGATGCTTCGATGGAGATCAAGGATATGTATTTATCATTCTCCTATCTTACATCGTCTGCCTAATATCTTACAAAAATGGAACAAAGGACCGCATGGTTCTAGAAGTTTCTAATCCAGTTAAAGCTGAGCACTTTCTACTACAGGAAATGCCGGTCGTAAATACCTTTCATCAATAAAACTCTCTTCCCCCATGTACATTGACAAGGCAGCTCTTGGCTGAGTGAAAGGGAAGGGGTTTTTTTTAGCCCACAGCTTGCTAGCAACAGAACTAAACTTATATGATATTTCATACCATATTGTGACACTGACATCATGAGTGAATTACAAAAAAAAAAAAAAGGTTTAACACCAAATAGAATACAGTACAAGTCCGTAACATTCAGTACAATAAGCTAACCGCAAATCCCAGAACACTATAATTATAAGAAAATAGCCATATCTAATTTCTCATTAAGACCAATTGGTCTTTGGGCTCCAGCTTTTATTATCCATCTAGCTTCTTCTTGCAACAGGAGTCTATCATGATTCCCTCCATGGGGAGGATATTTAACCATTTGTAGTCCGGCAAACCGCATTAATTCAGGGTTGGCGTTATGTTTCTCCTGTATATGATTAATAAGCCGCATGGAACCTTTGCCGGATATCATCGAATTATAGTGTTCACGGAATCTCGTTACTAATGGACAAATGGTTTTTCCGATATAAAAATAATTACACGGACAGAATATAACATAAACAACAAATTTGCTTTTACATGAGATGAAATCAGTGATTCTGTGATTAATCCCTCCTACTCTTATGGGATTATCAAGCATATGTAGGTGGCAAAACCTACAGTTGCCACATTTGAAATTGCCTTTTGGTACATCCCTTTTTAACCTGTTATTATGAATAGGGAGTAATCGATTGTGGACAAGCATATCGCCCAGATTTTTTGTACGCTTGTAAGCGAATTGAGGATTAAGCGCAGTGACACCCGATAAATCTTTATCGCTTTGGAGGATGTGCCAATTTTTTCTGATGGCGGCATAAATCTGCTTATCCACAGGACTATGAATGAAACTGAATATAAATCTGTGGACCTTATTTTTTTCTCCTTTTAAATTGTGCTTTCTTTTGTTTCTCATCAGTACATCATTTTGTGATAATTTTTCCGCACGTTTTTCTGCCTCATTTAAAATTTTTAATGGATAGCCTCTACTAATAAAATGTTTTTTTAATTCCACGAGTTGTTCCATGTAGGTCTCATTATTGTTGTTAATTTTTTGGAGTCTGACCATTTAACTGTACGGGATGCTTTTCTTAGTGTGTACTGGGTGTGCGCTATTAAAGTGAAGCACATTGTTAGTCGCCGTCTCCTTCCTAAACACTTTAGTATTGATTTGGCCATCTTGGATCTCAATTTTAACATCAAACATTAAAATTGATATTAACATTAATATGACACATTAAAGAACATCACTGCACTGACATTGGTGAGTGCCGCTTTTTTCTGTTCTCGGCTCTGTGTTTGTGTTGCATGCTTTTGTATTTTTGAAAGCTGAGCACCACTTTGCAGTTACAATTTACACTGCATGCTGTGGGTCTGAAAAGGGTTACATACATCCGCTCCATTATAGTATTGTGCGTCCTGGTGCCATTCACTCAAGTTTTTTCTATAAAATAGTTTTTATCGTATAAACGCGCCAAAACATAAAAAAAGATATAAATGAGGTATCACTGTAATCGTACTGACCCGAAGAATAAAACTGCTTTATCAATTTTACCAAACGTGGAACGGTATAAGCGCCCCCCCAAAAGAAATTCATAAATAGCTGGATTTTGGTCATTCTGCCTCACAAAAATCGGAATAAAAAGCGATCAAAAAAGTCACAGGCCCGACAATGGTACCAATAAAAACGTCAACTTGTCCACCAAAAAACAAGATCTCACATGACTCTGTGGACCAAAATATGGAACCTCAAAATATGGAGACACAAAATCTATTTTTTGCAATTAAAAGCATCTTTTAGTGTGTGACAGCTGCCAATCACAAAAATCCGCTAAAAAACCCGCTATAATTAGTAAATCAAACCCCCCTTCATGACCACCTTAGTTAGGGAAAAATAATAAAATAAAATAAATGTATTTATTTCGATTTTCCCATTAGGGTTAGGGTTGGGGCTAGGGTTAGGGTTGAGGCTAGAGTTGGGGCTAGGGTTAGGCTTAGGGTTGGGACTAGGGTTAGGGTTGGGGCTAGGGTTAGGGTTGGGGCTAGGGTTGGGGCTAGGGTTAGGGTTGGGGCTAGGGTTAGGGTTGGGACTAGGATTAGGGTTGGGGCTAAAGTTAGGGTTAGGGTTTGGATTACATTTACAGTTGGGATTAGGGTTAGGGGTGTGTCAGGGTTAGGGGTGTGGTTAGGGTTATGGTTGGGATTAGAGTTAGGGGTGAGTTGGGGTTAGGGGTGTGGTTGGGGTTAGGGTTAGGGGCATGTTTGGGTTAGGGGTGTGGTTAGAGTTACGATTAGGGTTAGGGGTGTGTTGGAGTTAGGGGTGTGGTTGGGGTTAGGGGTGTGGTTGGGGTTAGGGTTAGGGGCATGTTTGGGTTAGGGGTGTGGTTAGTGTTGGGATTAGGGTTTAGGGGTGTGTTTGGGTTAGGGTTTCAGTTAGAATTTTGGGCTTCCACCGTTTAGGCACATCAAGGGGTCTCCAAACGCAACATGGTGTCCGATCTCAATTCCAGCCAATCCTGCGTTGAAAACGTAAAACAGTGCTCCTTCCCTTCCGAGCTCTACTGTGCGCTCAAACAGGGGTTTATCCTAACATATGGGGTGTCACCGTACTCAGGACAAATTTGACATCAAATCTTGGGGTCCAATTTCTCTTGTTACCCTTGGGAAAATTAAAATTTGGGGGGCTAAAAAAACATTTTTGTGGAAACAAAATGATTTTTTATTTTCATGGCTCTGTATCATAAACTGTAGTGAAACACTTGGGGGTTCAAAGTTCTCACAACACATCTAGATAAGTTCCTTGGGGGGTCTAGTTTCCAATATGGGGTAACTTGAGGGGGGTTTCTACTGTTTAGGTACATCAAGGACTCTGCAAATGCAATGTGATGCCTGCAGACCAATCCATCTAAGTCTGCATTCCAAATGGCGCTCCTTCCCTTCCAAGCTCTGCCATGCACCCAAACGGTGGTTCCCCCCCATATATGGGGTATCAGCGTACTCAGGACAAATTGGACAACAACCTTTGGGGTCCAATTTCTCCTGTTACCCATGGGAAAATACAAAACTGGGGGCTAAAATATAATTTTTGTGAAAAAGAAAAAATGGTTTTATTTTCACGGCTCTGCGTTATAAACTGTAGTGAAACACTTGGGGTTTCAAAGCTCTCTCAACACATCTAGATAAGTTCCTTAGTGGTCTACTTTCCAAAATGGTGTCACTTGTAGGGGGTTTCAATGTTTAGGCACATCAGGGGCTCTCCAAACGCAACATTGCGTTCCATCTCAATTCCAGTCAATTGTGCTTTGAAAAGTCAAACGGCGCTCCTTCCCTTCCGAGCTCTGCCATGCACCCAAACAGTGGTTTACCCCACATATGGTGTATCAGCGTACTCAGGACAAATTGTACAACAATTTTTGGGGTCCATTTTCTCCTGTTACCCTTGGTAAAACAAAACAAATTGGAGCTGAAGTAATTTTTTTGTGAAAAAAAGTTAAATATTTTTTTAAACATTCCAAAAATTCCTGTGAAACACCTGAAGGGTTAATAAACTTCTTGAATGTGGTTTTGAGCACCTTGAGGGGTGCAGTTTTTAGAATGGTGTCACTCTTGGTCATTTTCTATCGTATAGACCCCTCAAAATGACTTCAAATGTGATGTGGTCCCTAAATAAAATAGTGTTGTAAAAATGAGAAATTGCTGGTTAACTTTTAACCTTTAGAACTCCCTAACAAACAAAAAATTTTGGTTCCAAAATTGTGCTGATGTAAAGTAGACATGTGGGAAATGTTACTTATTAAGTATTTTGTGTGACATATCTCTGTGATTTAAGGGCATAAAAATTCAAATTTGGAAAATTGCAAAATTTTCGCCAAATTTCCATTTTTTTTACAAATAAACGCAGATAATATCAAATAAATGTTACCACTATCATGGAGTACAATATGTCATGAGAAAACAATGTCAGAATTATCAGGATCCATTGAAGCTTTCCAAAGTTATAACCTCATAAAGGGAAAGTGGTCAGAATTGAAAAAAATGGCCCAGTCATTAACGTGCAAACCACCCTTGGGAGTTAAGGCGTTAAATTGCTAGATTTTCACGCTGTTGTATTAAAATGACCTGACTGTAGTCTGCAGTGTGACCAAGCAAATAAATGTAGAAAAAAAGTGGGCTCTGGATTGCTTTGTAATAAAATTTGCAGGATTTAGGTGCCAAAATAGACCCACACTAACTAATAAAAGAATGAATCTGACCCTATCTCAGCAGCAGCTCTCCCTACACTAGCTGAGTCTGGAGCTGAATGCGCCGAGCAGGGCTGGTCAGGTCTCTTATAGATCTGATGACGCTGTGCGGCCAGCCAATCAATGTAATACCACAGCAAAGATGGCTGCGGTATTACAGTGCATGGCAGACAATCCCTGCATGTTCATTGGCCAAAATTGCAGGGCGGAGACCCGAGCTCTCGCCGAATAATCCCAGAAATTCTCGGTGCTCACCGAGTACACCGAGTACCGTGATACTCAGACGAGTAACGAGAAGTGGCAAGCTCGTTAACTCATCACTATTTTTAACCTCTTTATTAATGACTTTGAGGATGGGATTGAGAGTAAAGTGTCAATCTTTGCTGACTACACCAAACTATGTAGGATATTAAAATCTGACCTCGAATTACAATATTGCAAAAACTATCTGAATAAGAAGACCAAATGGGCAAACACTTGGCAAATGAGATTTAACCCCTTAAGGACCAGGAGTATTTTTGTTTTTTTGTGTTTCCATTTTTTGCTCCCCTTCTTCCCACGGCCATAAATTTTTTATTTTTCTGTCAATATGGCCAAGTGAGTGCTTGTTTTTTGCAGGACGAGATGTACTTTTGAATGACACCATTGTTTTTACCATACCATGCACTGGAAAATGGGAAAAATATTCCAAATGTGGTGAAATTGCAAAAAAAAGTGCAATTCCACAATTAGGATTTTTTTATACCATGTTCCCTAAATGCTAAAACTGACCTGCCATTATGATTGTCCAGGTCATTATGAGTTAACAGACACCAAACATGTATAGGTTCTTTATTATTTAAGTGGTGAAAAAAAAATCCAAATATTGTAAAAAAAAAATTGCTGCCATTTTCCGAGACCTGTAGCAACTCAATTTTTTGGGATCTGGTGCTGGGTGTTAGGGGTCGAGATCCCGCCTCTGCACAGGGGGAATCTCAAACCATCTCCGCTGCGGTCTCCCATCCTTCTCCAGCCGCAGTGGAGCCTGCTCAGCGGAGACATGGAGACCAGCGTCTTGCTCAGTTTGACTCTGTCCAAAGGGTTAATGCTGCTTTTCCAGCTTCTGCTATTAAAGCCAGTGCTGGGCAGCGGCAAGCAGACGCTTCTGGGACTAAGTCCTGCTTTTCTCATTCTGAGCATGCCCAGAGTAAGATCTCTCAGTGGAGATCGAGGGTCACATGTTCAGAAACTGCAGCTAAATCCATTGGTCCTCCAGGAAGGTCCTGAAGGTGCTCAGGCTCTGTAGCAGCTTCTCATTGGTCCTTCTAGGAAGGTCCTGTTCTTGTTGCAGCTATTTAAGGTTCTCATGACCGCATGGCCATGGGCTAGTATTGAATCAGTTTTGTGCATGTGTGACGCCCAGGAGACCAGGGTACTCAGCACCAGACCAATGGAGTCTATCTCTTGAGGGGAATGTCACAAGTGGCTTGACCCGGTGCTGTGGTCTCAGGCAATGCACAGTATAAAGGGTATCGTGAAGGAATAGGCACTTACTTGATCAGCAGCAGATTCTCTCAGCAGTGATGATCCCGATCCTAGATATATGTATGTTGTCCAAATAAAAGACTGAGGCACTAAAACGTTTAACTAGTTTACTTCAACATAAAGGGATTTACGACCAGTCCTGTCACCGGAGTCTATATAAGAACTCTGAGTTACCTTGACCCTGCCGAGGTTTTCATCTCTTATTATACGCAGTTTCTGTATAGCCCTGCTGCTGTATGTGAACTAGCTGCCGGCCCAATCGGTCTCTTCCGGGTCCAGGTTCGACGGGCAACCCGAGTACTTTTATCAGCTTACCCCTTCGGGAGTACCGCTGAACTCTGTATCTGTTGCTGCATCCGACCCTAGTGAAGTTGATATCACCTCACATTCTTTTCCGGTTGCTGTATTATATATAATGAATAAAGCCTCGGATCCGGTATCCGTCTCTGCGCCTATTCTGGATAGTGATTAATGCTACCCGGTTCTCACAATGTCCCCTTTCTCTATTCCTCTTTTCCTCAGATTGGTACTATGGGCCTATAATCCGTCATAGGGCTGTTAGGAGTTCAGCTATGCGACCTCTCACTTTCAGCTCCTTAACCCAACTGCCAGTCCTTTTCTCAAACCAGAATGGATCAAGGGGAGTCTCTGGAGCTCCCCCTTCTGGCCGGAGATGGTAGTGCAGTCTTGCTATTTTAGTATTTGTATTTGGTGTCAATAACTAATTTTTTTTTGTGGCAAATACCCCTAGGGGCGCCACACATGCGCCAGTGTGGTCACATTTATGTGTGTATTCAGGGACTCGGCTGAAATAAGCCCCTAGAATGCTGGCACCTCCGGCGAGGAGATTGTGTGTGTGGATCTAGGGCCCCGGCTGAAATAAGCCCCAAGAATACCGGCTTCTCCGGTGAGGAGATTGTATGTGTGCGTGACCACAGACTGCCTTCAGTTCGGCAGTTAGCTGTGTACTCCTGTGGGGTTAACAGGGCACAGCGTCTTGTTTCCGTGCGACTCTGTGAAGTAACAGAGTTCGCTTAAACCGCCATATAGTGCCATCATTTGCTAGCAGCAGGTTCCTCCTGCGAACGCACCAATAATAAACATCTATATTTACTCGGTGCGTTCCGCTAGCCGTAACACCGGGTGAGGGCTTATTTTTTGCGCGCCGATGTGACATTTTTATTAATACCATTTTGATGTGTAAACGATCTTTTGATCGCCTGTTATTGCATTTTATTGCAATGTTGCAGCAACCAAAAAAAGGTAATAGTTTTGATTTTTTTTCTAGCTATGCCATTTACCGTATGGATTAATTCTTTTTTTTATATTGATAGATCTGGCAATTCTGAAAGTGGTGATACCAAATTTGTGTATTTTTTATTGTTTTATGTTGAAAGGGGGGTGATTTGAACTTTTATATTTTTTTTATATTTTTTAAAACATTTTTTTTACTTTTGACATGCTTCAAAAGTCTCCATGGGAGACAAGAATCTTCCATAACCCGATCAGCTCTTCTACATGCAGGCGATGATTAGATTGCCTGCAGGTAGCAGAATACCTAAATTGCTATGAGCGCCGACCACTGGGTGCATAGCTATCTGGCTATGACAACCACAGGGGTCTCCTGCTGACCCCAGATTGTCATGCTAACTCATTGGAGACCCGGGGTCATGTGACATGAACGCCGATGGGAGGAGGTAATGACACGCTTCCTGCATGTGCATGTTAAATGCCGCTGTCAGAGTTTGAGAGCGGCATTTAACATGTTAGCAGCCGTGTGTGAATAGCGAATCAACCCGTGGCTGTTCCGGGCACATCTCAGCAGATCAGATGAGCTGTCATGTGCTGGAAAAGGTGCAGGCTCATCACCAGAGCAAGCACCAAACAGGGGGAGGTGTCCAATGACAGACTCTGTCCGTCGTTGGACGTTAAGGGGTTAATGTAGATAAATGTAAAGTAATGCACCTAGGAAGGGGTAATCCTATTGCCGCATATACATTAAATAGGAGTATACTCAGGACTACAGAACAGGAGAAGGACTTGGGTATTCTCATTACAAGTAAGCTGCGCCACAGTACTGAATGTCAATCAGCAGCCACAAAAGCAAACAAGATTTTAGGATGTATAAATAAAAGAGAGATAAAATCTTGTGATCCCAACTTATTAATACCCCTTTATAAATAACTGGTGAGGCTACATCTAGAATATGGGATCCAATTTTGGGCTCCACATATTAAAAGGGATATTCAGAAGTTAGAATAAGCTCAAAGAGGGACAACTAGATTATTACAAGGGATGGAAGGTCTCTCATATGAGGAGAGGTTGAAAAAGTTGGGATTGTTTAGCTTAGAAAAAAGACGCCTTAGAGGGGATCTAATTTACATGTATATGTGTGACCAGTACAAAATACTGGTACATGACTTATTCATTCCAAAGACCGTACTGAGGTCTAGGGGGCACTCATTACGGGTGGAAGAAAAGCGATTTCCACAGCTAAACAGGAAAGGGTTCTTTACAGTTAGAGCAGTCAGACTGTGGAATTCTCTACCACAAGAGGTAGTAATAGCAGACACTATAACAGATTTTAAAAAAGGGAGATTGACAGCGGCATTTAACAGGTTAACAGCCGCGGGTGGATCGTGATCCCACCCATGGCTGTTAGGGCCACATGTCAGTTAGTCAAATCAACTGACGTGCTGGAAAAGATGAGGGCTCTGCGCCGGAGCACACATCAAAGAGAGAGACCAGACATACTGTACACCATTCATGTACCCTGCATGTCTTGAAGCGGTTAAATTGATTTTATTCTGTAATAAAACCTCTCTTCATGTAGGGTGAGCTGTCGCAGTAGGGATACAGTATTACAGCCATCTTATCTGTAATTAATGCCTAATAAATAGTGATGAGAGAATGTGCTCGCCACTACTCATTACTCGTCCAAGTATCAATATGCTAGGTGTACTCAGCGAGCACCGAGTATTTCTGGGATTATTCAGCGGGAGTTCGGGTCTCTGCCCTGCAATGCTGGCGCTCTTTAGAGCGCCATTGACAGTACAGGGATTGTCAGCCATGCACTGTAATGCTGCAGCCATCTTTGTTGTGGTATTACAGTGAATGGCTGGCCACTCAGCGTCATCAGGTCTATAAGAGACCAGGTGCCGCCCTGCTCGCCGCATTCTGCTACGGACTTAGCGAGTGTAGGGAAAGCTGCTACTGAGATAGTGTCAGAATCGTGCTTTTAATAGTTAGTGTAGGTTCAGTCCACAACTCCTGAGAAACCAACAGTCCTTTTTAGGGCTAATTCGGGGGTCCCGAGATTGCAGCACTAGGTAGGCAGGGGAGTCTATGTGCGCATATCCAGTGCATGCAGGCACTGTATGTGAGTACATAGCTCTCACTGCATACCTCCAAAAGCTCCATTACTGTCTGCTGCTGCTTATTTAATACTAGATGGCAGCCCGATTCTAAAGAATCGGGAGTCTAGAATCCATATATACTTTATTTATTCAAATGTAAGAATAATACAATTAATAAATAATAGTAAGAAAGAACAAAAAATGGCTGCACTCACCAGCTCTTGACAATTCTTGTTATTTAAGGTACAGTTACACAGGATCCATGAACATGCTTATGAGGGGACGGATGAAAGACATCAGACAACAACTTTGCGTGTTGTGGCAAATGCCACAACAACGGTTCTTTGCTTAAGAACAATAATGTAAATAATAAATAATATGTATCAATAACTATGTATATTGGTATGTTCTATGACATTTTAAAATATTTCATTATTATGTAGAAAAGCTCTTAGTACCCATACTGGCGCATACTTGTGTGCCCATCAGGTATTTTCACAGTAATTTTACATCTGATGGGTTGGTATGAAACGTTTTTAATCATCTCTTGGGCTTAGCTAAGCCTTCATTTTAAATAATTCTAATAAGTACAACAGAAATAAAAGCCTTTTTGTGTATCCAAATTTTTTGTGTTTATTTTTACAGAAGTGTAAAATTTAAGAAATCAACGTTCATAGTACACCGATGGGCTAATATAAGCATGCCCATCAACCACGTCACGGTAGCCTTTGAACTGATGGGTCCTAACTAACTGATTCCTATTTCTTAATACTCAAACCTCTTTCACATCTGCATGTTTCTGATATTTGCAGAAGTAATGTTAAAAACAATACAACTTCCACACTTGGCACCAAAGAACTGACCTACAACACACTTTCAGCAAGTGCCATGCAATGTAGATGAAGCTTGGAGTTAACTTGCAGTAAATGCGGCAAACGCGGCTTCGACAATTGCATTAAATGCAGCCACAACAAAAACACTGGTAAGTGGAGATTTTGTGGCGAAAACTGCAGAAACCACATGTGCCGCACCTGCCGCAAGTGAAGTACAAATTCCGTATACATTGCATGCAACTTACAGCAAGAGTGGCGTGGGTCAGCCCTTAGGCAGGAAGTGCAGAAATAGCCTTTTTTCCACCATAAATTCTCCAAATAGCAGAAAAATGTTGATGTGAAAGCAAAATCTCTATTCTTTCCCTATCTATCTAAATATGTACCTATCTATATATCTATTTCTATGTACAGAACACACCTGGAGATAGAGATGTGTGTGAACAGCCATCCCACCCGTCTCTTACCTGTTCACAAAAACCTCACCCTTTTTAAAAACAAAATGAAATCTCTCAGCAGCTATACTGCTGGAGCTTCAAATACAGGTTCCTATCACCAAATACAGGCATTTGGATGATACACATCTTACATCTTGTACTTAAAGGGAACCTGTCACCACGTTTTTGGAAGATGGGATAAAAATAGCGTTAAATAGGGGCAGAGGTGGGCGTTACATTAGTGTGTGTGTTATGCGTTTATTACCCACCTAAGTTGCCAAAATAACTTTGCAAAGTCTCCGTTTTCGCCTGTCAATCAGGCTGGTCAGGTCGCATGGGCGTGGTGTCTTCACCCAGATTTGGCGTAGTTTTCCGTTGGTGGCGTAGTGGTGTGCGCATGCCCAAGGTCCCGAATCCTCTTCCAGGGGATTTAAAATAGCGCGGTGTTCGTTATTGCATTGGTGATCGGTGGGCGCGGCCATCTTCCTTTGGCCGCGCGTGCGCAGAAGCGGCGCTCTGCTGGCCGCGGCTTCAGGAAAATGGCCGCCGCGATGCCACGCGTGCGCAGATGGATATCGCGGCGGCCATTTTCCTGAAGCCGCGGCCAGCAGAGCGCCGCTTCTGCGCACGCGCGGCCAAAGGAAGATGGCCGCGCCCACCGATCACCAATGCAATAACGAACACCGCGCTATTTTAAATCCCCTGGCAGAGGATTCGGGACCTTGGGCATGCGCACACCACTACGCCACCAACGGAAAACTACGCCAAATCTGGGTGAAGACAACGCCCATCTGACCAGACTAGCCTGATTGACAGGCGAAAACGGAGACTTTGCAAAGTTATTTCGGCAACTTAGGTGGGTAATAAACGCATAACACACACACTAATGTAACGCCCACCTCTGCCCCTATTTAACGCTATTTTTATCCCATCTTCCAAAAACGTGGTGACAGGTTCCCTTTAATGTGTGTTCTACTTACCTATAAAAATATGTATTGATATATCATATTTCTAAATTTATGTAGATATGATATAGAGTTATTAACCCTATATGCTAATGAGTACGTATGTTATATATGTATTTCCTACATAAGTACTTAAAATCTATATGTCTATGGCTACACTAATTTTTTTTTGTTTTTGTTTTTTTTCCTTATCTCTATACATAGAATTTGCCTATTGCAGTCTATGTTATTAGAAAAACTGAATAATGAAAAAAAAGAAAAGTAACTTTAAACTAAAATATTTTTGTAGATAATATTACGTGTGAAGACTTTAGTACTATCAGCCAATAATTGTCCTTGAAGTGGTGTATTAACCACTTTAACCCTCACATTGCAACATTGCTTCACCCTGGAAAAAGCAACATACATTTGACCAGGGGCAAAAGCAGGTTCTGGTAGATAAATGCCAACTCGATGGAGGGTCTGGCCTTGAGATTTATTTATGGTCATTGCAAATGCGGGCTTGATGGGAAATTGTCTCCGTCTTAATTTAAAAGGTAATCCAGTCTCTGATGGACACAAATCAATTCGTGGAATGAATACCACATTTCCTGCTGCTGACCCACTAATTACTTTAGCCAGTATGATATTGGCATGTAAGGCAGTGACAATGAGCCACGTACCATTGCAGAGACCTTTGTTCGTGTTCAGATTACGTAATAACATGACAATGGTGCCAATTTTAAGTTTCAGCCGATGTGAAGGCATTCCAGTTGGTGTTAGTGAATTCAAAAACTCAAGTGGGTATTAATCGAGGTCATCAGCTTCATCAGGATCGATGGAATCATCACTGATATATTCAGTATAGTCACCTATCAATAAATCCATGACTTGGGAATTGACTTTCTCAACGTCCTCATTTTTTGGACATAAAATTGCATGAGATGCAGCTGTATTTATGCTTTCGGTGTCATTCACATCAATACAAAGATTATCTCCAAAAATTTCAATTATTAAAGAGCCAGTGCATACCATGTCTGGAGGAATTTCAATTACATCATCTCCAAGGTTATGTTCATTAGATAGTTCACCATTTCCCAGTTGAAGCAACCAACTGCTGTAGTGAGGATCAATGGAGCGCATGTTGTTAATAAGTGGCAGGCGAGTAAAATGTTGCCAGTGTTGTGAATATTTTATACAGCTCTCTACAACATCAGTTCTTGTCCCATGAGGGATGACAGGAAGACATTGTCTAAAGTCGCCTCCAAAAACAATCACTTTACCTCCAAACTGTGTTTTTTCTTTGTGAGCTACATTTGTTGTCATGACATCACGTAAAACTCTATCAATGACATGCAATGCATATTTGGATAGCATTGTGCACTCATCAATAATAAAAAGTTTAGTGCTGTGCAAATCTTTTGCTGCATCGGTATCATTCTTAATCCTGGAAACAGATGTTTCATTCACAGGAATTGGAATCCCATAAAGAGAATGAATGGTTCGTCCACCTTGTAGCAAGTTGGCGGCAATTCCAGTAGTGGCAGCAGGTGACACAATGTCTCCTTGTCCTCTTAGCTGATGTAGGAGTAGATGATATAGGTACGTTTTTCCGCTGCCACCAGGACCATCAAGGAAAAAACACTTTGCTGTAGAATTAGTGTCTTCTAAAGCTTGACTGATAGCATCAAAAGCAAAAAGTTGGTCCTCATTTAGAGTAGCTTTCATTTCAGCAGCTGCTGATAACTCATAATCTTTATCATACTGTGGGAGGAGGTGTTGTTTCTTGACTGGACGTGGCAAATTAAAATCAGTATTAGTTTTGCCATGAGCTTTAAGAACATGTTGGACATCTGTCATAGCATAGCCTTCACAATTGACACACTCCAGAGTGTTGGAGTCGTATGCATAGCAGTAGTTTTCTACAAAGTGTTCCTTAAATTCATCCCATAAGTCCCGAGGTTTAGCTGGAGGACCAAAAATACAAATGTAGGCAAACATGTCACGTAGCTGTGCTGGCATGTTGAGAATACTGGCATCAAGTAATGTATTTCTCCACAGACTATCATCAAATAGTAAGCCAAGAGCTAATGCCGCATCTTTGAAGGTTTCATGTGTAACTCCGTGTACAGTTTTTATGCTGTCAAAACTGGTTGCACCTTTGACATGTAACAATAACAATCTTAAATAGTAGCGTTCTTGGTCTTTCACACTGACAGTATACATTCGTCCAATCACAGAACCACCTGCATGCTTTCTAACTTCCCAAGAACCTTCTTTCCAAACATAGTTTTCGGGAATTTCACGGTATAAATAAATATGAGCATGATGGTCGTTCTGATTAAGCTTGAAGTAGGCCATAAGTGTAGAATTTTGATGGAGCTTTTGTTTGATGTTTCCAATAGAGTCATCCTCATGAAAATAGAGTGGCTGAGAATGCGGTAGATGTACAGCAAGGCGAATGATGCTATGAGATTGTTTATGCATTGGATATGAGAATATTCGCCAAGCTGCCTCTGGTGCACTGACATATCTTGAATCCATGAATTGGTGTGTTTCATCATGTTGGATGTTAGTCTGGCAGATTTCAAGATTGGCTTTATCATGTCCTTTGTAGATGTATTTAAATAAATATTTCACAGCCTGAATGGAACCACAAACTTCGACATTTATATGGCACTTGTATTTTAATAGCAGGAACGGATTATATGGAACCACCCACGAATTGTCAATCATGTTAGAATGGTGTTGAAAAGATGGGCCAAAGTGTCTGCGATAAGTAGGATAGGCGTCCTTAGCTATGATGGTTCTTGGTTGCAAATCTTTAGGGAAACCTTTTGTACACTTCCCCAGATCCATACAGGGAGAATTTGGGTTGTGTTCTCCACACGGACCATGAATCATATGTAGGAGAACAATTTTATGGAGCTGAGGGTAGTGGGTAGGATTGGGAATTTCAGCCCACACTGTATTGTCTATGTCCTCCTCAGTCCTTAATTTGGAGTTGCTGTCCAGAATAATCAAAATGTGAGCGTGTGGAAGGCCACGTTTTTGAAATTCAATTACATGAACCATAGCGCAAACTTTCCCAAATAATCCGTTGTTAATGTCTTTTAAGAGTGCTTCCAGTTTTATTTTGAAAACACGTGCCACCAAATCAGGTCTATGTTCCACACGCTGCCAAGGTTCCAAATTCTCAGTAATCTCATTCCATTTCGGATTACAGGTCATGGTGATGAATAGATCAGGATGACCATATTTAGTGACAATAGCCATGGCATCCTGGTACCGCTGCTGCATATTCCTGGGACTGCCTTCAAACGAAGATGGTAAAATGACCGTTTTTCCAATGGGGATGCCCTTCTCAATGGATTTTTTCTGGAGATGTTCCTGGAGTACACAATAATCCTCTACTTTCAAATCCTTTTGGTGTTGACGGATATAATTTAGGCGATTTGCCTCGATTTTCACATAAGCATCCACTAAGTACTGCTGAGTGAGTTTGCCACCATTCAGGAGTGGATTAAACTGATTACGGACAGACAGCACATAGCAGTAATATTGCAGTTGTGTAACTCTGCGTGGACTTTGCCCTTGTTGCTTGAGGCCATCATGCCAGCCCTGGTCTCCGTAAGGGAAAAATAAAGGATAGAGTAAAGCATCTAAATTACTGTGTAGAATGCTGACCTGTTGTGTTCTTGGCGCAAAAAGGATTTTTGGGGTCCGGTTGTAAATGTATTAAAATATCACGATTAAATGGTGGCTCTCCATTGTCATTTTCAAATACGACAGCAACTTCATTGACAGTTGGATTATTATATCGGCGAGGGTCTTGATTCCGATATTGTTTAAGGGCCATGATGATATTTGGCATGAGAGTGCCATTAGCTTCAGCTTTAAGATGTTCTTCATGTTCCACATCTCGTAACATTTTGTAGGCAGCAACAAAGGGATTCACATTGTCTAACAGAAGAGCAATTATACTCATCAAAGTGGGATGACATTTTTGATTTTGTTCACAGTTTACACGTTGTTCATTCGCGGTAGCGGTATCCAAAATATACAGTTGGGCATAAGCTGGAACTTGATCATCACTGGGATGTAGGGTTCCAGTACGATGATATATTTGTCCATGTATACGGAAACAGTAAGGGCCATGTCCAGGTGGAGGGGATATATTGGCACCCATGGAGGCGAAAGCAAATGAGCTGTTAATACTACGAATATTTTCCATGAGATTCTTACTGAACTCACTCTCCCCTGTCAGCAATCGTTTAAAGACCTCAGGATATTGGGGTATAGGTATATGCACTTTACTCTTGTGACAACACAGAGTAAAATTTTTATCTGCTGGTATCTCAGCATTAAAATGTAATGCTTGACTATGTTCACATAAATAGTTCATAGGACCACAGGAGTGTTCTACTATGGTACTGTCATCATTAGTAAAACCTGTAGGATGTTGAGGTACAGGTTGTGGTAACGGAGCATTGGAATGTTTCTTTAAGCCAACATATATAAAGCGTGGACCTGGTAGAGGATCTTCACTGTCCACAGATTCAATCACTGAGGAGTTGGAAGGTGTATCGTGGTCAGGGTTTATTAATATGGAGGTGCAAGCGTTTTTTTTGCGCCGATCACGGTGTGCACCAGCTGCATTTGGTAATGGTTTGTTTGTTGCCTTATAAGAGTCAGGTGTGAAGCATGTCTTATAAGCAGACTTAACGGTGTACAGGCGACGGCGTTTATCATTTGGAGTGTAAGTAGGACAGTGTTTGCGCTTACGTGCAGATTTACCAACAGTTAAAGGAGCTTCAGGCTGCACACATTCTATGAATGGAGACAAAGAAGCTGTATTGTGGGCAGAATCTATGACTGAGGACGTGGAAATATTATGTTTGCAACGTTGAGAGCGTGCAGCAGCAGCTTTATTACTTAATCGATTAGTTTTGTCCTCAAAAGACTCATTAGTAATGCGTTTATTGCAAGCAGCATTAACAGTGTCCAGGCGCTTCTGTCTGTCCTCTGTAGTCTCGTTAGCACGCTGTTTGCGCTTACGTGCGGCATCGGCGGCTTTTCGCTCTGCGTCATTGGTATACTTATTATCAGACCTGATGTTACGTGCGCCATCAGCAGCTTTGGGCTCTGTGTCATTAGTATACTTAACAGTGTCCAGGCGCTTGCATCTATCCTCTGTACTCTTGTTAGCACGCTGTTTGCGCTTACGTGCAGCATCGGTGTCTTTTCGCTGTGCGTCATTGGTATACTTATTATCAGACCTGATGTTACATGCGCCATCAGCAGCTTTGGGCTCTGTGTCATTAGTATACTTAACAGTGTCCAGGCGCTTGCATCTATCCTCTGTACTCTTGTTAGCACGCTGTTTACGCTTACGTGCAGCATCGGCGGCTTTTCGCTCTGCGTCATTGGTATACTTATTATCAGACCTGATGTTATGTGCCCATCAGCAGCTTTGGGCTCTGTGTCATTAGTATACTTAACAGTGTCCAGGCGCTTGCATCTCTCCTCTGTACTCTTGTTAGCACGCTGTTTGCGCTTACGTGCAGCATCGGCGGCTTTTCGCTCTGCATCATTACCATACTTTATATCAGACCTGATCTTACATGCGCCATCAGCAGCTTTGGACTCTGTGTCATTAGTATACTAAACAGTATCCAGGCGCTTGCATCTATCCTCTGTACTCTTGTTAACACGCTGTTTGCGCTTACGTGTGGCATCTGCGGCTTTTCGCTCTGCATCATTACCATACTTTATATCAGACCTGATCTTACGTGCGCCATCAGCAGCTTTACACTCTGTGTCATTAGTATACTTAACAGTATCCAGGCGCTTGCATCTATCCTCTGTACTCTTGTTAACACGCTGTTTGCGCTTACATGCGGCATCGGCGGCTTTTCGCTCTGCATCATTACCATACTTTATATCAGACCTGATCTTACGTGCGCCATCAGCAGCTTTGGACTCTGTGTCATTACTATACTTAACAGTGTCCAGGCGCTTGCATCTATCCTCTGTACTCTTGTTAGCACACTGTTTACGCTTACGTGTGGCATCGGCGTCTTTTTGCTTTGCATTATTAGTATACTTTATATCAGACCTAATCTTACGTGCGCCATCAGCAGCTTTGGGCTCTGTGTCATTAATATCCTTACTATTAGAGCTCATGTTGGCTAAGCTAAACAGCTTTAAGCGTGGTGGTGGCAAACAACAGGTTAATAAGAGGCAGTGTCAGGTAGTAGGAAAATAGCCAGTTAATAATAGGCAATAGTTCTTTGCAGGAATACAGATATTAATAAATAGGCAGTTTATATTGCAGAGAAATTGCTGGGCAATAATGGACAATGTCCTTATGTGGCAAATAATAGAGCAATATACCCAGTGTGGCAAAGAAGAGGTTAATAAACGGCAGTCTCTCAGTATAACAGTCAGTGAATAATAGGCAGTATATGGAGAAAACACCAAACAAAAGTTCAAAATTGGTGTGAAAATGTCACTGAACCACTTCACAACTAAATATATATAGTTTTGGTAAATGGTATTATCATTTTTTTTGACGTCGCTCTTCAAGCAGGAGCTTGAAGAGCGACGTCACTAGGACCGCCTCCAAGCAGTAGAAACTTGCTGTGAGGTAAAAATTCAAAAATCACACCAAAATGGCGGGCGGAGTGTGTCACAGTACGGCACATTTCTGATTGGTCGCTCGCGGCAGGCGGCAACCAATCAGAAAAGTGCCGCGCACCACGAAGGCATATATCTTTGTCCACCCTGAGCGGGTGTAGGACGCTGGTGACGTCACTTATCTCCGGACAAAGCCACGGAAGTTGGCACAAATTGCCGGAAGTAGTATTCTAGGCAATTATATATTAGATTTTAATGTTATCAGTGTTTACCTTTGAACGTTTATATTGTATTGTCCTGTCACCAGCCATGTGTACGATTATCGGCCGAAAGCCTCTCTGGAACCAATAATCACCCCATGTAAAGGTATCTTTATAAGTTAAAGATTCAGAATACTATGACTTTTATCATATCCTGAACAGTCAAGTTTTTTATGAACCGTTAAGGTTTTCTGGTTGAAGTAAAAAAAACTCTGAGTGTTTACAGTTTGAAACCATAAAATGTTGAAAAATTATGTCATTCTTGAGTATATCACTCAATGGTGCTCATAAACGTGTCAAATTTGATCTATAATATACTTTGATATACGTTACTTTAATCTTTAATATAGTTAAGAACAGGGCCCCAGACATCACACAGGGGGTCTGAAACACCGCACAGTGGTCCAAAATATCGCTGTGCTCTGCCTGGGGCCCCATATTCTGCCTGGGGCCCCTGTGCTCTGCCTGGGGCCCCATATGCTGCCTGGGGCCCCTGTGCTCTGCCTGGGGCCCCTGTGCTCTGCCTGGGGCCCCATGTTCTGCCTGGGGCCCCTGTGCTCTGCCTGGGGCCACTGTGCTCTGCCTGGGGCCCCATATGCTGCCTGGGGCCCCTGTGCTCTGCCTGGGGCCCCATATGCTGCCTGGGGCCCCTGTGCTCTGCCTGGGGCCCCTGTGCTCTGCCTGGGGCCCCATGTTCTGCCTGGGGCCCCTGTGCTCTGCCTGGGGCCACTGTGCTCTGCCTGGGACCACTGTGCTCTGCCTGGGGCCCCATATGCTGCCTGGGGCCCCTGTGCTCTGCCTGGGGCCACTGTGCTCTGCCTGGGGCCCCATATGCTGCCTGGGGCCCCTGTGTTCTGCCTGGGGCCCCATATGCTGCCTGGGGCCCCTGTGCTCTGCCTGGGGCCCCTGTGCTCTGCCTGGGGCCACTGTGCTCTGCCTGGGGCCCCATATGCTGCCTGGGGCCCCTGTGCTCTGCCTGGCCCCCTGTGCTCTGCCTGGGGCCCCATGTTCTGCCTGGGGCCACTGTGCTCTGCCTGGGGCCCCATAGGCTGCCTGGGGCCCCTGTGCTCTGCCTGGGACCACTGTGCTCTGCCTGGGGCCCCATATGCTTCCTGGGGCCCCTGTGCTCTGCCTGGGGCCCCATATGCTGCCTGGGGCCCCTGTGCTCTGCCTGGGGCCCCATATGCTGCCTGGGGCCCCTGTGCTCTGCCTGGGGCCCCATATGCTGCCTGGGGCCCCTGTGCTCTGCCTGGGGCCACTGTGCTCTGCCTGGGGCTCCATATGCTGCCTGGGGCCCCTGTGCTCTGCCTGGGGCCCCATATGCTGCCTGGGGCCCCTGTGCTCTGCCTGGGCCCCATGTTCTGCCTGGGGCCCCTGTGCTCTGCCTGGGGCCACTGTGCTCTGCCTGGGGCCCCATATGCTGCCTGGGGCCCCTGTGCTCTGCCTGGGGCCCCATATGCTGCCTGGGGCCCCTGTGCTCTGCCTGGAGCCCCTGTGCTCTGCCTGGGGCCCCATGTTCTGCCTGGGGCCACTGTGCTCTGCCGGGGGCCCCATAGGCTGCCTGGGGCCCCTGTGCTCTGCCTGGGGCCCCTGTGCTCTGCCTGGGGCCCCATGTTCTGCCTGGGGCCACTGTGCTCTGCCTGGGGCCCCATAGGCTGCCTGGGGCCCCTGTGCTCTGCCTGGGACCACTGTGCTCTGCCTGGGGCCCCATAGGCTGCCTGGGGCCCCTGTGCTCTGCCTGGGGCCACTGTGCTCTGCCTGGGGCCCCATATGCTGCCTGGGGCCCCTGTGCTCTGCCTGTGGCCCCATATGCTGCCTGGGGCCCCTGTGCTCTGCCTGGGACCACTGTGCTTTGCCTGGGGCCCCATATGCTGCCTGGGGCCCCTGTGCTCTGCCTGGGGCCATTGTGCTCTGCCTGGGGCCCCATATGCTGCCTGGGGCCCCTGTGCTCTGCCTGGGGCCCCATATGCTGCCTGGGGCCCCTGTGCTCTGCCTGGGGCCCCTGTGCGCTGCCTGGGGCCCCATGTTCTGCCTGGAGCCCCTGTGCTCTGCCTGGGGCCC
The DNA here is from genome assembly GCF_051348905.1 of Ranitomeya variabilis. Taxonomy (NCBI): domain Eukaryota; kingdom Metazoa; phylum Chordata; class Amphibia; order Anura; family Dendrobatidae; genus Ranitomeya; species Ranitomeya variabilis. Next base: position 348,420,833 of record NC_135235.1, read on the forward strand.
CATGTTCTGCCTGGGGCCACTGTGCTCTGCCTGGGGCCCCATAGGCTGCCTGGGGCCCCTGTGCTCTGCCTGGGACCACTGTGCTCTGCCTGGGGCCCCATATGCTGCCTGGGGCCCCTGTGCTCTGCCTGGGGCCACTGTGCTCTGCCTGGGACCCCATATGCTGCCTGGGGCCCCTGTGCTCTTCCTGGGGCCCCATATGCTGCCTGGGGCCCCTGTGCTCTGCCTGGGGCCCCTGTACTCTGCCTGGGGCCCCATGTTCTGCCTGGGGCCACTGTGCTCTGCCTGGGGCCCCATAGGCTGCCTGGGGCCCCTGTGCTCTGCCTGGTGCCCCTGTGCTCTGCCTGGGGCCCCATGTTCTGCCTGGGGCCACTGTGCTCTGCCTGGGGCCCCATAGGCTGCCTGGGGCCCCTGTGCTCTGCCTGGGACCACTGTGCTCTGCCTGGGGCCCCATATGCTGCCTGGGGCCCCTAGGCTCTGCCTGGGGCCACTGTGCTCTGCCTGGGGCCCCATATGCTGCCTGGGGCCTTTGTGCTCTGCCTGGGGCCCCATATGCTGCCTGGGGCCCCTGTGCTCTGCCTGGGGCCCCATAGGCTGCCTGGGGCCCCTGTGCTCTACCTGGGACCACTGTGCTCTGCCTGGGGCCCCATATGCTGCCTGGGGCCCCTGTGCTCTGCCTGGGGCCACTGTGCTCTGCCTGGGGCCCCATATGCTGCCTGGGGCTCCTGTGCTCTGCCTGGGTGTAGGACACTGGTGACGTCACTTATCTCCGGACATTAGCTCCGGACATTATCTCCGGACATTATCTCCGGACATTAGCTCCGGACATTAGCTCCGGACATTAGCTCCGAACATTATCTCCGGACATTAGCTCCGGACAAAGCCACGGAAGTTGGCACAAATTGCAGGAAGTAGTATTCTAGGCAATTATATATTAGATATATCTAGCTGCAGTTTTCTGTGCCTTTTTTTTCTTTACCTCATACCTGCTCCTTTTATTCTAAAGCAATCCATAGCCCCCTTATTTTAACATTTATTTGCTTGTTCACGCTGCCTACTACATCCAGGTTATTGAAAACTAAGAACGCGCAAATCTATCTTTTTTTTTGTCCCAGACACCAGACGTGAGTGTGCCCAAAAAATCTTTTTTTTTTTTCTTTGTGTCATAGCCAACTTATTGACACAATTTAGTTGTGCCCAAAAAAATCAAGGCCACATTTAGATCAGTCTGTTATCTGAGGCTGACGGCTGGTGTGTATGTGTTGTGGAAAAATTATAGCTTCCCAGGCATACGTATCATAGTTCTGGGTGCTAGCCTTGTTCTTGCTTTTTTTTTTTTTCAAAAATTCACCCAACCAAAAAAATTATTTTATACAGTCTGTTATGTCAGGCTGAGGCCTGGTGTATCTGTGGTGGAAATATCGTAGCTTCGCAGGCATAAGTTTCATAGTTCTGTCTGCTAGCCTTGTTCTACTCTTTTTTTTTTTTTTAATTCTCCAGCCCCCCAGAAAAAAATTATACAGTCTGTTATGTCAGGCTGAGGCCTGATGTGTGGTGGAAAAATCGCAGCTTCGCAAGGCATAAGTTTCATAGTTCTGTCTGCTAGCCTTGTACTCATTTTTAATTTTTCACCAAATTTCACATACAGGAGAAAAAAAAAATTATACAGTCTGTTATCTGTGGCTGTGGCCTGGTGTATCTGTGGTGGAAAAATCGTAGCTTCGCAGGCATGAGTTTCATAGTTCTGTCTGCTAGCCTTGTTCCACTATTTTTTTTATTTTTTAAAAATTATCTAAAAAAAAAAAAAAAATTAATATAGTCTGTTATGTCAGGCTGAGACCTGTTGTATCTGTGGTGGAAAAATCGTAGCTTTGAAGGCATACTGATCAGATATAATTTTGCTCCAAATAAATACATTTGTGTTAAGATATTGAAATAGTTTAGTAGTCCATTTAAAATGGGCAAGACAAAAGGCAAGGGACAGGGAAGTGGACGTGAAGCTGATAGTGCATGCAGAGAACGAGGCCGTGGCCAAGCTGAAAGTGGTCCACAGCAAACACCTTCCTTTCCCAGTTTCTAGGGGACCGCAGCACACCACTATTGAAGCCAGAGCAGTGTGAAATGGTTGTTGGTTGGATAGCGGATAATGCTTCCAGTCACTTAGCCACTACCATGACCACCATGTCTTCCACATGGTCAAGTCTGAGTAGCTGTGGTTGTGGACTGGATATTACCCTAATCCTCCTTCCTCCCACCATGCTGAGTGCCCTGAGACAACTGATCACACAATTGGACACTTTCCATTTAAAGTTTCTGGACTCTCGGCCAGTCAACTTGAAGTGGGGCCAGATGAGATCGCATGTAGCGATGCCCAAACATTTGAACAGCCACAGTCACACGAAGGTGATGGTGGGAAAGTGTCACAAGAGGTGGACGATGATGAGACACAATTGCCAGAAAGTCAGGAGGAAGAGCAGGGTGCGGATGTCGAAGACGAGGTGGTGGATGACATAGTGACCGACCCAACCTGGCAGAAAGACATGCAGAGCAAGGACAGCAGCACACATGGGGAAGGAGGCATATCACCCCAACAGGCAGGAAGAAGCAGTGTGGTTATTCTACCTATATAAAGCACTATTTAGCATCTAAATTAATCTAAATCTAATTATGTATACCCCTCCTTACATGTAAAGCGCCATGAAATAAATGGGGCTATAACAATAAATAATAATAATAATAATAATCTAAAAAAATAAAAAATACAGGCCACATATTTGGCAGAGTGGTATTTCCGTGACAGGCCTCATATATCTGCGTGCTCCAAGTTTGGGCATTTTAGGCTGGTTTTCCACTGTTTTTCCTGTCTATTACTCTAGTTATATACAGCACTATTTTGCATTTAAATAAATACAGGCCACATATATTTGGCAGTGTGGTATTTCCGTGTTTCCGTGACATGCCTTATATATCTGCGTGCTCCAAGTTTGGGGATTTTAGGCCTGTTTCCCACTGTTTTTGCGGTTTGTTACTCTAGTTATATACAGCACTATTTTGCATTAAAAAAATACAGGCCACATATTTGGCAGTGTGGTATTTCCATGACAGGCCTTTTATATCTGTGTGCTCCAAGTTTGGGCATTTTAGGCCAGTATTCCCTCTATTTCCTGCCTGCTACTCTACTTATATACAGCACTATTTTGCATTTAAAAAAATACAGGCCACATATTTGGCAGTGTTGTATTTCCGTGACAGGCCTCATATATCTGTGTGCTCCAAGTTTGGGCATTTTAGGCCGGTTTTCCACTGTTTTTGCTGTATGTCTAGTTATATACAGCACTATTTTGCATTTAAATAAATACAGGCCACATATATTTGGCAGTGTGGTATCGCTGTCAGACATCTGACGTATTTGTGGCCGACAAATTGTGAAAATTCAGGCCTACATTCTGCTGTATTTGCTGTCTGTTACCCTAGTTCGGTACACTATTTTAGTTTAAAAAATTAAAAAATACAGGCCACATATGAAACAGTGTGGTATCTCAGTAAAAATACTTCTGTTTCAAGTTGCTATAGCTGCTTCATGACTGTCTTAAATGCTCCAACTACTACTACCACCATCATCATCTTCTGTGTTGTGAACTCTGTTTTTAGGCTCCTTCTTGTGGTCACAAGTGGTACTGTGTGAGTGCTGGCTTTGGGCTCCCTCTGGTGGCTCTCTGTGTCATTCTGCAGGTCTGAGGCTGGATCAGCTGTCTCGTTATCTGTTAGCTGGTTTCCTATTTAGCTCACCTGGACTATTAGTTGTTGCCTGCTGTCGATGTATTCAGTGCTATTTTGATCTCTCCTGAATTCCCTCGCTATCAGTCTTGCCAAGAGAAGCTAAGTTTCTGTTTGGTTATTTTTTGCTCATCAGAGTTCAATATGTTTCTTGGTTATTTATTTGTCCTTGTCCAGCTTGCTAATATGTGATTTCCTTGCTTGCTGGTAGCTCTAGGGGGCTGAGTTTCTCCCCTCACAGCGTTAGTTGGTGTGGGGGTTCTTGTATTCTCAGCGTGGATATTTTGTATAGGGTTTTTTACTGACCGCACAGTTCCCTGTCTGTCTTCTGCTATCTAGTATTGGTGGGCCTCATTTGCTGAATCTGTTTTCATTTCTGCGTTTGTAATTTCCCCTTACCTCACCGTTATTATTTGTTGGGGGCTTCCTATATCTTTGGGGTCATTTCTCTGAGGCAGGTGAGGTCTTGCTTTCTCTGTGGGGGTGGCAAGTTTCTTAGGCTGCGTCGAGGCGTCCGGGAGTTTGGGCGCGTTCACCGGCTACCTTTGGTGTGTTTGGTTAGGATCAGGTTTTGCGGTCAGTCCAGTTACCACCTCCCTAGAGCTTGTTCTATGTTCAGTAACTTAGCTAGTCCAATCTGTGATCCTCAGCCACTAAGGATCATAACACTTCTGCCTAGAAGCAGTCACTGCGCACATAGAAAGTCTGAGGAGCAGAGTGTGAATGCTTGGGCGGTGTTGTACTCTGGCTCTGGATTCCAAAGGCAAAATCTTCTAGATTAAATCATGACTGGAAGAGCCAGAGCAAGAGCACGTTGAATAGCACGTGGCCAGGACTCGCAACTACTGAAGCCTGCTGTTCCTGGTCCGTATTCTTACAATCCATCACCTACTAATACTGAACTGGTTGGATAGGGACGTCAAAAAGGAGCCCCTGCATTGTAATTGTAACTTTTTTACTGTAAAAGATATCTATTACTTTATATGTAACCCCTTCTCATGTGCAGCACCATGGAATAAATGGCACTATATAAATAAATCATAATAATAATGCTATATGGGTGTTTCCACTAGACAATCCATCCAACATGTTATTGAATCAAAATCTTGTTTTTCTAACAACTCTATTCAGCTGTGCACAAACTATATCAAATTGGTAGCTAGATGCCAGTGGGTCTTGTCACAGTGTCATGTTGACTACAGTCCACAGATGTTATCTAGGTCCCTAATCTCACCTCTACTTTACCAGCATGATGAATTAATATTAAAAAGCCCGTGGTATTGATGGAGCTGTTGTTTTCTTGCCAAAGAAACTCAATAAGATCAATAAGGTGGTTAGCCGCACATGGAATGGAGAAATAGTAAAGATGACAATTACTTTCACATTTGATTTAACACATGCTTCACCAACTTGTTTTCACTTTTAAAACATTATATTCTGAAGCCTTGAAGAAAAAGATGAATGTATTGTGAAGCAAATAGGTATGAATAATTATTTATCACCCAAATGATGTAACATAAGTTAGAACATACACAACCTATCTGTGGGGAAATGATTTACCACCAAAATGTTGAAGTATGAGATAAGTGTCATCTTGTGGATAGATATGAGCCACAAAGTCCTTCAAAGTAAAACTGTTCTGGATGTAATGTACAGTTTTATCTTGAAAATTAGAAGAACATGCCTTCTATGATGCTTGGATTAAAGAACTGGTTGGTCAGTTATGTACGGACGCAGGATGACGAGGCTGCGGGAACTTATGCTGCGTTGGGTTCGGAAATGTCAAGGCTGCATCCCCTGTTTCCAGGGGGAAGGAATAGGGGAACAGACAGGCCCCATTACCCAGGAAAAGGGGGCATGTTTAGACAGGGAACCTGTCCGTAAACTGAGGGAAAAAAATGCAAAGCAGGAGTGAGTCCCCAGCTGTCAGCGTGTGAGCAGCAAGGGGGGCAGTGCACTACGCACCTAATGCACCGGCGCTGCATCTAACTGCCACAGACAGACCCAGTGACCTAGAGGCAGGGGGGCCAGCTTAAGAGAAAGTGGGCATGACAGCAGAGATTTTTGGGGTGGACAAGCAGCGCATAAGAGGCTGAGCAGTGTGCTACGTCCTTAGAGCACTGGCACTGCAAAGGACTGTTCCCAATTGCTCCTGCCAATAAATGTGGTACTGCCAGAAAGCAAGGAGCCATGTGCCCAGTGACCACCAGAGAGCGAGGTACTGTGCACTCCATGACCGGGAGTACAGCGCACGTGTGCAGTAGAGAGCCAATTCATGCTCCGTTTTCAGCTTTGCTAAATAATAATTAAAGAGCACAGAGGAATTACAGAGGACGTTGGTACGGTCAGCAAGGTACTTCCTCAGCATTTTCCCAAACTTTGCACTCATTGTGAGAGTCCCCCACACCTCAGGGCCAGGGCGATGGGAGGGTCTGAGAAAACTCTCCCTGAACTTTGTCAGTATTTTACTGCCTCTGCTGGACTGGACTTGTGTCTCTCTCACCTGTACTCCTTGCTTGGCCAACGAACTGTGACCTCTTCTGCCAGCATTTTCAGATGGGAATTTTTTTAATAATTCAGCAAGAAGAGCCCTATGGTCTCCTCCAACATTGTAGTACACCTGTCTGCCTCTGGAATAAGAGATATAAAGTTCTCTTTGTAGCATGGGTCTAGGAGTGTCACCAATCAGTACTGCCTGTCACCGAAAATTTTGAGAACGTGAGGGTGATGGGAAAGGCAGCGTAGCATAAACTCAGCCATGCATGCAAGACTGCTAACAGTCGATACTTCCATGTCCTCACCAAGAGGACAACTGACCATAGTCTCCTCCTCCTCCTTGTCCCCAGGCCTCCACGACTTTCGACAAACCTCAGTAATATCATTGTAAATACATCATTTTAAATATATTCCCCTGTAGTTTTTATCTCCCCCACCTCATTGTAGATTGTTAGTTGTCACGAGCACGATCTTTTATTGGGTTTAATTATTGCTATCTTAGTGTAGACTGTAAGCTGTCACAAGCAGGGTTGTTTTATTTCTGTTTAATTATTGTATTATTGTTATCGTTGTTACTTAGGACTGTTGTTTGAAACTGTAAATATGTTAATGCTATATAAATAACTCTAAATATTAATATTAGAACACAGAGAAGCAGGATGGAGATGTTAATTATGGCATCATTGCCGCTCACCATCTTGGTGAATTCCTCAAAGTTTTGGAGGATGGTACATATGTCTGACATCCATGTCCACTCCTGAGATCTTATGTGTGAAGTCAGAACTGAATACCGAGGGCCTTGTTGATGCTGGTAGTCAACAACTGCCCTCTTCTGCTCACAAATCCTTTCCAAAATATGCAGTGTAGAGTTCCAATGCATAGGGAGGACATCATACACCAGTCGGTGAGCCAAAAGCTGCAAGCGCTGCAGAAGCACAGCAAGGGAAGATGGAGCTCTACCTGACTTTCTAAAATGGATAGGCAGAGCCTCGTACTTTTCCTAGCAGGTCTGGCACCTCCGTGTCGCTTTTCAGAAAATGTTGAACAATGGGGTTAAGCACATGGGCCAGGTATGCCAAGTGTGAGAGCTCAACTCAACACAGAGCAGCCACCAGGTTCCAGCCATTGTCGCACACAACCATGCCTGGCTGTAGGTTTGACGGTGTCAGCCACAGATCTGCTCTTTCAGAGCTGTCCAGTATCCACAACTCTTCATTATTGTGCGGTTTGTCACCTAGGCATATTAGCTTCAGCACAGCCTGTTGCCACTTTGCTGAGGCAGTGCTGCAGTGATTCCAGCTTGTGACTGATGTGTTACTTTTGGAGATGGAGGCTGAAGGAGGAGGAGGTGCAGGAGCTGTAGATGGTGGGGGCAACCCAGATTGATGTAGGGCCTGTAATACTCAGGGTTGGGAGGAATTGCCCCATCCCAAGGTCGGGCTGGGTCCCAGCTTCCTCAAAGTTAACCCAGTGTGCCGTTAGTGAGATTTACCATACCTGACCACAAGCACCTGTCGACGTGTCTGTGGTTAGGTGCACCTTCCCAATAACAGCATTGTTATTATTGTTATGTTGTGGGACACGTGCCTGTGTAATGCCGGGATGGCACGCTGGTATCAATAGTCCTGCATGTTTGGGGCTTCGGGGTGATCCTCGACTCTGCCCTCTCTTTGAAGATACATATCCGAGCCATTGCCTCCTCCTGCCCACTACAGGTCAAAAACATTTCCAGGATCTGTACATTCCAAGAAACTGCAAAAATGTTTGTGCACGCTCTCATGATCTCCCACCTCCACTATTGCAACCTTCTACTCTCTGGCCTCCCCTCTAGCACTCTTGCACCACTCCAATCTATCCTAAAGTCTGATGACCGAGTAATCCGACTGCCCCTCTGTTATTCCCCAGCCTCTCTTCTCTGCAAGGCACTTCACTGCCTTCCAATTACCCAGAGGCTACAGTTCAAAACCCTAACTATGACATACAAAGCCTTCCACAACCTGGCTCCATACATCTGTAACATGGTCTTCCAATGTCCGACTAGGTCATGGCTTTCTGTATGCTAACCCAGCATGCCGTGAGCGAGATGTACCATCCCTGCCCCCAAGCACTTGTCCACGTGTCCGTGGTTAGGTGCACTTTTCCTGTAACAGCATTGTTGAGGGCCCGCGTAATGTTGTGGGACACATGCTTGCTTGTGTACTGTCGTGACGGCAGACCGGGAAAAATTGTGGCTGCTGGGTAACGAGTACCTTGTGATGGTCACCGCCATCAGGTTGCGGAAAGCCTACATCTCCCACGGACCTAAAATGCAACATTTCGATCGCAAGCAGACGAGAAATGTGTGAATTCAGTATTGTGGTGTTGGCTGCGTATTTCCACTGGTGTTCCAAGGACTAGGGTATTGAAAACTGAATGCTCTGCTAGGACAAGGACGTGGATGTACTTGTTGATGGTGCTAGTTGAATTTGTGTGCAACTGCAGATGCAGGGCATGTGGCATCTTTGCATGCACCATGGACAGGGGATTGGCTTGCACGCACAACATCGAAAGAAGAAGTGGTATTTCCTGCAGACACTGTTCATGGAGCCTTGTGTTAAACCAACAAAGTCGAATGCTTTGCTGCCATGTGCCTGATCATGCTTGTGGTGGTTAGAATGGGAGTTTTGCTACCCCTGCTGATGCGGGTATGGCCGTTGGTGCAAATGGCCTTTTTGGGGTTATCAGCAGAGTCTTTAAAAAACAACCAAGCTGTTATGGGGACATTCAGTGCCTCTCACACACCACCTTCTCACCTCGACCTTGGTCTTTTGGTGTTCCCCAAGGCTCAGTTCTAGGACTTCTACTCTTCTCCATCTACACCTTTGGCCTGGTGCAGCTGATGTAATGGCACCCTTTGCAATATCATCAGTACGCCGATGACACGCAAATCTACCTTTCTGTACCTGACATCACCTCCTTACTGACCAAAATCACATGTCCTCCCGCTATTTCATTCTTCTTTTCTTCTCGCTTTAAAAAGTGGACATGGACAAAGCAGAATACATCATCTTTCAACCATCTCGGTGGCGTAGTGGTTAGCACAGCAGCCTTGCAGCGCTGGAGTCCTGGGTTCAAGCCCCACTAAGGACAACATCTGCAAAGAGTTGATATGTTCTCTCCATGTTTGCGTGGGTTTCCTCCCACATTCCAAAGACATACTGATAGGGAATTTAGATTGTGAGCCCCAATGGGGACAGCGACGATAATATGTGCAACCTGTAAAGTGCTGCGGAATATGTTAGCGCTATATAAAGATTATTGTTATTAAAAAAACATGAGAGCTGTGTATACATCATTCGGTACCACTTTAGTAATAGGGAAAGTTTGCCCAAGAGAAAATGATTTTCCAGACATTAATGGCCTTTTTTGCACATTTTTTGCAGCTGTGATCTTCATCTTCTTGGTGTGGATGTGGTAAATTTCAAAGTTGTCATCAATACCATCATAGGCCATATCTTGTAAAGAGTAAATCTCGTGTTTCCCAGGGTCGTGGTTATCTACGTTTAGTGGCATTCCTTTAACAGTGTTCGTTACACTAGAACAAATAATTTTTGACTGTGACATTTGGATATTATTGGTAATATGTATGGGTAAAGATGAAGAAGTTTGTGCCACGGGTGTGTTTATAGTTATGGACTGTGCACTCCTCTTTAAACTTAGTTTTTCACAAGCATCCATCAGTTTGTTTGGTTTTCCTCTAACACTGATCTGCTTTCTCTAATTCAGCATCTCATGAACATGTTGAACTTTGCCCTTTAGACAGACACGTGCGTCTTAAGGGCAAACACATTTTTTACAGGCCTTTTTTTTAAGGCCGAGTCTAACACGTGCATATGTTACACTGATCTTCTGATGGGCATGAAACACATTCTTGTAATTGGTATTGTAGACCATTGTAGGCTGTATCCTGGATCTCATACCTCCCATAGCCACCGCTGTTTTTAATCATGTACGTTCCCATTCCTGTCATCACCATGCCCCTTTTTCTGATCACTTCATCCAACAATTCGTCCGCCATATTTTTACTAAAAACCTGCACCTTCCCAGCAGCAACTGTGTAGGAAACTACTTTACAGTTTTGCAAGGTGTTTATGATGCCCGTAAACAATTTTTTTTTTTTTTAAATTGACCCCCCCATGGGGAAATGTTTGTCAGCCCATGCACTTAGTGTATGGCCATTACACGTCTAGGAGACCCGCTCCTTTACATTGGGCCTACTTTTTGATGAGGCCTTCATTAACGTCTCATTATTCTCCACCCCTAGATCACCAGGGTTAACGTGTTCCATGCTGTTACAGCCAGTCCAATTTTTGGCAAGTGTGTCTACAATAACCATAAAATATTTTTTAAAAATGTACCACCCATGGGGAAATGTTTGTCATCCCATGCACTTAGTGTATGGGCATTACAAGTCTAGGAGACCCGCTCCTTTGTAATGGGACAGTTTTTTAATGAGGCCCTACTCCATGTTTCTTCCAAGGGGAATAGGGGTGCCTGCAAATTTGGGTCCAGGCGGCCCTTGCATTCAAAGCATAAGAAAACTGTATGGCAGGACCAACTGAAGAATGTGAAGTGGGTTTTCCTGTGACCATCCAGTACCTGGGTTCAAAGACTTATTGGAGTGCATATAACTTGATAGCAGGGCAGGCCTTGCATTCAATGCAACATTTTGTCAGGAAGCCCTCCTGTACCTCTCGTGAAAGGGGTATTGGGGTGCATTGTAATTGTTGACAGCCCAGCCACTCACTTCATAAGCAATACCAGCATAAGAGACCCACTGTTTATTAATGGCCCTTTAAGAATAATAATGCTGCCTGATGCCCCTCTAAAAATAGGCTTTGAGTCTTTAAGACTGAGTCCATCTGTTATAAATGAAACAAGATGTGTCTTCTTATGTGTCACACACCACATGGCCAGCTAGGGTTGTTAAATGTTACAATGACATATCCCAGTGAATGCATTTGTATTGGTTGAAAGCAAAGTAAAAGTTGAAAAAAGCATCAAAAACGCTGCGTGTGAACATAGCCCAAGTGGTGGAGGAACATTTTTGCCTGGGGTTAATTCTTTTACCTTATATACAAGTCATCACCCTGGAAAGGATGTACCTTAACATATTTCCCAGCAAAATCCATTTTGGTTTCGTTTTTGTATGTTTTTTGGTGCACCTGTAAAAATGGCGTGAAACCCTGACGACATTGCTTACAGCTGTGACCTTGGAGTCAGAAATGCTTCCAGGGGTGATACCCATGATGTTCCCATGTCATTTGAGCAGTGTTTCCATCATTTTCAGACTTTTTTTACCTTAAAAAGGCCTCCTGGGGGGATCACCGTAAAAATACTCGGGTTTCCCATAGACTTACATTGGGCTCGTTGCTCGGGTCGAGTACCCGAGTATTCCAATTTGCTCGACCCGAGCATTTCAGTGCTCGCTCATCACTACTAATAAATTATAATACTTGCTGCTGCTTTTTTCCATAAAGTGATTGACAGATTCATGTTTTTTACGGTGATCTGTAGTTAGAGATGAGTGAATATTTCAATATTCGGTTCGCATTACAATTGCCGAATTTGCAATATTTGCCGATTAATTTGCCGAATATTGGCCGAACATAACCGAACGCCATTCATGTCAATGGGAGGCAAAAACAAACGCATGCACAACACTTTAGAGTGACCCCAAATGCTGCCAAAACACATCAAATGAGGGACAGACACCAGGAAAGTGGCCTCAATTCACCCACAGTACAAATTGTAGCATGGCACTGCAGCAATCAGCTAGGCATGAGGTTTTGAGGTCTGGGACAGCATTTACAGCTTTCAATTGAATTGCACAGTAAGGCCGGCATCACACTGGCGTGTTTTACGGACGTATGAGAGGCGCAGAAAATACGGATTGCATACGGTACCATGATTCTCTATGGCCCTGCTCCTATCAGCCGTATTTTACGGATCCGTATTATACAGTCTTGTATGGCTGTAGAAAATCGCAGCATGCTGCGTTTGTCAGCATATTGGGCAAAAAATCCGCCAATGAAAGCCTATGGGGGCGAGAAAATTATGGATTACACACAGACCATGCGTGTGACTTGTGAGAAATACGCAGCGGTGTTCTCTAGAAAAGCCGGCAATTCAGTGCGGTGTACAGTAAAATCACACTGACAGAATAGAATAGAATAGGTAGAATAAATGTGTACACATAGAATAGGTATATATATATATATATATATATATATATATTTATATATATATATATATATATATATATATATATATATATATATATATATATATGTCAGTGAGACAATTATATATATAGATTTATATTTAATTCAGCACTAGATAGCAGAAAAGCCGGTAATTCAATTGCCGGTTTTTGCTCTCTCCTTCACAAACCCGACATGATATGAGACAAGGTTTACATACAGTAAACCATCTCATATCCCTTTTTTTATTACATATTCCTCTTTACTAATGTAACAAGTATCTGTGTGTAGAATTTTGAAGCTCTAGCTATTAAATTAAAGGGTTAAATCCTGGAAAAAATTGGCGTGGGCTCCTGCGCAATTTTCTCCGCCAGAGTGGGAAAGCCAGTGACAGAGGGCAGATATTAATAGCCTAGGGAGGTACCATGGTTATAGGACCCCCCTGGCTAAAAACATCTGCCCCCAGCCACCCCAGAAATGGCACATCTGGAAGATGTGCATATTCTGGCACTTAGCCTCTCTCTTCCCACTCCTATGTAGTGGTGGGATATGGGGTAATGAAGGGTTAATGTCACCTTGCTATTGTAAGGTGACATTAAGCCAGGTTAATAATGGAGAGGTGTCAATTATGACACCTATCCATTATTAATCCAATAGTACGAAATGGTTAATAAAACAAACACACATTATTAAAAAGTATTTTAATGAAATAAAGAGACATGGCGCATCACCGTGACTCAAGGTAGCTACAGGGCATTCCCTTGCTTTCCATTCATTCCCCGGGGTTTTACAACCACGAGCACTGCATTAGCAGAGCTCCTGGGTGTAAAATTATTTAACCCCTTCAGATGGATTTACAGTGTGGGATGTGACCTGAACAACGGAAGGTATGGGATATTGTTGTTTTTTTATTTTTCCTTTTTTACAGAACGAGGGTCTTCAGGTGGATTAAGAGTCTAATAAAATATTACAACACCTTGTGTCTTTATTTCATTAAAGTACTTTGTAATAATGTGTGTGTGTTTTATTAGCCATTTCGTACTATTGGATTAATAATGGATAGGTGTCATAATTGACGCCTCTCCATTATTACCCTGGCTTAATGTCACCTTACAATAGCAAGGTGACATTAACCCTTCATTACCCCATATCCCACCACTACATGGGAGTGGGAAGAGTGTGGCCAAGTGCCAGAATAGGCGCATCTTCCAGATGTGCCTTTTCTGGGGTGGCTGGGGGCAGATGTTTTTAGCCAGGGGAGGCCAATAACCATGGACCCTCTCTAGGCTATTAATATCTGCCCTCAGTCACTGGCTTTACCACTCCAATTTTTTCCGCTATTTAACCCTTTAATTTAATAGTTAGAGGGCCCAAATTTTGCACATACACACTACTAACATTAGTAGTGTGGAATATGCAAAAAAAAAAGGGATATGAGATGGTTTACTGTATGTAAACCATGTCTCATATCATGTCGGGTTTGGGAAGGAGATAGCAAAAGCCGGCAATTGAATTACCGGCTTTTAAGCTATCTCGCGCTGAATTAAATATAAATACAATATATATATGTGTCTCAATGACATATATATATATATATATATATATATATATATACACTCACTGGCCACTTTATTAGGTACACCTGTCCAACTTCTTGTTAACACTTAATTTCTAATCAGCCAATCACATGGCGGCAACTCAGTGCATTTAGGCATGTAGACATGGTCAAGACAATCTCCTGCAGTTCAAACCGAGCATCAGTATGGGGAAGAAAGGTGATTTGAGTGCCTTTGAACGTGGCATGGTTGTTGGTGCCAGAAGGGCTGGTCTGAGTATTTCAGAAACTGCTGATCTACTGTGATTTTCACGCACAACCATCTCTAGGGTTTACAGAGAATGGTCCGAAAAAGAAAAAAAATCCAGTGAGCGGCAGTTCTGTGGGCGGAAATGCCTTGTTAATGCCAGAGGTCAGAGGAGAATGGGCAGACTGGTTCGAGCTGATAGAAAGGCAACAGTGACTCAAATCGACACCCGTTACAACCAAGGTAGGCCTAAGAGCATCTCTGAACGCACAGTGCGTCGAACTTTGAGGCAGATGGGCTACAGCAGCAGAAGACCACACCGGGTACCACTCCTTTCAGCTAAGAACAGGAAACTGAGGCTACAATTTGTACAAGCTCCTCGAAATTGGACAGTAGAAGATTGGAAAAACGTTGCTTGGTCTGATGAGTCTCGATTTCTGCTGCGACATTCGGATGGTAGGGTCAGAATTTGGCGTAAACAACATGAAAGCATGGATCCATCCTGCCTTGTATGGAGCATCTTTGGGATGTGCAGCCGACAAATCTGCGGCAACTGTGTGATGCCATCATGTCAATATGGACCAAAATCTCTGAGGAATGCTTCCAGCACCTTGTTGAATCTATGCCACGAACAATTGAGGCAGTTCTGAAGGCAAAAGGGGGTCCAACCCGTTACTAGCATGGTGTACCTAATAAAGTGGCCGGTGAGTGTATGTATATACTGTATATATGTTTTAACGAACATTTGAGCCGATAAATCCATTAGATGTCGGTTTTGCAAGCCTGCGAGAAAATCTCGCAGTACGGATGCCATACGGATTACATATGGAGGATGACATGCGCAAAATACGCTGCCACACCCTGGCTACGGATGACATACGGATCACTATTTTGGGAACATTTCTGCTTATTACGGCCGTAAAAAAACGGACCGTATTTTCATACGCTGAGTGTGACGCCGGCCTTAGACTGTTTTTCATTAGTGATGAGCGAACGTGCTCGCCACTACTCAGTAGTCGTCTGAGTATCACTATGCTCGGTGTACTCGGCGAGCACCGAGTACTTCCGGGATTATTCGGCGGGAGCTCGGGTCTCCGCCCTGCAATTCTGGCACTCTTTAGAGCGCCAATGACAGTGCAGGGATTATCAGCCATGCACTGTAATGCCGCAGCCATTTTTGTTGTGGTATTACAGTGATTGGATGGCAGCACAGCACCATAAGGTCTATAAGAGACCTGACCAGCCCTGCTTACTGCATTCTGCTCCGGACTTAGCGAGTGTAGAGAGAGCTGCTGCTGAGATAGGGTCAGAATCCTGCTTTTAATAGTTAGTGTTGGTCTGCAACTGTTCAGTCCACAACTCCTGAGAAACAAACAGTTCTTTTTAGGGCTAATTCGGGGGTCCCGAAATTGCAGCACTAGGTAGGCAGGGGAGTCTATGTGCGCATATCCAGTGCATGCAAGTGCAGTGCCCCAGAGTCCTGGTTGCTGCAGTAATATTATTCTTCCACCAGGGGGAGTGATATTACGTCTGAAGGTAATAAAGGAGCTCATCTTTCCAGGTATCACAGCATCACAACACACTTCACACTCCAGACCACCAGGGGGAGCTATGCTCCCAACTAGTAGGGCACTCCTCACAGAAGGGTAAAACTGGTGGTTTGGATAGAAAGTGAGAGAGAAGCAGACTGGGCTTCGCCCAGGTAACATCTAGTCAGTGAGAAGCTGACTGGGCTTGGCCCAGGCAACACCTGTCAGGCAGACAGGGGGAAAGGAGGAACATCTGAGCTGCAGACAGAGGGTCCCTGTCAGGGGTGGGATCCTGGCAGAGGCCTAGCATGAGACAGAAAGACACGGAGCTGCGCCTGCTCCACGTGCGGCAGCATCCTAAGAAAGGACACGAGGAGAATTGTATTGTAGAGAGTGAGAAACAAAGTCACAGCACAAAGAGAAAACACCGGGAGGAGTTCTGCCCTGTAAAGGCTGCCTCCTTCTGAGGCGCGTAGCCGGTAGCCAGAACACCGAGGGAGTAATTGACTCTACGCATTACTTAAAAGACCGGCAGGACAGTCGATTCCAAGTTGGCTGCCCGACCTAAATACTTATGAAGACACAGTGGCAAATTGTGGGGGTCAGGGCGTCTCTAGGGTCCCTATAAACAAGCCTCATGCCATCAGTCAAATGGGTTTGTCCTATCCATACCATCTGGGGGACAGAGAGGAAGAAATAACATCTAGAATATCTACAAAGGTTGTGAGAACTATCCCGTGGTGCTCAGCAGGGAAGTACTACAACACACAGGCGCTAGTAGGAAGGCTACTGATCTCCACCTGGATAAGAGAACTCTGGATTTGCCTTCGGACCAGCCGGACTCTGCCTGCCCTGTGATCGGTACTCTGGGCTGTGGATGCCAAAGTCTTCAGTAAAAGGTAAAGAGACTGTAACCTTGTGTCCTCGTTATTCACTGCGCCTTACATCGTCCACCATCACCACCTACACATCTGGGAAGCCCTGGGGATATACTTCAATTGTGGGAAGGTATACCATATAGCTGCCACTCCATCACCCCAGCGGACCCCTAGCAGCGTCAGTCACCCTGACCGAATACCACAGGTGGTGTCACAAGCACTAGACAAACTACACCTTTAATTGGACACCCCTCAAAAGGGCCACAGACCGGGTCAGGCCACCGTGACATGCCTCGAACCGAAGGACCCAGTACCGAGTACCCCACTGCCCTTACACATGGGGGCGATCCAACTTTGGCGTCACGAACAGGATGTACTTAAGCCTGAAGAATCGGGTCATGTGCGCCTAAGAACTGTGCCAGAATTGTGTTTGAACTGTGATTTATTGCAAGGACTGTGTATTGCCATTTGTCACCAAAATTCCCTCCAAAACCGCCACCATTACCGCGCCACGAGGAGCGCAGGAGAAGAAGAAGGGCGTGGAATTGTGGGCGTGAACGAACTGAGGAGCATGAAAAATAATGGCCGCCAAGTCTAAATATCTTTGTACCTTGAGGACGTGTCCATCAGCAGCCGAGATCCGCCTCCTGATCCTCAATGGCGGGCGGAGACAACAAAAGTGAAACTGCCCCAGGAGAAGAGAGCGGGAAAAAGACCAGGAAGAGGTGAACCACGTGGAGGATGCCATGGCGAGCTGCCCGGAACCAGAACGTGGGGTCAGAGCAGAGGATTTCCCCAGCTACCCGGAAGGGCACCGGAACCAGGCCTCCATCACTGACGCCAACTCCCTGCAGGCCGGAATGGAGGAGTTGATTGACCAGCTCCTGCAGATGTGGGTAACCACCAGGGCCGCATACCGGACGACACCTGCGGAGGATTCCTCAACACCGCCACCGCTCCCTACATCGCTACAGGAGCCGCTGTCAACACCGTCATGGATGCCGTTGCCAGCAGAGCCAGCCGACATTGAGGACACCACTGCGGCAGGTAAGAATGCCAACCCTGCCCCGGTGACCGAAGGACTGCTGATAGGCCACATAGAAGTGCTACCTGCTGCCACAACTAAGACTAATGACATTAACCCCTAGTCTCTGAACTAGCGAGTCCAAACACTACTACCACTATGACTATTATGCCTACTTGTACCTTTACTAAGACAACTGTGTGCACTGTCACAAATACTGAAACTGTCGTGGCCACAGAGCCAACTCCATTGGTAACCTGTGCCCAAGTTACCCCTGAACAGAACACTGTGGGTACTCAGACCCCCATCTGGAGCGAGGGCGTATCCTATGTAGCACCTAGTAGCCGCCAGTATCCAACTGGACTACCTCCACCAGTGCTACCTCCAGAACTACAATAAACCTCGAAACCACGGTTTGTAAATAGTTAACTGTTCATTCCTTCATTGCTGCTTTAAAACCCGTAGGGGTTAGTGAGTCCTCTAGAGAGCCTTAGGAAGTGAGTTAAAAGATTTTGCACTTAGAGAAAAATAACAGTTTATTTTTGTGTAAATGCACTTAGTAGATAGAATACCTGTATGGGTAATTGTGTTTCATAGATAGATGATAACTGTTTCCCATTTGCCTTATGCACAATGTAAATATGTTCTAGTTTGCAACGTTCAAGTGTTCTCACCTCCCATAAAGGGAAGCATTGTTATATTAATTTGTTTTATAGCATTCCAAAAACTTTGCATGTCATTTGTTAATATGTATTGTTGTTCTTCTTTTCCCAGTCCGGGAGTACTGGGTTTAACGGGGGGGGGGGGGGGGGAAGTGCAGCGCCCCAGAGTCCTGGTTGCTGCAGTAATATTATTCTTCCACCAGGGGGAGTGATATTACGTCTGAAGGTAATAAAGGAGCTCATCTTTCCAGGTATCACAGCATCACAACACACTTCACACTCCAGACCACCAGGGGGAGCTATGCTCCTATCTAGTAGGGCACTCCTCACAGAAGGGTAAAACTGGTGGTTTGGAAAGAAAGTGAGAGAGAAGCAGACTGGGTTTCACCCAGGTAACATCTAGTCAGTGAGAAGCTGACTGGGCTCGGCCCAGGCAACACCTGTCAGGCAGACAGGGGGAAAGGAGGAACATCTAAGCTGCAGACAGAGGGTCCCTGTCAGGGGTGGGATCCTGGCAGAAGCCTAACACGAGACAGAAAGACACGGTGCTGCGCCTGCCCCACGTGCGGCAGCATCCTAAGAAAGGACACGAGGAGAATTGTATTGTAGAGAGTGAGAAACGAAGTCACAGCACAAGGAGATAACACCGGGAGGAGTTCTGCCCTGTAAAGGCTGCCTCCTTCTGAGGCGCGTAGCCAGTGGCCGGAACACCGAGGGAGTAATTGACTCTACGCATTACTTCAGAGACCAGCAGGACAGTCAATTCCAAGTTGGCTGCCCGACCTAAATACCTATGAAGACACAGTGGCAAATTGTGGGGGTCGGGGCGTCTCTAGGGTCCCTGTAAACAAGCCTCAGGCGATCAGTCAAATGGGTTTGTCCTATCCATACCATCTGGGGGACAGAGAGGAAGAAATAACATCTAGAATATCTACAAAGGTTGTGAGGACTATCCCGTGGTGCTCAGCAGGGAAGTACTACAACACACAGGCACTAGTAGAAAGGCTACTGATTTCCACCTGGATAAGAGAATTCTGGATTTGCCTTCGTACCGGCCGGACTCTGCCTGCCCTGTGATCGGTACTCTGGGCTGTGGATGCCAAAGTTTTCAGTAAAAGGTAAAGAGACTGTAACCTTGTGTGCTCGTTATTCACTGCGCCTTACATCGTCCACTATCACCACCTACACATCTGGGAAGCCCTGGGGATATACTTCACCTTTGGGAAGGTATACCATCTAGCTGCCACTCCATCACCCCAGCGGACCCCTAGCAGCGTCAGTCACCCTGACCAAATACCACAGGTGGTGTCACGAGCACTAGACAAACTACACCTTTAATTGGACACCCCTCAAAAGGGCCACGGACCGGGTCAGGCCACCGTGACATCCCTCGAACCGAAGGACCCGGTACCGAGTACCCCACTGCCCTTACGCGTGGGGGCGATCCACAGGCACTGTATGTGAGTACATAGCTCTCACTGCATACCTCCAAAAGCTCCATTACTGTCTGCTGCTGCTTATTTAATATATAGCTGCAGTTTTCTGTGCCTTTTTTTTCTTCAACTGATACCTGCTCCTTTTTTTTCTAAAGCAATCCATAGCCCCCTTATTTTAACATTTATTTGCTTGTTCATGCTGCCTACTACAGCCATGCTATTGAAATCTAAGAACGTGCAAATCTACCATTTTTTTTGTCCCAGACACCAGATATGAGTGCACCAAAAAATCTTTTTTTGTGTGTATGTGTCATAGCCAACCTGTTTAGTTGTGCCCAAAAAAATCGAGGCCACATTTAGATCAGTCTGTTATCTGAGGCTGACAGCTGGTGTATCTGTGGTGGAAAAATTGTAGCCTTGCAGGTAGTGTTGAGCGATACCATCCGATGCTTGAAAGTATCGGTATCGGATAGTATCGGCCGATACCCGAAAAGTATCGGATATCGCCGATACCGATACCCGATACCAATACAAGTCAATGGGACACCAAGTATCGGAAGGTATCCTGATGGTTCCCAGGGTCTGAAGGAGAGGAAACTCTCCTTCAGGCCCTGGGATCCATATTAATGTGTAAAATAAAGAATTAAAATAAAAAATATTGATATACTCACCACTCCGGAGGCCCCTGCACCTTACCACTGTTAACTGGCAGCCTCCTTTGCTTAAAATGAGCGCGTTTAGGGCCTTCCATGATGTCACGGCTTCTGATTGGTCGCGTGCCGCTCATGTGACCGCCACGTGACCAATCACAAGCCGCGTCATTCTCAGGTCCTAAATTCCTAGAATGAGGAGTTTAGGGCCTGAGAATGACGTCGTGGCTTGTGATTGGTCGCATGGCGGTCACATGAGCGGCACGCAACCAATCAGAAGCCGTGACGTCATGGAAGGCCCTAAACGCGCTCATTTTAAGCAAAGCAGGCTGCCGGTTAACAGCGGTAAGGTGCAGCGGCCTCCGGAGAGGTGAGTATATCCATATTTATTATTTTAATTCTTTATTTTACACATTAATATGGTTCCGATACCGATTCCCGATACCACAAAAGTATCGGATCTCGGTATCGGAATTCCGATACCGCAAATATCGGCCGATACCCGATACTTGCGGTAACGGAATGCTCAACACTACTCGCAGGCATATGTATCATAGTTCTGTGTGCTAGCCTTGTTGTTTTTTTGTTTTTTTTTCAAAACTTCACCGCCCAAAAGAAAATATTTATACAGTCTGTTATGTCAGGCTGAAGCCTGGTGTATCTCTGTCTGAAAAATCGCAGCTTCACAGGCAAAAGTTGCATAGTTCTGTCTGCTACTAGCCTTGTTCCTCTTGCTACTAGCTGTGTCCCACTCTTTTAAGAAAAAAAAAAAAAATTCTCCAAAAACATAAATTTTTTTTATACAGTCTGTTATGTCAGGCCGAGGCCTGTTGTATCTGTGGTGGAAAAATCGTAGCTTCGCAGGCATAAGTTTCATAGTTTTGTTTGCTAGCCTTGTTGTACTCATTTTTTATTTTTTGCCAAATTTCACATACAAGAGAAAAAAATTAAACAGTCTGTTATCTGTGGCTGCGGCCTGGTGTTTCAGTGGTGGAAAAATCATAGTTTCGTAGGCACACATATCATAGTTCTGTAAGCTACCCTTGTTATCCTTATTTTTTTTTTCAAAAATTAACCCCAAAAAATATATTTTAGACAGTATGTTATGTAAGGCCGAGGCCTGGTCTATCTGTGTTGGAAAAATCATAGCTTTGCAGGCATAAGTTTCATAGCTCGGTCTGCTAGCCTTGTTCCACTCTTTTTTTTTTATTTTAAGAACCCCCCCAAAAAAATTATAGTCTGTTATGTCAGGCTGAGGCCTGTTGTATCTGTGGTGGAAAAATCATAGCTTTGCAGGCTTAAGTATCATAGTTCTGTCTGCTACCCTTGTTACACTCTTTTTAAAAAAAAAAAAAAATCTCCAAAAACCTAAAATATTTTTTATACAGTCTGTTATGTCAGGCTGAGACCTCTTGTATCTGTGGTGGAAAAATTGTAGCTTTGAAGGCATACTGATCAGATATAATTTTGCTCCAAATAAATAATTCGTGTTGAGCTTTTGAAATAGTTCAGTAGTCCATTTAAAATGGGCAAGGCAAGGGGGCGTGGCCTGACTGTTGAAGAGATCAGTCGCACACTTCTGGAGCTCCTGCTCAACCCTGCCTTTAAAAGCCCTTTACTCCTCACCGGAGCCTGCTTTTGATATTTTTCAAGACCAGGACTACGACACTCTCCCTGGGAAGACCTTATTTCAGTGGTACCCCCGTTTCTGTGCAGCCTCTGCTTGTGAACTCCGGGCTGAAGAGAGGTGCCGTGTGACGGTGGGCACCATCTTGGACTTCGCACGGATGGGGCCCTGTGGAGGTATAGTTGTCCCCGGCTCTGGACACACTCCCCCCTCAGCCGCTTACCTCCCTTGGCACCTCCTCAGCTCCAGCGATCCTGACGCACGGCTGTGGTGGTGCTGTGACCTTGTTGGACGTGGCTGCTCCCATCCATAGTGTGTTGTCTGCGCAGGCACGAGCTTCTCAGTGGTCACCATGACTACACCTCTAGCTCCCATTTCCATTTCCGGTCTCACTGGCGGCAATTGCTAACACCGGTAGGTGATTCTTCATTATGCTTGCTTGTATATAACTTGTACACCTTCTAACAGAGAGTTACTTTCCCTGACGAAGCCGCCCAGGAGCGGCGATACGCGTGGGACTCACCCACACCCCCCGGTCTCTCTTCCACTCCCTCTCAGCCCTGACCTGCAACGGTAATCCTTTTGGCCTCACCCTGCATACCAGCAGCTTTATTCTATGGTGGACGGCTGTGTGTCATGTGCTCTGACATGCTGGTGGGCACATTATACTATTAGCCCTCTTATCATCCTTAGGGGCTGTCTATTTGTATTCTCCCAGACCCCACAGGGGTGGCTATCTCTGGGGTACAGCCATACATTCATTTTTTGATTCCAGCAGGGACTTTATTTCATTATATATTTCCCCTTATTCACATGGATTGTGATCACTTGTGAGCAAGTTTGGGGACGCCCTTATTCAGCTCACTGAGACAGGACCAGGGATCTGGTTATTGGTACAATATGGTACATTTACCTTGTGATATTATATAAATAAAATTTCCTTGGGGACACATAATATGGAATTATTGATTGTTAACTAACTTGGATTATCCTCCTGTTTGTTGCAGTTTCATATATGTAAATATATAGAGGGCTTTTGTATATTATATATCTTCATGTGGATCAGGGTACATGGGGGTGGCTGTGTTGTTTTAATTGGTTTTAGATTTTTTGCTGTTTGGTGTTTACATTAATAAAAATCATATATATTTATATTTTTCCATGACTTTGTAGCAGGTGTGCACTCATTCATGCATGGGCTTTCCTCTTTGGCTTGGTATTGCATATTCCATGCATTTGGCAGCACCCTGCCTCAGTATTATTTGAGCTTTATATTATTGTGAGATGGTAGTGCACCTGAAACTTTAATTATCAATTGTTTGGCCATATGGAGCGCCCCCACACCGCCGCAGGGCCGAGGGGTACCCGGAGCCGGGCCTCTGGGGTTGTCACGGTGGCTAGACCCGGTCCGTGGCCCTGTCCGTCAGTGGGGGACGTCCGGTGTAATACGTGATGATGATGACGGTAGTGTAACAATGTAGCGGTGCAGTTGTGGGGTGCAAGTCGCGGTAAATAACGAGGACACCAGGTTGCAGTCTCTTTACCTCTTTACTGAAGATCTCTGAGTCCGCAGTCCAGAATACGGTTCACCAGGCTGCGCAAGTCCGGCCGGTCCAATGGCACCTCCAGAGTTCTCCTCTCAGGTGGAAATCTGTGCCTTCCTTCTAGCGCTATGTGTTGTAGTCCTTCCCTGCTGTGCTCACGGAAAGTAACCCCACAACGGTTGTGTCTGTTTCTTAAGTTCCCTCACAACTCGATTTGATGTTCCTCTGTAATCCACCCCTCCCTGTATTCAGGTTGGAATGGCACCCGTTTGTCAGGTAGGCCTGGAGTTCTTCCGGGACCCTAGAGTCGCCCCTCTCCCGCAATTGCCCCCCAAGACTTCATAGGTGATATGTGGTAGACAGCCCGCCTGAGACTGACTGTCCTGCCGCTGTTTGGAGTATGGCTTGAAGCTGTATTCTATTCCACTCCCTCGGCGTTCCGGCCACCGGTATTGCGCCTCAGCAAGGTGCTGCCTCTTTCAACAAAACCCCTGCTGGTATTCTCCTTCTGCTTGATCTCGTTTCTCACTCAGCACAATCTGTCTCACTTCTAGTCCTTTCTTGGGCACCGCCGCTATGCTGAGCAGGCACGGTCCCTTTACGTTCTTTCAATGCCAAGCCTCTGCCAGGATCCCACCCCTGGCAGAGACCCTACAGTCTCTCCCTTCGCAACACCCTCTGCCACAAGGTGTTGCTCCGTTCAATCCCGTCAGCGTTCTCTCTAACTTCCTGCCTGACCCCCAGTTTACCCACTATGGTGGGGAGTGGCCTAATGAATAGCACCCTTAGCTCCCCCCGGAGGCCCAGCTGTGAAACCTATTGGTGTCTGTGATACCTGATTGGAGGAACTCCTTCAGTGCCATCGAACGTACCATGGCTCCCCTTAGTGGCGGAGCCACAGTACTGCAACGACCAGGACTCTGGGGCGCTGCACTCCCCCCTGGTTAAACACAGTACTCCGGGACTGGGAAGAAAAACAACAATACAGATTAGCAAAAAGACATACAATTTTGTTGAGTGCAAAACAATAAGTATACTTGAACAGGCTTCCCTTTATGGGAGGTGAGGACACTTTAACGTTACAAACATAGTCAACATTATAAATTACAGGCTATACATAACTCCTGTTACCCAACCGGGTATTCTACTTAGTGCAAATACTGGAACAATAAATTAACATTGCCTTTAAGAAACATACACTCTTAGTTTACCAAAGGCCTTCCTATAATCACATTACAGGGCAAGGTAACTTCACATTCTCCTACTTTGAACCTGCAGGACCGTCTGTCCCTATGGCACCAGACCTACTGCCTCTCCTTTCTTTTACAGGACCGCCCCGTTCAGCCAGGGCCTACTGCCTTTCGCTACTATACATAGTATAGACATAACATTCCTTTCGTTTAAAGAACTCTGAGCCCGCTCTACTCGGCTCCTTTAAGGACTCACTCTCTAACCCCTACGGGTTCACTTTCTGTCCTTAGTAACAAAGTAACTTTCTATGGGGACGCAGGGTTTACCTTCTATCCTCACCTTCATTATTACTTTCTTATTTCTAATCATGCAGGACTCTAAGTCTAGCTCAACAGGCCTTCTGCATCTTTCTTCTTAAAGAACATTATCTATACTTCACATTTTAAACAGGTTGAACACATTTAACTTTTCATGTAAAACAGTTACATTTCTTTTCAAAGCATCATTATCACAGTACTGTTCTACAACAGTATCACTTTCAAGTTCAATTCTTCACGTCCCCTTTATGAGGGGACCAAGTCCTACTGAGGTAGCTCGTCCTCTCAGGCTACCAGTCTATGCAAAGGTTCCGGTATTGATATCTTCGCAAAGTGTCTTTAACCAAGACCAGTAGGAAAGGTATCTTCGCAAAGTGTCTTTGACTAAAACCAGTAGGGAGCACCCTTAAGAAGGTGCAAACTATTTACAAAGAAAGTTTGAATCATGCACAGTCCATGATTACTGCAGTTTTTAAACTGGTGCAAAACTTCAGGAAAAAAAACAAACAAAAGGGATCCCGGGTCAACAGAGGGATCCATTAACCCTGGACGGGTTTAGCAGCAACAATCAAACAGTTAAAGCAGTAAAATAGCAACTATTTACATTTTTCAGAGTATCTTAAAATCTTACTGAGGTTCTACGGGAGGTGATCTCCTTCCTGGCCTCACCAGACCCACGGATCGGCCCGGTGAGCCAGGACGCCGTTCTGGCTCCAGTAAAGATAGAATCCCTCGCCGGGAGGTCCTTCTCGTCGGTAGGTGTACCCGTCTCTCCGGGGCGCGGTGAGGTCGGACTTCCCCCGGTTCCGCGGGGTCAGGTCCTGCTGCCTTTCTTCCGGGATTATCCTCTTCTGGCGTCCCAGCAGCAGCCTGGAGGGCGACACATCGTTGGACCCCCCGGGCAAACCAGCCCGTCTCACTGGTGTTCCTCCTCCACCTCGTTTAGGTGACGGCATCCCCCGGCTCCAGGTTACAATCAAACCGCCTGCCAGAAGGTTCCACCTCTTCTCGGTCCACCCGGACCTGGATCGGCTCCCCGATCTCCTGTATGACCCCTCTTCCTTGCTGGGGATGGAAGGCCACCACCACACCCCAGTGTGAGGGCGGAATCTCGGGGACACCAACCAAGTCCACTTGTTCTGCAGGCTGGGGCCGGCTCCGCCACTCTGCCATAAGGCGCCGTAAGTGCTCCGCATCCGGCATGATCTTCAGGCCCGGTGCAGGTAGGGTGCCTTCAGCCGGGACCGGGTAAGGGGGAATGGGAGACAGCTTGATCTCGGTGGGTTGGCCTACCCGGGTGAGTACGCGGGCATCGGCCCTCAGTCGGCGGGCCAGCTGGCGGGCCTCGGCTGCAGCCACACGTTCCTCCGATAGCGGCAACGGAGGTCGGCCCATCGGGGACTCGGTAAGGGTCAGACCTCGCAGCAGCGGCGCCTCGGAGCCTATCTCAGATGCTGCGGCCTCAGACTGGGCCGATTCAGCTCCGCATGGTGCTTCTGGTGCCGCCATTTCTTGCTCTTTTCCCGCGTCTTCTTCCCGCGGTCTCTTCCGTGGGCGGCCCCGTCCCCATGGTCTCCACCCTCCGACCAAGATCAGGAGGCGTACCTCAGCTGTTGACGGGCATGTCCTCAGGACACAGAAATATTTAGACTGGGCGGCCATTACTGTTCGCGCTCTCCAGCTTGTCTACGCCCACTCCACGCCCCTCTTCTCTTCCTGCGCTCTCCTCAGCGCTGCAATGGCGGCGGATTTTGGCGGTAACTGACACAGCACACAGTCTTGCAATAAAGTACAGTCCAAGCGCAATAAATCACAGTTCCAAGGCACACATGACCTGATTCTTCAGGCTTAAGTAGATCCTGTTCGTGACGCCAAGTTGGAGCGCCCCCACACCGCCGCAGGGCCGAGGGGTACCCGGAGCCGGGCCTCTAGGTCTCAGTCCTGGGGTTGTCACGGTGGCTAGACCCGGTCCGTGGCCCTGTCCGTCAGTGGGGGACGTCCGGTGTAATACGTGATGATGATGACGGTAGTGTAACAATGTAGCGGTGCAGTTGTGGGGTGCAAGTCACGGTAAATAACGAGGACACCAGGTTGCAGTCTCTTTACCTCTTTACTGAAGATCTCTGAGTCCTCAGTCCAGAATACGGTTCACCAGGCTGCGCAAGTCCGGCCGGTCCAATGGCACCTCCAGAGTTCTCCTCTCAGGTGGAAATCTGTGCCTTCCTTCTAGCGCTATGTGTTGTAGTCCTTCCCTGCTGTGCTCACGGAAAGTAACCCCACAACGGTTGTGTCTGTTTCTTAAGTTCCCTCACAACTCGATTTGATGTTCCTCTGTAATCCACCCCTCCCTGTATTCAGGTTGGAATGGCACCCGTTTGTCAGGTAGGCCTGGAGTTCTTCCGGGACCCTAGAGTCGCCCCTCTCCCGCAATTGCCCCCCAAGACTTCATAGGTGATATGTGGTAGACAGCCCGCCTGAGACTGACTGTCCTGCCGCTGTTTGGAGTATGGCTTGAAGCTGTATTCTATTCCACTCCCTCGGCGTTCCGGCCACCGGTATTGCGCCTCAGCAAGGTGCTGCCTCTTTCAACAAAACCCCTGCTGGTATTCTCCTTCTGCTTGATCTCGTTTCTCACTCAGCACAATCTGTCTCGCTTCTAGTCCTTTCTTGGGCACCGCCGCTATGCTGAGCAGGCACGGTCCCTTTACGTTCTTTCAATGCCAAGCCTCTGCCAGGATCCCACCCCTGGCAGAGACCCTACAGTCTCTCCCTTCGCAACACCCTCTGCCACAAGGTGTTGCTCCGTTCAATCCCGTCAGCGTTCTCTCTAACTTCCTGCCTGACCCCCAGTTTACCCACTATGGTGGGGAGTGGCCTAATGAATAGCACCCTTAGCTCCCCCCGGAGGCCCAGCTGTGAAACCTATTGGTGTCTGTGATACCTGATTGGAGGAACTCCTTCAGTGCCATCGAACGTACCATGGCTCCCCTTAGTGGCGGAGCCACAGTACTGCAACGACCAGGACTCTGGGGCGCTGCACATACACCCCACTTTCATGGGGGTGTTTTCTTCCTCAGGTGGCACACAACTGAATATAGTGTTTTGATACAAAAATCCGTTGTGAGTGTTACTATACACTCTCATAGGTATATAAAAAAGGTTTTTTTGATATATTGCCACCTGTGCACAATTGCTGATATGGATTGGGAAACTAGGGAGGCCACATGGCGGAATCAATCATCTAGCCTATTTTCTAATACTGGTCCAGTAAGCACAGACTCTGATTTTTCTAAACTTTCGTTGGATCTTATAACAGCTAATAAATCAGCTGTACGTCTTTGGTGGAATATTAGAACATTGGAGGAATACCTCAGGGTGGGAATTGTGCCACGGGGTTTGCGGATTCAAATTTTCCCGGCATGGGAACCCTCTTCCCAATTTAAACATACATGGGAAAAAGGATTATTACAATGTTCCAGCATTATTATAAACATGTTGCTGGAGCATGATAAACAGCTCCTCTCATCCACCAAACAGAATATCAGGGACCTGGAAAACAGGTTGATTGACTTTGATGAAACACAATTGGTATCCCCTTTCAAATTAAAACTTAAAGAGACATTGGATAAATTTGAAAAGGAGGTAATAGGCCGTAAACAGAAGAAATTCCAGAGAGATCGTTCTGATTTCGACCACCAAAGAGTTTTCCGTTGGAGACATTCTGGAAATACTCGATATATGCAACAACCGGTACATCACTTGGCACCTGATCCATCTGAGATGGCGACGGGTGCTTCCAGTTCGAGTGATTTTTTATCATCAGGAGGCAGCGATCTGGACGGAAGACAAGACGGGGACGTAAGCGGCAGAAATCTCAGGAAGCGCCAAACTACTCGGAGGGGTCCATTTTCACCATACCGTCGCAACCAGAGGAACAGGAAATGATGAGGACTTCTGCCACCATGGCCCCGGGGGGAACATCTTTACAGGTACAGTCCTCTGCCTTACAGATTATTAATCTATCAGATCTTGTTCTCTCATCAGCAGAGTGCTCAGTGTTACAAAGGGGACTGTCATTCTCCCCTACTAAAACTACGGAAAAATTCGATCTTATTAAGGACCTATACTTATTCTGTAGAAAATTAATATTACAGGTGATCCACAAAAGACCGGAGGCTATTGAATCATCTTCCATCAGGGATCAACAGGTTCTTCAGGATCTCCTGGACCTCTTGGATGAAAATACCACATCACCAGGTAGGAAGGCCTTCCCATATAGAAATAAGTCATCTTTCACTCCTTCGTTCTCCTTGGTTCCAGCGGTGAAATTTTTCTTTGAGGCCACCAAAAGGGATATTTTGCATCTCCCCCCCATTGCTGGTAATCTCGATAACCTCTCACGTTCTGAAAGAAAGGCCATTGATTCGCTCAGAAATAATGACTCCATCATTATTAGGGAAGCAGATAAGGGTGGGAATGTGGTGCTCTGGCCCACCCACCTTTACCTGGAAGAAGCTAAGAGACAATTGGATAATACCAACTTCTATGTCAAATTACCTTCGGACCCTACAGAGGTATTTCTAGGGAGGCTGCGTAAATTGATTAATCAAGCTGCCTCTATGGGAACTATCTCCAAGAAAGAAAAAAAGTTCATGTGGGTTGATAACCCTGTTGTCCCCACATTCTACCTTTTACCGAAGGTACACAAAAATACTTACAAACCACCCGGCAGGCCAATCGTGTCCAGCATTGGAAGTATGTGTGAAAGAGTATGTACATACATCGACTTCTTCATACAACCAATAGCAGCAGGTTTACCATCTTTTATTAAAGACACCTCTGATTTCATCCGTAACTGCCATAAGATTACTTTGACGGGTCAAGAACTGCTCGTGACTTGTGACGTCGAGTCACTTTACTCAAATATCAACCACTCTCACGGGATTAAGGCACTAACTTTTTTTCTTGATCGGCTTGAGGATACTAACCGCTTTCATGATTCCCTTATCCTAGATCTTCTGAGCTTTATCCTGCATCACAATTATTTTCTTTTTGACAGGGTATATTATAAACAGGTCTCTGGCGTGGCCATGGGTGCACGCTGTGCACCGGCCTACGCAAATATTTTTCTTGGATGGTGGGAGGAGACGATTGTCTACCGCTCTCGGGGTTTCCAGGATCACATTAAACACTGGTACCGGTTCTTGGATGATATCTTTTTTGTTTGGGTAGGTACAGAAACTGCCTGTGCACAATTCCTTAGGGAATTGAATGATAATATGCTGAACATCTTCTTAACATATTCTTGTTCTTTGGATACAGCAATTTTCTTGGACCTCCGGATTCGGATTGATGGTAACAGACTGGTGACAGATCTATTCCGTAAGCCCACAGCTACGAACAATCTTTTACAATATCAAAGCTTTCACCCATTACATACCCGGAGGGGTATTCCGGTGGGACAATTTTTCCGGACCCGTCGTAATTGTACAACAGATGAGGACTTTCAGCAACAGGCAAAGGATCTAACTATAAGATTTCAGCAAAGGGGATACCCTCGGAAGACGATATCTAAGGCTTTCCAGCGGGCTAGAACTTTGAATCAGACTTCTCTCCTGATGGTACAACCTCGGCCGCAGGAAACTACTGTGAGGTTCATCACGGAATTTAGTACCAACTGGCATCAGGTGAGAAATATTCTTACGAAAAATTGGGATATTTTGACGTCGGATGCTCAAACCTCGACATGTGTAAGTCCTAGACCCCTGATGACGGCTAAAAGGGCTCCCAACTTACGTGACATTTTAACAAAGAGCCATTTCTCACGACCAGTTGTTAGATTGACTCGGGGTATTCGCCTCAGGGGTTCATTCCCCTGCGGCGACTGTACCATCTGCCCATACATGCCGGTCACAAAAGATCGTTTTACCAGCCCTTTTGATGATCAGAATTATTCCCTTTGTCATTACATCAATTGTAAAACCAGCTTTGTGGTGTATGCTATTATATGCCCATGTCATAAAATTTATGTTGGGCAAACCTCACAAGAGCTTAGAAGACGGGCGCAAAAACACTTATCTACAATTAACTTGGCTCGCTCGGATCTTAAAAAGAGTAAAACTTTGACTCCCATAGCAACTCATTATCTTCAGTGCCATGATGGTAAACCTGCTAACACACGTTTTTTCGGTTTACAGAGGATTTTCAGCAATGAGAGAGGTGGGGATCGACACAGGCTACTACTACAGCATGAAGCTCGTTGGATCTTTCGTCTTAAATCCATGTCGCCTACAGGCTTGAATGAGGAACTTGCATATACAGGTTTCTTGGGATAAGCTCATTGACTACCATACTTACCAGGCCTGGAACCTGATGGACTACGACTAGAATCCTTTGGATAAGTGGACTTTGATCCAACCATGTGGAATCACTTCAAGTTGGACCTCTTTTCAGGACTTGCCCTTCTGGACTTTGAAGATATAGAGAGAACAATTTGTTTATGTGCACCTAGGGGATTTCTTATCATCAAATATGTGGGGGGGGCTCCACATATATATATAGTTATATGTATACAATATTGTGTATATATATATATATGTGTGTGGTTATCCTTTTGACTTTAATATATTATTCTCCTCATTATTATTATTATTTATTATTATAGCTATATATGTGGATAATTATATCATGTTATCTCTATAATCATGTGAGGCTATATCCCAAACCATTGTTAGGCACAGTATGCCATTACATATTATAAATAACATGATGGAGATACCTTTATATATTATCTTGTTTACGTGTGCCTTACTGAATAATATGTCTTTCCTCCCTGACAGGCTCCTATTTGGAAGTAATATTATTCCCCCCAGTATAGGCAGTTATCTACCAGCCTTATATACTTGGGACATCTCCTGTATATTCTCATGTCCTTTCGTTTCTTCTTGGTGCAGATATTTATTATTCAGCCAGAGGGCGCTGTGCACCCTCTTCTTTGATTCTGTGCGGCCGCACATAGTGCTCGTTCTGAGCACTTAGTTATTTCCTCTTCTGTCTGCGCAGGCACGAGCTTCTCAGTGGTCACCATGACTACACCTCTAGCTCCCATATCCATTTCCGGTCTCACCGGCGGCAATTGCTAACACCGGTAGGTGATTCTTCATTATGCTTGCTTGTATATAACTTGTACACCTTCTAACAGAGAGTTACTTTCCCTGACGAAGCCGCCCAGGAGCGGCGATACGCGTGGGACTCACCCACACCCCCCGGTCTCTCTTCCACTCCCTCTCAGCCCTGACCTGGAACGGTAATCCTTTTGGCCTCACCCTGCATACCAGCAGCTTTATTCTATGGTGGACGGCTGTGTGTCATGTGCTCTGACATGCTGGTGGGCACATTATACTATTAGCCCTCTTATCATCCTTAGGGGCTGTCTATTTGTATTCTCCCAGACCCCACAGGGGTGGCTATCTCTGGGGTACAGCCATACATTCATTTTTTGATTCCAGCAGGGACTTTATTTCATTATATATTTCCCCTTATTCACATGGATTGTGATCACTTGTGAGCAAGTTTGGGGACGCCCTTATTCAGCTCACTGAGACAGGACCAGGGATCTGGTTATTGGTACAATATGGTACATTTACCTTGTGATATTATATAAATAAAATTTCCTTGGGGACACATAATATGGAATTATTGATTGTTAACTAACTTGGATTATCCTCCTGTTTGTTGCAGTTTCATATATGTAAATATATAGAGGGCTTTTGTATATTATATATCTTCATGTGGATCAGGGTACATGGGGGTGGCTGTGTTGTTTTAATTGGTTTTAGATTTTTTGCTGTTTGGTGTTTACATTAATAAAAATCATATATATTTATATTTTTCCATGACTTTGTAGCAGGTGTGCACTCATTTATGCATGGGCTTTCCTCTTTGGCTTGGTATTGCATATTCCATGCATTTGGTAGCACCCTGCCTCAGTATTATTTGAGCTTTATATTATTGTGAGATGGTAGTGCACCTGAAACTTTAATTATCAATTGTCGCTCCGGGGAGAGGCGCTCCGGTGCGGAGAGGCGTGCTCAGCGGTCGGGCGTTGGGGCTGGATCCTCGTCTTCAGGCCCCGGGTCCCCCCCTGCTGACTCCGGACTGACCGCCGCTCGGTGACCACGGTGTGGAGAGAGGCGGGATCCGGATCTGTTTTCCCGCCGCGGCCGGCGCCATTTTGCTCTCTGCTCTGGCACTGGATACACTGCCGTCCGCTGCCCCTGCTGCACTCCAGGCCTGGAGTAGGAATACCTGCATCTCCTGTCGCTCTCACGGGCCTTCTCACCTGCTGCCCCATACCCAGGATCACAATATACTCCTTATAAGCCAGCATAGTTGGCAGTGCAGAGCAGTTAACCCTCCACCGCCTGTACTGAAGCTGCAGGTTCTGGGAGATTTTACCCTTTGCGGCTACTTTCTGTTCTTTGCTGATATTTGAGGTCTACCCAAATCCTCCCTATAGTGCATCACAAAGAACAATAACCTTTATTCTCATTTTGGAAGCTTTTTTCACCTTTTGTCCTTTCTTTTTTTACAACGGACGTTTCCTATGCTCAGCCAGCACATTATCTCTTTCCACGGACCTTGCTATACTTTCCTATGTTTGTGCCATAAACAACTATCTGCCTATACACTTAAAATGGAAATTTTTCACCTTTTTATAACTATCTAACATTTTCTATACTCTGCCAGCACAGTTTCGGTTTCTTTCTCATTTTGTGCTCCTCCAGTGACATCCAATGGCCATGTTAGTTACTGCGTTCAAATTTTAGACATAATGCCGTTAAACAAGTTTCTCATATGTCCAAGTTGTGAACACAGCCTTCACATTTTCAGAACTCTTATAATGGATAAAAAGAATGTGAAAAACTAGCTAACAAAGCAGCAGCAGACGGACAGAAAATAAAAACACACATGGAGACTAATAAGTATCTAAAGAAAAAATCAGAAACCTCCCAAACTTCTGCAAGAAGATCACTTAAAAAATCAGCTTATTTCGAGAACTTGGATGATTCTGATTCTAGTGGTGACGACTTCGACAGTGACTCTATGATGGAAGACGCCGCTCCCATCTCTAGAGCTTTCATGAAAAAACTGTTGGCCCAAAATATGAAACCCATCCTGGAAGAGCTGTCAGGCATGCGTTCAGATCTCCAACATCTGGGTCAAAGGGTTGAGGCCTTAGAGTCTGCAAACTCAGAACAAGTGGACACTCTTCACTGCCTTAACGAGCAAATCCTCAAACAACAACAGCTTAATGTAGCTCTATTAGCATCAGAAGACCAGGAAAATAGGAGCAGACGAAAGAATATCTGTATAAGAGGCATTCCTGAATCTTTCGCACATGAAACCTTGGGAAAAGTATCCAGAGAAATTTTCGCCAGCCTTCTCAGTCAAGACAGAGCCGCCTCTATCACTATTGAACGAGTACATTGTGCTCTAAGACCTAAATCAAAGCAGGACGAACCACCAAGAGATGTTATCTGTGGCCTCCTTAGCTATGTGGACACTGCAGCCATCCTAACAAACGCTAGAGAACAGGACAAAATCCTGTATGAGAACTCACAACTGCAACTCTTTCAGGACCTTGCTCCATCGACTCTAGCTAAGAGAAGGATTCTCAGTCCACTCCTTTCAGCTTTAAGAGCCCAAAATCTTAACTACAAATGGCTGTACCCCTTTTGGCCTTGCAATAAATGCAGGAGGCAGACAAATCTCGATACGCTCCCCGGAGGACCTACCCAAAGCTTTGGACTCTTTGGGCATTTCACCAATTGACTTGCCTTCATGGATGCCGATCGACACCAACTGGAATCTCCATCCTCTTACCAGATCGCAAGAATGGTCCGTGAAAAAGAAACATACTTCTCCTAAAACCAAGAAGCAGGATCCCAAGAAACACCCACCTTGAACTGCAGAAAACTCTGAGTCTACATTAATTTCATCTATTCTCCTGTCATGACATCACTTTTTTAATGTCTTGGAATATCTTATTAATGTTCCTCCTTTTAACCTAGCTTTTCTTCTACTTTATGTTGTCTGTGTTATATACTTTTTTCCCCTCATTCTCTAACCTAGTTCACAACTTGGACTACCTCGCCTATGTTTGAGTTCTTGTACTCCCCTCTATGGTAGGCGAGTCAATGTTTGTAAAAAGTTTATTGTTCATGATGTTCTTATTTTTCAGGTTTCCGGATGAGACAGGATTCCATATGAGATTCACTAACCATGAGTAGTCAGGTGAGCCCGGGCTCTGTCACGGTGGCATCGGTTAATGTCAAAGGACTGAACTCCCCTCCTAAACGCAACCAAGTCCTTAATCTTTTAAAAAAACAGAATGCACAAATTCTTTTCCTACAGGAAACCCACTTCAAAATAGGCAGAGTCCCTAATACATCGTTTTCTTCTTATCCTGTCTGGTTTAA
Source organism: Ranitomeya variabilis (assembly GCF_051348905.1). Classification (NCBI taxonomy): domain Eukaryota; kingdom Metazoa; phylum Chordata; class Amphibia; order Anura; family Dendrobatidae; genus Ranitomeya; species Ranitomeya variabilis. The sequence continues at coordinate 348,456,489 of NC_135235.1, forward strand.
CAGCTGTAGTTCTTCTTCCTCTAAAGGGGTTAGTGTGGCAATAAAAAAAGGTATCCCATTTGCCCTAAAAGACAGTTTAAGTGATCGCAAAGGTCGATATATACCGTATTAATTAAGGGAATGCTAGCTAATACAATGGTCACCTTTGCCAATCTATACGCCCCCCAACGCTCAGCAAGTGCAATGGATTATAAAAACACTAGACACACTGCAACTATTTAAGGAAGGGCTACTGATTGTGGGTGATGATTTCAACCTTACTCTTAAACCTGAAATAGATGCTACAAGTGGTTCTTCTACCATTTCTCAGGCCTTAAGACGTAAACTTTTATATAAATTAGATTCGCTTCAGCTTATCGATCTCTGGCGTCTTCTCCACCCCACCACGAAAGATTTTACGTTTTTCTCACCTCCCCACTCCTCATACCACCGAATTGACCTTCTCTTAGTCCAAACACAAGCTCTGCAGTTAATTAAATCTACTAAAATAGGTATCATTACTATTTCAGATCACGACCCAATCTTTCTTGATCTCTCTATTGACACGTTACCCCGTCCCGCCATGTCATGGCGATTAAACAAATCTCTTCTAGACAAACCAAATATTGTTGAGAAATTAAAAACTACTATGGCACAATTTTTTACTGAAAATATCACTGATAATCAGCTTACTCCCAATATTTGGGAGACTCATAAAGCTGTCAATAGGTGGGAACTTATCTCAATTGCATCCTACCATAAGAGGCAAAGGGATAAGGAACTCATGTGCTATTACAACAAATTAGTACTTTAGAACGCATCCATAAAAAAACAAGCTCTCTGACTTCTCTTCAAGACCTCACCTCTCTTCGCAGCAAACTTAAAGATATATTAAATGTAAACTCTGCAAAATTATTTATGCATTGTAGACACAGATTTTATTTGCATGGGAACAAATGCAGTAAGCTCACTTCCCATATGCTCAAAAAACAAAAAGAAAAAACGCTCATAAAACATGTCTTTACATGTATGTTAATCTGGTCAATCCGCTATCTCAATTTAAGTCACTTTATCCTCATGGGAATCTGAACTAAATTTGTCTTTATCTCCCCAGGAGACTAGTCAAATCTTAGGCAACTCCCACGGCTTCTCAAGGTGTATTCTATTACAGGAAAATGCTTTCAAAATTATTTCACGCTGGTACAGAACTCCGGACAGACTGTTCCATATGGGTTTGGTTTCTTCTCCTCTATGTTTGAGATGATCGGGTTTGGTTGGAACACTGACTCACATCTTTTGGACATGTCCGGCTATTTCTGCATACTGGTCAGGAATTGATAGTTCCCTTCGCCAATTAGGATTTACTAAACGAAACCTAACCCCTCAAGAAGTTCTTCTATCACTACCTACTAGAGAGTTTAAACCCAAGAAACATAACCTAGTACCCCTCTTGTTAGCGGCTGCTAAGCACCTAATCTCCATTCATCGGAGACAAACCTCCCCCTCCACAATTGCTGAGTGGGTAACTAAAGTCCAAGACATCTATAGAATGGGAGAGTTGTCAAGTTGGGAGTCGCGCTCACATAGCGATTTCCTATCAACTTGGCACCCTTAGATAAATAGACCCTCCCTTATCCCTTGATAGCTCTCAGTTGTCATACCTACACATCCCTCCTCTCCCTTTCAGAGTCCTGCACCGAAGTGACAGAGCCTGACCTCAAAACTGCATCAAATTACTACAAACATTCCTAATTTTGATAAGATCTAATTACTCATCTTTTAACTCATTTGACTGCTTTAACTGGTGCACTCCTTACTTCTGCTTGTCTCATCTTTGTAGGTCTCCAGAAGGATTGTGTACGTTCTTTTGGAGCCGTTACTACAATCACTAAGTTAATACTACCTGAATCTAGTTCTTTATATTGTTTAGTTCCTTTTATTTACCTGTTTTATGGTCTCTGCCAGTATGATGTCATGGGAATTTAACTGACACTCTATCCAATTGTTATTTCTGATTTGTGAAACATATGCTGAATAATTGGCTGAGCCATAACCTTCTTGTGTTGTACTGTATTTAAAAATTTTCTTAAATAAAGAATTACAAAAAAAAAAATGGGCAAGGCAAGGGGCAAGGGACGGGGAAGTGGACATGAAGCTGATAGTGCATGCAGAGGACAAGGCCGTAGCCAAGCTGAAAGTTGTCCACAGCAAAGACCCACATGTTCGTGCTCGACTATCCTGTCCCAGTTTCTAGGGGACCGCAGCACACCAATATTGAAGCCAGAGCAGTGTGAAATGGTTGTTTGTTGGATAGCAGATGATTCCAGTCACTTAGCTACTATCACCACCACCATGTCTTCCACATGGTCAAGTCTGAGTAGCCGTGACTGTGGACTAGATATTACTCACCCTGATCCTCCTTCCCCCCACCATGCCAAATGTCCTGCGACAACTGATCCTACACTTGGACACTCCGAAGAGCTGTTCAGTTTTCCCTATAAAGATTCTGGACTCTCGGCCGGTCAACTTGAAGTTGGGACAGATGAGATCGCATGTAGCGATGCACAAACATTTGAACAGCCAAGGTCCCACGAAGGCGATGGTGGGGAAGAGTCACAAGAGGTGGACGATGATGAGACACAATTGCCAGAAAGTCAGGAGGAGGAGCAAGGTGCAGATATAGAACACGAGGTGGTGGATGACATAGTGACTGACCCAACCTGGCAGGAGGACATGCAGAGCAAGGACAGCAGCACACATGGGGAAGGAGGCATATCACCCCAACAGGCAGGAAGAAGCAGTGTGGTTATTCTACCTATATACAGCACTATTTTGCATTGAAAAAAAATTAAAAATACAGGCCACATATTTGGCAGTGCGGCATTTCCGTGACAGGCCTCATATATCTGCGTGCTCCAAGTTTGGGCATTTTAGGCCGGTATTCCCATTTTTCCTGTCTGTTACTCTACTTATATACAGCACTATTTTGCATTTAAAAAAATAAAAACTACAGGCCACAAATTTGGCAGTGCGGTATTTCCGTGACAGGCCTCATATATCTGCGTGCTCCAAGTTTGGGCATTTTAGGCCGGTATTCCCGTTTTTTCCTGTCTGTTACTCTCCTTATATACAGCACTATTTTGCATTTAAGAAAATACAGGCCACATATTTGGCAGTGTGGTATTTCCATGACAGGCCTCATATATCTGCGTGCTCCAAGTTTGGGCATTTTAGGCCGGTATTCCCATTTTTTCCTGTCTGTTACTCTCCTTACATACAGCACTATTTTGCATTTAAAAAAATACAGGCCAAATATTTGGCAGTGTGGTATTTCCGTGACAGGCCTCATATATCTGCGTGCTCCATGTTTGGGCATTTTAGGCCGGTTTTCCACTGTTTTGCTGTCTGTTACTCTAGTTATATACAGCACTATTTTGCAGACCCCCCAAAAAATACAGGCCGCATATTTGGCAGTGTGTTATTTCTGTGACAGGCCTCATATATCTGAGTGCTCCAAGTTTGGGCATTTTAGGCCGGTTTTCCACTGTTTTTGCTGTCTGTTACGCTAGTTATATACAGCACTATTTTGCAGACCCTCCAAAAAATACAGGCCGCATATTTGGCAGTGTGGTATTTCCGTGACAGGCCTCATATATCTGCGTGCTCCAAGTTTGGGCATTTTAGGCCGGTTTTCCACTGTTTTTGCTATCTGTTACTCTAGTTATATACAGCACTATTTTGCAGACCCTCCAAAAAATACAGGCCGCATATTTGGCAGTGTGGTATTTCCGTGTCAGGCCTCATATATCTGAGTGCTTCAAGTTTGGGCATTTTAGGCTTTTATTCCAGTTTTTTTTTCTGTCTGTTACTCTACTTATATACAGCACAATTTTGCATTGAAAAAAAATAAAAAATACAGGATACAAATTTGGCATTGTGGTATTGCTGTCAGACGTCTGATGTATTTTTATTTTTTTTTTTAAATTCGTTTATTGAACAACAACAGAATTAAGACATATATGGTTGGCAAATTCAAATCAGGACATATACAATCAGCGTAATATCCATGAAATTGCAGTAAAAGTGACTTAAGATATTACAACATGTCTAAAGCAGTTACTTAAAACTCTAAAACAAACCCACTGCCATAACAGTCTCCATCCCATTAATACTTCAGAATGTGAACCAAGTGCGAACTAATGCAAGATCCACCTTAAATACTATCAATTTGGAGCTGGAACATTACCGATGAGATGACATAGTAAGAAATGATGAGTTCCATGCATCCCAGATTTTATTAAATTTCCCTAAGCAGCCCCGATTCTGGTATAAGGTTCGTTCATAAGGAATAATTGAGTTTACCAGCTCAATCCAGGCTCTGAAAGATGGGTGTGTATTGCCCATCCAACGCAGGGCTATTATTTTCCTTGCCAAGAAAAGTGTCTCTCTCAAAAGAATTTTAACATGGTGGGCCCAAATCTCCTCCTCCAAGACTCCAAAAAGGCATACTAACGGATTCAGGGGGACAGGAATGTGTACAAGGGAGGACAACAACGAGATCGCCTCCTTCCAGAAAGATAAAATAATTGGACAACCCCATACCATATGTATAAAGTCTGCATCTATTGTGTGGCATCTGGGACATTTTGAAGACTGAGACCACCCTATTTTAAATAATCGCAGCAGGGTTAAGTATGATTGATGTATTATATACATTTGAGTCATTTTGTTGTTGGCCGAGGGGGAAACCCTAGTTGGAGACTCAAGAGACGTCTGATGTATTTGTGGCCTACAAATTGGGGAAATTCAGAACTACATTCTGCTGTATTTGCTGTCTGTTACCCTAGTTCGGTACACTATTTTAGTTTAAAAAATTTAAAAATACAGGCGCCACATATCGAACAGTGTGGTATCTCAGTAAAAATACTTCTGTTTCAAGTTGTTATGGCTGCTTCATGACTGTCTTAAATGTTCCAACTACTACTACCACCATCATCATCTTCTGCCTAGAGGCAGTCACTGTGCACATAGAAAGTCTGAGGAGCAGAATGTGAATGCTTGGGCGGTATTGTACTCTGTCTCTGGATTCCAAAGGCAAAATCTTCTAGATTAAATCATGACTGGAAGAGCCAGAGCAAGAGCACGTGGAACAGCACGTGGCCAGGACTCGCAACTACTGAAGCTTGCTTTTCCTGGTCCGTATTCTGACAGTCCATCACCTACTAATACTGAACTGGTTTGCAATTGGTTTACATAAAAAAGGAGCCCCTGCATTTTCTATAGCAGAAGCTAGATATTTAGACGTTTTGGCTGTATTTCAAGAGCTGTCAATTGGTGGTCGTAGATGTGACTTCTACACCACTACCGGAGCTGCCGCCTCACCACCACTCGAGCTGCAGCACCATAGACCTTCCGTCTCTTCCCCATCTATATATATAAGAGGCATCGTAATTACTCGCTAATCCCACCCCCTGCACAGTAGCTCCGCCTGCCACCACATCACCACACACAATCCTGCCCCCCACTCCATTACCACACACAATCCCGCCCCCACCTCATTACCACACACAATCCCACCCCCCACCACATCACCACACACAATCCCGCCCCCCAACACATCACCACATACAATCTTGCCCCCCAACCCATCACCACACACAATCACGCCCCTCAACCCATCACAACACACAATCACGCCCCCCACCCCATCACCACACACAATCCGGCCCCCCAACACATCATCACACACAATCTTGCCCCCCAACCCATCACCACACACAATCTCACCCCCCAACCCATCACCACACACAATCACGCCCCCCACCCCATCACCACACACAATCTCGCCCTCCACCCCATCACCACACACAATCTCGCCCCCAACCCATCACCACACACAATCATGCCCCCCACCCCATCACCACACACAATCCCGCCCCCCAACCCATCACCACACAATCCCGTCCCCCAACCCATCACCACACACAATCCCGCCCCCAACCCATCATCACACACAATCACGCCCCCCAACCCATCACCACACACAATCACGCCCCCCACCCCATCACCACACACAATCCCACCCCCAACACATCACCACACACAATCTCGCCCCCCAACCCATCACCACACACAATCTCGCCCCCCACCCCATCACCACACACAATCCCGCCCCCCACCCCATCACCACACACAATCCCACCCCCCAACCCATCACCACACACAATCCCGCCCCCCAACCCTTCACCACCCACAATCCTGCCCCCACCCCATCACCACACACAATAATCACCACCCACAATCCCGCCCCCCCACCCCATCACCACCCACAATCCCGCCCCCCCACCCCATCACCACCCACAATCCCGCCCCCCACCTCATCACCACCCACAATCCCGCCCCCCCACCCCATCACCACCCACAATCCCGCCCCCCCACCCCATCACCACCCACAATCCCGCCCCCCCACCCCATCACCACCCACAATCCCGCCCCCCCACCCCATCACCACCCACAATACCGCCCCCCCACCCCATCACCACCCACAAACCCGCCCCCCAACCCCATCACCATCTACAATCCTGCCCCCCCACCCCATCACCATCCACAATCCCACCCCCCACCCATCACCACCCACAATCCTGCCCTCCCACCCCATCACCACCCATAAAACATCACCACCCATAATCCCGCCCCCCCCACCCCATCACCACCCATAATCCCGCCCCCCCACCCCATCACCACCCATAATCCCACCTTCCCACCCATCACTGCCCACCCATCACCCACAATACCGCCCTCCCACCCCATCACCACCCATAAAACATTACCACACATAATCCCGTCCCACCACATTACCACACATAATCCCACCCCACCGTATTACCACACACAATCCCGTCCCCACACATTACCACACATAATCCCACCCCCCACCCCATTACCACACATAATCCCGCCCCCCACCACATTACCACACATAATCCCGCCTCCATCCACATTACCACTAGTGTTGAGCATTCCGATACCGCAAGTATCGGGTATCGGCCGATACTTGCGGTATCGGAATTCCGATACCGGGATTCCGATACTTGCCGCGTATCGGATACCGGAATCGGAAGTTCTAAGATTCAAAAAGCAGAAATTCAGCCAATGAGATTGATTCCAAGTGTGGGCACATCCTGTTTAGCATGGAGGGCATGAAACTACTGGCAAGGCTGTGATTGGCTGGTGTAATGATGTCATGATGCAGTTTAAAAGTCGCTGGCGCCATTTTGCGATCACTCTGCTGTGAATTCAGTTAGTGACAGGACGCTGTTTGCTGACTGAGGGACAGTTTAGAGATAGCGATTTGCTTCTTTGTGCTTTCCAAAGGCTAATTTAGCAACCGCTGTGTTCACCTACTATTCACCTTGCTTTTGCCTTGTAGCGCTGTTTTCACAGCGATCTGCAGGGTCTGTGTGTGTGTGTGTGTGTGTGAGTGCAGCCCAGTCTCCAGTCTGAGTGCAGCCACATAGGCCATCCATAGTTGGTTGTATTCAGTTCAGGGAGGGTGGTTCATTGCCTCATACTGTTCCTTTTTTTTTTTTTTTTCCCAAGTAGTGTAGTCTGCTGCTAATTTATTCAAAAAAATCCTATTAGTGTCTTTCCACCCGTCTCCAGCTAATTTGTGGAAAAACACTACATAGGATAAAGTAGAGGAGGGTTTTTGGGCCTTGCAGCGCCGTTTACGGCTGTCTGCACGGTCTCCGTGTGACTGCAGCTCGCCCTGTAATCTGTGAGCAGCTATAGCCTGGTTGTCTCCAGCTCAGGGTTTTTCACTGCGTCATACCGCCAAATCAATTTTCTTTTTTTTCAAAGTAGTGTAGTCTGCTGCTAATTTATTTTAAAAAATCCTATTAGTGTCTTTCCACCCGTCTCCAGCTAATTTGTGGAAAAACACTACATAGGATAAAGTAGAGGAGGGTTTTTGGGCCTTGCAGCGCCGTTTACGGCTGTCTGCACGGTCTCCGTGTGACTGCAGCTCGCCCTGTAATCTGTGAGCAGCTGTAGCCTGGTTGTCTCCAGCTCAGGGTTTTTCACTGCGTCATACCGCCAAATCAATTTTCTTTTTTTTCAAAGTAGTGTAGTCTGCTGCTAATTTATTTTAAAAAATCCTATTAGTGTCTTTCCACCCGTCTCCAGCTAATTTGTGGAAAAACACTACATAGGATAAAGTAGAGGAGGGTTTTTGGGCCTTGCAGCGCCGTTTACGGCTGTCTGCACGGTCTCCGTGTGACTGCAGCTCGCCCTGTAATCTGTGAGCAGCTGTAGCCTGGTTGTCTCCAGCTCAGGGTTTTTCACTGCGTCATACCGCCAAATCAATTTTCTTTTTTTTCAAAGTAGTGTAGTCTGCTGCTAATTAATTTAAAAAAATCCTATTAGTGTCTTTCCACCCGTCTCCAGCTAATTTGTGGAAAAACACTACATAGGATAAAGTAGAGGAGGGTTTTTGGGCCTTGCAGCGCCGTTTACGGCTGTCTGCACGGTCTCCGTGTGACTGCAGCTCGCCCTGTAATCTGTGAGCAGCTGTAGCCTGGTTGTCTCCAGCTCAGGGTTTTTCACTGCGTCATACCGCCAAATCAATTTTCTTTTTTTTCAAAGTAGTGTAGTCTGCTGCTAATTAATTTAAAAAAATCCTATTAGTGTCTTTCCACCCTTCTCCAGCTAATTTGTGGAAAAACACTACATAGGATAAAGTAGAGGAGGGTTTTTGGGCCTTGCAGCGCCGTTTACGGCTGTCTGCACGGTCTCCGTGTGACTGCAGCTCGCCCTGTAATCTGTGAGCAGCTATAGCCTGGTTGTCTCCAGCTCAGGGTTTTTCACTGCGTCATACTGCCAAATCAATTTTCTTTTTCTTCAAAGTAGTGTAGTCTGCTGCTAATTAATTTAAAAACATCCTATTAGTGTCTTTCCACCCGTCTCCAGCTAATTTGTGGAAAAACACTACATAGGATAAAGTAGAGGAGGGTTTTTGGGCCTTGCAGCGCCGTTTACGGCTGTCTGCACGGTCTCCGTGTGACTGCAGCTCGCCCTGTAATCTGTGAGCAGCTATAGCCTGGTTGTCTCCAGCTCAGGGTTTTTCACTGCGTCATACCGCCAAATCAATTTTCTTTTTTTTCCAAATAGTGTAGTCTGCTGCTAATTTATTCAAAAAAATCCTATTAGTGTCTTTCCACCCGTCTCCAGCTAATTTGTGGAAAAACACTACATAGGATAAAGTAGAGGAGGGTTTTTGGGCCTTGTAGCGCCGTTTACGTCTGTCTGCACGGTCTCCGTGTGACTGCAGCTCTATCTGTTGTCAGTTCAGCCCCCAAAAAATAAATAAATAATAAAGTTCACCAAACACACCAGTTACACCACTTTACATTTCTGTAGGCCACATTAGCTCATATTAAAGTCTAGTCCACACTTTAGATAATTAGTGCTTCTTATACCTGTTAGGAGGAGTTGCTCAGGAATAAGCACACAAATCCGTTAGTACTTTTCTGCTTATCTTTATCAGTCAACCAAGATGAAGAAGGCAGTGAGTAAGGCACGGGGGCGTGGGAGCCGTCGCGGAGCAGGGAGGGGACGTGGGGATTCTGTGCCTGCTGCGGGCACCGGTGACTCATCAGCACCCACTTTCACCAGGCAACAGTCGTTCATGCGAAGCTTTGTGTCCGAGCGCCGTACACCGCTGCTGCGTGAAGAACAAATTGAAGCTGTTGTCGGATGGATGGCAGCTAATGCATCAACTTCCATTAGTGCCACATCCTCTCAGACACAGAGCACTGGAGAGCAGCCATCTGTCTCTTCACCACCTGCCAAATTGCCCAGGCAGACAGAGAGCCCAGGACAGGAGCCGTCTCTACTTCTGTTCTCTGAATCTCTTGGCTTGGAAACAGGGGGCCAGCCAAGCAGCATTGGAGAAATGGAAGAAGAGGCAGGGTGCAGTGATGCCCAACAGCTTTTTCTGTCTTCCTCTGAAGAGGCGGGTGGGCCAGTGGCTCCGGTCACCACATCGCAGGCCGCATCAGCTGATGATGACACTCAGGTGCCACTTACTGGTGCGTGCTCTGCTGCTGAGACTACCCAGGAGGAGCAGTTGGGGGCAGAGGGTAGTGTAGATGATGAGGTCCTCGACCCATCTTGGCGTGAGGGACAGGAAGGTGGTGGGAGCAGCTCTGAGGAAGAGATTCCCCGTACGGCCCAAAGAGGGAGAGGGAGGGGGAAGACTGCGGATCCTGCAGCCTCCGCTTTGGCACCCGTTAGGAGCATGTCTCTTCCAAAAGCCAAAAAGGGCGCTCCCAAGACTTGCAGTGCCTGGTCCTTTTTTGACACAGTTGCAGATGACATTTGCTATGTCAGATGCAACGTGTGTCATCAAAAAGTCAAAAGAGGGAAAAATGTCAGCAACCTCAATACCTCCAACATGTGGAAACATGTGCGCAACAGGCACCCGGCGGAGTTAGAAAAACACACTGAAGAGGTAGGCCAACCAACAGCGGCAGCTACCACCTCTTCAGCTCGTGTTGCCTCTTCCTCTACCTCACACGCAGCTGGTTCGGCGTCCTCCCAGGATCGCCGTGGAAGAACCTCTGCCCCTGTTGTCCAGAGACCCGCTGTAATTCCACCCGCAGCGCCCCTTTCCCAGTCATCCACACACTCCCAGCCCAGTCTACAGCCATCGGTAGTACAGGCATGGGAGAAAAGGCGGCCTTTCTCGTCAAACCACCCACGAGCACAGGCTCTGACTGCAGGCATTGCCAAACTTCTGTCACTGGAAATGCTGTCATTCAGGCTGGTGGAGACTGACAGCTTCCGTGACTTGATGTCATTGGCAGTCCCACAGTACAATGTGCCCAGCCGCTTTTACTTCAGCAGGCAAGCCGTCCCTGCCCTGCAGAAGCATGTGGAGGGACACATAAAACACGCGCTACTGAACGCCGTCAGTAGCAAGGTCCACCTCACCACCGATGCGTGGACCAGTCAACATGGACAGGGGCGATACCTTTCCCTCACTGCCCATTGGGTTAATGTCGTTGAGCCGGGTACAGACCGTGCGAGTGGCGCAGGACGTGTCCTGCCCACTCCAAGGATTGCAGGAATCCATTCTGTACGCATTGACTCCTCCTCTTACACCAGTTCCTCAGAATCATCGCTGCAGGAGCCGTCACAGTCCACCTCCACATGGACCCGTGATGAACGTGTACCTGTTACGACCGACATGAGCACAGCCGTGGCCAAACGTCAACAGGCCGTCTTGAAATTAATTTTCTTGGGGAATCGTAGCCACACAGCGCAGGAGCTCTGGAATGCCATCAAGCAGGAGAGCGATGTGTGGTTTGTGCCAGCGAATCTCCAGCCAGGCATGGTAGTGTGTGATAATGGCCGAAATCTGGTGGCAGCTCTGGGCCTCGGCAACCTCACTCACATCCCATGTCTGGCACATGTGCTCAATTTGGTCGTGCAGAGCTTTTTGAGGGACTATCCGGATCTTGATGCACTGCTGCACAAGGTCCGCCTAGAGTGTGCTCACTTGCGGCGTTCCAGCACGGCAAAAGCGCGCATTGCGGCTCTGCAGCGCCGACACCGCCTGCCGGAACATCGCATCATATGTGACCTACCTACCAGGTGGAATTCCACGTTACATATGTTGGAGCGGTTGTGTGAGCAGCAGCAAGCTGTAATGGAGTACCAGCTGCTTCAGGCGCAAAAAAGTCGCAGTCAGCGCCGTACAGACTTCACAACCACAGAGTGGGCCACTATGAATGACGTCTGCCAGGTTTTGCGTCCCTTTGATTATTCCACGCGGATGGCGAGTGCAGATGATGCACTAGTCAGCATGACTGTCCCCCTTATCTGCCTGCTTGAAAAATCACTGCAAGCGCTAAGGGATGATGTTGTGGAAGAGGTGGAGGATGAGGATTCACCATTTCCATCATCTTCTGGACAGTCAGCGCCACGTGGTTCCTCACAAACGCGTAGGCAGGGGACCGTTTGTGAGGAGGATGAGGAGGAGTCAATGGAGGAGGAAGACATCCGTCCAGAGGAGGGAGTTACACAATTGTCCAGTACTCAGTGTGTACAGCGAGGGTGGGGTGATGACGAGCGGGCAGAGATCACGCCTCCAGCAGGGGACAGCGTTTCTTGGGCAGTTGGCAGTCTGCAGCACATGGTGGATTACATGCTGCAGTGCCTGAGAAATGACCGCCGCATCGCCCACATTCTCAACATGTCTGATTATTGGGTGTTCACCCTCCTCGATCCTCGCTACCGGGACAACGTAGAAAGCCTCATCACACCGTTGAACCGGGAGCGAAAAATGCGGGAGTACCAAGACACACTGGTCAATTCCATCATCTTCTCCATTCCAACTGAGAGAAGTGCTGCTAGTGCATTCCAAAGCAGCTCAGTGCGTCCAGGCCGTGGTGGAGGCTCTGCACAAAGAGGGAGCAGAAGCAGTGCCTCTGCCCAAGGCAAGACCAGTATGGCCGAACTGTGGCACAGTTTTCTGTGCCCGCCACAAAAGTCTACACCATCACAGACGGCTCCAGTCAGCAGGAGGCAACGGTTCCGTCAGATGGTGACAGACTACATGTCTTGCCCTCTTGCTGTACTCCCAGACGGCTCTTCCCCTTTCAAGTTTTGGGTCTCAAAGCTGGATACATGGCCAGAGCTAAGCCAGTATGCATTGGAGGTGCTGTCTTGCCCTGCGGCCAGTGTATTATCGGAACGTGTCTTTAGTGCTGCAGGTGGTGTACTAACTGACCGTCGCATGCGACTATCCTCCGATAACGTTGACCGGCTTACTTTCCTGAAAATGAACAAGGCCTGGATCTCGCCGGAATTTGCCACTCCTCCTCCTGATTGAATAATTAGGTCACTGTATACGTTATCCAGGTCTCCTGTTGTGTTCATCTTTCTACCACCTGAACTTAAATTCCTGGGCTCCAACACCGCCAGTTGAGGCTCAGACGTGCCGTCTGCACAGTCAAAACATACGACCCAGTGTTATTGGGTTTCAGTAACGTCAGCTGATCCCCAGCTGTGTAGCCGGCAATGTGTCATGCGACCGCCACGCTGACACAACAACTGAAATGTAAGGGAATCTGTCCCCCCCCCCCCAAGGCGTTTGTTACTGAAAGAGCCACCTTGTGCAGCAGTAATGCTGCCCAAGGAAAAGGTAGCTATTTTTGTTTAGCTCCTTGCACACGCAGAACTTAACACTTATAAAATGTGTCCACTGATACCTAACAAGCAAAGTGTGTCAGATCCTGACACTTTAGGTAAATCTCTAGACAATATGTACTTGAATAGCTAAGAGAATCCTTTGTAGAAATTAAAACATAACTTTTAATACAACTGTTCTAAAAACATTTATGGACACACATAACAAACGTGATAAAGTGCAAACAGTGCATACCAGTGCTCAATAAAAAAATGGTTTTGTCTCACCAAATAGACGTTTTTGACAGGAGCCAATCGATGCTTTAAGGGGGAAAGGGGAGGAAGAGTTGTCTATACTACCCCGGTCGTGCCCCTGTGTTTGCTCCTGCCCTGACAAGGGCAGTACCCAAGTCAGACTGAATTTGTACCCACCACAAGAGATTTAGACTTCCCTACGCGTTTCCTCTCACATAGGTGAGACTCATCAGGGGAACTACAAAACCCCTTGCTCAATACCGTCATTTCGGATTCACTAATTATTCTGTCCGAGAGATTAACCACTTGTAGTTCTAATCCTTGTTGAAAGGATTTCTGCTCCTCAGGGAGTACGTGTTGTCTAAAAAACCAGGTCTATTAAAGGAGTGGAAATTACCTCCCCTAGAATAACCCCTGTTTCTACCTCTCTGGCGACCTCGTGCCTGTCTCTGTCTTATTTCAGTATCCGAGAAGTCGGTGTCCGTAGAGGATAAATCCGTTTCTCTCTCTACCCTTTCTGATCGATCTCCCAGGACCTGATAGATTTTATTCTCCTTAAAGTCCTGGAGGTCCCTCAAATACTGTTTATGTTTCCTTTCTTTCAATTTATATTGGAATTTTTCAATTGAATTTTGTAGTTGGGTTTCCTTGATACTGAAGTCACTTTCACCCTTGAATTTAGTTACTATCTCAATCTGTTCCTTCAATTTAATATTTAATTTTTCAAAGTTACTTTTCTCCTCTGTGACCAATATATTCATAAATCTCAAGGAACTATTTGTTGCCTCTTTCTCCCACCTACTCAATAATTCCGGATTTTGACAACGAGGTGCTGGTAAAAGGGTAATACGTAATCCCCTAGGCACTATGTTGTTTTTAATATATGTCTCTAGGCTCTGAATTTCCCACCATGAACTTGTATGTTCCTTATATACTTTGTTTAAATCTTTAAAGGCTGCTGCATATGTAGGGGTATATTTTTTCTGGGTGAATGTCTTTTCAGAGAATATTTCTTTGGCTTCAGTCAGCCATAGATTGGTGTCAGGTCCTGCCGATAGAAAACCGGCCATAACAGAAAAATATACAGAATCCTAACAAGCAAAGTGTGTCAGATCCTGACACTTTAGGTAAATCTCTAGACAATATGTACTTGAATAGCTAAGAGAATCCTTTGTAGAAATTAAAACATAACTTTTAATACAACTGTTCTAAAAACATTTATGGACACACATAACAAACGTGATAAAGTGCAAACAGTGCATACCAGTGCTCAATAAAAAAATGGTTTTGTCTCACCAAATAGACGTTTTTGACAGGAGCCAATCGATGCTTTAAGGGGGAAAGGGGAGGAAGAGTTGTCTATACTACCCCGGTCGTGCCCCTGTGTTTGCTCCTGCCCTGACAAGGGCAGTACCCAAGTCAGACTGAATTTGTACCCACCACAAGAGATTTAGACTTCCCTACGCGTTTCCTCTCACATAGGTGAGACTCATCAGGGGAACTACAAAATTGTGGGATATATTATCAGAAAGAAGCGCCCCTCCATCGGGAGGTGGCTGCTCAGTGTCCGGTGCGATCGGTTTTTAGCATAGACTGATTATGGTAGGGTGAGACACAAGGCGACAGACCATCCCCTTATATAGTTTCCTGTTCCTTAAGCCAGCTGATTATATGGCTTCCTACCTTGCTTGTATTTAGGCCACGTGGCATTACATGGCGTTGTACCGCCAATATTGTAAAGAGTAATTGAATCAGCGGGTCTGGGCAGTGTAAACCGGAAGTACGGCGGCCTGTCCCTAATGCCTGTGCTGCGGTGCAGAATGCTCTCCCTGATTCAACCGGCGCATGCGCAATGAATCAGTGGGTCTGGGCAGTGCAAACCGGAAGTGACGGCGGCCTGTCCTCAATGCATGTACTGCGGTGCAGAACGCAGGACGGATATGGAATTACTCTTTACAATATTGGCGGTACAACGCCATGTAATGCCACGTGGCCTAAATACAAGCAAGGTAGGAAGCCATATAATCAGCTGGCTTAAGGAACAGGAAACTATATAAGGGGATGGTCTGTCGCCTTGTGTCTCACCCTACCATAATCAGTCTATGCTAAAAACCGATCGCACCGGACACTGAGCAGCCACCTCCCGATGGAGGGGCGCTTCTTTCTGATAATATATCCCACAATTTTGTAGTTCCCCTGATGAGTCTCACCTATGTGAGAGGAAACGCGTAGGGAAGTCTAAATCTCTTGTGGTGGGTACAAATTCAGTCTGACTTGGGTACTGCCCTTGTCAGGGCAGGAGCAAACACAGGGGCACGACCGGGGTAGTATAGACAACTCTTCCTCCCCTTTCCCCCTTAAAGCATCGATTGGCTCCTGTCAAAAACGTCTATTTGGTGAGACAAAACCATTTTTTTATTGAGCACTGGTATGCACTGTTTGCACTTTATCACGTTTGTTATGTGTGTCCATAAATGTTTTTAGAACAGTTGTATTAAAAGTTATGTTTTAATTTCTACAAAGGTGTCCACTGATACCGTAAAACCGTCCCGGAGGTGGGACTTTCCTTCGTAATGTGACGCAGCCCAGCCGTCATTCCTACCCCCCCGGCGCCGCGCACCGGCTCCTCAGCGTTGTTTTATTCCGTCCCGGAGCCTGCGCTGTTATGTTATCCCGTGGCCAGGCACACTTAGCGCTGCCCGTCTTCTGGCATCATTTGGTGTCTGGATGGCTGCGCCTGTGCGGCCGCGCTGGCAGAGAGCCCGCCTCGCAGTGTCTTCTGATTTAATCCCACTGGGGGCCTGGGATCCATGGACATGCGCAGTGCATATCTGAACCTCCACCTCTCACTCATTTCCCTATGGCTTCTTCAGACTGTTCGGTGTCAGCTGGTCCCTAACAGCATGCCACGGCCGTGACACCGCACAGTCTGAAGAAGCCATAGGGAGATGAGTGAGAGGTGGAGGTTCAGATATGCACTGCGCATGTCCATGGATCCCAGGCCCCCAGTGGGATTAAATCAGAAGACACTGCGAGGCGGGCTCTCTGCCAGCGCGGCCGCACAGGCGCAGCCATCCAGACACCAAATGATGCCAGGAGACGGGCAGCGCTAAGTGTGCCTGGCCACGGGATAACATAACAGCGCAGGCTCCTTGACGGAATAAAACAACGCTGAGGAGCCGGTGCGCGGCGCCGGGGGGGTAGGAATGACGGCTGGGCTGCGTCACATTACGAAGGAAAGTCCCACCTCCGGGACGGTTTTACGGTTGCAGGGGACACATTTTATAAGTGTTTAGTTCTGTGTTTGCAAGGAGCATGATGAAAAGAGCCACCTTTTCCTTTTGCATCTTTTGTGCTGCACAAGCTGGCTCTTTCAGCTACAAACGCCTTGGGGGGGGGGGGTTAAAGGTTCCCTTTCGACTTTCTCAGGCTTCGGCCTACATTGTGTTCCTCTGCTTTTCCACCTGTCCCTGGGCTCCAACACCGCCAGTTGCCGTCCAGAAGTGCTGTACGCACAGTCAACAGTCCCTCCTCTGTTATTGGGGTTCAGTAACGTCAGCTGTTCCCCTGCTGTGTGTGTGGCAATCCCTCCTACCTCCTCCAACCTCCTCCTCCTCCACCTGTCCCTGGACTCCAACACCGCCAGTTGCCGTCCAGAAGTGCTGTACGCACAGTCAACAGTCCCTCCTCTGTTATTGGGGTTCAGTAACGTCAGCTGTTCCCCTGCTGTGTGTGTGGCAATCCCTCCTACCTCCTCCAACCTCCTCCTCCTCCACCTGTCCCTGGACTCCAACACCGCCAGTTGCCGTCCAGAAGTGCTGTACGCACAGTCAACAGTCCCTCCTCTGTTATTGGGGTTCAGTAACGTCAGCTGTTCCCCTGCTGTGTGTGTGGCAATCCCTCCTACCTCCTCCAACCTCCTCCTCCTCCACCTGTCCCTGGACTCCAACACCGCCAGTTGCCGTCCAGAAGTGCTGTACGCACAGTCAACAGTCCCTCCTCTGTTATTGGGGTTCAGTAACGTCAGCTGTTCCCCTGCTGTGTGTGTGGCAATCCCTCCTACCTCCTCCAACCTCCTCCTCCTCCACCCGTCCCTGGGCTCCAACACCGCCAGTTGCCGTCCAGAAGTGCTGTACGCACAGTCAACAGTCCCTCCTCTGTTATTGGGGTTCAGTAACGTCAGCTGTTCCCCTGCTGTGTGTGTGGCAATCCCTCCTACCTCCTCCAACCTCCTCCTCCTCCACCTGTCCCTGGACTCCAACACCGCCAGTTGCCGTCCAGAAGTGCTGTACGCACAGTCAACAGTCCCTCCTCTGTTATTGGGGTTCAGTAACGTCAGCTGTTCCCCTGCTGTGTGTGTGGCAATCCCTCCTACCTCCTCCAACCTCCTCCTCCTCCACCTGTCCCTGGACTCCAACACCGCCAGTTGCCGTCCAGAAGTGCTGTACGCACAGTCAACAGTCCCTCCTCTGTTATTGGGGTTCAGTAACGTCAGCTGTTCCCCTGCTGTGTGTGTGGCAATCCCTCCTACCTCCTCCAACCTCCTCCTCCTCCACCTGTCCCTGGACTCCAACACCGCCAGTTGCCGTCCAGAAGTGCTGTACGCACAGTCAACAGTCCCTCCTCTGTTATTGGGGTTCAGTAACGTCAGCTGTTCCCCTGCTGTGTGTGTGGCAATCCCTCCTACCTCCTCCAACCTCCTCCTCCTCCACCTGTCCCTGGACTCCAACACCGCCAGTTGCCGTCCAGAAGTGCTGTACGCACAGTCAACAGTCCCTCCTCTGTTATTGGGGTTCAGTAACGTCAGCTGTTCCCCTGCTGTGTGTGTGGCAATCCCTCCTACCTCCTCCAACCTCCTCCTCCTCCACCTGTCCCTGGACTCCAACACCGCCAGTTGCCGTCCAGAAGTGCTGTACGCACAGTCAACAGTCCCTCCTCTGTTATTGGGGTTCAGTAACGTCAGCTGTTCCCCTGCTGTGTGTGTGGCAATCCCTCCTACCTCCTCCAACCTCCTCCTCCTCCACCTGTCCCTGGACTCCAACACCGCCAGTTGCCGTCCAGAAGTGCTGTACGCACAGTCAACAGTCCCTCCTCTGTTATTGGGGTTCAGTAACGTCAGCTGTTCCCCTGCTGTGTGTGTGGCAATCCCTCCTACCTCCTCCAACCTCCTCCTCCTCCACCCGTCCCTGGGCTCCAACACCGCCAGTTGCCGTCCAGAAGTGCTGTACGCACAGTCAACAGTCCCTCCTCTGTTATTGGGGTTCAGTAACGTCAGCTGTTCCCCTGCTGTGTGTGTGGCAATCCCTCCTACCTCCTCCAACCTCCTCCTCCTCCACCTGTCCCTGGACTCCAACACCGCCAGTTGCCGTCCAGAAGTGCTGTACGCACAGTCAACAGTCCCTCCTCTGTTATTGGGGTTCAGTAACGTCAGCTGTTCCCCTGCTGTGTGTGTGGCAATCCCTCCTACCTCCTCCAACCTCCTCCTCCTCCACCCGTCCCTGGGCTCCAACACCGCCAGTTGCCGTCCAGAAGTGCTGTACGCACAGTCAACAGTCCCTCCTCTGTTATTGGGGTTCAGTAACGTCAGCTGTTCCCCTGCTGTGTGTGTGGCAATCCCTCCTACCTCCTCCAACCTCCTCCTCCTCCACCTGTCCCTGGACTCCAACACCGCCAGTTGCCGTCCAGAAGTGCTGTCCGCACAGTCCCGACAGTCCCTCCTCTGTTATTGGGGTTCAGTAACGTCAGCTGTTCCCCTGCTGTGTGTGTGGCAATCCCTCCTACCTCCTCCAACCTCCTCCAACCTCCTCCTCCTCCACCTGTCCCTGGGCTCCAACACCGCCAGTTGCCGTCCAGAAGTGCTGTCCGCACAGTCCCGACAGTCCCTCCTCTGTTATTGGGGTTCAGTAACGTCAGCTGTTCCCCTGCTGTGTGTGTGGCAATCCCTCCTACCCCCTCCAACCTCCTCCTCCTCCACCTGTCCCTGGGCTCCAACACCGCCAGTTGCCGTCCAGAAGTGCTGTACGCACAGTCAACAGTCCCTCCTCTGTTATTGGGGTTCAGTAACGTCAGCTGTTCCCCTGCTGTGTGTGTGGCAATCCCTCCTACCTCCTCCAACCTCCTCCTCCTCCACCCGTCCCTGGGCTCCAACACCGCCAGTTGCCGTCCAGAAGTGCTGTACGCACAGTCAACAGTCCCTCCTCTGTTATTGGGGTTCAGTAACGTCAGCTGTTCCCCTGCTGTGTGTGTGGCAATCCCTCCTACCTCCTCCAACCTCCTCCTCCTCCACCTGTCCCTGGACTCCAACACCGCCAGTTGCCGTCCAGAAGTGCTGTCCGCACAGTCCCGACAGTCCCTCCTCTGTTATTGGGGTTCAGTAACGTCAGCTGTTCCCCTGCTGTGTGTGTGGCAATCCCTCCTACCTCCTCCAACCTCCTCCAACCTCCTCCTCCTCCACCTGTCCCTGGGCTCCAACACCGCCAGTTGCCGTCCAGAAGTGCTGTCCGCACAGTCCCGACAGTCCCTCCTCTGTTATTGGGGTTCAGTAACGTCAGCTGTTCCCCTGCTGTGTGTGTGGCAATCCCTCCTACCCCCTCCAACCTCCTCCTCCTCCACCTGTCCCTGGGCTCCAACACCGCCAGTTGCCGTCCAGAAGTGCTGTACGCACAGTCAACAGTCCCTCCTCTGTTATTGGGGTTCAGTAACGTCAGCTGTTCCCCTGCTGTGTGTGTGGCAATCCCTCCTACCTCCTCCAACCTCCTCCTCCTCCACCCGTCCCTGGGCTCCAACACCGCCAGTTGCCGTCCAGAAGTGCTGTACGCACAGTCAACAGTCCCTCCTCTGTTATTGGGGTTCAGTAACGTCAGCTGTTCCCCTGCTGTGTGTGTGGCAATCCCTCCTACCTCCTCCAACCTCCTCCTCCTCCACCTGTCCCTGGGCTCCAACACCGCCAGTTGCCGTCCAGAAGTGCTGTACGCACAGTCAACAGTCCCTCCTCTGTTATTGGGGTTCAGTAACGTCAGCTGTTCCCCTGCTGTGTATACGGCAACGTGTACTGCGACCGCCACGCAGGCACAACAAGTTAAATGTAAGGGAACCTGACCCCCCCCCCCCAGGCGTTTGTTTCTGAAGGAGCCACCTTGTGCAGCAGTAATGATGCAAAGGGAAAAAGTGCCTCTTTTCGTGATGCTCCTTGCACATGCTGAACCAAACACTTATGAAATGTGTCCCCACACAGCGTTAAACCGTCCGGTAGGTGGAACTTTCCTTTGTCGTGTGACGCAGCACAGCCATCATTTTTACCCCCTTGGCGCCGTGCGCCCCCTCCTCAGCGTTGTTTGAATCTGTCCCGGTGCCTGCGCTGTTAGGTTAGCCCTTGGCCATGCACACATGTTGCGCTGCCCGTCTTCTGACCTCATTTGGTGTCAGGCTGGCTGCGCCTGTGCGGGTGCGCTGGCCGAGATCCCGCCTCGCAGTGTCGTCTAATGTAATCCCACCGCGGGCCTGTGATCCGTGCCCGTGCGCAGTGCATATCCTCTCCTCTCACTCCCCTCCCTACGGCTTCTTCAGACTGTGCGATGTCAGCTGGTCCCTAATAGCATGCCACGGCCGTGACACCGCACAGTCTGAAAAAGCCGTAGGGAGGGGAGTGAGAGGAGAGGATATGCACTGCGCACGGGCACGGATCACAGGCCCGCGGTGGGATTACATTAGACGACACTGCGAGGCGGGATCTCGGCCAGCGCACCCGCACAGGCGCAGCCAGCCTGACACCAAATGAGGTCAGAAGACGGGCAGCGCAACATGTGTGCATGGCCATGGGCTAACCTAACAGCGCAGGCTCCGGGACAGATTCAAACAACGCTGAGGAGGGGGCGAACGGCGACAAGGGGGTAAAAATGATGGCTGTGCTGCGTCACACGACAAAGGAAAGTTCCACCTACCGGACGGTTTAACGCTGTGTGGGGACACATTTCATAAATGTTAGGTTCCGCATGTACAAGGACCATAATTAAAAGAGCTAAGTTTACCTTTTCCAGCATTAGTGCTGTACACAATGGCTCTTTCAGCTACAAACGCCTGGGGGGGGGGGGGTTAAAGGTTTCCTTTCAACTTGCTCGAGTGCAGGCTTCGGCCTACACTCCGCTCCCCCTGCTCCTCCTGCTGACCCTGGGCTCTAACACCGCCAGTTTTTGCCCAGATGTGCTAGCTGCACAGAGAAAAACACCAGCCAATGTGTCAGTGGGGTCCAGCACCGCCAGCTGTTCCCCTGCTGTGTAGCCGGCAACGTGTCCTGCGACCGCCACGCAGACACAAGAACTGAAATTGAAGGGAACCTGTCCCCCCTCCCCCAGGTGTTTCTATGTTTTACAGCTACCTTGAACAGCAGTAATGCTGCATGTGTTCAAGGTGGCTCAGAAACTTATTCTCCTTGCCCATGTTGAAGTGAACACGTCTAAAATGTGTCCTCTGTGACCATTAAAACATCCCTCAGGTGTGATTTGAGTTTGTATTGACACACGCAACAAGCTCCTTGGTAACGCTGCCCGTCTTCTGGCATCATTGTTTGGCTGCCTGCGCCTCTGCGGCCGCCCTGACCCACACAACGCCCCTCGGTGTCTTATTTATTGGGACTGCGAGGGTGTGATTGATGGGCAGGATCAGTGCATCAGTTCGCCTGTCCCTCCTCTCCTTCCGCCTTCTTCGGACTGTGCGGCTTCATGGCCGTGGCATGCGATAAGGGATCAGATGACGCCGCACAGTCTGAAGCGGGTGTAAGGACCCGAGTGTGAGAGGCGAACATATGTGCTGCGCCAGGCCCTGAATCCCAGCCCCGCAGTGTTTTAACAATGTTAAGACACTGCGGGGCTGGGATTCATGGGCATCGCGAACCGCACCGGCCGACATTACATGATGCCAGAAGATGGGCAGCGCTAACGGCGCTAGGCCAGGGGATAACACGACAGCGCAGACTCCTGTACAGCAAATAACAACGCTCGGGAGGCTGCACCCAGCACCAAGGTGGGATTCTTGACACCTGTGCTGCGTCTCATTACAAAGGGAACTCTCGCCTCCATTACACAGTTTGACTGTATAAAGGGCTAAATGTTATACGTGTTCCATTCAGCGTGTGCAAGGAGAAAAATTACAAGAGCAACCTTTGACTTGCGCAGCACTGCTGCTGCATAAGCTGTGGCTCTTCTACTTTGTAACCCCTGAGGGGGGGTTAAAGGTGACTTTTGAAATCGGTTCAATTAGGCTTCGGCCTACACTCTGCTCCACCTGCAGAGCCCGGGCTCCAACAACGCTAGTTGCTGTCCGGAAGTGCTGGCTGCACAGAGCCAAACACCTCGCCAATGTGTCAGTGGGGTCCAGCACCGCCAGCTGTTCCCCTGCTGTGTAGCCGGCAACGTGTCCTGCAAAAGCCACGCAGACACAACACACCCAAAGCTGCCGCCTGTGCAGGCTTCGGCCTACACTCCCCTCCCCCTGCTCCTCCTCCTCCTCCTGCTCCTCCTCCTGCTGTCCCTGGGCTCTAACACACCGCCAGTTTTTGCCCAGATGTGCTAGCTGCACAGAGAAAAACACCAGCCAATGTGTCAGTGGGGTCCAGCACCGCCAGCTGTTCCCCTGCTGTGCAGCCGGCAACGTGTCCTGCAAAAGCCACGCAGACACAAGAACTGAAATTGAAGGGAACCTGTCCCCCCTCCCCCAGGCGTTTTTACGTTATCCAGCCACCTTGTACAGCGGTAATGCTGCATGTGTGCAAGGTGGCTCAGAAACGTATTCTCCTCGCACATGTGGAACTGAAAACACGTCTGCAATGTGTCCTCTGTGTGACCATTTAACCGTCCCGGTGGTGTGACTTTCCTTTGTAATGACACGCTGCAACCCCCTTGGTAGCGCTGCCCGTCTTCTGGCATCATTGTTTGGCTGCCTGCGCCTCTGCGGCCGCCCTGACCCACACAACGCCCCTCGGTGTCTTATTTATTGGGACTGCGAGGGTGTGATTGATGGGCAGGATCAGTGCATCAGTTCGCCTGTCCCTCCTCTCCTTCCGCCTTCTTCGGACTGTGCGGCTTCATGGCCGTGGCATGCGATAAGGGATCAGATGACGCCGCACAGTCTGAAGCGGGTGTAAGGACCCGAGTGTGAGAGGCGAACATATGTGCTGCGCCAGGCCCTGAATCCCAGCCCCGCAGTGTTTTAACAATGTTAAGACACTGCGGGGCTGGGATTCATGGGCATCGCGAACCGCACCGGCCGACATTACATGATGCCAGAAGATGGGCAGCGCTAACGGCGCTAGGCCAGGGGATAACACGACAGCGCAGACTCCTGTACAGCAAATAACAACGCTCGGGAGGCTGCACCCAGCACCAAGGTGGGATTCTTGACACCTGTGCTGCGTCTCATTACAAAGGGAACTCTCGCCTCCATTACACAGTTTGACTGTATAAAGGGCTAAATGTTATACGTGTTCCATTCAGCGTGTGCAAGGAGAAAAATTACAAGAGCAACCTTTGACTTGCGCAGCACTGCTGCTGCATAAGCTGTGGCTCTTCTACTTTGTAACCCCTGAGGGGGGGTTAAAGGTGACTTTTGAAATCGGTTCAATTAGGCTTCGGCCTACACTCTGCTCCACCTGCAGAGCCCGGGCTCCAACAACGCTAGTTGCTGTCCGGAAGTGCTGGCTGCACAGAGCCAAACACCTCGCCAATGTGTCAGTGGGGTCCAGCACCGCCAGCTGTTCCCCTGCTGTGTAGCCGGCAACGTGTCCTGCAAAAGCCACGCAGACACAACACACCCAAAGCTGCCGCCTGTGCAGGCTTCGGCCTACACTCCCCTCCCCCTGCTCCTCCTCCTCCTCCTGCTCCTCCTCCTGCTGTCCCTGGGCTCTAACACACCGCCAGTTTTTGCCCAGATGTGCTAGCTGCACAGAGAAAAACACCAGCCAATGTGTCAGTGGGGTCCAGCACCGCCAGCTGTTCCCCTGCTGTGCAGCCGGCAACGTGTCCTGCAAAAGCCACGCAGACACAAGAACTGAAATTGAAGGGAACCTGTCCCCCCTCCCCCAGGCGTTTTTACGTTATCCAGCCACCTTGTACAGCGGTAATGCTGCATGTGTGCAAGGTGGCTCAGAAACGTATTCTCCTCGCACATGTGGAACTGAAAACACGTCTGCAATGTGTCCTCTGTGTGACCATTTAACCGTCCCGGTGGTGTGACTTTCCTTTGTAATGACACGCTGCAACCCCCTTGGTAGCGCTGCCCGTCTTCTGGCATCATTGTTTGGCTGCCTGCGCCTCTGCGGCCGCCCTGACCCACACAACGCCCCTCGGTGTCTTATTTATTGGGACTGCGAGGGTGTGATTGATGGGCAGGATCAGTGCATCAGTTCGCCTGTCCCTCCTCTCCTTCCGCCTTCTTCGGACTGTGCGGCTTCATGGCCGTGGCATGCGATAAGGGATCAGATGACGCCGCACAGTCTGAAGCGGGTGTAAGGACCCGAGTGTGAGAGGCGAACATATGTGCTGCGCCAGGCCCTGAATCCCAGCCCCGCAGTGTTTTAACAATGTTAAGACACTGCGGGGCTGGGATTCATGGGCATCGCGAACCGCACCGGCCGACATTACATGATGCCAGAAGATGGGCAGCGCTAACGGCGCTAGGCCAGGGGATAACACGACAGCGCAGACTCCTGTACAGCAAATAACAACGCTCGGGAGGCTGCACCCAGCACCAAGGTGGGATTCTTGACACCTGTGCTGCGTCTCATTACAAAGGGAACTCTCGCCTCCATTACACAGTTTGACTGTATAAAGGGCTAAATGTTATACGTGTTCCATTCAGCGTGTGCAAGGAGAAAAATTACAAGAGCAACCTTTGACTTGCGCAGCACTGCTGCTGCATAAGCTGTGGCTCTTCTACTTTGTAACCCCTGAGGGGGGGTTAAAGGTGACTTTTGAAATCGGTTCAATTAGGCTTCGGCCTACACTCTGCTCCACCTGCAGAGCCCGGGCTCCAACAACGCTAGTTGCTGTCCGGAAGTGCTGGCTGCACAGAGCCAAACACCTCGCCAATGTGTCAGTGGGGTCCAGCACCGCCAGCTGTTCCCCTGCTGTGTAGCCGGCAACGTGTCCTGCAAAAGCCACGCAGACACAACACACCCAAAGCTGCCGCCTGTGCAGGCTTCGGCCTACACTCCCCTCCCCCTGCTCCTCCTCCTCCTCCTGCTCCTCCTCCTGCTGTCCCTGGGCTCTAACACACCGCCAGTTTTTGCCCAGATGTGCTAGCTGCACAGAGAAAAACACCAGCCAATGTGTCAGTGGGGTCCAGCACCGCCAGCTGTTCCCCTGCTGTGCAGCCGGCAACGTGTCCTGCAAAAGCCACGCAGACACAAGAACTGAAATTGAAGGGAACCTGTCCCCCCTCCCCCAGGCGTTTTTACGTTATCCAGCCACCTTGTACAGCGGTAATGCTGCATGTGTGCAAGGTGGCTCAGAAACGTATTCTCCTCGCACATGTGGAACTGAAAACACGTCTGCAATGTGTCCTCTGTGTGACCATTTAACCGTCCCGGTGGTGTGACTTTCCTTTGTAATGACACGCTGCAACCCCCTTGGTAGCGCTGCCCGTCTTCTGGCATCATTGTTTGGCTGCCTGCGCCTCTGCGGCCGCCCTGACCCACACAACGCCCCTTGGTGTCTTATTTATTGGGACTGCGAGGGTGTGATTGATGGGCAGGATCAGTGCATCAGTTCGCCTGTCCCTCCTCTCCTTCCGCCTTCTTCGGACTGTGCGGCTTCATGGCCGTGGCATGCGATAAGGGATCAGATGACGCCGCACAGTCTGAAGCGGGTGTAAGGACCCGAGTGTGAGAGGCGAACATATGTGCTGCGCCAGGCCCTGAATCCCAGCCCCGCAGTGTTTTAACAATGTTAAGACACTGCGGGGCTGGGATTCATGGGCATCGCGAACCGCACCGGCCGACATTACATGATGCCAGAAGATGGGCAGCGCTAACGGCGCTAGGCCAGGGGATAACACGACAGCGCAGACTCCTGTACAGCAAATAACAACGCTCGGGAGGCTGCACCCAGCACCAAGGTGGGATTCTTGACACCTGTGCTGCGTCTCATTACAAAGGGAACTCTCGCCTCCATTACACAGTTTGACTGTATAAAGGGCTAAATGTTATACGTGTTCCATTCAGCGTGTGCAAGGAGAAAAATTACAAGAGCAACCTTTGACTTGCGCAGCACTGCTGCTGCATAAGCTGTGGCTCTTCTACTTTGTAACCCCTGAGGGGGGGTTAAAGGTGACTTTTGAAATCGGTTCAATTAGGCTTCGGCCTACACTCTGCTCCACCTGCAGAGCCCGGGCTCCAACAACGCTAGTTGCTGTCCGGAAGTGCTGGCTGCACAGAGCCAAACACCTCGCCAATGTGTCAGTGGGGTCCAGCACCGCCAGCTGTTCCCCTGCTGTGTAGCCGGCAACGTGTCCTGCAAAAGCCACGCAGACACAACACACCCAAAGCTGCCGCCTGTGCAGGCTTCGGCCTACACTCCCCTCCCCCTGCTCCTCCTCCTCCTCCTGCTCCTCCTCCTGCTGTCCCTGGGCTCTAACACACCGCCAGTTTTTGCCCAGATGTGCTAGCTGCACAGAGAAAAACACCAGCCAATGTGTCAGTGGGGTCCAGCACCGCCAGCTGTTCCCCTGCTGTGCAGCCGGCAACGTGTCCTGCAAAAGCCACGCAGACACAAGAACTGAAATTGAAGGGAACCTGTCCCCCCTCCCCCAGGCGTTTTTACGTTATCCAGCCACCTTGTACAGCGGTAATGCTGCATGTGTGCAAGGTGGCTCAGAAACGTATTCTCCTCGCACATGTGGAACTGAAAACACGTCTGCAATGTGTCCTCTGTGTGACCATTTTACCGTCCCGGTGGTGTGACTTTCCTTTGTAATGACACGCTGCAACCCCCTTGGTAGCGCTGCCCGTCTTCTGGCATCATTGTTTGGCTGCCTGCGCCTCTGCGGCCGCCCTGACCCACACAACGCCCCTCGGTGTCTTATTTATTGGGACTGCGAGGGTGTGATTGATGGGCAGGATCAGTGCATCAGTTCGCCTGTCCCTCCTCTCCTTCCGCCTTCTTCGGACTGTGCGGCTTCATGGCCGTGGCATGCGATAAGGGATCAGATGACGCCGCACAGTCTGAAGCGGGTGTAAGGACCCGAGTGTGAGAGGCGAACATATGTGCTGCGCCAGGCCCTGAATCCCAGCCCCGCAGTGTTTTAACAATGTTAAGACACTGCGGGGCTGGGATTCATGGGCATCGCGAACCGCACCGGCCGACATTACATGATGCCAGAAGATGGGCAGCGCTAACGGCGCTAGGCCAGGGGATAACACGACAGCGCAGACTCCTGTACAGCAAATAACAACGCTCGGGAGGCTGCACCCAGCACCAAGGTGGGATTCTTGACACCTGTGCTGCCTCTCATTACAAAGGGAACTCTCGCCTCCATTACACAGTTTGACTGTATAAAGGGCTAAATGTTATACGTGTTCCATTCAGCGTGTGCAAGGAGAAAAATTACAAGAGCAACCTTTGACTTGCGCAGCACTGCTGCTGCATAAGCTGTGGCTCTTCTACTTTGTAACCCCTGAGGGGGGGTTAAAGGTGACTTTTGAAATCGGTTCAATTAGGCTTCGGCCTACACTCTGCTCCACCTGCAGAGCCCGGGCTCCAACAACGCTAGTTGCTGTCCGGAAGTGCTGGCTGCACAGAGCCAAACACCTCGCCAATGTGTCAGTGGGGTCCAGCACCGCCAGCTGTTCCCCTGCTGTGTAGCCGGCAACGTGTCCTGCAAAAGCCACGCAGACACAACACACCCAAAGCTGCCGCCTGTGCAGGCTTCGGCCTACACTCCCCTCCCCCTGCTCCTCCTCCTCCTCCTGCTCCTCCTCCTGCTGTCCCTGGGCTCTAACACACCGCCAGTTTTTGCCCAGATGTGCTAGCTGCACAGAGAAAAACACCAGCCAATGTGTCAGTGGGGTCCAGCACCGCCAGCTGTTCCCCTGCTGTGCAGCCGGCAACGTGTCCTGCAAAAGCCACGCAGACACAAGAACTGAAATTGAAGGGAACCTGTCCCCCCTCCCCCAGGCGTTTTTACGTTATCCAGCCACCTTGTACAGCGGTAATGCTGCATGTGTGCAAGGTGGCTCAGAAACGTATTCTCCTCGCACATGTGGAACTGAAAACACGTCTGCAATGTGTCCTCTGTGTGACCATTTAACCGTCCCGGTGGTGTGACTTTCCTTTGTAATGACACGCTGCAACCCCCTTGGTAGCGCTGCCCGTCTTCTGGCATCATTGTTTGGCTGCCTGCGCCTCTGCGGCCGCCCTGACCCACACAACGCCCCTCGGTGTCTTATTTATTGGGACTGCGAGGGTGTGATTGATGGGCAGGATCAGTGCATCAGTTCGCCTGTCCCTCCTCTCCTTCCGCCTTCTTCGGACTGTGCGGCTTCATGGCCGTGGCATGCGATAAGGGATCAGATGACGCCGCACAGTCTGAAGCGGGTGTAAGGACCCGAGTGTGAGAGGCGAACATATGTGCTGCGCCAGGCCCTGAATCCCAGCCCCGCAGTGTTTTAACAATGTTAAGACACTGCGGGGCTGGGATTCATGGGCATCGCGAACCGCACCGGCCGACATTACATGATGCCAGAAGATGGGCAGCGCTAACGGCGCTAGGCCAGGGGATAACACGACAGCGCAGACTCCTGTACAGCAAATAACAACGCTCGGGAGGCTGCACCCAGCACCAAGGTGGGATTCTTGACACCTGTGCTGCGTCTCATTACAAAGGGAACTCTCGCCTCCATTACACAGTTTGACTGTATAAAGGGCTAAATGTTATACGTGTTCCATTCAGCGTGTGCAAGGAGAAAAATTACAAGAGCAACCTTTGACTTGCGCAGCACTGCTGCTGCATAAGCTGTGGCTCTTCTACTTTGTAACCCCTGAGGGGGGGTTAAAGGTGACTTTTGAAATCGGTTCAATTAGGCTTCGGCCTACACTCTGCTCCACCTGCAGAGCCCGGGCTCCAACAACGCTAGTTGCTGTCCGGAAGTGCTGGCTGCACAGAGCCAAACACCTCGCCAATGTGTCAGTGGGGTCCAGCACCGCCAGCTGTTCCCCTGCTGTGTAGCCGGCAACGTGTCCTGCAAAAGCCACGCAGACACAACACACCCAAAGCTGCCGCCTGTGCAGGCTTCGGCCTACACTCCCCTCCCCCTGCTCCTCCTCCTCCTCCTGCTCCTCCTCCTGCTGTCCCTGGGCTCTAACACACCGCCAGTTTTTGCCCAGATGTGCTAGCTGCACAGAGAAAAACACCAGCCAATGTGTCAGTGGGGTCCAGCACCGCCAGCTGTTCCCCTGCTGTGCAGCCGGCAACGTGTCCTGCAAAAGCCACGCAGACACAAGAACTGAAATTGAAGGGAACCTGTCCCCCCTCCCCCAGGCGTTTTTACGTTATCCAGCCACCTTGTACAGCGGTAATGCTGCATGTGTGCAAGGTGGCTCAGAAACGTATTCTCCTCGCACATGTGGAACTGAAAACACGTCTGCAATGTGTCCTCTGTGTGACCATTTAACCGTCCC
The DNA here is from genome assembly GCF_051348905.1 of Ranitomeya variabilis. Taxonomy (NCBI): domain Eukaryota; kingdom Metazoa; phylum Chordata; class Amphibia; order Anura; family Dendrobatidae; genus Ranitomeya; species Ranitomeya variabilis. The sequence goes on from NC_135235.1 coordinate 348,486,581, forward strand.
GGTGGTGTGACTTTCCTTTGTAATGACACGCTGCAACCCCCTTGGTAGCGCTGCCCGTCTTCTGGCATCATTGTTTGGCTGCCTGCGCCTCTGCGGCCGCCCTGACCCACACAACGCCCCTCGGTGTCTTATTTATTGGGACTGCGAGGGTGTGATTGATGGGCAGGATCAGTGCATCAGTTCGCCTGTCCCTCCTCTCCTTCCGCCTTCTTCGGACTGTGCGGCTTCATGGCCGTGGCATGCGATAAGGGATCAGATGACGCCGCACAGTCTGAAGCGGGTGTAAGGACCCGAGTGTGAGAGGCGAACATATGTGCTGCGCCAGGCCCTGAATCCCAGCCCCGCAGTGTTTTAACAATGTTAAGACACTGCGGGGCTGGGATTCATGGGCATCGCGAACCGCACCGGCCGACATTACATGATGCCAGAAGATGGGCAGCGCTAACGGCGCTAGGCCAGGGGATAACACGACAGCGCAGACTCCTGTACAGCAAATAACAACGCTCGGGAGGCTGCACCCAGCACCAAGGTGGGATTCTTGACACCTGTGCTGCGTCTCATTACAAAGGGAACTCTCGCCTCCATTACACAGTTTGACTGTATAAAGGGCTAAATGTTATACGTGTTCCATTCAGCGTGTGCAAGGAGAAAAATTACAAGAGCAACCTTTGACTTGCGCAGCACTGCTGCTGCATAAGCTGTGGCTCTTCTACTTTGTAACCCCTGAGGGGGGGTTAAAGGTGACTTTTGAAATCGGTTCAATTAGGCTTCGGCCTACACTCTGCTCCACCTGCAGAGCCCGGGCTCCAACAACGCTAGTTGCTGTCCGGAAGTGCTGGCTGCACAGAGCCAAACACCTCGCCAATGTGTCAGTGGGGTCCAGCACCGCCAGCTGTTCCCCTGCTGTGTAGCCGGCAACGTGTCCTGCAAAAGCCACGCAGACACAACACACCCAAAGCTGCCGCCTGTGCAGGCTTCGGCCTACACTCCCCTCCCCCTGCTCCTCCTCCTCCTCCTGCTCCTCCTCCTGCTGTCCCTGGGCTCTAACACACCGCCAGTTTTTGCCCAGATGTGCTAGCTGCACAGAGAAAAACACCAGCCAATGTGTCAGTGGGGTCCAGCACCGCCAGCTGTTCCCCTGCTGTGCAGCCGGCAACGTGTCCTGCAAAAGCCACGCAGACACAAGAACTGAAATTGAAGGGAACCTGTCCCCCCTCCCCCAGGCGTTTTTACGTTATCCAGCCACCTTGTACAGCGGTAATGCTGCATGTGTGCAAGGTGGCTCAGAAACGTATTCTCCTCGCACATGTGGAACTGAAAACACGTCTGCAATGTGTCCTCTGTGTGACCATTTAACCGTCCCGGTGGTGTGACTTTCCTTTGTAATGACACGCTGCAACCCCCTTGGTAGCGCTGCCCGTCTTCTGGCATCATTGTTTGGCTGCCTGCGCCTCTGCGGCCGCCCTGACCCACACAACGCCCCTCGGTGTCTTATTTATTGGGACTGCGAGGGTGTGATTGATGGGCAGGATCAGTGCATCAGTTCGCCTGTCCCTCCTCTCCTTCCGCCTTCTTCGGACTGTGCGGCTTCATGGCCGTGGCATGCGATAAGGGATCAGATGACGCCGCACAGTCTGAAGCGGGTGTAAGGACCCGAGTGTGAGAGGCGAACATATGTGCTGCGCCAGGCCCTGAATCCCAGCCCCGCAGTGTTTTAACAATGTTAAGACACTGCGGGGCTGGGATTCATGGGCATCGCGAACCGCACCGGCCGACATTACATGATGCCAGAAGATGGGCAGCGCTAACGGCGCTAGGCCAGGGGATAACACGACAGCGCAGACTCCTGTACAGCAAATAACAACGCTCGGGAGGCTGCACCCAGCACCAAGGTGGGATTCTTGACACCTGTGCTGCGTCTCATTACAAAGGGAACTCTCGCCTCCATTACACAGTTTGACTGTATAAAGGGCTAAATGTTATACGTGTTCCATTCAGCGTGTGCAAGGAGAAAAATTACAAGAGCAACCTTTGACTTGCGCAGCACTGCTGCTGCATAAGCTGTGGCTCTTCTACTTTGTAACCCCTGAGGGGGGGTTAAAGGTGACTTTTGAAATCGGTTCAATTAGGCTTCGGCCTACACTCTGCTCCACCTGCAGAGCCCGGGCTCCAACAACGCTAGTTGCTGTCTGGAAGTGCTGGCTGCACAGAGCCAAACACCTCGCCAATGTGTCAGTGGGGTCCAGCACCGCCAGCTGTTCCCCTGCTGTGTAGCCGGCAACGTGTCCTGCAAAAGCCACGCAGACACAACACACCCAAAGCTGCCGCCTGTGCAGGCTTCGGCCTACACTCCCCTCCCCCTGCTCCTCCTCCTCCTCCTGCTCCTCCTCCTGCTGTCCCTGGGCTCTAACACACCGCCAGTTTTTGCCCAGATGTGCTAGCTGCACAGAGAAAAACACCAGCCAATGTGTCAGTGGGGTCCAGCACCGCCAGCTGTTCCCCTGCTGTGCAGCCGGCAACGTGTCCTGCAAAAGCCACGCAGACACAAGAACTGAAATTGAAGGGAACCTGTCCCCCCTCCCCCAGGCGTTTTTACGTTATCCAGCCACCTTGTACAGCGGTAATGCTGCATGTGTGCAAGGTGGCTCAGAAACGTATTCTCCTCGCACATGTGGAACTGAAAACACGTCTGCAATGTGTCCTCTGTGTGACCATTTAACCGTCCCGGTGGTGTGACTTTCCTTTGTAATGACACGCTGAAACCCCCTTGGTAGCGCTGCCCGTCTTCTGGCATCATTGTTTGGCTGCCTGCGCCTCTGCGGCCGCCCTGACCCACACAACGCCCCTCGGTGTCTTATTTATTGGGACTGCGAGGGTGTGTTTGATGGGCAGGAGCAGTGCATCACTTCGCCTGTCCCTCATCTCCTTCCGCCTTCTTCGGACTGTGCGGCTTCATGGCCGTGGCATGCGATAAGGGATCAGCTGACGCCACATAGTCTGAAGCAGGTGTAAGAACCCAAGCGAGAGGCGAACATATGTACTGCGCCAGGCCATGAATCCCAGCCCCGCAGTGTTTAAACTATGTCAATACACTGCGGGGCTGGGATTCATGGGCATCGCGAACCGCACCGGCCAACATTAAATGATGTCAGAAGATGGGCAGCGCTAACAGCGCTAGGCCAGGGGATAACACGACAGCGCAGACTCCTGTACAGCAAATAACAACGCTCAGGAGGCTGCACCCAGCACCAAGGTGGGATTCTTGACATCTGTGCTGCGTCTCATTACAAAGGGAACTCGCGCCTCCAACACAGTTTGACTGTATAAAGGGCTAAATGTTATACGTGTTTCATTCAGCGTGTGCAAGGAGCGAAATTAAAAGAGCAACCTTTGACTTGTGCAGCACTACTGCTGCATAAGCTGTGGCTCTTCTACTTTCTAACCCCTGAGGGGGGGTTAAAGGTTACCTTTGAAATTGGTTCAAGTAGGCTTCGGCCTACACTCTGCTCCCCCTGCAGAGCCCGGGCTACAACACCGCTCGTTGCTGTCCGGAAGTGCTGGCTGCACAGAGCCAAACACCTCGCCAATGTGTCAGTGGGGTCCAGCACCGCCAGCTGTTCCCCTGCTGTGCAGCCGGCAACGTGTCCTGCAAAAGCCACGCAAGACACTTGCTCTTGTACCTTCTGCTCCACATCCTGGTTCCAGTACCGTCAGCTGGTTCCGGGCAGAGCCTTTGGCTTAGGTGCCTCCCTCTGGGTATCCGAGTTCCACCAACGTCAGGTGGTCCTTGGTAGTGCTTTCAGGCACGGGTACCTCCTGCTTAGTAACCGGGTTCCAGTAACGTCAGCTGGTCCTCGGTAGTTCCATTGGCTCTTGGACCTTCGGCTACCCATCCGGGTTCCAGCACCGTCAGCTGGTTCTCGGCAGTGTCTTTTGCTCTTGTACCTTCTGCTCCCCATCCTGGTTCCAGTACCGTCAGCTGGTTCCGGGCAGAGCCTTTGGCTTAGGTGCCTCCCTCTGGGTATCCGAGTTCCACCAACGTCAGGTGGTCCTTGGTAGTGCTTTCAGGCACGGGTACCTCCTGCTTAGTAACCGGGTTCCAGTAACGTCAGCTGGTCCTCGGTAGTTCCATTGGCTCTTGGACCTTCGGGTAGCCATCCGAGTTCCAGTTCCATCAGCTGGTTCTCGGCATTTTCTCAGCCTTCTTGTACCTTCTGCTACATTTCCAAGTTCAAGAGACTAAACACGATGACCCGGAAGAACACCCCTAAGATGACGACGACACCAGAGACGACAACCACCGTGATGACGACGACCCTGGAGACGATGACCCTGAAGACCACCCCGATGACGACGACCCCGGAGACCACCCCGATGACGACGACCCCGGAGACGACGACCCTGGAGACGACGACGACCTGGAAGACCGAGAAGCAGAAGAACAAGAGGCTGCAGAACAAAGAGCAGAAGGACATTAAGCATAACACAAAATATCAGAGCAAAAAAATATTATGTAAATTATAAGCAGAAGAAGACTAAGCAGTGTATGGGGGTGAGTCCGTTCCTCCTCGTGGTGCCCCTGGATAAAGCCTGATGCTGCAGGCCAAACTGAACGCGGACAAATGTAACTGGTTTGTGACAGGCAGAACGGAAGGTGTAATCTTCAAACTTTTATAGATAACAACTACGGGAATGCCTGTCACAAATAAGAATATGATGAAGAAGTTGAATATGATGAAGATAATAGTAAAATAAAAAGAATATGAACAATGTAACCCAAAAAATAATAGGTAGAAGATGAAGAAGAAGATGAATAAGGTGAAGAAGTTGATGTCAAAGAAGCTGATGATGAGGATAATTAAGAAGAAAGCGTGGGAGAAGTAAAAAAGAAGGTGAAGGGCGTGGAAGTAGTGAAACATCAATATCTGACATAAAAAAAAAAAAAATAACATAGTCAAATTCTTTCTAACGCCGAACTTCATAAAAAAAAATTTAAAATCATGCTATTCTATTACATTGGGCTAAACCTCTGTCCCTTTAATATCTCCGCCACGTCCCCCAATACATCCTACATTATTCTTAGTTGTTTTCCTTCATGTAGAATGAACCTACAAGTTTATAAAGGGTTTATTTTAATTCCGATATTTTCGTCCCATTGACTTGCATTGGGATCGGGTATCGGTATCGGATTGGATCCGATATTTTGACGGTATCGGCCGATACTTTCCGATACCGATACTTTCCGATATCGGAAAGTATCGCTCAACACTAATTACCACACATTATCCCGCCTCCCACCACATTACCACACATAATCCCGCCCCACCACATTACCACACATAATCCCGCCCCCCACCACATTACCACCCATAATCCCACCCTCCCACCACATTACCACACATAATCCCGCCCCCCCGCCACATTATGACACACAATCCGTCCCCACACATTAAATTGTACCTGGTCAAGGAAAGATCTTTGAAAATGACGAAAAAGACTATACATTTAATTGTGTTTACAGAGAAATTTTTACTTAATTTATGTTTCGTTATGAAATTTGTTTAGATGATGGAATGAATAAAAAATGCACATCTTACTGAATCCAGTTTGTTTTTGATTTTACACTGTGAATAAAATGTATTTTTACTATTATTCAGATTTTTAATGATTATTATTGTTATTAACTTCATTTTATGTTAAATTACCACCTGCGTAAGCGCTATTGAATGTTGTCATTATTTACTTTAGTTTAATCACCAGCAGCGTTAATTAGATAGCAATGAGCGTGCCGAGCGTTAGCTGGCTGGAAACAGCTATTTATACCATATAATGTAAGTCCGCAAGGATAGGGTCCTCTCCCCTCTGTACCAATCTGTCATTGTAATTTTTTTTTTACTGTAAACAATATCTATTACTTTGTATGTAACCACTTCTCATGTACAGCACCATGGAATAAAAGGCGCTATATAAATAAATCATAATAATAATAATACTATATAGGTGTTTCCATTAGACAATCCATCCAACATGTTATTGAATCAAAATCTTATTTTTCTGACAACTCTGTTCAGCTGTGCACAAACTATGTCAAATTGGTAGCTAAAGGGTCTTGTCACAGTGTCTTGTTGACTACAGTCCACAGATGTTGCTTACATTAATTACCTAATGAAGGTATGAAGTGACTACAGAATAAGTGAAAAAGATTTTTCTTTATTGAAACAAGATTTAAATTTTTTTAAGTGAAATTGTTCTGAATGTAATATACAATTTTTGTCTTGAAAATTAAAAGAACATGCCTTCTATGATGCTTGCATTAAGGAACTGATTGGTCAGATATGTACAGACTCAGGATGACCAGGCTGCGGGCAACTGTGCTGCGCCGGGTCCGGAACTGTCGAGGCTGCGTCCTTTATTTCCAGGGGGAAGGAATAGGGGAACAGACAGGCCCCATTACCCAGGAAGAGGGCCGTGTTTAGACAGGGAACCTGGCCATAAGCTGAGGGAAAAAAATGCAAAGCAGGAGTGAGTCCCCAGCTGTCAGCGTGTGAGAAGCAAGGGGGCAGTGCACTACGCACCTGAAGCACTGGTGAGTCACCCGCCAGGGCCGTGGGGTACTCGGTACCGGGTCCTGCATTCATAGGGGGATGTCATGGTGGCTGCGACCTGGTCCGTGGCCCTGGGCGCCCATGTAAAAGGGAAAGGTCTTTAAAGTGAATAAAGTTTATGTTCGTGGTATTCGGTCAGTGGGGTATTCGGTCTGTGGTATTCGGTCAGTGGGGACCAATGCTGCTTTAAGGGGTCCGCTGGGGTGATGTTATGGCAGCTAGATGGTATAACTTCCCACATGTGAAGTATATCCCCAGGGCTCCCGGTGTGTAGATGGAAGATGGTGAATGGTGCAGTAAAGAACGAGGACACAGGTTGGCAGTCTCTTTATCTCGTTTACTGTCGATTGAGACAGCCACAGTCCAGGGCACCAGATCACAGGACAGGCGGGGTCCGGTTGGCTTGGAGGCAAGTTAGGAGTCCCCTTATCCAGGTGGAGATCAAAGCCTTCCTCTAGCGCCATGGTGTTGTAGTCCCTTACTGCCTATGGCTTCAGATAAGGTCCTCACAGATGTTCTCTCTCTCTGTCCCCCTTATAGGATAGGACATAACCCGTATGACTGGTGACTAGAATCTGTTTATAGGGACTCTAGCACATCCCGGGCTCTAAAGTTGTCACCGTGTCTCCTGGGTATTAAGATGGACAGGTAATGTGAAGTTCAGCTGTCCTGCCGGTTTCTGCTGTAAGTCGTAGAGGGCCTTACAACGTCGGTGTTCCGGCTACCGGTTTCTGCGCCTCAGAAGGAGGCAGCCTGCTCTGGGCTGGTCTCCCCCTGGTGTCCTCTCTCCCCTGTGCTTTGCTCTCCTGCATGTTCACTGCAATCAATTCGGCTTTCTGAATGTCTCTTTCTGGGAACGGCTGCACTGTGGCTACACAGCTCTGTAAACCCTCTTCTGCCTCAGACTGATCCAATCTGTTTCCTGGCAAGAACTGTTCTGACCTTTCCCTTCTAAACTACCTTATATATGGGGAGTCACCTAGTAAATAGGATCAAAAGCTCCCCCTGGTGGCCTGGAGTGTGAATGTGCTGCATGCTTGTGTTTACCTGGTTCCAGTTATCCGTTCTTGCCTTCAAGCATAACATCGCCTCCCCCGTGAGGGAAGCAATGTTACTGTGATGACCAGGACCCTGGGGCACCACACCGGCGCTGCGACCAACTGCAACAGACAGACCCGGTGACCTAGAGGCAAGGGGGCCAGCTTAAGAGAAAGCTGGCATGACAGCAGAGATTTTTGGCGTGGACAAGCAGCGCATAGGCGGCTGAGCAGTGTGCTCCATCATTAGAGCACTGGTGCCGCAAAGGACTGTTCCCATTTGCTCCCGCAAATAAAAGCAGTACTGCCAGAAAGTGAGGAGCCATGTGCCCAGTGACTGCCAGAGAGCGAGGCGCGAGGCACCGTGCGCTCCCTGATCGGGAGTACAGCGCACGTGCGCACTAGAGAGCTAGTTCATGCTCCATGTTCAGATTTGCTAAACAATAATTAAAGGGCACAGAGGAATGAGAGGACATTGGTACGGTCAGCAAGGTATTCCCTCAGTATTTTCCCAAACTTTGCACTCCTTATGAGAGTTCCCCATGCCTCAGGGCCAGGGCGATGGGAGGGCCTGAGAAAACTCTCCCTGAACTTTGCCAGTGTTCCACTGCCTCTGCTGGATTGGAGTTGTGTCTCTCTCACCTGTACTCCATGCTTGGCCAACGAACTGTGGCCTCTTCTGCCAGCCTTTTCAGATGGGACTTTTTTCAGCTAGAAGGGCCCTATGGTCTTACAACACTGTAGTACACCTGTCTGCCTCTGGAGCAAGAGATATAAAGTTCTCCTTGTAGCATGGATCTAGAAGTGTCATCAATCAGTATTGCCTGTCACCCAAAATTTTGAGAACGCGAGGGTGACAGGAAAGGCAGCGTAACAGAAACTCCTCCATGAGTGCAAGACTGCTAACAGTCGATACTTCTGTGTCCTCACCAAGAGGACAACTAACCATGGTCTCCTCCTCCTCCTTGTCCTCAGGCCTCCATGACTTTTGACAAACCTCAGTAATATCATTGTAAATACATCATTGTAAATACATTTCCCTGTAGTTTTTATTTCCACCACCTCATTGTAGATTGTAAGTTGTCACGAGCAGGATCTTTTTGGGGTTTAATTATTATTATCATCGTTACTTAGTGTAGATTATAAGCTGTCACAAGCAGAGTAGTTTTATTTCTGTTTAATTATTGTATTATGGTTATATTTGCAACTTAGGACTGTTATGTTTGAAAATGTAAATATGTTGACGCTATATAAATAACTATAAATATTAATATTAGAACACAGAGAAGCAGGATGGAGATATTAATTATGGTGTCATTGCCGCTCACCATCTTGGTGAATTCCTCAAAGTTTTGGAGGATGGTACATATGGCTGACATCCATGTCCACTCCTGAGATCTTATGTGTGAAGTCAGAACTGAATACCGAGGGCATTGTTGATGCTGGTACTGAACAACTGCCCTCTTTAGCTCACAAATCCTTTCCAAAATATGCTGTGTAGAGTTCAAATACTTGGGGAGGGCATCACACACCAGTTGGTGAGCCAAAAGCTGCAAACACTGCAGAAGCACGGCAGGAGCGGATGAAGCTCTTGCTGACTTTCTAAAATGGGGACTCAGAGCTTCATACTATTTCTAGCAGATCTGGCACCTCCATGTCACTTTACAGGAAATGTTGAACAGTGACAGTAAGCACATGGGCCAGGCATGGCACGTGTGTGAGCTCGCCTCGACACAGAGCACCCGCCAGGTTCCAGCAATTGTCACACATGACAATGCCTGGCTGTAGGTCCAGTGATGTCAGCCTCAGATCTGCCTGTTCTTTCAGAGCTGTCCACAACTCTTCATCATTGTGCAGTTTGTCACCTAAGCATATTAGCTTCAGCACAGCCTGTTGCCGCTTGGCTGAGGCAGTGCTGCAGTGCTTCTAGCATGTGACTGATGTGTTACTTAAAGAGGATGAGAAGGAGGAGAAGGTACAGGAGAAGTAGACTGTTCTGGCAACCCAGATTGACTTAGGGCCAGCAATACTCGGGGTTGTGAGGACGTGCACCATCCCAAGGTCGTACTGTGTCCCAGCTTCCACTATGTTAACCCAGTGTGCCGTTAGTGAGATGTACCATCCCTGACCACAAGCACCTGTCCATGTGTCTGTGGTTAGGTGGACTTTCCCAATAACAGCACTGTGGGGGGCACGAGTAATGTTGTGAGACATGTGCCTGTGTAATGTCGGGACTGCACACCGGTACAAATAGTCCCGCATGTTCAGGGCCTCGAGGTGATACTCGACTCTGCCCTCTCTTTAAAGATAAACATCCAAGCCCTTAAACATATAAAGAACGCCAGCAAAACACAGTTTTTAACTATATACTAACTCTAAACTAGCATTTTCAAATTAGGAGAACTTGAGTTTTTGTATATAAAAATATATTTTATTAAATATAAAGCATCAACAAGACAAAGGAATTACAAAAATCAATAAGACAATTTATCATTCATATGGAAAATAGTGTGATCCTTATTGGTGAAAACGCAAAGTGATCGCTGGTCAGGACTGATAGTGAAGCAGCTTTCAAAAATTACTGCCAAATAGGTATATGTTGTGAACTCTATTTCTGGGCTCCCTCTTGTGGTCACAAGTGGTACTGTGTGAGTGCTGTCTTTCTGCAGGTTTGTGACTGGCATCAGCTGTCTCGTTATCTGTGGGCTGGTTTTCTATTTAAGCTCACTTGGAATCTCAGTCTATGCCTGCTGTCGTTGTATTCAGTGCTATTCTGTTTGCTCCTGTCTACATCCGTTACCAGTCTCTTCAAGAGAAGCTAAGTTCTGTTTGCTTATTCTTGCTCATCTGTGTTCAATATGTTCCTAGAATATTATGAGTTTTGTCCAGCTTGCTAATATGTGATTTATCTGCTGCTGGTAGCTCTGGGGTGCTGAGTTGCTCCCCCCACATCGTTAGTTGGCGTGGGGGTTCTCGCATTCTCTGCATGGATATTTTTGTATAGGGTTTTTTACTGACCGCACAGATCCCTTGCTATTTTCTGCTATCTAGTGTTAGCGGGCCTCATTTGCTTAACCTGTTTCATCTCTGCGTTTGTCTTTTCCTCTTAACTCACCGTTATTATTTGTGGGGGGCTGTTCTATTTCTTTGGGGTTATTTCTCTGAGGCAAGTGAGGTCTTACTTTATCTCTAGGGGTAGTCAGTTTCTCAGGCCGTGAAGAGACGTCTAGGATTTCAGGAAACGTTCCACGGCTACCTTTAGTGTGTTTGGTTAGGATCAGCTTTGCGGTCAGTCCAGTTACCACATCCCCAGAGCTCGTCCTATTGTCTCTGACTTAGCTGGTTAGATTTGTGATCCTAAGCCACTGGGATCATAACAGGTATATAAGTAAACATGAAACAGAAAGTAATTTTATTTCATGCATGTGCAACAACAAGGGGCATTTTTCCCATTATATGTATAGGAGTGATAAGCCAAAGGTAAGTATCGCACATAAGATACATTGAAACGCTGCAGAAGATAATATTGTAATAAGAGGTTAATTACCCATTGTGTTCAGAATTCAGTCCTGGAGGCGACCACTCTCCCCGACGCGCGTTTCGCGAGACTGATTCTCGCTTCCTCAAGGGGGCGTGGTCTTAGATGGACAGACGTCAGCATTAAATACACGGCCATTCCGGTCACATGACCAGGAACCGGCCTATGACATCTCTTGCCTTCGTGCATGCGTGAATGTTATCCCCAGCCTCCATGATCACAATCCAGCGCTACCAATGCACATGCCAAGAGCAGCGGCCGGTGCCTAGCACGTTGGTGAGAGTGGTCGCCTCCAGGACTGAATTCTGAACACAATGGGTAATTAACCTCTTATTACAATACTAGATTGTGGCCCGATTCTAACGCATCGGGTATTCTAGAATATGCATGTCCCTGTAGTATACCTTTATGACATCATTGTCGCCATGGCAACCATTATGACATCTACGTCGATACTGTGCCCGTCTCTGATTGGTCGAGGCCAATTCCATTATGACATCATCGTCGCCATGCTATGCCCGTCGCTGATTGGTCGAGGCCTGGCGTCCTCGACCAATCAGAGACACGGGATCTCCAGGACAGACAGACAGACAGACAGACGGAAAAACCCTTAGACAATTATATATATACTAGACTGTGGCCCGATTCTAACGCATCGGGTATCCTAGAATATGCATGTCTCCGTAGTATATGGACAATGATGATTCCAGAATTCGCGGCAGACTGTGCCCGTCGCTGATTGGTCAAGGCAACCTTTATGACATCATCGTCGCCATGGCAACCATTATGACATCTACGTCGATACTGTGCCCGTCGCTGATTGGTCGAGGCCGCCAATCAGAGACGCGGGATTTCCATTATGACATCATCGTCGCCATGCTGTGCCCGTCCCTGATTGGTCGAGGCCTGGCGGCCTCGACCAATCAGAGACACGGGATTTCCAGGACAGACAGACAGACAGAAAGACAGACAGACAGACAGACAGACGGAAAAACCCTTAGACAATTATATATATAGATAGACATATATACAGTGACGTAGTATATTGCCCAGTGACATAGTATATTGCCCAGTTACGTAGTATATTGCCCAGCCACGTAATATATTGCACAGTGACGTAGTATATTGCCCAGCCACATAGTATATTGCACAGTGACGTAGTATACAGCACAGAGCCATGTAGTATATTGCACAGCGACGTAGTATACAGCACAGAGCCACGTAGTATATTGCCCAGCCACGTAGTATACAGCACAGCCCACGCAGTATATTGCTGAGCCACGTAGTATATTGCCCACCTACGTAGTATATTGATATTGCCCAGTTACTTAGTATTTTGCCCAGCCATGTAGTATATTGCACAGTGACGTAGTATACAGCACAGAGCCACGTAGTATATTGCACAGCGACGTAGTATACAGCACAGAGCCACGTAGTATATTGCCCAGCCACGTAGTATACAGCACAGCCCACGTAGTATATTGCCCAGCCACGTAGTATATTGCCCAGCTACGTAGTATATTGCCCAGTTACGTAGTATATTGCCCATTCACGTAGTATATTGCCCAGCCACGTAGTATATTGCACAGTGATGTAGTATACAGCAGAGCCACGTAGTATATTGCACAGCGACGTAGTATACAGCACAGCCCACGTAGTATATTGCCCAGCCACGTAGTATATTGCCCAGTCACGTAATAAATTGCCCATTCACATAGTATATTGCCCAGCCATGTATGTCACAGGTTAAAAAATAAAAAATAAACATATACTCACCTTCCTGAGGGCCCCTTGTAGTTCTGTCGCCTGTGTTCGGTGCAGGCGGCAGCTTCCGGTCCCAGGGTGTGATGACGTCGCGGTCACATGACCGTGACGTCATGGCAGGTCCTTCTCGCAGACCATCCTTGCCAACGGAACCTGCCGCTTGCATGGACCAGTCACCGGAGCGTCGCGAGGAGCGGAAAAGGCGGCGGAAGGTGAGTATATAATGATTTTTTATTTTTTTTATTATTTTTAACATTAGATGCATAGGCAGCATCAATAGTAAAAACTTGTTCACACAGGGTTAATTGCGGCGGTAACGGAGTGAGTTACCTGCGGCATAACGCGGTCCGTTACCGCTGGCATTAACCCTGTGTGAGCGGTGACTGCAGGGAGTTTGGAGCGGGCGCCGGGCACTGACTGCAGGGGAGTAGGGAGGGACTAATCGGATTGTGGCCGTCACTGATTGGTCGCGGCAGCCATGACAGGCAGCTGGCGCGACCAATCAGCGACGCGGGATTTCTGGGACAGACAGACAGACGGAAGTGACCCTTAGACAATTATATAGTAGATGACCAGTATTCAATGAGCTCCCCCTAGTGGTCACTGAAAGTTCTAGAATATGCATGTCCCCGTAGTATATGGACAATGATGATTCCAGAATTAGCGGCAGACTGTGCCCGTCGCTGATTGGTCGAGGCAACCTTTATGACATCATCGTCGCCATGGCAACCATTATGACATCTACGTCGATACTGTGCCCGTCGCTGATTGGTCGAGGCCTGGCTTCCTCGACCAATCAGAGACGCGGGATTTCCAGGACAGACAGACAGACAGACAGAAAGACAGACAGACAGACAGACAGACGGAAAAACCCTTAGACAATTATATATAGATTATCTTGTGCAGCGTTTCAATGTATCTTATGTGCGATACTTACCTTTGACTTACCACTCTTATACATATAATGGGAAAAATGCCCCTTCTTGTTGCACATGCATGAAATAAAATTACTTTCTGTTTCATGTTTACTTATATACCTATTTGGCAGTAATTTTTGAAAGCTGCTTCACTATCAGTCCTGACCAGTGATCACTTTACGTTTTCACCAATAAGGATCACACTATTTTCCATATGAATGATAAATTGTCTTATTGATTTTTGTAATTCCTTTGTCTTGTTGATGCTTTATATTTAATAAAATTTATATTTTATATACAAAAACTCAAGTTATCCTAATTTGAAAGTGCTAGTTTAGAGTTAGTATATAGTTAAAAACTGTGTTTTGCTCACGTTCTTTATATGCTTACATTTTCTGTGTGTTTTCACAGCGACCAAATCCAGCTCTAGTATGGATTTTAAAGCCCGAGAACAAACATGGCTTTCACAACTTAGAGATGTATTTAGTGATGATCCCAAGGTGTCACTTACAGGAGGTGGTAAAGATTTACAGGAATTAATTAAAAGATTAAAAGATATGCTTAACAAGCGTACATGAATTTGGTGGAATGGAGCTTTTTTAAACAAATATCTGGAGAGAGGCCTCATACCTAGGGGCCTCAGGATTCAAGTCTTTCCGTCATTTGAAATGGAGGACGTGGTATTTCGTGAAAAATGGGAAGATTTAGCTAATGTTTGCTCGAGAGGATTTATGGGACTGCTAGCCCAGATGAATCAGACATCATTGAATAATCTAGATAAAGAATTTGAGAATATTCAAACAAAACTGAAGCAAGAATTATTCAGCGAAGCCCTGGTTCTATTAAATAAAGAACTGGATATAGAATTTGCTAAATGGGAGAAAACCATTCGTGAAACCAAAGCTAAAAAATGTCAATGTGATGTCTCTGATCATCAAACTAATTCCATCTACAGATGGAATAGAAATTATAATCAGTACAGGAGATCCCTGCGTGCCTGTTCTGCCTCTTCCGTTTCTATAGCTTCAAGTGAAGAGTCAGTTAGATCAAAAACTAAAACACCTGATCCAAGAAATATGAAACTTAATTATGAGAGAATGACAACTAAACATAATAAATCTAGTTCCCAGGAGAAGAGAAATAAACACGGATCTGAGGTAATAAATCTATCTAGCCATATTTTAACAAAGGCACATTTAGAAGTTCTTCAAAAAGGATTGACTTTTTCCCGTACTAATAATTTCAATCTTTTTACAGCAACCAAAGATCTTTTTCTCTTCTCAAGGAAACTAGTAATGAGAAAACTTATGTCTCAAGAGAAAATAGTACCATCCATGGCTGATCAGGTGGAACAGGAGGCACTGAGGGATCTTGAGGACCTTTTACAGGAACAGGAAGTGGATAATATGGGTAGGTTTTCACAAAACATTTGTCCTAGATCAACGAAGTTTCCCCCCTTGTCGGCTGTTCCAGCTGTGGATATTTTTACGCGCTTAGTGGCTCAGGATTTTAAAGAAATCACAACGAAGCGCAAACATGATAATTTGACCGCTAGACAACGTCAAGCCTTGCAGGAACTAAAACCTTTTGATGACATAGTCATCAAACGAGCCGACAAGGGGGGAAATGTTGTTGAGTGGGGGTGTTCAGCGGGGATGGCGCCCGGGGCGCAGACCATGTGCAGTGCTGGTTACGTTACATAGATGATTTATTTATTATTTGGCAAGGAACAGAAATACAATTACAAGATTTCATGCAACAATTGAATACTAACAATTTCAATATTAAATTGACATATTTTTTCAGTAAAAGTTCAATTAATATTTTGGATATCAACGTTCAAGATGATCAGAATTTTTTTCTACAAACTGATGTACACAGAAAACCTACTTCCACTAATTCATTGTTGCATGCAAATTCTAGTCATCCTTATAGTACAATTAAAGCCATCCCAGTTGGTCAATTTCTCAGGATCTGCTCTTCAGAAACCAATTTTCAATTCCAGGCCAATGACTTGCGTGAGAGATTGTTAGAGAGAGGATTCTCTAAGAGATGTGTCAAGGCAGGGTATAATCGAGCCAAGTTTTATGAAAGAGAAGACTTGTTACGTCCAAAAGTGAGACAAAACAAAACAGAAAACAAAATCCGCTATATATCAACATATAACGGACAATGGCAAGAAATGAGAGCTTGCATTAAAAAAAACTGGAATGTATTAAAAACTGATGCAATACTTGCCAAGAATCTTACTAGTGTCCCCCTTATGACTTCAAGATGTAGCAAAAATTTGGGGGATTTGCTGATGAGCAGCCATTATGTCCCGACTATAGATCGTAGTGGTGCCCATTTTGGTTCAAGTGGTCGAACTAAAGGATGCTTTTCCTGCGGGAACTGCATAGCATGTAAAAACATCATTCGTTACCCAACTTTTCAATCAGTTGATGGAAAGCAATTTAGTATTAGACAACATATCACTTGTAACACTACACAAGTCATCTATTATGCAACATGCACGTGCCCAAAAATATATGTTGGCCTGACCTCGAGGCGCCTGGGCACTCGCACACACGAGCATGTCCGTGACATTATGGCTGCAGAATCAGAAACCGAAATTTCACTTCTTAAAACTTTACCCCGCCACTTTTGATTATTTCACAATTGCAACCCTAAATATCTCTCAGTACGAGGTATAGAACATGTACAATGTGGCATAAGGGGAGGCGATATTAAACGCCTCTTGGCACAAAAAGAATGCAGGTGGATTTTTATTCTGGGCACAATGGTGCCAGATGGATTAAATGAAACCACAGGTTATTCATCCTATTTATAAACTTTAAAGAGCCCTGTTATTCTAATTTGAGTCCCTTCTCCAGATATACCACCCCTTGTTATTTAGTCTTATTTCTTACATATTTATAAATATGTTTTTAACATTTTTTAATTCTTTTTCTTTGCCTTATTATTTATTAATTTATTCTTTGTATTTGAACATATAGTGAATGACGGTTGATGAACATCTATTATGCAAGCAATCATCACTTTTTTCAAGAAAATTCACTCAAACAATCAAGACACCATTCACAAGAGACTTTTTATGTGTCACATTTATATAGGAGATTTTTATTAAGATCACATTATTAATATAGATATGCACATTTTGATATATATATACTATAATATTGTTTATATTATATGTTTTTTTTAATATTATTGTAATATCACTAAACTATTTTGATAAAAAATATATATGATGGCACTTTTTATCACTTATATATAATGCCACAACTGTCATTTTATTTCTATGTATGTCAACATATGCTATTATATACATGTTTTTTAGTTGTCGTTGTTACTATATTTATAATTGCCCCGAATGTGTGTCTGTTGTAATCAGGCTCCATGCTCTCTCTCTCGGCGATCCTCTGTTTCATGTCGGGTGTCAAGCGGCTAGGCGCCGGCCGCTGCTCTCGGCATGTGCCTTGGTAGTGCTGGATTGCGATCACGGAGGCTGGGGATAACATTCACGCATGCGCGAAGGCAGGAGATGTCATAGGCCGGTTCCTGGTCATGTGACAGGAACGGCCGTGTATTTAATGCTGACGTCTGTCCATCTAAGACCACGCCCCCTTGAGGAAGCGAGAGTCAGTCTCGCGAAACGCGCTTCGGGGAGAGTGGTCGCCTCCCGGACTGAATTCTGAACACAATGGGTAATTAACCTCTTATTACAATACTAGATTGTGTCCCGATTCTAATGCATCGGGTATTCTAGAATATGCATGTCCCCGTAGTATATGGACAATGATGATTCCAGAATTCGCGGCAGACTGTGCCCGGCGCTGATTGGTCGAGGCAACCTTTATGACATCATCGTCGCCATGCTATGCCCGTCGCTGATTGGTCGAGGCCTGGCGGCCTCGACCAATCAGAGATGCGGGATTTCCAGGACAGACAGACAGACAGACAGATGGAAAAACCCTTAGACAATTATATATATAGATATATATATAGATATAGATATATATATATATATATATATATATATATATATATATATATATATATATATATATATATAGTATATACAGGAGCCTCCCCTGCTCAGATATATACATAGGTGTGTATATATATGGTGGCCCGATTCTAATGCATCGGGTATTCTAGAATATGCATGTCCACGTAGTATATTGCACAGCCCACGTAGTATATTGCCCAGCCACGTAGTATATTGCCCAGCCATATAGTATATTGCCCAGCCACATAGTATATTGCACAGCCCACGTAGTATATTGCCCAGTTACGTAGTATATTGCCCAGTTACGTAGTATATTGCCCAGCCACGTAGTATATTGCACAGTGACGTAGTATATTGCCCAGTGACATAGTATATTGCCCAGTTACGTAGTATATTGCCCAGTTACGTAGTATATTGCCCAGCCACGTAATATATTGCACAGTGACATAGTATATTGCCCAGTGATATAGTATATTGCCCAGTTACGTAGTATATTGCCCAGTTACGTAGTATATTGCCCAGCCACGTAGTATATTGCACAGTGACGTAGTATACAGCACAGAGCCACGTAGTATATTGCACAGCGATGTAGTATACAGCACAGAGCCACGTAGTATATTGCCCAGCCATGTAGTATACAGCACAGCCCACATAGTATATTGCCCAGTCACGTAGTATATTGCCCAGCTAGGTAGTATATTGCCCAGTTAGGTAGTATATTGCCCAGTCACGTAGTATATTGCCCAGCCACGTAGTATATTGCACAGTGACGTAGTATACAGCAGAGCCACGTAGTATATTGCACAGCGACGTAGTATACAGCACAGCCCACGTAGTATATTGCCCAGCCACGTAGTATATTGCCCAGTCACGTAGTAAATTGCCCAGCCATGTATGTCACAGGTTAAAAAATAAAAAATAAACATATACTCACCTTCCTGAAGGCCCCTTGTAGTTCTGTCGCCTGTGTTCGGTGCAGGTGGCAGCTTCCGGTCCCAGGGTGTGATGACGTCGCGGTCACATGACCGTAATGTCATGGCAGGTCCTTCTCGCGCAGGCGCGCAGGACTTGTGATGACGTCATGGTCACATGACCGTGACGTCATGGCAGGTCCTTCTCGCAGACCATCCTTGCCAACGGAACCTGCCGCTTGCATGGACCGGTCACCGGAGCGTCGCGAGAAGCGGGAAAGGCGGCGGAAGGTGAGTATATAATGATTTTTTATTTTTTTTATTATTTTTAACATTAGATGCATAGGCAGCATCAATAGTAAAAACTTGTTCACACAGGGTTAATTGCGGCGGTAACGGAGTGAGTTACCTGCGGCATAACGCGGTCCGTTACCGCTGGCATTAACCCTGTGTGAGCGGTGACTGCAGGGAGTTTGGAGCGGGCGCCGGGCACTGACTGCAGGTGAGTAGGGAGGGACTAATCGGATTGTGGCCGTCACTGATTGGTCACGGCAGCCATGACAGGCAGCTGGCGCGACCAATCAGCGACGTGGGATTTCTGGGACAGACAGACAGACAGACGGAAGTGACCCTTAGACAATTATATAGTAGATGACCAGTATTCAATGAGCTCCCCCTAGTGGTCACTGAAAGTTCTAGAATATGCATGTCCCCGTAGTATATGGACAATGATGATTCCAGAATTAGCGGCAGATTGTGCCCGTCGCTGATTGGTCGAGGCAACCTTTATGACATCATCGTCGCCATGGCAACCATTATGACATCTACGTCGATACTGTGCCCGTCGCTGATTGGTCGAGGCCTGGCGGCCTCGACCAATCAGAGACGCGGGATTTCCAGGACAGACAGACAGAAAGACAGACAGACAGACAGACAGACGGAAAAACCCTTAGACAATTATATATATAGATTATCTTCTGCAGCGTTTCAATGTATCTTATGTGCGATACTTACCTTTGACTTACCACTCTTATACATATAATGGGAAAAATGCCCCTTGTTGTTGCACATGCATGAAATAAAATTACTTTCTGTTTCATGTTTACATATATACCTATTTGGCAGTAATTTTTTAAAGCTGCTTCACTATTAGTCCTGACCAGCGATCACTTTGCGTTTTCACCAATAAGGATCACACTATTTTTCATATGCATGATAAATTTTCTTATTGATTTTTGTAATTCCTTTGTCTTGTTGATGCTTTATATTTAATAAAATATATTTTTTATATACAAAAACTCAAGTTCTCCTAATTTGAGAAAACATCCAAGCCCTTGCCTCCTCCTGCCCACTACAACTCAAAAACATTTCAAGAATCCGTACATTCCAAAAAACTCAAAAATGTTTGTGCACGCCTTCATAATCTCCCGCCTCCACTATTGCAACCTGCTACTCTCTGGCCTCCCCTCTAGCACTCTTGCACCACTCCAAACTATCCTAAAGTCTGATGCCTGAGTAATGCAACTGTCCCTCTGTTATTCCCCAGCCTCTCCTCTCTGCCAGGCACTTCACTGCCTTCCAATTACCCAGAGGCTACAGTTCAAAAACCTAACTATGACATACAAAGCCGTCCACAATCTGTCTCAATAATCTGTAACATGATCTCCCAATGTCCGACTTGGTCATGGCTTCCTCTATGCTAAACCAGCGTGCTATCAGCGAGATGTACCATCCCTGCCCACAAGCACTTGTACACGTGTCCGTGCCAAGGTGTACTTTCCCTGTAACAGCATTGCTGAGGGGGGAGTTGGAAGTTTCGCCCCCAGCAGTTCGCCCCCAGCATTTCGCCCCCAGCAGTTCGCCCCCAGGTACACTTCGCCCCCGAACATTTCGCCCCAGGTTGTTTCGCCCCCGCACATTTCGTCCCCAGCAGTTCGCCCCCAGATGTTTCGCACCCAGATGTTTCGCCCCCAGCAGTTCGCCCCCGGATGTTTCGCGCCAAGCAGTTCACCCCCGGATGTTTCGCCCCCAGCAGTTCGCCCCGGATGTTTCGCCCCCAGCAGTTCGCCTCCGGATGCTTTGCCCCCAGCAGTTCGCCCCCGGATGTTTCGCCCCCAGCAGTTCGCCCCCGGATGTTACGCCCCCAGCAGTTCATCCCCGGATGTTTTGCCCCCAGCAGTTCGCCATTTTGAACGTTTCGCCCCGGATGTTTCGACCCCAGGAGTTTGCCCCCGGTTGTTTCGCACCCAGCAGTTCACCCCTGGATGTTTCGACCAAAGCAGTTTGCCCCCGGATGTTTCGCGCCCGGATGTTATGCCCCCAGCAGTTCGCCCCGTATGTTTCGCCCCAGCAGTTCGCCCCCGGATGTTTTGCCCCCAGCAGTTCGCCCCCGAATGTTTCGCCCCCAGCAGTTCGCCCCCGGATGTTTCACCCCCGGATGTTTCGCCCCTGGATGTTTCGCCCCCAGCAGTTCGCCCCCGGATGTTTCGCCCCCAGCATTTCGCCCCTGGATGTTTTGCACCCAACAGTTCACCCTGGATGTTTTGCCCCCAGCAGTTCGCCCCCGGATGTTTCGCCCCCAGCAGTACGCCCCCGGATGTTTCGCACCCAGCAGTTCGCCCCCGAATGTTTCACCCCCAGCAGTTCGCCCCCGAATGTTTTGCCCCCAGCAGTTCACCCCTGGATGTTTCGACCAAAGCAGTTTGCCCCCGGTTGTTTCGCCCCCGGATGTTTCGCACCCAGCAGTTCGCCCCGGATGTTTTGCCCCCAGCAGTTCGCTTCCGGATGTTTCACCCCCAGCAGTTTGCTCCCGGATGTTTCACCCCCAGCAGTTCACCCCCGAATGTTTCTCCCCCAGCAGTTCGCCCCCAGATGTTTCACCCCCAGATGTTTCGCCCCCAGCATTTTGCCCATGGATGTTTTGCCCCAGCAGTTTGCCCCCCGGATGTTTCGCCCCCGGATGTTTCACCCCCAGCAGTTCACCCCCGAATGTTTCGCCCCAGCAGTTCGCCCCCAGATGTTTTACCCCCAGATGTTTCGCCCCCAGCATTTTGCCCCGGATTTTTCGCCCCCAGCAGTTCGCCCCCCGGATGTTTCGCCCCCCGGATGTTTCGCCCCCAGAAGTTTGCCCCGGATGTTTCGCCCCCAGCAGTTCGCTCCCAGATGTTTCGCCCCCAGCAGTTCGCCCCCGGATGTTTTGCCCCCGGATGTTTCGGGCCCAGCATTTCGCCCCCGGATGTTTTGCACCCAGGCAGTTCGCCCCTGGATGTTTCGCCCCCAGCAGTTCGCCCCTGGATGTTTCGCCCCCAGCAGTTCGCACCGGATGTTTCGCCCCCAGCAGTTCGCCTCCAGATGTTTTGCCCCCAGCAGTTCGCCCCCAGATGCTTCGACCCCGGATGTTTCAACCCCAGCAGTTCGCCCCCGGATGTTTCGCCCCCAGCAGTTCACCCCCGGATGTTTCGCCCCCAGCAGTTCGCCCCCGGATGTTTCGCACCCAGCAGTTCGCCCCCAGATGCCTCGCCCCCGGATGTTTCACCCCCAGCAGTTTGCCCCCGGATGTTTCGCCCCCAGCAGTTCACCCCCGGATGTTTCGCCCCCAGCAGTTCGCCCCCGGATGTTTCGCGCCCAGCAGTTTGCCCCCAGATGTTTCGCCCCGGATGTTTTGCCCCCCAGCAGTTAACGCCCAGATGTTTCGCCCCGGATGTTTCGCCCAAAGCAGTTCGCCCCCGGATGTTTCGCACCCGGATGTTTCGCCCCCAGCAGTTCGCCCCCGGATGTTTCGCACCAGCAGTTCACCCCCGGATGTTTTGCCCAAAGCAGTTCGCCCCCGGATGTTTCGCCCCCGGATGTTTCACCCCCAGCAATTTGCCCCGGATGTTTCGCACCCAGCAGTTCGCCCCCGGATGTTTCACCTCCGGATGTTTCGCCCCCAGCATTTCGCCCCTGGATGTTTCGCACCCAGCAGTTCGCCCCCGGATGTTTCGCCCCCAGAAGTTCGCCCCCCGGATGTTTCGCCCCCGGATGTTTCGCCCCCAGCAGTTTGGCCCCGGATGTTTCGCCCCCAGCAGTTCGCCCCCGGATGTTTCGCACCCAGCAGTTTGCCCCCGGATGTTTTGCCCCCAGCAGTTCGCCCTCAGATATTTCGCCCCCAGCAGTTCGCCCCCGTATGTTTCGCACCCAGCATTTTGCCCCCGGATGTTTCGCACCCAGTCAGTTCGCACCTGGATGTTTCGCCCCCAGCAGTTCGCCCCCGGATGTTTCGCCCACCGCAGTTCGCCCCCGGATGTTTCGCACCTGGATGTTTCACCCCCAGCAGTTCGCCCCTAGATGCTTCGCCCCCAGATGTTTCACCCCCAGCAGTTCGCCCCCGGATGTTTCGCACCCAGCAGTTCACCCCCGGATGTTTCGCCCCCAGCAGTTCGCCCCCGGATGTTTCGCGCCCAGCAGTTTGCCCCCAGATGTTTCGCCCCGGATGTTTCGCCCCCCAGCAGTTAACGCCCAGATGTTTCGCCCCGGATGTTTCGCCCAAAGCAGTTCGCCCCCGGATGTTTCGCACCCGGATGTTTCGCCCCCAGCAGTTCGCCCCCGGATGTTTCGCACCAGCAGTTCACCCCCGGATGTTTTGCCCAAAGCAGTTCGCCCCCGGATGTTTCGCCCCCGGATGTTTCACCCCCAGCAATTTGCCCCGGATGTTTCGCACCCAGCAGTTCGCCCCCGGATGTTTCACCTCCGGATGTTTCGCCCCCAGCATTTCGCCCCTGGATGTTTTGCACCCAGCAGTTCGCCCCCGGATGTTTCGCCCCCAGAAGTTCGCCCCCCGGATGTTTCGCCCCCGGATGTTTCGCCCCCAGCAGTTTGGCCCCGGATGTTTCGCCCCCAGCAGTTCGCCCCCGGATGTTTCGCACCCAGCAGTTTGCCCCCGGATGTTTTGCCCCCAGCAGTTCGCCCTCAGATATTTCGCCCCCAGCAGTTCGCCCCCGTATGTTTCGCACCCAGCATTTTGCCCCCGGATGTTTCGCACCCAGTCAGTTCGCACCTGGATGTTTCGCACCCAGCAGTTCGCCCCCGGATGTTTCGCCCACCGCAGTTCGCCCCCGGATGTTTCGCACCTGGATGTTTCACCCCCAGCAGTTCGCCCCTAGATGCTTCGCCCCCGGATGTTTCACCCCCAGCAGTTCGCCCCCGGATGTTTCGCCCCCAGCAGTTCACCCCCGGATGTTTCGACCCCAGGAGTTTGCCCCCGGTTGTTTCGCACCCAGCAGTTCACCCCTGGATGTTTCGACCAAAGCAGTTTGCCCCCGGATGTTTCGCGCCCGGATGTTATGCCCCCAGCAGTTCGCCCCGTATGTTTCGCCCCAGCAGTTCGCCCCCGGATGTTTTGCCCCCAGCAGTTCGCCCCCGAATGTTTCGCCCCCAGCAGTTCGCCCCCGGATGTTTCACCCCCGGATGTTTCGCCCCCAGCATTTCGCCCCTGGATGTTTCGCCCCCAGCAGTTCGCCCCCGGATGTTTCGCCCCCAGCATTTCGCCCCTGGATGTTTTGCACCCAACAGTTCACCCTGGATGTTTTGCCCCCAGCAGTTCGCCCCCGGATGTTTCGCCCCCAGCAGTACGCCCCCGGATGTTTCGCACCCAGCAGTTCGCCCCCGAATGTTTCGCCCCCAGCAGTTCGCCCCCGAATGTTTTGCCCCCAGAAGTTCACCCCTGGATGTTTCGACCAAAGCAGTTTGCCCCCGGTTGTTTCGCCCCCGGATGTTTCGCACCCAGCAGTTCGCCCCGGATGTTTTGCCCCCAGCAGTTCGCTTCCGGATGTTTCACCCCCAGCAGTTTGCTCCCGGATGTTTCACCCCCAGCAGTTCACCCCCGAATGTTTCTCCCCCAGCAGTTCGCCCCCAGATGTTTCACCCCCAGATGTTTCGCCCCCAGCATTTTGCCCATGGATGTTTTGCCCCCAGCAGTTCGCCCCCCGGATGTTTCGCCCCCCGGATGTTTCACCCCCAGCAGTTCACCCCCGAATGTTTCGCCCCAGCAGTTCGCCCCCAGATGTTTTACCCCCAGATGTTTCGCCCCCAGCATTTTGCCCCGGATGTTTCGCCCCCAGCAGTTCGCCCCCCGGATGTTTCGCCCCCCGGATGTTTCGCCCCCAGAAGTTTGCCCCGGATGTTTCGCCCCCAGCAGTTCGCCCCCAGATGTTTCGCCCCCAGCAGTTCGCCCCCGGATGTTTCGGGCCCAGCATTTCGCCCCCGGATGTTTTGCACCCAGGCAGTTCGCCCCTGGATGTTTCGCCCCCAGCAGTTCGCCCCTGGATGTTTCGCACCCAGCAGTTCGCCCCGGATGTTTCGCCCCCAGCAGTTCGCCTCCAGATGTTTTGCCCCCAGCAGTTCGCCCCCAGATGCTTCGACCCCGGATGTTTCAACCCCAGCAGTTCGCCCCCGGATGTTTCGCCCCCAGCAGTTCACCCCCGGATGTTTCGCACCCAGCAGTTCGCCCCCGGATGTTTCGCACCCAGCAGTTCGCCCCCAGATGCCTCGCCCCCGGATGTTTCACCCCCAGCAGTTTGCCCCCGGATGTTTCGCCCCCAGCAGTTCACCCCCGGATGTTTCGCCCCCAGCAGTTCGCCCCCGGATGTTTCGCCCCGGATGTTTTGCCCCCCAGCAGTTAACGCCCAGATGTTTCGCCCCGGATGTTTCGCCAAAGCAGTTCGCCCCCGGATGTTTCGCACCCGGATGTTTCGACCCCAGCAGTTCGCCCCCGGATGTTTCGCACCAGCAGTTCACCCCCGGATGTTTTGCCCAAAGCAGTTCGCCCCCGGATGTTTCGCCCCCGGATGTTTCACCCCCAGCAATTTGCCCCAGATGTTTCGCACCCAACAGTTCGCCCCCGGATGTTTCACCTCCGGATGTTTCGCCCCCAGCATTTCGCCCCTGGATGTTTCGCACCCAGCAGTTCGCCCCCGGATGTTTTGCACCCAGCAGTTTGCCCCCGGATGTTTTGCCCCCAGCAGTTCGCCCTCAGATATTTCGCCCCCAGCAGTTCGCCCCCGTATGTTTCGCACCCAGCATTTTGCCCCTGGATGTTTCGACCAAAGCAGTTTGCCCCCGGATGTTTCGCGCCCGGATGTTATGCCCCCAGCAGTTCGCCCCGTATGTTTCGCCCCAGCAGTTCGCCCCCGGATGTTTTGCCCCCAGCAGTTCGCCCCCGAATGTTTCGCCCCCAGCAGTTCGCCCCCGGATGTTTCACCCCCGGATGTTTCGCCCCCAGCATTTCGCCCCTGGATGTTTCGCCCCCAGCAGCTCGCCCCCGGATGTTTCGCCCCCAGCATTTCGCCCCTGGATGTTTTGCACCCAACAGTTCACCCTGGATGTTTTGCCCCCAGCAGTTCGCCCCCGGATGTTTCGCCCCCAGCAGTACGCCCCCGGATGTTTCGCACCCAGCAGTTCGCCCCCGAATGTTTCGCCCCCAGCAGTTCGCCCCCGAATGTTTTGCCCCCAGAAGTTCACCCCTGGATGTTTCGACCAAAGCAGTTTGCCCCCGGTTGTTTCGCCCCCGGATGTTTCGCACCCAGCAGTTCGCCCCGGATGTTTTGCCCCCAGCAGTTCGCTTCCGGATGTTTCACCCCCAGCAGTTTGCTCCCGGATGTTTCACCCCCAGCAGTTCACCCCCCGAATGTTTCTCCCCCAGCAGTTCGCCCCCAGATGTTTCACCCCCAGATGTTTCGCCCCCAGCATTTTGCCCATGGATGTTTTGCCCCCAGCAGTTCGCCCCCCGGATGTTTCGCCCCCCGGATGTTTCACCCCCAGCAGTTCACCCCCGAATGTTTCGCCCCAGCAGTTCGCCCCCAGATGTTTTACCCCCAGATGTTTCGCCCCCAGCATTTTGCCCCGGATGTTTCGCCCCCAGCAGTTCGCCCCCCGGATGTTTCGCCCCCAGAAGTTTGCCCCGGATGTTTCGCCCCCAGCAGTTCGCCCCCAGATGTTTCGCCCCCAGCAGTTCGCCCCCGGATGTTTTGCCCCCGGATGTTTCGGGCCCAGCATTTCGCCCCCGGATGTTTTGCACCCAGGCAGTTCGCCCCTGGATGTTTCGCCCCCAGCAGTTCGCCCCTGGATGTTTCGCCCCCAGCAGTTCGCACCGGATGTTTCGCCCCCAGCAGTTCGCCTCCAGATGTTTTGCCCCCAGCAGTTCGCCCCCAGATGCTTCGACCCCGGATGTTTCAACCCCAGCAGTTCGCCCCCGGATGTTTCGCCCCCAGCAGTTCACCCCCGGATGTTTCGCCCCCAGCAGTTCGCCCCCGGATGTTTCGCACCCAGCAGTTCGCCCCCAGATGCCTCGCCCCCGGATGTTTCGCCCCCAGCAGTTCACCCCCGGATGTTTCGCCCCCAGCAGTTCGCCCCCGGATGTTTCGCGCCCAGCAGTTTGCCCCCAGATGTTTCGCCCCGGATGTTTTGCCCCCCAGCAGTTAACGCCCAGATGTTTCGCCCCGGATGTTTCGCCAAAGCAGTTCGCCCCCGGATGTTTCGCACCCGGATGTTTCGCCCCCAGCAGTTCGCCCCCGGATGTTTCGCACCAGCAGTTCACCCCCGGATGTTTTGCCCAAAGCAGTTCGCCCCCGGATGTTTCGCCCCCGGATGTTTCACCCCCAGCAATTTGCCCCGGATGTTTCGCACCCAGCAGTTCGCCCCCGGATGTTTCGCACCCAGCAGTTTGCCCCCGGATGTTTTGCCCCCAGCAGTTCGCCCTCAGATATTTCGCCCCCAGCAGTTCGCCCCCGTATGTTTCGCACCCAGCATTTTGCCCCCGGATGTTTCGCACCCAGTCAGTTCGCACCTGGATGTTTCGCCCCCAGCAGTTCGCCCCCGGATGTTTCGCCCACCGCAGTTCGCCCCCGGATGTTTCGCACCTGGATGTTTCACCCCCAGCAGTTCGCCCCTAGATGCTTCGCCCCCGGATGTTTCACCCCCAGCAGTTCGCCCCCGGATGTTTCGCCCCCAGCAGTTCACCCCCGGATGTTTCGACCCCAGGAGTTTGCCCCCGGTTGTTTCGCACCCAGCAGTTCACCCCTGGATGTTTCGACCAAAGCAGTTTGCCCCCGGATGTTTCGCGCCCGGATGTTATGCCCCCAGCAGTTCGCCCCGTATGTTTCGCCCCAGCAGTTCGCCCCCGGATGTTTTGCCCCCAGCAGTTCGCCCCCGAATGTTTCGCCCCCAGCAGTTCGCCCCCGGATGTTTCACCCCCGGATGTTTCGCCCCCAGCATTTCGCCCCTGGATGTTTCGCCCCCAGCAGTTCGCCCCCGGATGTTTCGCCCCCAGCATTTCGCCCCTGGATGTTTTGCACCCAACAGTTCACCCTGGATGTTTTGCCCCCAGCAGTTCGCCCCCGGATGTTTCGCCCCCAGCAGTACGCCCCCGGATGTTTCGCACCCAGCAGTTCGCCCCCGAATGTTTCGCCCCCAGCAGTTCGCCCCCGAATGTTTTGCCCCCAGCAGTTCACCCCTGGATGTTTCGACCAAAGCAGGTTGCCCCCGGTTGTTTCGCCCCCGGATGTTTCGCACCCAGCAGTTCGCCCCGGATGTTTTGCCCCCAGCAGTTCGCTTCCGGATGTTTCACCCCCAGCAGTTTGCTCCCGGATGTTTCACCCCCAGCAGTTCACCCCCGAATGTTTCTCCCCCAGCAGTTCGCCCCCAGATGTTTCACCCCCAGATGTTTCGCCCCCAGCATTTTGCCCATGGATGTTTTGCCCCCAGCAGTTCGCCCCCCGGATGTTTCACCCCCCGGATGTTTCACCCCCAGCAGTTCACCCCCGAATGTTTCGCCCCAGCAGTTCGCCCCCAGATGTTTTACCCCCAGATGTTTCGCCCCCAGCATTTTGCCCCGGATGTTTCGCCCCCAGCAGTTCGCCCCCCGGATGTTTCGCCACCCGGATGTTTCGCCCCCAGAAGTTTGCCCCGGATGTTTCGCCCCCAGCAGTTCGCCCCCAGATGTTTCGCCCCCAGCAGTTCGCCCCCGGATGTTTTGCCCCCGGATGTTTCGGGCCCAGCATTTCGCCCCCGGATGTTTTGCACCCAGGCAGTTCGCCCCTGGATGTTTCGCCCCCAGCAGTTCGCCCCTGGATGTTTCGCCCCCAGCAGTTCGCCCCGGATGTTTAGCCCCCAGCAGTTCGCCTCCAGATGTTTTGCCCCCAGCAGTTCGCCCCCAGATGCTTCGACCCCGGATGTTTCAACCCCAGCAGTTCGCCCCCGGATGTTTCGCCCCCAGCAGTTCGCCCCCGGATGTTTCGCACCCAGCAGTTCGCCCCCAGATGCCTCGCCCCCGGATGTTTCACCCCCAGCAGTTTGCCCCCGGATGTTTCGCCCCCAGCAGTTCACCCCCGGATGTTTCGCCCCCAGCAGTTCGCCCCCGGATGTTTCGCGCCCAGCAGTTTGCCCCCAGATGTTTCGCCCCGGATGTTTCGCCCCCCAGCAGTTAACGCCCAGATGTTTCGCCCCGGATGTTTCGCCAAAGCAGTTCGCCCCCGGATGTTTCGCACCCGGATGTTTCGCCCCCAGCAGTTCGCCCCCGGATGTTTCGCACCAGCAGTTCACCCCCGGATGTTTTGCCCAAAGCAGTTCGCCCCCGGATGTTTCGCCTCCGGATGTTTCACCCCCAGCAATTTGCCCCGGATGTTTCGCACCCAGCAGTTCGCCCCCGGATGTTTCACCTCCGGATGTTTCGCCCCCAGCATTTCGCCCCTGGATGTTTCGCACCCAGCAGTTCGCCCCCGCATGTTTTGCCCCCAGAAGTTCGCCCCCCGGATGTTTCGCCCCCGGATGTTTCGCCCCCAGCAGTTTGGCCCCGGATGTTTCGCCCCCAGCAGTTCGCCCCCGGATGTTTCGCACCCAGCAGTTTGCCCCCGGATGTTTTGCACCCAGCAGTTCGCCCTCAGATATTTCGCCCCCAGCAGTTCGCCCCCGTATGTTTCGCACCCAGCATTTTGCCCCCGGATGTTTCGCACCCAGTCAGTTCGCACCTGGATGTTTCGCCCCCAGCAGTTCGCCCCCGGATGTTTCGCCCCCCGCAGTTCGCCCCCGGATGTTTCGCACCTGGATGTTTCACCCCCAGCAGTTCGCCCCTAGATGCTTCGCCCCCGGATGTTTCACCCCCAGCAGTTCGCCCCCGGATGTTTCGCCCCCAGCAGTTCACCCCCGGATGTTTCGCCCCCCCAGCAGTTTGCCCCCGGATGTTTCGCGCCCAGCAGTTTGCCCCCGGATGTTTCGCCCTGGATGTTTCGCCCCCCAGCAGTTAACGCCCAGATGTTTCGCCCCGGATGTTTCACCCAAATCAGTTCGCCCCCGGATGTTTCGCACCCAGCAGTTCGCCCCCGGATGTTTCACCCTCGGATGTTTTGCCCCCAGCAGTTTGCCCCCAGATGTTTTGCCCCCAGCAGTTCGCCCCCAGATGTTTCACCCCCGGATGTTTTGCCCCCAGCAGTTCGCCCCCAGATGTTTTGCCCCCAGCAGTTCTCCCCCAGATGTTTCACCCCCGGATATTTTGCCCTCAGCAGTTCGCCCCCGGATGTTTCACCCTCGGATGTTTTGCCCCCAGCAGTTTGCCCCCAGATGTTTTGCCCCCAGCAGTTCGCCCCCAGATGTTTCACCCCCGGATATTTTGCCCCCAGCAGTTCGCCCCCGGATGTTTCGCCCCCGGATGTTTCGCCCCCAGCAGTTCGCCCCCGGATGTTTCACCCCCAGCAGTTTGCCCCCGGATGTTTTGCCCCCAGCAGTTTGCTCCCAGATGTTTCACCCCCAGCAGTTCGCCCCCAGATGTTTCACCCCCAGTAGTTTGCCCCGGGTGTTTCGCCCCCAGCAGTTCACCCCCAGATGTTTCGCCCCCAGCAATTCGCCCCCGGATGTTTTGCCCCTGGATGTTTCGCCCCCAGCAGTTTGCCCCCGGATGTTTCGCACCCAGCAGTTCACCCCCGGATGTTTCGCACCCGGATGTTTCGCACCCAGCAGTTCGCCCCCGGATGTTTCGCACCCGGATGTTTCGCCCCCGGATGTTTTGCACCCAGCAGTTCACCCCTGGATGTTTCGCCCCCAGCAGTTTGCCCCCAGAAGTTTTACCCCCAGCAGTTTGCCCCCGGATGTTTCGCACCTGAATGTTTCGCCCCCAGCAGTTTGCCCCCGGATGTTTCACCCCCAGCAGTTCACCCCCGGATGTTTTGCCCTCCGCTTTTTGCCCCCAGATGTTTTGGACCCAAATTAGGCAGGGAATTTCGGCCTTGTGTTTTAGCCCTAAGACCTCTTTCACAGTAGCCACTTTCCCAAGTGCTAAGCACTGGAAAATTGCTAAGAAGATTGCCAATTTTGAAGATACTAGATGGTGGCCCGATTCTAACGTATCGGGTATTCTAGAAGGCGCAGCCACATGGTATGTTGCACAGGTTATGTAGTATATTGGACAGTCCTCGTAGTACATTGCACAGGCCACGTAGTATATTGGACAGCCGACATAGTATTTTGGACAGTGCACGTAGTATTTTGGACAGTGCACGTAGTAAATTGCACAGCGCACGTAGTAAATTGCACAGTCCACATAGTAAATTGCACAGCGCATGTAGTTTATTGGCCAGCCGACGTAGTATATTGCACTGGTCACGTAGTATATTGCACTGCCCACGTAGTCTAGGAATGTCGGCACTATATTCGTGATAAAAAAAATAATAAAGATATACTCACCTCAGCCACGGGCCCTGAAGTCCTCGCGCCTCTCTGCAGTGCTGGCGTTGGCTTAAGTCTGAGCGTAGGAACTGCGATGACGTCGCGGTCACATGACCGTGACGTCATCGCAGGTCCTGGATGCATAGCCTTGTTCAGACCGGAAGGCACGGCGTGCACCGGAGAGAGGCGCAGAGGACAGCGCGACGTCGGAGGGGGTGAGAATAACTTTTTTTTAAAAATTATTTTTAACATTACATCTTTTCACTATTGATGCTGCATAGGCACCATCAATAGCGAAAAGTTGGTCACACAGGGGTAACAGCAGCGTTAACTGAGTACGGTACACCATGATCCATTAATGCTGGCATTAACCATATGTGAGCGGTCAGCGGTGAGTGCAGGGCAGTGAAGCAGCGGCCATTTTTCTGGCAGACTGTGACCGTCACTGATGGGTCGTGGCAATGGTCGTGGGCATTTTGCCACGCCCAATCAGCGACTTGGATTTACATGACAGACAGACGCGGCGACAATGAATATACGAATAAAACATTACAGACAGAAAGACGAAAGTGACCCTTAGACAATTATATAGTAGATAAGTCAATGGCTGGAAAAGCGAGGTGTTTCGGCCAGCTCTTTTTATTTTATTACAGGAGCTATTCTTGAACACTTAGCGTTCATCAATAGCCTGTATCTTATGGGTCATTACCGAGAGCGCTCACAAAAGCGCTCTGAAAAATGCCAGTAAAGCACTTGCTTTGAAGTTCTAAAACAGTGGCAGCATAAGGTTGCTTTCACACTTTCACTACATATGCACTACAGGCCGCCCGTTCGCTTCTGTAATGCCACATTCCACTAACCTGCAGCGGAACGAAAAGAAGAAAATGCTCTTCTTTTTGTTCTGACACTGATAGCGGAATGCGGCATTACGAAAGCGAACGGGCGGATCGCGGAACCCAGCCGTTCACTTCTATGGGCAATGCAAGCGGAATGCCAGCATTGCCCCGGGGTCAGCTGGATGTCAGATCCAGAGCGGATCGACCTCTGGCAGCCACAAACACAAGTGTGAAACCACTCTAAAATTACAGTGTGCAAGAGGCCTAAAATCTAAACAATTTTGAACTTTTACCTGACCCAGCACTGACCTGCTTTGTTGCAAGTTTTGTTGCAGATGTATGTAGAAAGTCACATGTCCTTCAAGTTACATTAGACTAGCTTTTATTCCATCTGTACATCAGAATATAGCAGTGTTTGAAATCTCCACAAAGAGAGAAGTGTACTGCCACAAAAAAAATCAGTCAGCTTCTACAGCAATTCACTTTCTACAACTATGAATTCAGTTCTGTCCAAACGTGGAAGGAGGAAGTTGGTCCATGAGAATCACATTTGCCATATATACTCGAGTATAAGCTGAGATTTTCAGCCCTTTTTTGGGGGGGCTGAAAGTCCCCCTCTCGGCTTATACTTGAGTCATACCTGGGAGTCAGCTGGGGAGGGGGAGCTGGGGCTGTCTAGTTATACTTACCTACTCCCGGCGCGGTCCCTGCAGTCCCTGCTTCTTCCAGCGCTGCATCTTCTTCCTGTATTGAGCGGTCACATGGTACCGCTCATTTCAGTCATGAATATGCGGCTACACCTCCCATAGAGGTGGAGCCGCATATTCATGACTGCAATGAGCGGTAACGGTGCCCGCTCAGTACTGGAAGAAGATGCAGCGCTGGAAGAAGCAGGGACCGCACCAGGAGCAGGTAAGTATACGGGGAGGGGAGCGCTGCGCCATATTTACCGCTCCTCTTTCCGGTGCAGCTCAGTCATCAGCGTCCTCTGGCTGTGACGCTCAGGTCAGAGGGCGCGGTGACATAGTCAGTGCGCGCCCTCTGCTGAGCGTCAGTGCTGGAGACGGAGCCGCATGAGGAGCAGGTAAATATTCAAAGCGCCGGCGTCCTGAGCGAAGAGACGTGAGTATGTGATTTTTTTTTATTGCAGCAGCAGCAGCATTATATATTGCACAGCTTTATATGGAGTATTTATGGGGCAATAATCAACGGTGCAGACCATTATATATGGCACAGCTTTCTATGGAGCATCTATGGGGCCATAATGAATCGTGCAGAGCATTATATATGGCACAGCTTTCTATGGAGCATCTATGGGGCCATAGTGAACGGTGCAGAGCATTATATATGGCACAGATTTCTATGGAGCATCTATGGGGCCTGTTGTGAATTCCGTTCTTGGGCTCCCTCTGGTGGTTGTAAATGCACTTTTGTGAATTCTGCCCTTGGGCTCCCTCTGGTGGTTTCAAGTGGAACTGCTGCTCCTTGGGTTTAAAATTAGCAGCTGTTTCCACTCATCGTCTCTCCTGGCTTTGCTATTTAACCTGGCTCTGGTCTTTAGTCCGTGCCAGCTGTCAATGTTTCTGGGTTGGATTCAGATCTCTCCTTGGATTTCTCTTATGGCCTGTCCATTTCAGCAAAAGATAAGTTCTTGCTAGTTCTTTTGTTGTCCATTTGCTGTGGACTTAATCGCTCAGCTCATGTTATGTCTCTTTTTGTCCAGCTTGTCAGTATGATTTATTCAGTCTAGCTGGAAGCTCTGGGGAAGCAGATTTGCCCTCCACACCATGAGTCGGTGTGGAGATTATTTTTGTAAACTCTGCGTGGACTTTTAGTTTTTAATACTGACTGCACAGTATTCTTTTCTATTCTGTCTATCTAGATTAGTAGTGGCCTCCTTTGCTAAAATCTGTTTTCATTTCTGTGTATGTCATTTCCCTCTCCACTCACAGTCAATATTTGTGGTGGGCTATCTTTCCTTTAGGGGGTTTTCTCTGAGGCAAGATAGCTTTCTGTTTCCATCTTTAGGGGTAGTTAGTTCTCAGGCTGTGACGAGGTGTCTAGGTAGTGTAGGAACATCCCACGGCTACTGCTAGTGTTGGTGTTAGGATTAGGAACAGCGGTCAGTACAGATACCACCTCCTCAGAGCTCGTCCCATGTTGCTCCTTAACCACCAGGTCATAACAGGGGCCATAATGAACGGTGCAGAGCATTATATATGCACAGCTTTATATGAAGCATCTATGGGGCCATAATGAACGGTGCAGAGCATTATATATGGCACAGCTTTATATGGAGCATCTATGGGGCCATAATGAATGGTATAGAGCATTATATATGGCACAGCTTTATATGGAGCATCTATGGGGCCATAATGAATGGTGCAGAGCATTATAAATGGCACAGCTTTATATAGAGCATCTATGGGGCAATAATGAACGGTGCAGAGCATTATATATGGCACAGCTTTATATGGAGCATCTATGGGGCAATAATGAATGGTATGGAGCATCTATTTTTATTTTTGAAATTCACCGGTAGCTGCTGCATTTCCTACCCTAGGCTTATACTCGAGTCAATAAGTTTTCCCAGTTTTTTGTGGCAAAATTAGGGGGGTCGGCTTATACTCAGGTCGGCTTATACTCGAGTATATAGGGTACTTATTTTCCAAACGAACCGCTGATGATGTCCATTCCATCTGGGTGTGTGAAAAATGGTCGACTTGCAAGGGACGTGTTTGGACCAATGAAGAATCTGTCGAAGTTGTGAAAGTAGTCAATCTTCACAGTCACGCAGCACAAGCTGCAAGACCTGAAGCAATCCGACTTGTTAATGAGGCAGTCACCAGGGCAAGGACAACACAGGAGACACCACAACAGATTCTCACAGGCGTCGTTTCAGGAGCCCATTCTAATGTTGCAGCACTTCTCCCAAGGAAAGCATCACTGAAGAGGACAATACGATTAGCAAGGCAACTTGGCAATATCCCAAGGTTACCTCAAACCCTTGATCAACTTGTTATCCCCCTGGAGTTCCAGGAGATCAGTATGGATGGTGTCCAGCAGCAGTTCCTTCTGCATGACTCTGGTAAGCTACTTAACCATTTAACATTGTATTAAAACAATTCCATTATGCATAATTATTGCAAAGTTTATTTTGCACTGTACGCCCGAACAGTGTGTGTGTACATATATGTAAATATGTGGGTGGGTGATGGTGGTCTGGCACTTTGGGAACTTAGTAATGCAATAAAGGATTTGTATAGGACTTCAGCAGCGCGGAGGTCTTTCTTCATGCATGCATGTTAAGTACGGGCAGAAGCCAACCCCTGCTCTAGCAGCACTCAGCAACAATCTCAGTTGAGCCACTCTTCTTCCAGCTTTCTTGTATATATATATATATATATATATATATATATATATATATATAATGGCCCCAAGCTGCGCTGTTAAAAAATAAACAAACCCAGTTATTTAACTCTCTCTCCGGTGTCCAGCGCTGTCTCCGGCGGTGCAGGGAATTCCGAAATCCCAACGCTATGCATTCTGGGTTGTGCATCACCACCTCTGCACATGTGCCGGGCTGTTCTGTGACGTGATGTGGTGCTTTCCCAGGACCGTCTAGAGAGCGGTAGGGTTGAGCGAAACGGGTCGTTCATTTTCAAAAGTCGCCGACTTTTGGCTAAGTCGGCGTCTCATGAAACCCGATCCGACCCCTGTGCTTGTCGGCCATGCGGTACGCGACTTTCGCGCCAAAGTCGCGTTTCAATTACGCGAAAAGCGCCATTTCTCAGCCAATGAAGGTGAACGCAGAGTGTGGGCAGCGTGATGACATAGGTCCTGGTCCCCACCATCTTAGAGAAGGGCATTGCAGTGATTGGCTTGCTGTCTGCGGCATCACAGGGGCTATAAAGGGGCGTTCCCGCCGACCACCATCTTACTGCTGCTGATCTGAGCTTAGGGAGAGGTTGCTGCCGCTTCGTCAGAAGCAGGGATAGCGTTAGGCAGGGTCCACTAACCACCAAACCGCTTGTGCTGTAGCGATTTCCACTGTCCAACACCACCTTCGGTGTGCAGGGACAGTGGAAGCTATTTTTTTTTTTTTTCCTCAGCGCTGTAGCTCATTGGGCTGCCCTAGAAGGCTCCCTGATAGCTGTATTGCTGTGTGTACACCACTGTGGAAACCAACTGCTTTTTTCAAAGCACATATCCTCTTGTTCCTTCCTTTCTGCACAGCTATCTTTTTTGTTTGTCCACACTTTTTATTTAATTTGTGCATCAGTCCACTCCTATTGCTGCCTGCCATACCTGGCTTAGATTACTGCAGGGAGATAGTAATTGTAGGACAGTCCCTGTTTTTTTTTTTTTTTGTGGGAGATTAAGATTGGCATTTCTGCTACAGTGCCATCCCTGTGTGTGCCATCTCTCACTGAGTGGGCCATAGAAAGCCTATTTATTTTTTCCGTGATTTGTGTTCTAAATTCTACCTCAACACAAAAACACTACATCAATCAGTGGGAGAAAAATATTGGCCTCAGTCAGGGCTTGTGTGCCACTCCTGTGTGTGCTATCTCTCATTCAGTGGGCCATAGAAAGTCTATTTATTTTTATTTATTTTTTTATTATTATTTGGTTTCTAAAGTCTCCCTGAAAAAAAAAAATACATAAAAAAACAGTGGGAGAGTAATATTGCCCTTTCAGCTTGTGTGCCAGTCTTGACTCCTGGGTGTGCCACCTCTCTCTCTCTAATTATGGGCCATAGAAAGCCTATTTATTTTTTTGCTTTTTTTAATATTATTTGGTTTCTAAAGTCTCCCTGAAAAAAAAAAAATACATAAAAAAACAGTGGGAGAGTAATATTGCCCTTTCAGGTTGTGTGCCAGTCTTGACTCCTGGGTGTGCCACCTCTCTCTCTCTCATTCAGTGGGCCATAGAAAGCCTATTTCTTTTTTTTTAAATATTATTGGGTTTCTAAAGTCTCCCTTAAAAAACAAAAAATACATAAAAAAACAGTGGGAGAGTAATATTGCCCTTTCAGCTTGTGTGCCAGTCTTGACTCCTGGGTGTGCCACCTCTCTCTCTAATTGTGGGCCATAGAAAGCCTTTTTTTTTTTTCCTTGATTTGTGTTCTAAAATCTACCTCAACACAAAAACACTACATCAATCAGTGGGAGAAAAATATTGGCCTCAGTCAGGGCTTGTGTGCCACTCCTGTGTGTGCTATCTCTCATTCAGTGGGCCATAGAAAGCCTATTTCTTTTTTTTATTTTTTTATTATTATTTGGTTTCTAAAGTCTCCCTGAAAAAAAAAATACATAAAAAAACAGTGGGAGAGTAATATTGCCCTTTCAGCTTGTGTGCCAGTCTTGACTCCTGGGTGTGCCACCTCTCTCTCTAATTGTGGGCCATAGAAAGCCTTTTTTTTTTTCCTTGATTTGTGTTCTAAAATCTACCTCAACACAAAAACACTACATCAATCAGTGGGAGAAAAATATTGGCCTCAGTCAGGGCTTGTGTGCCACTCCTGTGTGTGCTATCTCTCATTCAGTGGGCCATAGAAAGCCTATTTATTTTTTTTATTTTTTTATTATTATTTGGTTTCTAAAGTCTCCCTGAAAAAAAAAAATACATAAAAAAACAGTGGGAGAGTAATATTGCCCTTTCAGCTTGTGTGCCAGTCTTGACTCCTGGGTGTGCCACCTCTCCCTCTCTAATTGTGGGCCATAGAAAGCCTATTTATTTTTTTGCTTTTTTTAATATTATTTGGTTTCTAAAGTCTCCCTAAAAAAAAAAATACATAAAAAAACAGTGGGAGAGTAATATTGCCCTTTCAGCTTGTGTGCCAGTCTTGACTCCTGGGTGTGCCACCTCTCTCTCTAATTGTGGGCCATAGAAAGCCTTTTTTTTTTTTGCTTTTTTTAATATTATTTGGTTTCTAAAGTCTCCCTAAAAAAAAAAATACATAAAAAAACAGTGGGAGAGTAATATTGCCCTTTCAGCTTGTGTGCCAGTCTTGACTCCTGGGTGTGCCACCTCTCTCTCTAATTGTGGGCCATAGAAAGCCTTTTTTTTTTTTCCTTTATTTGTGTCCTAAAATCTACCTCAACACAAAAACACTACATGAATCAGTGGGAGAAAAATATTGGCCTCAGTCAGGGCTTGTGTGCCACTCCTGTGTGTGCTATCTCTCATTCAGTGGGCCATAGAAAGCCTATTTATTTTTTTTATTTTTTTATTATTATTTGGTTTCTAAAGTCTCCCTGAAAAAAAAAATACATAAAAAAACAGTGGGAGAGTAATATTGCCCTTTCAGCTTGTGTGCCAGTCTTGACTCCTGGGTGTGCCACCTCTCTCTCTAATTGTGGGCCATAGAAAGCCTTTTTTTTTTTTTTCCTTGATTTGTGTTCTAAAATCTACCTCAACACAAAAACACTACATCAATCAGTGGGAGAAAAATATTGGCCTCAGTCAGGGCTTGTGTGCCACTCCTGTGTGTGCTATCTCTCATTCAGTGGGCCATAGAAAGCCTATTTTTTTTTTTTTTTTTTTTTATTATTATTTGGTTTCTAAAGTCTCCCTGAAAAAAAAAAATACATAAAAAAACAGTGGGAGAGTAATATTGCCCTTTCAGCTTGTGTGCCAGTCTTGACTCCTGGGTGTGCCACCTCTCTCTCTAATTGTGGGCCATAGAAAGCCTTTTTTTTTTTCCTTGATTTGTGTTCTAAAATCTACCTCAACACAAAAACACTACATCAATCAGTGGGAGAAAAATATTGGCCTCAGTCAGGGCTTGTGTGCCACTCCTGTGTGTGCTATCTCTCATTCAGTGGGCCATAGAAAGCCTATTTATTTTTTTTATTTTTTTATTATTATTTGGTTTCTAAAGTCTCCCTGAAAAAAAAAATACATAAAAAAACAGTGGGAGAGTAATATTGCCCTTTCAGCTTGTGTGCCAGTCTTGACTCCTGGGTGTGCCACCTCTCCCTCTCTAATTGTGGGCCATAGAAAGCCTATTTATTTTTTTGCTTTTTTTAATATTATTTGGTTTCTAAAGTCTCCCTAAAAAAAAAAAATACATAAAAAAACAGTGGGAGAGTAATATTGCCCTTTCAGCTTGTGTGCCAGTCTTGACTCCTGGGTGTGCCACCTCTCTCTCTAATTGTGGGCCATAGAAAGCCTTTTTTTTTTTTGCTTTTTTTAATATTATTTGGTTTCTAAAGTCTCCCTAAAAAAAAAAAATACATAAAAAAACAGTGGCCCTTTCAGCTTGTGTGCCAGTCTTGACTCCTGGGTGTGCCACCTCTCTCTCTCTCATTCAGTGGGCCATAGAAAGCCTATTTCTTTTTTTTTAAAATATTATTGGGTTTCTAAAGTCTCCCTTAAAAAACAAAAAATACATAAAAAAACAGTGGGAGAGTAATATTGCCCTTTCAGCTTGTGTGCCAGTCTTGACTCCTGGGTGTGCCACCTCTCTCTCTAATTGTGGGCCATAGAAAGCCTTTTTTTTTTTTTTTCCTTGATTTGTGTTCTAAAATCTACCTCAACACAAAAACACTACATCAATCAGTGGGAGAAAAATATTGGCCTCAGTCAGGGCTTGTGTGCCACTCCTGTGTGTGCTATCTCTCATTCAGTGGGCCATAGAAAGCCTATTTATTTTTTTTATTTTTTTATTATTATTTGGTTTCTAAAGTCTCCCTGAAAAAAAAAAAATACATAAAAAAACAGTGGGAGAGTAATATTGCCCTTTCAGCTTGTGTGCCAGTCTTGACTCCTGGGTGTGCCACCTCTCTCTCTAATTGTGGGCCATAGAAAGCCTTTTTTTTTTTTTCCTTGATTTGTGTTCTAAAATCTACCTCAACACAAAAACACTACATCAATCAGTGGGAGAAAAATATTGGCCTCAGTCAGGGCTTGTGTGCCACTCCTGTGTGTGCTATCTCTCATTCAGTGGGCCATAGAAAGCCTATTTATTTTTTTTATTTTTTTATTATTATTTGGTTTCTAAAGTCTCCCTGAAAAAAAAAATACATAAAAAAACAGTGGGAGAGTAATATTGCCCTTTCAGCTTGTGTGCCAGTCTTGACTCCTGGGTGTGCCACCTCTCTCTCTCTAATTGTGGGCCATAGAAAGCCTATTTATTTTTTTGCTTTTTTTAATATTATTTGGTTTCTAAAGTCTCCCTGAAAAAAAAAAATACATAAAAAAACAGTGGGAGAGTAATATTGCCCTTTCAGCTTGTGTGCCAGTCTTGACTCCTGGGTGTGCCACCTCTCTCTCTCTCATTCAGTGGGCCATAGAAAGCCTATTTCTTTTTTTTTAATATTATTGGGTTTCTAAAGTCTCCCTTAAAAAACAAAAAATACATAAAAAAACAGTGGGAGAGTAATATTGCCCTTTCAGCTTGTGTGCCAGGTCTTGACTCCTGGGTGTGCCACCTCTCTCTCTAATTGTGGGCCATAGAAAGCCTTTTTTTTTTTTTCCTTGATTTGTGTTCTAAAATCTACCTCAACACAAAAACACTACATCAATCAGTGGGAGAAAAATATTGGCCTCAGTCAAGGCTTGTGTGCCACTCCTGTGTGTGCTATCTCTCATTCAGTGGGCCATAGAAAGCCTATTTATTTATTTTTTTTATTATTATTATTTGGTTTCTAAAGTCTCCCTGAAAAAAAAAAATACATAAAAAAACAGTGGGAGAGTAATATTGCCCTTTCAGCTTGTG
The DNA here is from genome assembly GCF_051348905.1 of Ranitomeya variabilis. Lineage (NCBI taxonomy): Eukaryota > Metazoa > Chordata > Amphibia > Anura > Dendrobatidae > Ranitomeya > Ranitomeya variabilis. The sequence goes on from NC_135235.1 coordinate 348,527,616, forward strand.
TGCCAGTCTTGACTCCTGGGTGTGCCACCTCTCTCTCTCTCATTCAGTGGGCCATAGAAAGGCTATATTTTTTTTTTTTTTATTAGTATTTGGTTTCTAAATTATCCCTGAAAAAAACATTTTATCTTATTTGTTTTCTAAAGTCTCCCTGAGGAAAAAAAAAAAAAAAAAAATTAGGTGGGAGAATAATATTGACATTAGTGCTTGAGTGACAGTCCTGCGTGTGTGTCATCTCTGTGATTTTGTGCCACAGAAAACAGAGTGTGTAACATTGTGCCTGATTTTCCTTGTGGTCTCACCAACCTGTTAAGGGATATAGAAATCATACTGAAGTTATAGCTCACCGTGTAAGTTGTTTGACAGCAACAAATAAAGTTACTTTGGTTAATTTTTTAAAACAATGAGGAAGTCTGGTGCAAGAGGTCGTGGCCGTGGGCGTTCATTGTCAGCTGGTAATGATGGTAGTGGAGCATCAGGTGGTCGTGGGGATAAAAATATTCCACCTAAGTCTGGAGCTGTGGAGCCAGTTTCGTCGTCTGGCTACACAAGGCCTCGAACGCTCTCTTTTCTGGGAGAAGGAAAAACGCTTTTAAAGCCAGAGCAGCAACAGCAAGTTTTGGCTTACATTGCAGACTCAGCCTCTAGCTCTTTTGCCTCCTCTTCTGAAAGTGGTAAATGTAAAAGCAGCGCGTCGCTTGTGGATGTTCACGGTCAGGGACAAGTCGCTTCCTTGTCCTCCTCAGCAAAAACTACAACAAGAGAGAAGGATGCAGCAGGCGACACAACGGGTCACTCCATGGAGCTCTTTACATATACCGTCCCTGGCTTAGAAAGTGAAACACTTAACAGGCCATGCCCATTACAAGTAGATTCTGACATGGAGTGCACTGATGCACAGCCACAGCCAGAGTACTATGCTGCTCCTTTGACTCAGACCACCACATTGCCATCTCAGGGTACAGATCCACAATCAGACCCTGATGAGACTATGTTGCCCCGCCACGAACGCTATACCACAGACCGACACAGTGACACAGACGAAGTTGCACATGAGCTCGAAGAGGAGGTAATAGATGACCCGGTTGTTGACCCCGATTGGCAGCCATTGGGGGAACAGGGTGCAGGCAGCAGTAGTTCAGAAGCGGAGGTGGAGGAGGGGCCGCAGCAGGCATCAACATCGCAACAGGTTCCATCTGCCGGGCCCTTATCTGACCCAAAACGCGTGTCAAAGCCAAAACCTGTTGGAGCACAGCGTTGCCATCCGGTTAAAGCTCAGTCTGCAATCCCTGAAAAGGGATCCAATGCTAGGAAGAGTGCAGTCTGGCATTTTTTTAAACAACATCCAATTGATCAGCGCAAAGTCATCTGTCAAAAATGTTCAACTAGCTTAAGCAGAGGTCAGAATCTGAAAAGTCTCAATACTAGTTGCATGCATAGACACTTAACCACCATGCATTTTCAAGCCTGGACTAACTACCAAACGTCCCTTAAGGTTGTAGCACCCTCGGCCAATGAAGCTAGTCATCAACGCAACATCCCTTCCGTCACTGTAAGGCCACCATTTTCCGCACCACCGGCAGTATCTGTGCAGGTTTCTTTGACAGCCAAAAGCAGTCAGGGTCAGGGAATCACCAGTTTTGTAGGAGGAAATATTGCATCTAGGGCACCGGCGGAAACAATACCGTCTCCAACCGTCTCTCAGTCTGCCATGTCCACCGGCACACCCGCAAGTTCCACGATCTCCATCTCTCCAGTTCAGCTCACACTACATGAGACTCTGGTTAGAAAAAGGAAGTACTTATCATCGCATCCGCGTACACAGGGTTTTAACGCCCACATAGCTAGACTAATCTCGTTAGAGATGATGCCCTACCGGTTAGTTGAAAGCGAAGCTTTCAATGCCCTGATGGAGTACGCTGAACCACGATACGAGCTACTCAGTCGACACTTTTTTTCCAGAAAAGCCATCCCAGCCCTGCACCAGCATGTTAAACAGCGCATCTTCCATGCACTCAGGCAATCTGTGAGTACAAAGGTGCACCTGACTACAGATGCATGGACCAGTAGGCATGGCCAGGGACGTTATGTGTCCATCACGGCACACTGGGTGAATGTGGTGGATGCAGGGTCCACAGGGGACATCAATTTAGGGACAGTTGTGCCTAGCCCACGGTCTAGGAAACAGTTGGCTGTAGGCGTTCGCACCCCCTCCTCCTCCTCCTCCTCGTCCTCCTGCAGAAGCTACAGCTCTTCCACAGACCGCAGTCGGCCAACCACTCCATCGGCAGATGACACTGTTGCACACCAGTTGTCCCATTATGGGCCAGCTACTGGCAAGCGTCAGCAGGCTGTATTGGCTATGAAGTGTTTGGGCGACAACAGACACACCGCGGAAGTTCTGTCCGAGTTCTTGCAACAAGAAACGCAGTCGTGGCTGGGCACAGTAGATCTTGAGGCAGGCAAGGTAGTAAGTGATAACGGAAGGAATTTCATGGCTGCCATCTCCCTTTCCCAACTGAAACACATTCCTTGCCTGGCTCACACCTTAAACCTGGTGGTGCAGTGCTTATTGAAAACTTATCCTGGGTTCTCCGACCTGCTCCTCAAAGTGCGTGGACTTTGCTCACATATCCGACGTTCGCCTGTACACGCCAGCCGTATGCAGACCTATCAGCGGTCTTTGAACCTTCCCCAGCATCGCCTAATCATAGACGTTGCAACAAGGTGGAACTCAACACTGCACATGCTTCAGAGACTGTGCCAACAGAGGCGGGCTGTTATGTTTTTGTGGGAGGATACACATACACGGGAAGGCAGTAGGATGGCAGACATGGAGTTGTCAGGTGTGCAGTGGTCCAAGATACAAGACATGTGTCAAGTCCTTCAGTGTTTTGAGGAATGCACACGGCTGGTTAGTGCAGACAACGCCGTAATAAGCATGAGCATCCCCCTAATGCGTCTGCTGATGCAAAGTTTGACGCACATAAAGGAGCAGGCGTCTGCACCAGAGGAAGAGGAAAGCCTTGATGACAGTCAGCCATTGTCTGGTCAGGGCAGTGTACAGGACGAGGTAGCGGGCGAAGAGGAGGTGGAGGACGAGGAGGATGATGGGGATGAGTATATTTTTAATGCGGAACCTTTCCCGGGGGCACTGGAAATTGGTTGCGTGTCAAGGCCGGGTTCTGGTTTTTTGAGGGACACAAGTGACGTAGATTTGCCTGCAACTGCCCCTCACCCAATCACAACCGGAGATTTGACAACTGGAACTTTGGCCCACATGGCGGATTATGCCTTACGTATCCTAAAAAGGGACACACGCATTACGAAAATGATGAACGATGACGATTACTGGTTGGCCTGCCTCCTTGATCCACGCTATAAAGGCAAATTGCAAAATATTATGCCACATGAGAACTTGGAACTAATATTAGCAACCAAACAATCAACTCTTGTTGACCGTTTGCTTCAGGCATTCCCAGCACACAGCGCACGTGATCGTTCTCACACGAGCTCCAGGGGGCAGCAGACTAGGAGTGTTAGGGGTGCACACATCAGAAATGGCGTTGGACAGAGGGGTTTTCTGACCAGGTTGTGGACTGATTTTGCTATGACCGCAGACAGGACAGGTACTGCTGCATCAATTGAAAGTGACAGGAGACAACATTTGTCCAGTATGGTTACTAACTATTTTTCATCCCTTATCGATGTTCTCCCTCAACCGTCATTCCCATTTGATTACTGGGCATCAAAATTAGACACCTGGCCAGAATTGGCAGAATATGCATTGCAGGAGCTTGCTTGCCCGGCAGCAAGTGTCCTATCAGAAAGAGTATTCAGTGCTGCAGGTTCAATATTAACCGAAAAAAGGACTCGTCTGGCTACCCAAAATGTTGACGATCTAACATTCATTAAAATGAACCACAACTGGATTTCGAAATCTTTTGCCCCACCTTGCCCGGCCGACACCTAGCTTTCCTATGAAAAGCTCTTGCCTGTGGACTACTGTGAATTACTTTTCTAATGTCTAATTTGCTGCAGCTGATTGTCCAGCATATGACATGTTTACACCTCCCTAAATGGCCAAACTCCCCACACGGGGCCGTGGTATCGCGACTTGGCGCAAGCACCCGTGAGACTGCTGTTTGTCTGAAGAGGTGGGTGTACTCGCTTTTGGTCGACGGCATTGCTACTGGATTCCTCATAGTACAATAAAGTGTCTCTGGCGGTGGTGGTGCGCACCCAACGTCAGACACACTGTTGTAACATGAGGGGCCTTGGGCCTGTAACGCCGGCCACAAGAGAGTTCACCCACCCCCAGGTCAAACATTGCTCTACCACTTCCACAGTTATCTCTCACACTTCCACCAATGTAAAGTCTATGCGCTGACATCCTTCCATACCTGCCACTGACAATACCATTGTGTTGACATGTATGATGGTACTTAACATAGTCAGGGGCAGTGTCCTCTATTTACCACAGTAAATACTTTGCGCAAAATTAGTAGGTCTGAAACAACGCAGAGGATCCCACCCCTGAACCTAATGATTGCACCCTTTAGTGTTTTTGTTTTGTTTTAATGCGAGACATTCACATTTAGTTGTTGTTTTGGACTACTAACTGGCAGACACTCATTACAATCGGCCTCCGTTGACCAGACCACTGCTGCCCGTGTACCCCTGTAACTAATAATAAAGTGCCTACAGCCAGCCCATTTTTTTATGTTAGGCCTTCGAAGCCTTTCTGCGCTCCCTCCTTCCACTAGGCCTCCGTTGACCAGACCACTGCTGCCCGTGTACCCCTGTAACTAATAATAAAGTGCCTACAGCCAGCCCATTTTTTTATGTTAGGCCTTCGAAGCCTTTCTGCGCTCCCTCCTTCCACTAGGCCTCCGTTGACCAGACCACTGCTGCCCGTGTACCCCTGTAACTAATAATAAAGTGCCTACAGCCAGCCCATTTTTTTATGTTAGGCCTTCAAAGCCTTTCTGCGCTCCCTCCTTCCACTAGGCCTCCACTGACCAGACCACTGCTGCCCGTGTACCCCTGGAACCAATTATAAAGTGCCTACAGCCAGCCCATTTTATTATGTTAGGCCTTTGAAGCCTGTCTGCGGTCCCTCCTTCCACTAGGCCTCCACTGACCAGACCACTGCTGCCCGTGTACCCCTGTAACTAATAATAAAGTGCCTACAGCCAGCCCATTTTTTTATGTTAGGCCTTCGAAGCCTTTCTGCGCTCCCTCCTTCCACTAGGCCTCCACTGACCAGACCACTGCTGCCCGTGTACCCCTGTAACTAATAATAAAGTGCCTACAGCCAGCCCATTTTTTTATGTTAGGCCTTCGAAGCCTTTCTGCGCTCCCTCCTTCCACTAGGCCTCCGTTGACCAGACCACTGCTGCCCGTGTACCCCTGTAACTAATAATAAAGTGCCTACAGCCAGCCCATTTTTTTATGTTAGGCCTTCGAAGCCTTTCTGCGCTCCCTCCTTCCACTAGGCCTCCACTGACCAGACCACTGCTGCCCGTGTACCCCTGTAACTAATAATAAAGTGCCTACAGCCAGCCCATTTTTTTATGTTAGGCCTTCGAAGCCTTTCTGCGCTCCCTCCTTCCACTAGGCCTCCACTGACCAGACCACTGCTGCCCGTGTACCCCTGGAACCAATTATAAAGTGCCTACAGCCAGCCCATTTTATTATGTTAGGCCTTTGAAGCCTGTCTGCGGTCCCTCCTTCCACTAGGCCTCCACTGACCAGACCACTGCTGCCCGTGTACCCCTGTAACTAATAATAAAGTGCCTACAGCCAGCCCATTTTTTTATGTTAGGCCTTCGAAGCCTTTCTGCGCTCCCTCCTTCCACTAGGCCTCCACTGACCAGACCACTGCTGCCCGTGTACCCCTGTAACTAATAATAAAGTGCCTACAGCCAGCCCATTTTTTTATGTTAGGCCTTCGAAGCCTTTCTGCGCTCCCTCCTTCCACTAGGCCTCCGTTGACCAGACCACTGCTGCCCGTGTACCCCTGTAACTAATAATAAAGTGCCTACAGCCAGCCCATTTTTTTATGTTAGGCCTTCGAAGCCTTTCTGCGCTCCCTCCTTCCACTAGGCCTCCACTGACCAGACCACTGCTGCCCGTGTACCCCTGTAACTAATATTAAAGTGCCTACAGCCAGCCCATTTTTTTATGTTAGGCCTTCGAAGCCTTTCTGCGCTCCCTCCTTCCACTAGGCCTCCACTGACCAGACCACTGCTGCCCGTGTACCCCTGGAACCAATTATAAAGTGCCTACAGCCAGCCCATTTTATTATGTTAGGCCTTTGAAGCCTGTCTGCGGTCCCTCCTTCCACTAGGCCTCCACTGACCAGACCACTGCTGCCCGTGTACCCCTGTAACTAATAATAAAGTGCCTACAGCCAGCCCATTTTTTTATGTTAGGCCTTCGAAGCCTTTCTGCGCTCCCTCCTTCCACTAGGCCTCCACTGACCAGACCACTGCTGCCCGTGTACCCCTGGAACCAATAATAAAGTGCCTACAGCCAGCCCATTTTTTTATGTTAGGCCTTCGAAGCCTTTCTGCGCTCCCTCCTTCCACTAGGCCTCCGGTGACCAGACCACTGCTGCCCGTGTACCCTTGTAACTAATAATAAAGTGCCTACAGCCAGCCCATTTTTTTATGTTAGGCCTTCGAAGCCTTTCTGCGCTCCCTCCTTCCACTAGGCCTCCACTGACCAGACCACTGCTGCCCGTGTACCCCTGGAACCAATTATAAAGTGCCTACAGCCAGCCCATTTTATTATGTTAGGCCTTTGAAGCCTGTCTGCGGTCCCTCCTTCCACTAGGCCTCCACTGACAAGACCACTGCTGCCCGTGTACCCCTGGAACCAATTATAAAGTGCCTAGAGCCTATTTTTTTATTTAATTTAATATTAATAAAGCCAGGATGAACTACGATGTACCACGCTATGAGCTACACAGTTGACAATTCTTTTGCGTAAAAAGCCATCCCACCCCTCCACCTGCATGTTAAAGACCGCATTGTCCTTGCATTCTGTCAATTTGTCAGTCCAAAGGTATACCTGACAACAGACACATGGACCTGTAGGCCTGGCCACGGAAGGTTACGTGTCCTTTGTGGCTCAATGGGTTAATGTATTGGATGCATGGTCCACACAGGGGACAGCCTGCAAAGTCTGTCTGCAGTCCCTAATTCAAGTTGTCCTCAACTGAATAAAGCTGAGCTTCAACCTTCAGTTCCGAACATACAACAAAAAACTGGTACAATACAAAAAGTGGCCTCCAGCTACAAAAACTTTCTCCTACAAGTAGTTAACTGACAGTTTTTTTTCCAGTGAAAACACAGATATGGCATCCAACGAGTGTTGTCCTGTCTCGTCTTCTTTATATTATTGCCAAGAAGCTGCAACTGAATAAAGCTGTGCTTCAACCTTCTGTTCCAAATTACCATTTTAAAAATGCAATTGGCTGTTCCGGCCTACTAAAGGTGTCTGCCCCTGCCTGGTGTTGTCCTCAACTGAATAAAGCTGAGCTTCTACCTTCTGCCTCTTATTAACTGCTGTTTTTTTAAAAAATTGCCTGCTCCGGCCTACTAAAGGTGTCTGCCCCTCCCTGGTGTTGTCCTCAACTGAACAAAGCTGAGCTTCCACATTCTGGCTTTCGCCCTATACTATCAGATATTAAACTGCATTTGGCCTACTAGTGTGGTTAGGCCCTTGAAACGGTGTCTGCTGCTCTTGGGTTTGCTACTCCACTGAACAAAGCAATGCCGCCTGTTTAGTCCTGTTACCAATTTTGAACTGCATTTAGCCTACTTTATTCTTTGGCCCTATATCTGTTTCCTCCTCATCCTGCCCATTGCCCAGCCACTGCTAGATGAATCTGCTGGTACATTGACCTAGACCACTACATTCCCCTTATACTCTACACAGCCAGAATCTGACCCTGCTGAAAGTAAGGTTCCCCTTCCCGCATGTTATACCACCTTACACAGGGACAAAGAGGAAGGTGCAGATGAAAGTGCAGGTTCCTTCATCAGGTGGGGGGGCATACTCGTTGGCGACGTCACTGGCACAGGGCCCCTCAGAGTACGCAAAAGTGTCGCTGCTGGTGGGAGGCGCCCCCGCCATGCAAACACACCGCCGTACTTTGAGGGGCCCTGTGCCAGTGCCAATGCGAACGAGTGGGCCCCCCCCTGCTTGCTCAGGATCACAGCACTTGCAACGTTGAAATACTTACCTTTCCCTGCAACACCGCCGTGACGTAGTCCGCATTTCCTGGGCCCACAAAAAACTTGAGCCAGCCCTACTCCCCCCACAACTTTTGCCAAATGACCCCCAATTCCCTATGCCCAACTATTATTATAAAGTTAATTAAGATTGGCAAGCTTCAGAAACAAGAATGGATGTTTTTGGCATTAAAATGGGCACTGTAGGTGTTTTCCTGGCCTCCACTCACTGCCGACTATGCTTCCCCATTGACTTGCATTGGGTTTCGTGTTTCGGTCGATCCCCGACTTTTAGCGATAATCGGCCGACTGCACTCGACTCGACTCTGGACAAAATCGGGTTTCACAAAACCCGACTCGATCTTAAAAAAATGAAAGTCGCTCAACTCTAGTGAGCGGTCCTGGGATCACTCTCCATTGTAGTTATAGTACGGCAGGCACAGAGCTGGCGATGCGCCACCCGGATTTCGGGATTCCCTGCACCGCTGGGCTAGGAACCGGAGCCAGTACTGGACACTGGAGAAAGAGGTGTCTAACTGGGTTTGTTTATTTTTTAACAGCGCAGCCTGGAGCCATTTACTAAAGCTAAATATGCACACACGCTGTACACCCGTACAGTGTGTGTGTGTGTGTGTGTGTGTATGTATATATACAGGGTGGAGCGCGGTAATTTGCTGATTTGGGAATGAAATAAAAAAATTATGACCATTAGAAAAATGTATTTTATATTTTAATTATACTGAACAGTAATGGAATTTTTAAATTACATGGTTTTAAATAGTGTATCTGGCAAACGTCGACCTTCGCTATCCACACACTGCTGCATACGTTTTCTGAAGTTTTCATGAACTCTAACAAGCATGTCCACTGGTATTCTGCCAATTTCAGCTTCAATATTGTTCCTTAGGTCTTCCAAGGTGTTGGGACGGTTGATATACACCTTAGACTTCAGGTAACCCCAAAGGAAAAAATCGCATGGGGCTAAATCTGGTGAGCGTGCTGGCCAGTTCACATCTCCCCTCAAAGAGATAAGCCGTCCAGGAAACATTTGCCTCAAACAATTCATGGTAACCCTCGCTGTGTGTGCAGTGGCACCATCCTGTTGGAACCATGTATCCTCTAGTTCCATTGCCTCAAGAGCCGGCTGAAAATAATCCTGTATCATAGACAAGTACCGTTCGGAGTTCACAGTTATGGCACGACCGTTATCCTGAAAAAAGTAAAGACCAATGATGCCTACTCGTGATATGGCGCACCACACAGTGACGCGGTCCGAATGCAGAGGTCTCTCGTGAACTTCTCTGGGGTTTGTTTCACTCCAGTAACGCATATTTTGTTTGTTTACACACCCACTGAGGTGAAAATGTGCCTCATCAGAAAAAAACACAATTGCGTCACGGGGTATCGTTGCTAACATGTCTTCACAAGAGGTCCGCCGTGTCAAATAGTCCCGTGCTGACAATTGTTGGACCACGCACATTTTATACGGGTGAAAATTCAGTTCATCATGAAGAATCCGGTGGAGAGAACGTCTTGAAATGCCAAGAGCAAATGATTGCTTCCGAGCAGAGCGTTTCGGAGATTGCAGTACTGCTGCTCTAACTCTCTCGATGTTTTGTGGTGTTGTAATCCTTCTCTCAGGTCCCCTTCGTACACATGACACATTCCCTGCTGTTCTGAATGCATTCACCCAATTTACAATTGATTGCCGTCCAGGAACACGTCCGCGTGGAGGAACAGCGAATTGTAAACGAAAAGCACGCTGCACTGCAATGATCGAGTGGGCATTTGAAAAATACGCTTCAACACAAAATGACCTATCCTCACGTGTCCACTGCATGATGGCAACTGAAAGGCGGAGGAATACAAATCTCCCATCAGCCACTGTAAGCCACACCCACTCTCCCCTCTCTTCGACCGACAGTGCCGCCACAGCATGCAGTGCAAAAAAGCAAATTACCGCGCTCCACCCTGTATATATATACGCACACTGTTCAGGCGTGTATGCCGGACATAAATTACGATCTTCAGTGATCGGATCGGCCAACACTAATTCCAAATATGCAGCATTGTACTGGCCATACCTGTCCTGGATGCTGCCCCGGAGCCTGTCTGCGGCATGCATCGGCTGAACTGCCATCGCCAGCTGATTCCTCAGCTCTCGTAGTTCAGTCCTGCAGATCCATGGACAGGTCGGGCTGAACTCCGGAGCTCAGGTGAGATACGCCAGGATTTGTAGAGGTGTTTTGCCTGCTGGTTGCAAGCACTTTTTAAGCACTTTGCAAGTGCTTTGGCAAAACCCTTCTGCAAATAGGGGATGTGGCCAAGCCCTGCTATGGGCGTGGCCATGCCCTGCTATGGCCTAAACCAAGCGTATTTCCTGTGGTTTGCAGGCATTTTTCAGGAGGTTTCCCTCTTGCCCATTCCCTTGAACGGGCGAGTTAAGCACGGGATCCGCCGGAAAATAGCTTTGAAGCTATATTCCGGTGGGGCGGAATCCGCCCGTAACCCTCACCATAGACATGAAAGCGCAGGTTTCAGGCAGGAAACACAGCACGGAATACGCCTGTAAATCCAGCTTGTCTGGATAAAGCCTGAGGCCTCGTGCCCACTGACGGAAGGGGATTGTGGAGCAGCATCTCCGCAGCGGCTATAATTGCGTTAGCAATTGAAGATCCCACAGGAATCTATTTGTGCCTGCAATTGTGGCCACTATTGTGGTACTCTAATTCTGTATCAAAATCTTCACTTAACTCTATGGATTTAGGTGCAGGTTTTAGTGCTGGATTTAGGTGCAGGTTTTAGTGCAGGATTTCAGCCCCTTGTCTGAATGGCTGGAATTTTCTTTGTATAATGGCAGCATAAATTGACATGCTGCACTGCATGGTTTTTTTTTGTAAACAAAATTTTTTCATCAGCATGTGGATGGGATTTACACATTAATGCTGCATATGACCCCAGCCTAATGGACCATTCAGTTATGCCTTAGGCCAAAAGCACACTGGTGATTTTACTGGCGTTTTTTGCGTCCTGCACAATCCTCTCAATGAGACAACATAGGCAGTGCGGACGTCACGAACGTCCGCGCTGCCCACCCGACGACTAGCGTGCCCATCCGCCTGAATGGAATGCCCCATTCAGGTGGGCGGCCCGCCCAGTCGTTCATTCAGACGTCCAGCCGCACGCCACATCTGGATGTGGCTGTCAACTAGACGGCCATTTAGCATGGCAGCGATCGGCCATGCTGAACGGCCGTCTAGTTGAAGGGTCTAAAGGTACCCTAAAAATGTGACCTATATCAAGTTTGGAAGTAATTTTAATTTTAAACAAAAATATATAATTTTCCACTGGGACTATATATGTTGTAAAAAACTATTGGTTGGCCCCTTCACACTAGATTTTGCTTCAGTTTTTTTTATTATGAAATCAGAAAATCTGGAGCAAAATGTGAGATTTAATGTGAGATATGAACAAAGGCTTCTGATTAGGATATTTTTTTTTTGTGAATATATCCCAAAATTCTCTGCTGCTTGTTACACTTTTTCTGTTATTTCCTCTACTAATACTTTCATTTAAAATTAGGAAATGGACACAGCCGTATGTTGATATTTGGAACAAGAGACAATATCCATCTACTGGCACAAAGTAAAGAGTGGTTTGCTGATGGCATGTTTTTCACTGCACCAGCCTTGTTTAAGCAACTTTACACAATCCATGTAGTCCACAGCGGCCTTGTTGTTCCGCTAGCAGGGCCGGCGTTAGGGGCAGGCAGACCAGGCAGCTGCCTGGGGCCCCCGCTCCCCCAGGGGCCCCCAGCTAGCGGCAAGTCACGCAGCCACTATGGGGCCCCTGTGAGGCAGCGCCGACTCCCCCGCCGCATTGAACTATACCGGAGTCTGCCGGTACAGTTCAAAGCAATGATGGAGGAAAGAGCGTCACCTGACGCTCCCTCTCCCATCATTCTCCTCTCTGCCTCTGACACAGCGGGTGCGCGTCATCGCGTACTCACCGTGTCTCAGGCAGTGCGGCGGCAGCCGCCGACACAGGAGCAGGGAGCAGCACGGGCTCGGGGAGAGGTAAGGAGCTTGTGTTTATTTTGTTTGTTTTTTACTGGACTGTGCGGCCATTCTCGGGAGGAGAGAGGCGGGGAGGGGAGGGAAGAGGGGATGTGAGCTGTGCTGTATACTCCTGTGTGCTCTGCTGTATACTACTGTGGGCTCTGCTGTATACTACTGTGGGATCTGCTGTATACTACTGTGGGCTCTGCTGTATACTACTGTGGGCTCTGTTGTATACTACTGTGGGCTCTGCTGCATACTACTGTGGGCAGTGCTGTATACTACTGTGGGCTCTGCTGTATACTCCTGGGTGCTCTGCTGTATACTACTGTGGGCTGTGCTATATACTACTGTGGGCAGTGCTGTATACTACTGTGGGCTCTGCTGTATACTACTGTGGACTCTGCTGTATACTACTGTGGGCTCTGCTGTATACTACTGTGGGCTGTGCTATATACTACTGTGGGCAGTGCTGTATACTACTGTGGTCAGTGCTGTATACTACTGTGGTCAGTGCTGTATACTACTGTGTGGGCTGTGCTATATACTATATGGCTGTGCTATATACTACTATGTGGGCTGTGCTATATACTATGGGGGTATATTATATTCTATGGGGGAGGCTGTGTTATATACTATGTGGCTGTGTTATGTATTTGGGGGGTACATTATACATTATATTCTATGGAGGGGGCTGCACTATATTCTGAGTGGGGCTTTATTAGATTTTATGAGGGATGATTGCATCATACCCTTTGATGGGGCTGCATTATATTCTATGGGGAGGTGGGCTGTATTATACTGTATTGAGGACTATGGGGAATACATTATACTATATGAAGAACTATGGGGTGCATTATACTATGGAAAGTGAATTGTACTACATGGATGACTATGGCGGTGCATTATACTATATGGAGCACTGTGAGGAGTGTATTATGCTATATGGAGGACTGAGGAGTATATTTTAATATATGGAAGACTATGAGGAGTGTATTATACTATATGGAGGACTATGGGAAGTGTATAATACTATATGGAGGACTATGAGGAGTGTATTATACTATATGGAGGACTATGGGGCACATTATATTATATGGAGGACTATGGGATGTATTATACTAAACAAGCAAAATGCTGCATATTCATTGGGTGATTGGATTGTTTATGCCGGAATAAAAATCCTTGTTGTCAGCAGCACATCGCCGGTATAAACTGTAGATGTGCTGCTGATAACATGATACTGTATGGTGATCTGTAAGTGATCTATTAGTGATCGTTCTGTCCCCTTCATTCTTTCTGAGATGGTGGAAAGAGGCCGGGAAACAAGCGTCCAACGACTTCAGTATTGTCGATCACACTCGTTTAGCGGCCTGAGATCAGCGCATGTAAATACAGCAGAAATGCTTCCGTATGATGTGCAATATGTTAGCATTTGGGGCCCCATTTTAAACTTTGCCTTGGGCCCCACTTTGCCTAAAACCGTCCCTGTCCGCTAGTGTACACCTTGCTGACAGACAAGAGCCGTTCTACATACCAGAGGTTGCTGCAAGAGCTGAAGAACTTGCAGCCTGGACTGTAGCCAGACAACCTGATGTTGGATTTTGAACTAGCTACAATACAGGCATTTGAAAGTGAATTCCCCAACCTTGTGAAGACTGGTTTCTTTTTCCACCTATCACAGTCGGTTTGGCGTAAAGTTCAAAATGAAGGACTCAAGATGCAATATCAAGGTGACCATGAATTTGCCCATTGGATACGCATGATACCTGCCCTGGCCTTTCTACCACCACAGAATATTGTGCAATCATTTGAAGAATTGGTGGAAGATCCTGACTTTCCACAAGAAGCAATACCTATTGCCAACTATTTTGAAGACACCTATATCGGTCTAATGAATCGCAGAGGACGTCAAGCATCTTTGTTGCCAGTTCAATTCTGGAATGTGTATGAACGAACATTGAATGATCAACAGCGAACAAATGATGATGGCGAAGGATGGCACCGTAGCTTCCGAGAAACATGTGCTACTCTTTTCCAAAATATATACCAGTTCATTAACTGGTTAGGATGGGAGTTTTGCTACTCCTGCTGATGTGAGCATGGCCGGTGGTGTAAATGGCCTTTTTGGGGTTATCGTCAGAGTCTTTAAAAAACAACCAGGCTGTTACGGGGACATTCAGTGTCTTCCCCTCCAACACCACCTCCTCACCTCGACCCCGGTCACTCAGCGTTCCCCAAGGCTCAGTTCTAGGACCCCTACTCTTCTCCATCGACACCTTTGGCCTGGGACAGCTGATGTAATGGTTTGCAATATCATCAATATGCCGATGACACGCAGATCTACCTATCTGTACCTGACATCACCTCCTTACTGACCAAAATCACACATCTTCCCACTAATTCATCCTTCTTTTCTGCTCGCTTTCAAAAAGTGGACATGGACAAAACAGAATACATCATCATTCAACCGTCTCACGCTAAATTGACATGAGAGCTATGTTTGCTTCATTCGGTACCACTTTAGTAAGAGGGAAAGTTTGCCCAAGAGAAAATGATTTTCCAGACATTCACGGCCTTTTTTGCACATTTTTTGCAGCTGTGATCTTCATCTTCTTGGTGTGGATGTGGTAAATTTCAAAGTCATCTTTATTACAATCATCGTCCATATCTTGTAAAGAGTAAATCTGGTGTTTCCCAGGATCGTGGTTATCTACATTTTGTGGCATTCCTTTAACAGTGTTCGTTACACTAGAGCAAATAATTTTCGACTGTGACATTTGGATATTATTGGTAATATGTATGGGTGAAGATGAAGAGGCTTGTGCCACGTGTGTGTTTATAGTTACGGACGGTGCACTTCTCTTTAAACTTAGCTTTTCACAAGCATCCATCAGTTTGTTCGGTTTTCCTCCAACACTGATCTGCTTTCTCTAATTCAGCATCTCACGAACATGTTGCACTTTGCCCTTTAGACAGACACGT
Source organism: Ranitomeya variabilis (assembly GCF_051348905.1). NCBI lineage: Eukaryota > Metazoa > Chordata > Amphibia > Anura > Dendrobatidae > Ranitomeya > Ranitomeya variabilis. Next base: position 348,542,899 of record NC_135235.1, read on the forward strand.
GCGTCTTTGGCTACATATTTTTGACAGGCATTTTTTAGGCCAAGTCTAACAAGCGCATCTGTTACAGTGATCTTCTGACGGGCATGAAACACATTCGGGTAATTGGTGGTGGCTAAACGACTAATCATTGTAGGCTGTATCCTGGTACTCATATCTCCCATACCCACCACTGTTATTAATCATGTACGTTCACATTCTTGTCATCACCATGCCCCTTTTCCTGATCACTTCATCCAACGATTCATACGCCATATTTTTACTAAAACCCTGCACCTTCCCAGCAGCAACTGTGAAGGAAACAACTTTACAGTTTGGCAAGGTATTTATGATGCCCGTAAACAATTTTATTTTTAAAAATTGACCCCCCCATAGGGAAATGTTTGTCAGCCCATGCACTTAGTGCATGGGCATTACAAGTCTAGGAGACCTGCTCCTTTAAATTGGGCCTAGCTTTTTAATGAGGCCTTCCTCCACCTCTCATCATTTTCCACCACTAGAACACCAGGGTTCATGTGTTCCGTGCTGCTACAGTCAATTTTTTTGGCAAGGGTGTCTGTGATCCCCATTAAATATTTTTTTTAAATTTACCCATCATGGGGAAATCTTTGTCAGCCCATACACTTAGTGTATGGGCATTACAAGTCTAGGAGACCCGCTCCTTTGCAATGGAACAGTTTTTTTATGAGGCCCTCCTCCATGTTTCTTCCAGGGGGGATTGGGATGCGTGCAAATTTGGGTCAAGGCAGAACTTGCATTCAATGCATAAGGAAACAATATGGCAGGATCAACTGAAGAATGTGAAGTGGCTTTTCCTGTGGCCATCCAGTACCTGGGTTCAAACGCTTATTGGGGTGCATATGACGTGATAGAAGAGCAGGCCTTGCAGGTAATACAAAAGAATACAGTATGACAGGACCAACTGAAGAATATGAAGTGGGTTTTCCTGTTGCCATGCAGTATCTGGATTCAAAGGCTTATTGGAGTTCATATAACTTGACAGCAGGGCAGGCCTTGCATGCAATGCAACATTTTTCAGGAAGCCCTTCTGTACCTCTCGTGAAAGGGGTATTGGGGCGCATTGTAATTGTTGGCAACCCAGCCACTCACTTCATAGGCAATAACAGCATAGGAGACCCACTGTTAATGGCCCTTTAACTCCTTAATCCCATTGGATGTACTATCCCGTCAAGGTGACCTGGGACTTAATTCCCAGTGACGGGATAGTACGTCCAGTGCGATCAGCCGCGCTCACAGGGTGACTATCGCAGCTGACATCCGGCACCATGTGGCAGGAGCAGTCACGGACCTCCCTCGGCACATTAGCCCCCGGCACACTGCGATCAAACATGATCGCAGTGTTTCGGCGGTATAGGGAAGCATCGCGCAGGGAGGGGGCTCCCTGATGTGATCGCTTTGCTCAGAGGGTCTCTTACCTCCTCCTCCCTGCAGGCCTGGATCCAAAATGTCCACGGGGCTGCATCCGGGTCTTGCAGGGAGGTGGCTTACCAGCGCCTGCTCTGAGCAGGCACCGGGAAGCTTCCCTGCTCTGCACATCAGATCGCTGATCTGACACATTGCACACCTGGGGCAAAATAAAAAAGTAAAAAAAATAAAAAAAAAAAATTACATGTGTAGAAAAAAATAAATAAATAAATATATATTGTTCCAATAAATACATTCCTTTATCTAAATAAAAAATAAAAACAATAAAAGTACACATATTTAGTATCCCCTCATCTGTAATGACCCGACCTATAAAACTGTCCCACTAGTTAACCCCTTCAGTGAACATCGTTAAAAAAAAAAAAAAAAAAGGCAAAAAACAACGCTTTGTTACCATACCGGCGAACAAAAAGTGGAATAGCACGCGATCAAAAATACGTATATAAGTAACCATGATACCCCTGAAAACATCTTCTTGTCCTGCAAAAAACGAGCCACCATACAGCATCATCAGCGAAAAAATAAAAAAGTTATAGTCCTCAGAATAAAGCGATGCAAAAATAATTATTTTTTCTATAAAATAGTTTTTATCGTATAAAAGCACCAAAACATAAAAAAAATATAAATGAGGTATCGCTGTAATCATACTGACCCAAAGAGTAAAACTGCTTTATCCATTTTATCAAACGCGGAACGGTATAAACGCCCCCCCAAAAGAAATTCATGAATAGATGTTTTTTGGTCATACTGCCTCACAAAAATCGGAATAAAAAGTGATCAAAAAATGTTACGTGCCCGAAAATGTGACCAATAAAAACATCAACTCATCCCGCAAAAAACAAGACCTCACGTGACTCTGTCGACCAAAATATGGAAATATTATAGCTCACAAAATGTGGTAACGCCCAAAAATATTTTTTGCGATAAAAAGGGTCTTTTAGTGTGTGACTGCTGCCAATCATAAAAATCCGTTAAAAAACCACTATAAAAGTAAATCAAACCCCCCTTCATCACCCCCTTAGTTAGGAAAAAATAAAAAAAAAAAAAAAAAATGTATTTATTTCCATTTTCCCATTATGGTTAGTGCTAGGGTTAGGGTTAGGGCTAGGGTTAGGGTTAGGGCTAGGGTTAGGCCTAAGGTTAGGGCTAGGGTTAGAGTTAGGGTTAGGGCTAGGGTTAGGGCTATGGTTAGGGCTAGGGTTAGGGTTAAGGTTAGGGCTAGGGTTTGGATTACATTTATGGTTGGGATTAGGGTTAGGGGTGTGTCAGGGTTAGGGGTGTGGTTAGGGTTATGGTTGGGATTAGGGTTAGGGGTGTGTTGGAGTTGGGGTTAGGGGTGTGGTTGGGATTAGGGTTAGGGGTGTGTTTGGGTTAGGGTTTCAGTTAGAATTGGGGGTTTCCACTGTTTAGGGACATCAGGGCTCTCCAAACGCAACATGGCGTCCGATCTCAATTCCAGCCAATGCTGCGCTGAAAAAGTAAAACAGTGCTCCTTCCCTTCCGAGCTCTCCCGTGTGCCCAAACAGGGGTTTACCCCAACATATGGGGTATCAGCGTACTCAGTACAAATTGGACAACAACTTATGTGGTCCAATTTCTCTTGTTAACCTTGGGAAAATAAAAATTTTGGGGGCTAAAAAAACATTTTTGTAGGAAAAAAATGATTTTTTATTTTCACGGCTCTGCATTATAAACTGTAGTGAAATACATGGGGGTTCAAAGTTCTCACAACACATCTAGATAAGTTCCTTGGGGGGTCTAGGTTCCAATATGGGGTCACTTGTGGGGGGTTTCTACTGTTTAGGTACATCAGGGGCTCTGCAAATGCAACATGACGCCTGCAGACCAATCCATCTAAGTCTGCATTCCAAATGGTGCTCCTTCCCTTCCAAGCTCTGCCATGCGCCCAAACGGTGGTTCCCCCCACATATGGGGTATCAGCGTACTCAGGACAAATTGGACAACAACTTCTGGGGTCCAAGTTCTCTTTTTACCCTTGGAAAAATAAAAATTTGGGTGGCTAAAAACATTTTTGTAGGAAAAAAATGATTTTTTATTTTCACGGCTCTGCGTTATAAGCTGTAGTGAAATACTTGGGGTTCAAAGTTCTCCCAACACATCTAGATAAGTTCCTTGGGGGGTCTAGTTTCCAATATGGGGTCACTTGTGGGGGGTTTCTACTGTTTAGGTACATCAGGGGCTCTGCAAATGCAACGTGACGCCTGCAGACGAATCCATCTAAGTCTGCATTCCAAATGGCACTCCTTGCCTTCTGAGCTCTGCCATGCGTCCAAACGGTGGTTCCCTCCCACATATGGGGTATCAGCGTACTCAAGACAAATTGAACAACAATTTCTGGGGTGTAATTTCTCTTGTTACCGTTGGGAAAATAAAAATTTTGGGGCTAAAAAAAACATTTTTGTAGGAAAAAAATGATTTTTTATTTTCACGGCTCTGCGTTATCAACTGTATTGAAACACTTGGGGGTTCAAAGTTCTCACAACACATCTAGATAATTTCCTTGGGGGTCTAGTTTCCAATATGGGGTCACTTGTGGGGGGTTTCTACTTTTTAGGCATATTAGGGGCTCTTCAAATGCAATGTTACGCCTGCAGACCATTCCATCTAAGTCTGCATTCCAAATGGTGCTCCTTACCCTTCTGAGCTCTGCCATGCGCCCAAACGGTGGTTACCCCCCCACATATGGGGTATCAGCGTACTCAGGACAAATTGCACAACAACTTTTGGGGTCCAATTTCTCCTGTTACCCTTGGGAAAATACAAAACAGGGGGCTAAAAAATAATTTTTGTGGGAAAAAAACAATTATTTTCACGGCTCTGCGTCATCAACTGTAGTGAAACACTTGGGGGTTCAAAGCTCTCACAACACATCTAGATAAGTTCCTTAGGGGGTCTACTTTCCAAAATGGTGTCACTTGTGGGGGGTTTCAATGTTTAGGCACATCAGGTGCTCTCCAAATGCAACAATGAGAGCACAAGTAGCGACACCTCCTAAGCATGGTCCATACTGTTTTCGAATTCATGGACATGCATCCCGCTGTGGGCAGTACTTCCAAGTTTGCCCAGATTTATATCTTGGACAGTGAAGAAGCATTAAGTACAAGAAGTAAAGCAAATAAAAAGTGCCTCCCAGCACTGCTATCATCTCTTGGAGAGAAAATGAAAGCAATTAATCCACTCGCAAGGGCCTTCACAATGATGAGGGAATTTGAAATAGAGGAAGAGAGGATTGCTGAATTAGAAAATTGCGATCCACTCGAAATAACAATGTCAATTATAAATGACTACAATGATGACCAGAGGCGCTACAATGCACCAAGGTGCAATGAAGTAGCTATAATTTATCAAAATGTAATGGGTGAACCCCCATTTAATAGGGACATCAGAGTTCCCCTCAAAAGTGAAAACCAAACTGTTCAAATCAGCTTTCTTCACAGAAAGTGTGATGCAATGACATGTCCACTTCTATTCCCATATGGGGACAGTGGATGGACACTAAATTTGACAACTCCAATTGCCCTAAGTGTGCAACATCAAGGAATTGGTGACATTCATCTACCATCCATAACAGTGGATCAAGATCGACAAGAAAAAATCACCCTGTTGCAGTACTATGCATACAGGCTTGCCATTCATGACGAGTTCAATCCCCTTTTAAATGCTGGGAAGTTGACACTTTATTATTGACACAACACCAATAATATACCCTACGGTGGTTAGCCGCACATTAAATATATACCTATAAGAGAAGGCACCACACATTGATAATATACAAAAACCACTTTATTAGTATCAATGAAAGACCATAAATGGATTTAATATGTGGTCACGATGAAAAAGGCTAGCATGCCATATAAATCCACATATAAGAAAATATCCAAAAAGCTATAATTGGCTATACAAACACTTATCCGGCATATTAAATAACACACCAACACATATTTACCAAACAATGGAGCAATGACCAGGAGTCCACCACACCCGACGCGCGTTTCGCAAGAAGTTGCAACTTCATCGTGACCACATATTAAATCCTTATGTAATATTGCATTTGATTTTTTTGTCAGACTGCTATGCTACACTTAACCATTTCTTTGCTTATATGTAAATTATATACAATGTGAGCGTTATGTACATATCAGTATATTTATGTATACAGTGCTATGATTTTTTGCCAGGTGTCTACCCCTTTTTTCTGTGTTTGTTGTCTCTTACCTGCTGCCTATTTTAGGCTTTTTATGACCATTTATGGTCTTTCATTGATACTTATAAAGTGGTTTTTGTATATTATCAATGTGTGGTGCCTTCTCTTATAGGTATATACTTTATTATTGACAGTTACATCAAAATTGAATCAGACAGGATCAAATATATAAAACAAAATCAAAAGGCATTACGCGTTGACTGTTATGTCGGCATCCATAATGCTGCATTACACCAAGGGCTAAAAGCTGGGACACCAGTCATTTTACCGTCCACTTTCATTGGGAGCCAATCAATGTTGAGATATGTGCTTCAATAAAAAGTGTTAAATATCTTTTCAAATATGTATACAAAGGACATGACTGTGCCAATATCAAGTTTGATACATTAAACTGGAATGAACCATCCATGTATCTAGATTCTCGGTATATAAGCGCCCCTGAGGGCATGTGGAGAATCAGAAAAATAAAATACATGATGCTTCACATACCATTAAAAGGCTTGCTGTTCACCTTGAAAACATGCAGCAAGTGTTTTTCGAAGATAGTAATGTGGATATGGTTATTTTGGACTCAAAAGCCTCTACTCTGCAGGCCTATTTGAGCTAAACAGAGGTGACGCTTCCACCCTTCAGTATTTGTACAGTGAAATCCCTGAGCACTATGTCTGGGATAAAAAGCTGTACCAGAAGGATGGAAAAAAACGACGGGCTCAATTTGAGAAAACAATTGCTCAAATGTGTACAGTCTCTTTAACAGATTGTGAGCTGTATTACCTAAGACTCCTTTTACTTCACGTAAGAGGAGCAAAGTTTTATGCTGATTTAAGGACTGTCAATGGAGTCTTACATAACACGTATAAAAATGCGTGCATCTTCATCTTTTGGAAGACGATTCCCAATGGGAAGACGGTATAACGGATGCAAATCGCTTTCCAAATGCCCTACCAACTTCATGAATTATGTGCTATAATTTGTGTATATGGGGAAACAGCTAAACCATTGGCATTATGGCAAAAATATAAAACCGAATTTATGGAGGATTACACCAGGCGGTATACTCCAGAAATTGCTGAGCAACTGGCTCTTTGTGATATTAATGAAGTGCTCTTAAGCAATAAAAAGTCATGTGCTGACTACGGATTGCCAACTCCAGTAAATGTTCCAGATGAAATACTGGACCAACTGAATTATGCTGTAATAAAGCAGGAGGCTGATCAATTGAAAGCTATGCTTAATGAAACTCAGAAATCAGCTCTCGATGCAATTATGCAAGCAGTCAATACTGCATCACAGCCAGAAGACACTAGCTCACACTGGTTTTTTTTGGACGGCCCAGGAGCCAGTGGGAAGACATTTTTGTACAACTGCTTGCACAAGACACTACATGCAGAAAAGAAGTCTATTTGCTCAGTAGCCTCCACTGGATTGGCGACTACATTACTACAAAACGGTAGCACCTACCATTCCAAGTTTGGCCTTGGAATTACAACAAATGAGACCACAGTGTCAAAAATTAAGCCACCCTCACTTCAAGCAAAGGAGCTTAGGGAGTCATCTGTCGTTATTTGGGACGAAGTAACAATGACTCCGTTTTAATATGAACGCTGTGGATAATTTGTTCCAAGACATATGTGGAAAAAAAAGACCATTTGGTGGAAATGTTTTCATAAACGGTGGTGAATTTCGTCAAACCCTACCAATAGTGGAAGGTGAAAAAAGAGCCTAAATTGTAGAGTCCACCATTAAATACTCAAAATCCTGGAATCAGTTTTCACGGTTCCAGTTACAACAAAATATCAGAACGTCTCAGGATGAAGTTGAGTACAATTCATGGTTACTGAAACTTGGCAATGGAGAGTTGTCAAATGTATATGGTCTACCAGAAGACACAACTGAAATCACTAATTCTTTTATTGAAGAGGGTGATTTTAATTAAAGCTATTTTTGGCGACTCAATTGAGATTACCGATGCAACGGTAGAAGCAATTGCCAATAAAGAAATTCTTACGCCATTGCATGATGACGTTCACGCCTTGAACGACAAAATTCTTAGTCAAGTTCAAGGTGAACACTCAACATATCGCTCAGTGGACACAACTGCAGAAGAGGAGGATGTGTGTTAGGGTTTGCGGAACGCACCGAATATATTTATTGATGTGATTGGTGCGTTCGCAACCCGGGATCCACCGTGCAGGAAATATCCTGCCACTAAGTGAATGGCGGCACAATATGGCGGTATTAACCAGCTCTGTTAGCTTCACAGAGCGGCCGAGAAAGCAAAGCTCTGTGCCCTGGTAACTCTCACACAGACATAGGCTAACTACCCAGAAAAGAGCAGTCAGTGGTCATGCATGCACACAACACTCCTCACCGGAGGTGCCAGCATTCTAGGGGTTTATTTCAGCCGGGTCCCTGAATACTCTCATACACAATCTCCTTGCCGGAGGTGCCAGCATTCTAGGGGCTTATTTCAGCCGGGTCCCTGAACACATTCACGCATATGACCACAGTGGCGCAAAGCATGTAACTTTAGCCGTGCGGCCATGTGAGCCTTAAATAGCTGCAGCATGTACAGGACCTTCCAAAAGAGGACCAATGAGAGACTGCTACAGAGCCTGCATACCTACAGGACCTTCCTAGAAAGACCAATAGATTTGGCTGCAGTACCTGAACATGTGACCCTTGATCTCCACTGAGAGATCTTACCCTGGGCATGCTCAGTGTGTGCAAAGCAGGACTTAGTCCCAGAAAAGCCTGTTCACCGTAGATCAGTGCAGGGTACAATAGCAGAGCCTGGAGAGGCAGCAAAAACCCTTTGCACTGAATCAGACTCAGTGAGATGCTGGGACTGACGTCTCCGCTGAGCAGGCTCCACTGCAGCCGATGGAGAATGGGAGACCGCAGCAGACACGGATCGAGATTCCCCCTGTGCAGCAGAGGAAACTCGACTCCTAACATTACCCCCCCTCCTAGGGCCCCCCTCCTTGAGCCTTGCTACGCTCAAAAGCTGCAATGAGCAGCGGAGCCCGAATGTGCTCCACAGGCTCCCAGGTTCTATCCTCTGGACCGTGACCCTTCCAATCCACCAGATAAAATTTCTTGCCACGTACCACCTTGCACCCCACGATAGCATTCACCTCAAACTCATCCGTGGATGAACCCGATGTCCCGGCAGATGACTCAGAAAACCGGGACAAATGAACGGGCTTTAAGAGGGAAACGTGAAAGGTATCAGTGATACCAAGGCGTGGAGGAATAGCCAAATGGTAGACCACAGGGTTCACCTGTTCCAGAACCTTGAACGGGCCAATGTAGCGAGGCGCAAACTTAGTGGACTCAACTCGCAGCCTGATGTTATGGGCGGAGAGCCACACTAAGTCGCCAGGAGCAAAGGTCGGAGCGGGGCGCCGGTGTGTATCAGCCGAGACCCTCATTCTCTCCTTGGAGGCCCGGATGGAATCCTGTGTGCAGTCCCAGATTTCACGTGCCTCCACCGCCCAGTCTGCCACCCTAGAATCGGTGGATGACACGGGCGTGGGCACAGGGACACGCGGATGCTGGCCGTAATTAAGGAGAAAAGGAGTCTGACCAGTGGAATCGGCTACGGCGTTGTTCAAGGCAAATTCCGCCCAAGGTAGCAAAGATGCCCAGTCATCCTGCCTAGCAGAGACAAAATGTCGTAAGTATGTCACCAGAGTCTGATTGGTTCTCTCTACCAACCCATTCGTCTGGGGATGATATGCAGAGGAGAGATTCAGCTCTATGCTGAGTAAACGGCAGAGCTCTCTCCAAAACCGAGATGCAAACTGGGGACCCCGGTCGCTGACAACTTTATCAGGCATTCCATGTAAGCGGAAAATATGTTTAACTAGATTGTGGCCCGATTCTAACGCATCGGGTATTCTAGAATATGCATGTCCCTGTAGTATACCTTTATGACATCATCGTCGCCATGGCAACCATTATGACATCTACGTCGATACTGTGCCTGTCTCTGATTGGTCGAGGCCAATTCCATTATGACATCATCGTCGCCATGCTATGCCCGTCGCTGATTGGTCGAGGCCTGGCGTCCTCGACCAATCAGAGACACGGGATTTCCAGGACAGACAGACAGACAGACGGAAAAACCCTTAGACAATTATATATATAGACTAGACTGTGGCCCGATTCTAACGCATCGGGTATTCTAGAATATGCATGTCCCCGTAGTATATGGACAATGATGATTCCAGAATTCGTGGCAGACTGTGCCCGTCGCTGATTGGTCGAGGCAACCTTTATGACATCATCGTCGCCATGGCAACCATTATGACATCTACGTCGATACTGTGCCCGTCGCTGATCAGAGACGCGGGATTTCCATTATGACATCATCGTCTCCATGCTGTGCCCGTCCCTGATTGGTCGAGGCCTGGCGGCCTCGACCAATCAGAGACACGGGATTTCCAGGACAGACAGACAGACAGACAGACAGACAGAAAGACAGACAGACAGACAGACAGACAGAAAAACCCTTAGACAATTATACAGGTCCTTCTCAAAAAATTAGCATATAGTGTTAAATTTCATTATTTACCATAATGTAATGATTACAATTAAACTTTCATATATTATAGATTCATTATCCACCAACTGAAATTTGTCAGGTCTTTTATTGTTTTAATACTGATGATTTTGGCATACAACTCCTGATAACCCCAAAAACCTGTCTCAATAAATTAGCATATCAAGAAAAGGTTCTCTAAACGACCTATTACCCTAATCTTCTGAATCAACTAATTAACTCTAAACACATGCAAAAGATACCTGAGGCTTTTATAAACTCCCTGCCTGGTTCATTACTCAAAACCCCCATCATGGGTAAGACTAGTGACCTGACAGATGTCAAGAAGGCCATCATTGACACCCTCAAGCAAGAGGGTAAGACCCAGAAAGAAATTTCTCAACAAATAGGCTGTTCCCAGAGTGCTGTATCAAGGCACCTCAATGGTAAGTCTGTTGGAAGGAAACAATGTGGCAGAAAACGCTGTACAACGAGAAGAGGTGACCGGACCCTGAGGAAGATTGTGGAGAAGGACCGATTCCAGACCTTGGGGAACCTGAGGAAGCAGTGGACTGAGTCTGGTGTGTAAACATCCAGAGCCACCGTGCACAGGCATGTGCAGGAAATGGGCTACAGGTGCCGCATTCCCCAGGTAAAGCCACTTTTGAACCATAAACAGCGGCAGAAGCGCCTGACCTGGGCTACAGAGAAGCAGCACTGGACTGTTGCTAAGTGGTCCCAAGTACTTTTTTCTGATGAAAGCAAATTTTGCATGTCATTCGGAAATCAAGGTGCCAGAGTCTGGAGGAAGACTGGGGAGAAGGAAATGCCAAAATGCCTGAAGTCCAGTGTCAAGTACCCACAGTCAGTGATGGTGTGGGGTGCCATGTCAGCTGCTGGTGTTGGTCCACTGTGTTTCATCAAGGGCAGGGTCAATGCAGCGAGCTATCAGGAGATTTTGGAGCACTTCATGCTTCCATCGGCTGAAATGCTTTATGGAGATGAAGATTTCATTTTTCAGCACGACCTGGCACCTGCTCACAGTGCCAAAACCACTGGTAAATGGTATACTGACCATGGTATTACTGTGCTCAATTGGCCTGCCAACTCTCCTGACCTGAGCCCCATAGAGAATCTGTGGGATATTGTGAAGAGAAAGTTGAGAGACGCAAGACCCAACACTCTGGATGAGCTTAAGGCCGCTATTGAAGCATCCTGGGCCTCCATAACATCTCAGCAGTGTCACAGGCTGATTGCCTCCATGCCACACCGCATTGAAGCAGTCATTTCTGCCAAAGGATTCCCGACCAAGTATTGAGTGCATAACTGAACATTATTATTTGATGGTTTTTTTGTTTGCTATTAAAAAACACTTTTATTTGATTGGACGGGTGAAATATGCTAATTTATTGAGACAGGTTTTTTGGGTTATCAGGAGTTGTATGCCAAAATCATCAGTATTAAAACAATAAAAGACCTGACAAATTTCAGTTGGTGGATAATGAATCTATAATATATGAAAGTTTAATTGTAATCATTACATTATGGTAAATAATGAAATTTAACACTATATGCTAATTTTTTGAGAAGGACCTGTATATATATATATATATATATATATATATACCGTATATATATATACAGTGACGTAGTATATTGCCCAGTGACATAGTATATTGCCCAGTTACGTAGTATATTGCCCAGTTACGTAGTATATTGCCCAGCCACGTAATATATTGCACAGTGACGTAGTATATTGCCCAGCCACATAGTGTATTGCACAGTGACATAGTATACAGCACAGAGCCATGTAGTATATTGCACAGCGACGTAGTATACAGCACAGAGCCACGTAGTATATTGCCCAGCCACGTAGTATACAGCACAGCCCACACAGTATATTGCCGAGCCACGTAGTATATTGCCCAGCTACGTAGTATATTGCCCAGTTACTTAGTATATTGCCCAGCCATGTAGTATATTGCACAGTGACGTAGTATACAGCACAGAGCCACATAGTATATTGTACAGCGACGTAGTATACAGCACAGAGCCACGTAGTATATTGCCCAGCCACGTAGTATACAGCACAGCCCACGTAGTATATTGCCCAGCCACGTAGTATATTGCCCAGCTACGTAGTATATTGCCCAGTTACGTAGTATATTGCCCATTCACGTAGTATATTGCCCAGCCACGTAGTATATTGCACAGTGACGTAGTATACAGCAGAGCCACGTAGTACATTGCACAGCAACGTAGTATACAGCACAGCCCACGTAGTATATTGCCCAGCCACGTAGTATATTGCCCAGTCACGTAATAAATTGCCCATTCACATAGTATATTGCCCAGCCATGTATGTCACAGGTTAAAAAAAATAAAATAAACATATACTCACCTTCCTGAGGGCCCCTTGTAGTTCTGTCGCCTGTGTTCGGTGCAGGCGGCAGCTTCCGGTCCCAGGGTGTGATGACGTCGCGGTCACATGACCGTGACGTCATGGCAGGTCCTTCTCCAGACCATCCTTGCCAACGGAACCTGCCGCTTGCATGGACCGGTCACCGGAGCGTCGCGAGGAGCGGAAAAGGCGGCGGAAGGTGAGTATATAATGATTTTTTTATTTTTTTTATTATTTTTAACATTAGATGCATAGGCAGCATCAATAGTAAAAACTTGTTCACACAGGGTTAATTACGGCGGTAACGGAGTGAGTTACCTGGGGCATAACGCGGTCCTTTACCGCTGGCATTAACCCTGTGTGAGCGGTGACTGCAGGGAGTTTGGAGCGGGCGGGGGCACTGACTGCAGGGGAGTAGGGAGGGACTAATCGGATTGTGGCCGTCACTGATTGGTCGCGGCAGCCATGACAGGCAGCTGGCGCGACCAATCAGCGACGCGGGATTTCTGGGACAGACAGACAGACGGAAGTGACCCTTAGACAATTATATAGTAGATGACCAGTATTCAATGAGCTCCCCCTAGTGGTCACTGAAAGTTCTAGAATATGCATGTCCCCGTAGTATATGGACAATGATGATTCCAGAATTAGCGGCAGACTGTGCCCATCGCTGATTGGTCGAGGCAACCTTTATGACATCTACGTCGATACTGTGCCCGTCGCTGATTGGTCGAGGCCTGGCGGCCTCGACCAATCAGAGACGCGGGATTTCCATTATGACATCATCATCGCCATGCTGTGCCCGTCGCTGATTGGTCGAGGCCTGGCGGCCTCGACCAATCAGAGACGCGGGATTTCCAGGACAGACAGACAGACAGACAGACAGACAGACGGAAAAACCCTTAGACAATTATATATATAGATGACCAGTATTCAATGAGCTCCCCCTAGTGGTCACTGAAAGTTCTAAAATATGCATGTCCCCGTAGTATATGGACAATGATGATTCCAGAATTAGCGGCAGACTGTGCCCGTCGCTGATTGGTCGAGGCAACCTTTATGACATCATCGTCGCCATGGCAACCATTATGACATCTACTTCGATACTGTGCCCGTCGCTGATTGGTCGAGGCCTGGCGGCCTCGACCAATCAGAGACGCGGGATTTCCAGGACAGACAGACAGAAAGACAGACAGACAGACAGACAGAAAACAGGAAAACCCTTAGACAATTATATATATAGATGACCAGTATTCAATGAGCTCCCCCTAGTGGTCACTGAAAGTTCTAGAATATGCATGTCCCCGTAGTATATGGACAATGATGATTCCAGAATTAGCGGCAGACTGTGCCCATCGCTGATTGGTCAAGGCAACCTTTATGACATCATCGTCGCCATGGCAACCATTATGACATCTACGTCGATACTGTGCCCGTCGCTGATCAGAGACGCGGGATTTCCATTATGACATCATCATCGCCATGCTGTGCCCATCGCTGATTGGTCGAGGCCTGGCGGCCTCGACCAATCAGAGACGCGGGATTTCCAGGACAGACAGACAGACAGACAGACAGACAGACAGAAAGACAGACAGACAGACAGACAGACGGAAAAACCCTTAGACAATTATATATATAGATGACCAGTAGGGTTGAGCGACTTTCATTTTTTTAAGATCGAGTCGGGTTTTGTGAAACCCGACTTTGTCCAGAGTCGAGTCGAGTGCAGTCGGACGATTATCACTAAAAGTCGGGGATCGACCGAAACACGAAACCCAATGCAAGTCAATGGGGAAGCATAGTCGGCAGTGAGTGGAGGCCAGGAAAACACCTACAGTGCCCATTTTAATGCCAAAAACATCCATTCTTGTTTCTGAAGCTTGTCAATCTTAATTAACTTTATAATAATAGTTGGGCATAGGAAATTGGGGGTCATTTGGAAAAAGTTGTGGGGGGAGTAGGGCTGGCTCAAGTTTTTTGTGGGCCCAGGAAATGCGGACTACGTCACGGCGGTGGAGCAGGGAGAGGTAAGTATTTCAACGTTGCAAGTGCTGTGATCCTGAGCAAGCAGGGGGGGCCCACTCGTTCTCATTGGCACTGGCACAGGGCCCCTCAAAGTACGGCGGTGTGTTTGCATGGCGGGGGCGCCTCCCACCAGCAGCGACACTTTTGCATACTCTGAGGGGCCCTGTGCCAGTGACGTCGCCAACGAGTATGCCCCCCCACCTGATGAAGGAACCTGCACTTTCATCTGCACCTTCCTCTTTGTCCCTGTGTAAGGTGGTATAACATGCAAGAAGGGGAACCTTACTTTCAGCAGGGTCAGATTCTGGCTGTGTAGAGTGCAAGGGGAATGTAGTGGTCTAGGTCAATGTACCAGCAGACTCATCTAGCAGTGGCTGGGCAATGGGCAGGATGAGGAGGAAACAGATATAGGGCCAAAGAATAAAGTAGGCTAAATGCAGTTCAAAATTGGTAACAGGACTAAACAGGCGGCATTACTTTGTTCAGTGGAGTAGCAAACCCAAGAGCAGCAGACACTGTTTCAAGGGCCTAACCACACTAGTAGGCCAAATGCAGTTTAATATCTGATAGTATAGGCCAAAAGCCAGAATGTGGAAGCTCAGCTTTGTTCAGTTGAGGACAACACCAGGGAGGGGCAGACACCGTTAGTAGGCCAGAACAGCCAATTTTTTAAAAAACAGCAGTTAATAAGAGCCAGAAGGTCGAAGCTCAGCTTTATTCAGTTGAGGACAACACCAGGCAGGGGCAGACACCGTTAGTAGGCCAGAACAGCCAATTTTTAAAAAAACAGCAGTTAATAAGAGCCAGAAGGTAGAAGCTCAGCTTTATTCAGTTGAGGACAACACCAGGCAGGGGCAGACACCGTTAGTAGGCCGGAACAGCCAATTTTAAAAAAAACAGCAGTTAATAAGAGCCAGAAGGTAGAAGCTCAGCTTTATTCAGTTGAGGCAGACACCGTTAGTAGGCCAGAACAGCCAATTTTTAAAAAAACAGCAGTTAATAAGAGCCAGAAGGTAGAAGCTCAGCTTTATTCAGTTGAGGACAACACCAGGCAGGGGCAGACACCGTTAGTAGGCCGGAACAGCCAATTTTTTAAAAAACAGCAGTTAATAAGAACCAGAAGGTCGAAGCTCAGCTTTATTCAGTTGAGGACAACACCAGGCAGGGGCAGACACCGTTAGTAGGCCAGAACAGCCAATTTTTAAAAAAACAGCAGTTAATAAGAGCCAGAAGGTAGAAGCTCAGCTTTATTCAGTTGAGGACAACACCAGGCAGGGGCAGACACCGTTAGTAGGCCGGAACAGCCAATTTTTAAAAAAACAGCAGTTAATAAGAGCCAGAAGGTAGAAGCTCAGCTTTATTCAGTTGAGGCAGACACTGTTAGTAGGCCAGAACAGCCAATTTTTAAAAAAACAGCAGTTAATAAGAGCCAGAAGGTAGAAGCTCAGCTTTATTCAGTTGAGGACAACACCAGGCAGGGGCAGACACCGTTAGAAGGCCGGAACAGCCAATTTAAAAAAAAACAGCAGTTAATAAGAGCCAGAAGGTAGAAGCGCAGCTTTATTCAGTTGAGGACAACTTGAATTAGGGACTGCAGACAGACTTACCAGGCTGTCCCCTGTGTGGACCATGCATCCAATACATTAACCCATTGCGCCACAAAGGACACGTAACCTTCCGTGGCCATGCCTACCGCTCCATGTGTCTGTTGTCAGGTGTACCTTTGGACTCACAGATTGACAGAATGAAAGGACAATGTGGTCTTTAACATGCTGGTGGAGGGGTGGGATGGCTTTTCTCGCAAAAGAATTGTCAACTGGGTAGCTCATAGCGTGGTACAGCGTAGTCCATCATGGCTTTATTAATATTAAATAAAATTAAAAAATAGGCTCTATGCACTGTAAAATAGGTTCCAGGGGTACACGGGCAGCAGTGGTCTGGTCAGTGGAGGCCTAGTGGAAGGAGGGACCGCAGACAGGCTTCCAAGGCCTAACACAATAAAATGGGCTGGCTGTAGGCACTTTATAATTTGTTCCAGGGGTACACGGGCAGCAGTGGTCTGGTCAGTGGAGGCCTAGTGGAAGGAGGGACCGCAGACAGGCTTCCAATGCCTAACACAATAAAATGGGCTGGCTGTAGGCACTTTATAATTGGTTCCAGGGGTACACGGGCAGCAGTGGTCTGGTCAGTGGAGGCCTAGTGGAAGGAGGGACCGCAGACAGGCTTCCAAGGCCTAACACAATAAAATGGGCTGGCTGTAGTCACTTTATAATTGGTTCCAGGGGTACACGGGCAGCAGTGGTCAGGTCAGTGGAGGCCTAGTGGAAGGAGGGACCGCAGACAGGCTTCCAAGGCCTAACACAATAAAATGGGCTGGCTGTAGGCACTTTATAATTGGTTCCAGGGGTACACGGGCAGCAGTGGTCTGGTCAGTGGAGGCCTATTGGAAGGAGGGACCGCAGACAGGCTTCTAAGGCCTAACACAATAAAATGGGCTGGCTGTAGGCACTTTATAATTGGTTCCAGGGGTACACGGGCAGCAGTGGTCTGGTCAGTGGAGGCCTAGTGGAAGGAGGGACCGCAGACAGGCTTCCAAGGCCTAACACAATAAAATGGGCTGGCTGTAGGCACTTTATAATTGGTTCCAGGGGTACACGGGCAGCAGTGGTCTGGTCAGTGGAGGCCTAGTGGAAGGAGGGACCGCAGACAGGCTTCCAAGGCCTAACACAATAAAATGGGCTGGCTGTTGGCACTTTATAATTGGTTCCAGGGGTACACGGGCAGCAGTGGTCAGGTCAGTGGAGGCCTAGTGGAAGGTGGGACCGCAGACAGGCTTCGAAGGCCTAACACAATAAAATGGGCTGGCTGTAGGCACTTTATAATTGGTTCCAGGGGTACACGGGCAGCAGTGGTCTGGTCAGTGGAGGCCTAGTGGAAGGAGGGACCGCAGACAGGCTTCCAAGGCCTAACACAATAACATGGGCTGGCTGTTGGCACTTTATAATTGGTTCCAGGGGTACACGGGCAGCAGTGGTCAGGTCAGTGGAGGCCTAGTGGAAGGTGGGACCGCAGACAGGCTTCGAAGGCCTAACACAATAAAATGGGCTGGCTGTAGGCACTTTATAATTGGTTCCAGGGGTACACGGGCAGCAGTGGTCAGGTCAGTGGAGGCCTAGTGGAAGGAGGGACCGCAGACAGGCTTCGAAGGCCTAAAACAATAAAATGGGCTGGCTGTAGGCACTTTATAATTGGTTCCAGGGGTACACGGGCAGCAGTGGTCTGGTCAGTGGAGGCCGATTGTAATGAGTTACTTAGTTGCCAGTTAGTAGTCCAAAACAACAAATAAATGTGAATGTCTCGCATTAAAACAAAACAAAAACACTAAAGGGTGCAATCATTAGGTTCAGGGGTGGGATCCTCTGCGTTGTTTCAGACCTACTAATTTAGCGCAAAGTATTTACTGTGGTAAATAGAGGACACTGCCCCTGACTATGTTAAGTACCATCATACATGTCAACACAATGGTATTGTCAGTGGCAGGTATGGAAGGATGTCAGCGCATAGACTAAACATTGGTGGAAGTGTGAGAGATAACTGTGGAAGTGGTAGAGCAATGTTTGACCTGGGGGTGAGTGAACTCTCTTGTGGCCGGCGGTACAGGCCCAGGGCCCCTCATGTTACAACAGTGTGTCTGACGTTGGGTGCGCACCACCACCGCCAGAGACACTTTATTGTACTATGAGGGACCCAGTAGCAATGCCGTCGACCAAAAGCGAGCACACCCACCTCTTCAGACAAACAGCAGTCTCACAGGTGCTTGCGCCAAGTCGCGATACCACGGCCCCGTGTGGGGAGTTTGGCCATTTAGGGAGGTGTAAACATGTCATATGCTGGACAATCAGCTGCAGCAAATTAGACATTACAAAAGTAATTCACAGTAGTCCACAGGCAAGAGCTTTTCATAGGAAAGCTAGGTGTCGGCCAGGCAAGGTGGGGCAAAAGATTTTGAAATCCAGTTGTGGTTCATTTTAATGAATGTTAGATCGTCAACATTTTGGGTAGCCAGACGAGTCCTTTTTTCGGTTAATATTGAACCTGCAGCACTGAATACTCTTTCTGATAGGACACTTGCTGCCGGGCAAGCAAGCTCCTGCAATGCATATTCTGCCAATTCTGGCCAGGTGTCTAATTTTGATGCCCAGTAATCAAATGGGAATGACGGTTGAGGGAGAACATCGATAAGGGATGAAAAATAGTTAGTAACCATACTGGACAAATGTTGTCTCCTGTCACTTTCAATTGATGCAGCAGTACCTGTCCTGTCTGCGGTCATAGCAAAATCACTCCACAACCTGGTCAGAAAACCCCTCTGTCCAATGCCACTTCTGATGTGTGCACCCCTAACACTCCTAGTCTGCTGCCCCCTGGAGCTCGTGTGAGAACGATCACGTGCGCTGTGTGCTGGGAATGCCTGAAGCAAACGGTCAACAAGAGTTGATTGTTTGGTTGCTAATATTAGTTCCAAGTTCTCATGTGGCATTATATTTTGCAATTTGCCTTTATAGCGTGGATCAAGGAGGCAGGCCAACCAGTAATCGTCATCGTTCATCATTTTCGTAATGCGTGTGTCCCTTTTTAGGATACGTAAGGCATAATCCGCCATGTGGGCCAAAGTTCCAGTTGTCAAATCTCCGGTTGTGATTGGTTGAGGGGCAGTTTCAGGCAATTCTACGTCACTTGTGTCCCTCAAAAAACCAGAACACGGCCTTGCCACGCAACCAATTTCCAGTGCCCCCGGGAAAGCTTCCGCATTAAAAATATACTCATCCCCATCATCCTCCTCGTCCTCCACCTCCTCTTCGCCCGCTACCTCGTCCTGTACACTGCCCTGACCAGACAATGGCTGACTGTCATCAAGGCTTTCCTCTTCCTCTGGTGCAGACGCCTGATCCTTTATGTGCGTCAAACTTTGCATCAGCAGACACATTAGGGGGATGCTCATGCTTATTATGGCGTTGTCTGCACTAACCAGCCGTGTGCATTCCTCAAAACACTGAAGGACTTGACACATGTCTTGTATCTTGGACCACTGCACACCTGACAACTCCATGTCTGCCATCCTACTGCCTGCCCGTGTATGTGTATCCTCCCACAAAAACATAACAGCCCGCCTCTGTTGGCACAGTCTCTGAAGCATGTGCAGTGTTGAGTTCCACCTTGTTGCAACGTCTATGATTAGGCGATGCTGGGGAAGGTTCAAAGACCGCTGATAGGTCTGCATATGGCTGGAGTGTACAGGCGAACATCGGATATGTGAGCAAAGTCCACGCACTTTGAGGAGCAGGTTGGAGAACCCAGGATAAGTTTTCAATAAGCACTGCACCACCAGGTTTAAGGTGTGAGCCAGGAAAGGAATGTGTTTCAGTTGGGAAAGGGAGATGGCAGCCATGAAATTCCTTCCGTTATCACTCACTACCTTGCCTGCCTCAAGATCTACTGTGCCCAGCCACGACTGCGTTTCTTGTTGCAAGAACTCGGACAGAACTTCCGTGGTGTGTCTGTTGTCGCCCAAACACTTCATAGCCAATACAGCCTGCTGACGCTTGCCAGTAGCTGGCCCATAATGGGACAACTGGTGTGCAACAGTGTCATCTGCCGATGGAGTGGTTGGCCGACTGCGGTCTGTGGAAGAGCTGTAGCTTCTGCAGGAGGACGAGGAGGAGGAGGGGGTGCGAACGCCTACAGCCAACTGTTTCCTAGACCGTGGGCTAGGCACAACTGTCCCGAAATTGATGTCCCCTGTGGACCCTACATCCACCACATTCACCCAGTGTGCCGTGATGGACACATAACGTCCCTGGCCATGCCTACTGGTCCATGCATCTGTAGTCAGGTGCACCTTTGTACTCACAGATTGCCTGAGTGCATGGACGATGCGCTGTTTAACATGCTGGTGCAGGGCTGGGATGGCTTTTCTTGAAAAAAAGTGTCGACTGGGTAGCTCGTATCGTGGTTCAGCGTACTCCATCAGGGCTTTGAAAGCTTCGCTTTCAACTAACCGGTAGGGCATCATCTCTAACGAGATTAGTCTAGCTATGTGGGCGTTAAAACCCTGTGTACGCGGATGCGAGGATAAGTACTTCCTTTTTCTAACCAGAGTCTCATGTAGTGTGAGCTGAACTGGAGAGATGGAGATCGTGGAACTTGCGGGTGTGCCGGTGGACATGGCAGACTGAGAGACGGTTGGAGACGGTATTGTTTCCGCCGGTGCCCTAGATGCAATATTTCCTCCTACAAAACTGGTGATTCCCTGACCCTGACTGCTTTTGGCTGGCAAAGAAACCTGCACAGATACTGCCGGTGGTGCGGAAAATGGTGGCCTTACAGTGACGGAAGGGATGTTGCGTTGCTGACTAGCTTCATTGGCCGAGGGTGCTACAACCTTAAGGGACGTTTGGTAGTTAGTCCAGGCTTGAAAATGCATGGTGGTTAAGTGTCTATGCATGCAACTAGTATTGAGACTTTTCAGATTCTGACCTCTGCTTAAGCTAGTTGAACATTTTTGACAGATGACTTTGCGCTGATCAATTGGATGTTGTTTAAAAAAATGCCAGACTGCACTCTTCCTAGCATCGGATCCCTTTTCAGGCATTGCAGACTGAGCTTTAACCGGATGGCCACGCTGTCCTCCAACAGGTTTTGGCTTTGACACGCGTTTTGGGCCAGATATGGGCCCGGCAGATGGAACCTGTTGCGATGTTGATGCCTGCTGCGGCCCCTCCTCCACCTCCGCTTCTGAACTACTGCCGCCTGCACCCTGTTCCCCCAATGGCTGCCAATCGGGGTCAACAACTGGGTCATCTATTACCTCCTCTTCGAGCTCGTGTGCAACTTCGTCTGTGTCACTGTGTCGGTCGGTGGTATAGTGTTCGTGGCGGGGCAACATAGTCTCATTAGGGTCTGATTGCGGATCAGTACCCTGAGAGGGCAATGTTGTGGTCTGAGTCAAAGGAGCAGCATAGTACTCTGGCTGTGGCTGTGCATCAGTGCACTCCATGTCAGAATCTACTTGTAATGGGCATGGCCTGTTAAGTGTTTCACTTTCTAAGCCAGGGACGGTATGTGTAAAGAGCTCCATGGAGTAACCCGTTGTGTCGCCTGCTGCATCCTTCTCTCTTGTTGTTGTTTTTGCTGAAGAGGACAAGGAAGTGACTTGTCCCTGACCGTGAACATCCACAAGCGACGCGCTGCTTTTACATTTACCAGTTTCAGAAGAGCAGGCAAAAGAGCTGGAGGCTGAGTCTGCAATGTAAGCCAAAACTTGCTGTTGCTGCTCCGGCTTTAAAAGCGGTTTTCCTACTCCCAGAAAAGAGAGCTTTCGAGGCCTTGTGTAGCCAGACGACGAAACTGGCTCCACAGCTCCAGACTTAGGTGGAATATTTTTATCCCCACGACCACCTGATGCTCCACTACTACTACCATCATTACCAGCTGACAATGAACGCCCATGGCCACGACCTCTTGCACCAGACTTCCTCATTGTTTTAAAAACTTAACCAAAGTAACTTTATTTGTTGCTGTCAAACAACTTACACGGTGAGCTATAACTTCAGTATGATTTCAATATCCCTTAACAAGTTGTTGAGACCACAAGGAAAATCAGGCACAATGTTATACACTCTGTTTTCTGTGGCACAAAATCACAGAGATGCCACACATGCAGGACTGTCACTCAAGCACAAATGTCAATATTAATCTCCCAACTATTTTTTTTTTTTTTTTTCTTAGGGAGACTTTAGAAACCAAATAAGATAAAATGTTTTTTTCAGGGACAATTTAGAAACCAAATAATAATAATAAAAAAAAAACGCTTTCTATGGCCCAGTGCCCACTGAGTGAGAGATGGCACACACAGGAGTCAAGACTGGCACACAAGCAGAAAGGGCAATATTAATCTCCCACTGTTTTTCAATTTTTTTTTTTCAGGGAGACTTTAG
This sequence comes from Ranitomeya variabilis, assembly GCF_051348905.1. Classification (NCBI taxonomy): domain Eukaryota; kingdom Metazoa; phylum Chordata; class Amphibia; order Anura; family Dendrobatidae; genus Ranitomeya; species Ranitomeya variabilis. Next base: position 348,565,536 of record NC_135235.1, read on the forward strand.
AAACCAAATAATAAAAAAGAAAAAGAAAAGGCTGTCTATGGCCCACTGAGTGAGAGATGGCACACACAGGAGTCAGGAGTGGCACACAAGCCCTGACTGAGACCAATATTTTTCTCCCACTGATTGATGTAGTGATTTTTTTTAAGGTAGATTTTAGAACCCAAATCAAGCAAAAAAATAAATAGGCTTTCTATGGCCCACTCAGTGAGAGATGGCACACACAGGAGTCAGGAGTGGCACACAAGCCCTGACTGAGACAAATATTTTTCTCCCACTGATTGATGTAGTGATTTTTTTTAAGGTAGATTTTATAACCCAAATCAAGCAAAAAAATAAATAGGCTTTCTATGGCCCACTGAGTGAGAGATGGCACACACAGGAGTCAGGAGTGGCACACGAGCCCTGACTGAGGCCAATATTTTTCTCCCACTGATTGATGTAGTGATTTTTTTTCAGGTAGATTTTAGAACCCAAATCAAGGAAAAAAATAAATAGGCTTTCTATGGCCCACTCAGTGAGAGATGGCACACACAGGAGTCAGGAGTGGCACACAAGCCCTGACTGAGGCCAATATTTTTCTCCCACTGATTGATGTAGTGATTTTTTTTAAGGTAGATTTTAGAACCCAAATCAAGCAAAAAAATAAATAGGCTTTCTATGGCCCACTCAGTGAGAGATGGCACACACAGGAGTCAGGAGTGGCACACAAGCCCTGACTGAGGCCAATATTTTTCTACCACTGATTGATGTAGTGATTTTTTTTCAGGTAGATTTTAGAACCCAAATCAAGGAAAAAAATAAATAGGCTTTCTATGGCCCACAATTTGAGAGAGAGAGATGGCACACCCAGGAGTCAAGACTGGCACACAAGCTGAAAGGGCAATATTAATCTCCCACTGTTTTTTTTTTTTTTTTCAGGGAGACTTAACCCAAATCAAGGAAAAAAATAAATAGGCTTTCTATGGCCCACTCAGTGAGAGATGGCACACACAGGAGTCAGGAGTGGCACACAAGCCCTGACTGAGGCCAATATTTTTCTCCCACTGATTGATGTAGTGTTTTTTTTAAGGTAGATTTTAGAACCCAAATCAAGCAAAAAAATAAATAGGCTTTCTATGGCCCACTCAGTGAGAGATGGCACACACAGGAGTCAGGAGTGGCACACAAGCCCTGACTGAGGCCAATATTTTTCTCCCACTGATTGATGTAGTGTTTTTTTTTCAGGTAGATTTTAGAACCCAAATCAAGGAAAAAAATAAATAGGCTTTCTATGGCCCACTCAGTGAGAGATGGCACACACAGGAGTCAGGAGTGGCACACAAGCCCTGACTGAGGCCAATATTTTTCTCCCACTGATTGATGTAGTGTTTTTGTTAAGGTAGATTTTAGAACCCAAATCAAGGAAAAAAATAAATAGGCTTTCTATGGCCCACAATTTGAGAGAGAGAGGTGGCACACCCAGGAGTCAAGACTGGCACACAAGCTGAAAGGGCAATATTAATCTCCCACTGTTTTTTTATTATTATTTTTTTCAGGGAGACTTTAGAAACCATATAATAATAAAAAAAAAATGGCTTTCTATGGCCCACTGAGTGAGAGATGGCACACACAGGAGTCAGGAGTGGCACACAAGCCCTGACTGAGGCCAATATTTTTCTCCCACTGATTGATGTAGTGTTTTTTTAAGGTAGATTTTAGAACCCAAATCAAGGAAAAAAATAAATAGGCTTTCTATGGCCCACTCAGTGAGAGATGGCACACACAGGAGTCAGGAGTGGCACACAAGCCCTGACTGAGGCCAATATTTTTCTCCCACTGATTGATGTAGTGATTTTTTTTAAGGTAGATTTTAGAACCCAAATCAAGCAAAAAAATAAATAGGCTTTCTATGGCCCACTCAGTGAGAGATGGCACACACAGGAGTCAGGAGTGGCACACAAGCCCTGACTGAGGCCAATATTTTTCTACCACTGATTGATGTAGTGATTTTTTTTCAGGTAGATTTTAGAACCCAAATCAAGGAAAAAAATAAATAGGCTTTCTATGGCCCACAATTTGAGAGAGAGAGGTGGCACACCCAGGAGTCAAGACTGGCACACAAGCTGAAAGGGCAATATTAATCTCCCACTGTTTTTTTTTTTTTTTTTTTTTTTTCAGGGAGACTTTAGAAACCAAATAATAATAATAAAAAAAAAAAGGCTTTCTATGGCCCACTGAGTGAGAGATGGCACACACAGGAGTCAGGAGTGGCACACAAGCCCTGACTGGGGCCAATATTTTTCTCCCACTGATTGATGTAGTGTTTTTTTTTAAGGTAGATTTTAGAACCCAAATCAAGGAAAAAAATAATAGGCTTTCTATGGCCCACAATTTGAGAGAGAGAGGTGGCACACCCAGGAGTCAAGACTGGCACACAAGCTGAAAGGGCAATATTAATCTCCCACTGTTTTTTTATTTTTTTATTTTTTTTTCAGGGAGACTTTAGAAACCAAATAATAATAATAAAAAAAAAAGGCTTTCTATGGCCCACTGAGTGAGAGATGGCACACACAGGAGTCAGGAGTGGCACACAAGCCCTGACTGAGGCCAATATTTTTCTCCCACTGTTTGATGTAGTGTTTTTTTTAAGGTAGATTTTAGAACCCAAATCAAGTAAAAAAATAAATAGGCTTTCTATGGCCCACAATTTGAGAGAGAGAGGTGGCACACCCAGGAGTCAAGACTGGCACACAAGCTGAAAGGGCAATATTAATCTCCCACTGTTTTTTTATTTTTTATTTTTTTCAGGGAGACTTTAGAAACCAAATAATAATAAAAAAAAGGCTTTCTATGGCCCACTGAGTGAGAGATGGCACACACAGGAGTCAGGAGTGGCACACAAGCCCTGACTGAGGCCAATATTTTTCTCCCACTGATTGATGTAGTGATTTTTTTTAAGGTAGATTTTAGAACCCAAATCAAGCAAAAAAATAAATAGGCTTTCTATGGCCCACTGAGTGAGAGATGGCACACACAAGGATGGCACTCTAGCAGAAATGCCAATCTTATTCTCCCACAAAAAAAAAAAAAAAAAACAGGGACTGTCCTACAATTACTATCTCCCTGTAGTAATCTCAGCCAGGTATGGCAGGCAGCAATAAGGAGTGGACTGATGCACAAATTAAATAAAAAGTGTGGACAAACAAAAAAGATAGCTGTGCAGAAAGGAAGGAACAAGAGGATATGTGCTTTGAAAAAAGCAGTTGGTTTCCACAGTGGCCTACACAGCAATACAGCTATCAGGGAGCCTTCTAGGGCAGCCCAATGAGCTACAGCGCTGAGAGAAAAAAAAAAAATGTAGCTTCCACTGTCCCTGCACACCGAAGGTGGTGTTGGACAGTGGAAATCGCTACAGCACAAGCGGTTTGGTGGTTTATGGACCCTGCCTAACGCTCTCCCTGCTTCTGACGAAGCGGCAGCAACCTCTCCCTAAGCTCAGATCAGCAGCAGTGAGATGGCGGTCGGCGGGAACGCCCCTTTATAGCCCCTGTGACGCCGCAGACAGCAAGCCAATCACTGCAATGCCCTTCTCTAAGATGGTGGGGACCAGGACCTATGTCATCACGCTGCCCACACTCTGCGTTCACCTTCATTGGCTGAGAAATGGCGCTTTTCGCGTCATTGAAACGCGACTTTGGCGCGAAAGTCGCGTACCGCATGGCCGACCCCGCACAGGGGTCGGATCGGGTTTCATGAAACCCGACTTCGCCAAAAGTCGGCGACTTTTGAAAATGAACGACCCGTTTCGCTCAACCCTAATGACCAGTATTCAATGAGCTCCCCCTAGTGGTCACTGAAAGTTCTAGAATATGCATGTCCCCGTAGTATATGGACAATGATGATTCCAGAATTAGCGGCAGACTGTGCCCGTCGCTGATTGGTCGAGGTAAACTTTATGACATCATCGTCGCCATGGCAACCATTATGACATCTACGTCGATACTGTGCCCGTCGCTGATTGGTCGAGGCCTGGCGGCCTCAACCAATCAGAGACGCGGGATTTCCAGGACAGACAGAAAGACAGACAGACAGACAGACGGAAAAACCCTTAGACAATTATATATATAGATGAACAACGCCGCCAAGGCTCGTGCAGAAGGTAACTGTGGTAGCGGCACCAAATGCACCATTTTTGAGAAATGATCGGTGATGACCCAAATGATGGTACAGCCGCGAGACTTGGGCAAACCCACCATAAAGTCCATCCCGACCATCTCCCAGGGCCTGTCTGCCACCGGCATGGGGTAAAGTAACCCAGCAGGGCCGTTGCCATGAAGTCTGATTCTGGGCACAGGAGACACACGCCCGAATATAGTCCCCGACGTCACGGGCCATATGCGGCCACCAGTACGTCCTCGCCAAAAGCTCAGATGTCCTCTTGGTTCCAAAATGTCCACCCACTCTGGACAAGTGAGCCCAAGAGAGAACCTCCGGTCGCAAATTCGCTGGTACGAAAGTCTTGCCTGGGGGCACGGACTCTAGCGAAACCGGAGCCACAGTTCTCAGGCTCTCAGAGGGGACAATAAGCCGAGGCTCCTCATCCTCCTCCTCAGATGACACTATGGAGCGGGAGAGAGCGTCGGCACGAATGTTCTTCTCCCCAGAGAGAAAATGGAGAGTAAAATGGAACCGGGAGAAGAACAGGGACCATCTGGCCTGGCAAGAATTCAGCCGCTGGGCCGTCTGTATGTACACCAAGTTTTTGTGGTCGGTGAATACTTGGAAGGGAAAGCGAGCTCCCTCCAAGAGGTGTCTCCACTCAGAAAAAGCCAACTTCATTGCTAGCAACTCCCTGTCCCCAATGGAATAATTCCTCTACACTGGTGTGAAGGTCTTGGAGAAGAAGAAGCAAGGATGCTTCCGACCTTGAGCATCCTTTTGGAAAAGGACTGCTCCAGCACCAACGGATGAGGCATCCACCTCCATTATAAATGGCTTATCTACATCGGGGCGATGTAGAATAGGAGCGCTAGCGAAGTGTGACTTAATCGAAAGGAATGCCTTGGAGACATCCTCCGACAACAACTTGGGATTTACTCCCTTCTTGGTGAGGGCAACCAAGGGAGCTACCAAAGTTGAAAAGTGTGGAATGAACTGGCGATAGTAATTGATGAACCCCATAAAGCGCTGCACCACTTTAAGTGAATGGGGTTCCTGCCAGTCCATCACAGCCAGGGGCGCTGCTATCATGAAGCAAGTTGAGGACTTTGCTTCAGGCGGCAGCTCATCCCTCAAGCCAGGGGGCGGCAGAGCGGCGGTCAGAACACGTGGTGCTGTTGCCGACTCTCCCTGTAATCCCTGCAGACCCTTGCCTTGCTGGCACTCACAACCACTAACATGACTGCTACCTTACCAGCAGCAGTGCCCTGTCTCCTGACCCTGGGGACACACATTGCTGATTGCTGGGACTCGCAGAGCAGTAAGTAAACATCTCCTGACTCCTGCCCACGCTCTGCTGCACCACGGCTCTGTGACTCCCTCATAGTTCACCGCTTCCCTCCATCAGACTCCTCAGCCTTGTCTCTGCCTGTGTGCACACAGCAGGCAATGTTTGCTTCCCACTGGCATCCTGCCCAGCATCTCTATGTGCTGCTGCACGATGCATGTATGTGTATCAGTAGCGTAGCTACTGGGGGGGCAGAGGGGGCCATCGCCCCGGGCCCTGTCAATTGAAGGGGCCCACTGGGAGCCAGGGCCACTTCTGTGACGAGGCAGAACACCGCATAGGAGCAGAGCAGTATAATGTCTGCTCTGGTCTGACAAACTCTACGTTCACATTTGCGGTCTGCGCCGCAGCGTCGGGCGCCGCAGCGTCGCCGCATGCGTCAGGCGCCCCTATATTTAACATGGGGGCGCATGGACATGCGTCGCACTTGCGTTTTGCGCCGCATGCGTCCCTGCGGCGCACGCGTCCGGGCGCAGAGGACACAGCAAGTTGCATTTTTGCTGCGTCCAAAATCAATCAAAAAAAGGACGCATGCGGCGCAAAACGCAGTGTTGTGCATGCGTTTTGCTGCGTTTTTGTTTGCGTTGTGAGTTGCGGCGCCGACGCTGCAGTGCACAACGCAAATGTGAACGTAGCCAAAGACTATGCAAGCTGGCTAGCACAGTGTCCGGCTGCAGAGTCTCCCTCCTGCAGTGAATGGTTTCGCCCCTCTGACCTGATCATGAAGCTTTTTCCCCTGGCTGTAGTTTTTCTTTACTCTGTGCACGCTGGGTCCTAGTGCCCACCATTTTGCATTTCACTTACACTTCCTGTTCCTGCCTGCAGTGCAAACTTTATCAGTAAGTGGGGATGGAACTTGCTAGGTTTGTTAAATTCAGGTATGTCACTGTGAGACCGTTGGGGTATTGTGGGGGCTGAAAGTGAGTGAGGGGGGACGGGGGACAGGGCACTGGGGGGGGGGTGAATGTGAGACCATGGGGTATTGTGGGGGAGGGGAGACAGGACACTGGGGGGTGAATGTAAGACCATTTGGGTGTTGTGAGGGCAGAAGGTGGGTGAGGTGGGACAGGTCTCTGAGGGGGTGGATGTGAGATGATGGAGTTGATGGGGGTATTGAAGTGGGGGAGGGGGGACAGGTCACTGGGGGCTGAATATTATAATGTTTAGTTCTGATATTATATGTACTCCATCACGTAATATTTGCTGTCTGGGGAGGCTGGAGATGGGGGGGGAGGGCAGGGGGCTTTTGATACGTACTACCTGGGTCGTTTATGAGTATTAGTATAAGGAGCCCCCATATAGTAACCAAGAGCTGCATCACATTTACAGCACCACTCCAGCACTATTTTTTATTTCATTGCTGGAGCGGTGCTGAAAATCCATGTCCCCTGCCCCTTGTCTGATACTTGCCTTTTGGCGTTTTCATCTGTTTTAGGGTATGTGCACACGTATTGTGGAGGACTGCGGATTTTTCCGCAGCGGATTTGATAAATTCGCAGGGCAAACCGCTGAGGTTTTTCCTGCGGATTTATCGCGGTTTCTATTGCGGATTGCGCTGCGGGTTTACACCTGCAGTTTTCTATTGGAGCAGGTGTAAACCCGCACAAAGAATTGACATGCTGTGGAATGTAAACCGCTGCGCTTCCGGCGTTTTTTTCCGCAGCATGTGCACTGCGGATTTCGTTTCCCATAGGTTTACATTGTAATGTAAACGCATGGGAAACTGCTGCGGATCCGCAGCGTGTGCACATACCCTAAGTCTCTGCTCGGCTCTGTCTCCTTCAGTTCGTGGCCTGTCAGCGGTTCCAGTGTTTCATGGAGCAGTGCAGAGGTCACTAATCAATATGGGTCTGTGGGAGCCTCGTTCTGGCCTCTTTCTCACTCTCAGGCCATGTGCACATGTTGTGGATTGGCCGCTGCGGATTCACAGCAGTTTTCCATCTGGTTTACAGTGCCATGTAAACCTATGGAAAACCAAATCCGCAGTGCACATGGTACGGAAAATACCGTGCAGAAATGCTGCGTTGTATTTTCCACAGCATGTCAATTCTTTTTGCGGATTCCGCAGCATTTTACACCTGCTCCTCTATAGGATTCCGCAGGTGGTAAAACGCAGGTGAAATCTGCACAAAAAACACAGGAAATCCGCGGTAAATCCGCACACGAATCCGCAACAAGTGCACATAGCCTCATAGTCTTACATTGAGCGCTTGTGACATAGCTTCTAACTTCTGGCCTGTCAGAAGCTGCACTTACAAGTTTGAGCAGCAGCACTGCAGCAGTGCCACAAAATAGTGAATACACCGGAGCATGAGTAAATGACCGGGGCATCCAAATCATGACAGGGAGCTGTGAGCCATCATACTGTGTATATGGGAGCTGTGAGTCCATCATACTGTGTACAGGGGAACTGTGGGGGACATCATACTGTGTATAAGGAAGCTGTGGGCTCATCATACTGTGTATACGGGAGCTGTGAGTCCATCATACTGTGTACAGTATATGGGAGCTGTGGGCCCATCATACTGTGTATACGGGAGCTGCCAGTCCATCATACTGTGTATACGGGAGCTGCAGGTCAATCATACTGTGCATACGGGAGCTGCGGGCCCATCATACTGTGTATACGGGAGCTGCGGGCCAATGATACTATGTATAAGGGAGCTGCGGGCCCATCATACTGTGTATAAGGGAGCTGCGGGCCCATCATACTGTGTATAAGGGAGCTGCAGGCCCATCGTACTGTGTATAAGGGAGCTGCGGGCCCATCATACTGTGTATACAGGAGCTGTGGGTCCATCATACTGTGTATACGGGAGCTGCGGGCCAATGATACTATGTATAAGGGAGCTGCGGGCCCATCATACTGTGTATAAGGGAGCTGCGGGCCCATCATACTGTGTATAAGGGAGCTGCAGGCCCATCGTACTGTGTATACGGGAGCTGCGGGCCCATCATACTGTGTATACAGGAGCTGTGGGTCCATCATACTGTGTATAAGGGAGCTGTGGGTCCATCATACTGTGTATAAGGGAGCTGCGGGCCCATCATACTGTGTATAAGGGAGCTGCGGGCCCATCATACTGTGTATAAGGGAGCTGCGGGCCCATCATACTGTGTATATGGGAGCTGCGGGCCCATCATACTGTGTATAAGGGAGCTGCGGGCCAATCATACTATGTATAAGGGAGCTGCAGGTCCATCATACTGTGTTTGCGGGAGCTGCGGGTCCATCATACTGTGTATACAGGACCTGCGGGCCCATCATACTGTGTATACAGGACCTGCGGGCCCATCATACTGTGTATAAGGGAGCTGCGGGCCCATCATACTGTGTATACAGGAGCTGTGGGTCCATCATACTGTGTATACAGGAGCTGCAGGCCAATCATACTATGTATACGGGAGCTGCGGGTCCATCATACTGTGTATAAGGGAGTTGCAGGCCAATCATACTGTGTATAATGAAGCTGTGAGTCCATCATACTGTTTATACGGGAGCTGCAGGCCCATCAGACAGTGTATAAGGGAGCTGTGGGCCCATCATACTGTGTATAAGGGAGCTGTGAGCCCATCATACTGTGTATAAGGGAGCTGCGAGCCCATCATACTGTGTATAAGGGAGCTGCGGGCCCATCATACTGTGTATACAGGAGCTGCGGGTCCATCTTACTGTGTATACAGGAGCTGCAGGCCAATCATACTATGTATACGGGAGCTGCGGGCCCATCATACTATGTATAATGAAGCTGTGAGTCCATCATACTGTTTATATGGGAGCTGCAGGCCCATCAGACAGTGTATAAGGGAGCTAGGGGCCCATCATACTGTGTATAAGGGAGCTGCGGGCCCATCATACTGTGTATACAGGAGCTGTGGGTCCATCATACTGTGTATACAGGAGCTGCAGGCCAATCACACTATGTATACGGGAGCTGCGGGCCCATCATACTATGTATAATGATGCTGTGAGTCCATCATACTGTTTATACGGGAGCTGCAGGCCCATCAGACAGTGTATAAGGGAGCTGCGGGCCCATCATACTGTGTATAAGGGAGCTGCAGGCCAATCATACTATGTATACGGGAGCTGCGGGCCCATCATACTGTGTATACGGGAGCTGCGGGCCCATCATACTGTGTATAAGGGAGCTGCGGGCCCATCATACTGTGTATAAGGGAGCTGCGGGCCCATCATACTGTGTATAAGAGAGCTGCGGGCCTATCATACTGTGTATATGGGAGCTGCGGGCCAATCATACTATGTATAAGGGAGCTGCAGGTCCATCATACTGTGTTTGCGGGAGCTGCGGGTCCATCATACTGTGTATACAGGAGCTGCGGGCCCATCATACTGTGTATACAGGACCTGCGGGCCCATCATACTGTGTATAAGGGAGCTGTGGGCCCATCATACTGTGTATACAGGAGCTGTGGGTCCATCATACTATGTATACAGGAGCTGCAGGCCAATCATACTATGTGTATGGGAGCTGCGGGCCCATCATACTGTGTATAATGAAGCTGTGAGTCCATCATACTGTTTATACGGGAGCTGCAGGCCCACCAGACAGTGTATAAGGGAGCTGCGGGCCCATCATACTGTGTATAAGGGAGCTGCGGGCCCATCATACCATGTATAAGGGAGCTGCGAGCCCATCATACTGTGTATAAGGGAGCTGCGAGCCCATCATACTGTGTATAAGGGAGCTGCGGGCCCATCATACTGTGTATACAGGAGCTGTGGGTCCATCATACTGTGTATACAGGAGCTGCAGGCCAATCATACTATGTATACGGGAGCTGCGGGCCCATCATACTATGTATAATGAAGCTGTGAGTCCATCATTCTGTTTATACGGGAGCTGCAGGCCCATCAGACAGTGTATACGGGAGCTGCAGGCCCATCAGACAGTGTATAAGGGAGCTGCGGGCCCATCATACTGTATATAAGGGAGCTTCGGGCCCATCATACTGTATATAAGGGAGCTTCGGGCCCATCATACTGTGTATAAGGGAGCTGCGGGCCCATCATACTGTGTATAAGGGATCTGCGGGCCCATCATACTGTGTATAAGGGAGCTGCGGACCCATCATACTGTGTATAAGGGAGCTGCGGGCCCATCATACTGTGTATAAGGGAGCTGCGGGCCAATCATACTGTGTATAAGTGAGCTGTGGGTCCATCATACTGTGTATAAGGGAGCTGCGGGTCCATCACACTGTGTATAAGGGAGCTGCGGGCCCATCATACTGTGTATAAGGGAGCTGTGGGCCCATCATACTGTGTATAAGGGAGCTGTGGGACCATCATACTGTGTATAAGGAAGTTGTGGGCTCATCCTACTGTGTATAAAAGAGCTGTGGGCCCATCATACTGTGTATATGGAAGCTGTGGGCCCATCATACTGTGTACAGGGAAACTGTGAGGGCATATTGTGCATATGGGAGCTGTTAGCCCATTACACTATGTATAGGGGAGCATTATACTTTCTATAGTGGAGTTCTGTCAGCATTATACTGTGTATAGGGGAGCATTGAGAACATCATACTGTGTATAGGGGAGTTATAGAATCATCATACTGTGTATAGGGGAGCTGTGGGGGCCTTAGACTGTGTATAGGGAAGCTTTAAGCTCACAATACTGTGTATAATGGAGCAGTACATGGGGGAACTTAGGGGACATTATTATTGTGCATATGGTCCAATATGGCGGTAAAGTCAATGTTCGTCTTTGTATATAGATTTATTTTCAATAACAGTAGGGTCATATTCTAAGGTTCCCCTATATTCACAATAAGAGTGCGCAACCGTAGCTGTAATCAGGGTTAGCTGGTTAGGGGCCCACTCAGATGTTTCGCCCCCCCTAAGTTGAAACCCTAGCTACGCCTCTGATGTGTATGTAATGTATAGCACTGTCCACATGCACAGGATTGGATCTCGGAGTTGCACACTACTTATACAATTGTGTAGTGATATAGCAGCTGTGGGTCTGCCCCTTAGTATATAGTCCTATAAGTCTGTATTCTGTTGCACACTTGAGCACTATAAAAAACTGGGTCTATGGTGATAATAACTGCACCCAAGTAATTGTGCCACATCCACAGCAGTGTGTCTGTATTGTCTTGCACACTTGAGCCCTGTGTGTGTGTATATTATATACATACATACATACATACAATACACACACACACCCCACTGACTTAATAATAATATTTTATTTTTATATAGCGCTAACATATTCCGCAGCGCTTTACAGTTTGCACACATTATCATCGCTGTTCCCGATGGGGCTCACAATCTAGATTCCCTATCAGTCTGTCTTTGGAATGTGGGAGGAAACCAGAGAACCCGGAGGAAACCCACGCAAACACGGAGAGAACATACAAACTCCTTGCAGATGTTGTCCAAGGTGGGATTGTGCTGTATCCACAATGGTGTCTAGATTACACATTTAGGCACAACTGTGTGAATAAGTCTCAAGTGTGCAACACAACACAGACACCGTCGTCAATACGGCACAAGACACAACTATACAAGTCCCGCACTATGCTTTGTAGTACCTGCGATAGCACTTGTATAGACTGTGAAAAGCACCAATGAAAATCAGACTTGTGAATGAGCCCTAAAGGTACCTTCACACTAAGCGACTTTGCAGCGAGAACCACAACGATCCGTGACGTTGCAGCATCCTGGATAGCGATATCGTTGTGTTTGACACGCAGCAGCGATCTGGATCCTGCTGTGATATCGCTGGTCATTGCTGAAAGTTCAGAACTTTATTTGGTCGTCAGATCGGCGTGTATCGTTGTGTTTGACAGCAAAAGCAACGATACCAGCAATGTTTTACAATGGTAACCAGGGTAAACATCGGGTTACTAAGCGCGGCCCTGCGCTTAGTAACCCGATGTTTACCCTGGTTACCCGGGGACTTCGGCATCGTTGGTCGCCGGAGAGCTGTCTGTGTGACAGCTCTCCAGCGACCACGCAGCGACGAAACAGCGACGCTGCAGCGATCGGCATCGTTGTCTATATCGCTGCAGCGTCGCTTAATGTGACGGTACCTTAATAGTGCCATCGTTAGACACAATTGTGCGTAGATTTATGTCTTGCGCTATATTCACGACTCTGTGTGTCGTGTTGCATGCTAGAGACAGTTGTGCGTCTTTGATTGTGTCCGTGTCCAACACAATAGACACTATTGTGGATACCACACAAGTCAGGCAAAATAAAAGTCATTTGTGTATTGTGCTACACAATACAGACGCACAATCCTAAATATGGCACTTTACACACATTTGTGTGTTTGCCTTAGTTATAATGCTATCATCACACACAATTGTGTATAATGTTGGAATTGTATAATTGTGTTGTGTGCCATATCCGCCATGGTGTGTATTGTGTGGCACTAGTGCTGTATACTATATATGTTATGTAGGTGATACTGAAATTATACACAGCAGTCTATCTATATTACAGCAACTGCTGTGTATAATTGCAGTATCACCTATATATTCTATATATAACGGTTGCAGTATCACCTATATGATGTATACAGACCGCTCAATATACATTATGTTGGTGATACTGCTACTGCTGTATATACATTTTATAGGCGATACTGCAATTGTGCAAAGCAGTTGCTGTAATATAGATAGACTGCTGTGTATAATTGCAGTGTCACCTAAATAGCATATATAAAGAAGTCCCAGTATTACCTATATAATGTAAATACACCAATCTATATACATTATATAGGTATACTGCAATATATATACATTCTATAAGTGATACTGGGACTATACATAGCAGTTGCAGTATCACCTATATAATGTATATACAGTGGTCTCAATGTGATATATTCAGCAGTTGCGGTGTCTCCTATATGATATACTGTTTATGTGTGTTTCCTATGTGATGTATGCATCATAATATAGTATAATACTGTCTTAATTATAATGTAGAGTTGTGTGTGTATATAGTGTAGAGCTGTTCATATAGTATACTTCTGTGTATATAGTATAGAATCCACACTATATACCATATACACAGCTCCACTCTACCACTCTGTATTCCTTACCACAGTATATATTGTGATGCTGATGCTGTGTATACTCCTCCTGTCCTGTATACATGGTGTAAATATAAGTGTGTGTGTGTGTGTGTGTGTGTGTGTGTGTGTATATGAAGCACTACGATTAATTGTGGAAAGTGGAGGACTATTAGCCCATGTGACAACGTTTCAGATCCATAACTGAACATTTCTCTGCTGTGGAATTGAGATGTTACCAAATGGACTAATAAGTATTCCTCCACTTTTCTCTTATTTAATCCGTGTACTGATTATTTTCTTTTTATAAATCCCTTTGATTTAAGGGTGTGTGACCTAAAAGCATTTCACCCACTTCTTAATTTTTGGTGGTGCTCAGTTATGACACATATATCAGGACTGACATCACCACTCGGCGCAAGTTGGCAAGTGCCAGAGTCCACAAACCGTTGTGGACATGGCATGCTATGGGGCTCGTAAGTCGTGGGGCCCCAGTACAAGCGCCAACACAGTTAAAAAAAATGATGAGTGAGGGAGCCACCCGCTGATGCTCCCTCTCCCATCATTCCCCCTCTGTGTCTGAGCTCTGTTACGTCTTAGCGCAGAGGGCGCAATTACATCACTACAGCGTATCCTTTGTGTCGGGCAGTGCAAAAGGTCAGAATACGCTGGGGAGACCAGAGCAACAGGCTACAGGGAGAAGTGAGTGTTTAATTTTTTTATGTATGGAGTATATAGGGCCCATTATACTGTCTGAAGTAATATTTGGGGCCCATGATACTGTATGGAGTAATATATGGGGCCCATAATACTGTATGAAGCATTATGTGGGCCCATTATACTGTATGGAGGACTATGCAGTGCCCATAATTCTGTATGGAGGTCTATGCGGTGCCCATAATTCTGTATGGAGGACTACGTGGTGCCTATAATACTGTATGGAGGACTATACTGGCTCCACTCACTCTGTGTGTCACTCTGTCACTGCAGACTTTCTAATCCTCCCAGGACTCGCACTGTGCGCTGCGAGGATTCGCCAGTTTCTGAGCTATTGTAGAATTCATAATAGATATCGCTCATGTAATGTAAGAAGTAAAATCTTTGGCATTGTACTATACCTATATTTCCCTGTACATCATATATAAGTATCTGTTTTTATCCAGGAGAATGGGATGATTTTTTTCTCACTTGTTTTCTGTTTGCAGTCAGTTTTTTTTCTGAGCAGTTATTAATCTTTTACAGGATCATTTACAGTCCCCTATGTTATAGAATTGTAATGTAACCGTAAATACTGGATGTTATACTGAGGTATCCATTTTTTTCTCCCACCCATAGACTAGAATGGGTGAGTCATTCAATTGCAGAGCCAAATCGCAGCATGATCTGAATTTCTCACGCCGGATCAGTTTGAGAAAAAAAAATGTTTCTCTGTGTGGCCCCATTGTATAACATCGGTCAGTGTGCTATCTGATAAAAAATCATGCCTGATTTATACACTTGTTTGCACGAGCATTGGAGTACTGGATTGTCATTATTGGTTTATTTTCTACATTCCTATAAATGTAATAAAAATACCGCAAGTCATGAAAAACCTGTTTAAGCTATCTCAAACTTGGAAGTTCTCCCCTATCTTCTGGATAGGGGATGACTTTCTGTTTGTTGTGGACCTTAGGCCGCCGTCACACATGCGAGTTTTATGGACGTAAGAGCGCAGAAACTACGTGCGTAAAACTCGCATAACATACGGCACAATGCTTCTCAATGGGTCTCGTCCTATCAGCCGTATATTACGGATCCGTAATATACGGCGTTCTACGGCCGTACAAAATCGCAGCATGCTGCGTTTGTCAGCGTATTGCGCAAATAATACGCCAATGAAAGTCTATGGGGGCGAGAAAAATACGGATTCCACACGGACCAGCAGTGTGACTTGCAAGAAATACGCAGCGGTGTTAGTGAAAAGTCGGTAATTCAATTGCCGGCTTTTCATTTCTCCTGCCTAAACCCGACAGGATATGAGACATGGTTTACATACAGTAAACCATCTCATATCCCCCTTTTTTTTGCATATTCCACACTAATAATGTTAGTAGTGTGTATGTGCAAAATGTGGGCGCTGTAGCCGTGCAAATAAAGGGTTAAATGGCAGAAAAAATTGGCGTGGGCTCCCGCGCAATTTTCTCCACCAGAATGGTAAAGCCAGTGACTGAGGGCAGATATTAATAGCCAGGAGAGGTCCATGGTTATTGGCCCCCCCTGGCTACAAACATCTGCCCCCAGCCACCCCAGAAAAGGCACATCTGTAAGATGCGCCTATTCTGGCACTTGGCCACTCTCTTCCCACTCCCTGTAGTGGTGGGATATGGGGTAATGAAGGGTTAATGCCACCTTGCTATTGTAAGGTGACATTAAGCCAGATTAATAATGGAGAGGCGTCAATGATGACACCTATCCATTATTAATCCAATTGTCTGAAAGGGTTAAAAAACACACACACATTATTAAAAATTATTTTAATGAAATAAACACACAGGTTGTTTTAGTATTTTATTGCTCTCTCAATCCATCAGAACACCCTCGCTTGGCAAAATAATAAACGCACAAGATACATACCCTCAGATGAACCGTCACGTCCCACGAAGTAATCCATCTGAAGGGGTTAATTATTTGACAGGCAGGAGCTGTGCTAATGCACTCGCTCGTGCCTGTAATCCCCAGGTAATGAAGCAAATCTGAGTGATCTGTACTTACAGTGAGTTGCGGTGAGGCGCCCTCTGGTGGATGAACTCATATGAACTCGAGCGTGGGAACTTTTCCAAGGCTGCAGTTCATGAGAACATCCACCAGAGAGCGCCTCACCGCGACTCAATGTAAGTACAGATCACTCAGATTTCCTTCATTCCCCGGGGATTACAGACACGAGTGAGTGCATTAGCACAGCTCCTGCCTGTCAAATAATTAACCCCTTCAGATGGATTACTTCGTGGGACGTGACGGTACACATACACACTTATTTACTGTATGTAAACCATGTCTCATGTCCTGTCGGGTTTGTGCAGGAGAAATGAAAATCCGGCAATTGAATTACTGGCTTTTCACAGATATCGCGCTGAATTAAATATAAATACAGAATATATATATACTATATGGCAGCCCGATTCTAAAGAATCGGGAGTCTAGAATCCATATATACTTTATTTATTCAAATGTAAGAATAATACAATTAATAAATAATAGTAAGAAAGAACAAAAAATGGCTGCACTCACCAGCTCTTGACAATTCTTGTTATTTAAGGTACAGTTACACAGGATCCATGAACATGCTTATGAGGGGAGGGATGAAAGACATCAGACAACAACTTTGCGTGTTGTGGCAAATGCCACAACAACGGTTCTTTGCTTAAGAACACTAATGTAAATAATAAATAATATGTATCAATAACTATGTATATTGGTATGTTCTATGACATTTTAAAATATTTCATTATTATGTGGAAAAGCTCTTAGTACCCATACTGGCGCATACTTGTGTATGGTACTTATACTTGTGTAGGTATTTTCACAGTAATTTTACATCTGATGGGTTGGTATGAAACGTTTTTAATCATCTCTTGGGCTTAGCTAAGCCTTTATTTTAAATAATTCTAATAAGTACAACAGAAATAAAAGCCTTTTTGTGTATCCAAATTTTTTGTGTTTATTTTTACAGAAGTGTAAAATTTAAGAAATCAACGTTCATAGTACACCGATGGGCTAATATAAGCATGCCCATCAACCACGTCACGGTAGCCTTTGAACTGATGGGTCCTAACTAACTGATTCCTATTTCTTAATACTCAAACCTCTTTCACATCTGCATGTTTCTGATATTTGCAGAAGTAATGTTAAAAACAATACAACTTCCACACTTGGCACCAAAGAACTGACCTACAACACACTTTCAGCAAGTGCCATGCAATGTAGATGAAGCTTGGAGTTAACTTGCAGTAAATGCGGCAAACGCGGCTTCGACAATTGCATTAAATGCAGCCACAACAAAAACACTGGTAAGTGGAGATTTTGTGGCGAAAACTGCAGAAACCACATGTGCCACACCTGCCGCAAGTGAAGTACAAATTCCGTATACATTGCATGCAACTTACAGCAAGAGTGGCGTGGGTCAGCCCTTAGGCAGGAAGTGCAGAAATAGCCTTTTTTCCACCATAAATTCTCCAAATAGCAGAAAAATGTTGATGTGAAAGCAAAATCTCTATTCTTTCCCTATCTATCTAAATATGTACCTATCTATATATCTATTTCTATGTACAGAACACACCTGGAGATAGAGATGTGTGTGAACAGCCATCCCACCCGTCTCTTACCTGTTCACAAAAACCTCACCCTTTTTAAAAACAAAATGAAATCTCTCAGCAGCTATACTGCTGGAGCTTCAAATACAGGTTCCTATCACCAAATACAGGCATTTGGATGATACACATCTTACATCTTGTACTTAATGTGTGTTCTACTTACCTATAAAAATATGTATTGATATATCATATTTCTAAATTTATGTAGATATGATATAGAGTTATTAACCCTATATGCTAATGAGTACGTATGTTATATACGTATTTCTTACATAAGTACTTAAAATCTATATGTCTATGGCTACACTAAATTTTTTTTGTTTTTGTTTTTTTTCCTTATCTCTATACATAGAATTTGCCTATTGCTGACTATGTTATTAGAAAAACTGAATAATGAAAAAAAAGAAAAGTAACTTTAAACTAAAATATTTTTGTAGATAATATTACGTGTGAAGACTTTAGTACTATCAGCCAATAATTGTCCTTGAAGTGGTGTATTAACCACTTTAACCCTCACATTGCAACATTGCTTCACCATGGAAAAAGCAACATACAATTGACCATGGGCAAAAGCAGGTTCTGTTAGATAAATGCCAACTCGATGGAGGGTCTGGCCTTGAGATTTATTTATGGTCATTGCAAATGCGGGCTTGATGGGAAATTGTCTCCATCTTAATTTAAAAGGTAATCCAGTCTCTGATGGACACAAATCAATTCGTGGAATGAATACCACATTTCCTGCTGCTGACCCACTAATTACTTTAGCCAGTATGATATTGGCATGTAAGGCAGTGACAATGAGCCGCGTACCATTGCAGAGACCTTTGTTCGTGTTGAGATTACGTAATAACATGACAATGGTGCCAATTTTAAGTTTCAGCCGATGTGAAGGCATTCCAGTTGGTGTTAGTGAATTAAAAAACTCAAGTGGGTATTGATCGAGGTCTTCAGCTTCATCAGGATCGATGGAATCATCACTGATATATTCAGTATAGTCACCTATCAATAAATCCATGACTTGGGAATTGACTTTCTCAACGTCCTCATTTTTTGGACATAAAATTGCATGAGATGCAGCTGTATTTATACTTTCGGTGTCATTCACATCAATACAAAGATTATCTCCAAAAATTTCAATTATTAAAGAGCCAGTGCATACCATGTCTGGAGGAATTTCAATTACATCATCTCCAAGGTTATGTTCATTAGATAGTTCACCATTTCCCAGTTGAAGCAACCAACTGCTGTAGTGAGGATCAATGGAGCGCATGTTGTTAATAAGTGGCAGGCGAGTAAAATGTTGCCAGTGTTGTGAATATTTTATACAGCTCTCTACAACATCAGTTCTTGTCCCATGAGGGATGACAGGAAGACATTGTCTAAAGTCGCCTCCAAAAACAATCACTTTACCTCCAAACGGTGTTTTTTCTTTGTGAGCTACATTTGTTGTCATGACATCACGTAAAACTCTATCAATGACATGCAATGCATATTTGGATAGCATTGTGCACTCATCAATAATAAAAAGTTTAGTGCTGTGCAAATCTTTTGCTGCATCGGTATCATTCTTAATCCTGGAAACAGATGTTTCATTCACAGGAATTGGAATCCCATAAAGAGAATGAATGGTTCGTCCACCTTGTAGCAAGTTGGCGGCAATTCCAGTAGTGGCAGCAGGTGACACAATGTCTCCTTGTCCTCTTAGCTGATGTAGGAGTAGATGATATAGGTACGTTTTTCCGCTGCCACCAGGACCATCAAGGAAAAAACACTTTGCTGTAGAATTAATGTCTTCTAAAGCTTGAGTGATAGCATCAAAAGCAAAAAGTTGGTCCTCATTTAGAGTAGCTTTCATTTCAGCAGCTGCTGATAACTCATAATCTTTATCATACTGTGGGAGGAGGTGTTGTTTCTTGACTGGACGTGGCAAATTAAAATCAGTATAAGTTTTGCCATGAGCTTTAAGAACATGTTGGACATCTGTCATAGCATAGCCTTCTCAATTGACACACTCCAGAGTGTCGGAGTGGTATGCATAGCAGTAGTCTTCTACAAAGTGTTCCTTAAATTCATCCCATAAGTCCCGAGGTTTAGCTGGAGGACCAAAAATACAAATGTAGGCAAACATGTCACGTAGCTGTGCTGGCATGTTGAGAATACTGGCATCAAGTAATGTATTTCTCCACAGACTATCATCAAATAGTAAGCCAAGAGCTAATGCCGCATCTTTGAAGGTTTCATGTGTGACTCCGTGTACAGTTTTTATGCTGTCAAAACTGGTTGCACCTTTGACATGTAACAATAACAATCTTAAATAGTAGCGTTCTTGATCTTTCACACTGACAGTATACATTCGTCCAATCACAGAACCACCTGCTCGCTTTCTAACTTACCAAGAACCTTCTTTCCAAACATAGTTTTCGGGAATTTCACGGTATAAATAAATATGAGCATGATGGTCGTTCTGATTAAGCTTGAAGTAGGCCATAAGTGTAGAATTTTGATGGAGCTTTTGTTTGATGTTTCCAATAGAGTCATCCTCATAAAAATAGAGTGGCTGAGAATGCGGTAGATGTACAGCAAGGCGAATGATGCTATGAGATTGTTTATGCATTGGATATGAGAATATTCGCCAAGCTGCCTCTGGTGCACTGACATATCTTGAATCCATGAATTGGTGTGTTTCATCATGTTGGATGTTAGTCTGGCAGATTTCAAGATTGGCTTTATCATGTCCTTTGTAGACGTATTTAAATAAATATTTCACAGCCTGAATGGAACCACAAACTTCGACATTTATATGGCACTTGTATTTTAATAGCAGGAACGGATTATATGGAACCACCCACGAATTGTCAATCATGTTAGAATGGTGTTGAAAAGATGGGCCAAAGTGTCTGCGATAAGTAGGATAGGCGTCCTTAGCTATGATGGTTCTTGGTTGCAAATCTTTAGGGAAACCTTTTGTACACTTCCCCAGATCCATACAGGGAGAATTTGGGTTGTGTTCTCCACACGGACCATGAATCATATGTTGGAGAACAATTTTATGGAGCTGAGGGTAGTGGGTAGGATTGGGAATTTCAGCCCACACTGTATTGTCTATGTCCTCCTCAGTCCTTAATTTGGAGTTGCTGTCCAGAATAATCAAAATGTGAGCGTGTGGAAGGCCACGTTTTTGAAATTCAATTACATGAACCATAGCGCAAACTTTCCCAAATAATCCGTTGTTAATGTCTTTTAAGAGTGCTTCCAGTTTTATTTTGAAAACACGTGCCACCAAATCAGGTCTATGTTCCACATGCTGCCAAGGTTCCAAATTCTCAGTAATCTCATTCCATTTCGGATTACAGGTCATGGTGATGAATAGATCAGGACGACCATATTTAGTCACAATAGCCATGGCATCCTGGTACCGCTGCTGCATATTCCTGGGACTGCCTTCAAACGAAGATTGTAAAATGACCGTTTTTCCAATGGGGATGCCCTTCTCAATGGATTTTTTCTGGAGATGTTCCTGGAGTACACAATAATCCTCTACTTTCAAATCCTTTTGGTGTTGACGGATATAATTTAGGCGATTTGCCTCGATTTTCACATAAGCATCCACTAAGTACTGCTGAGTGAGTTTGCCACCATTCAGGAGTGGATTAAACTGATTACGGACAGACAGCACATAGCAGTAATATTGCAGTTGTGTAACTCTGCGTGGACTTTGCCCTTGTTGCTTGAGGCCATCATGCCAGCCCTGGTCTCCGTAAGGGAAAAATAAAGGATAGAGTAAAGCATCTAAATTACTGTGTAGAATGCTGACCTGTTGTGTTCTTGGCGCCAAAGGATTTTTGGGGTCCGGTTGTAAATGTATTAAAATATCACGATTAAATGGTGGCTCTCCATTGTCATTTTCAAATACGACAGCAACTTCATTGACAGTTGGATTATTATATCGGCGAGGGTCTTGATTCCGATCTTGTTTAAGGGCCATGATGATATTTGGCATGAGAGTGCCATTAGCTTCAGCTTTAAGATGTTCTTCATGTTCCACATCTCGTAACATTTTGTAGGCAGCAACAAAGGGATTCACATTGTCTAACTGAAGAGCAATTATACTCATCAAAGTGGGATGACATTTTTGATTTTGTTCACAGTTTACACGTTGTTCATTCGCGGTAGCGGTATCCAAAATATACAGTTGGGCATAAGCTGGAACTTGATCATCACTGGGATGTAGGGTTCCAGTACGATGATATATTTGTCCATGTATACGGAAACAGTAAGGGCCATGTCCAGGTGGAGGGGATATATTGGCACCCATGGAGGCGAAAGCAAATGAGCTGTTAATACTACGAATATTTTCCATGAGATTCTTACTGAACTCACTCTCCCCTGTCAGCAATCGTTTAAAGACCTCAGGATATTGGGGTATAGGTATATGCACTTTACTCTTGTGACAACACAGAGTAAAATTTTTATCTGCTGGTATCTCAGCATTAAAATGTAATGCTTGACAATGTTCACATAAATAGTTCATAGGACCACAGGAGTGTTCTACTATGGTACTGCCATCATTAGTAAAACCTGTAGGATGTTGAGGTACAGGTTGTGGTAACGGAGCATTGGAATGTTTCTTTAAGCCAACATATATAAAGCGTGGACCTGGTAGAGGATCTTCACTGTCCACAGATTCAATCACTGAGGAGTTGGAAGGTGTATCGTGGTCAGGGTTTATTAATATGGAGGTGCAAGCGGTTTTTTTGCGCCGTTCACAGCGTGCACCAGCTGCATTTGGTAATGGTTTGTTTGTTGCCTTAGAAGAGTCAGGTGTGAAGCATGTCTTATAAGCAGACTTAATGGTGTACAGGCGACGGCGTTTATCATTTGGAGTGTAAGTAGGACAGTGTTTGCGCTTACGTGCAGATTTACCAACGGTTAAAGGAGCTTCAGGCTGCACAAATTCTATGAATGGAGACAAAGAAGCTGTATTGTGGGCAGAATCTATGACTGAGGACGTGGAAATATTATGTTTGCAACGTTGAGAGCGTGCAGCAGCAGCTTTATTACTTAATCGATTAGTTTTGTCCTCAAAAGAATCATTAGTAATGCGTTTATTGCAAGCAGCATTAACAGTGTCCAGGCGCTTCTGTCTGTCCTCTGTAGTATCGTTAGCACGCTGTTTGCGCTTACGTGCGGCATCGGCGGCTTTTCGCTCTGCGTCATTGGTATACTTATTATCAGACCTGATGTTACGTGCGCCATCAGCAGCTTTGGGCTCTGTGTCATTAGTATACTTAACAGTGTCCAGGCGCTTGCATCTATCCTCTGTACTCTTGTTAGCACGCTGTTTGCGCTTACGTGCAGCATCGGTGTCTTTTCGCTGTGCGTCATTGGTATACTTATTATCAGACCTGATGTTACGTGCGCCATCAGCAGCTTTGGGCTCTGTGTCATTAGTATACTTAACAGTGTCCAGGCGCTTGCATCTATCCTCTGTACTCTTGTTAGCACGCTGTTTACGCTTACGTGCAGCATCGGCAGCTTTTCGCTCTGCGTCATTGGTATACTTATTATCAGACCTGATGTTACGTGCGCCATCAGCAGCTTTGGGCTCTGTGTCATTAGTATACTTAACAGTGTCCAGGCGCTTGCATATCTCCTCTGTACTCTTGTTAGCATGCTGTTTGCGCTTACAAGCAGCATCGGCGGCTTTTCGCTCTGCATCATTACCATACTTTATATCAGACCTGATGTTACGTGCGCCATCAGCAGCTTTGGACTCTGTGTCATTAGTATACTTAACAGTATCCAGGCGCTTGTATCTATCCTCTGTACTCTTGTTAACACGCTGTTTGCGCTTACGTGTGGCATCGGCGGCTTTTCGCTCTGCATCATTACCATACTTTATATCAGACCTGATCTTACGTGCGCCATCAGCAGCTTTACACTCTGTGTCATTAGTATACTTAACAGTATCCAGGCGCTTGCATCTATCCTCTGTACTCTTGTTAACATGCTGTTTGCGCTTACGTGCGGCATCGGCGGCTTTTCGCTCTGCGTCATTGGTATACTTATTATCAGACCTGATGTTACGTGCGCCATCAGCAGCTTTGGGCTCTGTGTCATTAGTATACTTAACAGTGTCCAGGCGCTTGCATCTATCCTCTGTACTCTTGTTAGCACGCTGTTTGCGCTTACGTGCAGCATCGGTGTCTTTTCGCTGTGCGTCATTGGTATA
Organism: Ranitomeya variabilis; assembly: GCF_051348905.1. NCBI lineage: Eukaryota > Metazoa > Chordata > Amphibia > Anura > Dendrobatidae > Ranitomeya > Ranitomeya variabilis. The sequence continues at coordinate 348,589,652 of NC_135235.1, forward strand.
CTTATTATCAGACCTGATGTTACGTGCGCCATCAGCAGCTTTGGGCTCTGTGTCATTAGTATACTTAACAGTGTCCAGGCGCTTGCATCTATCCTCTGTACTCTTGTTAGCACGCTGTTTACGCTTACGTGCAGCATCGGCAGCTTTTCGCTCTGCGTCATTGGTATACTTATTATCAGACCTGATGTTACGTGCGCCATCAGCAGCTTTGGGCTCTGTGTCATTAGTATACTTAACAGTGTCCAGGCGCTTGCATATCTCCTCTGTACTCTTGTTAGCATGCTGTTTGCGCTTACAAGCAGCATCGGCGGCTTTTCGCTCTGCATCATTACCATACTTTATATCAGACCTGATGTTACGTGCGCCATCAGCAGCTTTGGACTCTGTGTCATTAGTATACTTAACAGTATCCAGGCGCTTGTATCTATCCTCTGTACTCTTGTTAACACGCTGTTTGCGCTTACGTGTGGCATCGGCGGCTTTTCGCTCTGCATCATTACCATACTTTATATCAGACCTGATCTTACGTGCGCCATCAGCAGCTTTACACTCTGTGTCATTAGTATACTTAACAGTATCCAGGCGCTTGCATCTATCCTCTGTACTCTTGTTAACATGCTGTTTGCGCTTACGTGCGGCATCGGCGGCTTTTCGCTCTGCATCATTACCATACTTTATATCAGACCTGATCTTACGTGCGCCATCAGCAGCTTTGGGCTCTGTGTCATTAGTATACTTAACAGTATCCAGGCACTTGCATCTATCCTCTGTACTCTTGTTAACATGCTGTTTACGCTTACGTGCGGCATCGGCGGCTTTTCGCTCTGCATCATTACCATACTTTATATCAGACCTGATCTTACGTGCGCCATCAGCAGCTTTGGACTCTGTGTCATTACTATACTTAACAGTGTCCAGGCGCTTGCATCTATCCTCTGTACTCTTGTTAGCATGCTGTTTACGCTTACGTGCGGCATCGGCGTCTTTTTGCTCTGCATTATTAGTATACTTTATATCAGACCTAATCTTACGTGCGCCATCAGCAGCTTTGGGCTCTGTGTCATTAGTATCCTTACTATTAGAGCTCATGTTGGCTAAGCTAAACAGCTTTAAGCGTGGTGGTGGCAAACAACAGGTTAATAAGAGGCAGTGTCAGGTAGTAGGAAAATAGCCAGTTAATAATAGGCAATAGTTCTTTGCAGGAATACAGATATTAATAAATAGGCAGTTTATATTGCAGAGAAATTGCTGGGCAATAATGGACAATGTCCTTATGTGGCAAATAATAGAGCAATATACCCAGTGTGGCAAAGAAGAGGTTAATAAACGGCAGTCTCTCAGTATAACAGTCAGTGAATAATAGGCAGTATATGGAGAAAACACCAAACAAAAGTTCAAAATTGGTGTGAAAATGTCACTGAACCACTTCACAACTAAATATATATAGTTTTGGTAAATGGTATTATCATTTTTTTGACGAAATTCGGCAGGAGCTTGAAGAGCGACGTCACTGGGACCGCCTCCACGCAGTAGAAACTTGCTGTGATGTAAAAATTCAAAAATCACACCAAAATGGCGGGCGGAGTGTGTCACAGTACGGCAGATTTCTGATTGGTCGCTCGCGGCAGGCGGCAACCAATCAGAAAAGTGCCGCGCACCACGAAGGCATATATCTTTGTCCACCCTGAGCGGGTGTAGGACGCTGGTGACGTCACTTATCTCCGGACATTATCTCCGGACAAACCCACGCAAGTTGGCACAAATTGCCGGAAGTAGTATTCTAGGCAATTATATATTAGATTTTAATGTTATCAGTGTTTACCTTTGAACGTTTATATTGTATTGTCCTGTCACCAGCCATGTGTACGATTATCGGCCGAAAGCCTCTCTGGAACCAATAATCACCCCATGTAAAGGTATCTTTATAAGTTAAAGATTCAGAATACTATGACTTTTATCATATCCTGAACAGTCAAGTTTTTTATGAACCGTTAAGGTTTTCTGGTTGAAGTAAAAAAAAACTCTGAGTGTTTACAGTTTGAAACCATAAAATGTTGAAAAATTACGTCATTCTTAAGTATATCACTCAATGGTGCTCATAAACGTGTCAAATTTGATCTATAATATACTTTAATATACGTTACTTTAATCTTTAATATAGTTAAGAACAGGGCCCCAGACATCACACAGGGGGTCTGAAACACCGCACAGTGGTCCAAAATATCGCTGTGCTCTGCCTGGGGCCACATATGCTGCCTGGGGCCCCTGTGCTCTGCCTGGGGCCCCATATGCTGCCTGGGGCCCCTGTGCTCTGCCTGGGGCCCCATGTTCTGCCTGGGGCCCCTGTGCTCTGCCTGGGGCCACTGTGCTCTGCCTGGGGCCCCATATGCTGCCTGGGGCCCCTGTGATCTGCCTGGGGCCCCATATGCTGCCTGGGGCCCCTGTGCTCTGCCTGGGGCCCCATAGGCTGCTTGGGGCCCCTGTGCTCTACCTGGGACCACTGTGCTCTGCCTGGGGCCCCATGTTCTGCCTAGGGCCACTGTGCTCTGCCTGGGGCCCCATAGGCTGCCTGGGGCCCCTGTGCTCTGCCTGGGACCACTGTGCTCTGCCTGGGGCCCCATATGCTGCCTGGGGCCCCTGTGCTCTGCCTGGGGCCACTGTGCTCTGCCTGGGGCCCCATATGCTGCCTGGGGCCCCTGTGCTCTGCCTGGGGCCCCATATGCTGCCTGGGGCCCCTGTGCTCTGCCTGGGGCCCCTGTGCTCTACCTGGGGCCCCATGTTCTGCCTGGGGCCCCTGTGCTCTGCCTGGGGCCACTGTGCTCTGCCTGGGGCCCCATATGCTGCCTGGGGCCCCTGTGCTCTGCCTGGGTCCCCATATGCTGCCTGGGGCCCCTGTGCTCTGCCTGGGGCCCCATGTTCTGCATGGGGCCACTGTGCTCTGCCTGGGGCCCCATAGGCTGCCTGGGGCCCCTGTGCTCTGCCTTGGGCCACTGTGCTCTGCCTGGGGCCCCATATGCTACCTGGGGCCACTGTGCTCTGCCTGGGGCCCCATATGCTGCCTGGGGCCCCAGTGCTCTGCCTGGGACCACTGTGCTCTGCCTGGGGCCCCATATGCTGCCTGGGGCCCCTGTGCTCTGCCTGGGGCCACTGTGCTCTGCCTGGGGCCCCATATGCTGCCTGGGGCCCCTGTGCTCTGCCTGGGGCCCCATATGCTGTCTGGGGCCCCTGTGCTCTGCCTGGGGCCCCTGTGCTCTGCCTGGGGCCCCATGTTCTGCCTGGGGCCCCTGTGCTCTGCCTGGGGCCACTGTGCTCTGCCTGGGGCCCCATATGCTGCCTAGGGCCCCTGTGCTCTGCCTGGGGCCCCATATGCTGCCTGGGGCCCCTGTGCTCTGCCTGGGGCCCCTGTGCTCTGCCTGGGGCCCCATGTTCTGCCTGGGGCCACTGTGCTCTGCCTGGGGCCCCATAGGCTGCCTGGGGCCCCTGTGCTCTGCCTGGGACCACTGTGCTCTGCCTGGGGCCTCATATACTGCCTGGGGCCCCTGTGCTCTGCCTGGGGCCACTGTGCTCTGCCTGGGGCCCCATATGCTGCCTGGGGCCCCTGTGCTCTGCCTGGAGCCCCATATGCTGCCTGGGGCCCCTGTGCCCTGCCTGGGGCCCCATGTTCTGCCTGGGGCCCCTGTGCTCTGCCTGGGGCCACTGTGCTCTGCCTGGGGCCCCATGTTCTGCCTGGGGCCCCTGTGCTCTGCCTGGGGCCCCTGTGCTCTGCCTGGGACCACTGTGCTCTGCCTGGGGCCCCATATGCTGCCTGGGTCCCCTGTGCTCTGCATGGGGCCACTGTGATCTGCCTGGGGCCCCATATGCTGCCTGGGGCCCTTGTGCTCTGCCTGGTGCCCCATATGCTGCCTGGGGCCCCTGGGCTCTTCCTTGTTCCCCTGTGCTCTGCCTGGGGCCCCATGTTCTGCCTGGGGCCCCTGTGCTCTGCCTGGGGCCCCATATGCTGCCTGGGGCCCCTGTGCTCTGCCTGGGGCCCCTGTGCTCTGCCTGGGGCCCCATGTTCTGCCTGGGGCCACTGTGCTCTGCCTGGGGCCCCATAGGCTGCTTGGGGCCCCTGTGCTCTGCCTGGGACCACTGTGCTCTGCCTGGGGCCCCATATGCTGCCTGGGGCCCCTGTGCTCTGCCTGGGGCCACTGGGCTCTGCCTGGGGCCCCATATGCTGCCTGGGGCCCCTGTGCTCTGCCTGGGGCCCCATATGCTGCCTGGGGCCCCTGTGCTCTGCCTGGGGCCCCTGTGCTCTGCCTGCGGCCCCATGTTCTGCCTGGGGCCCCTGTGCTCTGCCTGGGGCCACTGTGCTCTGCCTGGGGCCCCATATGCTGCCTGGGGCCCCTGTGCTCTGCCTGGGGCCCCATATGCTGCCTGGGGCCCCTGTGCACTGCCTGGGGCCCCTGTGCTCTGCCTGGGGCCACTGTGCTCTGCCTGGGGCCCCATAGGCTGCCTGGGGCCCCTGTGCTCTGCCTGGGACCACTGTGCTTTGCCTGGGGCCCCATATGCTGCCTGGGGCCCCTGTGCTCTGCCTGGGGCCACTGTGCTCTGCCTGGGGACCCATATGCTGCTTGGGGCCCCTGTGCTCTGCCTGGGGCCCCATGTTCTTCCTGGGGCCACTGTGCTCTGCCTGGGGCCCCATAAGCTGCCTGGGGCCCCTGTGCTCTACCTGGGACCACTGTGCTCTGCCTGGGGCCCCATATGCTGCCTGGGGCCCCTGTGCTCTGCCTGGGGCCACTGTGCTCTGCCTGGGGCCCCATGTTCTGCCTGGGGCCCCTGTGTTCTGCCTGGGGCCCCAAAGCATGCCTGGGGTCCCTGTGCTCTGCCTGGGGCCCCTGTGCTCTGCCTGGGGCCCCATGTTCTGCCTGGGGCCCCTGTGCTCTGCCTGGGGCCACTGTGATCTGCCTGGGGCCCCATATGCTGCCTGGGGCCCCTGTGCTCTGCCTGGGGCCCCATATGCTGCCTGGGGCCCCTGTGCTCTGCCTAGGGCCCCATGTTCTGCCTGGGGCCACTGTGCTCTGCCTGGGGCCCCATAGGCTGCCTGGGGCCCCTGTGCTCTGCCTGGGACCACTGTGCTCTGCCTGGGGCCCCATATGCTGCCTGTGGCCCCTGTGCTCTGCCTGGGGCCACTGTGCTCTGCCTGGGGCCCCATATGCTGCCTGGGGCCCCTGTGCTCTGCCTGGGGCCCCATATGCTGCCTGGGGCCCTAGTTCTCTGCCTGGGGCCACTGTGCTCTGCCTGGGGCCCCATATGCTGCCTGGGGCCCCTGTGCTCTGCCTGGGGCCCCTGTGCTCTGCCTGGGCCCCATGTTCTGCCTGGGGCCCCTGTGCTCTGCCTGGGGCCACTGTGCTCTGCCTGGGGCCCCATATGCTGCCTGGGGCCCCTGTGCTCTGCCTGGGGCCCCATATGCTGCCTGGGGCCCCTGTGCTCTGCCTGGGGCCCCTGTGCTCTGCCTGGGGCCCCATGTTCTGCCTGGGGCCACTGTGCTCTGCCTGGGGCCCCATAGGCTGCCTGGTGCCCCTGTGCTCTGCCTGGGACCACTGTGCTCTGCCTGGGGCCCCATATACTGCCTGGGGCCCCTGTGCTCTGCCTGGGGCCACTGTGCTCTGCCTGGGGCCCCATATGCTGCCTGGGGCTTCTGTGCTCTGCCTGGGGCCCCATATGCTGCCTGGGGCCCCTGTGCTCTGCCTGGGGCCCCTGTGCTCTGCCTGCGGCCCCATGTTCTGCCTGGGGCCCCTGTGCTCTGCCTGGGGCCACTGTGCTCTGCCTGGGGCCCCATATGCTGCCTGGGGCCCCAGTGCTCTGCCCGGGGCCCCATATGCTGCCTGGGGCCCCTGTCCTCTGCCTGGGGCCCCATGTTCTGCCTGGGGCCCCTGTGCTCTGCCTGGGACCCCTGTGCTCTGCCTGGGACCACTGTGCTCTGCCTGGGGCCCCATATGCTGCCTGGGGCCCCTGTGCTCTGCCTGGGGCCCCTGTGCTCTGCCTTGGGCCTCATATGCTGCCTGGGGCCCCTGTGCTCTGCCTGGGGACCCATATGCTGCCTGGGGCCCCTTTGCTCTGCCTGGGGCCCCTGTGCTCTGCCTGGGGCCCCATGTTCTTCCTGGGGCCCATGTGCTCTGCCTGGGGCCACTGTTCTCTGCCTGGGGCCCCATATGCTGCCTGGGGCCCCTGTGCTCTGCCTGGGGCTCCATATGCTGCCTGGGGCCCCTGTGCTCTGCCTGGGGCCCCATGTTCTGCCTGGGGCCACTGTGCTCTGCCTGGGGCCCCATAGGCTGCCTGGGGCCCCTGTGTTCTGCCTGGGACCACTGTGCTCTGCCTGGGGCCCCATATGCTGCCTGGGGCCCCTGTGCTCTGCCTAGGGCCACTGGGCTCTGCCTGGGGCCCCATATGCTGCCTGGGGCCCCTGTGCTCTGCCTGGGGCCCCATATGCTGCCTGGGGCCCCTGTGCTCTGCCTGGGGCCCCATAGGCTGCCTGGGGCCCCTGTGCTCTACCTGGGACCACTGTGCTCTGCCTGGGGCCCCATATGCTGCCTGGGGCCCCTGTGCTCTGCCTGGGGCCACTGTGCTCTGCCTGGGGCCCCATATGCTGCCTGGGGCCCCTGTGCTCTGCCTGAGGCCCCATATGCTGCCTGGGGCCCCTGTGCTCTGCCTGGGGCCCCTGTGCTCTGCCTGGGGCCCCTGTGCTCTGTCTGGGGCCCCATGTTCTGCCTGGGGCCCCTGTGCTCTGCTTGGGGCCACTGTCATGGTTCCCAATGGCAGGGGAACGTCAGGACACATAAATAACGGACGAGCTCTTGGGTGATGGAATCTCGAGCTGACCGTGAGCTAAACCTACCACACAACTAATAGTGGCCGGGGGGCGTGCCTAAGTTTTATCCCTAGACGTCTCTTGCCAGCCGGAGAACTAACTAACCCTGGTAGAGGAAAAAACAGACCTGGCTTACCTCTAGGGAAATTCCCCCGAAAAGGAGACAGAAGCCCCCCACATATATTGACAGTGAGTTCAGAGGAAAAGACATACGCAGTATGAAGGTAGGTTCAGCAAAGCGAGGTCCGCTTACTAGATAGCAGAAAGATACAATAGGGAACTGCACGGTCAGCTGAAAACCCTTTTAAAATACCATCCTGAAATTACTTTAAGACTCATGTGTCAACTCATGACACCGGAGTGGTAATTTCAGCCCACAAGAGCTTCCAGCTACAGAGAATGACATAACTGTAAACTGGAACAAAAATGCAAACAAACTTAGGACTAAGAGTCCAACTTAGCTGATCAGTAGTCTAGGAGCAGGAACATGCAACAGAAAGGCTCTAGTTACATTGATGGCCGGCAAGGCAATGACTGAAGAGCAGGATTAAATAGGAACTCCCCACTACTGATGAAAACAGGTGAACTGAGAAAGAAAACACACCCGAGTCACCAGTACCACTAGCCACCACCAGAAGGAGCCCAAAAGCAGATTCACAACAGTACCCCCCCCTCAAGGAGGGGGCACCGAACCCTCACAAGAACCACCAGGGCGATCCGGATGAGCCCTATGAAAGGCACGAACCAAATCAGAGGCGTGAACATCAGAAGCAGTTACCCAAGAATTATCTTCTTGACCATAGCCCTTCCACTTAACCAGATATTGTAGTCTCCGTCTGGAAATACGGGAGTCCAAGATTTTCTCTACAACATACTCCAATTCACCCTCAACCAGCACAGGAGCAGGAGGCTCGGTAGAAGGAACAACCGGCACCTCATACCTCCGCAACAACGACCGATGGAAAACATTATGGATAGCGAAAGATGCCGGAAGGTCTAAATGAAAGGATACAGGGTTAAGAATCTCCAAAATCCTATAAGGACCGATGAACCGAGGCTTAAACTTAGGAGAAGAAACCCTCATAGGGACAAAACGGGAAGACAACCACACCAAGTCCCCAACACGAAGACGAGGACCAACACGACGACGGCGGTTAGCAAAATGCTGAGTCTTCTCCTGGGACAACTTCAAATTGTCCACCACCTGTCCCCAAATCCGATGCAACCTATCCACCATAGTATCCACTCCAGGACAATCCGAAGACTCCACCTGACCGGAAGAAAAACGAGGGTGAAACCCCGAATTGCAAAAGAAAGGAGAAACCAAAGTGGCAGAACTAGCCCGATTATTGAGGGCAAACTCTGCCAACGGCAAAAAGGCAACCCAGTCATCCTGATCCGCAGACACAAAACACCTCAAATAAGTCTCCAAGGTCTGATTAGTTCGCTCAGTCTGGCCATTAGTCTGAGGATGGAACGCAGACGAAAAAGACAAATCAATGCCCATCCTGGCACAGAATGCCCGCCAAAATCTAGACACGAACTGGGTCCCCCTGTCAGAAACGATATTTTCCGGAATACCATGCAAGCGAACCACATTTTGAAAAAACAGAGGAACCAATTCGGATGAGGAAGGCAACTTAGGCAAGGGTAACAAATGAACCATCTTTGAAAAACGGTCACACACCACCCAGATGACAGACATCTTCTGAGAAGCGGGGAGATCAGAAATAAAATCCATAGAGATGTGAGTCCAAGGCCTCTTTGGAATAGGCAAGGATAACAACAATCCGCTAGCCCGAGAACAACAAGGCTTGGCCCGAGCACAAACATCACAAGACTGCACAAAAACTCGTACGTCTCGAGACAGGGAAGGCCACCAGAAGGACCTAGCCACCAAATCCCTAGTACCAAAGATTCCAGGATGACCTGCCAACGCAGAAGAATGAACCTCCGAGATGACTCTACTGGTCCAATCATCAGGAACAAACAGTCTACCAGGCGGGCAACGATCAGGTCTATCCGCCTGAAACTCCTGCAAAGCCCGTCGCAGGTCTGGGGAAACAGCAGATAATATCACCCCATCCTTAAGGATACCTGTAGGTTCAGAATCACCAGGGGAATCAGGCTCAAAACTCCTAGAAAGGGCATCTGCCTTCACATGTTTAGAACCTGGTAGGTATGAGACCACAAAATTAAACCGAGAGAAAAACAACGACCAGCGCGCCTGTCTAGGATTCAGGCGCTTGGCAGACTCAAGATAAATCAGATTCTTGTGATCGGTCAATACCACCACCTGATGTCTAGCCCCCTCAAGCCAATGACGCCACTCCTCAAAAGCCCACTTCATAGCCAAAAGCTCCCGATTACCAATATCATAGTTTCGCTCGGCGGGCGAAAATTTTCGAGAAAAGAACGCACAAGGTCTCATCACGGAGCAGTCGGAACTTTTCTGCGACAAAACCGCCCCAGCTCCGATCTCGGAAGCGTCGACCTCAACCTGAAAAGGAAGAGCAACATCAGGCTGACACAACACAGGGGCAGAAGAAAAGCGGCGCTTAAGCTCCCGAAAGGCCTCCACAGCAGCGGGGGACCAATCAGCAACATCAGCACCCTTTTTAGTCAAATCAGTCAAAGGTTTAGCAACATCCGAAAAATCAGTTATAAATCGACGATAAAAATTAGCAAAGCCCAAGAATTTCTGAAGGCTCTTAAGAGAAGTAGGTTGCGTCCAATCACAAATAGCCCAAACCTTGACAGGATCCATCTCAATGGAAGAAGGGGAAAAAAATGTACCCCAAAAAAGAAATCTTCTGAACCCCAAAAATACACTTAGAACCCTTCACACACAAGGAATTAGCCCGCAAAACCTGAAAAACCCTCCTGACTTGTTGGACATGAGAGTCCCAGTCATCCGAAAAAATCAAAATATCATCCAGATACACATTCATAAATTTATCCAAATATTCACGGAAAATATTATGCATAAAGGACTGAAAGACTGAAGGGGCATTTGAAAGACCAAAAGGCATTACTAAATACTCAAAATGGCCCTCGGGCGTATTAAATGCGGTTTTCCACTCATCCCCCTGCTTAATTCGCACCAAATTATACGCCCCACGAAGATCAATCTTAGAGAACCACTTAGCCCCCTTTATTCGAGCAAACAAATCAGTCAGCAGTGGCAAAGGATACTGATATTTGACTGTAATTTTATTCAAGAGTCGATAATCAATACATGGCCTCAAAGAGCCATCTTTTTTAGATACAAAGAAAAAACCGGCTCCTAAGGGAGATGAAGAAGGACGAATATGTCCCTTTTCCAGGGACTCCTTAATATACTCTCGCATAGCAACATGTTCAGGTACGGATAAATTAAACAAACGACCCTTTGGAAATTTACTGCCTGGAATCAGATCTATGGTACAATTGCAATCTCTGTGAGGAGGGAGTGAACCAAGCTTAGGCTCCTCAAAAACATCACGATAATCAGACAAAAATGCCGGAATCTCAGAGGGAATAGATGATGAAATGGAAACCAAAGGTACGTCCCCATGAACCCCCTGACATCCCCAGCTTAACACAGACATAGATTTCCAGTCAAGGACTGGGTTATGAGATTGTAACCATGGCAATCCGAGCACCAAAACATCATGTAGATTGTACAACACAAGGAATCGAATCACCTCCTGATGGTCTGGAGTCATACGCATAGTAACTTGTGTCCAGTATTGTGGTTTATTACTAGCCAATGGCGTAGAATCAATACCCTTCAGAGGTATAGGGACTTCCAGAGGCTCTAGATTAAACCCACAGCGCCTGGCAAAGGACCAATTCATAAGACTCAAAGCGGCGCCAGAGTCGACATAGGCGTCCGCGGTAATTGACGATAATGAACAAATCAAGGTCACAGATAGAATAAACTTAGACTGTAAAGTGCCAATTGAAACAGACTTATCAACCTTCTTTGTGCGTCTAGAGCATGCTGATATAACATGAGTTGAATCACCACAATAGAAGCACAACCCATTTTTTCGCCTAAAATTCTGCCGTTCGCTTCTGGACAGAATTCTATCACATTGCATATTCTCTGGCGCCTTCTCAGAAGACACCGCCAAATGGTGCACAGGTTTACGCTCCCGCAAACGCTGATCAATCTGAATAGCCATTGTCATGGACTCATTCAGACCTGTAGGCGCAGGGAACCCCACCATAACATCCTTAATGGCATCAGAGAGACCCTCTCTGAAATTCGCCGCCAAAGCGCACTCATTCCACTGAGTAAGCACAGACCACTTACGAAATTTTTGGCAGTATATTTCAGCTTCATCTTGCCCTTGAGATAGGGCCATCAAGGCTTTTTCAGCCTGAATCTCTAAATTAGGTTCCTCATAAAGCAACCCCAAAGCCAGAAAAAACACATCCACATTGAGCAACGCAGGATCCCCTGGTGCCAATGCAAATGCCCAATCTTGAGGGTCACCTCGCAGCAAGGAAATTACAATCCTAACCTGCTGTGCAGAATCTCCAGCGGAGCGAGGTCTCAGAGAAAGAAACAATTTACAATTATATTTGAAATTCAGAAAACGAGATCTATCTCCGGAGAAAAACTCTGGTATAGGAATTCTAGGTTCAGATATAGGAGCATGTATAACAAAATCCTGTAAATTTTGAACTTTAGTGGCAAGACTATTCAAACCTGTAGTCAAACTCTGAGAATCCATTTTAAGCAGGTGAGATCAGAGCCATTCAAGGGTTAGAAGGAGAGGGAGACAAAGACTGCAATTATAGCTGAAATGCAACTGATTCAACTATAGAGCAAGCACAGAGGGAAAAAAAAAAAAAAAAAAATTGCAGACTTCTTTTTCTCTCCTTTCTTCTGCCAACAGTTTTAACACGTGGCCGGCCATACTGTCATGGTTCCCAATGGCAGGGGAACGTCAGGACACATAAATAACGGACGAGCTCTTGGGTGATGGAATCTCGAGCTGACCGTGAGCTAAACCTACCACACAACTAATAGTGACCGGGGGGCGTGCCTACGTTTTATCCCTAGACGTCTCTCGCCAGCTGGAGAACTAACTAACCCTGGTAGAGGAAAAAACAGACCTGGCTTACCTCTAGGGAAATTCCCCCGAAAAGGAGACAGAAGCCCCCCACATATATTGACGGTGAGTTCAGAGGAAAAGACATACGCAGTATGAAGGTAGGTTCAGCAAAGCGAGGTCCGCTTACTAGATAGCAGAAAGATACAAAAGGGAACTGCATGGTCAGCTGAAAACCCTTTTTAAATACCATCCTGAAATTACTTTAAGACTCGTGTCAACTCATGACACCGGAGTGGTAATTTCAGCCCACAAGAGCTTCCAGCTACAGAGAATGACATAACTGTAAACTGGAACAAAAATGCAAACAAACTTAGGACTAAGAGTCCAACTTAGCTGATCAGTAGTCTAGGAGCAGGAACATGCAACAGAAAGGCTCTAGTTACATTGATGGCCGGCAAGGCAATGACTGAAGAGCAGGATTAAATAGGAACTCCCCACTACTGATGAAAACAGGTGAACTGAGAAAGAAAACACACCCGAGTCACCAGTACCACTAGCCACCACCAGAAGGAGCCCAAAAGCAGATTCACAACAGTACCCCCCCCTCAAGGAGGGGGCACCGAACCCTCACAAGAACCACCAGGGCGATCCGGATGAGCCCTATGAAAGGCACGAACCAAATCAGAGGCGTGAACATCAGAAGCAGTTACCCAAGAATTATCTTCTTGACCATAGCCCTTCCACTTAACCAGATATTGTAGTCTCCGTCTGGAAATACGGGAGTCCAAGATTTTCTCTACAACATACTCCAATTCACCCTCAACCAGCACAGGAGCAGGAGGCTCGGTAGAAGGAACAACCGGCACCTCATACCTCCGCAACAACGACCGATGGAAAACATTATGGATAGCGAAAGATGCCGGAAGGTCTAAATGAAAGGATACAGGGTTAAGAATCTCCAAAATCCTATAAGGACCGATGAACCGAGGCTTAAACTTAGGAGAAGAAACCCTCATAGGGACAAAACGGGAAGACAACCACACCAAGTCCCCAACACGAAGACGAGGACCAACACGACGACGGCGGTTAGCAAAATGCTGAGTCTTCTCCTGGGACAACTTCAAATTGTCCACCACCTGTCCCCAAATCCGATGCAACCTATCCACCATAGTATCCACTCCAGGACAATCCGAAGACTCCACCTGACCGGAAGAAAAACGAGGGTGAAACCCCGAATTGCAAAAGAAAGGAGAAACCAAAGTGGCAGAACTAGCCCGATTATTGAGGGCAAACTCTGCCAACGGCAAAAAGGCAACCCAGTCATCCTGATCCGCAGACACAAAACACCTCAAATAAGTCTCCAAGGTCTGATTAGTTCGCTCAGTCTGGCCATTAGTCTGAGGATGGAACGCAGACGAAAAAGACAAATCAATGCCCATCCTGGCACAGAATGCCCGCCAAAATCTAGACACGAACTGGGTCCCCCTGTCAGAAACGATATTTTCCGGAATACCATGCAAGCGAACCACATTTTGAAAAAACAGAGGAACCAATTCGGATGAGGAAGGCAACTTAGGCAAGGGTAACAAATGAACCATCTTTGAAAAACGGTCACACACCACCCAGATGACAGACATCTTCTGAGAAGCGGGGAGATCAGAAATAAAATCCATAGAGATGTGAGTCCAAGGCCTCTTTGGAATAGGCAAGGATAACAACAATCCGCTAGCCCGAGAACAACAAGGCTTGGCCCGAGCACAAACATCACAAGACTGCACAAAAACTCGTACGTCTCGAGACAGGGAAGGCCACCAGAAGGACCTAGCCACCAAATCCCTAGTACCAAAGATTCCAGGATGACCTGCCAACGCAGAAGAATGAACCTCCGAGATGACTCTACTGGTCCAATCATCAGGAACAAACAGTCTACCAGGCGGGCAACGATCAGGTCTATCCGCCTGAAACTCCTGCAAAGCCCGTCGCAGGTCTGGGGAAACAGCAGATAATATCACCCCATCCTTAAGGATACCTGTAGGTTCAGAATCACCAGGGGAATCAGGCTCAAAACTCCTAGAAAGGGCATCTGCCTTCACATGTTTAGAACCTGGTAGGTATGAGACCACAAAATTAAACCGAGAGAAAAACAACGACCAGCGCGCCTGTCTAGGATTCAGGCGCTTGGCAGACTCAAGATAAATCAGATTCTTGTGATCGGTCAATACCACCACCTGATGTCTAGCCCCCTCAAGCCAATGACGCCACTCCTCAAAAGCCCACTTCATAGCCAAAAGCTCCCGATTACCAATATCATAGTTTCGCTCGGCGGGCGAAAATTTTCGAGAAAAGAACGCACAAGGTCTCATCACGGAGCAGTCGGAACTTTTCTGCGACAAAACCGCCCCAGCTCCGATCTCGGAAGCGTCGACCTCAACCTGAAAAGGAAGAGCAACATCAGGCTGACACAACACAGGGGCAGAAGAAAAGCGGCGCTTAAGCTCCCGAAAGGCCTCCACAGCAGCGGGGGACCAATCAGCAACATCAGCACCCTTTTTAGTCAAATCAGTCAAAGGTTTAGCAACATCCGAAAAATCAGTTATAAATCGACGATAAAAATTAGCAAAGCCCAAGAATTTCTGAAGGCTCTTAAGAGAAGTAGGTTGCGTCCAATCACAAATAGCCCAAACCTTGACAGGATCCATCTCAATGGAAGAAGGGGAAAAAAATGTACCCCAAAAAAGAAATCTTCTGAACCCCAAAAATACACTTAGAACCCTTCACACACAAGGAATTAGCCCGCAAAACCTGAAAAACCCTCCTGACTTGTTGGACATGAGAGTCCCAGTCATCCGAAAAAATCAAAATATCATCCAGATACACATTCATAAATTTATCCAAATATTCACGGAAAATATTATGCATAAAGGACTGAAAGACTGAAGGGGCATTTGAAAGACCAAAAGGCATTACTAAATACTCAAAATGGCCCTCGGGCGTATTAAATGCGGTTTTCCACTCATCCCCCTGCTTAATTCGCACCAAATTATACGCCCCACGAAGATCAATCTTAGAGAACCACTTAGCCCCCTTTATTCGAGCAAACAAATCAGTCAGCAGTGGCAAAGGATACTGATATTTGACTGTAATTTTATTCAAGAGTCGATAATCAATACATGGCCTCAAAGAGCCATCTTTTTTAGATACAAAGAAAAAACCGGCTCCTAAGGGAGATGAAGAAGGACGAATATGTCCCTTTTCCAGGGACTCCTTAATATACTCTCGCATAGCAACATGTTCAGGTACGGATAAATTAAACAAACGACCCTTTGGAAATTTACTGCCTGGAATCAGATCTATGGTACAATTGCAATCTCTGTGAGGAGGGAGTGAACCAAGCTTAGGCTCCTCAAAAACATCACGATAATCAGACAAAAATGCCGGAATCTCAGAGGGAATAGATGATGAAATGGAAACCAAAGGTACGTCCCCATGAACCCCCTGACATCCCCAGCTTAACACAGACATAGATTTCCAGTCAAGGACTGGGTTATGAGATTGTAACCATGGCAATCCGAGCACCAAAACATCATGTAGATTGTACAACACAAGGAATCGAATCACCTCCTGATGGTCTGGAGTCATACGCATAGTAACTTGTGTCCAGTATTGTGGTTTATTACTAGCCAATGGCGTAGAATCAATACCCTTCAGAGGTATAGGGACTTCCAGAGGCTCTAGATTAAACCCACAGCGCCTGGCAAAGGACCAATTCATAAGACTCAAAGCGGCGCCAGAGTCGACATAGGCGTCCGCGGTAATTGACGATAATGAACAAATCAAGGTCACAGATAGAATAAACTTAGACTGTAAAGTGCCAATTGAAACAGACTTATCAACCTTCTTTGTGCGTCTAGAGCATGCTGATATAACATGAGTTGAATCACCACAATAGAAGCACAACCCATTTTTTCGCCTAAAATTCTGCCGTTCGCTTCTGGACAGAATTCTATCACATTGCATATTCTCTGGCGCCTTCTCAGAAGACACCGCCAAATGGTGCACAGGTTTACGCTCCCGCAAACGCTGATCAATCTGAATAGCCATTGTCATGGACTCATTCAGACCTGTAGGCGCAGGGAACCCCACCATAACATCCTTAATGGCATCAGAGAGACCCTCTCTGAAATTCGCCGCCAAAGCGCACTCATTCCACTGAGTAAGCACAGACCACTTACGAAATTTTTGGCAGTATATTTCAGCTTCATCTTGCCCTTGAGATAGGGCCATCAAGGCTTTTTCAGCCTGAATCTCTAAATTAGGTTCCTCATAAAGCAACCCCAAAGCCAGAAAAAACACATCCACATTGAGCAACGCAGGATCCCCTGGTGCCAATGCAAATGCCCAATCTTGAGGGTCACCTCGCAGCAAGGAAATTACAATCCTAACCTGCTGTGCAGAATCTCCAGCGGAGCGAGGTCTCAGAGAAAGAAACAATTTACAATTATATTTGAAATTCAGAAAACGAGATCTATCTCCGGAGAAAAACTCTGGTATAGGAATTCTAGGTTCAGATATAGGAGCATGTATAACAAAATCCTGTAAATTTTGAACTTTAGTGGCAAGACTATTCAAACCTGTAGTCAAACTCTGAGAATCCATTTTAAGCAGGTGAGATCAGAGCCATTCAAGGGTTAGAAGGAGAGGGAGACAAAGACTGCAATTATAGCTGAAATGCAACTGATTCAACTATAGAGCAAGCACAGAGGGAAAAAAAAAAAAAAAAAATTGCAGACTTCTTTTTCTCTCCTTTCTTCTGCCAACAGTTTTAACACGTGGCCGGCCATACTGTCATGGTTCCCAATGGCAGGGGAACGTCAGGACACATAAATAACGGACGAGCTCTTGGGTGATGGAATCTCGAGCTGACCGTGAGCTAAACCTACCACACAACTAATAGTGACCGGGGGGCGTGCCTACGTTTTATCCCTAGACGTCTCTCGCCAGCTGGAGAACTAACTAACCCTGGTAGAGGAAAAAACAGACCTGGCTTACCTCTAGGGAAATTCCCCCGAAAAGGAGACAGAAGCCCCCCACATATATTGACGGTGAGTTCAGAGGAAAAGACATACGCAGTATGAAGGTAGGTTCAGCAAAGCGAGGTCCGCTTACTAGATAGCAGAAAGATACAAAAGGGAACTGCATGGTCAGCTGAAAACCCTTTTTAAATACCATCCTGAAATTACTTTAAGACTCATGTGTCAACTCATGACACCGGAGTGGTAATTTCAGCCCACAAGAGCTTCCAGCTACAGAGAATGACATAACTGTAAACTGGAACAAAAATGCAAACAAACTTAGGACTAAGAGTCCAACTTAGCTGATCAGTAGTCTAGGAGCAGGAACATGCAACAGAAAGGCTCTAGTTACATTGATGGCCGGCAAGGCAATGACTGAAGAGCAGGATTAAATAGGAACTCCCCACTACTGATGAAAACAGGTGAACTGAGAAAGAAAACACACCCGAGTCACCAGTTCCACAAGCCACCACCAGAAGGAGCCCAAAAGCAGATTCACAACAGGCCACTGTGCTCTGCCTGGGGCCCCATAGGTGCCTGGGGCCCCTGTGCTCTGCCTGGGACCACTGTGCTCTGCCTGGGGCCCCATATGCTGCCTGGGGCCCCTGTGCTCTGCCTGGGGCCACTGTGCTCTGCCTGGGGCCCCATATGCTGCCTGGGGCCCCTGTGCTCTGCCTGGGGCCCCATATGCTGCCTGGGGCCCCTGTGCTCTGCCTGGGGCCACTGTGCCCTGCCTGGGGCCCCATGTGCTGCCTGGGGCCCCTGTGCTCTGCCTGGGGCCACTGTGCTCTGCCTGGGGCCCCATATGCTGCCTGGGGCCCCTGTGCTCTGCCTGGTGTCCCATATGCTGCCTGGGGCCCCTGTGCTCTGCCTGGGGCCCCTGTGCTCTGCCTGGGGCCCCATGTTCTGCCTGGGGCCCCTGTGCTCTGCCTGGGGCCACTGTTATCTGCCTGGGGCCCCTGTGCTCTGCCTGGGGCCCCATATGCTGCCTGGGGCCCCTGTGCTCTGCCTGGGGCCCTATAAGCTGCCTGGGGCCCCTGTGCTCTACCTGGGACCACTGTGCTCTGCCTGGGGCCCCATATACTGCCTGGGGCCCCTTTGCTCTGCCTGGGTGTAGGACACTGGTGATGTCACTTATCTCCGGACATTAGCTCCGGACATTAGCTCCGGACATTAGCTCTGGACATTAGCTCTGGACATTAGCTCCGGACAAAGCCACGGAAGAGCACAGTGGTCCCAGGCAGAGCACAGGGGCCCCAGGCAGCCTATGGGGCCCCAGGCAGAGCACAGTGGCCCCAGGCAGAACATGGGGCCCCAGGCAGAGCACAGGGGCCCCAGGCAGAGCACAGGGGCCCCTGTGCTCTGCCTGGGGCCCCATGTTCTGCCTGGGGCCACTGTGCTCTGCCTGGGGCCCCATAGGCTGCCTGGGGCCCCTGTGCTCTGCCTGGGACCACTGTGCTCTGCCTGGGGCCCCATATGCTGCCTGGGGCCCCTGTGCTCTACCTGGGGCCACTGTGCTCTGCCTGGGGCCCCATATTCTGCCTGGGGCCCCTGTGCTCTGCCTGGGGCCCCATATGCTGCCTGGGGCCCCTGTGCTCTGCCTGGGGCCCCATAGGCTGCCTGGGGCCCCTGTGCTCTACCTGGGACCACTGTGCTCTGCCTGGGGCCCCATATACTGCCTGGGGCCCCTTTGCTCTGCCTGGGTGTAGGACACTGGTGATGTCACTTATCTCCGGACATTAGCTCCGGACATTAGCTCCGGACATTAGCTCTGGACATTAGCTCCGGACAAAGCCACGGAAGTTGGCACAAATTGCAGGAAGTAGTATTCTAGGCAATTAATCTCCGGACATTAGCTCCGGACATTAGCTCCGGACATTAGCTCCGAACATTATCTCCGGACATTAGCTCCGGACAAAGCCACGGAAGTTGGCACAAATTGCAGGAAGTAGTATTCTAGGCAATTAATCTCCAGACATTAGCTCCGGACATTAGCTCCGGACATTAGCTCCGGACATTAGCTCCGAACATTATCTCCGGACATTAGCTCCGGACAAAGCCACGGAAGTTGGCACAAATTGCAGGAAGTAGTATTCTAGGCAATTAATGTCCGGACATTAGCTCCGGACATTAGCTCCGGACATTAGCTCCGAACATTATCTCCGGACATTAGCTCCGGACAAAGCCACGGAAGTTGGCACAAATTGCAGGAAGTAGTATTCTAGGCAATTAATCTCCAGACATTAGCTCCGGACATTAGCTCCGGACATTAGCTCCGGACATTAGCTCCGAACATTATCTCCGGACATTAGCTCCGGACAAAGCCACGGAAGTTGGCACAAATTGCAGGAAGTAGTATTCTAGGCAATTAATCTCCGGACATTAGCTCCGGACATTAGCTCCGGACATTAGCTCCGAACATTATCTCCGGACATTAGCTCCGGACAAAGCCACGGAAGTTGGCACAAATTGCAGGAAGTAGTATTCTAGGCAATTAATCTCTGGACATTAGCTCCGGACATTAGCTCCGGACATTAGCTCCGGACATTAGCTCCGAACATTATCTCCGGACATTAGCTCCGGACAAAGCCACGGAAGTTGGCACAAATTGCAGGAAGTAGTATTCTAGGCAATTAATCTCCGGACATTAGCTCCGGACATTAGCTCCGGACATTAGCTCCGAACATTATCTCCGGACATTAGCTCCGGACAAAGCCACGGAAGTTGGCACAAATTGCAGGAAGTAGTATTCTAGGCAATTAATCTCTGGACATTAGCTCCGGACATTAGCTCCGGACATTAGCTCCGGACATTAGCTCCGAACATTATCTCCGGACATTAGCTCCGGACAAAGCCACGGAAGTTGGCACAAATTGCAGGAAGTAGTATTCTAGGCAATTAATCTCCGGACATTAGCTCCGGACATTAGCTCCGGACATTAGCTCCGGACATTAGCTCCGAACATTATCTCCGGACATTAGCTCCGGACAAAGCCACGGAAGTTGGCACAAATTGCAGGAAGTAGTATTCTAGGCAATTAATCTCCAGACATTAGCTCCGGACATTAGCTCCGGACATTAGCTCCGGACATTAGCTCCGAACATTATCTCCGGACATTAGCTCCGGACAAAGCCACGGAAGTTGGCACAAATTGCAGGAAGTAGTATTCTAGGCAATTAATGTCCGGACATTAGCTCCGGACATTAGCTCCGGACATTAGCTCCGAACATTATCTCCGGACATTAGCTCCGGACAAAGCCACGGAAGTTGGCACAAATTGCAGGAAGTAGTATTCTAGGCAATTAATCTCCAGACATTAGCTCCGGACATTAGCTCCGGACATTAGCTCCGGACATTAGCTCCGAACATTATCTCCGGACATTAGCTCCGGACAAAGCCACGGAAGTTGGCACAAATTGCAGGAAGTAGTATTCTAGGCAATTAATCTCCGGACATTAGCTCCGGACATTAGCTCCGGACATTAGCTCCGAACATTATCTCCGGACATTAGCTCCGGACAAAGCCACGGAAGTTGGCACAAATTGCAGGAAGTAGTATTCTAGGCAATTAATCTCTGGACATTAGCTCCGGACATTAGCTCCGGACATTAGCTCCGGACATTAGCTCCGAACATTATCTCCGGACATTAGCTCCGGACAAAACCACGGAAGTTGGCACAAATTGCAGGAAGTAGTATTCTAGGCAATTAATCTCTGGACATTAGCTCCGGACATTAGCTCCGGACATTAGCTCCGGACATTAGCTCCGAACATTATCTCCGGACATTAGCTCCGGACAAAGCCACGGAAGTTGGCACAAATTGCAGGAAGTAGTATTCTAGGCAATTAATCTCCGGACATTAGCTCCGGACATTAGCTCCGGACATTAGCTCCGGACATTAGCTCCGAACATTAGCTCCGAACATTATCTCCGGACATTAGCTCCGGACAAAGCCACGGAAGTTGGCACAAATTGCAGGAAGTAGTATTCTAGGCAATTAATCTCTGGACATTAGCTCCGGACATTAGCTCCGGACATTAGCTCCGGACATTAGCTCCGAACATTATCTCCGGACATTAGCTCCGGACAAAGCCACGGAAGTTGGCACAAATTGCAGGAAGTAGTATTCTAGGCAATTAATCTCCGGACATTAGCTCCGGACATTAGCTCCGGACATTAGCTCCGAACATTATCTCCGGACATTAGCTCCGGACAAAGCCACGGAAGTTGGCACAAATTGCAGGAAGTAGTATTCTAGGCAATTAATCTCCAGACATTAGCTCCGGACATTAGCTCCGGACATTAGCTCCGGACATTAGCTCCGAACATTATCTCCGGACATTAGCTCCGGACAAAGCCACGGAAGTTGGCACAAATTGCAGGAAGTAGTATTCTAGGCAATTAATGTCCGGACATTAGCTCCGGACATTAGCTCCGGACATTAGCTCCGAACATTATCTCCGGACATTAGCTCCGGACAAAGCCACGGAAGTTGGCACAAATTGCAGGAAGTAGTATTCTAGGCAATTAATCTCCAGACATTAGCTCCGGACATTAGCTCCGGACATTAGCTCCGAACATTATCTCCGGACATTAGCTCCGGACAAAGCCACGGAAGTTGGCACAAATTGCAGGAAGTAGTATTCTAGGCAATTAATCTCCGGACATTAGCTCCGGACATTAGCTCCGGACATTAGCTCCGAACATTATCTCCGGACATTAGCTCCGGACAAAGCCACGGAAGTTGGCACAAATTGCAGGAAGTAGTATTCTAGGCAATTAATCTCTGGACATTAGCTCCGGACATTAGCTCCGGACATTAGCTCCGGACATTAGCTCCGAACATTATCTCCGGACATTAGCTCCGGACAAAGCCACGGAAGTTGGCACAAATTGCAGGAAGTAGTATTCTAGGCAATTAATCTCCGGACATTAGCTCCGGACATTAGCTCCGGACATTAGCTCCGGACATTAGCTCCGAACATTATCTCCGGACATTAGCTCCGGACAAAGCCACGGAAGTTGGCACAAATTGCAGGAAGTAGTATTCTAGGCAATTAATCTCTGGACATTAGCTCCGGACATTAGCTCCGGACATTAGCTCCGGACATTAGCTCCGAACATTATCTCCGGACATTAGCTCCGGACAAAGCCACGGAAGTTGGCACAAATTGCAGGAAGTAGTATTCTAGGCAATTAATCTCCGGACATTAGCTCCGGACATTAGCTCCGGACATTAGCTCCGGACATTAGCTCCGAACATTATCTCCGGACATTAGCTCCGGACAAAGCCACGGAAGTTGGCACAAATTGCAGGAAGTAGTATTCTAGGCAATTAATCTCTGGACATTAGCTCCGGACATTAGCTCCGGACATTAGCTCCGGACATTAGCTCCGAACATTATCTCCGGACATTAGCTCCGGACAAAGCCACGGAAGTTGGCACAAATTGCAGGAAGTAGTATTCTAGGCAATTAATCTCCGGACATTAGCTCCGGACATTAGCTCCGGACATTAGCTCCGGACATTAGCTCCGAACATTATCTCCGGACATTAGCTCCGGACAAAGCCACGGAAGTTGGCACAAATTGCAGGAAGTAGTATTCTAGGCAATTAATCTCCGGACATTAGCTCCGGACATTAGCTCCGGACATTAGCTCCGGACATTAGCTCCGAACATTATCTCCGGACATTAGCTCCGGGCAAAGCCACGGAAGTTGGCACAAATTGCAGTAAGTAGTATTCTAGGCAATTATATATTAGATGTTTCTCAATGACATATATATATATATATATATATATATATATATATATATATATATACTGTATATATGTTTTACCGAACATTTGAGCACATAAATCCATTAGATGTCGGTTTTGCAAGCCTGCGAGAAAATATCGCAGTACGGATGCCATACGGATTTACATACGGAGGATGCCATGCGCAAAATACGCTGACACACCCTGCCTACGGATCACTATTTTGGGAACATTTCTCCGTATTACGGCCGTAAAATACGGACCGTATTGTCTTACGCTGAGTGTGACGCTGGCCTTACTGCGGGGACCCCCATGATCCTGAGAAAAATAGCTTTGAAGAGCACCATGTAAACAGAGCTGTGGGCGATCATACACACTGCAGCACCACTCACATGTGGCTCTTAAAATATCTCCTATAAAGAGGTGGTGAGGAGCATGACAAAGTATAGCAAAAATGCACTGATCTGGGGTGGGACGTGTTATAATGTGTTATGTGCAGGGTTGAGCGAAACGGGTCGTTCATTTTCAAAAGTCGCCGACTTTTGGCTAAGTCGGCGTCTTATGAAACCCGATCCGAACCCTGTGCTTGTCGGCCATGCGGTATGCGACTTTCGCGCCAAAGTCGCGTTTCAATGACGCGAAAAGCGCCATTTCTCAGCCAATGAAGGTGAACGCAGAGTGTGGGCAGCGTGATGACATAGATCCTGGTCCCCACCATCTTAGAGAAGGGCATTGCAGTGATTGGCTTGCTGTCTGCGGCGTCACAGGGGCTATAAAGGTGCGTTCCCGCCGACCGCCATCTTACTGCTGCTGATCTGAGCTTAGGGACAGGTTGCTGCCGCTTCGTCAGAAGCAGGGATAGCGTTAGGCAGGGTCCACTAACTACCAAACCGCTTGTGCTGTAGCGATTTCCACTGTCCAATACCACCTTTTGTTTGCAGGACAGTGGAAGCTACATTTTTTTTTCCTCAGCGCTGTAGCTCATTGGGCTGCCCTAGAAGGCTCCCTGATAGCTGTATTGCTGTGTGTACGCCACTGTGGAAACCAACTGCTTTTTTCAAAGCACATATCCTCTTGTTCCTTCCTTTCTGCACAGCTATCTTTTTTGTTTGTCCACACTTTTTATTTAATTTGTGCATCAGTCCACTCCTATTGCTGCCTGCCATACCTGGCTTAGATTACTGCAGGGAGATAGTAATTGTATGACAGTCCCTGTTTTTTTTTTTTTTGTGGGAGATTAAGATTGGCATTTCTGCTACAGTGCCATCCCTGTGTGTGCCATCTCTCACTGAGTGGGCCATAGAAAGCCTATTTATTTTTTCCGTGATTTGTGTTCTAAATTCTACCTCAACACAAAAACACTACATCAATCAGTGGGAGAAAAATATTGGCCTCAGTCAGGGCTTGTGTGCCACTCCTGTGTGTGCTATCTCTCATTCAGTGGGCTATAGAAAGCCTATTTATTTTTTTATTTTTTTTTTGTTATTATTTGGTTTCTAAAGTCTCCCTGAAAAAAAAAAAAATGCATAAAAAAACAGTGGGAGAGTAATATTGCCCTTTCAGCTTGTGTGCCAGTCTTGACTCCTGGGTGTGCCACCTGTCTCTCTCTAATTGTGGGCCATAGAAAGCCTATTTATTTTTTCCGTGATTTGTGTTCTAAATTCTACCTCAACACAAAAACACTACATCAATCAGTGGGAGAAAAATATTGGCCTCAGTCAGGGCTTGTGTGCCACTCCTGTGTGTGCTATCTCTCATTCAGTGGGCTATAGAAAGCCTATTTATTTTTATTTATTTTTTTTGTTATTATTTGGTTTCTAAAGTCTCCCTGAAAAAAAAAATAAAAATACATAAAAAAACAGTGGGAGAGTAATATTGCCCTTTCAGCTTGTGTGCCAGTCTTGACTCCTGGGTGTGCCACCTGTCTCTCTCTAATTGTGGGCCATAGAAAGCCTATTTATTTTTTCCGTGATTTGTGTTCTAAATTCTACCTCAACACAAAAACACTACATCAATCAGTGGGAGAAAAATATTGGCCTCAGTCAGGGCTTGTGTGCGACTCCTGTGTGTGCTATCTCTCATTCAGTGGGCTATAGAAAGCCTATTTATTTTTTTATTTTTTTTTGTTATTATTTGGTTTCTAAAGTCTCCCTGAAAAAAAAAACAAAAACATAAAAAAACAGTGGGAGAGTAATATTGCCCTTTCAGCTTGTGTGCCAGTCTTGACTCCTGGGTGTGCCACCTCTCTCTCTAATTGTGGGCCATAGAAAGCCTATTTATTTTTTCCGTGATTTGTGTTCTAAATTCTACCTCAACACAAAAACACTACATCAATCAGTGGGAGAAAAATATTGGCCTCAGTCAGGGCTTGTGTGCCACTCCTGTGTGTGCTATCTCTCATTCAGTGGGCTATAGAAAGCCTATTTATTTTTATTTATTTTTTTTGTTATTATTTGGTTTCTAAAGTCTCCCTGAAAAAAAAAAAAAACATAAAAAAACAGTGGGAGAGTAATATTGCCCTTTCAGCTTGTGTGCCAGTCTTGACTCCTGGGTGTGCCACCTGTCTCTCTCTAATTGTGGGCCATAGAAAGCCTATTTATTTTTTCCGTGATTTGTGTTCTAAATTCTACCTCAACACAAAAACACTACATCAATCAGTGGGAGAAAAATATTGGCCTCAGTCAGGGCTTGTGTGCCACTCCTGTGTGTGCTATCTCTCATTCAGTGGGCTATAGAAAGCCTATTTATTTTTTTTATTTTTTTTTGTTATTATTTGGTTTCTAAAATCTCCCTGAAAAAAATAAATAAAAATACATAAAAAAAACAGTGGGAGAGTAATATTGCCCTTTCAGCTTGTGTGCCAGTCTTGACTCCTGGGTGTGCCACCTCTCTCTCTCTAATTGTGGGCCATAGAAAGCCTATTTATTTTTTCCGTGATTTGTGTTCTAAATTCTACCTCAACACAAAAACACTACATCAATCAGTGGGAGAAAAATATTGGCCTCAGTCAGGGCTTGTGTGCCACTCCTGTGTGTGCTATCTCTCATTCAGTGGGCTATAGAAAGCCTATTTATTTTTTTATTTTTTTTTGTTATTATTTGGTTTCTAAAGTCTCCCTGAAAAAAAAAAAAAATACATAAAAAAACAGTGGGAGAGTAATATTGCCCTTTCAGCTTGTGTGCCAGTCTTGACTCCTGGGTGTGCCACCTGTCTCTCTCTAATTGTGGGCCATAGAAAGCCTATTTATTTTTTCCGTGATTTGTGTTCTAAATTCTACCTCAACACAAAAACACTACATCAATCAGTGGGAGAAAAATATTGGCCTCAGTCAGGGCTTGTGTGCCACTCCTGTGTGTGCTATCTCTCATTCAGTGGGCTATAGAAAGCCTATTTATTTTTATTTATTTTTTTTGTTATTATTTGGTTTCTAAAGTCTCCCTGAAAAAAAAAAAAAAAACATAAAAAAACAGTGGGAGAGTAATATTGCCCTTTCAGCTTGTGTGCCAGTCTTGACTCCTGGGTGTGCCACCTCTCTCTCTCTCTCAATCAGTGGGCCATAGAAAGGCTATATTTTTTTTTTTATTAGTATTTGGTTTCTAAATTGTCCCTGAAAAAAACATTTTATCTTATTTGGTTTCTAAAGTCTCCCTGAGAAAAAAAAAATAAAAAAAAAAATTAGGTGGGAGAATAATATTGACATTAGTGCTTGAGTGACAGTCCTGCGTGTGTGTCATCTCTGTGATTTTGTGCCACAGAAAACAGTGTGTAACATTGTGCCTGATTTCCCTTGTGGTCTCACCAACCTGTTAAGGGATATAGAAATCATACTGAAGTTATAGCTCACCGTGTAAGTTGTTTGACAGCAACAAATAAAGTTACTTTGGTTAATTTTTTAAAACAATGAGGAAGTCTGGTGCAAGAGGTCGTGGCCGTGGGCGTTCATTGTCAGCTGGTAATGATGGTAGTGGTAGTGGAGCATCAGGTGGTCGTGGGGATAAAAATATTCCACCTAAATCTGGAGCTGTGGAGCCAGTTTCGTCGTCTGGCTACACAAGGCCTCGAACGCTCTCTTTTCTGGGAGTAGGAAAAACACTTTTAAAGCCGGAGCAGCAACAGCAAGTTTTGGCTTACATTGCAGACTCAGCCTCTAGCTCTTTTGCCTCCTCTTCTGAAAGTGGTAAATGTAAAAGCAGCGCGTCGCTTGTGGATGTTCACGGTCAGGGACAAGTCGCTTCCTTGTCCTCCTCTGCAAAAACTACAACAAGAGAGAAGGATGCAGCAGGCGACACAACAGGTCACTCCATGGAGCTCTTTACACATACCGTCCCTGGCTTAGAAAGTGAAACACTTAACAGGCCATTACAAGTAGATTCTGACATGGAGTGCACTGATGCACAGCCACAGCCAGAGTACTATGCTGCTCCTTTGACTCAGACCACCACATTGCCATCTCAGGGTACAGATCCACAATCAGACCCTGATGAGACTATGTTGCCCCGCCACGAACGCTATACCACAGACCGACACAGTGACACAGACGAAGTTGCACACGAGCTCGAAGAGGAGGTAATAGATGACCCGGTTCTTGACCCCGATTGGCAGCCATTGGGGGAACAGGGTGCAGGCAGCAGTAGTTCAGAAGCGGAGGTGGAGGAGGGGCCGCAGCAGGCATCAACATCGCAACAGGTTCCATCTGCCGTGCCCTTATCTGGCCTAAAACGCGTGTCAAAGCCAAAACCTGTTGGAGCACAGCGTTGCCATCCGGTTAAAGCTCAGTCTGCAATCCCTGAAAAGGGATCCGATGCTAGGAAGAGTGCAGTCTGGCATTTTTTTAAACAACATCCAATTGATCAGCGCAAAGTCATCTGTCAAAAATGTTCAACTAGCTTAAGCAGAGGTCAGAATCTGAAAAGTCTCAATACTAGTTGCATGCATAGACACTTAACCACCATGCATTTTCAAGCCTGGACTAACTACCAAACGTCCCTTAAGGTTGTAGCACCCTCGGCCAATGAAGCTAGTCAGCAACGCAACATCCCTTCCGTCACTGTAAGGCCACCATTTTCCGCACCACCGGCAGTATCTGTGCAGGTTTCTTTGCCAGCCAAAAGCAGTCAGGGTCAGGGAATCACCAGTTTTGTAGGAGGAAATATTGCATCTAGGGCACCGGCGGAAACAATACCGTCTCCAACCGTCTCTCAGTCTGCCATGTCCACCGGCACACCCGCAAGTTCCACGATCTCCATCTCTCCAGTTCAGCTCACACTACATGAGACTCTGGTTAGAAAAAGGAAGTACTTATCCTCGCATCCGCGTACACAGGGTTTTAACGCCCACATAGCTAGACTAATCTCGTTAGAGATGATGCCCTACCGGTTAGTTGAAAGCGAATCTTTCAAAGCCCTGATGGAGTACGCTGAACCACGATACGAGCTACCCAGTCGACACTTTTTTTCCAGAAAAGCCATCCCAGCCCTGCACCAGCATGTTAAACAGCGCATCGTCCATGCACTCAGGCAATCTGTGAGTACAAAGGTGCACCTGACTACAGATGCATGGACCAGTAGGCATGGCCAGGGACGTTATGTGTCCATCACGGCACACTGGGTGAATGTGGTGGATGCAGGGTCCACAGGGGACATCAATTTAGGGACAGTTGTGCCTAGCCCACGGTCTAGGAAACAGTTGGCTGTAGGCGTTCGCAACCCCTCCTCCTCCTCCTCGTCCTCCTGCAGAAGCTACAGCTCTTCCACAGACCGCAGTCGGCCAACCACTCCATCGGCAGATGACACTGTTGCACACCAGTTGTCCCATTATGGGCCAGCTACTGGCAAGCGTCAGCAGGCTGTATTGGCTATGAAGTGTTTGGGCGACAACAGACACACCGCGGAAGTTCTGTCCGAGTTCTTGCAACAAGAAACACAGTCGTGGCTGGGCACAGTAGATCTCGAGGCAGGCAAGGTAGTAAGTGATAACGGAAGGAATTTCATGGCTGCCATCTCCCTTTCCCAACTGAAACACATTCCTTGCCTGGCTCACACCTTAAACCTGGTGGTGCAGTGCTTATTGAAAACTTATCCTGGGTTCTCCGACCTGCTCCTCAAAGTGCGTGGACTTTGCTCACATATCCGACGTTCGCCTGTACACGCCAGCCGTATGCAGAACTATCAGCGGTCTTTGAACCTTCCCCAGCATCGCCTAATCATAGACGTTGCAACAAGGTGGAACTCAACACTGCACATGCTTCAGAGACTGTGCCAACAGAGGCGGGCTGTTATGTTTTTGTGGGAGGATACACATACACTGGCAGGCAGTAGGATGGCAGACATGGAGTTGTCAGCTGTGCAGTGGTCGAACATACAAGACATGTGTCAAGTCCTTCAGTGTTTTGAGGAATGCACACGGCTGGTTAGTGCAGACAACGCCGTAATAAGCATGAGCATCCCCCTAATGCGTCTGCTGATGCAAAGTTTGACGCACATAAAGGAGCAGGCGTCTGCACCAGAGGAAGAGGAAAGCCTTGATGACAGTCAGCCATTGTCTGGTCAGGGCAGTGTACAGGACGAGGTAGCGGGCGAAGAGGAGGTGGAGGACGAGGAGGATGATGGGGATGAGTATATTTTTAATGCGGAACCTTTCCCGGGGGCACAGGAAATTGGTTGCGTGTCAAGGCCGGGTTCTGGTTTTTTGAGGGACACAAGTGACGTAGATTTGCCTGCAACTGCCCCTCACCCAATCACAACCGGATATTTGACAACTGGAACTTTGGCCCACATGGCGGATTATGCCTTACGTATCCTAAAAAGGGACACACGCATTACAAAAATGATGAACGATGACGATTACTGGTTGGCCTGCCTCCTTGATCCACGCTATAAAGGCAAATTGCAAAATATTATGCCACATGAGAACTTGGAACTAATATTAGCAACCAAACAATCAACTCTTGTTGACCGTTTGCTTCAGGCATTCCCAGCACACAGCGCACGTGTTCGTTCTCACACGAGCTCAAGGGGGCAGCAGACTAGGAGTGTTAGGGGTGCACACATCAGAAGTGGCGTTGGACAGAGGGGTTTTCTGACCAGGTTGTGGAGTGATTTTGCTATGACCGCAGACAGGACAGGTACTGCTGCATCAATTGAAAGTGACAGGAGACAACATTTGTCCAGTATGGTTACTAACTATTTTTCATCCGTTATCGATGTTCTCCCTCAACCGTCATTCCCATTTGATTACTGGGCATCAAAATTAGACACCTGGCCAGAATTGGCAGAATATGCATTGCAGGAGCTTGCTTGCCCGGCAGCAAGTGTCCTATCAGAAAGAGTATTCAGTGCTTCAGGTTCAATATTAACCGAAAAAAGGACTCGTCTGGCTACCCAAAATGTTGACGATCTAACATTCATTAAAATGAACCACAACTGGATTTTGAAATCTTTTGCCCCACCTTGCCCGGCCGACACCTAGCTTTCCTATGAAAAGCTCTTGCCTGTGGACTACTGTGAATTACTTTTCTAATGTCTAATTTTCTGCAGCTGATTGTCCAGCATACGACATGTTTACACCTCCCTAAATGGCCAAACTCCCCACACGGGGCCGTGGTATCGCGACTTGGCGCAAGCACCCGTGAGACTGCTGTTTGTCTAAAGAGGTGGGTGTACTCGCTTTTGGTCGACGGCATTGCTACTGGGTTCCTCATAGTACAATAAAGTGTCTCTGGCGGTGGTGGTGCGCACCCAACGTCAGACACACTGTTGTAACATGAGGGGCCTTGGGCCTGTACCGCCGGCCACAAGAGAGTTCACCCACCCCCAGGTCAAACATTGCTCTACCACTTCCACAGTTATCTCTCACACTTCCACCAATGTTAAGTCTATGCGCTGACATCCTTCCATACCTGCCACTGACAATACCATTGTGTTGACATGTATGATGGTACTTAACATAGTCAGGGGCAGTGTCCTCTATTTACCACAGTAAATACTTTGCGCAAAATTAGTAGGTCTGAAACAACGCAGAGGATCCCACCCCTGAACCTAATGATTGCACCCTTTAGTGTTTTTGTTTTGTTTTAATGCGAGACATTCACATTTAGTTGTTGTTTTGGACTACTAACTGGCAGACACTCATTACAATCGGCCTCCACTGACCAGACCACTGCTGCCCGTGTACCCCTGGAACTAATAATAAAGTGCCTACAGCCAGCCTATTTTTTTATGTTAGGCCTTCGAAGCCTGTCTGCGGTCCCTCCTTCCACTAGGCCTCCACTGACCAGACCACTGCTGCCCGTGTACCCCTGGAACTAATAATAAAGTGCCTACAGCCAGACCATTTTTTTATGTTAGGCCTTCGAAGCCTTTCTGCGATCCCTCCTTCCACTAGGCCTCCACTGAACAGACCACTGCTGCCCGTGTACCCCTGGAACTAATAATAAAGTGCCTACAGCCAGCCCATTTTATTATGTTAGGCCTTTGAAGCCTGTCTGCGGTCCCTCCTTCCACTAGGCCTCCACTGACCAGACCACTGCTGCCCGTGTACCCCTGGAACTAATAATAAAGTGCCTACAGCCAGCCCATTTTTTTATGTTAGGCCTTCGAAGCCTGTCTGCGGTCCCTCCTTCCACTAGGCCTCCACTGACCAGACCACTGCTGCCCGTGTACCCCTGGAACTAATAATAAAGTGCCTACAGCCAGCCCTTTTTATTATGTTAGGCCTTCGAAGCCTGTCTGCGGTCCCTCCTTCCACTAGGCCTCCACTGAC
Organism: Ranitomeya variabilis; assembly: GCF_051348905.1. Lineage (NCBI taxonomy): Eukaryota > Metazoa > Chordata > Amphibia > Anura > Dendrobatidae > Ranitomeya > Ranitomeya variabilis. Next base: position 348,621,139 of record NC_135235.1, read on the forward strand.
CAGACCACTGCTGCCCGTGTACCCCTGGAACCAATTATAAAGTGCCTACAGCCTATTTTTTTATTTAATTTAATATTAATAAAGCCAGGATGAACTACGATATACCACGCTATGAGCTACACAGTTGACAATTCTTTTGCGTGAAAAGCCATCCCACCCCTCCACCTGCATGTTAAAGACCGCATTGTCCTTGCATTCTGTCAATTTGTCAGTCCAAAGGTATACCTGACAACAGACACATGGACCTGTAGGCCTGGCCACGGAAGGTTTACGTGTCCTTTGTGGCTCAATGGGTTAATGTATTGGATGCATGGTCCACACAGGGGACAGCCTGCAAAGTCTGTCTGCAGTCCCTAATTCAAGTTGTCCTCAACTGAATAAAGCTGAGCTTCAACCTTCAGTTCCAAACATACAACAAAAAACTGGTACAAAACAAAATGTGGCCTCCAGCTACAAAATCTTTCTCCTACAAGTAGTTAACTGACAGTTTTTTTTCCTGTGAAAACACAGATATGGCATCCAACGACGAGTGTTGTCCTGTCTCGTCTTCTTTATATTATTGCCAAGAAGCTGCAACTGAATAAAGCTGTGCTTCAACCTTCTGTTCCAAACATACAACAAAAAACTGGTACAATACAAAATGTGGCCTCCAGCTACAAAATCTTTCTCCTACAAGTAGTTAACTGACAGTTTTTTTTCCTGTGAAAACACAGATATGGCATCCAACGACGAGTGTTGTCCTGTCTCGTCTTCTTTATATTATTGCCAAGAAGCTGCAACTGAATAAAGCTGTGCTCCAACCTTCTGTTCCAAATTACCATTTTTAAAACTGAAATTGACTTTTCCGGCCTACTAAAGGTGTCTGCCCCTGCCTGGTGTTGTCCTCAACTGAATAAAGCTGTGCTCCAACCTTCTGTTCCAAATTACCATTTTTAAAACTGAAATTGACTTTTCCGGCCTACTAAAGGTGTCTGCCCCTGCCTGGTGTGGTCCTCAACTGAATAAAGCTGTGCTCCAACCTTCTGTTCCAAATTACCATTTTTAAAACTGAAATTGACTTTTCCGGCCTACTAAAGGTGTCTGCCCCTGCCTGGTGTGGTCCTCAACTGAATAAAGCTGTGCTCCAACCTTCTGTTCCAAATTACCATTTTAAAAATGCAATTGGCTGTTCCGGCCTACTAAAGGTGTCTGCCCCTGCCTGGTATGGTCCTCAACTGAATAAAGCTGTGCTTCAACCTTCTGTTCCAAATTACCATTTTTAAAAATGAAATTGGCTTTTCCGGCCTACTAGAGGTGTCTGCCCCTGCCTGGTGTGGTCCTCAACTGAATAAAGCTGTGCTCCAACCTTCTGTTCCAAATTACCATTTTTAAAACTGAAATTGACTTTTCCGGCCTACTAAAGGTGTCTGCCCCTGCCTGGTGTGGTCCTCAACTGAATAAAGCTGTGCTCCAACCTTCTGTTCCAAATTACCATTTTAAAAATGCAATTGGCTGTTCCGGCCTACTAAAGGTGTCTGCCCCTGCCTGGTGTGGTCCTCAACTGAATAAAGCTGTGCTCCAACCTTCTGTTCCAAATTACCATTTTTAAAAATGAAATTGGCTTTTCCGGCCTACTAGAGGTGTCTGCCCCTGCCTGGTGTGGTCCTCAACTGAATAAAGCTGTGCTCCAACCTTCTGTTCCAAATTACCATTTTTAAAACTGAAATTGGCTTTTCCGGCCTACTAACGGTGTCTGCCCCTCCCTGGTGTTGTCCTCAACTGAACAAAGCTGAGCTTCCACATTCTGGCTTTCGGCCTATACTATCAGATATTAAACTGCATTTGGCCTACTAGTGTGGTTAGGCCCTTGAAACAGTGTCTGCTGCTCTTGGGTTTGCTACTCCACTGAACAAAGCAATGCCGCCTGTTTAGTCCTGTTACCAATTTTGAACTGCATTTAGCCTACTTTATTCTTTGGCCCTATATCTGTTTCCTCCTCATCCTGCCCATTGCCCAGCCACTGCTAGATGAGTCTGCTGGTACATTGACCTAGACCACTACATTCCCCTTGTACTCTACACAGCCAGAATCTGACCCTGCTGAAAGTAAGGTTCCCCTTCCCGCATGTTATACCACCTTACACAGGGACAAAGAGGAAGGTGCAGATGAAAGTGCAGGTTCCTTCATCAGGTGGGGGGGGCATACTCGTTGGCGACGTCACTGGCACAGGGCCCCTCAGAGTACGCCAAAGTGTCGCTGCTGGTGGGAGGCGCCCCCGCCATGCAAACACACCGCCGTACTTTGAGGGGCCCTGTGCCAGTGTCAATGCGAACGAGTGGGCCCCCCCTGCTTGCTCAGGATCACAGCACTTGCAACGTTGAAATACTTACCTCTCCCTGCAACACCGCCGTGACGTAGTCCGCATTTCCTGGGCCCACGAAAAACTTGAGCCAGCCCTACTCCCCCCACAACTTTTGCCAAATGACCCCCAATTTCCTATGCCCAACTATTATTATAAAGTTAATTAAGATTGACAAGCTTCAGAAACAAGAATGGATGTTTTTGGCATTAAAATGGGCACTGTAGGTGTTTTCCTGGCCTCCACTCACTGCCGACTATGCTTCCCCATTGACTTGCATTGGGTTTCGTGTTTCGGTCGATCCCCGACTTTTAGCGATAATCGGCCGACTGCACTCGACTCGACTCTGGACAAAATCGGGTTTCACAAAACCAGACTCGATCTTAAAAAAATTAAAGTCGCTCAACTCTAGTTATGCGGGCTGGAGGGGTTTGTGTGGCAGGGCTGCTTGTTTGTCCCAGTCCGGCCCTGCTACAGGACCACCGCTCTGCAGCCATCATTGTCTGTCTGTACGCTTGTGCCAGGCCCGCCATTGCCATTAATGATCCTTGTTCTGGATTCTTCTGTGTGGTTCTTGTATGTACGGTGATGGCCCTGATGTACCGTGTTTTCTGGTGTATAAGACGACTGGGCGTATAAGACGACCCCCAACTTTTCCATATAAAATCTGGAGTTTGGGATATACTCGCTGTATAAGATGGGGGTCATCTTATACGCCCAGTCATCTTATACGGCGTGTGCGGTGCGGATGGTTCCCAGGATCTGAGGAGAGGAGACTCTCCTTCAGGCCCTGGGATCCATATTAATGTAAAAAAAAAAGAATAAAAATAAAAAATATTGGATATACTCACCCTCCGACGGCCCGCAGCTCTCAGCGGTGCAAGGGCCGGCCTCCGTTCCTAAGGATGCAATGACAAAAGGACCTTCGATGATGTCACGGTCACGCGACGTCATCGAAGGTCCTTCGCTTATTGCATCCTTAGGAACGGAGGCCGCCACTTGCACTGCTGAGAGCCGGGGGCCGTCGGAGGGTAAGTATATCCCATATTTTTTATTTTTATTCTTTTTTTTACACGAATATGGATCCCAGGGCCTGAAGGAGAATCTCTTCTCCTCCAGATCCTGGGAACCATACAGGACCGCTCCCTGCACACGCCGTACCCGGCGTATAAGACGAGCCCCGACTTTTGAGATGATTTTCAGGGGTTAAAAAGTCTTCTTATATGCCAGAAAATACGGTACTTGTGTTCGGACATAATTTTTTCTATTTCTCTAAATTGAAATGACCACTATTGCACAAATGTTTACAGGATAGAAATAAATCTGTATGAACCAGATTAATTTCTACCGATTTAAAAAAATTACTATGGGGGGCGCCATTTTGCAGTTCGCCTCAGGCGGCAGAGAGGCTAGGTTCACCCCTGGCCCCCAGTGTGTCCAGCATTGCCCCAGTGTGTCCAGCATTGCCCCAGTGTGTCCAGCAATCTGCCCCCAGTGTGTCCAGCATTGCCCCCAGTGTGTCCAGCATTGCCCCCAGTGTGTCCAGCAATCTGCCCCAGTGTCCAGCATTGCCCCCAGTGTGTCCAGCAATCTGCCCCAGTGTCCAGCATTGCCCCCAGTGTGTCCAGCATTGCCCCAGTGTGTCCAGCATTGCCGCAGTGTGTCCAGCAATCTGCCCCCAGTGTGTCCAGCAATCTGCCCCCAGCGTGTCTCCAGCAATCTGCCCCCAGTGTGTCTCCAGCAATCTGCCCCCAGTGTGTCTCCAGCAATCTGCCCCCAGTGTGTCTCCAGCAATCTGCCCCCAGTGTGTCTCCAGCAATCTGCCCCCAGTGTGTCTCCAGCAATCTGCCCCCAGTGTGTCTCCAGCAATCTGCCCCCAGTCTGTCTCCAGCATATTGCCCCCAGTCTGTCTCCAGCATATTGCCCCCAGTCTGTCTCCAGCATATTGCCCCCAGTCTGTCTCCAGCATATTGCCCCCAGTCTGTCTCCAGCATATTGCCCCCAGTCTGTCTCCAGCATATTGCCCCCAGTCTGTCTCCAGCATATTACCCCCAGTCTGTCTCCAGCATATTACCCCCAGTCTGTCTCCAGCATATTACCCCCAGTCTGTCTGAGTCAGACTTAAAGAAAAAAAAAGTAAAATCCTCACCTCTCCCGTTCCCAGCGCAGGTCCCGTGCACTCAGCGTCTCTCCGGCTCTGCAACGCTCAGGACAGAGAGGCTGAGCGCGCAGTGATGACGTCATCGCACCCTCTGCCCTTAGACGTCGCAGAGTCAGAGGGCGCCGAAGACTCTGCAGCTGCCGCAGGAACCAGGAGAGGTGAGTATTAGAAGGGGGGGCCCAATGCCAGCGCTGGCATCGGGGGGGGGGCCTGGTCGTGGCGGCGGTCGGCGCCGCCCGAAGATTTAAAGGGCCCGCGTCTCTCTTTTTTTTTTTTTTTCCTCCTCCTCCTCTCTGGGTCGGAGCCCCCCCCCCGCACCCCCCTTCCTACGCCACTGCACATACGCCAGTCTGGTGCGTGGGTACACCCCATTGCAAGGTCAGTCTGCTGCGTGGTTGCACCCCATTGCGTCTTTCGTAATCACAGCGTGCGCCCGAGGGCACGCAATCACTCGTTGCATATAATTTACCTATCTACTGATCCTGTGATTTCCATAATTCCACAACTTTTCCTTCTTAGTGCTGCAATATCAATGCTAAGCAGTATAAAAAAGCACAATCTAGTGTCCAAATAGTTTAGTATTACGTTTCCTATTTTATTAGCTTTGAGATTTCCATTTGTAAGGCAATATCATCATCTTGTGTTCAAATAACATGTTACATCTTTTTTAATCAGCTGAAAGAATTCCATTTATAAAGCAATTCTACCATCTAGTGTCTAAATAATATATTACATCTCCTAGTTCATCAGCTTTGAGATTTCCATTTATAAGGCAATACCACCATCTAGTGTCCAAATAATAAAGTGTCACACAAACGGAAAATCTCAAGACTGATAACAAAAGGATATATCTATATATACAGTGGGGCAAAAAAGTATTTAGTCAGTCAGCAATAGTGCAAGTTCCACCACTTAAAAAGATGAGAGGCGTCTGTAATTTACATCATAGGTAGACCTCAACTATGGGAGACAAACTGAGAAAAAAAATCCAGAAAATCACATTGTCTGTTTTTTTATCATTTTATTTGCATATTATGGTGGAAAATAAGTATTTGGTCAGAAACAAAATTTCATCTCAATACTTTGTAATATATCCTTTGTTGGCAATGACAGAGGTCAAACGTTTTCTGTAAGTCTTCACAAGGTTGCCACACACTGTTGTTGGTATGTTGGCCCATTCCTCCATGCAGATCTCCTCTAGAGCAGTGATGTTTTTGGCTTTTCTCTTGGCAACACGGACTTTCAACTCCCTCCAAAGGTTTTCTATAGGGTTGAGATCTGGAGACTGGCTAGGCCACTCCAGGACCTTGAAATGCTTCTTACGAAGCCACTCCTTCGTTGCCCTGGCGGTGTGCTTTGGATCATTGTCATGTTGAAAGACCCAGCCACATTTCATCTTCAATGCCCTTGCTGATGGAAGGAGGTTTGCACTCAAAATCTCACGATACATGGCCCCATTCATTCTTTCATGTACCCGGATTAGTCGTCCTGGCCCCTTTGCAGAGAAACAGCCCCAAAGCATGATGTTTCCACCACCATGCTTTACAGTAGGTATGGTGTTTGATGGATGCAACTCAGTATTCTTTTTTTTCCAAACACGACAAGTTGTGTTTCTACCAAACAGTTCCAGTTTGGTTTCATCAGACCATAGGACATTCTCCCAAAACTCCTCTGGATCATCCAAATGCTCTCTAGCAAACTTCAGACGGGCCCGGACATGTACTGGCTTAAGCAGTGGGACACGTCTGGCACTGCAGGATCTGAGTCCATGGTGGCGTAGTGTGTTACTTATGGTAGGCCTTGTTACATTGGTCCCAGCTCTCTGCAGTTCATTCACTAGGTCCCCCCGCGTGGTTCTGGGATTTTTGCTCACCGTTCTTGTGATCATTCTGACCCCACGGGGTGGGATTTTGCGTGGAGCCCCAGATCGAGGGAGATTATAAGTGGTCTTGAATGTCTTCCATTTTCTAATTATTGCTCCCACTGTTGATTTCTTCACTCCAAGCTGGTTGGCTATTGCAGATTCAGTCTTCCCAGCCTGGTGCAGGGCTACAATTTTGTTTCTGGTGTCCTTTGAAAAGCTCTTTGGTCTTCACCATAGTGGAGTTTGGAGTCAGACTGTTTGAGGGTGTGCACAGGTGTCTTTTTATACTGATAACAAGTTTTAACAGGTGCCATTACTACAGGTAATGAGTGGAGGAAAGAGGAGACTCTTAAAGAAGAAGTTACAGGTCTGTGAGAGCCAGAAATCTTGATTGTTTGTTTCTGACCAAATACTTATTCTCCACCATAATATGCAAATAAAATGATAAAAAAACAGACAATGTGATTTTCTGGATTTTTTTTTCTCAGTTTGTCTCCCATAGTTGAGGTCTACCTATGATGTAAATTACAGATGCCTCTCATCTTTTTAAGTGGTGGAACTTGCACTATTGCTGACTGACTAAATACTTTTTTGCCCCACTGTATATATAATCGTCTAAGGGGCACTTTCGTCTGTTTGTCCGTTTGTCTGTCTGTTTGTCTGTCTGTCATGGAAATCTCAAGTCGCTGATTGGCTGCGACCAATCAGCGATATTGGCGCGGTATTTAAACACCGCTTCGGTCATTGGTCGTTCCCGGCCTGCCGCGACCAATCAGCGACAGGCGCAGTCCGTCCGCGAATTGGCGCCAGATTTGAACCACGCTTCGCTGATCGGCCAGCCGGGAACGACCAATCGGCGATATTGGCGCAGAATTTAACCCCCACTCACAGCGCGACATACATACATACATAATGTACATATTCTAGAATACCCGATGCGCTAGAATTGGGCCACCATCTAGTATAACATAATAGGAGATGTGTCCTTCCGCTGAAGCCTCCCACACATGCGCAGTGTGGCGCAATAATCACAATATGTTGATCGACAGAGAGATTTGTGAGTACACCCCCCGTATTACCAGTACATTCTATATGCAGTGCTCAGCGTAAGTCAGTACACCCCTGTATTATCAGTGCATTATAAATACAGCGCTCATCGTGAGTACACCCCCGTATTATCAGTGCATTATATATATAGCGCCCAGAATAAGTGAGTACATTCCCGTATTATCAGTACAAAATATATACAGTGCTCAGCGCAAGTGAGTACACCCCCATATTATCAGTACATTATATATACAGTGCTCAAAATAAGTGAGTACACCCCTGTATTACCAGTACATTATGTATACAGTGCTCATCGTAAGTGAGAACACCCCCGTATTATCATTACATTATATATACAGCGCTCAGCATAAATGAGTACACCCCCATATTATCAGTACAAAATATATACAGTGCTCAGTGTAAGTGAGTACACCCCCTTATTATCAGTGCATTATACATACAGTGCTCAGAATAAGTGAGTACACATCCGTATTATCAGTACAAAATATATACAGTGCTCAGCATAAGTGAGTACACCACGTATTATCAATAAATTATATATACAGCACTCAGCGTGAGCTCACTCCTGTATTATCAGTACATTATATATACAGCACTCAGCATAAGTGAATACACCCCTGTATTATCAGTACAAAATATATACAGTGCTCAGCACAAGTGAGTACATCCCCCTTTATTATCAGTGCATTATATATACAGCACTCAGAATAAGTGAGGACATCCCAGTACTATCAGTACTTTATATATACAGCGCTCAGCGCAAGTGAGTACACCCCCATATTATCAGTACATTATATATACAGCGCTCAGCATAAGTGAGGACACCCCCGTATTATCAATACTTTATATATACAGCGCTCAGCATAAGTGAGTACACCCCCCTTATTATCAGTGCATTATATGTAAAGCACTCAGCACCCATAGGGGTGGAGCCGCATATTCATTACTGTAATCAGCGGTACCATGTGACCGCTGAGTACAGGATGAAGCGCTGCGGCGTTGGGGAAGCAGGATCTACACAGCGCCAGGACCAGGTAAGTATATGGGGAGGGGAGTGCTGCGCTGCACGATAGTCACCTGCTCCTCGTTCCGGGCGCCGATCTGTCTCCAGCACTGATGCTGAGGTCAGAGGGCGCGGTGACGTGGTCAGTGCGCGCCCTCTGCTGAACGTCAGTGCTGGAGACAGATCGGCGCCCGGAACGAGGCAGCACTCGTTTCTGCAGCACTATATGGGGGCCATAACATTTGTGCAGCATTATATGGGGCCATAATGTTTCTGCAGCACTATATGGGGGCCATAACATTTGTGCAGCACTATATGGGGCCATAACGTTTCTGCAGCACTATATGGGGCCATAACGTTTCTGCAGCACTATATGGGGGCCATAACATTTGTGCAGCACTATATGGGGGCCATAATGTTTCTGCAGCACTATATGGGGGCCATAACATTTGTGCAGCACTATATGGGGGCCATAATGTTTCTGCAGCACTATATGGGGGCCATAAGATTTGTGCAGCATTATATTGGGCCATAATGTTTCTGCAGCACTATATGGGGCCATAACCTTTGTGCAGCACTATATGGGGCCATAACATTCCTGCAGCACTATATGGGGCCATAACGTTTCTGCAGCACTATATGGGGGCCATAACATTTGTGCAGCACTATGTGGGGACCATAATGTTTCTGCAGCACTATATGGGGGCCATAACGTTTGTGCAGCACTATATGGGGCCATAACGTTTTTGCAGCACTTTATATGGGGCAAGTGTCTGTATGGGGCCATAATTAACGTTTGTAGGGCACTACGGCATATGGGGCAAGTGTCTGTATGGAGCATCTTATAGGGCCATAACGTTTGTGCAGCACTATATGGGGCAAATATCTTTATAGAGCATCTTATGGGGCCATAATCAGCATTTGTGCAGCATTATATTGGGCAAGTGTGTCTATGGAACATCTTATGGGGCCTTTATTAACCTTTATGCAGGATTATATGAGGCATATTTTAATATGGAACATCTTATGGGGCCATAATGAACAGTATGGAGCATTATATGGGGCTCCTGATTCAATATGGATATTCAAAAACACTTACCCTACTGATGTCTCAATTAATTTTACTTTTATTGGTATCTATTTTTACTTTTGACATTTACCGGTAGCTGCTGCATTTTCCACCCTAGGCTTATACTCGAGTCAATAATTTTCCCAGTTTTTTGTGGCAAAATTAGGGGGGTCGGCTTATACTCGGGTCGGCTTATACTCGAGTATATACGGTACTAGGCAGAAAATAAAAAAGTTGGCTCTATCCAGTTTAAAATAGGTTACAGGGGTACACAGGCAGCATTGGTGTGGTCAGCGGAGGACGATTGCAATGAGGGGCCGACACAGTTAGTAGGGCCAAAAAAGTAATAGGCAAAATGCAGTTAAAAATAGGCTACAGGAGTACGCAGGTGGCCTAGCTTTGTTCAGTGGAGGACAACTGTAAGGAGTGTCTGACACAGTTAGTAGGCCAAAATAATAAAGTGAGGTTAATGTCTGGCAAAAAAAAAAAAAATCACAAATAAACAGGTGGCATACCTAGGTACAGGGGTGGGCTCCTCTGCTGACTTGCAGACAGTGGTAGTTGGCGCAAAGTATTAACTGGTGTAAATGTAGGACAGGGCCCCTGAATATTTTTACTAGCATCAATCATGTCAACAAATTGGTATTGGCAGTGCCATTGAAGGATTTAACAGCACAGACTAAACAGTGGTGGAGCAGTGAGAGGTAATTTTGCAAGTGGTAGAGCACTGTTTGACCTGGGGGGGAACACTCTCTCGTGGGCGGAGGTACTGGCCCAGGGCCCCGATGGTGTGATGGTGTGTCTGACGTTGGGTGTGCACCACCAGTGTCAGAGACACTTCATTGTACTATGAGGGACCCTGTGCCAGTGCCGTCGCCCAAAAGTGGGCACACCCACCTGTTCAGCCAAATGGCACTCGCATGGGTGCTTGCGCCAAGTGGTGACCACGGCCCCGTGGGGGGAGTCAGCCCATTTAGGGAGGTGTAAAAATTGCCTATGGTGGACATACAGCAGCTGCAAATGGAGAAATTGGAGCAGTCAGTAAGACGAGTCCAAAAGCAAGACCTTTTTACAGGAAAGCTAGGTGTCAGCAGGGAACGGTGGGGAAAAATAATTAGAAATCCATGATTGGTTCATTTTAATGAAGGTTAGATCATCAACATTTTGGGTAGCCAGACGAGTCCTTTTTTCAGTCAGAATTGAACCAGCAGCACTGAATACTCTTTCTGATAGCACACTAGCAGCTGGGCAAGCATATTCTGACAATTCAGGCCAGGTGTCTATTTTGGATTCCCACTAATCAAATGGGAATGACGTGTGAGGGAGAACATCGATAAGGGAGGAAAAATAGTTAGTAACCATACTGGAAAAATGTTGTCTCCTGTCACTTTGAATTGATGCTGCAGAACCTGTCGTGTCTGTGGTCATTGCGAAATCACTCCACAACCTGGTCATAAAACCCCTCTGTCCAACGCCACTTCTGATTTGTGCACCTCTAACACCTCTGCCATGTTGCCCCCTGCAGCTCGTGTGAGAACCATCACCGCCGCTGTGTGCTGGGAATGCCTGAACCAAATGGTCTACAAGAGTTGCTTGTTTGGTAGCCAATATTTGCTCAAGGTTCTCATGTGGCATGATATTTTGCAATTTCCCTTTATAGCGTGGATCCAGGAGGCAGGCCAACCAGTAATCGTCATCGGTCATCATTTTGATAATGCGGGGGTCACTTTTTAGGATACGCAAGGCATAATCCGCCATGTGGGCCAATGTTCCAGGTGTCAATTCACTGCATGTGCTGGGTTGAGGAGCACTTTCTGGCAAATCAACATCACTTGTCTCCCTCAAAAACCATGTACCTGACCTTGCAACGCCACCAGTTTCTATTGCCCCCTGAGAAGCTTCCTCCTCCCACAAATATTCATCCCCATCATCCTCCTCGTCCTCCTCCTCTTCGTCCGCCACCTCGTCCAGGAGACTTCCCTGAGCAGACAATGGCTGACTGTCATGAAGGCTTCCCTCGTCCTCGGCTGCAGATGCCTGCTCCTTTATATGCATCAACCTTTGCATCAGCAGACACATTAGGGGGATGCTCATGCTTATGATGGTGTCATCTGCACTAACCAGGCGTGTGCATTCCTCAAAACACGGAAGGACTTGACACAGGTCTTGTAGCTTTGACCACTGCACACCTGACAACTCCATGTCTGCCATCCAACTGCCTGCCCGTGTATGTGTATTCTCCCACAAATACAGAACAGCGCGCCTCTGTTCGCACAGCCTCTGAAGCATGTGCAGTGTGGAGTTCCACCTTGTTGCAACGTCGATTATTAGGCAGTGCTGGGGAAGCTGCAAAGATCGCTGATGGTTCTGCATACGGCTGGAGTGTACGGGCAAACGGCGGATGTGCGAGCAAAGTCTTCACACCTTCAAGAGCAGGGCGGGTAACCCCGGATAACTTTTCAGGAAGCACTGCACCACCAGGTTCAAGGTGTGAGCCAGGCAAGGAATGTGTTTCAGTTGTAAAAGGGCTATGGCAGCCATAAAATTCCTTCCGTTATCACTGACTACCTTGCCTGCCTCAAGATGTACACTGCCCAGCCATGACTGAGTTTCTTGCTGCAAGAACTCAGCCAGAACTTACGCGGTGTGTCTGTTGTCACCCAAACACTTCATTTCCAACACAGCCTGCTGACGCTTACCGCTAGCTGTTCCATAATGGGACACCTCGTGTGCAACACTGGCAGCTGCGGATGGAGTGGTCGTGCGACTGCGGTCTGTGGACGAGCTCTCGCTTCTGCTGGAGGACAAGGAGGAGGAGGAGGGGTAGCGAACGCCTACAGCCAACTGTTTCCTAGACCATGGGCTAGGCAGAACTGTCCCAATATGGCTGTCCCCTGTGGACCCTGCATCCACCACATTAACCCAGTGTGCCGTGATGGACACGTAACGTCCCTGGCCATACCTACTGGTCCATGCATCTGTTGTGAGGTGCACCTTTCTACTGACAGATTGCCTGAGTGCATGGACAATGCGGTCTTTGACATGCTGGTGGAGGTCTGGGATGGCTTTTCTCGCAAAGAAGTGTCGACTGGGTAGGTCATAGCGTGGTACTGCATAGGCCATCAGGGCTTTGAAAGCTTCGCTTTCAAACAACCGGTAGGGCATCATCTCTAACGAGATTAGTCTAGCAATGTGGGCGTTCAAACCCTGTGTACGCAGATGAGAGGACGAGTACTTCCTTTTCCTAATGAGAGCCTATTGTAGGGTGAGCTGGACTGGAGAGCTGCATATGGTGGAACTAGCGGGGGTGGTGGTGGACAGAAAATCAGGCCCACTGTATTACACTACACAGTTTGAGTGGCAGAAAGTGGCTGGCAGATATGCCACAAACAGGACTAACGCAGATGCACTCAGTGGCAATATAAATCTCCCTTTTTATGTGTGGGAGAATGCAGGAAAAAAATCAGGCCCACTGTATTACACTACACAGTTTGATTGGCAGAAAGTGGCTGGCAGATATATAAAAAAATGCAAGGGCTGTAGTAGAATTTCAATCTCCCTACAATGATCAAAGGACAAGTATGGCAGCAATAAAAAGGACTGCTGCACACAAGAGTGTGGACAAAGAAACAAGAGAACTGTGCAAAAAGAAGCAACAGGATTTTTGCTTTGAAAAAAGCAGTTGGTTTGCACATTGGCGTACAAACAGCAATGCAGCTATCAGGGAGCCTTATAAGCTACAGAGCTGATGCACAGAAATCTAGCCTTCACTGTCCCTGCAAAGAAAAGGTGGTGTTGGACAGTGGAAATCGCTACAGCACAAGCGGTTTGGGGGTTTATATTTCCTCCCTAACAATATCCCTGCTTCTGACGAAGCTGCAGCAACCTCTTCCTATGCTACGATCGGCAGAAGTAAGATGGCGGTCGGCGTGCACGCCCCTTTATAGCCCCTGTGACGCCGCTGAAAGCAAGCCAATCACTGTAATGCCCTTCTCTAAGATGGTGGGGACCGAGACCTATGTCATCACGCTGCCCACACTCTGCGTCCACCTTCATTGGCTGAGAAATGGCGCTGAACGCGTCATATGAAACGTGACTTTGGCATGAAGATCGCCGACCGCATGGCCGATCCCACACTGGGATCTGTTGTGAATTCCGCTCTTGGGCTCCCTCCGGTGGTTGTAAGTAGCACTTTTGTGAGTTCTGCTCTTGGGCTCCCTCCGGTGGTTTTGAGTGGTATGGCTGCTTCTTGGATTTAGCATCAGCAGCTGCTTCCACTGATCGTCTTTCTGGCTGGGCTATTTTTGTCTGGCCTTATCCCTCAATTAATGCCAGTTGTCAATTGTTCCTGCTTGGAGTCACGGCTCTTTTGGATTTCCCTGACACTCTGACCAGTTCAGCAAAGATAAGTCCTTGCTTGTCCTTTTGCAGTCCACTTGTAGTGGACTTTATTGTTCAGCACATTCTATGTTTTTCCCATTTGTCCAGCTTATCAGTATGGATCTATTCAGCTAAGCTGGAAGCTCTGGGCAGCAGATTTTGCCCTCCACACCTTTAGGCAGGTGTGGAGATTTTTGCATTCTCTGTGGTGGACTTTTTCTAGTTTTTATTACTGACCGCACAGTGTTCTGTCCTGTACTATCTATCTAGCTAGTAGTGGCCTCCTTTGCTACATCTTGTTTCATTCTACGTATGTCATTTCCCTCTCCACTCACAGTCATTATTTGTGGGGGACTGTCTATCCTTTGGGGATTTTCTCTGAGGCAAGATAGCTTTCCTATTTCTACCTTTAGGGGTAGTTAGCTCTTAGGCTGTGACGAGGTGTCTAGGGAGAGACAGGAACATCCCACGGCTACTTCTAGTGTTGTGTTAAGATCAGGAACTGCGGTCAGTATAGTTATCACCTGCACAGAGCTAGTCGCATGTCGCTCCTAAATCACCAGTCCATAACAGTACAACTGACCAAAAATGAGTTGAATGCATCTCAAAAGAAGGAAAAGAAAAAGAGTTCTGAACCATTTTTTTTTTCTTTAGTCTGTTTTGTATTTTTTCTTCCTCTTAATCTCTGGGTGGTTCAGGATTTTGGCGCGGGCATGGATGTTCAGGGTTTGTTTTCTCGTGTGGATCAGCTTGCTGGAAGAGTACAGAGTATCCAAGATTATGTTGTTCAGACTCCGGCTTTAGAGCCTAGAATTCCTACTCCAGATTTGTTTTATGGGGATAGATCCAAGTTTTTGAACTTTAAAAATAACTGCAAATTGTTTTTTGCTCTGAAACCCCGTTCCTCAGGTGATTGCATTCAGCAAGTTAAAATAGTTATTTCTCTGCTGCGTGGTGACCCTCAGGACTGGGCATTCTCCCTTGAGTCAGGGGATCCGGCATTGCTTAATGTAGATGCATTTTTTCAATCGCTCGGATTATTGTATGACGAACCTAACTCTGTGGATCATGTGGAAAAAACCTTGTTGGCCCTGTGTCAGGGTCAGGAAGTGGCAGAATTATACTGCCAGAAATTTAGAAAATGGTCTGTGCTCACTAAATGGAATGAGGACGCTCTGGCAGCAATTTTCAGAAAGGGTCTTTCTGAAGCCCTTAAAGATGTTATGGTGGGATTCCCCACGCCTGTTGGTTTCAGCGAATCTATGTCTCTAGCCATTCAGATTGATCGGCGCCTGCGCGAGCGCAAAGTGGTGCACCATATGGCAGCGTCCTCTGAACAGAGTCCTGGGCCTATGCAATGTGATAGGATTTTGACTAGAGCAGAACAGCGGGGATACAGACGTCAGAATGGGCTGTGTTTTTACTGTGGTGATTCTGCTCATGCTATTTCTGATTGCCCTAAGCATATTAAGAGGGTCGCTAGATCTGTTACCATCAGTACTGTACAGCCTAAATTTCTCCTGTCTGTGACCCTGATTTGCTCATTGTCATCCTTTTCTGTCATGGCATTTGTGGATTCAGGTGCTGCCCTGAACTTAATGGACTTGGAATTCGCCAGGCGCTGTGGTTTTTCTGTGAAGCCTTTGCAGAGACCTATTCCTTTGAGGGGTATTGATGCTACACTGTTGGCCAAGAATAAACCTCAGTATTGGACTCAGCTGACTATGTGCATGGCTCCAGCACATCAGGAAGATTGCCGTTTTCTGGTGTTGCATAATTTACATGATGTTGTTGTACTGGGTTTTCCATGGTTACAAGTACACAATCCAGTGCTGGATTGGAAATCTATGTCTGTGACTAGTTGGGGTTGTCAAGGGGTACATTGTGACGTTCCTTTGATGTCAATTTCCTCTTCCCCCTCTTCTGATGTTCCTGAATTTTTGTCAGATTTCCAGGATGTATTTGATGAGCCCAAGTCCAGTTCCCTTCCTCCACATAGGGACTGTGATTGTGCTATTGACTTGATTCCTGGCTGTAAGTTCCCTAAGGGCCGACTTTTCAATCTGTCTGTGCCAGAGCATGCCGCCATGCGGAGTTATGTCAAGGAGTCTTTGGAGAAGGGGCATATTCGGCCATCTTCGTCACCATTGGGAGCGGGATTCTTTTTTGTTGCCAAGAAGAATGGCTGTTGTGAATTAGACTTTTTTGGCTCCCTCTTGTTGGCACTAGTGATCCTTCTGTTGAGCCTCCTGCTCCGGTGTTGGTTGAGGGCGAGTTGGAGTACATGGTGGAGAAGATCTTGGATTCTCGTCTCTCCAGGCGGAGGCTTCAGTATCTGGTCAAGTGGAAGGGCTATGGTCAGGAGGATAATTCCTGGGTGGTTGCCTCTGATGTGCATGCGGCCGATTTAGTTCGTGCCTTTCACGCTGCTCATCCTGATCGCCCTGGTGGTCTTGGTGAGGGTTCGGTGACCCTTCCTTAAAGGGGGGGTACTGTTGTGAATTAGACTTTTTTGGCTCCCTCTTGTGGTCACTAGTGATATGACTCTGGGATTGTCTTTCCTCAGTTTGGCACCCACCTGGGTCGTTAGTCCAGGGGTGTTGCTATATAAACTCCCTGAATTCTCAGTCTGGTGCCTGGCATCGTTGTAATCAGTTCCTTTCTGTTTGCTCCTGTCTGCTGGTCCTGGTTCTTGCAAAATTAAGCTAAGTCCTGCTTCCTTGTTTTTTGGTTATTTGCATTGCTCTTATTTTCTGTCCAGCTTGTACTAAATGTGATTCCTGTTTTTGCTGGAAGCTCTAGGGGGCTGGTATTCTCCCCCCGGGCCGTTAGACGGTTCGGGGGTTCTTGAATATCCAGCGTGGAAATTTTGATAGGGTTTTTGCTGACCGTATAAGTCATCTTACTATATTCTGCTATTAGTCAGTGGGCCTCTCTTTGCTAAATACCTAGTTCATTCTTCCGTTTGTCTTTTCTCCTTACCTCACCGTTATTATTTGTTGGGGGCTTGTATCCAACTTTTGGGGTCTTTTCTCTGGAGGCAAGAAAGGTCTATCTTTTCCCTTCTAGAGTTAGTTAGTTCTCCGGCTGGCGCGAGACGTCTAGAACCAACGTAGGCACGTTCCCCGGCTGCTATTTGTGGTGCTAGGATTAGATTTACGGTCAGCCCAGTTACCACTGCCCTATGAGCTGTTTTTTTGTGTTTGCAGACTTGGTATTTACTTTTGAGACCCTCTGCCATTGGGGTCATAACAGTATGCCAGGCCAAAGTTGAATGTCTAATGCATTGCAGAAGTGGGATAATAAGAAAGGAAATTCTGAGTTTTTTTTTTTTTCCTCTCTTTCTTCCTCCCCTTTACCTCTGAGTGTCTTGAGCTTGCTGCAGACATGAATGTCCAGACCTTGATTACAAGTGTGGATCAGCTTGCTGCTCGTGTGCAGGGCATACAAGATTTTGTTACCAGTAGTCCTATGTCTGAACCTAAAATACCTATTCCTGAACTGTTCTCTGGAGACCGATTTAAGTTTAGGAATTTCAGGAATAATTGTAAATTGTTTCTATCTCTGAAACCCCGTTCATCTGGAGACTCAGCTCAGCAAGTTAAAATTGTTATCTCTTTCTTACGGGGCGACCCTCAGGATTGGGCCTTCTCGCTAGCGCCAGGAGATCCGGCATTGGCAAATATTGATGCGTTTTTTCTGGCGCTCGGATTGCTTTACGAGGAACCCAATCTTAAAATTCAGGCAGAAAAAGCCTTGCTGGCTATTTCTCAGGGCCAGGATGAAGCTGAAGTGTATTGCCAAAAATTTCGGAAATGGTCCGTGCTTACTCAGTGGAATGAGTGTGCTCTGGCCGCAAATTTCAGAAATGGCCTTTCTGAAGCCATTAAGAATGTGATGGTGGGTTTCTCCATTCCTACAAGTCTGAATGATTCCAAGGCGCTGGCTATTCAAATTGACCGGCGTTTGCGGGAGCGCAAAGCCGCTAATCCTCTGGTGGTGTTGTCTGAACAAACACCTGATTTAATGCAATGTGGTAGAATTCAGACTAGAAATGAACGGAAAAATCATAGACGTCAGAATGGGTTGTGTTTTTACTGTGGTGATTCTACACATGTTATATCAGCATGCTCTAAACGCCTAACAAGGGTTGTTAGTCCTGTCGCCATTGGTAATTTGCAACCTAAATTTATTTTGTCTGTGACTTTAATTTGCTCATTGTCCTCCTACCCTGTTATGGCGTTTGTGGATTCAGGTGCTGCCCTGAGTCTTATGGATCTGTCATTTGCCAAGCGCTGTGGTTTTGTTCTTGAGCCGTTGGAAAATCCTATCCCTCTTAGAGGTATTGATGCTACGCCATTGGCGGAAAATAAACCGCAGTTTTGGACACAGGTGACCATGTGCATGACTCCTGAACATCGGGAGGTGATTCGTTTTCTTGTTCTGCATAAAATGCATGATTTGGTCGTTTTGGGTCTGCCATGGTTACAGACCCATAATCCAGTCTTGGATTGGAAGGCAATGTCTATGTCAAGTTGGGGCTGTCAGGGCATTCATGGTGATTCCCCGCCGGTGTCTATTGCTTCCTCTACTCCTTCGGAAGTTCCTGAGTATTTGTCTGATTATCAGGATGTATTTGGCGAGTCCAGGTCCAGTGCTCTTCCTCCTCATAGGGACTGTGACTGCGCTATAGATTTGATTCCAGGTAGTAAATTTCCTAAGGGAAGATTATTTAATCTGTCTGTACCTGAGCATACCGCAATGCGTTCGTATATCAAGGAATCTCTGGAGAAGGGGCATATCCGTCCATCCTCTTCCCCTCTTGGTGCGGGATTCTTTTTTGTGGCCAAGAAGGACGGATCTTTGAGACCTTGTATTGATTATCGGCTTCTGAATAAAATCACTGTTAAATTTCAGTATCCTTTGCCTCTGTTGTCGGACTTGTTTGCCCGGATTAAAGGTGCCAAGTGGTTCACCAAGATTGATCTTCGTGGTACGTACAACCTTGTGCGCATTAAGCAAGGAGATGAATGGAAAACTGCATTTAATACGCCCGAAGGTCATTTTGAGTACTTGGTGATGCCTTTTGGGCTCTCTAATGCTCCTTCAGTGTTTCAGTCCTTTATGCATGATATTTTCCGGAAGTATCTGGATAAATTTATGATTGTTTATCTGGATGATATTCTGGTTTTTTCTGATGATTGGGACTCGCATGTAGAGCAGGTCAGGATGGTGTTTCAGGTTTTGCGTGAGAATGCTTTGTTTGTTAAGGGCTCAAAGTGTCTCTTTGGAGTACAGAAGGTTCCCTTTTTGGGTTTTATTTTTTCCCCTTCTGCGGTGGAGATGGACCCAGTCAAGGTCCGAGCTATTCATGATTGGACTCAACCCACGTCAGTTAAGAGTCTTCAGAAGTTCTTGGGTTTTGCTAACTTCTACCGTCGTTTTATCGCTAATTTTTCTAGCGTTGTTAAACCTTTGACGGATATGACCAAGAAAGGTTCTGATGTTGCTAACTGGGCTCCTGCAGCAGTGGAAGCTTTACAAGAGTTGAAGCGCCGGTTTACTTCGGCGCCTGTTTTGTGCCAGCCTGATGTCTCACTTCCCTTTCAGGTTGAAGTGGATGCTTCTGAGATTGGGGCAGGGGCCGTTTTGTCGCAGAGAGGCCCTGGTTGCTCTGTAATGAGACCATGTGCTTTTTTCTCTAGGAAGTTTTCGCCTGCTGAGCGGAATTATGATGTTGGCAATCTGGAGTTGTTGGCCATGAAGTGGGCATTTGAGGAGTGGCGTCATTGGCTCGAGGGTGCTAAGCATCGTGTGGTGGTCTTGACTGATCACAAAAATCTGATGTATCTCGAGTCTGCTAAACGCCTGAATCCTAGACAGGCCCGTTGGTCATTTTTTTTCTCCCGTTTTGACTTTGTGGTCTCGTATTTACCAGGTTCAAAGAATGTGAAGGCTGATGCTCTTTCAAGGAGCTTTGTGCCTGACTCTCCTGGAGTCGCAGAACCAGTTGGTATTCTTAAAGAGGGAGTTATCTTGTCAGCCATTTCTCCGGATTTGCGACGTGTGTTGCAGAGATTTCAGGCTGGTAGACCTGACTCTTGTCCACCTGACAGACTGTTTGTTCCTGATAAGTGGACCAGCAGAGTCATTTCCGAGGTTCATTCCTCGGTGTTGGCAGGGCATCCGGGAATTTTTGGCACCAGGGATTTGGTGGCTAGGTCTTTTTGGTGGCCTTCCTTGTCGCGGGATGTGCGGTCATTTGTGCAGTCCTGTGGGACTTGTGCTCGGGCTAAGCCTTGCTGTTCTCGTGCCAGCGGGTTGCTCTTGCCCTTGCCTGTCCCGAAGAGGCCTTGGACACACATTTCCATGGATTTCATTTCGGATCTTCCGGTGTCTCAGGGCATGTCTGTCATCTGGGTGGTATGTGATCGCTTTTCCAAGATGGTCCATTTGGTATCTTTGCCTAAGCTGCCTTCCTCTTCCGATCTGGTTCCTTTGTTCTTTCAGAATGTGGTTCGTTTACACAGCATTCCTGAGAATATTGTGTCTGACAGAGGATCCCAGTTTGTTTCCAGGTTCTGGCGATCCTTTTGTGCCAAGATGGGCATTGATTTGTCGTTTTCGTCTGCCTTTCATCCTCAGACTAATGGACAAACGGAGCGAACTAATCAGACTCTGGAGGCTTATTTGAGGTGTTTTGTTTCTGCAGATCAGGACGATTGGGTGACCTTCTTGCCGTTGGCTGAGTTTGCCCTCAATAATCGGGCTAGTTCCGCTACTTTGGTTTCGCCATTTTTTTGCAACTCTGGTTTCCATCCTCGTTTTTCCTCGGGACATGTGGAGCCTTCTGACTGTCCTGGGGTAGATTCCATGGTGGATAGGTTGCAGCAGATTTGGAATCATGTGGTGGACAACTTAAAGTTGTCACAGGAGAAGGCTCAGCGTTTTGCCAACCGCCGCCGCGGTGTGGGTCCCCGACTTCGTGTTGGGGATTTGGTATGGCTGTCTTCTCAATTTGTTCCTATGAAGGTCTCCTCTCCTAAATTTAAGCCTCGCTTCATCGGTCCTTACAAGATATTGGAAATCCTTAATCCTGTGTCCTTTCGCTTGGATCTTCCGGTGTCGTTTGCCATTCACAACGTGTTCCATAGGTCTTTGTTGCGGCGGTACGTTGTACCTGTGGTTCCTTCTGTTGAACCTCCTGCTCCGGTGTTAATTGAGGGCGAGTTGGAGTACGTGGTGGAGAAGATCTTGGATTCTCGTCTCTCCAGGCGGAGGCTTCAGTATCTGGTCAAGTGGAAGGGCTATGGTCAGGAGGATAATTCCTGGGTGGTTGCCTCTGATGTGCATGCGGCCGATTTAGTTTGTGCCTTTCACGCTGCTCATCCTGATCACCCTGGTGGTCTTGGTGAGGGTTCGGTGACCCCTCCTTAAAGGGGGGGTACTGTTGTGAATTAGACTTTTTTGGCTCCCTCTTGTGGTCACTAGTGATATGACTCTGGGATTGTCTTTCCTCAGTTTGGCACCCACCTGGGTCGTTAGTCCAGGGGTGTTGCTATATAAACTCCCTGAATTCTCAGTCTGGTGCCTGGCATCGTTGTAATCAGTTCCTTTCTGTTTGCTCCTGTCTGCTGGTCCTGGTTCTTGCAAAATTAAGCTAAGTCCTGCTTCCTTGTTTTTTGGTTATTTGCATTGCTCTTATTTTCTGTCCAGCTTGTACTAAATGTGATTCCTGTTTTTGCTGGAAGCTCTAGGGGGCTGGTATTCTCCCCCCGGGCCGTTAGACGGTTCGGGGGTTCTTGAATATCCAGCGTGGAAATTTTGATAGGGTTTTTGCTGACCGTATAAGTCATCTTACTATATTCTGCTATTAGTCAGTGGGCCTCTCTTTGCTAAATACCTAGTTCATTCTTCCGCTTGTCTTTTCTCCTTACCTCACCGTTATTATTTGTTGGGGGCTTGTATCCAACTTTTGGGGTCTTTTCTCTGGAGGCAAGAAAGGTCTATCTTTTCCCTTCTAGGGTTAGTTAGTTCTCTGGCTGGCGCGAGACGTCTAGAACCAACGTAGGCACGTTCCCCGGCTGCTGCTATTTGTGGTGCTAGGATTAGATTTACGGTCAGTCCAGTTACCACTGCCCTATGAGCTGGTTTTTTGTGTTTGCAGACTTGGTATTTACTTTTGAGACCCTCTGCCATTGGGGTCATAACAGATGGCCCCTTGAGACCCTGTATTGATTATCGCCTTCTTAATAAGATCACGGTCAAATTCCAATACCCTTTACCCTTGCTTTCTGATTTGTTTGCTCGGATTAAGGGGGCTAGTTGGTTTACCAAGATTGACCTTCGAGGGGCATATAATCTTGTTCGTATTAAACCGGGTGACGAATGGAAAACTGCATTTAATACGCCTGAAGGCCATTTTGAATACCTTGTGATGCCTTTCGGGCTTTCTAATGCTCCTTCTGTATTTCAGTCCTTCATGCATGATATTTTCCGCAATTATCTTGATAAATTCTTGATTGTGTATTTGGATGATATTTTGATTTTTTCCGATGATTGGGAGTCTCATGTGAAGCAGGTCAGGATAGTATTCCAGATCCTTCGTGATAATGCCTTATTTGTGAAGGGGTCTAAGTGCCTATTTGGAGTTCAGAAGGTCTCTTTTTTGGGGTTTATTTTTTCTCCTTCGTCTATAGAAATGGATCCTGTTAAGGTCCAAGCCATTCATGACTGGATTCAACCCAAATCTGTGAAGAGCCTTCAGAAATTTTTGGGCTTTGCTAATTTTTATCGCCGTTTAATTGCCAACTTTTCCAGTGTGGTTAAGCCCTTGACCGATTTGATGAAGAAAGGCGCTGATGTGACGAATTGGTCCTCTGCGGCTGTTGAGGCCTTTCAGGAGCTTAAACGCCGATTTACTTCTGCCCCTGTGTTGCGTCAGCCGGATATTTCTCTTCCTTTTCAGGTTGAGGTTGACGCTTCTGAGATTGGGGCAGGGGCCGTTTTATCACAAAGGAATTCTGATGGTTCCTTGATGAAACCGTGCGCCTTCTTTTCCCAAAAGTTTTCGCCTACGGAACGCAATTATGATGTCGGCAATCGGGAGTTGTTGGCTATGAAGTGGGCATTTGAGGAGTGGCGACATTGGCTTGAGGGAGCCAAGCACCGCGTTGTGGTCTTGACCGATCATAAGAATCTGATTAACCTCGAGTCGGCCAAGCGGCTGAACCCTAGACAGGCTCGATGGTCCCTGTTTTTTTCCCGTTTTGATTTTGTGGTCTCATATCTTCCGGGATCTAAGAATGTTAAAGAGGATGCCCTCTCTAGGAGTTTTTTGCCTGATTCTCCTGGAGTCCTTGAGCCGGTTGGCATTCTTAGGGAAGGGGTGATTCTTTCTGCCATCTCCCCTGATTTACGGCGGGTGCTTCATCAATTTCAGGCTGATAAACCTGACCGCTGTCCTATGGGTAAGCTGCTTGTTCCTGATAGATGGACAAGTAAGGTAATTTCTGAGGTCCATTGTTCGGTGTTGGCCGGTCATCCTGGGATTTTTGGTACCAGAAATTTGGTTGCTAGGTCCTTTTGTGGCCTTCCTTGTCGCGGGATGTGCGTTCTTTTGTGCAGTCCTGTGGGACTTGTGCCCGGGCCAAGCCTTGCTGTTCCCGCGCTAGTGGGTTGCTTTTGCCTTTGCCGGTCCCTGAGAGGCCCTGGACGCATATTTCCATGGATTTTATTTCGGATCTTCCTGTGTCCCAGAAGATGTCTGTTATCTGGGTGGTTTGTGACCGGTTCTCTAAAATGGTCCATTTGGTACCTTTGCCTAAATTGCTTTCCTCCTCTGATTTGGTTCCATTGTTTTTTCAGCATGTGGTTCGTTTGCATGGCATTCCGGAGAATATTGTGTCTGACAGAGGTTCCCAGTTTGTCTCTAGGTTTTGGCGGGCCTTTTGTGCTAGGATGGGCATTAATTTGTCTTTTTCTTCGGCGTTCCATCCTCAGACAAATGGCCAAACTGAGCGAACTAATCAAACCTTGGAAACCTATTTGAGATGCTTTGTGTCTGCTGATCAGGATGATTGGGTGGCTTTCTTGCCGTTGGCCGAGTTTGCCCTTAATAATCGGGCCAGTTCGGCTACTTTGGTTTCGCCTTTCTTTTGTAATTTTGGTTTCCATCCTCGTTTTTCTTCGGGGCAGGTTGAGCCTTCTGATTGTCCTGGTGTGGATTCTGTGATGGACCGGTTACAGCAGATTTGGACTCATGTGGTAGACAATTTGATGTTGTCTCAGGAAAAGGCTCAACGTTTTGCTAACCGCCGTCGGTGTGTTGGTCCTCGGCTTCGGGTAGGGGATTTAGTCGGGGTCTCTTCTCGTCATGTTCCTATGAAGGTTTCTTCCCCTAAGTTCAAGCCTCGGTTTATTGGTCCTTATAAGATTTCTGAGATTATCAATCCAGTGTCTTTTCGTTTGGCCCTTCCAGCCTCTTTTGCCATCCACAATGTTTTCCATAAATCTTTGTTGCGGAGATATGTGGTACCCGTTGTTCCCTCTGTTGATCCTCCTGCCCCAGTGTTGGTTGAGGGGGAGTTGGAATATGTGGTTGAGAAAATTTTGGATTCTCGTTTTTCGAGGCGGAGGCTTCAGTATCTTGTCAAGTGGAAGGGTTATGGCCAGGAGGATAATTCTTGGGTGGTTGCCTCCGATGTCCATGCCGCCGATTTGGTTTGTGCTTTTCACTTGGCTCGTCCTGATCGGCCTGGGGGCTCTGGTGAGGGTTCGGTGACCCCTCCTCAAGGGGGGGTACTGTTGTGAATTCCGCTCTTGGGCTCCCTCCGGTGGTTGTAAGTAGCACTTTTGCGAGTTCTGCTCTTGGGCTCCCTCCGGTGGTTTTGAGTGGTATGGCTGCTTCTTGGATTTAGCATCAGCAGCTGCTTCCACTGATCATCTTTCTGGCTCGGCTATTTTAGTCTGGCCTTATCCCTCAATCAATGCCAGTTGTCAATTGTTCCTGCTTGGAGTCACGGCTCTTTTGGATTTCCCTGACACTCTGACCAGTTCAGCAAAGATAAGTCCTTGCTTGTCCTTTTGCAGTCCACTTGTAGTGGACTTTATTGTTCAGCACATTCTATGTTTTTCCCATTTGTCCAGCTTATCAGTATGGATCTATTCAGCTAAGCTGGAAGCTCTGGGCAGCAGATTTTGCCCTCCACACCTTTAGGCAGGTGTGGAGATTTTTGCACTCTCTGTGGTGGACTTTTTCAAGTTTTTATTACTGACCGCACAGTGTTCTGTCCTGTACTATCTATCTAGCTAGTAGTGGCCTCCTTTGCTACATCTTGTTTCATTCTACGTATGTCATTTCCCTCTCCACTCACAGTCATTGTTTGTGGGGGGCTGTCTATCCTTTGGGGATTTTCTCTGAGGCAAGATAGCTTTCCTCTTTCTACCTTTAGGGGTAGTTAGCTCTTAGGCTGTGACGAGGTGTCTAGGGAGAGACAGGAACATCCCACGGCTACTTCTAGTGTTGTGTTAAGATCAGGAACTGCGGTCAGTATAGTTACCACCTGCTCAGAGCTAGTCGCATGTCGCTCCTAAATCACCAGTCCATAACAGGGATCGGCTCGGGTTTCACGAAACCCGACTTTGCCAAAAGTTGGCGATTTATGAAATTGACCGATCCGTTTCGCTCAACCCTAATCATCACTTGTTTATTGTTTACATTTGCTGGTTAGACATATTTTGAGTCTGTTATAGTTGGAGCACCGTGCTATTTTACGAGAAAGATAACGTTTATAACTCTTGTAAATTGTCTTTTGCCATTGTTTACCCCTGTTTGCATCTTCCTCATTCACTTCGTTCCTTGCCTTCCAATAAATCTATGCTTTGTTGTTTGCACCTCATCTTGTGTACAGTAGTCTACCTGCACCGTGGTTGTCCCCCGGCCATCACTTCAAGTGGCGCTGCGAGCAGGGTACTGTCACCAAGATGGAGGCAGCAGACAGCAATGGCAGGAATGCTAATGTTAATGGAGATGTCGTGGGCATTGGTGGAACCCCTGCAATGACACTCCCTATGGGCACCATATTTAGTGTGCTACCAAAGTTTGACAACAAGAATATGCCACTGTCCCACTGGGTGTCCCGGCTGCAAAGCACCCTGAAAATTTATAACATCAGCCCAGACCTTGAAGCGGACATTTCTTTAACTGCCCTAGAGGGAGAAGCCCGTAGAAACGTTTGCCTACAACCAGAACTCACCCGCAGTACCCTGAAGGAGCTAGTGAAGTTCCTGGAAGAGATCTACGGCGAGACTGCTAGCGCCAGACACCTTCGCGCCAAATTTTTCTCTAGGCTGCAGCGAGAAGAAGAAGGAATTTCTCAGTATGCAACAACACTGCAAGAAGTGTTAGCAGAGCTGCAGAGAAAGGAGGCGGATGGATTTGGCAGCATGGGCTCTAAAGACCGGATTCTCCGGGAGCAATTCATTCTCGGACTGCACAGCACATCCTTGAGGCGAGCACTGTCAGAACGGGTCCGGGCAGATCCGGCTCTTACGTTTTGTCAAATCCTGGCGGAAACAGTGGCCCGAAGTAAAGAAGAGAGCTATGCGTCTGGGGTGATGTGTGTCCAGGGCACCAATACCAGAGGGGACCCAAACCATCAGGAGGTGCTGGCCCAGGTGGTGCAGGACTTGCAGCGGTCCCTTGTCAACGTGCAAGAGAAACTGACCCAGATGGAGCGAAGCGTGTGGGAACTACAACAGTCTGACCCACCGTGCTCATGCAACCATTCTTCAGCCCGACCGATAAGGGATCAGTGGGAGCAAGCCCCCTCCCATCAGGCATCAGAGGCACAAGGTACCCCCCGGCGAGGAAGAGGCATCCAATGCTGGGAATGTGGAGGACGGGGGCACCTTGCCAGAGACTGTCGGAACTATACTCAAGGTCAGCGGAAGCCGCCGTTAAACTGCCAACCCCCGCAGTAGTGCGGCACTCTGCGGGGGAGGCGAGAAGAGAGGCCGCTCCATATCATAACGAACACTTGATTGCTGGGAGCCCCATCCTACGTGCTGAATTCGAAGGAGTTCTAGTGGATTGCCTGATAGATACCGGGTCACAAGTGACAACGATGCCTTAAGCGTATTTCAAGCAGCATTTCCAGGACCTGGCCAAGCCAGAAAAAGAGACATTGATCCGGTTGTTTGCTGCCAACCAACAACCGATCCCGGTCACAGGGGTCTTGTGGATGAATATTTGAATCTGTGGGCAAGAAGTTGGGAGAAAAGGGATCCTGCTAGTCCCTGAGCCTATCAAGGAAGATTTGCCTGTAGTACTGGGAATGAATATCCTACGTCAGAGGTGTCAAACTGCATTCATCGAGGGTCGCCAACAGGTCATGTTTTCAGGATTTCCTTAGCATTCAAGGTGCTGGAATCATTCTGTGCAGGTGATTAAATTATCACCTGTGCAATACAAGGAAATCCTGAAAACATGACCTGTTGGCGGCCCTCGAGGAATGCAGTTTGACACCTCTGTCCTACGTGAACTCGATCAGATTATGTTTACCAAACGGGGACCTGGATATTGGAAGAAGGCTACTACACATAAGCCCACTCAAGAAGCACTTCAACGACTGATCCACGTCTGTGGGACGCAGAAGAGTGTGCCATCTTATCAGACGGTAGGGGCATCAGGGCCCCTGGCAAAGAATCTGTAATCCTACCTCCAGAGCGAGAAACTATAGTATACCTTCCAGTGGGGACTCACCACAACCTTGACGGGTTGGAAGTGTTTGTTCAGCCTGTGGTAGGCGGAGGGGTGGACCAAGAAGTCGTGATAGCTCATACGATAACTGTGATCCAGCGAGGACATGTCCACATAAGAGCTTTGAATGTGGGCCCTGGGGAGGTCACCTTGCCACGAGGGACAGATCTGGCCATGGTGTACCTACATAAGGGTGAAGTGGTGAGTCAGAAGGAGATGTCTTTATCACCGAAAGAAGGTGCGGGGTGGACCCTAGCAGTTGCTGCAGGGGACGAAGAGACGCCATCCCCGGAGTGGAGTGGACGGGTCATCCTTGATCAAATGGAAATGGATGTGAAGGCTCTCGGCCCTGAGCGTGTGAAAGCAATAGAAACTATGCTGTGGGAAAATCAGGCCGCATTCGCCCATCACGCCAAATATTTCGGCTGTACTGAAGCCATCACGCATGAGATACCGATTGGGGAAGCTCGTCCAATTCGAGAACGATACCGGCAGATCCCGCCCAAGATGCATCAAGAGGTGAGGCAGATGCTGGATTCAGGAGTGGTGCAGAGTATTCAGAGCCCTTGGGCAGCCCCAGTGATGCTCATCAAGAAAAAGGATGGGACCATCCGGTTCTGTGTAGATTACAGGAAACTTAATGCCTGCACTGTTCGAGACTCGTATCCGTTGCCCCACATCGAGGAATCCTTGACAGCATTGGGGAAAGCCAAGTACTTCTCCACCCTGGACCTAGCAAGCCGATACTGGCAAGTAGCTGTGGCAGAGAAAGACAAAGAGAAAAGCGACTTCATCCTCCCTATGGGGCTGTTCGAGTTTAACCGGATGCCCTTCGGGCTCTCCAATGCTCCAGGCACATTTCAACAGCTGATGGAAAAGTGTTTGGGAGACTTAAATTTTGAGGCTACCTTGATCTATCTGGATGACATCATTGTGTTTTCGGCCTCATTTGAAGAACACCTTGACCGGCTTGGAAGACTTGGAAGACTGCGGGCTCATAACCTGAAGGTGAAGCCAAAGAAGTGCCACCTCTGCAAGAGAGAGATCGAGTACCTGGGCCACATAGTGTCACAAGATGGAGTTCTACCCTCGCCAGAAAAAGTGGCTGCTATCCAGAAGTGGCCAGTCCCTCGAACAGTGAGAGAACTCCAGGTCTTCCTGGGACTCTCTGGGTACTACCGCCAGTTTGTTAAAGACTTCGCGAAGATGGCAGGTCCTCTTAATGAGTTGTTGAGGGGGACCGGTGGAGTGCCGAAGACTCAGCGCATCCCCTGGGCACAGGGACAAGACGAGGCCTTCCAGGCTATAAAGAATGCCCTTACCTTAGCCCTGATTTTGGCCTATGCAGACTTCGATCAACCATTCCTGTTGTACACAGATGGTAGCCTTCATGGACTCGGTGCAGTACTTTCTCAGATACATAATGGAGATGAGAGAGTCATCGGGTATGCTAGCAGGTCCCTGCGAGACAATGAAAGAAACCCTCACAATTACAGCTCCTTCCGGTTAGAGCTCCTGGCCCTGGTGTGGGCCATGACAGAAAAGTTTGCAGGCTTCCTGACAGGTACCAAGGTTCAAGTTCGAACAGAAAATAATCCCCTGGCCCACCTTGAGAATGCTAAATTGAAGGGCCTTGGAACAACGGTGGGTGGCTCGCCTAGCCAAGTTCGACTTTACCATCCATTATCGCTCTGCTACCGAAAACACAAAGGCTGATGGGCTGTCAAGACTGTGGAGACTTCAGTGGGAGATCTTGATGAGCAACTCGAAGAGGAAGAAACTCCAGACTTTCGTAAGTTTAAGCCTACAATGGTTGCCGCCCAGTCAAGAAGGGAGGCCTGCGCATTACCCCGGTCCCTGGGGAGAACCAATGAGGAATGGGGACACGTTCAGGATGAAGAGGAAGGGCTGAGACAGATGAAATGGTGGGTAACTCAAAAGCGTAAGCCTGGCAAACAAGAGAGAGATGATCTGGACTCTGAAATGAGGAGTGTGTTACACCAGTGGGATAGACTGGAAGTGCGAGAGTCAGTGCTATATCGTAAGAGGCAACAGCCAAAAGATATGGAAGTAAGGTGTCAAGTGGTCATCCCAGGAAGTATGGCTCAAGAAGTAGCTAAAGAAGCCCATGAATTTGGAGCACACTTCGGCCCCACAAAGACCTACCAATGGTTACAGCGGTATGTGTATTGCCCCCGGTTGGAGTTTGTGGTGGAAGAGGTTTGCCGGCAATGTCGAGTATGTGACCTCATTAAGAGTACCGAACAGAGAGCACCCATCCAAACCATACAAACTAAGGAACCGCTAGAAGTCTTGATGATCGACTATATCCTCGTGGGACACTCGGCCCAGGGGCTGCAATACTGTTTGGTGATGACCGATCATTTCTCTAAGTTCGCAGAAGTCACTCCGACTAGAGATCTGACTGCAGAATCGGTAGCGCGAGCCATCTGTAAAGACTTTATCCGGGTGTATGGGTGCCCAAAGCGCATCCACTCTGACCAAGGTGCATGTTTCCAAGGCAAGGTGATGGAAGAATTGTATCGTATGTATGGCATCGAGCGGTCCCGGACCACCCCTTACCACCCTCAAGGCAATGGAGCTTGTGAACGCTTCAACCGAACCTTACTTCAAATGCTGAGAATGTTGGAGGAGGATAAGAAGGCGTGTTGGCCAGACTATCTGCCGGAATTGGTCTGGACCTACAACAATCGGGTCCACTCCACCATGGGTTATACCCTCTATCTACTGTTGTTTGGAAGAGTTGGACAAGAGATCATTGAGCTGAATTTGGAACAGCCAGAGGAGCTGATGGAGCGAACTATCACCTCATGTATGAAAGAGCATCGGCAACAATTGCAAACGATATGGTGGTTGGCGGGTCAGCAGCTGCAAGAAAAAGAACATATGGGCCGCAAACCGACTCAAGAGTTACCCCTCCAAACTGGAGACCGAGTATTAGTCAGAGAGAAATGCCCCAAGGGAAAACTAAGGGAAAGATGGGAAGTACAGCCGTACAAAGTTATCGAGCGAGTGTATGCTAACGGCCCCGTCTACAAGGTACAGACTGAGACTGGGGCATCCGCCCCTAGAGTACTTCACAGAAATATGCTGCGGCCTTGCCGGTCTGAGGTCTGTTCTACGCCATTGTCGCCTGAAGGCGCTACTCCACTTCCTGAATCTGTCATGCCTGATGGTGAAATCGATGATGAGTGGTGGACCGTCCCTGACACAGGAGAGGGTCCTCAGCCGCACAGAGATGGTAATCCCATGGATGTACCAGTACCACCATGCGAGGACGAGACCAGACAAGAGCTCACAATGTCTCCTGCAACAAGTGTTCCTCTGGAAGATAGTCAAGCCTTGCCTGACAGCCAAGAGCTTCGGAGATCCCAGAGGTCTAATGCAGGGGTTCCACCAGTCCGATATGTAGAACAGTGTGCTCTGTCTGTTTTTGCAACTTTATTGCCACCTCTATAGGTGCTGTTTCCGCATTGAATGTTCTTTCATTACACTTTGACCCTGATGCTGTGATGGCTGAGGATGACCATCATTAAGAAGGGAGGCATGTAAGAGGGTGGTGCTGTTATGGACAGTAAGGAACATGCTGTCACTTTAAGAGGCTGCACCCCCTTGTCTGGTGTGATGGAATGTTCTGCTTCTCCCCTGCAATAGTCGGTGTGATGAACTAGTCTGGCAGAGTTCAGGTGTGGAGCTGGAGCAGCGTTGTGAACTGAGGCTGCTGCAGAGAGGACTTTTTGTGCTGATAGCTGAAAGAGAGAAGAACTAGCTGCAAGAGAGCCACGAAGATACAGAGAAAGGGATTTAGAGTTTCCAGGAGCATCCCTAGGATCCAGAAGCAAGGAGAAGACCAAGTTTCACAGAGCTGACAGAAAGCCGTGCGCACCACCATATTAGACTGCTGGGGGCCCCCCTGGGACTGGAGCTGATTCTCCAACATCACCGTGAGTCTGTTCCTGTTTGGTGCACCTGTTAGGGCCCAGTGTAGGCTTCAATAGTCAGTACACGGGAGCCGTGTGGCCTGCTTAGTAGAGGCCAGGGAGGTTATATGAGCAACAAAGAAAACACTACGACAAAAAACTTCCAATAGAAAAAGACATAAATTGCAAAAAATCATTTTATTGGAGTGACCAGATAAAGATGACGAAGGAGAAAAAGGGGGGGAGAGAGGGAAAGAGAAAATTACACCCTCTCACACATGTCAGAGATAGACGCTCACAGAAATATCCATAATTGCAAAAAGGGAGTACATGGGTATAAATTATTCTAAATTAAACAAACCGTTATTGCACATTATCCTATATAGCCAATAGAAAAGATCCGACAGCCATACATAACAAGTAAGGATATTGCCACAAGGGCTGTTATAATTACCAATGGAGCCGGAGGTATAACTGTGAGCGTCCATCCGACGCGCGTTTCGGCGGTGCAGCCTTTCTCAAGGGAGGTTATATGTAGAATAGCATCATCACTAGTGTTGAGCATTCCGATACTGCAAATATCGGGTATCGGCCGATATTCGCTGTATCGGAATTCCGATACCGATGTCATGTCGGACGCTGTTCACACTAGGCCGTCCGACAGACAGCGGTAATTCATCATTCGTCCACTATATGCTCAGTGGCGCCAGTTAGATTCGATCCAGATTATCCGGGGTTAATCTGGCTGGTACTCGGGTTGAGGGCTGAGTCACGCCCACTAGTTTTGCTGGGCTTTGGGCGTCGCCATTTATAGCTTCTGTCGTGTGCTTGGTTATCTCGGTCTGGAGTGGTGGTCTAGGAGAAGGAGTTTCGTATCCGGTGGTGTATTTCCCTTTATCATATTTTCTCCTTCCTTCATTTGTATTGTTTTGCCCTGTGCACTTATAGTGTATTCCTGTGTGACTGCGGCGTGGTGCATATTTTCCGTTATCCTTGTCTGTGCTAAATGTGGGTATTGGTGTGTGGTCTCTTCACTGGGTGGTGGGTGGTGGTTTCAGCCTAGGGTTGAAACAGGAGACAGGGTGAGGGTGGAGGCCCAGACATGCACACCATCAGTGTAAACTCTGGGAGAAGGGTCAGTCAGGGTTTCCCAGAGTTGAGGGAAATCGCAGGGGCCTGGGTTATTAGCTCTTGCCTACCTAGGCTTCCCGTGACAACCGAGTTCCGATATTTTTGCGATATCGTAATCGAAAGTTCCCACAGTGCAAAAATGCAGTATAATTGAGTGTGGGCAGGGTCTGTGCGGGACCGTGGGTGGTCTGTGCGTTCCTGCCGGGGGGTCTGTACGGCCTGCCGGGGGGTCTGTGCGGCCTGCCGGGGTCTGTACAGCCTCTCCGGGGTCTGTGCGTGCCTGCCGGGGGGTCTGTGCGGCCTCTCCGGGGTCTGTACGGCTTGCAAGGGGGTCGATATGACCTGCCGGGGGGTCTGTGCGGCCTGCCGGGGGGTCTGTGCGGCTTGCCGGGGGGTCTGTGTGGCTTGCTGGGGTGTCTGTACGGCCTGCCGGGGGTCTTTGTGTCTGTGCATGCATAGTCTGATGGGACTACAAGTCCCATCGGGCTATGCCTGCTACAATGACAGGGATTGACACATTAGCCAATGGTGGGACAGTAGTAGTCCCATCATCCGGCTAATGTGTTCAATGTAAAAAAAAAACAACAACTCCATACATGCTACGTACATGCTACATACATGCATGCTACATACATGCTACATACATGCTACATACATACATACATGCTACATACATGCATGCTACATACATGCTACATACTACATACATGCTACATACATGCCACATACTACATACATACATACTACATGCATGCTACATACTACATACATGCTACAGACATGCTACATACATGCTACATACATGCTACATGCCGGGGGGGCAATATCCATGGCCCCTCTCTAGGCTATGAATATCAGCCCGCAGCTGTCTGTGTAGCCTTTCTGGCTATAAAATATAGGGGGACCCCACGTCATTTTTTTGGGGGGTCCCCATATTTTAATAGCCAGTAAAGGCTACGCAGACAGCTGCGGGCTGATATTCATAGCAGGCTACAAATATTGGCCCCCGGCCATCGGCTTTCCCCCTCTGGCGCAGAAAATTTTGCGGGAGCCCACGCCGTTTTTTTAAAGTTCAACGCTCATGAAGGCTATGCGTCCAGCCGACGTACTGACGCACGTTGTGAAATTTGTGCACGACGTGGGCAGCGGATGCAGTTTTTCAATGCATCCGCTACCCATTCTGAAGTCCGGGGAGGAGGGGGGCGGAGTTTCTGCAGCGCATGCACGGTAGAAAATGGCGGACGCGACGGACAAAAAAACGTTCACTTGAACGTTTTTTCGTGCCGACGGACAGCCAAAACACGACATGTAGTTTTTGGTGCAGGTTTTGATGCTGGTTTTGATGCGGTTTTTGATGCTGTTTTTGATGCAGTTTTCATTCCGTTTTTTGACCGGTTTTGATGCAGTTTTTGGAAATAAATAAACGGAAAATGTGCATGATTTGAATGGAAACATGCATGAAAAAACGGATTTGGAGGCCGGATTCATCATTTCACATCTCAGTTTCATCCGTTTTTTGCTGGATCCATCGCTGTGCGTTTTTTCACCGGACAGAAAAACAGTTCCTCTGTATGTGTTTTCCATCTGGCGGAACAGCTTTTTTGACAGATCCTGCAAAAAACGGATGAAACGTGTGGCCATCAGGCGCAATCCGGCACTAATACAACTCTATGAGAAAAAAACAGATCTGGCGGAAAAAAACGGATCCGGTGGAAAAAAACAGATCTGGCGGAAAAAAAGGGATCCGGTGG
Source organism: Ranitomeya variabilis (assembly GCF_051348905.1). NCBI lineage: Eukaryota > Metazoa > Chordata > Amphibia > Anura > Dendrobatidae > Ranitomeya > Ranitomeya variabilis. The sequence goes on from NC_135235.1 coordinate 348,655,607, forward strand.
AAAAAACGGATCCGGTGGAAAAAACGGATCCAGTGGAAAAAAATGGATCCGGTGGAAAAAAATGGATCCAGCCGAAAAAAAGGATCCGTTTTTTCCAAAATTCGCCGGATTGTGCCTGACGGCAAAAACCTGATGTGTCAAAGCAGCGAGATATATGGATAGATACATCTATGTATCTATAGATATATTTATCTATACATATATCTATAGATAGATATATCCATAGATATATAATAGAAAGGACGATGTTTCTAAGGCTACTTTCACACTTGCATTTTTAGCGATTCGTCGCAATCTGTCATTTTGGGAAAAAAACGGATCCTGCAAATGTGCTCGTAGGATGCATTTTTCCCATAGACTTGTATTAGCGACGGATCGCGACGCATGGCCACATGTCACGTCCGTCGTGCAACGGATCCGTTGTGTTTTGGCGGACCGTCGGCACGAAAAAACGTTCAAGTGAACTTTTTTTGTCCGTCGCGTCCGCCATTTTCTACTGCGCATGCGTGGCAGAAACTCTGCCCCCTCCTCCCCGAATGGGCAGCGGATGTGTTGAAAAACTGCATCCGCTGCCCACGTCATGCACAAATTTCACAACGTGCGTTGGTACGTCGACCCGATGCATAGCGACGGACCCACACCGACGCAAGTGTGAAAGAGGCCTTTATGAGTGTTGAATTTTAAAAAAACGAAAAAAACGACGTGGGCTCCAGCGCAATTTTCTGCGCCAGAGGGGGAAAGCCGACGGCCGGGGGCCAATATTTGTAGCCTGCTATGAATATCAGCCCACAGCTGTCTACATAGCCTTTACTGGCTATTAAAATAAAAAAATGACGTGGGGTCCCCCTATATTTTATAGCCAGAAAGGCTACGCAGACAGCTGCGGGCTGATATTCATAGCCTAGAGAGGGGCCATGGATATTGCCCCCCGGCTACAAATACCAGTCCGCAGCCGCCCCAGAAATGGCGCATCTGTATGATGCGCCAATTCCGGCACTTAGCCCCTCTCTTCCCACTCCCGTGTAGTAGTGGGATATGGGGTAATATTGTAAGGTGACATTAAGCTGGGTTAATAATGGAGAGGCGTCAATAAGACACCTATCCATTATTAATCCAATAGTAAGAAAGGGTTATTAAAACACGCACACATTAGGAAAAAGTATTTTAATATTCTTCATTTCACCATACTTACCATACTTCAGCGCATGCAAAAAACGTAAAATAATAAACCGTATACTATCTGTCCACCGTAGTCCAATTAATAATGAGTGTCCCACGACGATCTCCCCTATAGAACAGTGACATCGGGTGACACACTGACAGGAGACAATGGCTCCTGCAGTGCATCACTGAGGTTACTATAGTTCAAAGTCTTACTTTATGGCAATTGCTGCCTGGGAAAATTTTTCGTACAGCAATGCCATAAGTCAGACTAGGGACTTTTTTTTTTACAGCGGCGGAGGAATACCTTCCTCCCATCATTGTGTTTCTGGGGCCCCTAGAGAGCAGTCACAACAGCTGTTGCTGCAGTTCTCCACGGGAGATCGTCGTGGGACACTCGTGGATTTCTGCAGACAGGGAGTATATTGGTTGTTTGTTTTTTTCATAGTTTTTACAGGTTGACACTGGCTTCGGGGATCAAAATGACAAGTAATGGTGAGTCTGTAATCTCTGTTTAATGTACTGTATGTCTATATGTATGTAATGTATGAATGTACTGCATGTAGTATGTATGTAGTATGTATGGATGTAGTATGTATGGAGTATGTATGGAGTATGTATGTAGTATGCATGGATGGAGTATGTATGGAATATGTATGGATATAGCATGTATGGAGTATGTATGGATGTAGTATGTATGGAGTATGTATGGAGTATGTATGTAGCATGTATGGAGCATGTATGGAGTATGTATGTAGCATGTATGGAGTATGTATGGAGTATGTATGTAGCATGTATGTAGCATGTATGGAGCATGTATGGAGTATGTATGTAGCATGTATGTAGCATGTATGGAGTATTATGTATGGAGTTTTTTTTTTTTTCATTCAACACATTAGACGGATGATGGGACTATTACTTTGCCATCATTGGCTAAAGTGTCAATCACTGTCAATGTAGCAGACTTGTAGTCCCATCGGACGATGCCTGCACACACACAGAGCCCCAGCATGCCGCACAGAGCCCGGACCCGCCGCACAGAGACCCCCCCACGCCGCACAGAGACCCCCTCACGCCGCACAGAGACCCCCCATGCCGCACAGAGACCCCCACGCCACATAGAACCCGGGCAGCCCACATACAGCCCTGGCAGCCCGCATAGAGCCCTGGGTAGGCACGGACAGATCCCTGGCAGGCCTGCACAGACCCCGCCCGCACACACAGACACTCACAGTGTCCACCCACGCACCGCCCACACTCTTCCCCCCACCGGAACAGCATGTAGAAGGACAGAAAGGGCTTATTTACAATCTGATATTTCTGTCCCATTGACTTGCATTGGTATCGGGTATCGGTATCGGCGATATCCGATATTTTTGGGATATCAGCCGATCCAATCTGATACCGATACTTTTGAATATCGGAAGGTATCGCTCAACACTAATCATCACTTGTTTATTGTTTACATTTGCTGGTTAGACATATTTTGAGTCTGTTATAGTTGGAGCACCGTGCTATTTTACGAGAAAGATAACGTTTATAACTCTTGTAAATTGTCTTTTGCCATTGTTTACCCCTGTTTGCATCTTCCTCATTCACTTCGTTCCTTGCCTTCCAATAAATCTACCCTTTGTTGTTTGCACCTCATCTTGTGTACAGTAGTCTTCCTGCACCGTGGTGGTCCCCCGGCCATCGCTTCATGAGTAAACTCCCTATGGTATCAGTACACCCCCGTATTATCAATGCATTATAAATACAGCACTCAGCGTAAGTGAGTACACCCCCGTATTATCAGTAAATTATGTATACAGCGCTCAGTGAAAATGAGTACACCCCCATATTATTAGTACATTATATATACAGCACTCAGCTTAAATGAGTACATCCCCCGTATTATCAGTACATTATATGTAAAGCACTCAGCATAAGTGAGTACACTCCCATGTTATCAGTACATTATGCATACAGCGCTCAGCGCAAGTGAGTACACCCCCTGTATTATCAGTACATTATATATACAGCGCTCAGCATAAGTGAGTCCACCCCCCATATTAACAGTACATTGTATATACTGTGTTCAACGTAAGTAAGTACACCTCCATATTATCAGTACCTTATATATACAGTGCGCAGCGTAAGTGAGCCCACCCCCTGTATTATCAGTATGTTATATATACAGCGCTCATGATAAGTGAGTACACCCCCCATATTATCAGTACATTACATTTACAGAGCTTAGCTTAAGTGAGTAGTCCCCCGTATTATCAGTACGTTATATATACAGCTCTCAGCATAAGTGAATACACTCCCATATTATCAGTACATTATGCATACAGCGCTCAGCGTATTAACATTACATTGTATATACTGTGCTCAGCGTGAGTACACATCCATATTACCAGTACCCTATATATACAGTGCACAGCGTAAGTGAGTACACCCCCTGTATTATCAGTACATTATATATACAGCGCTCAGCATAAGTCAGTACACCCCCGTATTAACAGTGCATTATATATAAAGCACTCAGAGTAAGTGAGTAAACCATATTATCAGTGCATTATGTATACAGCGCTCAGTGTGAGTACACATCCATATTATCAGTACATTATATATGCAGCGCTCAGCGTAAATAAATACACCCCCATATTATCAGTACATTATATATACAGCCCTCAGCATGTGAGTACACGCTCATATTATCAGTACATTATGTATGCAGCACGCAGCGTAAGTGAGTACAACCCCATATTATCAGTACATTATATATACAACGCTCAGCATAAGTGAGGACACCCTCGTATTATCAGCACATAATATATACAGTACTCAGTGCAAGTGAGTACACCCCCCGTATTATCAGTACATTATATATACAATGCTCAACGCAAGTGAGTACACCCCCGTATTATCAGTACATTATATATACAGTGATCACAGCAAGTAAGTACACTCCTGCAGCTTTCAGTACATTGCGCTGAGCGCAAGTGAATGCACCCCCCGCATTATCAGTATGGGGCAGCACGGTGGCTCAGTGGATAACACTGCAGCCTTGCAATGCTGGAGTCCTGGGTTCAAATCCCACCAAGGGCAACATCTACAAGGAGTTTGTATGTTCACCCCGTGTTTGTGTGGGTTCCCTCCAGGTTCTCCGGTTTTCTCCCACATTCCAAAGACATACTGATAGGGAATTTAGATTGTGATCCCTATCGGGGACAGTGATGATAATGTGTGCAAACTGTAAAGCGCTGCGGAATATGTTAGTGCTATATAAATAAAAAGTACATTATATATACAGTATTGTTGTACCTAATCTATAGATGACCATGGGGAGTGCATTTTACTATATTGAGGACCATGGGGAGTGCAATATAATCTATGGTGGACTACAGGGAGTGCATTATATTCTACAGAGGACCATGGGGAGTGCATTATATTCTATGTAGGACCATGGGGTGTGCATTATATTCTATGTAGGACCATGGGGCGTGCATTATCATCTATAGAGGACCATGTGGAGTGCATTATATTCTATGGAGGACCATAGGGAGTGCATTAGATTCTATGGAGAACCATAAGAAGTGCATTATATACTACAGAGGACCATGGGGAGTGCATTATATTCTATGGAGGACCATGAGAAGTACATTATAATGTATAGAGGACCATGGGGAGTGCATTATATTCTATGGAGGACCATAGGGAGTGCATTATATTCGATAGAACACCATGGGGAGAGCATTATATTCCATGGAGGACCATAGGGAGTTCATTATACTCTATGGAGGACCATAAAGAATGCATTATATTCTACAGAGGACCATGGGGAGTGCATTACATTCTATTGCGGACCATGGGACGTGCATTATAATCTGTAGAGGACCATGAGGAGTGCATTATATTCTATGGAGGGACCATAGGGAGTGCATTATACCATATGAAGGACCACAGGAAGTGCAATATATTGTATGGAGGACCATGGGGAGTGCATTATATTCTCTAGAGGACTATGGGGAGTGCATTATATTCTATGGAGGGACCATAGAGAGTGCATTATATCATATGGAGGACCATGAGTAGTGCATTATATTCTATAGAGGACTATGAGGAGTGCATTATATTCCATGGAGGGACCATAGGGAGTGCATTATACCATATGAAGGACCACGGGAAGTGCAATATATTGTATGGAGGACCATGGGGAGTGCATTATATTCAATAGAGCACCATGGGGAGTGCATTGCATTTTATGAATGACCATGCAGAGTCAATTATAACATATGGAGGCCTATGGGGAGTGCATTATACCATATGGAGGACTATGGGGGAGTGTATTATACTATTTGGAGGGCTATGGGAACTGAAGGTTTATGTGGGGTGTATTATGCTCTATGGAAGACTATTAGGGGTCCATTATATGATATGGAAGGCTGTGAGTCTGTTATAACATTTGGAAGGCTTTGTGGGGACCATTATGATATTTGAAGTGCTATATGGGGGCCATTATACTGTATTCAAGCAATCAGATAGTCTGGACAGCTGTGTGGGGGCCATTACATTGTATGGAGCACTGGTGTGGGCAATTACATTTTGGGGCCATTTTACTGTATGTAGGCCCATTATACTGCATGGAGAGCTGTCTGGGTGTCACAGTTGCGGGGTCATACTGTGCTGGGGGTCATCATACTTTGAGAGATAAGAGAAATGCTCTTCTTTGACCCCAACAAACATTAAAAAATTGGTTGGAGGGGCCCAGTTAGTAATTCTGCTATGGGGAACCATGATTTCTATGTATGCCCAAGTATAGCGCCAACATATTCTGAACAGGCTTGGACTGGCCCACAGGTGAACAGGAGAATCCTCCGGTGGGGCTCTGTGCCAGAGTTGGCCTCCACCCTCTTATATGAGCAGTACTTGGCACAATATACTTGAATCACTATATACAGACAAATGCAGCATTTTATTCATTTAAAAATCTGCCCAGTTCATTGCTGTATAAATTTGGGATTGAAGATAATGTCACATTTGCATGTAGATGAAAATTGGGGCCCTGGACTTGGTTACTGATGGTCCCTTGGCTCACCAGTCCAACACTGATTCTGAAGAACTTTGCAATTAAGCATTGGACATAGGGGTCGATGACTCACATTTAGTTGAAATTCCTTGGAGTCACATTCAGTTGAAAAGTATTATGGTGCAGAAAGCCATCGACTTCCTGCTTCACAATAAATACATTCGTTACAGCGTAACAGAGGCCAGCAACTGACATCAGGGTGCCCATTGTAGATGGTGTATGACATCACTGCCATGCATCACTGTGTTACAAAAGAGTGTCAAGATGGGGGACAGAGAGACTAAGAAAGAGTTACATAGGGGCCCAGAACAGGGAACATATGGGTCCAAGATGGGAGGACATGAGGACAAAAGATGGGATAAATAGGGGCTCTAGGTGGGGGGCATCATTAAATAAAAGGGTCAGGATGGGGAACCTTATTTAATAAAGAGGTCATGATGGGCAGCATTATTAAATACAGGGTTCAAGACTGGTAAACATTATTAAATAAAGGGCCTAGGAAGGACGACATTATCAAATAAAGGGGCTAGGATGGGTGACATTATAAAATAATGGGCCCACGATTGGAGACATTATTAACATTATTACAAGAAGGGACCCAGGATAGGGACATTATTAAATAAAACTGTCCAGGGTGGAGGAAACTAAATTAAAGGGGCACAGGATGAAGGACATTATTATAGGAATGTCACCTGTATTACCTGCACACTTACACTATGTACAATACACAGAGCTCCAGTGTATAACGTCTCCAGTGATCACTGTATTTCCTGTACACTTGCACTATGTACTATATACAGAGCTCCTGTGTATAATGTCACCGATGATCCTTGTATTACCTGTACACTTACACTATGTACTATACACAGAGCTCCTGTGTATAAATGTCACCGGTGATCCTTGTATTACCTGCACACTTACACTATGTACTATATACAGAGCTCCTGTGTATAAATGTCACCGGTGATCCCTGTATTACCTGTACACTTACACTATGTACTATACACAGAGCTCCTGCGTATAATGTCACTGGTGATCCTTGTATTACCTGTACACCTACACTATGTACTATACACAGAGCTCCTGTGTATGTCGCCTGTGATCCTTGTATTACCTGTACACTTACACTATGTACTATATACAGAGTTCCTGTGTATAGATGTCATCAGTGGTAATATTAGTGATATGAGTATTGTGATATTTATAGATGATCAGTTTTGTAGCATTCAGTCACTATACGGTGGTCATAATATAAAAGTATTTATCTCTTGTATGTAGTATTATTCAGTCACTATGATGTGGTAATATGTTGTCTGACCATAGTGTGGCAGTGTGTGCCCCTTGTATGTGGATTTAACTGGTCACTATGTGGTGGTAGTATGTGATCTGGTCATGGTTTGATGTTATTTTTTCTTCATATGTGGTATTATTTAGTCACCATGTGGTGTGGTCATTGTGTGGTAGTATTTGTCCTTTGCATGTGGTATTATTCAGTGACTATGTGGTGGTAATATGTGGTTTGGTTATGGAGGCCAGGAGTTGACATCAGTACTAGTCTCAGTTGGCAAATGGCAGTGACATCATACACTGCCTGCAACATGCGTGCCGATATCAGCTGTTGGGCTCTGGCAGAAATTTTAATAACCACACTGTATATGAACCAGGAAGAAGACATCACTCTCCGTGGGAGCGCCGGTAGAATTGGGAGAATATTTTTTTATTTTTTTCTGTGGATGTGGCAGTAAGGGAGACAAGGTTCATAGAGGCCCAAGATGGGGATCATAGGGGTCTAAGATGGGGGGGAACATATGGGCCAAGGAGTAGAGGACATAGGGGCAAAATATGGAAGACATAGGAGCCCAATTGGAGGACATAGCGTCAGGATGGAGGACCTAGGTGCCCAAAACAGTGGACATAATTAAATAGAGGGGACAGACTGTAGGGCATTAGTAAATAAAGAGGACAGGATAGGGGACATTTTTAAATAAAGTTGCCCAAGTGTGGTTCAAATCCTGTGCCAATTCGCGGCCGGACTGCGCCTGTCGCTGATTGGTCACGCCCGGGCCAGGCGCGACCAATCAGTGAAGCCAGGGCAGGCTCCAGGTTTTTGAGGTCTCAGTGGGCCCCCCTTTAACACATACCATGATTCAGGATGCACAGATACAGCAGAGAAATATAGCACAGCCACGCAGCATATAACACAGCCCACGTAGTATATAACACAGCCCACGTAGCATATAGCACAGCCACATAGCATATAGCACAGCCATGTAGTATATAACAGCCACATAGTATATAGCACAGCCACGTAGTATATAACACAGCCACGTAGCATATTGCACAGCCACGTAGTATATAGCACAGCCCACGTAGTACATAACACAGCCCACGTAATATATAGCACAGTCCACGTAGTATATAGCACAGCCCACGCAATATATAACACAGCCCACATAGTATATAGCAGCCCACGCAGTATATAACACAGCCCATGTAGTATATACACAGCCACGTAGTATATAGCAGTGAGGGCACTAGGGTTGAGCGACTTTCATTTTTTTAAGATTTAGTCGGGTTTTGTGAAACCCGACTTTGTCCAGAGTCGAGTCGAGTGCAGTCGGCCGATTATCGCTAAAAGTCGGGGATCGACCGAAACACGAAACCCAATGCAAGTCAATGGGGAAGCATAGTCGGCAGTGAGTGGAGGCCAGGAAAACACCTACAGTGCCCATTTTAATGCCAAAAACATCCATTCTTGTTTCTGAAGCTTGTCAATCTTAATTAACTTTATAATAATAGTTGGGCATAGGAAATTGGGGGTCATTTGGCAAAAGTTGTGGGGGGAGTAGGGCTGGCTCAAGTTTTTCGTGGGCCCAGGAAATGCGGACTACGTCACGGCGGTGTTGCAGGGAGAGGGAAGTATTTCAACGTTGCAAGTGCTGTGATCCTGAGCAAGCAGGGGGGGCCCACTCGTTCGCATTGGCACTGGCACAGGGCCCCTCAAAGTACGGCGGTGTGTTTGCATGGCGGGGGCGCCTCCCACCAGCAGCGACACTTTTGCGTACTCTGAGGGGCCCTGTGCCAGTGACGTCGCCAACGAGTATGCCCCCCCACCTGATGAAGGAACCTGCACTTTCATCTGCACCTTCCTCTTTGTCCCTGTGTAAGGTGGTATAACATGCGGGAAGGGGAAGCTTACTTTCAGCAGGGTCAGATTCTGGCTGTGTAGAGTACAAGGGGAATGTAGTGGTCTAAGTCAATGTACCAGCAGACTCATCTAGCAGTGGCTGGGCAATGGGCAGGATGAGGAGGAAACAGATATAGGGCCAAAGAATAAAGTAGGCTAAATGCAGTTCAAAATTGGTAACAGGACTAAACAGGCGGCATTGCTTTGTTCAGTGGAGTAGTAAACCCAAGAGCAGCAGACACTGTTTCAAGGGCCTAACCACACTAGTAGGCCAAATGCAGTTTAATATCTGATAGTATAGGCCGAAAGCCAGAATGTGGAAGCTCAGCTTTGTTCAGTTGAGGACAACACCAGGGAGGGGCAGACACCGTTAGTAGGCCGGAACAGCCAATTTTTTAAAAAACAGCAGTTAATAAGAGCCAGAAGGTAGAAGCTCAGCTTTATTCAGTTGAGGACAACACCAGGCAGGGGCAGACACCTTTAGTAGGCCGGAACAGCCAATTTCATTTTTAAAAATCGTAATTTGGAACAGAAGGTTGAAGCACAGCTTTATTCAGTTGCAGCTTCTTGGCAATAATATAAAGAAGACGCGACAGGACAACACTCGGTGGATGCCATATCTGTGTTTTCAATGGACAAAACCTTTCAGTTAACTACTTGCAGGAGAAAGTTTTTGTAGCTGGTGGCCAATTTTTGTACTGTACCAGTTTTTTGTTGTATGTTTGGAACAGAAGGTTGAAGCACAGCTTTATTCAGTTGAGGACAACACCAGGCAGGGGCAGACACCTTTAGTAGGCCGGAACAGCCAATTTCATTTTTAAAAATCGTAATTTGGAACAGAAGGTTGAAGCATTGCTTTATTCAGTTGAGGACAACACCAGGCAGGGGCAGACACCTTTAGTAGGCCGGAACAGCCAATTTCATTTTTAAAAATCGTAATTTGGAACAGAAGGTTGAAGCACAGCTTTATTCAGTTGCAGCTTCTTGGCAATAATATAAAGAAGACGTGACAGGACAACACTCGGTGCATGCCATATCTGTGTTTTCAATGGAAAAAAAACCTTTCAGTTAACTACTTGCAGGAGAAAGTTTTTGTAGCTGGTGGCCAATTTTTGTACTGTACCAGTTTTTTGTTGTATGTTTGGAACAGAAGGTTGAAGCACAGCTTTATTCAGTTGAGGACAACACCAGGCAGGGGCAGACACCTTTAGTAGGCCGGAACAGCCAATTTCATTTTTAAAAATCGTAATTTGGAACAGAAGGTTGAAGCACAGCTTTATTCAGTTGAGGACAACACCAGGCAGGGGCAGACACCTTTAGTAGGCCGGAACAGCCAATTTCATTTTTAAAAATCGTAATTTGGAACAGAAGGTTGAAGCACAGCTTTATTCAGTTGAGGACAACACCAGGCAGGGGCAGACACCTTTAGTAGGCCGGAACAGCCAATTTCATTTTTAAAAATCGTAATTTGGAACAGAAGGTTGAAGCACAGCTTTATTCAGTTGCAGCTTCTTGGCAATAATATAAAGAAGACGCGACAGGACAACACTCGGTGGATGCCATATCTGTGTTTTCAATGGAAAAAAACCTTTCAGTTAACTACTTGCAGGAGAAAGTTTTTGTAGCTGGTGGCCAATTTTTGTACTGTACCAGTTTTTTGTTGTATGTTTGGAACAGAAGGTTGAAGCACAGCTTTATTCAGTTGAGGACAACACCAGGCAGGGGCAGACACCTTTAGTAGGCCGGAACAGCCAATTTCATTTTTAAAAATCGTAATTTGGAACAGAAGGTTGAAGCACAGCTTTATTCAGTTGAGGACAACACCAGGCAGGGGCAGACACCTTTAGTAGGCCGGAACAGCCAATTTCATTTTTAAAAATCGTAATTTGGAACAGAAGGTTGAAGCACAGCTTTATTCAGTTGAGGACAACACCAGGCAGGGGCAGACACCTTTAGTAGGCCGGAACAGCCAATTTCATTTTTAAAAATCGTAATTTGGAACAGAAGGTTGAAGCACAGCTTTATTCAGTTGCAGCTTCTTGGCAATAATATAAAGAAGACGCGACAGGACAACACTCGGTGGATGCCATATCTGTGTTTTCAATGGAAAAAAACCTTTCAGTTAACTACTTGCAGGAGAAAGTTTTTTTAGCTGGTGGCCAATTTTTGTACTGTACCAGTTTTTTGTTGTATGTTTGGAACAGAAGGTTGAAGCACAGCTTTATTCAGTTGAGGACAACACCAGGCAGGGGCAGACACCTTTAGTAGGCCGGAACAGCCAATTTCATTTTTAAAAATCGTAATTTGGAACAGAAGGTTGAAGCACAGCTTTATTCAGTTGCAGCTTCTTGGCAATAATATAAAGAAGACGCGACAGGACAACACTCGGTGGATGCCATATCTGTGTTTTAAATGGAAAGAAACCTTTCAGTTAACTACTTGCAGGAGAAAGTTTTTGTAGCTGGTGGCCAATTTTTTGTACTGTACCAGTTTTTTGTTGTATGTGTTTTTGTTTTTAATGTTAAAATGTCTGCTCATGGCAGTTTTACATCGGTTACATGGATACACAGGCAGCATTGGTGGTCAGTGGAGGAGTATTTAAAGTAGGGACCGCAGACAGGCTATCAAAGGCCTAAAATAACAAACAATAGGCTCATGGCAGTTTTACGTCGGTTATATGGATACACAGGCAGCATTGGTGGTCAGTGGAGGAGTATTTAAAGTAGGGACCGCAGACAGGCTATCAAAGGCCTAAACTACCAAACAATAGGCTCATGGCAGTTTTACATCGGTTACATGGATACACAGGCAGCATTGGTGGTCAGTGGAGGAGTATTTAAAGTAGGGACCGCAGACAGGCTATCAAAGGCCTAAAATAACAAACAATAGGCTCATGGCAGTTTTACATCGGTTACATGGATACACAGGCAGGCAGCATTGTGGTCAGTGGAGGAGTATTGCAAGGAGTGTCTGTCCCAGTACTCCCAAAATATAAATAGATGTTAATGTCTCGCAAAACAACCAAAAAAAAAAAAAAGGTGGCATACTTAGGTACAGGGGTGGGCTCATCTGCTGAGTTTCTGACATAGTAATTTGGCAGTAACTATTTAATGGTGCCAATATAGGACACAGACACAGACTACTGTAAGTTGCATCATAGATGTCTACAAATTTGTATTGTCAGTGCCAGACATTGAATGATGTCAGCGAATAGACTAAACATTGGTGGAGCTGTGCGACATAATTTTGCACGTGGTAGAGCACAGTTTGAGCTGGGGGAGCCCCAGGGCCCCTCATGTTACAACGGTGTGTCTGACGTTGGGTGCGCACCACCACCGCCAGAGACACTACATTGTACTATGAGGGACCCAGTGGCAGTGCCGTCGACCAAAAGCGGGCAAACCCACCTCTTCAGACAAACAGCAGTCTCACGGGTGCTTGCGCCAAGTCGCGATACCACGGCCCCGTGTGGGGAGTTTGGCCATTTAGGGAGGTGTAAACATGTCGTATGCTGGACAATCAGCTGCAGCAAATTATACATTAGAAAAGTAATTCACAGTAGTCCACAGGCAAGAGCTTTTCATAGGAAAGCTAGGTGTCGGCCGGGCAAGGTGGGGCAAAAGATTTCGAAATCCAGTTGTGGTTCATTTTAATGAATGTTAGATCGTCAACATTTTGGGTAGCCAGACGAGTCCTTTTTTCGGTTAATATTGAACCTGCAGCACTGAATACTCTTTCTGATAGGACACTTGCTGCCGGGCAAGCAAGCTCCTGCAATGCATATTCTGCCAATTCTGGCCAGGTGTCTAATTTTGATGCCCAGTAATCAAATGGGAATGACGGTTGAGGGAGAACATCGATAAGGGATGAAAAATAGTTAGTAACCATACTGGACAAATGTTGTCTCCTGTCACTTTCAATTGATGCAGCAGTACCTGGCCTGTCTGCGGTCATAGCAAAATCACTCCACAACCTGGTCAGAAAACCCCTCTGTCCAACGCCACTTCTGATGTGTGCACCCCTAACACTCCTAGTCTGCTGCCCCCTGGAGCTCGTGTGAGAACGATCACGTGCGCTGTCTGCTGGGAATGCCTGAAGCAAACGGTCAACAAGAGTTGATTGTTTGGTTGCTAATATTAGTTCCAAGTTCTCATGTGGCATAATATTTTGCAATTTGCCTTTATAGCGTGGATCAAGGAGGCAGGCCAACCAGTAATCGTCATCGTTCATCATTTTCGTAATGCGTGTGTCCCTTTTTAGGATACGTAAGGCATAATCCGCCATGTGGGCCAAAGTTCCAGTTGTCAAATCTCTGGTTGTGATTGGTTGAGGGGCAGTTTCAGGCAAATCTACGTCACTTGTGTCCCTCAAAAAACCAGAACCCGGCCTTGCCACGCAACCAATTTCCAGTGCCCCCGGGAAAGCTTCCGCATTAAAAATATACTCATCCCCATCATCCTCCTCGTCCTCCACCTCCTCTTCGCCCGCTACCTCGTCCTGTACACTGCCCTGACCAGACAATGGCTGACTGTCATCAAGGCTTTCCTCTTCCTCTGGTGCAGACGCCTGCTCCTTTATGTGCGTCAAACTTTGCATCAGCAGACGCATTAGGGGGATGCTCATGCTTATTACGGCGTTGTCTGCACTAACCAGCCGTGTGCATTCCTCAAAACACTGAAGGACTTGACACATGTCTTGTATCTTGGACCACTGCACACCTGACAACTCCATGTCTGCCATCCTACTGCCTGCCCGTGTATGTGTATCCTCCCACAAAAACATAACAGCCCGCCTCTGTTGGCACAGTCTCTGAAGCATGTGCAGTGTTGAGTTCCACCTTGTTGCAACCTCTATGATTAGGCAATGCTGGGGAAGGTTCAAAGACCGCTGATAGGTCTGCATACGGCTGGCGTGTACAGGCGAACGTCGGATATGTGAGCACAGTCCACGCACTTTGAGGAGCAGGTCGGAGAACCCAGGATAAGTTTTCAATAAGCACTGCACCACCAGGTTTAAGGTGTGAGCCAGGCAAGGAATGTGTTTCAGTTGGGAAAGGGAGATGGCAGCCATGAAATTCCTTCCGTTATCACTCACTACCTTGCCTGCCTCAAGATCTACTGTGCCCAGCCACGACTGCGTTTCTTGTTGCAAGAACTCGGACAGAACTTCCGCGGTGTGTCTGTTGTCGCCCAAACACTTCATAGCCAATACAGCCTGCTGACGCTTGCCAGTAGCTGGCCCATAATGGGACAACTGGTGTGCAACAGTGTCATCTGCCGATGGAGTGGTTGGCCGACTGCGGTCTGTGGAAGAGCTGTAGCTTCTGCAGGAGGACGAGGAGGAGGAGGAGGAGGGGGTGCGAACACCTACAGCCAACTGTTTCCTAGACCGTGGGCTAGGCACAACTGTCCCGAAATTGATGTCCCCTGTGGACCCTGCATCCACCACATTCACCCAGTGTGCCGTGATGGACACATAACGTCCCTGGCCATGCCTACTGGTCCATGCATCTGTAGTCAGGTGCACCTTTGTATTCACAGATTGCCTGAGTGCATGGACGATGCGCTGTTTAACATGCTGGTGCAGGGCTGGGATGGCTTTTCTTGAAAAAAAGTGTCGACTGGGTAGCTCGTATCGTGGTTCAGCGTACTCCATCAGGGCTTTGAAAGCTTCGCTTTCAACTAACCGGTAGGGCATCATCTCTAACGAGATTAGTCTAGCTATGTGGGCGTTAAAACCCTGTGTACGCGGATGCGAGGATAAGTACTTCCTTTTTCTAACCAGAGTCTCATGTAGTGTGAGCTGAACTGGAGAGATGGAGATCGTGGAACTTGCGGGTGTGCCGGTGGACATGGCAGACTGAGAGACGGTTGGAGATGGAATTGTTTCCGCCGGTGCCCTAGATGCAATATTTCCTCCTACAAAACTGGTGATTCCCTGACCCTGACTGCTTTTGGCTGTCAAAGAAACCTGCACAGATACTGCCGGTGGTGCGGAAAATGGTGGCCTTACAGTGACGGATGGGATGTTGCGTTGCTGACTAGCTTCATTGGCCGAGGGTGCTACAACCTTAAGGGACGTTTGGTAGTTAGTCCAGGCTTGAAAATGCATGGTGGTTAAGTGTCTATGCATGCAACTAGTATTGAGACTTTTCAGATTCTGACCTCTGCTTAAGCTAGTTGAACATTTTTGACAGATGACTGATCAATTGGATGTTGTTTAAAAAAATGCCAGACTGCACTCTTCCTAGCATCGGATCCCTTTTCAGGGATTGCAGACTGAGCTTTAACCAGATGGCCATGCTGTCCTCCAACAGGTTTTGGCTTTGACACACGTTTTGGGCCAGATAGGGGCCCGGCAGATGGAACCTGTTGCGATGTTGATGCCTGCTGCGGCCCCTCCTCCACCTCCGCTTCTGAACTACTGCCGCCTGCACCCTGTTCCCCCAATGGCTGCCAATCGGGGTCAACAACCGGGTCATCTATTACCTCCTCTTCGAGCTCGTGTGCAACTTCGTCTGTGTCACTGTGTCGGTCGGTCGTATAGCGTTCGTGGCTGGGCAACATAGTCTCATCAGGGTCTGATTGTGGATCAGTACCCTGAGAGGGCAATGTGGTGGTCTGAGTCAAAGGAGCAGCATAGTACTCTGGCTGTGGCTGTGCATCAGTGCACTCCATGTCAGAATCTACTTGTAATGGGCATGGCCTGTTAAGTGTTTCACTTTCTAAGCCAGGGACGGTATGTGTAAAGAGCTCCATGGAGTAACCCGTTGTGTCGCCTGCTGCATCCTTCTCTCTTGTTGTAGTTTTTGCTGAGGAGGACAAGGAAGCGACTTGTCCCTGACCGTGAACATCCACAAGCGACGCGCTGCTTTTACATTTACCAGTTTCAGAAGAGGAGGCAAAAGAGCTAGAGGCTGAGTCTGCAATGTAAGCCAAAACTTGCTGTTGCTGCTCCGGCTTTAAAAGCGGTTTTCCTACTCCAAGAAAAGAAAGCTTTCGAGGCCTTGTGTAGCCAGACGACGAAACTAGCTCCACAGCTCCAGACTTAGGTGGAATATTTTTATCCCCACGACCACCTGATGCTCCACTACCACTACCATCATTACCAGCTGACAATGAACGCCCACGGCCACGACCTCTTGCTCCAGACTTCCTCATTGTTTTAAAAACTTAACCAAAGTAACTTTATTTGTTGCTGTCAAACAACTTACACGGTGAGCTATAACTTCAGTATGATTTCTATATCCCTTAACAGGTTGGTGAGACCACAAGGAAAATCAGGCACAATGTTACACACTCTGTTTTCTGTGGCACCAAATCACAGAGATGACACACACGCAGGACTGTCACTCAAGCACAAATGTCAATATTAATCTCCCACCTATTTTTTTTTTCTCAGGGAGACTTTAGAAACCAAATAAGATAAAATGTTTTTTTCAGGTACAATTTAGAAACCAAATAATAAAAAAAAATAAAAAAAGGCTTTCTATGGCCCACTGAGTGAGAGATGGCACACACAGGAGTCAGGAGTGGCACACAAGCCCTGACTGAGGCCAATATTTTTCTCCCACTGATTGATGTAGTGTTTTTTTGTTGAGGTAGATTTTAGAACACAAATCAAGGAAAAAAATAAATAGGCTTTCTATGGCCCACAATTTGAGAGAGAGAGGTGGCACACCCAGGAGTCAAGACTGGCACACAAGCTGAAAGGGCAATATTACTCTCCCACTGTTTTTTTATTTATTTTTTTTTTTTCAGGGAGACTTTAGAAACCAAATAATAATAATAAAAAAAAAGCTTTCTATGGCCCACTGAATGAGAGATGGCACACACAGGAGTGGCACACAAGCCCTGACTGAGGCCAATATTTTTCTCCCACTGATTGATGTAGTGTTTTTTTTAAGGTAGATTTTCGAACCCAAATCAAGGAAAAAAATAAATAGGCTTTCTATGGCCCACTGAGTGAGAGATGTCACATACAGGAGTGGCACACAAGCCCTGACTGAGGCCAATATTTTTCTCCCACTGATTGATGTAGTGTTTTTTTTTAAGGTAGATTTTGTAACCCAAATCAAGGAAAAAAATAAATAGGCTTTCTATGGCCCACTGAGTGAGAGATGGCACACACAGGAGTGGCACACAAGCCCTGACTGAGGCCAATATTTTTCTCCCACTGATTGATGTAATGTTTTTTTTTAAGGTAGATTTTGTAACCCAAATCAAGGAAAAAAATAAATAGGCTTTCTATGGCCCACTGAGTGAGAGATGGCACACACAGGAGTGGCACACAAGCCCTGACTGAGGCCAATATTTTTCTCCCACTGATTGATGTAGTGTTTTTTTTTAAGGTAGATTTTCGAACCCAAATCAAGGAAAAAAATAAATAGGCTTTCTATGGCCCACTGAGTGAGATATGGCACACACAGGAGTGGCACACAAGCCCTGTCTGAGGCCAATATTTTTCTCCCACTGATTGATGTAGTGTTTTTTTTTAAGTTAGATTTTCGAACCCAAATCAAGGAAAAAAATAAATAGGCTTTCTACGGCCCACTGAGTGAGAGATGGCACACACAGGAGTGGCACACAAGCCCTGACTGAGGCCAATATTTTTCTCCCACTGATTGATGTAGTGCTTTTTTGTTGAGGTAGATTTTAGAACCCAAATCAAGGAAAAAATTAAATAGGCTTTCTATGACCCACAATTTGAGAGAGAGAGGTGGCACACCCAGGAGTCAAGACTGGCACACAAGCTGAAAGGGCAATATTACTCTCCCACTGTTTATTTATTTATTTATTTTTTTTAAGGGAGACTTTAGAAAAAAAAAAAAAAAAAAAGGCTTTCTATGGCCCACTGAATGAGAGATGGCACACACAGGAGTGGCACACAAGCCCTGACTGAGGCCAATATTTTTCTCCCACTGATTGATGTAGTGTTTTTTTTTAAGGTAGATTTTGTAACCCAAATCAAGGAAAAAAATAAATAGGCTTTCTATGGCCCACTCAGTGAGAGATGGCACACACAGGGATGGTACTCTAGCAGAAATGCAAATCTTAATCTCCCACAAAAAAACAAAAAAAAAAAACACAGGGACTGTCCTACAATTACTATCTCCCTGCAGTAATCTCAGCCAGGTATGGCAGGCAGCAATAGGAGTGGACTGATGCACAAATTAAATAAAAAGTGTGGACAAACAAAAAAGATAGCTGTGCAGAAAGGAAGGAACAAGAGGATATGTGCTTTGAAAAAAGCAGTTGGTTTCCACAGTGGCGTACACACAGCAATACAGCTATCACGGAGCCTTCTAGGGCAGCCCAATGAGCTACAGCGCTGAGAGAAAAAATAAAAAAATGTAGCTTCCACTGTCCCTGCACACCGAAGGTGGTGTTGGACAGTGGAAATCGCTACAGCACAAGCGGTTTGGTGGTTAGTGGACCCTGCCTAACGCTATCCCTGCTTCTGATGAAGCGGCAGCAACCTCTCCCTAAGCTCAGATCAGCAGCAGTGAGATGGCGGTCGGCGGGAACACCCCTTTATAGCCCCTGTGACGCCGCAGACAGCAAGCCAATCACTGCAATGCCCTTCTCTAAGATGGTGGGGACCAGGACCTATGTCATCACGCTGCCCACACTCTGCGTTCACCTTCATTGGCTGAGAAATGGCGCTTTTTGCGTCATTGAAACGCGACTTTGGCGCGAAAGTCGCGTACCGCATGGCCGACAAGCACAGGGGTCGGATCGGGTTTCATGAGACGCCGACTTAGCCAAAAGTCGGCGACTTTTGAAAATGAACGACCCGTTTCGCTCAACCCTAGTGGGCACCATATCCCTGTTTAAAAAAAGAATTAAAATAAAAAATAGTTATATACTCACCTTCCGGTGGCCCCCGGATCCAGCCCAGGTCTCTGGCGATGCTCCCGCCAGGTCCGTTCCCAGTGATGCTTTGCGGCAATAACCCGTAATGATGTAGTGGTCTTGCGAGACCGCTACGTCATCTGGGGTCATTACAGCAAAGCATTACTGGGACAGGAGCTTCGCGAGGAGCGGGAAAAGCTGCCGGGGACACCGGAAGGTGAGAATATCATGATTTTTTTTTAATATTATTTTTAACATTATATCTTTTTACTATTGATGCTGCATAGGCAGCATCAATAGTAAAAAGTGAAGCAGTGTTTCTGCGGGATTTCCGTTGCAGACAAACAGACGGAAATGGACCTTAGACGATTACATATATAGATGTCTCACATTCTGCAATAAAGGGGGCCAGGATGAGGGATAATATTAATATTACAGGATGGAGACCAGGATGGTAGACATTATTACAGAATGGGGGACATGACATTGGTATGGTCAATCCTCATAGGGTGCCTAACCTTTTTTCGGCCCCCCACCCCCCGGACCCGAAGATTCCCCCCCCTTCAAACCCCATAAACGACACCAAAACCATTGTTGGATAAATTTGGCCACAGCAGCGGAGCCTTTAACATTAACATTACATAAATAACCATAAATAAATAAATCGTGCTGGGTCCTTGAAGCTTGAAAATCTGGTGATTAAACAAACCGTAACAAACAGTGGATGAACCAACTGTAACTTACTCCCAGCCGTTACCCCCTGGCTCGGGAGCACCAAATGACCCCGAAGGGTGCCATCGTCCACTGAACCCCTGAAGATCAAGCCACCGCTGGGCCAAATCCCCCCAAAATCACCAGACCAAATAACCACCACATAAGACCAACTGAGGAATCCATATACCCACGGACCCCAAGCGCAATTTAACACCAACTTCAAGGACCCCTCCCAACCGCCACAATGAGGGTCTCTTGACCACCTCAAAGACCCGAGACCCCACCACACCGAATTGCCATGGCCCTCTCAATACCTTGTTGTAAACCGAGTGCCCATAAATCAATGCCCACTGCGTTTAGGTGCACACCGTCACCCAACAAAAATTCCTCACCCCCGTCCTCCAGCTCCACATGCCGCACCGCCACTCCCCCATTCCGCTGTACAAAACCGGACACAGCTCAATTAAGTTTGATCCAAGCCTTATTATAACACTCGATTTCGCGTGGCGCCAACACCTGCGCGGCACGATATCCAACCAAACCACCGTTATACCACTATAAGTCAACCACAACCGTAAGAGGTCATGTTTAATGTCCCTTACCAATTCCCGGAAAGGACGAACACCCAAATCGTTGCCTCCCGCGTGGAGCACCAGAATGTCTGGAGGCCTGTCAAGCCGAGCACTGTTGTGTACCTCCTGGCTGACCCTGCTCCATTCCATACCCCGGAAACCTAACCAACGAACGACCGCCACGTCCCTATGGAAACCGAGTTGCCGTCCGTCTCGCCGCATATCGGCCCGTCGAGCGCCCCAATGGACATAAGAATGTCCCAATATCCAGACGAAGAGGGGTTTGGCACCTACAACAAAAGGGGGAAAACTTAACATCGAACACCGCACAAACAATACTCTGAACCCCGTCATGACCCCCAGCCCTTCAGGGCCGAAAGTAACTCATGTAATGGTTTTACTCCCATCTCCCGATTCTCTGCACCACCTCGGGCGACAGACCACCCGAAGCGGCTTCAGTCGCTGCCCCGATCCTAAAGGAATGCGAGGCAAACCGAGACATGTCCAAACCCATCAGCGCTAAGCCCTGTCTAAAAACCGCTACGAACTGAAACTTTGACAGAAATGACCCATCTGCATGGCACAACAAAGGACCAGACCTCTCTGGTTCTAAACTAAGGAACCCCTGCAAGCAACGAATAGGGCACATCAACTAATTAACCACTGCCCCCAGCACCACCCTTTGACCCCTCCCCAACTGATCCGTCTTAGACCACCGAATCTAAAATTCCAAACGGCCATTAGCCAGTACAACATCCTTGGCCAGCAAACCACCACATCTGCACCTGCTCGGAGCCACCAGCTCCCCGATCCGTAATGCCCCGAAAAAGGCTAAGGAAAAAGCCAAGCAGAAAAGAGCAATTTCAAAATCCGACACGCAAACTTCCGGCAGCCGCTCCCCCAAAGATTCCAACATCTGAAAAGAAACTGGGCGTCTGCGGTCCCCCACACCGCTCTGTCGACCAAACCCCTTAAACGCCTGCCGGACCAAAAACTCTTTAGTCAAATCTCTAAGCCCCCTAAGTTTAAAGCCGAAGGCCAAACCTGCACAAATATGCCCCGCCTTAGCGGCGGACCAGCCCTCCCTAGCCCCTTTACTCAGCCACAACAATAATGCACCCACCCGGTCTTCCGCAGAACCTCCACCCTGGCAGGATTCCAACCACCCTTCCCAAGCTCCCCATATCGACTGATAAACGGCCCAAGTGCTGGGAGCCAAAGAAGCCCGTATCAATTGGTCTTCCCCCCTGAGACCACGCTCCAGAGTTCCGGTGGGCATTCCAAACCCAGTTCCTCCGCCGTCGGAGCCAGCAAACAAAAATGATCCCACTGCAAATGAGACAATGAGTCAGCAATAGAATTCTGAACCCCAGGAACATGAGTGGCGGTAACATGCGCATTCAAGGACAGGCAGGACAACACTAGCTGCCGCAAAACCCGTATGACCGGAGGTGAAGATGCTGAAAGGCTGTTGATAGCACACACCACGCCTATATTGTTGCAATTGAAACGGATTCTCCTATTACGAAACTCAGACTTCCACAAATGCACCGCCACCAAAATGGGAAAGATCTCCAGCAAAGTCACATTTTTTACCAAGCTGTTCGTGAACCATTCAGCAGGCCACGGCATAGCGCACCATTGTCCTCTGAAGTAGGCCCCAAAACCTACACCGCCAGAAGCATCCGTAAACAAATCCAACTCTGTGTTAACCACAACGTCCTCCATTAGCAAAGACCTACCATTGTAATCCGCCAAAAACTGATCCCAAACCTCCAAATCCGCCCTGGGTTCAGCTGTCAGGCGTACAAAATGATGCGGTGCGCGAACCCCGCTCTGGGCAGCAGCTAATCTACGGGAAAACAACCTCCCCATCGGAAACAATGCGGCACACAAAATTCAATTTACCAAGCAGTGACTAAACTTCACGTAACTGTAACTTCTTCACACGCCTCGTCGTTGCGACCTCAAGCCGTAAAGCAACCATCTTCTCTTCAGGTAATCGAAATTCCCAGTTCACTGTGTCAATAACAATGCCTTAGAAGGAAAGGCACGTACAAGGCCCTTCAGTTTTGCCCGGAGCCAACGGCACACCAAAGAGCTCTGCCACCCATCAAACCGAACGCAAAATGAATTCACAACACCTGGAATCCGCAGGACCAATGCACAAAAAGTCATCCAAGTAATGGATAACAGAGTCAAAACCCGATGTGTTGTGAATTCCGTTCTCGGGCTCCCTCCTGTGGTCATGAGTGGTATTGTGTGAGTTCTGTTCTTGGGCTCCCTCTGGTGGCCTTTAGTGCTTACTGCGGGTCTGTAGCTGGAATCCAGCTGCCTCGTTTTCTGCTAGTCTGGCCTCTATTTAACTCCACCTGGACCTTCACTTTTTGCCTGCTGTCGTTGAATTCAGTACTGGTTCTGATATCTCTGGATTTTCCTTGTGACCTGTCTCCTCCTGAGAAGCTAAGTCTTGCTAGTTCATGTTTGCTCATTATTTCCTTGAAAATGTTTCTCTGTATATGATGAGTTCTGTCCAGCTTGCTTATATGTAATTTTCTCGCTTGCTGGAAGTTCTGGGGTGCAGAGTTGCGCCCCTCACATCGTGAGTCGGTGTGGGGGTTCTTGTAATCTCTGCGTGGATTATTTTTGATAGCATTTTATACTGACCGCACAGATCCCTTGCTGTCTTCTGACTATTTCGTGTTAGCGGGCCTCATTTGCTTAAAAACCTGTTTTCATTTCTACGTTTGTGTTTTCCCCTTAACTCATCATTATTATTTGTGGGGGGCTGTCTAAAACTTTGGGGTATTTCTCTGAGGCAAGTGAGGCTTTGCTTTCTCTCTAGGGATAGCTAGTTTCTCAGGCTGTGACGAGGCGTCTAGGATTTTAGGTAACGCTCCACCACTGCCTATAGTGTGTATTGATAGAATCAGGGTTGCGGTCAGTATAGCTCCCACATCCCCAGAACTTGTCCTAAGCATTTCTGTTACTTAGCAGGTCAGTTTGCGATCCTTGCCACCAGGATCATAACAGTACAGCAGGCCATAAAGAGTTAATGCATCGCAAAAGAGGGATAAGAGAGATCCTGAGTTCATTTTTTTTTTCTCTGCAGTGTGTCTAGCCTCTCTCCTCCCCTTAATCTCTGGGTGGTTCAGAATTCAGCTGCAGACATGGACATTCAGAGTCTGTCCTCTAGTCTGGATCATCTCACTGCAAGGGTACAAGGTATCCAGGATTATGTAGTTCACAGTCCTATGTCAGAGCCTAAAATACCAATTCCTGAGTTATTCTCTGGAGATAGATCTAGGTTTTTGAATTTCAAAAATAATTGCAAATTATTCCTTTCTCTGAGACCTCGTTCCTCTGGTGACCCTGTTCAGCAAGTTAAAATTATTATTTCTTTGTTACGTGGTGACCCTCAAGATTTGGCATTCTCTCTGCCGCCAGGAGATCCTGCATTACTAAATGTGGATGTGTTTTTTTTGGCGCTTGGATTGCTTTATGAGGAACCTAATCTAATAGACCAGGCAGAAAAGGTTTTGCTGGCTCTCTCTCAGGGTCTGGATGAAGCAGAGGTTTACTGTCAGAAGTTTAGGAAATGGTCTGTGCTCACTCAGTGGAATGAGAGTGGCCTGGCAGCAATTTTCAGAAAAGGTCTTTCTGAAGCCGTTAAGGATGTTATGGTGGGGTTCCCCACGCCTGCGGGTCTGAATGAGTCTATGTCGTTGGCTATTCAGATTGATCGGCGTTTGCGTGAGCGCAAACCTGTGCACCATCTGGCGGGATTTTCTGAGCGGAAGCCTGAGTCTATGCAATGTGACAGGATTCTGACCAGAATTGAACGGCAGAATCACAGACATCAGAATGGGTTGTGCTTTTACTGTGGTGATTCTACTCATGTTATCTCTGATTGTTCTAAGCGCACAAATAGGTTCACTAAATCTGTCACCATTGGTACTGTACAGCCCAAATTCATTTTGTCTGTTACTTTGATTTGCTCCCTGTCATCCTACTCAGTTATGGCTTTTGTGGATTCAGGTGCTGCTCTGAACTTGATGGATTTGTCATTTGCCAGGCGCTGTGGTTTTATCTTGGAGCCTTTGCAATTTCCTATTCCACTAAAGGGAATTGATGCTACGCCATTGGCCAAGAATAAGCCTCAGTACTGGACTCAAGTGACTATGTGCATGACTCCTGCACATCAGGAGGTGATTCGTTTTCTTGTGTTACATAATTTGCATGACGTTGTCGTGTTGGGTCTGCCATGGCTGCAGGCTCATAATCCAGTCCTGGATTGGAAAGCAATGTCTGTGTCAAGTTGGGGTTGCCAGGGGATCCATGGCGATGCTCCTTTGGTGTCAATTGCTGCTTCTACTCCTTCTGAAGTCCCTGAATTTCTGTTGGACTACCAGGATGTATTTGATAAGCCCAAATCCAGTGTCCTACCCCCTCATAGGGATTGTGATTGTGCTATAAATTTGATTCCTGGTAGTAAGTTCCCTAAGGGACGACTTTTCAATTTATCTGTACCAGAACATACCGCTATGCGGAGTTATATAAAGGAGTCTCTGGAGAAAGGGCATATTCGCCCGTCCTCGTCCCCTTTGGGTGCGGGGTTCTTTTTTGTGGCCAAGAAGGATGGTTCTCTGAGACCTTGTATAGATTATCGCCTTCTAAATAACATCACGGTCAAATTTCAGTATCCTTTGCCATTGCTGTCTGATCTGTTTGCTCGGATTAAGGGGGCTAGTTGGTTCACCAAGATAGATCTTCGAGGAGCGTATAATCTTGTGCGTATAAAACAGGGCGATGAATGGAAAATGGCATTTAATACGCCCGAAGGCCATTTTGAGTACTTGGTGATGCCTTTTGGGCTCTCTAATGCACCTTCCGTGTTTCAGTCCTTCATGCACGACATCTTCCGAGAGTATCTGGTTAGATTTATGATTGTGTACCTGGATGATATTTTGGTATTTTCTGACGATTGGGAATCCCATGTGAAGCAGGTCAGGATGGTATTTCAGGTCCTGCGTGCCAATGCTTTATTTGTGAAGGGCTCTAAATGTCTCTTCGGAGTCCAGAAGGTTTCCTTTTTGGGCTTTATTTTTTCTCCTTCCACTATTGAAATGGATCCAGTTAAGGTCCAGGCTATTTATGACTGGACTCAACCTGCATCAGTGAAGAGTCTTCAGAAGTTCTTGGGCTTTGCTAATTTTTACCGTCGCTTTATCACTAATTTTTCAAGTGTGGTTAAGCCTTTGACGGATTTGACCAAGAAGGGTTCTGATGTGACCAATTGGTCTCCTGCGGCCGTGGAGGCTTTTCAGGAGCTGAAACGTCGGTTTTCTTCGGCTCCTGTCTTGCATCAGCCGGATGTCTCTCTCCCTTTCCAGGTCGAGGTTGATGCCTCTGAGATAGGAGCAGGGGCTATCTTGTCGCAGAAAAACTCTGATGGCTCTATGATGAGGCCATGTGCTTTCTTTTCAAGAAAGTTTTCACCTGCCGAGCGGAATTATGATGTTGGTAATCTGGAGTTGTTGGCAATGAAGTGGGCATTTGAGGAGTGGCGACATTGGCTTGAGGGAGCCAAGCATCGTGTGGTGGTCTTGACGGATCACAAGAATTTGACTTATCTCGAGTCTGCCAAACGGTTAAATCCTAGACAGGCTCGTTGGTCGCTGTTTTTCTCCCGTTTCAATTTCGTGGTCGTCAAAGAACGTGAAGGCTGATGCCCTTTTTAGGAGTTTTGTGCCTGACTCTCCGGGAGTTTCTGAACCGGCTGGTATCCTCAGAGAGGGGGTGATTCTGTCTGCCATCTCCCCTGATTTGCGGCAGGTGCTGCAGGAATTTCAGGCCAATAAACCTGATCGTTGTCCACCGGAGAGACTGTTTGTCCCGGATAGATGGACCAGTAGAGTTATTTCCGAGGTTCATTCTTCAGTGTTGGCGGGTCACCCTGGAAGTTTTGGTACC
This sequence comes from Ranitomeya variabilis, assembly GCF_051348905.1. NCBI lineage: Eukaryota > Metazoa > Chordata > Amphibia > Anura > Dendrobatidae > Ranitomeya > Ranitomeya variabilis. The sequence continues at coordinate 348,682,142 of NC_135235.1, forward strand.
AGGGATTTGGTGGCTAGGTCCTTTTGGTGGCCGTCCTTGTCGCGGGATGTGCGTTCCTTTGTGCAGTCCTGTGGGATTTGTGCTCGGGCCAAGCCTTGCTGTTCTCGTGCCAGTGGTTTGCTTTTGCCTTTGCCTGTCCCAAAGAGGCCTTGGACGCATATTTCCATGGATTTTATTTCGGATCTTCCAGTCTCTCAGAGGATGTCTGTCATCTGGGTGGTTTGTGATCGTTTTTCTAAAATGGTCCATTTGGTGCCCTTGCCTAAGCTGCCTTCCTCCTCCGATTTGGTGCCGCTGTTTTTTCAGAATGTGGTTCGTTTGCATGGGATTCCGGAGAACATTGTGTCTGACAGAGGATCCCAGTTTGTGTCCAGATTTTGGCGGTCCTTTTGTGCTAAGATGGGCATTGATTTGTCGTTTTCGTCGGCCTTCCATCCTCAGACGAATGGCCAAACTGAACGAACTAATCAGACCTTGAAGACTTATCTGAGATGTTTTGTTTCGGCTGATCAGGATGATTGGGTGTCCTTTTTGCCATTGGCTGAGTTCGCCCTCAATAATCGGGCTAGTTCTGCTACTTTGGTTTCACCTTTTTTTTGCAATTCTGGTTTTCATCCTCGTTTTTCCTCAGGTCAGGTTGAGCCTTCGGACTGTCCTGGGGTGGATTCTGTGGTGGATAGGTTGCAACAGATTTGGAACCACGTAGTGGACAATTTGACGTTGTCACAAGAGAAGGCTCAGCACTTTGCTAACCGCTGTCGCTGTGTGGGTCCCCGACTTCGTGTGGGGGATTTGGTATGGCTGTCTTCTCATTTCGTTCCTATGAAGGTTTCCTCTCCTAAGTTCAAGCCTCGTTTCATCGGTCCTTATAAGATTTTAGAAATCCTTAACCCTGTGTCATTTCGTTTGGACCTCCCAGCATCGTTTGCCATTCATAATGTGTTCCATAGGTCATTGTTGCGGAGGTATGTGGTGCCTGTGGATCCTTCTGTTGATCCTCCTGCTCCGGTGTTGGTTGAGGGAGAATTGGAGTATGTGGTGGAGAAGATCTTGGATTCTCGTATTTCGAGACGGAGGCTTCAGTACTTGGTTAAGTGGAAGGGCTATGGTCAGGAGGATAATTCCTGGGTTGTCGCCTCTGATGTCCATGCGGCTGATTTGGTTCTTGCCTTTCATCTGGCTCGTCTGGATCGGCCTGGGGGCTCTGGTGAGGGTTCGGTGACCCCTCCTCAAGGGGGGTACTGTTGTGAATTCCGTTCTCGGGCTCCCTCCTGTGGTCATGAGTGGTATTGTGTGAGTTCTGTTCTTGGGCTCCCTCTGGTGGCCTTTAGTGCTTACTGCGGGTCTGTAGCTGGAATCCAGCTGCCTCGTTTTCTGCTAGTCTGGCCTCTATTTAACTCCACCTGGACCTTCACTTTTTGCCAGCTGTCGTTGTATTCAGTACTGGTTCTGATCTCTCTGGATTTTCCTTGTGACCTGTCTCCTCCTGAGAAGCTAAGTCTTGCTAGTTCATGTTTGCTCATTATTTCCTTGAAAATGTTTCTCTGTATATGATGAGTTCTGTCCAGATTGCTTATATGTAATTTTCTCGCTTGCTGGAAGTTCTGGGGTGCAGAGTTGCGTGTGGGGGTTCTTGTAATCTCTGCGTGGATTATTTTTGATAGCATTTTATACTGACCGCACAGATCCCTTGCTGTCTTCTGACTATTTAGTGTTAGCGGGCCTCATTTGCTTAAAAACCTGTTTTCATTTCTACGTTTGTTTTTTCCCCTTAACTCACCGTTATTATTTGTGGGGGGCTGTCTAAAACTTTGGGGTATTTCTCTGAGGCTTTGCTTTCTCTCTAGGGATAGCTAGTTTCTCAGGCTGTGACGAGGCATCTAGGATTTTAGGTAACGCTCCACAGCTGCCTATAGTGTGTATTGATAGAATCAGGGTTGCGGTCAGTATAGCTCCCACATCCCCAGAGCTTGTCCTAAGCATTTCTGTTACTTAGCAGGTCAGTTTGCGATCCTTGCCACCAGGATCATAACACCGATGTGTCCCGTACGACCCACTCAATGAACGAACTAAACGCTTTGAAGAACGAACATGACAAGGAGCAACCCATCGGCAAGTATCTATCCACAAAAAACCCGCCATTCCAAAAACACCCCAATAACCTCGAACTCTCAGGGTGAACCGGTAACAAGCGGAAAGCGGATTCAATGTCCATCTTAGCCAAAAGCGCCCCCCTACCACAATGACGAACCCAACGGGCTGCCTCATCAAACGACATGTAAACGACCGAGCAGAGTTCAGGGTCAATCCCATCATTGACAGATCTACCCCGGGGATACGACAAATGGTGAATCAGCCTGAACTTATTAGGTTCTTTTTTAGGCACAACACCCAACGGGGAAACCACCAAATCCACACAAGGGGGGGTCTGGAAACGGCCCCGACATTCTGCCCAGTGCAACTTCCTTCAATAATTTCTCGGTGACCACCCCAGCATATTCCTCAGCCGACCTGAGGTTTTTCAAAGACCTAGGGACAAAAAACGGGGGAACCGGTATCTTAAAACCATCCTGAAAACCAGACCGTAACAATTCGGCCCCCTTCCTGTCAGGGTACCTACTTAGATAAGGGGCCATCGCGCCCAGCTTCACCGGTGTCACCCCCTTTTGAATTACCAGATTCGGTCTTTGACTTATTCTTTTTAAAACATCTTGCAGCACCATGGGAGGAACCACTGCAGTGTGAACACATGTGCTTAAACCTGCACATAGAACCAAATCTGCACTGGGCCTCATTAAATTGCCAGCATAAGCCATGCTTCTGCCCCCGACTGACTCCCGGACCCCGCAGCGGTCCCATGAGATCCCATGAGATGCGGACTGGCCGGTGCCCCCGACCCCACCCTGAAAGGGTTGACCCAACAGTGTGGGTGCCATCACCCAAAGCCATAAACCAATATCCTTTTGATCCCAACGTATAGCCGGCCGTATTGCCTTTCTCTGCCTGAACTGCTCGTCATATCGCAGCCACGCCTGATCCCCATATACCCGGTGTGCTTACCCAATCGAATCCATATAGCAGAACAGGCCCGAGCAATACTCAGGCGCTTTCTCACCCGCTATGTATGCCAGAATAGCAAACGCCTGCAACCAATTTACGAAAGTCTGTGGTATAAGGCGCCACCTACACTTCTCTTCCTCTTCCTTCTTGCTCTCATCTTTTTTACCTTTATCCAAATTACATTTTTCTAAAGGGAGAAGAGAAAAGATCTCCACATATTCGATGACCTCGAGACTCTCCCAGGACCCTCCAGGAGAGGAGGTCCGATAGTCACCAACCCCACGGATCCCGCTGACGATAACGATGCCGAGGGCCCGACTGCCCTGGAAACGGAGAGTCTGTTGTTTGCAGGCGAGCCAGCGGGCCCAGCAACTGGGGCGTCCCTGTCGAATCCTGACCCCCTGCCCATTCCACGATGCGGAGAAGGATGCTGAGATCCAACGCCAGCACTCTTGTGCTGACGCACGCTGGGAGCGCCATCTACTGGCAGGTCCAGCGACCCCGTATCCACTGGGGTGCCACCTGCCGCTGCATCGGTCCCGTGACTCCACCACTGTCTCCTTCCCGGCGACGTAGCAGGACGCGTGCCAGCTGAGCCACCCCAGCGGCCTGCTGTGACAGCACTGGCATCCTCCGTAGCCCCAGCACGCGCTGACTCCACCCCCGGGACAGAGCGGGAAGGCCCGCGCAACGCTGTAGGCCTCAGCCCGGCCGGTGGATTCCTCCCAGACCGGGGCCTGCTGGGATGCTTACATGCAGGCGCCCGGCCTGGAGGGTCCCCGGAGGGGCTCCGGCGCTGAGGCCTGGAAGAGACCTCTGGCGATAGCCTCCCAAGGGGACGAACCCGACGGGACCGCCGTGGTCCTCCAGGATCCGCAGCCACCGCAGCGCTTCCACCGCCGATGATCCCCGCCACCTGGGCTTCAAGCCAACCCAGCGGCTGCCTCTCTGCCGCCTGCCGGAGGGCCTCCAAGACCTGCGCTACTGAGGACATGGTGAGTGGAGCAGCGAGAAAGACCACTCGCTGCGCTTCTGAGCGGGAAAGTGCCCCGCTCCACCCCCATTAGCCCTATAAACCCCCCTCATTACCATAAACCCACCTCTCTAAATGACTCATTCCCACCCCTTTTCCCAACCCCTGTCATGTTGGCCTCCACTTAGCGCCGCATGGGGGATGGGCGCCTGCTCCAGCCTGTACTTTATTGAGTAAAGAAGCCCAGGATGGAGGTAATGATTACAAGATGGGGAGCATTATTAAATAAAGGGGCCCAGGATCATTACAGGAAGGGGCCAGAATGAGGAACATAATTATTAGATTATAGTGGCAAGTGAACAACATAATTAATGTAGTGGCCAATTAGGGGAAATTATTACTGATGTAATATAATTTACTTTTGAGGATGTTGCTCTCCATGGGGGGGATAAAAGGGAGAGTCTGTTACTGTGAACGGAAGCACTATGACACTTTTTTTCTTCATCTGGCTCAGTGTATAAGTTGGGGAATGTGCCATAGAAGCGTTACTTTCTGCAGGGACGATTCCTGGCTACAAGATTTGATAGCAGTCTGTCAGCTGAAGAAATGCACAGATGAACTACAGACGTCACTGGTATGTAATGGTGTTTCATGTATACTTACACATATATATTATATACAGAGCTCCTGTATATAATGTTACCAGTGATCACTGTCTTACGTGTACACTTATACTATACATTGTATACCATATACCGAGCTCCTATTTATAGGAGCAATGTATTACCTGTACACTTTCACTGTAAAAAATATATCATGAACAGAGATCCTGTGTCACTGGTCATCACTGTATTACTTATAAATTTGCATTATATGCTATACATCATATACAGAGCTCCTGTGTATAAGGTAAGCAGTAATCATTGTATTAGCGGCACACTTACAATATACAGTATACGCAATCGTCAGAGCTCCTGTGTAAAATGCCAATGGTGGTGATATTAGTGTTAGTAGTATTGCGATTTTTATTCATGATCAGATCAATATTGTAGTATTATTTGGTCACTATGTAGAGGTAATATATGGTCTGGTCATAGTGTGGCAGTATTTATCCCTTGTATGTAGTATTATTTGGGCACTATGTGGTCTGGTAAAGGTTTTGCGCTATCTGTCCCTTGTATGTGGTATTGTTCGGTCACCATGTGGTGGTAATTGGTGATTACCAATAGTGATGGGTGAGCTCTAAAGTGCTCGGGTGCTCGTTGCTCGGATTGAGAAATTGGAATGCTCGGTGCTCGACCTGAGGAACGAGTCCTATGTAAGTCCATAAGAAACCGAACGTTTTTCCTGCAGCCCCCCCCCGGCGGTCTGCAGAGAGACTAGAAATTGCTGAAATCGATGGGAACAGTGCTCAAATGACATGGGAACAGCATGGGGAAGACCCCTAGAAGCATTTCTGACTCCCAGGTCACTGCTGTGAACAATATTGTCAGAGTCTTATGCCACTTTTACAGACAAAAACGAAACTAAAATGGATTTACCTGGGAAATATGTTAAGGAACATCCTTTCCAGGGTAATGATTTGTATATAAGGCAAAATAAATAACCAAAAACAAAAATGATCCTCCATACCTTGGACTACACGCGTAGCGTTTTTGATGCATTTTTTTAGCATTGCTTTCAACCAAGACAAATGTAACATAGTAACATAGTTAGCAAGGCTGAGAAAAGACATTTACCATTCAGTTCAGCCTATATTCCATCAGAATAAATCCCCAGATCTAGGTGCTTCTAAAGAATCTAATAACTGTAAGATGCAATATTGTTACGTTCCAGGAAGACATCAAGGCCTCTTTTTAAACCCTCGACTGAGATCGCCAACAACACCTCCTCAGACAAGGAATTCCAGATTCTCACTGCCCTAACAGTAAAGAATCCTATTCTATGTTGGTGGAAAAACCTTTTCTCCTCCAGACGCAGAGAATGCCCCCTTGTGACCATCACATTCCTTGGTATAAACAGATTCTCTGAGAGATATATGTATTGTCCCCTTATATACTTATACATGGTTAATTAGATCGCCCCTCAGTCGTCTTTTTCTGGACTAAATAATCCTAATTTTGCTAATCTCTCCGGGTATTGCAGTACCTCCATCCTCCTATACTGTTATTGTGTATGCAGTGAGTGGCAGGGCTGCCCCAAATTTTGACGCAGCCCAATACCCAAATGTTCCCATTGTTAGGAAGTGGATCTCCCATACTGTTTGCCTATGCAGTGAATGCAAGGGCTGCCAAAAATTTGGAAGCACTCCAATGCCCTATTGAAGAGACGTAGAGGAGGGCCTCATGAAAAAATGTTACCATTAGAAAGGAGGGGGTCTCATATACTTGTAGCGCCCATGCACTATTTGTATGGACTGACAAATATTTACCCCTGGGGGGTATACATGAACATATTGTTTAACAATTTTTTTTACGGGCATCGTAAACACCCTTTAAAAAATGATGTGGGTGTTGCATCACGGACCACGGTCACCCTGGTGATATGGTGGTGGAGGATGAGGATGAGGAAAAGGAGGAGGACAACAGCAAATAGCCAAAATCAGGAAGTGTATATCCATGTGTTTGTGTGAAGAGTAGTGTTGAGAGATACCTTCCGATATTCAGAAATATCGGGATCGGATTGGATCGGCCGATATCCAAAAAATTTTGGATATCGCCGATACAGATACCGGAAACCAATGCAAGTCAATGGGTCACAAATATCGGAATTAAAATAAGCCCTTTCTTCCCTTGTGCATCCTGTTCCGGAAAGGGGAAGAGTGTGGGCGGTGCGTGGGCGGAGACTGCGTGTCTGTGTGGGACCGTGGGGGGTCTGTGCGGGCCTGCCGGAGGTCTGTACGGGCCTCTCGGGGGTCTGTGCGGGCCTGCTGGGAGTCTGTACGGGCCTCTCGGGGATCTGTGCGGGCATGCCGGGGATCTGTACGGGCCTCTCGGGGAGCTGTGCGGCCTGCCGGGGGTCTGTGCGGCCTGCCCGGGGTCTGTACGGACCTCTCTCAGGGGTCTGTGCGGCCTTCCGGGGGTCTGTATGGGCCTCTCGGGGGTCTGTGCGGCCTGCCAGGGGTCTGTGTGGCTTGCCGGTTGTCTGTACGGGCCTCTCGGGGGTCTGTGCGGCCTGCCGTGGGTCTGTGCGGCCTGCCGGGGGTCTTTGTGTTTGTGTGCAGGCATCGTCCGATGGCGCCAGAATTAAGTTTTTTTGGTCACCATGACATTGCATTAAAATGTAATAATGGGCGATCAAAAGAATGTATCTGCACCAAAATGGTATCATTAAAAACATCAGCTCGGCATGCAAAAAATAAGCCCTCATCTAACCCCAGATCAGAGAGTTTGGAATTTTTTTTTACCACTTAGATAAACCATAACCTAGACATCTTTGGTGTCTATGAACTTGTAATGACCTGGGGAATCAAAATGGCAGGTTAGTTTTAGCATTTAGTGAACCTAGCAAAAAAGCCAAACAAAAAACAAGTGCGGGATTGCACTTTTTTGTAATTTCATCGCACTTGGAATTTTCTTCCCGGTTTCTAGTACGCTACATGCTAAAACCAATGGTGTCAATCAAAAGTACAACTTGTCCTGCAAAAAACAAGCCCTCACATGACCATATTGACGGAAAAATAAAAAAGGTTATGGCTCTGGGAAGGAGGGGAGCGAAGAACGAAAATGCAAAACCGAAAAAGGGCAAGGTCTTGAAAGGGTTAAAACTGTGGTTTGTCTGTCACACACAGATCAGAGATAAAAAGTGCGCTCAAAATTCTGCCATTTCTGGCCTCCCTTTAAATTTTGTTGCAGTGTGTTAGCAAAGTTATTGACACCAGTTTGCTGGTAGAAATAGTTACCTACAGGCCAGCTATTTAAAACTGTGGTTTGTCCGTCACACACGGATCAGAGATAAAAAGTTCGCTCAAACTTCTGCCATTTCTGGCCTCCCTTTAAATTTTGTTACAATGTGTTAGCAAAGTTATTGGCAACATTTTACTGGTAAAAATAGTTACCTACAGTCCAGCTATTTAAAACTATGGTTTGTCCATCACACGGATCGCATATAAGTTCGCTCCAAATTCAGCCATTTGTAGTGATTGTGGAAAATATTGTCCTCCATTTAAAATGGGCAAAGTGCGTGGCAAGGGACGTGATGGTGATGGTGCATGCAAAGGTCGAGGCCGTGGGCAAGCTGAAATTGTGCCACAACACCCACCTTTCTGACCGTACCAACATCCTCTGTGATTCCTCTGTGCCTTATAATTATTGGGCATCCAAGCTGGACGCATGGCATGAACTGGTTCTCTACACCTTGGAGGTCCTGGCCTGCCCTGCTGCTAGCATTTTGTCAAAGTGGGTTTTTAGTGCAGCTGGTAGAATTATAACTGATAAGCGCATCCGCTTGTCAACTGAAAATACTGACAGGCTGACTCTTATAAAAATGAACAAGGGCTGGATTGGGTCAGACTTCTCAACACCACCGAATGATAGCAGCTTAACATATACTCAAATTCAGTGTCTTTTTTTGGGAGGTCTATTCCCATGCACCTCTTCACTAGTGTTGAGCATTCCGATACTCCAAATATCGGGTATCGGCCGATATTCGCTGTATCGGATTTCCAATACTGAGTTCCGATACTTTTAAGATATCGGATACCGGAATCGGAAGTTCCTATAGTGCACTATAATGGAGTGTGGGCGGTGCGTGGGCGGAGACTGCGTGTCTGTGTGTGCGGGCAGGGTCTGTGCGTGACCATGGGGGGTCTGTATGGGTCTGCCGGGGGTCTGTACGGGCCTGCCAGGGGTCTGTGTGGCCTGCCAGGGGTCTGTGCGGCCTGCCGGGGGTCTGTGCGGGCCTGGCAGGGGTCTGTATGGGCCTCTCGGGGGTCTGTGTGGCCTGCCGGGGGTCTGTGCGGCCTGCCAGGGGTCTGTACGTCTTTGTGTTTGTGTGCAGGCATCGTCCGATGGGACTATCATTCCCATCGGGCTATGCCTGCTACAATGGCAGTGATTGACACATTAGCCAATGATGGGACAGTAGTAGTCCCATCATCCAGCTAATGTGTTGAATGTAAAAAAACAAAAAACAAAACATACATACTACATACAGCATACTACATACATACTACATACATACTGCATACATACATACAACATACTACATACATACATATAACATACTACATACATTCAACATACTGCATACATACTACATACAACATACACACTACATACATACAACATACATACTACATACATACAACATATATACATACTACATACATACAACATACTACATACATACTACATACATGCTACATACATACTACATGCACACTACATACATACATACTACATACATACTACATGAATACATACTACATACATACAACATACATACTACATACATACTACATACATATTACATACATACATACATACTACATACATATGATGGGGTCTACCGTGCTGGAGTACCTCTTTCAGTACCACCCCGTGTTTCAGGAGGTCCACTCTGCTTTGGCTGGAGTCTGAATGAAGGACACTGGCTGGAATTGCTTGGTTACATGGGCGCATATAAAAGATCACTGCTTCTCCACGTATTTCCAGTGTGACAACACTTTACTCACAGGACACAAAATATATCACACAGATACAGAGGGCAGGCCAATTAAAAAGCGGCAGGCCAGACATACATTACAATAGCCGCAGGTGGCCGGAGCCTGCCGATATTTACTGTGGGAATTACAAAGGTGGGGGAGGTCAGAAGGGGGATATCTTGTCCCCTCTGCCCAGGGGCACAGCCTGTGGGCTGATGCCCTAGGGACATGCATCTCACATGGAACCTATTATACATACATATAACTGCACAACATATTCTGGGTGCTGGGGGTTCCGTAACAATACATACTACATACATGCTACATACATACATACATACTACATACATATATACATGCATACATACTACATACATACTACATAAAACATAGCTCCCCTTTTCAGCGACGCCATCGGCATACACAGTCTGATCCTTAACGGATTGGTTTGGGGATGACCGAAGTTTATGGGGTTGGTTCAAGTTCCGTTTGTTGACTTAGTCCATCGGCGTTACCATTTTGTTTGCCGGGTCTGTAGTGGATGGCGAAGTCCAGAGGTTGTAGGGCTAAACTCCACCGCAGTAATCTGACGTTTTCTCCGGAGACCCGATTAAGCCAGACTAGGGGATTATGGTCAGTTAGAAGTGAAAACTGTCGTCCATACAAATATGGTTGCAACTTTTTGAGTGCCCATACTACCGCCAGGCACTCATTCTCGATGGCCGCATAGCTTACTTCACGGGGCAGTAGTTTCCGACTCAGGTAAGCTACCGGGTGTTCTTGGCCGTCCGGCCTGACTTGGCTCAGTACTGCCCCCAATCCAAACATAGAGGCGTCTGTGTGAACAAGGAAACGTTTAGTTGGATCAGGTGCGGCCAATACAAGTATATTGGTGAGGGCGTCCTTTAGCTGGTGGAAGGCTTCCTCACACTCTGGGGTCCAGGTTACCTGGCGGGGTTGGTTCTTATGGGTCAGATCAGTGAGGGGCTTGGCTACGCTGCTGTAATTGGAAACAAATTTCCTGTAATACCCCGCTGTCCCTAGAAATGCCATGACCTGGGTTTTAGTGTGTAGGGTGTGCCATTTGGCTATGGCCTCAATCTTGGCTGGTTCTGGTTGCTGTTTCCCACTTCCCACTCAATGCCCTAAATACTGAACCTCTGCTTTGCCCATGTGACACTTGTTTGGGTTCAGGGTGATTCCGGCCTTGTGGATCCTGTCTAATACTGTCTCTAGGTGATTTAGATGCTCTTCCCATGTCACGCTGTAGATGGTGATGTCATCCAGGTAGGCACAAGCATAGTCCTGGAGACCATCCAGAAGCCGGTCAGCCAGCCTCTGGAAGGTCGCCGGAGCATTCTTCATCCCGAATGGCATAACTCGAAACTGGAATAAGCAGAACGGGGTGACAAATGCCGACTTGGGAATAGCGTCAGGACTAAGGGGAATGTTGTGAATTTGGATTCTGGGCTCCCCCGGTGGCTACTGGTGGAATTGAACTGGTGTCTTCATCTTCTCTGTTCACCTGTTCCCATCAAGATGTGGGAGTCGCTATATAACCTTGCTTCTCTGTTAGTTGCTTGCCGGTCAACAATGTTATCAGAAGCCTCTCTGTGCTTGTTCCTGCTCCTAGACAACTACTAGATAAGTTGGACTCTTGTCCATGTTTGTTTTTGCATTTTTGTTCCAGTTCACAGCTGTAGTTTTGTTACTGTGTCTGGAAAGCTCTTGTGAACAGGAATTGCCACTCTGGTGTTATGAGTTAATGCCAGAGTCTTAAAGTAATTTCTGGATGGTGTTTTGATAGGGTTTTCAGCTGACCATGAAAGTGTCCTTTCTGTCTTCTGCTATCTAGTAAGTGGACCTCAAATTTGCTAAACCTATTTTCATACTACGTTTGTTATTTCATCTTAATTCACCGCCAATACATGTGGGGGGCCTCTGTCTCCTTTCGGGGTATTTCTCTAGAGGTGAGCTAGGACTTATATTTTCCTCTGCTAGCATTATTTAGTCCTCCGGCTGGCGCTGGGCATCTAGGGATAAAACGTAGGAATGCTACCCGGCCACTGCTAGTTGTGCGGTAGGTTTAGTTCATGGTCAGCTCAGTTCCCATCTTCCATGAGCTAGTTCCTATATATGCTGATGCTATGTTCTCTTGCCATTGAGATCATGACAGTTTGACCGGCCCACTAAAGGGTTAAAATCCTTGGCTGAGAAAGGAGAGAAATAAGAAGTCTGCTGAGATTTTTTTTTTTTTTTTTCCTCTTGAGTGTGCTCTTAATTTGACCTCTTGCCAGTCTGTCTATGCTGCAGCCTTTTTGTTTCTTTCTCTCCTTCTAATCTTTGAATGGCTCTGTGTCCACCTGTTTGTAATGGATCTTCAGAGTGTAACTGCAGGTTTGAATAATCTCGCTACGAAGGTACAAAATTTGCAAGATTTTGTTTGTCATGCACCTGTATCTGAGCCGAGAATTCCTTTGCCGGAATTTTTCTCGGGGAATAGATCTGGGTTTCAGAATTTTCGAAATAATTGCAAATTATTTTTGTCCCTGAAATTTCGCTCTGCCGGAGACCCTGCACAGCAGGTCAGGATTGTGATTTCCTTGCTCCGGGGCGACCCTCAAGACTGGGCTTTTTCATTGGCACCAGGGGATCCTGCGTTGCTCAATGTGGATGCGTTTTTTCTGGCCTTGGGGTTGCTTTATGACGAACCTCATTTGGAGCTTCAGGCAGAAAAAACTTTGATGTCCCTATCTCAGGGGCAAGATGAAGCTGAAATTTACTGCCAAAGATTCCGTAAATGGTCTGTGCTTACTCAGTGGAATGAGTGCGCCCTGGCGGCGACTTTCAGAGAGGGTCTCTCTGATGCCATTAAGGATGTTATGGTGGGGTTCCCTGTGCCTGCGGGTCTGAATGAGTCCATGACAATGGCTATTTCAGATCGATAGGCGTTTGCGGGAGCGCAAACCAGTGCACCATCTGGCGGTGTCCACTGAGAAGACGCCAGAGAGTATGCAGTGTGATAGAATTCTGTCCAGAAGCGAGCGGCAGAATTTTAGACGGAAAAACGGGTTGTGTTTCTATTGTGGTGATTCTACTCATGTTATATCAGCATGCTCTAAGCGCACTAAAAAGCTAGATAAATCTGTTTCCGTTTGCACTTTACAGTCTAAGTTTATTCTATCTGTGACCCTGATTTGCTCTTTGTCATCTATTACCACGGACGCCTATGTCGACTCTGGCGCCGCTTTGAGTCTTATGGATTGGTCCTTTGCCAAACGCTGTGGGTATGATTTAGAGCCTTTGGAGACTCCTATTCCTCTGAAGGGGATTGACTCCACCCCATTGGCTAATAATAAACCACAATACTGGACACAAGTAACTATGCGTATTAATCCAGATCACCAGGAGATTGTTCGCTTTCTGGTGCTGTATAATCTACATGATGATTTGGTGCTAGGATTGCCATGGCTGCAATCTCACAACCCAGTCCTTGACTGGAGAGCTATGTCTGTGTTGAGCTGGGGATGTAAGGGGGTTCATGGGGATGTACCTTTGGTTTCCATTTCATCATCTATTCCCTCTGAAATTCCTGAGTTCCTGTCTGACTATCGTGACGTCTTTGAAGAACCCAAGCTTGGTTCGTTACCTCCGCACCGAGAGTGCGATTGTGCCATAGATTTAATCCCGGGTAGTAAATACCCAAAGGGTCGTTTATTTAATCTGTCTGTGCCTGAACATGCTGCTATGCGAGAATATATAAAGGAGTCCTTGGAAAAGGGACATATTCGTCCATCGTCATCTCCCTTAGGAGCCGGTTTTTTCTTTGTGTCAAAAAAAGACGGCTCTTTGAGACCATGTATTGATTATCGGCTTTTGAATAAAATCACTGTTAAATATCAATACCCATTGCCGTTGCTGACTGATTTGTTTGCTCGCATAAAGGGGGCCAAGTGGTTCTCTAAGATTGACCTTCGTGGGGCGTATAATTTGGTGCGAATCAGGCAGGGGGATGAGTGGAAAACCGCATTTAATACGCCCGAGGGCCACTTTGAGTATTTGGTGATGCCTTTTGGTCTTTCAAATGCTCCGTCAGTTTTCCAGTCCTTTATGCATGATATTTTTCGCGATTATTTGGATAAATTTATGATTGTGTATCTGGATGATATTCTGATTTTTTCGGATGACTGGGACTCTCATGTCCAGCAAGTCAGGAGAGTTTTTCAGGTTTTGCGGTCTAATTCTTTGTGTGTGAAGGGTTCTAAGTGTGTTTTTGGGGTACAGAGGATTTCCTTTTTGGGATATATTTTTTCTCCCTCTTCCATTGAAATGGATCCTGTCAAGGTTCAAGCTATTTGTGATTGGACGCAGCCCTCTTCTCTTAAGAGTCTTCAGAAATTTTTGGGCTTTGCTAACTTTTATCGTCGATTTATTGCTGGTTTTTCGGATGTTGTTAAGCCATTGACCGATCTGACTAAGAAGGGTGCTGATGTTGCTGATTGGTCCCCTGATGCTGTGGAGGCCTTTCGGGAGCTTAAGCGCCGTTTTTCTTCTGCCCCTGTGTTGCGTCAGCCTGATGTTGCTCTTCCTTTTCAGGTTGAGGTCGACGCTTCTGAGATCGGAGCTGGGGCAGTGTTGTCGCAGAAAAGTTCCGACTGCTCCGTGATGAGGCCTTGTGCCTTCTTTTCCCGTAAATTTTCGCCCGCTGAGCGGAATTATGATGTTGGGAATCGGGAGCTTTTGGCCATGAAGTGGGCTTTTGAGGAGTGGCGCCATTGGCTTGAGGGGGCCAGACATCAGGTGGTGGTATTGACTGACCACAAAAATTTGATTTATCTTGAGACCGCCAGGCGCCTGAATCCTAGACAGGCGCGCTGGTCATTATTTTTCTCTCGGTTTAATTTTGTGGTGTCATACCTACCGGGTTCTAAGAATGTTAAGGCGGATGCCCTTTCTAGGAGTTTTGAACCTGACTCGCCTGGTAACTCTGAGCCCACAGGTATCCTTAAGGATGGAGTGATATTGTCAGCCGTTTCTCCAGACCTGCGGCGGGCCTTGCAGGAGTTTCAGGCGGGTCGACCGGATCGTTGCCCACCTGATAAACTGTTTGTTCCTGATGATTGGACCAGTAGAGTCATCTCTGAGGTTCATTCTTCTGCGTTGGCAGGTCATCCTGGAATTTTTGGTACCAGGGATTTGGTGGCAAGGTCCTTCTGGTGGCCTTCCCTGTCACGAGATGTGCGAGGCTTTGTGCAGTCTTGTGACGTTTGTGCTCGGGCCAAGCCTTGTTGTTCTCGGGCTAGTGGATTGTTGTTGCCCTTGCCTATTCCTAAGAGGCCTTGGACGCACATCTCGATGGATTTTATTTCAGATCTGCCTGTTTCTCAGAAGATGTCTGTCATCTGGGTGGTGTGTGACCGTTTCTCTAAGATGGTCCATTTGGTTCCCCTGCCCAAGTTGCCTTCTTCTTCCGAGTTGGTCCCTCTGTTTTTTCAAAATGTTGTTCGTTTGCATGGTATTCCTGAGAATATCGTTTCTGACAGAGGAACCCAATTTGTGTCTAGATTTTGGCGGGCATTCTGTGCTAGGATGGGCATAGATTTATCTTTTTCGTCCGCTTTCCATCCTCAGACTAATGGCCAGACCGAGCGGACTAATCAGACCCTGGAGACATATCTGAGGTGTTTTGTGTCTGCTGACCAGGATGATTGGGTTGCTTTTTTGCCATTGGCGGAGTTCGCTCTCAATAATCGGGCCAGCTCTGCCACTTTGGTGTCCCCGTTTTTCTGTAATTCGGGGTTTCATCCTCGATTTTCCTCTGGTCAGGTGGAATCTTCGGATTGTCCTGGAGTGGATGCTGTGGTGGAGAGATTGCATCAGATCTGGGGGCAGGTGGTGGACAATTTGAAGTTGTCCCAGGAGAAGACTCAGCTTTTTGCCAACCGCCACCGTCGTGTTGGTCCTCGGCTTTGTGTTGGGGATTTGGTGTGGTTGTCTTCTCGTTTTGTCCCTATGAGGGTCTCTTCTCCTAAGTTTAAGCCTCGGTTCATCGGCCCGTATAAGATATTGGAGATTCTTAACCCTGTTTCCTTCCGTTTGGACCTCCCTGCATCCTTTTCTATTCATAACGTTTTTCATCGGTCATTATTGCGCAGGTATGAGGTACCGGTTGTGCCTTCCGTTGAGCCTCCTGCTCCGGTGTTGGTTGAGAGTGAGTTGGAGTACGTTGTGGAGAAAATCTTAGACTCCCGTGTTTCCAGACGGAGACTCCAGTATCTGGTCAAGTGGAAGGGATACGGCCAGGAGGATAATTCTTGGGTGAATGCATCTGATGTTCATGCCTCTGATCTGGTTCGTGCCTTTCATAGGGCCCATCCTGATCGCCCTGGTGGTTCTGGTGAGGGTTCGGTGCCCCCTCCTTGAGGGGGGGGTACTGTTGTGAATTTGGATTCTGGGCTCCCCCGGTGGCTACTGGTGGAATTGAACTGGTGTCTTCATCTTCTCTGTTCACCTGTTCCCATCAAGATGTGGGAGTCGCTATATAACCTTGCTTCTCTGTTAGTTGCTTGCCGGTCAACAATGTTATCAGAAGCCTCTCTGTGCTTGTTCCTGCTCCTAGACAACTACTAGATAAGTTGGACTCTTGTCCATGTTTGTTTTTGCATTTTTGTTCCAGTTCACAGCTGTAGTTTTGTTACTGTGTCTGGAAAGCTCTTGTGAACCGGAATTGCCACTCTGGTGTTATGAGTTAATGCCAGAGTCTTAAAGTAATTTCTGGATGGTGTTTTGATAGGGTTTTCAGCTGACCATGAAAGTGTCCTTTCTGTCTTCTGCTATCTAGTAAGTGGACCTCAAATTTGCTAAACCTATTTTCATACTACGTTTGTTATTTCATCTTAATTCACCGCCAATACATGTGGGGGGCCTCTGTCTCCTTTCGGGGTATTTCTCTAGAGGTGAGCTAGGACTTATATTTTCCTCTGCTAGCATTATTTAGTCCTCCGGCTGGCGCTGGGCATCTAGGGATAAAACGTAGGAATGCTACCCGGCCACTGCTAGTTGTGCGGTAGGTTTAGTTCATGGTCAGCTCAGTTCCCATCTTCCATGAGCTAGTTCCTATATATGCTGATGCTATGTTCTCTTGCCATTGAGATCATGACAGGGGAATCTGCCAGTAGCCTTTGCATAGATCGATGGTGGTCAAATACTTTGCCCCCACCAGCCGGTCTAACAACTCATCCACACGTGGTATGGGATACGCATCCGTCACCGTTTTCTCATTGAGCTTACGATAGTCTATACAAAACTGTGTAGTCCCATCCTTCTTGGGCACTAACACTACGGGTGATGCCCAGGGACTATCTGACTCTTCGATGACCCCTAAACGCAACATCTCTTGTATCTCTTGTCGCATCCCTTCTCGTACAGACTCAGGGACGCGGAAGGGGGGTTGTCACAGGGGGGGTCTGATCCTGGGTCTCAACCTTGTGTTGTGCCAGGCGAGTGTACCCTGGTCTCCCCGAAAACATCCTCTGTCGCTGCCTCAACAACGCCTCCGCCTCATGTCTCTCCAAGGGACCTAGGTCTTCACCCAAGTGTACCTGGTCCCATGTTTTAGACTGAGTCCTTTCACCTAAGACATCAGGCAAGGGAAGTCCGGCTAAATCCTCTGCTTCAGGTGCACAGATGGCCACTACCTATTCATTCAGGGCGCTCCCGGTAGGGTTTCAGCATATTCACGTGGAACATGCGGATAACCCTGGGGTCGTCACAATCGGCGACATTATGGGTGGTGTCGGCTACTTTCCCCACTACCTGGTAGTGCCCCTGCCATGCAGCTTGGAAATTGTTCTGCGTAGTGGGCTCTAACACCAAGATCTTCTGTCCTATTTCCAAGGTGCGTTCTCTGGCCCTCCGATTGTACCATACGCGCTGGCGCCACTGGGCCACCTGCATCTTCCCACGTACAGCCTGGGTCAGCTCCTGTAGGTGGTCCCGGAATTCCAGCACATAGGGTACAATAGGTAGCCCTTCTATGATGCCCTCCCCTTCCCAGTGTTCTAGCACTAAGTCTAGGCGTCCCCTTACCCGCCTCCCCTATACCAGTTCAAATGGGTTGAACCTCGTGGATTCTTGGGGCACCTCCCGATAGGCAAGCAGGAGGAGTGGCAAGAATTTCTCCCAGTCCCTGTAGGTCCTGGTAAAAGTCCCAATGAGTTGTTTTAACGTCCCTTTAAAGCGTTCACACAACCCATTGATTTGCGGGTGGTGCGGGGAGCTTCTAATGGACTTTATGCCGCACAGCTTCCACAGTTGGTTGGTCACCTCTGCTGTAAACTGGGTACCCTGGTCCGAGATAATCTCGCAGGGAAATCCAACCCGTGAGAAAACCTGGAGCATGGCAGCCACCACCGTCTCTGCCAGTATGTTAGGTAACGCAATCGCCTCTGGATACCGTGTGGCATAATCTACCACTGTCAATATATACCTTTTCCCTGACAGACTGGGTTTGGCTAATGGCCCTATCAGATCGACCGCTACTTGGCTAAATGGTTCCTCCACAATGGGGAGGGGGTGTAATTTGGCCTTACATCACTCTCCCCTCTTGCCAATGCGCTGGCAACTGTCACAGGTCTGGCAGTACTGACGAACATCATAGGTTACCCCCGGCTAAAAGAAGTTTTGTGTCAGACGCCTGGTGCGACTGACGCCGAAGTGCCCGGCCAAGGGTATGTCATGAGAGATTCGCAGTAACTCCTGCCTATACTTCTTGGGAACTACCAGCTTTCGTTTTATAGTGGGGCTCGTCCCTGTGTGGTGCTGCTCTGTGATCCGGTAGAGGAGTCCCTGCTTCCATACAAACTGTTCCCCCTCTAGTAGAGAATTAAAGGAAGTAGGTAGTGAGGAGGCATTAAATAAATACAGAAAATTAAATAAATTCTGTAAAAAGCAAATCAAGGCAGCAAAGATTGAGACAGAGAGACTCATTGCCAGAGAGAGTAAAAATAATCCCAAAATATTCTTTAACTATATAAATAGTAAGAAACTAAAAAATGACAGTGTTGGCCCCCTTAAAAATAATCTGGGGGAAATGGTGGATGAGGATGAGGAAAAAGCCAATATGCTAAATGACTTTTTTTCATGAGTATTTACAAAAGAAAATCCCATGGCAGACAAAATGACTAGTGATAAAAATTCCCCATTAAATGTCACCTGCTTAACCCAGCAGGAAGTACAGCGGCGTCTAAAAATAACTAAAATTGACAAATCTCCGGGCCCGGATGGGATACACCCCCGAGTACTGCAGGAACTAAGTACAGTCATTGATAGACCATTATTTTTAATCTTTAAAGACTCCATAATAACAGGGTCTGTACCACAGGACTGGCGTATAGCAAATGTGGTGCCAATATTCAAAAAAGGGGCAAAAACTGAACTCGGTAATTATAGGCCAGTAAGCTTAACCTCTACTGTGGGTAAAATCCTGAAGGGCATTCTAAGGGATGCTATACTGGAGTATCTGAAGAGGAATAATCTCATGACCCAGTATCAGCACGGGTTTACTAGGGACCGTTCATGTCAGACTAATTTGATCAGCTTCTATGAAGAGGTAAGTTCCGGACTGGACCAAGGGAACCCAGTGGACGTAGTGTATATGGACTTTTCCAAAGCTTTTGATACGGTGCCACACAAAAGGTTGTGACATAAAATGAGAGTAATGGGGATAGGGGAAAATATGTATAAGTGGGTTGAGAGCTGGCTCAGGGATAGGAAACAAAGGGTGGTTATTAATGGAGCACACTCGGACTGGGTTGCGGTTAGCAGTGGGGTACCACAGGGGTCAGTATTGGGCCCTCTTCTTTTTAACATATGTATTAATGACCTTGTAGGGGTCATTCAGAGTAGAATTTCAATATTTGCAGATGACACTAAACTCTGCAGGGTAATCAATACAGGGGAGGACAATTTTATATTACAGGATGATTTATGTAAACTAGAAGCTTGGGCTGATAAATGGCAAATGAGCTTTAACGGGGATAAATGTATGGGCATGCACTTGGGTAGAAGTAATAAGATGTATAACTATGTGCTTAATTCTAAAATTCTGGGCAAAACCGTCAATGAAAAAGACCTGGGTATATGGGTGGATGACAAACTCATATTCAGTGGCCAGTGTCAGGCAGCTGCTACAAAGGCAAATAAAATAATGGGATGTATTAAAAGAGGCATAGATGCTCATGAGGAGAACATAATTTTACCTCTATACAAGTCACTAGTTCGACCACACTTAGAATACTGTGCACAGTGTTGTGAAATTGGATTTTGGGCTCCCCCGGTGGCCACTGGTGGAACTGAACTTGTGTGCATCATCCTTTCTGTTCACCTGTTCCTATCAGGATGTGGGAGTCGCTATTTAGCCTTGCTCCTCTGTCACTTCCATGCCGGTCAACATTGTAATCAGAAGCCTTTCTGTGCATGTTCCTGCTGCTAGACAACTCCCAGATAAGTTGGACTTTTGTCCTCGTTTGTTTTTGTATTTTGTTCCAGTTCACAGCTGAAGTTTTGTTTCTGTGTCTGGAAAGCTCTTGTGATCTGAAATTGCCACTCTGATGTTATGAGTTAATACTAGAGTCTTAAAGTAATTTCAGGATGGTGTTTTGATAGGGTTTTCAGCTGACCATGAAAGTGCCCTTTCTGTCTTCCTGCTATCTAGTAAGCGGACCTCAATTTTGCTAAACCTATTTTCATACTACGTTTGTCATTTCATCTAAAATCACCGCCAATATATGTGGGGGCCTCTGTCTGCCTTTCGGGGAAATTTCTCTAGAGGTGAGCCAGGACTATATTTTCCTCTGCCAGGATTAGGTAGTCCTCCGGCTGGCGCTGGGCGTCTAGGGATAAAACGTAGGCAACGCTACCCGGCTACTGTTAATTGTGCGGCAGGTTTAGTTCATGGTCAGTTTAGTTTCCATCCTTCCAAGAGCTAGTTCTTATGTTTGCTGGGCTATGTTCTCTTGCCATTGAGAACCATAACAGTTTGACCGGCCCACAAAGGGTTAAAGTAATTGGCAGAGAAAGGAGAGAAAAGAGAAGTCTGCTGAAGGTTTTTTTTTTTTTTTTTCTTTCCTTCAGTTCTGAGGTTGCTTATAATTGAATCTCTTGCTAGTCTGCCTATAGTGCAGCCTTTCTCTCTCTCTCTCCTTCTAATCCTGGAATGGCTCTGTGTTCACCTGTTTAAAATGGATATTCAGAGTTTAGCTGCAGGTTTGAATAATCTCACCACGAAAGTTCAAAATTTACAAGATTTTGTTGTTCATGTTCCTATATCTGAACCTAGAATTCCTTTGCCTGAATTTTTCTCGGGGAATAGATCATGCTTCCAAAATTTCAAAAATAATTGCAAGTTGTTTTTGTCCCTGAAATCTCGCTCTGCTGGAGATCCTGTACAGCAGGTCAGGATTGTGATTTCCTTGCTCCGGGGCGACCCTCAAGACTGGGCTTTTGCATTGGCTCCAGGGGATCCTGCGTTGCTCAATGTGGATGCGTTTTTTCTGGCCTTGGGGTTACTTTATGAGGAACCTCATTTAGAGCTTCAGGCGGAAAAGGCCTTGATGTCCCTATCTCAGGGGCAAGACGAAGCTGAAATATACTGCCAAAAATTCCGTAAATGGGCTGTGCTTACTCAGTGGAATGAATGCGCCCTGGCGGCGAATTTCAGAGAAGGTCTCTCTGATGCCATTAAGGATGTTATGGTGGGGTTCCCTGTGCCTGCGGGTCTGAATGAGTCCATGACAATGGCTATCCAGATCGATAGGCGTCTGCGGGAGCGCAAACCTGTGCACCATTTGGCGGTGTCTACTGAGAAGACGCCAGAGAATATGCAATGTGATAGAATTCTGTCCAGAAGCGAACGGCAGAATTTTAGACGAAAAAACGGGTTGTGCTTCTATTGCGGTGATTCAACTCATGTTATATCAGCATGCTCTAAGCGTACTAAGAAGCTTGATAAGTCTGTTTCAATTAGCACTTTACAGTCTAAGTTTATTCTATCTGTGACCCTGATTTGTTCTTTATCATCTATTACCGCGGACGCCTATGTCGACTCTGGCGCCGCTTTGAGTCTTATGGATTGGTCCTTTGCCAAACGCTGTGGGTATGATTTAGAGCCTCTTGAAACTCCTATACCTCTGAAGGGGATTGACTCCACCCCATTGGCTAGTAATAAGCCACAATACTGGACACAAGTAACTATGCGGATTAATCCGGATCACCAGGAGATTATTCGCTTTCTTGTGCTGTATAACCTACATGATGTGTTGGTGCTTGGATTGCCATGGCTGCAATCTCATAACCCAGTCCTCGACTGGAAGGCTATGTCTGTGTTAAGCTGGGGATGTAAGGGGACGCATGGGGACGTACCTTTGGTTTCCATTTCATCATCTATTCCCTCTGAGATTCCTGAATTCTTGTCTGACTATAGTGACGTTTTTGAAGAACCTAAGCTTGGTTCACTACCTCCGCACCGGGAGTGCGATTGTGCCATAGATTTAATTCCAGGTAGTAAATACCCTAAGGGTCGTTTATTTAATCTGTCTGTGCCTGAACATGCTGCTATGCGAGAATATATAAAGGAGTCCTTGGAAAAGGGACATATTCGTCCTTCGTCATCTCCCTTAGGAGCCGGGTTTTTCTTTGTGGCTAAGAAAGATGGCTCTTTGAGGCCGTGTATTGATTATCGGCTTTTGAATAAAATCACGGTTAAATATCAATATCCGTTGCCACTGCTGACTGATTTGTTTGCTCGCATAAAGGGGGCCAAGTGGTTCTCTAAGATAGATCTCCGTGGGGCGTATAATTTGGTGCGAATTAAGGAGGGGGATGAGTGGAAAACCGCATTTAATACGCCCGAGGGCCACTTTGAGTATTTGGTGATGCCTTTTGGTCTTTCAAATGCCCCTTCAGTCTTTCAGTCCTTTATGCATGACATTTTCCGTGATTATTTGGATAAATTTATGATTGTGTATCTGGATGATATTTTGATTTTTTCGGATGACTGGGACTCTCATGTCCAGCAGGTCAGGAGGGTTTTTCAGGTTTTGCGGTCTAATTCCTTGTGTGTGAAGGGTTCTAAGTGCAGTTTTGGGGTTCAAAAGATTTCCTTCTTGGGATATATTTTTTCCCCCTCTTCCATCGAGATGGATCCTGTCAAGGTTCAAGCTATTTGTGATTGGACGCAACCCTCTTCTCTTAAGAGTCTTCAGAAATTTTTGGGCTTTGCTAACTTTTATCGTCGATTTATTGCTGGTTTTTCTGATGTTGTTAAACCATTGACTGATTTGACTAAGAAGGGTGCTGATGTTGCTGATTGGTCCCCTGCTGCTGTCGAGGCCTTTCGGGAGCTTAAGCGCCGCTTTTCTTCCGCCCCTGTGTTGCGTCAGCCTGATGTTGCTCTTCCTTTTCAGGTTGAGGTCGACGCTTCCGAGATCGGAGCTGGGGCGGTTTTGTCGCAGAAAAGTTCCGACTGCTCCGTGATGAGACCTTGTGCGTTCTTTTCTCGAAAATTTTCGCCCGCCGAGCGAAATTATGATATTGGGAATCGGGAGCTTTTGGCCATGAAGTGGGCTTTTGAGGAGTGGCGTCATTGGCTTGAGGGGGCTAGACATCAGGTGGTGGTATTGACTGACCACAAAAATTTAATTTATCTTGAGTCCGCCAGACGCCTGAATCCTAGACAGGCGCACTGGTCATTGTTTTTCTCTCGGTTTAATTTTGTGGTGTCCTACCTGCCGGGTTCTAAGAATGTTAAGGCGGATGCCCTTTCTAGGAGTTTTGAGCCTGACTCCCCTGGTAATTCTGAACCTACAGGTATCCTTAAGGATGGAGTGATATTGTCTGCCGTTTCTCCAGACCTGCGGCGGGCCTTGCAGGAGTTTCAGGCGGATAGACCTGATCGTTGCCCACCTGGTAGACTGTTTGTTCCTGATGATTGGACCAGTAGAGTCATTTCTGAGGTTCATTCTTCTGCGTTGGCAGGTCATCCTGGAATCTTTGGTACCAGGGATTTGGTGGCAAGGTCCTTCTGGTGGCCTTCCCTGTCACGAGATGTGCGAGGCTTTGTGCAGTCTTGTGACGTTTGTGCTCGGGCCAAGCCTTGTTGTTCTCGGGCTAGTGGATTGTTGTTGCCCTTGCCTATCCCGAAGAGGCCTTGGACACACATCTCGATGGATTTTATTTCGGATCTTCCTGTTTCTCAGAAGATGTCTGTCATCTGGGTGGTGTGTGACCGTTTCTCTAAGATGGTCCATTTGGTTCCCCTGCCTAAGTTGCCTTCTTCTTCCGAGTTGGTCCCTCTGTTTTTTCAAAATGTGGTCCGTTTGCATGGTATTCCGGAGAATATCGTTTCTGACAGAGGTACCCAATTCGTGTCTAGATTTTGGCGAGCATTCTGTGCTAGGATGGGCATAGATTTGTCTTTCTCATCTGCTTTCCATCCTCAGACTAATGGCCAGACCGAGCGGAGATTCTTAACCCTGTGTCCTTCCGTTTGGACCTCCCTGCATCTTTTTCTATTCATAATGTTTTCCATCGGTCATTATTGCGCAGGTATGAGGTACCGGTTGTGCCTTCCGTTGAGCCTCCTGCTCCGGTGCTGGTTGAAGGCGAGTTGGAGTACGTTGTGGAAAAAATCTTGGACTCCCGTGTTTCCAGACGGAAACTCCAGTATCTGGTCAGGTGGAAGGGATACGGTCAGGAGGATAATTCTTGGGTGACTGCCTCTGATGTTCATGCCTCCGATCTAGTCCGTGCCTTTCATAGGGCTCATCCTGATCGCCCTGGTGGTTCTGGTGAGGGTTCGGTGCCCCCTCCTTGAGGGGGGGGGTACTGTTGTGAAATTGGATTTTGGGCTCCCCCGATGGCCACTGGTGGAACTGAACTTGTGTGCATCATCCTTTCTGTTCACCTGTTCCTATCAGGATGTGGGAGTCGCTATTTAGCCTTGCTCCTCTGTCACTTCCATGCCGGTCAACATTGTAATCAGAAGCCTTTCTGTGCATGTTCCTGCTGCTAGACAACTCCCAGATAAGTTGGACTTTTGTCCTCGTTTGTTTTTGTATTTTGTTCCAGTTCACAGCTGAAGTTTTGTTTCTGTGTCTGGAAAGCTCTTGTGATCTGAAATTGCCACTCTGATGTTATGAGTTAATACTAGAGTCTTAAAGTAATTTCAGGATGGTGTTTTGATAGGGTTTTCAGCTGACCATGAAAGTGCCCTTTCTGTCTTCCTGCTATCTAGTAAGCGGACCTCAATTTTGCTAAACCTATTTTCATACTACGTTTGTCATTTCATCTAAAATCACCGCCAATATATGTGGGGGCCTCTGTCTGCCTTTCGGGGAAATTTCTCTAGAGGTGAGCCAGGACTATATTTTCCTCTGCCAGGATTAGGTAGTCCTCCGGCTGGCGCTGGGCGTCTAGGGATAAAACGTAGGCAACGCTACCCGGCTACTGTTAATTGTGCGGCAGGTTTAGTTCATGGTCAGTTTAGTTTCCATCCTTCCAAGAGCTAGTTCTTATGTTTGCTGGGCTATGTTCTCTTGCCATTGAGAACCATAACAGCACAGTTCTGGTCTCCGGTGTATAAGAAAGACATAGCTGAACTGGAGCGGGTGCAGAGAAGAGCGACCAAGGTTATTAGAGGACTGGGGGGTCTGCAATACCAAGATAGGTTATTACACTTGGGGCTATTTAGTTTGGAAAAACGAAGACTAAGGGGTGATCTTATTTTAATGTATAAATATATGAGGGGACAGTACAAAGACCTTTCTGATGATCTTTTTAATCATAGACCTGAGACAGGGACAGGGGGGCATCCTCTACGTCTAGAGGAAAGAAGGTTTAAGCATAATAACAGACGCGGATTCTTTACTGTAAGAGCAGTGAGACTATGGAACTCTCTGCCGTATGATGTTGTAATGAGTGATTCATTAATTAAATTTAAGAGGGGACTGGATACCTTTCTGGAAAAGTATAATGTTACAGGGTATATACACTAGATTCCTTGATAAGGCGTTGATCCAGGGAACTAGTCTGATTGCCGTATGTGGAGTCGGGAAGGAATTTTTTTCCCCATGGTGGAGTTACTCTTTGCCACATGGGTTTTTTTTGCCTTCCTCTGGATCAACATGTTAGGGCATGTTAGGTTAGGCTATGGGTTGAACTAGATGGACTTACCTTTAACCTTAATAACTATGTAACTATGTATGTAGTACCCCTCTCCCCTCCTGTGCCTTCCCACGATATCCCTCCAATGAAGGATCCTCAAGTAACTCCCTCTTAAATTCAGCTGGAGTGGCCCAAGAAATGTGTCTGGCTATGGGAATACATGTAGGGCTGGGGTGTCTTACCTGGGCCTCCTCTGAGTGTGATTCCACCTCCGCAGCTCGAGCTTGTCTCCGGGTGGTCACAGGATATGTCTCAGCCAGAGGGGCAACTGAGAAGGCAGACAACATGGGCCCCAAGTCATTTCCCAGCATGACGTCTGCGGGCAAATCCTCCATCAAGCCGACCTCAACAAGGCCATCCCCGACTCCCCAGTTCAGGTGAATCCTGGCAGTGTGCAGTTCATGTATGGCTCCCCCTGCTACACAGACTGCCACTGTCCGGTCAGTCTTCTCTTAGTCCCAGACGAGATGAGGCTTCACAAGGGTCAAAGTTGCCCCAGAATCTCTTAGTTCCTGCATACGTTTCCCATTAACCCACACGACCTGTCGATGCTGTTGTCGATTATCTGCCCAGGCTGCCTGCACGGAGTCTACTTCATGCAGCACTTCCTCCATCTCTTCCACCCCCTGGTTAGACGTAGCCCCCAATGCCGGGTCAGCTTCGCCTTGGTAGCAGTGTACAGCGGCCCAGCTGAAGGTAGCTGTTCCCACCTGTGTCTACTGGGTATGCTGAGTCAGGTTGGGACATTGTCTTTGCAGGTGGCCCAGCTGATGGCAGGTGTGGCATCATGCCCCAGGGGGACTGTGGTAGGCCGGGTTTTTAGCTGGTCCCCCTACCATCTTCTGTGGTTTGGGGCCTCCAGGTCCATGGGTGGACCCCTAGTGACCATCTTTGACCCGGACAACTGAGGCCTCCTGGCATCATGATGTTCATAGGCTAGACGAGCGGCCTCCTCAGGAGTCGTTGGCCGCCTGCCCCGAAGCCATTCCTGTGTCTCGGGGGTTAGTCCATTAAAGAATTGTTCTAAAAAGAAAAGCTGGAGGACATCCTCCTTAGTGGTTGCTTGGCTCCCTTGTACCCTCTGTAGCAGTGACCGCCATAATTTACAGGCCCATTCAGCATGGGAATCTGTTACGCGTTTTATAAGTCTGTTGAACTTTTGGCGGTATGCCTCCGGTGTCAGCGCATACCGGGCCAAGATCACTTCTTTAATCCGCTCATAGTCCATACAGTCCTCATCAGGTACCATGCGATAGGCGTCCGCTGCCCGGCCTGTCAGCTTGCTGGGTAGAATCTGAACCCGTTCCTCCGGCTTCACTTGATGAAGGGCACACTGCCGCTCAAAGTCCTGCAGAAAGCCATCAATGTCTTCCTCTGCCTCCCCCAACTGTCAGAAGGCATTATACTGGATCTTTTTGTGGCTTACTGTTGAAGGTACCTGGTCGGAGGCCAGAGCTCCCCCTGCTCGCTGACTCTTCTCTCTCCACTCTGCCATCTCCATCTTGGCCAGCTCCACTTTGGTCCGCTCTGCCATCTCCATCTTGGCTAGCTCTATCCTGGTCCGCTCGGCCATCTTTTCCTTCAGATCAGTACGCACATCAGCCATCACCTCTCGTATGGTCTCTACTGCAGGGTTTGGGCCATAGAACGCCAGTCTGTTCTTTACCTCCCTCTGGAATTCAGTCTCCTCCACGTTCACATTGGGGGCGCTGCACTGTCATGTTCCATGATGGCTGCTATCAAATCCGCTTTTGTTTTGTTGCTGGCGATTAACCCTCGGGCTTCCACCAGATCTTTTAATGTAGTCCTCTTTAACTTCTCGTAGTTCTTTTCCATTCATTCCTTTCCTCCTGTAGACGGGGTATCACATCCCGCTGTCTGCCACCAGTGTGACGGGGTCTACTGTGCTGGGGTACCTCTTTCAGTACCACCCCGTGTTTCAGGAGGTCCACTCTGCTTTGGCTGGAGTCTGAATGAAGGACACTGGCTGGAATTGCTTGGTTACATGGGCGCATATAAAAGATCACTGCTTCTCCACGTATTTCCAGTGTGACAACACTTTACTCACAGGACACAGAATATATCACACAGATACAGAGGGCAGGCCAATTGAAAAGCGGCAGGCCAGACATACATTACAATAGCCGCAGGTGGCCGGAGCCTGCCGATATTTACTGTGGGAATTACAAATGTGGGGGACGTCAGAAGGGGGTTATCTTGTCCCCTCTGCCCAGGGGCGCAGCCTGTGGGCTGAAGCACTAGGGACATGCATCTCACATGGAACCTATTATACATACATATAACTGCACAACATATTCTGGGTGCTGGGGGTTCCGTAACAATACATACTACATACATGCTACATACATACATACTACATGCATACTACATACATACATACATACATACATACATACATACATACTACATACATATATACATGAAAAAACACCACAGAAAAACAGGCAAAGGTGCTTACCTGTCTAGGCCTCAAATCAAATGCACTCTCATGGTGCAGTGGGCCCCAAGTAAATATGGCGACTACACAGGTGTGGTAATACCAAATGAGACAGCCAGCCTACAATCAGGGATTGGCCGCTGGGCACACCAGTGCAAATAAATAATCTGCAGCAATGTTCACACAGAGTATGCACAGCAACTGGATCCTAGCCTATTAGTAACGCCATGTGGCGGGCTGACCAGTGCTAACTGTAATGCGTCCTGTGTGAACAGAGGCCACAACTTACAAAGCCATCAGGGCCCAACTGCACCTCAAAAAGTAAAAGTAAAAAAAGTGCACAAGAACATATCGAAAAATGTAAGGTATTAGTTAATATTATGGCCACAATACATAAGCTGGCAACAAACGTCACGGGTCCTCACGCTTGCCAGTCCTAGTCTAACAGCAAAAACCACAACAGGAGGAAAAAAAGGAGGAAAAAACGTCCACTATTCTATAAAAAACACCACAGAAAAACAGGCAAAGGTGCTTACCTGTCTAGGCCTCAAATCAAATGCACTCTCATGGTGCAGTGGGCCCCAAATAAATATGGCGACTACACAGGTGTGGTAATACCAAATGAGACAGCCAGCCTACAATCAGGGATTGGCCGCTGGGCACACCAGTGCAAATAAATAATCTGCAGCAATGTTCACACAGAGTATGCACAGCAACTGGATCCTAGCCTATTAGTAATGTCATGTGGCGAGCAGACCAGTGCTAACTGTAATGCGTCCTGTGTGAACAGAGGCCACAACTTACAAAGCCATCAGGGCCCAACTGCACCTCAAAAAGTAAAAGTAAAAAAAGTGCACAAGAACATATCGAAAAATGTAAGGTATTAGTTAATATTATGGCCACAATACATAAGCTGGCAACCCACGTCATACATACTACATATATACAACATACATACATACTACATGCATACTACATACATACTACATACAATACATTCATACATTACATACAATACATACAGTACATATAGACATATAGTACATATAAGATAGAGTACATACTCACCATCACTTGTCATTTTGATCCCCAAAGCCAGTGTCATCTGTAAAAAATATGAAAATAACAAACAAACAATATACTCCCTGATCCGCAGAAATCCACGAGTGTCCCACGATGATCTCCCATAGAGAACGGCAGCTTCAGCTGATGCGACCGCTCTCCAGGGGCTCCAGGAATACAACGACGGGAGGAAGGTATCCTTCCGCACTGTATTCCTCCGCCGCTGTAAAAAAAAGTCCCTAGTCTCACTTTTATCATTGCTGTGTGAGAAATTTTCCCACGCAGCAATTGCCATAAAGTGAGACTCTGAACTCTAGTAACCTCTCAGTGATGCACTGCGGGAGCCATTGTCTCCTGTTAGTGTGTCACTGAAGGTCCTATACAGCAGTGATATCACCTGATGTCACTGTTCTATAGGGGGATCGTCGTGGGACACTCGTTATTAATTGGACTACATCAGACAGGTAGTATGTGGTTTATTATTTTACGTTTTTTGCAGGCGATGAAGTATGGTAAGTATGGTTAAATGAAGAATATTAAAATACTTTTTTCCTAATGTGTGTGTGTTTTATTAACCATTTACTAGTATTGGATTAATAATTGATAGGCGTCTTATTGACACCTCTGTTGTGAATTCTGCTCTTGGGCTCCCTCCGGTGGTTATAAGTGGTAGCGCTGCTGTCTGTCCTTCACAGCAGTCATCAGATGTTTCCACTTCGGACTGGGCTATTTAGTCTGGTTTCACCCTTTAGTCAGTGCCAGTTGTCCATTGTTTCTGGAGGATTCACATCCCTTCCTGGTCTCTCCTGCTTGCTGTTCATTTCAACAAAGATAAGTTCTGCTTGTTTTTGCAGCCACATTTTGTGGGCCTTATTGTTCAGTGCATTTCATGTTTTTTCTTGTCCAGCTTAATCTGTGTAAGGATTTATGCAGCCAAGTTGGAATCTCTGGAGAGGCAGATATACCCTCCATGTCTTTAGTTAGATGTGGAGTTTTTGTATTTTCTGTGGTGGATATTTCCTAGTATTTTAATACTGACCGCATAGTACTCTGTCCTATCTTTCCTATCTAGCCAGATTGGCCTCCTTTGCTAAATCCTGTTTTCAGTCTGTGTATGTTTTTTCCTCTCCTCTCACCGTCAATATTTGTGGGGGGCTGTCTATCCTTTGGGGATTTTCTCTGGGGCAAGATAGTTTTCCCTTTTCTATCTATAGGGTAAATTAGTCCTCCGGCTGTGTCGAGGTGTCTAGGATCGGTAGGTACATCCCACGGCTACTTCTAGTTGCGGTGTTAAGTTCAGGGTCTGCGGTCAGTACAGATACCACCTTCTCCAGGGTACGTCTTATGCTGCTCCTTGGCCACCTGATCATAACAGTACAACTGGCCAACAATGACTTAACTGCATCTCAGAAGAAGGGAAAGAAAGTGCTGAGCCTTTTTTTTTTCTGTACTCTGTTGTGTTTTTTTTCCCTCTTTACCTCTGGGTGGCTCAGGAGTTTGGCGCTGACATGGATGTTCAGGGACTTGCTTCTTGTGTGGATCAACCTGCTGCTAGAGTACAGGGTATTTCTGATTATATCGTTCAGACTCCGGTTTTAGAGCCTAGAATTCCAACTCCTGATCTGTTTTTTGGGGACAGGTCCAAATTTTTGAGCTTTAAAAATAACTGTAAACTGTTTTTTGCTCTGAAGCCCCGTTCCTCGGGAGATCCCATCCAGCAGATTAAAATTGTCATATCTCTGTTGCATGGCGATCCTCAGGATTGGGCGTTTTCCCTGGAATCTGGGAATCCGGCCTTGCTTAATGTAGACACCTTTTTTCAGGCGCTTGGGTTATTGTATGATGAACCTAATACTGTGGATCATGCTGAGAAAACCTTGTTGGCCCTGTGTCAGGGTCAAGAAGCGGCAGAATCGTATTGCCAGAAATTTAGAAAATGGTCTGTGCTGACTAAATGGAATGCTTTGGCGGCAATCTTCAAAAAGGGTCTTTCTGAGTCCATTAAAGATGTTATGGTGGGGTTCCCCATGCCTGCTGGTCTGAGTGATTCTATGTCTCTGGCCATTCAAATTGATCGGCGCTTGCGTGAGCGCAGAGTTGTGCACACTATGGCGTTGTCGTCCGAGCGGAGTCCTGAGTCTATGCAGTGTGATAGGATTGTGTCTAGAGCTGAACGACAAGGATTCAGACCTCAGAATAGGTTGTGTTTTTACTGCGGCGATTCTGCTCATGTTATTTCTGATTGCCCTAAGCGTAACAAGAGAATCGCTAATTCAGTTACCATCAGTACTGTACAACCTAAATTTCTGTTATCTGTGACCCTGATCTGCTCATTATCGTCATTTTCTGTCATGGCATTTGTGGATTCATGCGCCGCTTTAAATTTAATGGACTTAGAATTTGCCAGACGTTGTGGTTTTCCCTTACAGCCTTTGCAGAGTCCTATCCCTTTGAGGGAGCCATTGGCTAAAAATAAACCTCAGTTTTGGACACAGCTAACCATGTGCATGGCGCCAGCCCATCAGGAAGACAGGAAGATTGTCGTTTTCTGGTGTTGCATAATTTGCATGATGCTATTGTGCTAGGGTTTCCATGGTTACAGGTGCATAATCCGGTGTTGGATTGGAAATCTATATCTGTGACTAGTTGGGGTTGTCAGGGGGTTCATGATGACATTTCTTTGATGTCAATTTCCTCCTCCCCCTCTTCTGAAATTCCTGAGTTTTTGTCAGATTTCCAGGATGTTTTCGATGAGCCCAAATCCAGTTCCCTTTCACCGCATATTGACTGTGATTGTGCTATTGACTTGATTCCAGGCTGTAAGTTCCCTAAGGGCCGACTTTTTAACCTGTCTGTGCCAGAACATGCCGCCATGTGGAGTTATATTAAGGAGTCTTTGGAGAAGGGGCATATTCGGCCATCTTCTTCTCCATTGGGAGCAGGTTTTTTTTTTTGTTGCCAAGAAGGATGGCTCCTTGAGACCCTGTATTGATTATCGCCTCTTGAATAAGATCACGGTCAAATTCCAATACCCTTTGCCTTTGCTTTCTGATTTGTTTGCCAGGATTAAGGGGGCTAGTTGGTTTACTAAGATTGACCTTCGAGGGGCATATAATCTTGTTCGTATTAAGCAGGGTGACGAATGGAAAACTGTGTTTAATACGCCCGAGGGCCATTTTGAATATCTTGTGATGCCATTCGGACTCTCTAATGCTCCATCTGTGTTTCAGTCCTTCATGCATGATATATTTCGGAATTATCTTGATAAATTCATGATTGTATATTTGGATGATATTTTGATTTTTTCAGATGATTGGGAGTCTCATGTGAAACAAGTCAGGATGGTATTTCAGATCCTTCGTGATAATGCCTTGTTTGTGAAGGGGTCTAAGTGCCTCTTTGGAGTACAGAAGGTTTCTTTTTTGGGCTTCATTTTTTCTCCCTCATCTATAGAAATGGATCCGGTTAAGGTTCAGGCCATTCATGATTGGATCCAGCCCACATCCATGAAGAGCCTTCATAAATTTTTGGGCTTTGCTAATTTTTATCGCCGTTTCATTGCCAACTTCTCCAGTGTGGTTAAACCCCTGACCGATTTGACGAAGAAAGGTGCTGATGTGACGAATTGGTCCTCTGCGGCTGTTTCTGCTTTTCAGGAGCTTAAACGCCGATTTACTTCTGCCCCTGTGTTGCGTCAGCTGGATGTCTCTCTTCCTTTTCAGGTTGAGGTTGACGCTTTTGAGATTTGGGTAGGGGCCGTTTTGTCTCAGAGGAATTCTGATGGTTCCTTGATGAAACCGTGTGCCTTCTTTTCTCGAAAGTTTTCGCCTGCGGAACGCAATTATGATGTCGGCAATCGTGAGTTGTTGGCTATGAAGTGGGCATTTGAGGAGTGGCGACATTGGCTTGAGGGGGCCAAGCACCGTATTGTGGTCTTGACCGATCATAAGAATCTGATTTACATCGAGTCTGCCAAACGGCTGAATCCTAGACAGGCCCGATGGTCCCTGTTTTTCTCCCGCTTTGATTTTGTTGTCTCGTATCTTCAGGGTTCTAAGAATGTTAAGGCTGATGCCCTCTCTAGGAGTTTTTTGCCTGATTCCCCTGGGGTCCTTGAGCCGGTCGGCATTCTGAAGGAGGGGGTGATTCTTTCTGCCATCTCCCCTGATTTACGATGGGTTCTTCAGGAATTTCAGGCTGATAAACCTGACCGCTGTCCAGCGGGGAAACTGTTTGTTCCTGACAGATGGACTAGTAAAGTGATTTCTGAGGTTCATTGTTCTGTTTTGGCTGGCCATCCTGGGATTTTTGGTACCAGAGATTTGGTCAGTAGATCCTTTTGGTGGCCTTCTTTGTCACGGGATGTGCGTTCTTTTGTGCAGTCCTGTGGGACTTGTGCGCAGGCCAAGCCTTGCTGTTCCCGCGCTAGTGGGTTGCTCTTGCCTTTGCCGGTCCCTGAGAGGCTTTGGACGCATATTTCTATGGATTTTATTTCAGATCTTCCTGTTTCCCAGAGGATGTAGGTTATCTGAGTGATTTGTGACCGGTTTTCTAAGATGGTTCATTTGATACCTTTGTCTAAATTGCCGTCCTCTTCTGATTTGGTTCCGTTGTTTTTTCAGCATGTGGTTCGTTTGCATGGCATTCCGGAGAATATTGTGTCCGATAGAGGTTCCCAGTTTGTTTCCAGGTTTTGGCGGGCCTTTTGTGCTAGGCTGGGCATTGATTTGTCTTTTTCTTCCGCATTTCATCCTCAGACAAATGGCCAAACCGAGCGAACTAACCAGACTTTGGAAACTTATTTGAGATGCTTTGTGTCTGCCGATCAGGATGATTGGGTGGCTTTCTTGCCACTGGCCGAGTTTGCTCTTAATAATTGGGCTAGTTCTGCTACCTTGGTTTCACCCTTCTTTTGTAATTCTGGGTTTCATCCTCGTTTTTCTTCAGGGCAGGTTGAGCCTTCTGATTGTCCTGGGGTGGACTCTGTGGTTGACAGGTTGCAGCAAATTTGGGCTCATGTTGTGGACAATTTGGTGTTGTCTCAGGAGGAGGCTCAGCGTTTTGCTAACCGTCGTCGGTGTGTGGGTTCCCGGCTTCGGGTTGGGGATTTGGTCTGGTTGTCTTCCCTTCATGTTCCTATGAAGGTTTCTTCCCCTAAGTTCAAACCTCGGTTTATTGGTCCTTATAGGATTTCTGAGATTATCAATCCAGTGTCTTTTCGTTTTGCCCTTCCAGCCTCTTTTTCCATCCATAATGTTTTTCATAGATCTTTGTTGCGGAAATATGTGGTGCCCGTTGTTCCCTCTGTTGATCCTCCTGCCCCGGTCTTGATTGATGGGGAGTTGGAGTATGTTGTTGAGAAGATCTTGGATTCTCGTTTTTCAAGGCGGAGGCTTCAGTATCTTGTCAAGTGGAAGGGTTATGGCCAGGAGGATAATTCTTGGGTTGTTGCCTCCGATGTTCATGCTGACGATTTGGTTCGTGCCTTCCATTTGGCTCGTCCTGATCGGTCTGGGGGCTCTGGTGAGGGTTCGGTGACCCCTCCTCAAGGGGGGGGAACTGTTGTGAATTCTCCTCTTGGGCTCCCTCCGGTGGTTATAAGTGGTAGCGCTGCTGTCTGTCCTTCACAGCAGTCATCAGGTGTTTCCACTTCGGACTGGGCTAATTAGTCTGGTTTCAACCTTTAGTCAGTGCCAGTTGTCCATTGTTTCTGGAGGATTCACATCCCTTCCTGGTATCTCCTGCTTGCTGTTCATTTCAACAAAGATAAGTTCTGCTTGTTTTTGCAGCCACATTTTGTGGGCCTTATTGTTCAGTGCATTTCATGTTTTTTCTTGTCCAGCTTAATCTGTGTAAGGATTTATGCAGCCAAGTTGGAATCTCTGGAGAGTCAGATATACCCTCCATGTCTTTAGTTAGATGTGGAGTTTTTGTATTTTCTGTGGTGGATATTTCCTAGTATTTTAATACTGACCGCATAGTACTCTGTCCTATCTTTCCTATCTAGCTAGATTGGCCTCCTTTGCTAAATCCTGTTTTCAGTCTGTGTATGTTTTTTCCTCTCATCTCACAGTCAATATTTGTGGGGGGCTGTCTATCCTTTGGGTATTTTCTCTGAGGCAAGATAGTTTTCCCTTTTCAATCTATAGGGTAAATCAGAACAGATACCACCTTCTCCAGGGTACGTCTTATGCTGCTCCTTGGCCACCAGATCATAACACACCTCTCCATTATTAACCCGGCTTATTGTCACCTTACAATAGCAAGGTGACATTAACCCCTTATTACCCTATATCCCACCGCTACACGGGAGTGGGAACAGAGGGGCTAAGTGCCGAAATTGGCGCATCTGTAAGATGCGTCATTTCTGGGGTGGCTGCAGACTGGTATTTGTAGCCGGTGGGGCAATATCCATGGCCCCTCTCTAGGCTATGAATATCAGTCCGCAGCTGTCTGCATAGTCTTTCTGGCTATAAAATATAGGGGGACCCCACGTCATTTTTTTTGGGGGGGCCCCTATTTTAATAGCCAGTAAAGACTACGCGGACAGCTGCGGGCTGATATTCATAGCAGGCTAGAAATATTGGTCCCCGGCCGTAGGCATTCCCCTCTCTGGCGCAGAAAATTGTGCTGGAGCCCACACCGTTTTTTCTGTTTTTTTTTTAAATTAAACGCTCATTAGGGCCTCTTTCATACTTGTGTCGGTATGGGTCCATCGCTATGCGTCGGGCCGATGTACCGACGCACGTTGTGAAATTTGTGCACGACGTGGGCTTCGGATGCAGTTTTTCAACACATCCGCTGCCCATTCTGAAGTCCGGAGAGGAGGGGGCAGAGATTTGGCCGTGGTAGAAAATGGCAGACACAACAGACAAAAAAACGTGCACTTGAATGTTTTTTCGTGCCGACGGTCCGCCAAAACACAACGCATCCGTTGCACGACAGACGCGACGTGTGGCCATCCGTCACGATCTGTCGCTAATACAAGTCTATGGGTAATTAACGCATCCTGCGAGCACATTTGAAGGATCAGTTTTTATCCCAAAATGACGATTTGCTAAAAACACAAGTGTGAAAGTAACCTTAGAAACATCGGCCTTTCTATTATATATCTATGGATATATCTATCTATAGATATATTTATAGATAGATAAATCTATAGATACATAGATGTATCTATCCATATATCTGGCTGCTTTCACACATCAGGTTTTTGCCATCAGGCACAACTCATAGAGTTGTATTAGCGCCGGATTGCGCCTGATGGCCACACGTTTCATCGTTTTTTTGCCGGATCCGTCTGTTCGTTCTTTCGCCGGACAGAAAAAACGGTCCTCTGTATGTGTTTTCCGTCCGGCGGAAACAGCTTTATTGATGCCCACGTCATGCACAAATTTCACAACGTGCGTCGGTACGTCGGCCCGACGCATAGCGATGGACCCGTACCTATGCAAGTATGAAAGAAGACTTAATGAGAGTTTAATTTAAAAAAAGGAAAAAAACGGTGCGGGCTCCCGCGCAATTTTCTGCGCCAGAGGGGTAAAGCTGATGGCTGGGGGCCAATATTTGTAGTCTGCTATGAATATCAGCCCGCAGCTGTCTGCGTAGCCTTTACTGGCTATTAAAATAGTGGGACCCGCCAAAAAAATGATGTGGGGTCCCCCTATATTTTATAGCCAGAAAGGCTACGCAGACAGCTGCGGGCTGATACTCATAGTCTAGAGAGGGGCCATGGATATTGGCCCCCGGCTACAAATCCCAGCCCGCAGCCGCCCCAGAAATGGCGCATCTTACAGATGCGCAAATTACGGCAGTAGTGTATAATCGGGTGGTTTCGTCAAACTCAATTTGACAGGTGGACACGCCCCTATCAAGATGTATCAAAGTGTGTAACCCCTCCCCCCTGCCAGCTGGCCTCCTTGTCTTCTAACAGCAGCTGTGTGGCAGCTCCCCCTCCCTTTTTATATAGTTTAATTTGTTAATACAGGGAATATTATGCCAGTAATTGTTTTATATTAGAGTTTTATATTTATAGGGGATTTATAATGCGCGCATTATGTATGCGGGCATGTTACAACATGAATGTTATCCCCGGGGCATGTTACAACATGAATGTTATCCCCGTAATTGTTTTATATTAGAGTTTTATATTTATAGGTGATTTATAATGGGCGCATTATGTGTGCGCCCATATTACAACAAGCACAAGGTATGAATCGTGGGTGTTTTATACGTTTATAAAAAAGCAAAATACAGGGTATTGTAAAAGTAAAAGATATTTATTGTAAATAAACACATCTCAGTATAAAAGCACTCGCGTTAAATAGCACGTTTGGTTATACAGCAACAAACTCTTACCGAATAATGTGATTATTTATCCACTATAAGTTGTGATTCATTATCACTGAACACATTCTAACTGCAGAAACTCTGGCTGTCTAGTTAACGGCCACACAACTGCGTGCATTTAAGTAAGGAATACTGTCTCCTACTTAATTACCCTAACAGCTGCGATCACGGTGCTTGGAAAATGACCGCGTATGATTCAAACCATTGTTTGTGGGGCTCCCCGCAGCTGTTTCTCCGGTACCCCAAATAACGGCGCAAGCAGAGTTTGGCTAAAAATAGTTTACTGTGTGAAGTAAGGTGTGCTAGAATTCTCACTAGCTGAGAAAACACAGAATTTGCTAGCAGCTGTCACACAAAGCAACTGTCACCTTGAACGTCCTCTAAGAATTTAAACAACTAGTTAGATCACCGAAGACAAGTGCAGTTTTGATTAAACTGATAATTGCAATTAGAACGAGTTAAGTTTGAAAATGTTGTCGAAATAAACGTGAGTGAAGACAAGTGCAGTTGGCCACTGCACATTTAGAGTGAAACAGCATATTTTTCAGCTTATAACGCAGTTTCTCATTTTCATGAGTTTTAAGAGGTCGTGTTATGTGTGATACGGGGGCTACATGCTCGTGTGGTTAATAGATAAAATACAGATATGATATGCCAATTCACCAACAGTGACCGGCTTACACATAACTCGACAATAATCAAGGGTAGATATACAATACAAGGCAATAGACTTTATTAAAGTATGTATCAGACAGGCGTGATATTTACTAAGGCAGCTGAAATGAATTTGCCTCTGTAATCAGAGCAGTGTATTTTATACACAGTGTTCACATATAGTGAATAGTGCTTCTATATGTATTTGTGCTGAGAGTGCATTCTGCAACCAGAGCAATACTGCTAGCTATCAGTGTGAAACTTTCAGACAAGTACAGTATATTCTGGACATATTATGTATAATTATTAGTTAATTGTTCACTAAAACGATCATTTCTGACAGAACAATGTCAAATTTTGACAAAGACAATTCAATAATATAAAAATTCTTACAGAATATAAAAAGCAAAAACATTAAATATGTATGTACACATGCATGATTTAGCTTAAAAGACATATTATGTATAATTATTAGTTAATTTTTCACTAAAATGACACAAAATTGTGTTTTATAATACACCATGCTGTTTATTCATTATATGTTGTATTAAATAGAGGCTAACTATCACATTACATGTCTTGCTGTACCAGTATGTATCAGACTGCAGTGGCACATCACACTGCTTGCTGTAGTGAATAGAGCTTCTATATGCAATTGTGCTGAGAGTGCAATCTGTTATCAGTGCAATACTGCTAACTATCAGTGTGAAACTTTCAGAGGACTGTGTTATGTGTGATAACTTACCGAAGCGGTAAAAGCAAAACACAGATGTAGAAGTGCAAAAATGACAGTCACTGTATGAGTTTTAATAGACTTTAATAAAGTATGTATCAGACAGGCGTGATATTTACTAAGGCAGCTGAAATGAATTTGCCTCTGTAATCAGAGCAGTGTATTTTATACACAGTGTTCACATATAGTGAATAGTGCTTCTATATGTATTTGTGCTGAGAGTGCATTCTGCAACCAGAGCGACACTGCTAGCTATCACTGTGAAACTTTCAGACAAGCACAGTATATTCTGGACATATTATGTATAATTATTAGTTAATTTTTCACTAAAATTATAATCTCTGCCCGAACAGCGGATTAAACTTGAAAATTTTGACAAAAACTATCCTATATTAATGTGCGTATTTTTATTACACTCACCCCAGGTCATATTATGTATAATTATTAGTTAATTGTTCACTAAAATGATAATTTCTGCCCGAACAGCGGGTTAAACTTGAAAATTTTGACAAAAACTATCCTATATTATGGCTCGTATTTTTATTACACTCATCCCCAAATGAGCCATTGCTAATTTGATGACACAATTTTTAGCATTTCAATACTATACATTAACTAAATGCTAGAGCTTATGTTACAGTATTTTATCTGTTTATTTTATAGCATTTTATCTGTTTATTTTATAGCATATTAGATTTTCACATTATTTGTAGCTGTTTGTGTGGCTGCCTCTGTAAGCCGCATTTTTCTGCCGACAGGCCATAAAGATGTGACCGTAGCCGCAGCTCGCTGAGCGTTACCACCGGACTCACTTCTCTTTGGAGGCTTCTGAATGTACACTATTCCCACCCACGGACAGTTTTCATTTAAAAATATGAATATTATTGAATATAATGTATTACCTATGTTACAGTATTTTATTTTCCCGGTGTTACATTTGTTTTGCTGTCTGTTTTACCACTTCAATGCTATACATTAACTAAATGCTAGAGTTTCTGTAACAGAAACTAGGGACCAGTGTTTTGACAGGGTATAAAGCAGTTGTTTTATACATGACAGGTATATGAATATAAAAAGTAAAAATCATCACATGTACAATTAACACACACCATTACACTTCTTATAAAATAGAGTATATTATGTATATTCTGTGTTTCTGCCCGATTATTTGATTATTTGATTTATACCTCACTGTATGGGATTATTATGTATAGATATGAATATTACTGAATAGTCTCATATCTCCCCGGCCGTAATAGGCTCTAATGCTATAACATCCCACCTCTGCTTGCTGTCTCAGATCTCAACCACAGTAATAGAGTCTGGGGGTATAACCGGCCACCTCAGTTTCTGTAGGGGGAGCGGGGTGTGTTTCTACAGTATTATTCTGTTGTGAGCTTGAAGTCTGGGCACTATAACTGCTAACAGCTGCTAAGATTTTCTGTGGTGCAGATACAAGCACTCAACTTGCTAGCAGCTGTTAAAATGTATCTGTACTGACCACTAACTAGATGTCAGGTTGTGTGATATAGTTTAATTTGTTAATACAGTGAATATTATCCCAGTAATTGTTTTATATTAGATGTTTATATGATATATTAAGATTAGTCTTGCTTGACAAGCCAGTGTTCTGACATTTTCATAAACCTATAGCCCCAATAATATTTATTTGGACTGCAGATAATTAATTAAAAGCGCATAAAGCGTGTTAAATAGACAGTACACCAAAATCACAGCGAATCAAAATGTATTAAATTGATTACTGATACGCTTCCAACAAATTGATAATAATATCAAAAGTGTACCAACAATATTTATTCTCTTTTATTGACATCGGATATCGTAGCGCCTGTGCCGGCTATTTGCACACAATCATTTTGAAACCGTGTTTTGCTGACCTTAAACATTTTGTATAACAGATGTGTTTCTCCGGATTTTTCTAGCGCAGCTCGCTGAGCGTTACCACTGCACTCACCTCTCTTTGCTGTTTCTGAATGTACACTATTCTTACCAATAGACAGCTTTCCTTTAAAAAATACGAATATTATTGAATATAATGTTTTACATATGTCACAGTATTTTATTTTCCTGGTGTTACTTTAATAATAATAATGATAATAATAATAATAATCATCATACACCGCAAAATTGTGTCAATATTGAACGACTATGAAATTTTCCATAAAAATCTTCTTGGTTAACCCAAGACACGTAAGAAACAAATGCAGGACTTTTACAACCGCCACAGACACGTATATTATTCCATCATTCTTTAATTCAACATTATTTTATCACACATTAATTTCACAGATGTCTGTGCCATCTATTTGCACACAACCATTTTGAAGCCGTGTTTTGCTGACCTTAAACATTTGTATAACAGCTGTGTTTCTCATGATTTTTCTAGCGCAGCTCGCTGAGCGTTACCACTGCACTCATTTCTCTTTGCTGCTTCTGAATGTACACTATTCCCAACCATGGACAGTTTTCCTTTAAAAAATATGCGTATTATTGAATATAATGTTTTACATATGTTACAGTATTTTATTTTATTAATAGTTACTTTTAACCATTCTTTTAGAGTGCCTAGTAGATTTATATTCTTTGCCTGATATATTTCTACACAAAGCTTCAAACTATTTTGTAATTTATAATGTATCACAGTAGTTTCATATGAAGTTACATCTTAGGCCCCATTCAGACTATTGTAATATCTGTAGCTTAAAATAGAGCCAAATAGCTACTTTCAAATCCGGACATACACCACTGATTTTAATGGGGTCTAAGGGGGTTCTATCATGGTTTCCACATAATAGTTATGGAAAGAATAATGCTACAGAATTGGCCGCTCCGGTTATAAAACAAAAATGATGAAAATTATCCATGATGTTAATGTTAAAAAGGCTTATGCCGTGGGTTTATGGATCTCTACAATAAACACCATGTGTAGAAATTTGGCTCTAGAACTTGTTGGATTAGTGAATATAATAACGTTTGTCATATTTTATAACATGCAGCTAATGATTCCTGCTTTCAACTTCTATGTAACTGGATTAAAATAAAGAATAATGACCTAGCTGATTTGGGTGATATTGTAAAACCATTTATTGTTTCTACTACTTGGCAATTGTTACATTCAGTTATTTTTATTTATTTATTTATTTTTATTTTTATTTATTTATTTTTCCATGGAATTTGTTAGTCATTACAATTATTTTTGCTCCCAAGATAGGCTATTAGAGCCACCAAGCTACATAAGTGTGCAGGCTCCTGAATATTACAATTACAAAACATTCAAAGTTTGTTTCTCCACTTTTTGCAGATAATAAATCTTAATTTCTTTATAATCTGACTTTTAGTTATAGTTTGTCGCCGTTCTTTGGCGTTCTATGTATACCGTAAATTTTGCTTCCTTTCAGTGAATAATATAAGACAGATTATTTTTATTCAAAAAACATCTAACTTATGTATACTTTTAAAGCTTTGTTACATTTCTAACCGGTCTTCACCATGCTGTGTAACATAAATACATGCGGCCTTGTAGTGATTTAATATAGTGCACCAAACATGATATGGTTTTTGGTTTCTCTGAACTGACGCAAACAAAACATATAAGGTAGTACGGCACAAGACGTGAGACACAACACATGCAACACACACAACAAACACACACAACACATACAGCAAACACACACAACATACAGAACACACACAACACATACAACACAAACAACAAACATACACACACACAACATACAGAACACACACAACACATGCAACACACACACACACACAACAAACACACACAACACATACAACACACACAACAAACATACACACACACAACATACAGAACACACACAACACATGCAACACACACACAACAAACACACACAACAAAACACACACACAACAAACACACACAACACATACAACACACACAACAAACATACACACACAACATACAGAACACACACAACACATGCAACACACACACAACAAACACACACAACAAACACACACAACACATGCAGCACCTTTCGACAATTCTCACCTCTCTTTACAGAGCCACAAACTTATAATGGCAAAATGTTGATGCCTCCATCAGCACAAAGCTGGATTTTTGCATTATTTCACAGTGAATGATGAGTTCAGGAGGCAAAGGTGGAGGAGAAGTGGCCATGAGTGCAGAAGTATTATTTCTATAAAGATTGAGCTGCGGGCACGCTCACGTCTTGTGCCGTACTACCTTATATGTTTTGTTTGCGTCAGTTCAGAGAAACCAAAAACCATATCATGTTTGGTGCACTATATTAAATCACTACAAGGCCGCATGTATTTATGTTACACAGCATGGTGAAGACCGGTTAGAAATGTAACAAAGCTTTAAAAGTATACATAAGTTAGATGTTTTTTGAATAAAAATAATCTGTCTTATATTATTCACTGAAAGGAAGCAAAATTTACGGTATACATAGAACGCCAAAGAACGGCGACAAACTATAACTAAAAGTCAGATTATAAAGAAATTAAGATTTATTATCTGCAAAAAGTGGAGAAACAAACTTTGAATGTTTTGTAATTGTAATATTCAGGAGCCTGCACACTTATGTAGCTTGGTGGCTCTAATAGCCTATCTTGGGAGCAAAAATAATTGTAATGACTAACAAATTCCATGGAAAAATAAATAAATAAATAAATAAAAATAAAAATAAATAAATAAATAAAAATAACTGAATGTAACAATTGCCAAGTAGTAGAAACAATAAATGGTTTTACAATATCACCCAAATCAGCTAGGTCATTATTCTTTATTTTAATCCAGTTACATACAAGTTGAAAGCAGGAATCATTAGCTGCATGTTATAAAATATGACAAACGTTATTATATTCACTAATCCAACAAGTTCTAGAGCCAAATTTCTACACATGGTGTTTATTGTAGAGATCCATAAACCCACGGCATAAGCCTTTTTCACATTAACATCATGGATAATTTTCATCATTTTTGTTTTATAACCGGAGCGGCCAATTCTGTAGCATTATTCTTTCCATAACTATTATGTGGAAACCATGATAGAACCCACTTAGACCCCATTAAAATCAGTGGTGTATGTCCGGATTTGAAAGTAGCTATTTGGCTCTATTTTAAGCTACAGATATTACAATAGTCTGAATGGGGCCTAAGATGTAACTTCATATGAAACTACTGTGATACATTATAAATTACAAAA
This sequence comes from Ranitomeya variabilis, assembly GCF_051348905.1. Taxonomy (NCBI): domain Eukaryota; kingdom Metazoa; phylum Chordata; class Amphibia; order Anura; family Dendrobatidae; genus Ranitomeya; species Ranitomeya variabilis. Next base: position 348,726,530 of record NC_135235.1, read on the forward strand.
TAGTTTGAAGCTTTGTGTAGAAATATATCAGGCAAAGAATATAAATCTACTAGGCACTCTAAAAGAATAGTTAAAAGTAACTATTAATAAAATAAAATACTGTAACATATGTAAAACATTATATTCAATAATACGCATATTTTTTAAAGGAAAACTGTCCATGGTTGGGAATAGTGTACATTCAGAAGCAGCAAAGAGAAATGAGTGCAGTGGTAACGCTCAGCGAGCTGCGCTAGAAAAATCATGAGAAACACAGCTGTTATACAAATGTTTAAGGTCAGCAAAACACGGCTTCAAAATGGTTGTGTGCAAATAGATGGCACAGACATCTGTGAAATTAATGTGTGATAAAATAATGTTGAATTAAAGAATGATGGAATAATATACGTGTCTGTGGCGGTTGTAAAAGTCCTGCATTTGTTTCTTACGTGTCTTGGGTTAACCAAGAAGATTTTTATGGAAAATTTCATAGTCGTTCAATATTGACACAATTTTGCGGTGTATGATTATTATTATTATTATTATCATTATTATTATTAAAGTAACACCAGGAAAATAAAATACTGTGACATATGTAAAACATTATATTCAATAATATTCGTATTTTTTAAAGGAAAGCTGTCTATGGGTAAGAATAGTGTACATTCAGAAACAGCAAAGAGAGGTGAGTGCAGTGGTAACGCTCAGCGAGCTGCGCTAGAAAAATCCGGAGAAACACATCTGTTATACAAAATGTTTAAGGTCAGCAAAACACGGTTTCAAAATGATTGTGTGCAAATAGCCGGCACAGGCGCTACGATATCCGATGTCAATAAAAGAGAATAAATATTGTTGGTACACTTTTGATATTATTATCAATTTGTTGGAAGCGTATCAGTAATCAATTTAATACATTTTGATTCGCTGTGATTTTGGTGTACTGTCTATTTAACACGCTTTATGCGCTTTTAATTAATTATCTGCAGTCCAAATAAATATTATTGGGGCTATAGGTTTATGAAAATGTCAGAACACTGGCTTGTCAAGCAAGACTAATCTTAATATATCATATAAACATCTAATATAAAACAATTACTGGGATAATATTCACTGTATTAACAAATTAAACTATATCACACAACCTGACATCTAGTTAGTGGTCAGTACAGATACATTTTAACAGCTGCTAGCAAGTTGAGTGCTTGTATCTGCACCACAGAAAATCTTAGCAGCTGTTAGCAGTTATAGTGCCCAGACTTCAAGCTCACAACAGAATAATACTGTAGAAACACACCCCGCTCCCCCTACAGAAACTGAGGTGGCCGGTTATACCCCCAGACTCTATTACTGTGGTTGAGATCTGAGACAGCAAGCAGAGGTGGGATGTTATAGCATTAGAGCCTATTACGGCCGGGGAGATATGAGACTATTCAGTAATATTCATATCTATACATAATAATCCCATACAGTGAGGTATAAATCAAATAATCAAATAATCGGGCAGAAACACAGAATATACATAATATACTCTATTTTATAAGAAGTGTAATGGTGTGTGTTAATTGTACATGTGATGATTTTTACTTTTTATATTCATATACCTGTCATGTATAAAACAACTGCTTTATACCCTGTCAAAACACTGGTCCCTAGTTTCTGTTACAGAAACTCTAGCATTTAGTTAATGTATAGCATTGAAGTGGTAAAACAGACAGCAAAACAAATGTAACACCGGGAAAATAAAACACTGTAACATAGGTAATACATTATATTCAATAATATTCATATTTTTAAATGAAAACTGTCCATGGGTGGGAATAGTGTACATTCAGAAGCCTCCAAAGAGAAGTGAGTCCGGTGGTAACGCTCAGCGAGCTGCGGCTACGGTCACATCTTTATGGCCTGTCGGCAGAAAAATGCGGCTTACAGAGGCAGCCACACAAACAGCTACAAATAATGTGAAAATCTAATATGCTATAAAATAAACAGATAAAATGCTATAAAATAAACAGATAAAATACTGTAACATAAGCTCTAGCATTTAGTTAATGTATAGTATTGAAATGCTAAAAATTGTGTCATCAAATTAGCAATGGCTCATTTGGGGATGAGTGTAATAAAAATACGAGCCATAATATAGGATAGTTTTTGTCAAAATTTTCAAGTTTAACCCGCTGTTCGGGCAGAAATTATCATTTTAGTGAACAATTAACTAATAATTATACATAATATGACCTGGGGTGAGTGTAATAAAAATACGCACATTAATATAGGATAGTTTTTGTCAAAATTTTCAAGTTTAATCCGCTGTTCGGGCAGAGATTATAATTTTAGTGAAAAATTAACTAATAATTATACATAATATGTCCAGAATATACTGTGCTTGTCTGAAAGTTTCACAGTGATAGCTAGCAGTGTCGCTCTGGTTGCAGAATGCACTCTCAGCACAAATACATATAGAAGCACTATTCACTATATGTGAACACTGTGTATAAAATACACTGCTCTGATTACAGAGGCAAATTCATTTCAGCTGCCTTAGTAAATATCACGCCTGTCTGATACATACTTTATTAAAGTCTATTAAAACTCATACAGTGACTGTCATTTTTGCACTTCTACATCTGTGTTTTGCTTTTACCGCTTCGGTAAGTTATCACACATAACACAGTCCTCTGAAAGTTTCACACTGATAGTTAGCAGTATTGCACTCATAACAGATTGCACTCTCAGCACAATTGCATATAGAAGCTCTATTCACTACAGCAAGCAGTGTGATGTGCCACTGCAGTCTGATACATACTGGTACAGCAAGACATGTAATGTGATAGTTAGCCTCTATTTAATACAACATATAATGAATAAACAGCATGGTGTATTATAAAACACAATTTTGTGTCATTTTAGTGAAAAATTAACTAATAATTATACATAATATGTCTTTTAAGCTAAATCATGCATGTGTACATACATATTTAATGTTTTTGCTTTTTATATTCTGTAAGAATTTTTATATTATTGAATTGTCTTTGTCAAAATTTGACATTGTTCTGTCAGAAATGATCGTTTTAGTGAACAATTAACTAATAATTATACATAATATGTCCAGAATATACTGTACTTGTCTGAAAGTTTCACACTGATAGCTAGCAGTATTGCTCTGGTTGCAGAATGCACTCTCAGCACAAATACATATAGAAGCACTATTCACTATATGTGAACACTGTGTATAAAATACACTGCTCTGATTACAGAGGCAAATTCATTTCAGCTGCCTTAGTAAATATCACGCCTGTCTGATACATACTTTAATAAAGTCTATTGCCTTGTATTGTATATCTACCCTTGATTATTGTCGAGTTATGTGTAAGCCGGTCACTGTTGGTGAATTGGCATATCATATCTGTATTTTATCTATTAACCACACGAGCATGTAGCCCCCGTATCACACATAACACGACCTCTTAAAACTCATGAAAATGAGAAACTGCGTTATAAGCTGAAAAATATGCTGTTTCACTCTAAATGTGCAGTGGCCAACTGCACTTGTCTTCACTCACGTTTATTTCGACAACATTTTCAAACTTAACTCGTTCTAATTGCAATTATCAGTTTAATCAAAACTGCACTTGTCTTCGGTGATCTAACTAGTTGTTTAAATTCTTAGAGGACGTTCAAGGTGACAGTTGCTTTGTGTGACAGCTGCTAGCAAATTCTGTGTTTTCTCAGCTAGTGAGAATTCTAGCACACCTTACTTCACACAGTAAACTATTTTTAGCCAAACTCTGCTTGCGCCGTTATTTGGGGTACCGGAGAAACAGCTGCGGGGAGCCCCACAAACAATGGTTTGAATCATACGCGGTCATTTTCCAAGCACCGTGATCGCAGCTGTTAGGGTAATTAAGTAGGAGACAGTATTCCTTACTTAAATGCACGCAGTTGTGTGGCCGTTAACTAGACAGCCAGAGTTTCTGCAGTTAGAATGTGTTCAGTGATAATGAATCACAACTTATAGTGGATAAATAATCACATTATTCGGTAAGAGTTTGTTGCTGTATAACCAAACGTGCTATTTAACGCGAGTGCTTTTATACTGAGATGTGTTTATTTACAATAAATATCTTTTACTTTTACAATACCCTGTATTTTGCTTTTTTATAAACGTATAAAACACCCACGATTCATACCTTGTGCTTGTTGTAATATGGGCGCACACATAATGCGCCCATTATAAATCACCTATAAATATAAAACTCTAATATAAAACAATTACGGGGATAACATTCATGTTGTAACATGCCCCGGGGATAACATTCATGTTGTAACATGCCCGCATACATAATGCGCGCATTATAAATCCCCTATAAATATAAAACTCTAATATAAAACAATTACTGGCATAATATTCCCTGTATTAACAAATTAAACTATATAAAAAGGGAGGGGGAGCTGCCACACAGCTGCTGTTAGAAGACAAGGAGGCCAGCTGGCAGGGGGGAGGGGTTACACACTTTGATACATCTTGATAGGGGCGTGTCCACCTGTCAAATTGAGTTTGACGAAACCACCCGATTATACACTACTTAAGGCACTTAGCCCCTCTCTTCCCACTCCCGTGTAGTGGTGGCATATGGGGTAATAAGGGCTTAATGTCACCTTGCTATTGTAAGGTGACATTAAGCCGGGTTAATAATGGAGAGGTGTCAATAAGATGCCTATCAATTATTAATCCAATACTAGTAAATGGTTAATAAAACACACACACATTAGGAAAAAAGTATTTTAATATTCTTCATTTAACCATACTTACCATACTTCAGCGCCTACAAAAAACGTAAAATAATAAACTGTATACTACCTGTCCGCCTTAGTCCAATTAATAACGAGTGTCCCATGATGATCTCCCCTATAGAACAGTGACATCGGGTGATGTCACTGCTCTATAGGACCTTCAGTGACACACTGACAAGAGACAATGGCTCCTGCAGTGCATCACTGAGAGGTTACTATAGTTCAGAGTCTCACTTTATGGCAATTGCTGCTGAAAATTTCTCACACAGCAATGCCATAAGTGAGACTAGGGACTATTTTTTACAGCGCCGGAGGAATACAGTGCGGAAGGATACCTTCCTCCCATCATTGTATTCCTGGAGCCCCTAGAGAGCGGTCGCATCAGCTGAAGCTGCCGTTCACTACGGGAGATCGTCGTGGGACACTCGTGGATTTCTGCGGATCAGGGAGTATATTGTTTGTTTGTTATTTTCATATTTTTACAGATGACATTGGCTTTGGGGATCAAAATGACAAGTGATGGTGAGTATGTACTCTATGTTATATGTACTGTATGTCTATATGTATGTATTGTATGTAGTATGTATGATTGTATTTTATGTAGTATGTATGTATTATGTATGTATGTATTATGTATGTAGTACATGTGTAGTACGTATGTAGTATATTATACGTATGTAGTATGTATGTAGTTGTAGTATGTATGTATGTAGTATGTATGCAGTATTTATGTTGTATGTATGTAGTATGCATGTTGTATGTATATAGTATGTATGTAGTATGTATGTATGTAGCATGCATGTATGTATGTATGTAGTATGTATGTAGTATGTATGTAGTATGTATGTATGTAGTATGTATGCATGTAGTATGTATGTAGTATGTATGTAGTATGTTGTATGTAGTATGCATGTTTTTTTTTACATTCAACACATTAGCCGGATGATGGGACTACTACTGTCCCATCATTGGCTAATGTGTCAATCACTGCCATTGTAGCAGGCATAGCCGGATGGGACTTGTAGTCCCATCGGACGATGCCTGCACACAAACACAACCCGCACAGACCCCCGAGAAGCCCATACAGACCCCGGGCAGGCCGCACAGACTCCTGGCAGGCCAAACAGACCCCCGAGAGGCCCATACAGACCCCCGGCAGGCCACACAGACCCCGGCAGGCCCGTACAGACCCCCGGCAGACCGCACAGACCCCGGGCAGGCCGCACAGACCCCCGGCAGGCGGCACAGACCCCTGGCAGGCAGCACAGACCCCCAGCAGGCAGCACAGACCTCCAGCAGACCCGTACAGACCCCCCATGGTCACGAACAGACGCCGCCCGCACACACAGACACGCAGTCTTCGGCCACACTCCATTATAGTGCATCATTGCACAATAGAAACTTCCAATTCCGGTATCCGATATCTTAAAAGTATCGGAACTCAGTATTGGAAATCCGATACAGCGAATATCGGCCGATACCCGATATTTGCAGTATCGGAATGCTCAGCACTAGTGAAGAGGTGCATGGGAATAGACCTCCCAAAAAAAGACACTGAATTTGAGTATATGTTAAGCTGCTATCATTCGGTGGTGTTGAGAAGTCTGACCCAATCCAGCCCTTGTTCATTTTTATAAGAGTCGGCCTGTCAGTATTTTCAGGTGACAAGTGGATGCGCTTATCAGTTATAATTCTACCAGCTGCACTAAAAACCCACTCTGACAAAATGCTAGCAGCAGGGCAGGCCAGGACCTCCAAGGTGTAGAGAACCTGTTCATGCCACGTGTCCAGCTTGGATGCCCAATAATTATAAGGCACAGAGGAATCACGGAGGATGTTGGTATGGTCAGAAAGGTGGGTGTCAGGACTCTGAACATTTTTTACCTTTTGTGAATTACTGCCCTTTTCCAAGATGGCATCTTTGGTCTCATGTGCACTGTGTCTCCTGCTATAAAACTCCACCCCAGCCTTCAGTCTGTGCTAGAGTATTCTGCCTTGCATCCAGCTCCTGACCTCTGATTACTCCCTGGCTATACACCTGCTCCTGTGAACCTGTGTGGTGATCCTGCTACTCTGCTCTGAGTTCCTGCTGCATACACAAGTTTCCAGTAATCCTCCTTCAGCTGCTGTTCATGTTTACTTCCATCTGCATTTGCTGGACATGTAAGCTGTTGCTGCTTTGCAATAACCTGAGACTATAGCTGCGTTTATTATTTGCACCAAGTGTTGTGGACTTGAGTTTCTCTCTGCACCTGTTTGAATCACTGTGTGATAATATAGACTTTACCACTTATAAAACTGTGTCCTGTAGTTGTCTTGTTCCACGCAAAGAGTCTCCTGAGTTATCCCCTATAATTATTACAGTGGGTGTTTGTTGTGGCACAATTTCAGCTTGCCCACGGCCTCGACCTCTGCATGCACCATCACCATCAGGTCCCTTGCCACGCACTTTGCCCATTTTAAATGGAGGACAATATTTTCCACAATCACTACAAATGGCTGAATTTGGAGCGAACTTATATGTGATCCGTGTGATGGACAAACCATAGTTTTAAATAGCTGGAATGTAGGTAACTATTTTTACCAGCAAAATGTTGCCAATAACTTTGCTAACACATTGTAACAAAATTTAAAGGGAGGCCAGAAATGGCAGAATTTTGAGCGCACTTTTTATCTCTGATCTGTGTGTGACAGACAAATCACAGTTTTAACCCTTTCAAGTTTTTCAGTTTTGCATTTTCGTTCTTCGCTCCCCTCCTTCCCAGAGCCATAACTTTTTTATTTTTCCGTCAATATGGTCATGTGAGGGCATGTTTTTTGCGGGACAAGTTGTACTTTTGAACGACATCATTGGTATTAGCATGTCGTGTACTAAAAACCTGGAAGAAAATTCCAAGTGCGATGAAATTACAAAAAAAGTGCAATCCCTCACTTGTTTTTTGTTTGGCTTTTTTGCTAGGTTCACTAAATGCTAAAACTAACCTGCCATTTTGATTCTCCAGGTCATTACAAGTTCATAGACACCAAAGATGTCTAGGTTATGGTTTATCTAAGTGGTAAAAAAAAATTCCATACTTTGCTAAAAAAAAAAATAATTGTGCAATTTTCCAATACCTGCAGCGTCTCCAATTTTTATGATCTGGGGTTACATGAGGGCTTATTTTTTGCATGCCGAGCTGATGTTTTTAATGATACCATTTTGGTGCAGATAAATTCTTTTGATCGCCCGTTATTACAATTTAATGCTATGTCATGGCGACCAAAAGAACGTAATTCTGGCGTTTCAAATTTTTTTCTCGTTACTTGGTTTAGCGATCAGTTTAATCTTTTTTTTATTGATAGATCGGGCGATTCTGAACTTGGCAATACCAAATATGTGTAGGTTTGATTTTTTTGTGTTTTATTTTGAATGGGACAAAAGGGGGGTGATTTAAACTTTTATTTATTTTTTATTTTTTTCATATTTTTTTAAAACTTTTTTTTTTTTTTACTTTTGCCATGCTTCAATAGCCTCCATGGAAAGCTAGAAGGTGGCACAACTTGATCGACTCTGCTACATAGGAGCGATCATCAGATAGCCCCAATGTAGCAGATTTACTGCATTGCTATGAATGCCGACCACAGCAATCCAGCATCAACAACCATAGAGGTCTCAAGGAGACCTCTGGTGTATATGCCGATGCATCGCTGACACCCGATCATGTGACAGGGGTCGACGATGCGTTCATTTCCGGCCTGATGGCTGGAAGCGGTAGTTTGACAGTGGCATTTAACTAGTTAATAGTGGCAGGAGAATTGCGATTCCCCCCGCCGCTATTGCGGGCACATGTCAGCTGTTCAAAACAGCTGACATGTCCCGGCTTTGATGCGGGCTCACCACCGGAGCCCACATCAAAGTAGGCGATCCGACTTCCGCTGTAATAGTACGGCGGAGGTCGGTAAAGGGTTAAATAGCTGGCCTGTAGGTAACTATTTTTACCAGCAAATTGTTGTCAATTAGTTTGTTAACACACTGCAACAAAATTTAAAGGGAGGCCAGAAATGGCAGAATTTGGAGCACACATTTTTCTCTGATCCGTGTGATGGACAAACCACAGTTTTAAATAGCTGGCCTGTAGGTAACTATTTTTACCACTTTTTTTTGGAAATTATACTAAATAGTAAATTCCGAAACAGGTGGTGCTTACTGAATAAAATGTCATTTATTGAACATGAATTAAAACTGAATAAACATACAACATAAATAAACAAAAAAAGTGCAAAATCCATTAAAAGAGGGATAAGACAACCATAGGAAAACCACCAGTTTCCTGTAGCACTGTGGTATGACTGTGTACAAAATGCAAAGAAGAGCTAACTTCCACAAAAATTGACCTCATACTCTCATACTGGGTCAAATAGAAAAAATGCCATGGCCTATGCTGACAATATAATAAACTGATGTCTAACACTTAGACTATCTTTTGTTACGGCAATAACAGCATGTGGTGAAATATATGAGCTAATTGCTGATGATAATAAATGATTATTGTGCAAATAAAGCTACAATTGGACCAAATAAACAAAGACACATTACCAGAGTGATGTGGCGTGGTTATCCTCGGCGTCCCTCTGCCCCGACGCGCGTTTCACTGACTGCTTCTTCAGGAGGCGTGTCTAGGCAGGGGGAAAGCCGGTTTATATACACAGAGGACCTATGCTGATTGGAGGTAATAGTGCCGAAGGAGGATAAAGGAAATAGTTATTTCCGTGTACGGCGTTACTATGGATATTCAGATACAACCATAGGTGAGCACAATGAAGGCTGAAAGGGGAGCGTTGCGCAAGCGTGAAAACAGATATGAGCTAAGGCAATATATATGTATGACAATTAGTGTTGAGCGATACCGTCCGATACTTGAAAGTATCGGTATCGGAAAGTATCGGCCGATACCGGCAAAGTATAGAATCTAATCCGATACCGATACCCGATACCAATACAAGTCAATGGGACACCAAGTATCGGACGGTATCCTGTATGGTTCCCAGGGTCTGAAGGAGAGGAAACTCTCCTTCAGGCCCTGGGATCCATATCAATGTGTAAAAGAAAGAATTAAAATAAAAAATAGGGATATACTCACCTCTCCGACGCAGCCTGGACTTTACCACCGTAACCGGGAGCCGTTGTACCTAAGAATGCGCGCTTGAAGGGCCTTAGATGACGTCGCGGCACTCTGATTGGTCGCGTAGCGGTCGCGTGACCGCTACGCGACCAATCACAAAGCAGTGACGTCACCTAAGGTATTTCAAGCACTTGAAAGAGTGCCGTGACCTCATCTAAGGCCCTTCAAGCGCGCATTTTTAGGTACAACGGCTCCCGGTTACGGCGGTAAAGTCCAGGCTGCGTCGGAGAGGTTACATAGTTACATAGTTACATAGTTATTAAGGTTGAAGGAAGACTTTAAGTCCATCTAGTTCAACCCATAGCCTAGCATGCCCTAACATGTTGATCCAGGGGAAGGCAAAAAAAAAGGTGAGTATATCCCTATTTTTTATTTTAATTCTTTCTTTTACACATTGATATTAATCCCGATACCGATTCCCGATACCACAAAAGTATCGGATCTCGGTATCGGAATTCCGATACCCGCAAGTATCGGCCGATACCCGATACTTGCGGTATCGGAATGCTCAACACTAATGACAATATAAAGAAACGAAATACCCAGCGTATGCGCTATGAAAACTACCCCCAAAAAAATTACTATTGTGCTAATTAGGAAACAGAAGTTCCTGTTCTAAAAAGCCTGTAAAAATGGGCCGCTGTGGATAAGAATGAAAAGCAATGAATCGGCGCATGCGCGATGTGAACTACCCCAAAATTGCTAATGCGCATGTCCAGATGCCGAGCATTGAGATAGTGTTTCTGAAAAAGCCTAAAGGAATGGACCGCTATGAATGTGAAAGAGTCAAGAGAATATGTCGGCGCATGCGCGAATGGTAGACCCGTATGCAAAAAGGTGATGGGTTGCAGACAGGCGGTATCACAAGCCTATCATCGGGGCCGATAGATATGCCTGTGGCAGCGCGGTTGTTCGTCCACCATCACCTCCACGTCTACGCATAAGGGCATGCGCACCTCTCTTGAAGGTGATGGAAAAAATAATAAAGTGTGATATTTTAATAAAGTGTACTGCGGACAACAAGATTAATGGCTACTGGATAATGAAGATAGGTAACCTAAAATAATTTAATAATTTAGTGTTGTATGAATATGTGACTATAAAAATTATGTGAAGCCGTTAGACAAAATACATTGGAGTGGTAAGTGCCCAGTGCTATAATAAATAACATATTAAACTACAGTACTAAATAGTTCCTTACTAAAAGTTGTGCCAATATACATACATTTGTACCTATAAAATACAGAGTGAATAAGATATTGATAAATATATTTAAAACCCTTACAATATAAAATTGTGTAAAGGAACTCCCATAAAAAAGAGAGTGAATCGTGTAAAATAATGTGAATGGAAAAACCTATCAAAAATCCATTGGTGATTCCAAAAAATTGTGTCACACAAAACTTGTTGCTTCCATTTAACCACTCCTGTGGGAGATGTTCAGCCTTTTTTTTGAGGTTATGATAGTCCTTCACCTCTGAAAGCATCCCATTATTAGCCAAGATGTCCATATATGTGGATAATGTGATGGAACAACTATCGAAAATCCATTGGTGGTTCCAAAAAATTGTGTCACACAAAACTTGTTGCTTCCATTTAACCACTCCTGTGGAAAATGTTCAGGCTTTTTTGGGGTTAAAATAGTCCTTCACCTCCGAAAGCATCCAATATCAGCCAAGATGTCCATATATGTGGATAATGTGGTGGAACAACTAAGATAAAAAAACAATAATTAATAAAATACAATACAAAACTAACATACACATTAAAACCCCTACCTAAAACTTCCAGCAACAACCATGAATGATATTGAACTGTCTATTTATAGAAATGCTCCAAACCCAGAATTCTCATTAAGTCCCTGTGGTGTGAGTGTGCCTAATCTATATATCCATTGGCACTCCTTTTTGGCTAGCCTCTTACCGAGGACCCCCCCCCCCTCTTGATCCCAGATCAATGGAATCTATGCCCTTAATCTGAAGTGATCTGGAGTTACTTTGATGGAATATCTAGAAGTGTCTCGGCAGGGTTTTGAGCATGCTGTCATCTTTAATTGTTTTAGCCTTCTCGATATCTAAACAGTGTTCCCGTACTCTTATTTTTAATTCACGACTAGTCATGCCAATATTTATTGTCTTACACGGACATTGCGCATAATAAATCACCCCTTTGGTGGTGCATGTGATATTGGTCCTAATTTAAAATTTTCTAGTACCGTCATGATTGAAAAAAGAACGACCTTTTTGCATGTTGGCACACCCTTTACACAAACCACAAGGGTAAAACCCCTTGCGTTCCCCCAATTTCTTGTTGGTGTCCTGTCTTTTGGGATCATATGTACTGTGTACTAACATATCACGTAAATTAGGAGCTCTTTTTGCCACAAATGAGGGGCGCTCTGGTAAGATCTTGTTGAGAATGGTATCAGTTCGTAAAATTTGCCAGTGTTTTAAGATGGCAGTTTTTAAATCATACCACCCATCACTGTAATTTGTGATAAATCTTACCTGGTTATCATACTTATCACTGATAGGAATCGGTTGATTTTTATGCAACAATTTTCCTCTTGCGGTGTCCCTAGCTCTCCTATATCCTTTTTCAATAATCTTTTTGTTATACCCACGATCTTGAAATCTTCGTTTTAAAGCTTTTGATTGGATTTTAAAATCAGATTGTTCAGAACATATTCTCTTTACACGAAGAAATTGTCCAATCGGTATTCCATTGATGGTGGATTTAAGGTGTGAAGAGGACGCATGGAGTAGTGAATTGGTGGCTGTTGGTTTTCGAAAAACCGTAGTGGAAAGGCGTCCATTGGGTTGAGCTGTAATGGAAAGGTCCAAAAACTCTATTTGATGTCCAAATTTGTATGTTAATTTGATATTTTGGTCATTATTATTGAGTTCCCGCATCATAATCTCTAAATCACTTAAAGGACCCTCCCAGATGAACATAATGTCATCAATATAACGAACCCAATGATGAATTCGTTCTACACACGGAATTTCTTCCCCCTGGAAAATTGACTCCCATGAATAAATTGGCATATGAGGGGGCACAAGTCGCCCCCATAGCCGTGCATAGTAGTTGCAGGAACACTTTTCCGTTGAAGGTGAACACATTGTGTGTAAGGACAAATTCAAGCAATGTGAGAACCAAGTTGGCCATATCCTTATTGATGTTACTATATATAAGGTATCTGCTGATGGCTCTTAGCCCATCAGTGTGCCATATTGAGGAGTAGAGAGCCTCCACGTCTGCAGTCACTAAGACCATGTTCTCTGTTAATTGGATATTTTCCAAATGACCAAGGACTGCAGTGGTGTCTTTCACGTGAGATGGTAATTGTGTGACCAAAGGCTGAAGGAAATACTTGATGACATTACAGATAATTTCACACAAACCTTCATTGGCTGTTATGATGGGCCTGCCCGGTGGGTCAAACTGATTTTTGTGCACCTTTGGGACCAAATATAATGTGGCCAGTCTGGGCTCTAACTTTTGATGTATTTCAACCAGTTTTTTGGGGATGATGCCATTTTCAAATGCCTCTGTGAGGATATCCACCAATTCAGATTTGAATTTTGAGGTGGGATTATAAGTAAGCTGTTTGTATTCTTTGACATTATTTAACAATTTGTTGGCCTGAGTTTCATACTGTAAATTGGGCCAAATAACTATATTGCCTCCTTTATCGGCCATTTTAAAAACGATATCATCCCATGTTGTTAATTCAACAAGTACTTTTCTCTCTGCTACCGTTAGGTTATTTCTCAAACGTTTTCTGGTTTGTTTAATTCTCTCAATATCCGCCGTCACCATTTTAGTAAAAGTTTCAACCACTGGCACTGAGGCCAAAGGGGGAAACTTGTGTGACTTGTTTATAATGTGCATTGGGAACCTACTCCCTTCTGATTCATTTTCATCCAACAGAGATTCTAATGCTTCCAATGCTTCCTGTTCCTCACTATTTGTAGTATTTTTTCCCATGTCATCTTTGTGGTGCAATTTTTTCAGCACTATTTTCCTAGAAAATAAATGTACATCTTTAATTGCCACAAATGGATTCAAGGGGGATGTGGGAGAGAAAGTTAGTCCTTTCTGCAATACTCTCATTTGGGGTTCAGTAAGAGTGTGTAAAGATAAATTAATTACCTTAACTCCATCTCCTCTGTGGTTCATGTCATTTTGAGCCGATTTCTTATGAAAAAATTGCCTAGTACGAGGGCCACGATAATTGGATTCTCCTCCTTCACTCATGGAGGAGAGTGATGTAATGGACGAACTTCTTGATGCCTCTCTGGGAACATGGGCATTTTTTATTTGCCATCGGAATATTTTGTTTGTTTCAAAGTCCGTCATGTCCCTATTGTATTTCTTTTGTTTGTTGAGGCTAATAGTCTCCTCCCACTTCTCAATATCTTTGTCCAAATTTAATATCATGGTCTGAAGTGACTCCACTGTAAGCTCCTGCTGTAAGGATTTTTGTATTAATTCAATTTCTGTCTCTATAGTTTTTAAAGTGGAGGCATTTTTCTCAATGATAATGTTAATGAACTCAAAGGAACAGGTGTTTGCTGCTTTGATCCACTTCTGAACAAGATTATCGTCATCTAAATCAAATGTTGGAAATAAATTAATTCTTAATCCCCTAGGGATGATCTTTTGGGCTATGTAGTTTTCTAAAGTAATTTTAGTCCACCAGATTTTTGTCTTCTTATGTGATAAATTTTTGTATTTTCTGATGATCTCTTGGTTATTGCTGGAAGTGCAAGTAGTACCAGGACCAGCACTTTTTAAAAAAATATTAGTTGCTTTCGCCTGCCAAGAACTCTCTTTGGCTTTGAAATCCATGTGGGTGGGCTCTGTTCAAACAACAGCGAAATGTAATATGACTCACAAAAAATTGCCCTTAATATAATACCCCTTAACCGGGGAAACAAGTACCACTGAAAATATAATGCATAAATCACTTTTTTTTGGAAATTATACTAAATAGTAAATTCCAAAACAGGTGGTGCTTACTGAATAAAATGTCATTTATTGAACATGAATTAAAACTGAATAAACATACAACATAAATAAACAAAAAAAGTGCAAAATCCATTAAAAGAGGGACAAGACAACCATAGGAAAACCACCAGTTTCCTGTAGCACTGTGGTATGACTGTGTACAAAATGCAAAGAAGAGCTAACTTCCACAAAAATTGACCTCATACTCTCATATTGGGTCAAATAGAAAAAATGCAGTGGCCTATGCTGACAATATAATAAACTGATGTCTAACACTTAGACTATCTTGTGTTACGGCAATAACAGCATGTGGTGAAATATATGAGCTAATTGCTGATGATAATAAATGATTATTGTGCAAATAAAGCTACAATTGGACCAAATAAACAAAGACACATTACCAGAGTGATGTGGCGTGGTTATCCTCGGCGTCCCTCTGCCCCGACGCGCGTTTCACTGACTGCTTCTTCAGGAGGCGTGTCTAGGCAGGGGGAAAGCCGGTTTATATACACGGAGGACCTATGCTGATTGGAGGTAATAGTGCCGAAAGAGGATAAAGGAAATAGTTATTTCCGTCTACGGCGTTACTATGGATATTCAGATACAACCGTAGGTGAGCACAATGAAGGCTGAAAGGGGAGCGTTGCGCAAGCGTGAAAACAGATATGAGCTAAGGCAATATATATCTATGACAATATAAAGAAACGAAATACCCAAAACTACCCCCCAAAAAATTACTATTGTGCTAATTAGGAAACAGAAGTTCCTGTTCTAAAAAGCCTGTAAAAATGGGCCGCTGTGGATAAGAATGAAAAGCAATGAATCGGCGCATGCGCGATGTGAACTACCCCAAAATTGCTAACGCACATGTCCGGATGCCGAGCATTGAGATAGTGTTTCTGAAAAAGCCTAAAGGAATGGACCGCTATGAATGTGAAAGAGTCAAGAGAATATGTCAGCGCATGCGCGAATGGTAGACCGGTATGCAAAAAGGTGATGGGTTGCAGACAGGCGGTATCACAAGCCTATCGTCGGGGCCGATAGATATGCCTGCGGCAGCGCGGTTGTCCGTCCACCATCACCTCCACGTCCACACATAAGGGCATGCACACCTCTCCTAAAGGTGATGGAAAAAATAATAAAGTGTGATATTTTAATAAAGTGTACTGCGGACAAGAAGATTAATGACTACTGGATAATGAAGATAGGTAACCTAAAATAATTTAGTGTTGTATGAATATGTGACTATAAAAATTGTGTGAAGCCGTTAGACAAAATACATTGGAGTGGTAAGTGCCCAGTGCTATAATAAATAACATATTAAACTACAGTACTAAATAGTGCCTTACTAAAAGTTGTGCCAATATAAATACATTTGTACCTATAAAATACAGAGTGAATAAGATATTGATAAATATATTTAAAACCCTTACAATATAAAATTGTGTAAAGGAACTCCCATAAAAAAGAGAGTGAATCGTGTAAAATAATGTGAATGGAAAAACCTATCAAAAATCCATTGGTGATTCCAAAAAATTGTGTCACACAAAACTTGTTGCTTCCATTTAACCACTCCTGTGGGAGATGTTCAGGCTTTTTTTTTGAGGTTATGATAGTCCTTCACCTCCGAAAGCATACATTATTAGCCAAGATGTCCATATATGTGGATAATGTGATGGAACAACTATCGAAAATCCATTGGTGGTTCCAAAAAATTGTGTCACACGAAACTTGTTGCTTCCATTTAACCACTCCTGTGGAAAATGTTCAGGCTTTTTTGGGGTTAAAATAGTCCTTCACCTCCGAAAGCATCCAATATCAGCCAAGATGTCCATATATGTGGATAATGTGGTGGAACAACTAAGATAAAAAACCAATAATTAATAAAATACAATACAAAACTAACATACACATTAAAACCCCTACCTAAAACTTCCAGCATCAACCATGAATGATATTGGACTGTCTATTTATAGAAATGCTCCAAACCCAGAATTCTCATTAAGTCCCTGTGGTGTGAGTGTGCCTAATCTATATATCCATTGGCACTCCTTTTTGGCTAGCCTCTTACCGAGGACCCCCCCTCTAGATCCCAGATCAATGGAATCTATGCCCTTAATCTGAAGTGATCTGGAGTTACTTTGATGGAATCTCTTGAAGTGTCTCGGCAGGGTTTTGAGCATGCTGTCATCTTTAATTGATTTGGAATTTACTATTTAGTATAATTTCCAAAAAAAAGTGATTTATGCATTATATATTCAGTGGTACTTGTTTCCCCGGTTAAGGGGCATTATATTAAGGGCAATTTTTTGTGAGCCAACTATTTTTACCAGCAAACTTTTGTCAATAACTTCGCTAACACACTGCAACAAAATTTAAAGTATGGCTAGAAATGGCTGAATTATTCCTGGCCCCTAATACCTGGGGCTATGTATTGAAATATCTGCAATAGCAGCAGCAGCAGACAGAACTGGAATGGGCCTTCTTGCTATATGCGCTGCAGTCTGCCACATACACCACCTGCCTGCCTAGCACTGATATCAATGCAGCTTTATTTGTCCTCAGATGGACTATTAGTTGAGATTGATATGTGTATAATATATGGTATACTCACCAGGGCCGTATGTAGAGTTTCTGCTGCCCTAGGCACTTTTAGTGCTGCCTCCCCCTTTGGTGAGTATGACACTATCGGCAGTGACTTTGGCAAGAATCGCTGATGTGAAAGTCGCCTTTTGCAGCAGATCCGGCAGTTTTTCTGCATGTGCTGTGTAACGGATCACTTACAGCAACTCTGCGTTCGGCCTCATTCATTCCCTATGGGATTTACGGCACTTGCCGTGATCTGGCAAATGCGGTACCATACCTCCCAACTTTTGAAGAAGGGAAGGAGGTATAAAGTTTGCGGCGCGTGTAGTGTGCCGCGGAAAATGTTAGGCCACGCCTCTGACCACACCCATTTCACAACTAGTCACACCCATATCCACTTCCCAACCACAGCCATTTAGCAATGCTGATCACACTGTTTTATATACAATAATTATAAACAAAAAAATATGGCCACACAGTGCTCCATACTGTATAATGGCCACACATGATGCTCCATAGTGTATAATAGCCACACAGTGTGCCAAACTGTATAATGGCCACACATAGTGCTCCATACTGTATAATGGCCACACATAGTGCTCCATACTGTATAATGGCCACACATAGTGCTCCATACTGTATAACGGCCACACAGTTCTCCATACTGTATAATGATCCCACATGATGCTCAATACTGTATAATGGCCACACATGATGCCCCATACTGTATAATGGCCACACAGTGCTCCATACTGTATAATGGCCACACAGTGCTCCATACTGTATAATGGCAACACAGTGCTCCATACTGTAAAATGGCCACACAGTGCTCCATACTGTATAATGGCCACACAGTGCTCCATACTGTGTAATGGCCACACATGATGCTCCATACTGTATAACGGCCACACATGATGCTCCATACTGTATAATGGCCATTGGCCACACATGATGCTCCATACTGTATAATGGCCACACATGATGCTCCATACTGTATAATGGCCATTGGCCACACATGATGCTCCATACTGTATAACGGACACACATGATGCTCCATTCTGTATAACGGCCACACATGATGCTCCATTCTGTATAACGGCCACACATGATGCTCAATACAGTATAATGGCCACACACAGTTCTCTATACTGTATAATGATCCCACATGATGCTCAATACTGTTGTCAGGACTCTGAACATTTTTTACCTTTTGTGCATTACTGCCCTTTTCCAAGATAGCGTCTTTGGTCTCATGTGCACTGTGTCTTCCTGCTATAAAACTCCACCCCAGCCTTCAGTCTGTGCTAGAGTATTCTGCCTTGCATCCAGATCCTGACCTCTGATTACTCCCTGGCTATATACCTTCTCCTGTGAACCTATGTGGAGATGCTGCTACTCTGCTCTGAGTTCCTGCTGCATACACCAGTTCCTGTAATCCTCCTTCATCTTCATTTGCTGGACATGTAAGCTGTTTCTGCTCTGCAAGAACCTGAGACTATTACCCAGGCCTCCCTGGTTGAGCTAAGATATTATTTGAACTGCCTTATAAGCTTATCTATCTGTGTTTGGACTAAGACAAGGATTTATTCGTGTAAAGTATCCTCAAGAATAACTGTGCTTCATAGACTTTCTGCTTGATTGATTTTCCTCTGAAGATTCCTATAGACTGCTAAGCTGCGTTTAATATTTACACCAAGTGTTGTGGACTTGAGTTTCTCTCTGCACCTGTTTGAATCACCGTGTGATAAAATAGACTTACCACTTATATAACTGTGTCCTGTAGTTGTCTTGTTCCATGCAAAGAGTCTCCTGAGTTATCCCCTATAATTATTACAACTGTATAATGACCCCCCTCCTGTATGCATGGCTCATCTCCCTCCCATCCCATATGCATGGCTCACCCCCCCCTTCCTGTATGCTTGGCTCATATTCCCCCTCCTGTATGCATGGCTCATATTCCCCTCTGTATGCATGGCTCATATTCCCCCCTGTATGCATGGCTCATATTCCCCCCCTGTATGCATGGCTCATATTCCCCCCCTGTATGCATGGCTCATGTTTCCCCCCTGTATGCATGGCTCATATCCCCCCCGTATGCATGGCTCATATTCCCCTCCTGTATGCATGGCTCATATTCCCCCTCCTGTATGCATGGCTCATATTTCCCCCCTGTATGCATGGCTTATATCCCCCCATATGCATGGCTCATATTTCCCCCTGTATGCATGGCTCATTATTCCCCCCCTATGCCTGGCTCATATTCCCCCTCCTGTATGCATGGCTCATATTTCCCCCTGTATGCATGGCTCATATCTCCACCCCCCCTGCTCCCATCTTGCATGGCGCAGTTTACCGTCCTCCTTCATCCCCCCTCCCCTGTCACACACTGCACGGCGACGCCGGCATCCCTCTGGCTTTGTCCCGACTCCCGGCACAGCACCTTCTTTCTGCGTGAGCGGTCATGTGATACCGCTCATTAAGCGGTCGGTCGGGAGGTGACCCAGCCCAGGACTTATAAAAAAAAAACAATCCTTGCTCAGGTGCCGCCCCCTGCATTGTCCCCGCCCTAGGAACGTGTCCTCAAGTGCCTAGTGGCAAATACGTGTTATGATCCTAGTGGCAAGGATCGCAAGTTTGACTAGCTAAGTAACTAAACCGACGACCAGCTCTGGGGAAGTGGTATCTGGATTGACCGCAACCTGATCCTATCCGCAAACAACTATAGGCAGCCGTGGAACGTTACCTGAAAATCCTAGACATCTCTTCACGGCCTGAGAAACTACCTATTCCTAGAGGGAAAGTAAAGTCCTTACTTGCCTCAGAGAAATGACCCCAAAGATATAGAAAAGCCCCCCACAAATATTAATGGTGAGTTAAGGGGAAAGCACAAACGCAGAGATGAAATAGATTTAGGAAATGAGGCCCGCTAACACTAGATAGCAGAAAATAGGAAGGGAGCTGTGCGGTCAATAGAAAACCCTAAGCAAAATATCCACGCAGAGATTGCTCGAGCCCCCGCACCAACTAACAGTGCAGAGGAAGCAACTCGTACCCCAGAGCTTACCAGCAGCAAGAACTCACATATTAGCAAGCTGGATTACACAGGATAACAAACAAAGCCACCAGGGGGAGCCCAAAAACAAAACTCACACAATAACACCTGTGACCACAAGAGGAAGCCCGAAAACAGAGTTCACAACAGTACCCCCCTTTGAGGAGGGGTCACTGAACCCTCATCAAAAACCCCCAGGGCGATCAGGGTGAGCCACATGGAAGGCACGAACCAAATCAGCCGCATGAACATCAGAGGCGACAACAAAAGGAATTATCCTCCTGACCATAGCCCTTCCACTTAACCAAATACTGAAGCCTCCGTCTAGAAATACGAGAATCCAAGATCTTCTCCACCACGTATTCCAATTCTCCCTCAACCAGCACAGGGGCAGGAGGCTCAACTGAAGGAACCACAGGCACCACATACCTCCGCAACAACGACCGATGGAACACATTATGAATAGAAAACGATGCTGGGAGGTCCAAACGAAATGACACAGGGTTAAGGACTTCCAAAATCTTATGAGGACCGATAAACCGAGGCTTGAACTTGGGAGAGGAGTCACAAAGCGAGAGAAGACAACCACCCCAAGTCCCCAACGCAAAGTCGGGGACCCACACAGCGACGGTGGTTGGCAAAGCGCTGAGCCTTCTCTTGTGACAGCTTCAAATTGTCCACCACATGATCCCAAATCTGATGCAACCTATCCACCACAAGATCCACTCCAGGACAGTCAGAAGGCTCCACCTGACCCGAGGAAAAACGAGGATGAAACCCCGAATTACAAAAAAAAGGCGAAACCAAAGTAGCAGAACTAGCCCGATTATTAAGGGCAAATTCGGCCAATGGCAAAAAAGCCACCCAGTCATCCTGATCAGTAGAAACAAAACATCTTAAATAGGTTTCCAAGGTCTGATTAGTTCGCTCGGTCTGGCCATTCGTCTGAGGATGGAAGGCTGACGAAAATGACAAATCAATGCCCATCTTAGCACAAAAGGTCCGCCAAAATCTAGACACAAACTGGGATCCTCTGTCGGAAACAATATTCTCAGGGATCCCGTGCAAACAAACCACATTTTGAAAAAACAGCGGAACCAACTCGGAGGAGGAAGGCAACTTAGGCAAGGGCACCAAATGGACCATCTTAGAAAAACGATCACACACCACCCAGATGACAGACATTCTCTGAGAGACAGGGAGATCTGAAATAAAATCCATGGAAATGTGCGTCCAAGGCCTCTTCGGGACAGGCAAAGGTAACAGCAAACCACTGGCACGAGAACAGCAAGGCTTAGCCCGAGCACAAATTCCACAAGACTGCACAAAGGAACGCACATCCCGCGACAAGGAAGGCCACCAAAAGGACCTGGCCACCAAATCTCTGGTACCAAATATTCCAGGATGGCCTGCCAACACCGAAGAATGAACCTCGGAAATAACTCTGTTGGTCCATCTATCTGGGACAAACAGTCTCTCCGGTGGACAACGGTCAGGTCTATCCGCCTGAAACTCCTGCAGCACTCGTCGCAAATCTGGGGAGATGGCAGACAAAATCACCCCTTCTCTGAGGATACCAGCCGGCTCAGAATCTCCAGGAGAGTCAGGCACAAAACTCCTAGAAAGAGCATTAGCCTTCACATTCTTCGAACCAGGCAGGTACGAGACCACAAAATCAAAATGAGAGAAAAACAACGACCAACGAGCCTGTCTAGGATTCAGCCGCTTGGCCGACTCGAGATAAATCAGATTTTTGTGATCAGTCAAGACCACCACACGATGCTTAGCTCCCTCGAGCCAATGTCGCCACTCCTCAAATGCCCACTTCATAGCCAACAACTCCTGATTACCGACATCATAATTCCACTCGGCAGGCGAAAACTTTCTTGAAAAGAAAGCACATGGCTTCATCACAGAGCCATCAGAGCTTCTCTGCGACAAAACAGCCCCCGCTCCAATCTCAGAAGCATCAACCTCGACCTGGAAAGGAAGAGAGACATCTGGCTGACATAAGACCGGAGCCGAAGAAAACCGGCGCTTCAGCTCCCGAAAGGCCTCCACAGCCGCAGGAGACCAATTAGTAACATCAGAACCCTTCTTGGTCAAATCCGTCAAAGGCTTAACAACACCAGAAAAATTAGCGATGAAGCGACGGTAAAAATTAGCAAAACCCAAGAACTTCTGAAGACTCTTAACAGATGTAGACTGAGTCCAGTCATGAATAGCCTGAACCTTGACTGGGTCCATCTCAATAGTAGAAGGGGAAAAAATGAAACCCAAAAAAGAAACCTTCTGGACTCCAAAAAGACATTTTGAGCCCTTCACAAATAAAGCATTGGCACGCAGGACCTGAAACACCATCCTGACCTGCTTAACATGGGACTCCCAATCATCAGAAAAAAACAGAATATCATCCAGATACACAATCATAAATTTATCCAGATACTCGCGGAAGATGTCGTGCATGAAGGACTGAAAGACAGAAGGAGCGTTAGAAAGTCCAAAAGGCATCACCAAGTACTCGAAATGGCCTTCGGGCGTATTAAATGCAGTTTTCCATTCATCACCCTGCTTAATACGCACAAGGTTATACGCACCACGAAGATCTATCTTGGTGAACCAACTAGACCCCCTAATGCGAGCAAACAGATCAGATAACAATAGCAAAGGATACTGAAATTTGACAGTGATTTTATTCAGAAGGCGATAATCAATACAAGGTCTCAGGGAACCATCCTTCTTAGCCACAAAAAAGAATCCCGCACCCAGAGGGGAGGAGGAGGGGCGAATAAGTCCTTTCTCCAAAGACTCCTTTATATATCTCTGCATAGCAGCATGCTCCGGCACTGACAAATTGAAAAGTCGTCCTGTTATGACCCCAATGGCAGAGGGTCTCAGAAATAAATACCAAGTCTGCAAACACAAAAAACCAGCTCATAGGGCAGTGGTAACTGGGCTGACCGTATATCTAATCCTAGCACCACAAATAGCAGCAGCCGGGGAACGTGCCTACGTTGGTTCTAGACGTCTCGCGCCAGCCGGAGAACTAACTAACCCTAGAAGGGAAAAGATAGACCTTTCTTGCCTCCAGAGAAAAGACCCCAAAAGTAGGATACAAGCCCCCAACAAATAATAACGGTGAGGTAAGAAGAAAAGACAAACGTAAGAATGAACTAGGTATTTAGCAAAGAGAGGCCCACTGACTAATAGCAGAATATAGTAAGATGACTTATACGGTCAGCAAAAACCCTATCAAAATTTCCATGCTGGATATTCAAGAACCCCCGAACCGTCTAACGGCCCGGGGGGAGAATACCAGCCCCCTAGAGCTTCCAGCAAAAACAGGAATCACATTTAGTACAAGCTGGACAAAAAATAAGAGCAATGCAAATAACCAAAAAACAAGGAAGCAGGACTTAGCTTAATTTTGCAAGAACCAGGACCAGCAGACAGGAGCAAACAGAAAGGACTGATTACAACGATGCCAGGCACTGGACTGAGAATTCAGGAAGTTTATATAGCAACACCCCTGGACTAACGACCCAGGTGGGTGCCAAACTGGGAAAAGACAATCCCAGAATAATATCACTAGTGACCACAAGAGTCTAATTCACAACAGTACCCCCCCTTTAAGGAGGGGTCACCGAACCCTCACCAAGACCACCAGGGCGATCAGGATGAGCAGCGTGAAAGGCACGAACTAAATCGGCCGCATGCACATCAGAGGCAACCACCCAGGAATTATCCTCCTGACCATAGCCCTTCCACTTGACCAGATACTGAAGCCTCCGCCTGGAGAGACGAGAATCCAAGATCTTCTCCACCACGTACTCCAACTCGCCCTCAACCAACACCGGAGCAGGAGGCTCAACAGAAGGAACCACAGGTACAACGTACCGCCGCAACAAAGACCTATGGAACACATTGTGAATGGCAAACGACACCGGAAGATCCAAGCGAAAGGACACAGGATTAAGAATTTCCAATATCTTGTAAGGACCGATAAAGCGAGGCTTACATTTAGGAGAGGAGACCTTCATAGGAACAAATTGAGAAGACAGCCATACCAAATCCCCAACACGAAGTCGGGGACCCACACCGCGGCGGCGGTTGGCAAAACGCTGAGCCTTCTCCTGTGACAACTTTAAGTTGTCCACCACATGATTCCAAATCTGCTGCAACCTATCCACCACAGAATCTACCCCAGGACAGTCAGAAGGCTCCACATGTCCCGAGGAAAAACGAGGATGGAAACCAGAGTTGCAGAAAAATGGCGAAACCAAAGTAGCGGAACTAGCCCGATTATTAAGGGCAAACTCAGCCAACGGCAAGAAGGTCACCCAATCATCCTGATCTGCAGAAACAAAACACCTCAAATAAGCCTCCAGAGTCTGATTAGTTCGCTCCGTTTGTCCATTAGTCTGAGGATGAAAGGCAGACGAAAACGACAAATCAATGCCCATCTTAGCACAAAAGGATCGCCAGAACCTGGAAACAAACTGGGATCCTCTGTCAGACACGATATTCTCAGGAATGCCGTGTAAACGAACCACATTCTGAAAGAACAAAGGAACCAGATAGGAAGAGGAAGGCAGTTTAGGCAAAGATACCAAATGGACCATCTTGGAAAAGCGATCACATACCACCCAGATGACAGACATTCCTTGAGACACCGGAAGATCTGAAATGAAATCCATGGAAATGTGTGTCCAAGGCCTCTTCAGGACAGGCAAGGGCAAGAGCAACCCGCTGGCACGAGAACAGCAAGGCTTAGCCCGAGCACAAGTCCCACAGGACTGCACAAATGACCGCACATCCCATGACAAGGAAGGCCACCAAAAGGACCTAGCCACCAAATCTCTGGTGCCAAAAATTCCCGGATGCCCTGCCAACACCGAGGAATGAACCTCGGAAATGACTCTGCTGGTCCACTTATCAGGAACAAACAGTCTGTCAGGTGGACAAGAGTCAGGTCTACCAGCCTGAAATCTCTGCAACACACGTCGCAAATCCGGAGAAATGGCTGACAAGATTACTCCCTCTTTAAGAATACCAACTGGTTCTGCGACTCCAGGAGAGTCAGGCACAAAGCTCCTTGAAAGAGCATCAGCCTTCACATTCTTTGAACCTGGTAAATACGAGACCACAAAGTCAAAACGGGAGAAAAACAATGACCAACGGGCCTGTCTAGGATTCAGGCGTTTAGCAGACTCGAGATACATCAGATTTTTGTGATCAGTCAAGACCACCACACGATGCTTAGCACCCTCGAGCCAATGACGCCACTCCTCAAATGCCCACTTCATGGCCAGCAACTCCTGATTGCCAACATCATAATTCCGCTCAGCAGGCGAAAACTTCCTAGAGAAAAAAGCACATGGTCTCATTACAGAGCAACCAGGGCCTCTCTGCGACAAAACGGCCCCTGCCCCAATCTCAGAAGCATCCACTTCAACCTGAAAGGGAAGTGAGACATCAGGCTGGCACAAAACAGGCGCCGAAGTAAACCGGCGCTTCAACTCTTGGAAAGCTTCCAAGGCTGCAGGAGCCCAGTTAGCAACATCAGAACCTTTCTTGGTCATATCCGTCAAAGGTTTAACAACGCTAGAAAAATTAGCGATAAAACGACGGTAGAAGTTAGCAAAACCCAAGAACTTCTGAAGACTCTTAACTGACGTGGGTTGAGTCCAATCATGAATAGCTCGGACCTTGACTGGGTCCATCTCCACCGCAGAAGGGGAAAAAATAAAACCCAAAAAGGGAACCTTCTGTACTCCAAAGAGACACTTTGAGCCCTTAACAAACAAAGCATTCTCACGCAAAACCTGAAACACCATCCTGAGCTGCTCTACATGCGAGTCCCAATCATCAGAAAAAAACTGAATATCATCCAGATAAACAATCATAAATTTATCCAGATACTTCCGGAAAATATCATGCATAAAGGACTGAAACACTGAAGGAGCATTAGAGAGCCCAAAAGGCATCACCAAGTACTCAAAATGACCTTCGGGCGTATTAAATGCAGTTTTCCATTCATCTCCTTGCCTAATGCGCACAAGGTTGTACGCACCACGAAGATCAATCTTGGTGAACCACTTGGCACCTTTAATCCGGGCAAACAAGTCCGACAACAGAGGCAAAGGATACTGAAATTTAACAGTGATTTTATTCAGAAGCCGATAGTCAATACAAGGTCTCAAAGATCCGTCCTTCTTGGCCACAAAAAAGAATCCCGCACCAAGAGGGGAAGAGGATGGATGGATATGCCCCTTCTCCAGAGATTCCTTGATATACGAATGCATTGCGGTATGCTCAGGTACAGACAGATTAAATAGTCTTCCCTTAGGAAATTTACTACCTGGAATCAAATCTATAGCGCAGTCACAGTCCCTATGAGGAGGCAGAGCACTGGACCTGGACTCGCTGAATACATCCTGATAATCAGACAAATACTCAGGAACTTCCGAAGGAGTAGAGGAAGCAATAGACACCGGCCGGGAATCACCATGAATTCCCTGACAGCCCCAACTTGACACAGACATTGCCTTCCAATCCAAGACTGGATTATGGGTCTGTAACCATGGCAGACCCAAAACGACCAAATCATGCATTTTATGCAGAACAAGAAAACGAATCACCTCCCGATGTTCAGGAGTCATGCACATGGTTACCTGTGTCCAAAACTGCGGTTTATTTTCCGCCAATGGCGTAGCATCAATACCTCTAAGAGGGATAGGATTTACCAACGGCTCAAGAACAAAACCACAGCGCTTGGCAAATGACAGATCCATAAGACTCAGGGCAGCACCTGAATCCACAAACGCCATAACAGGGTAGGAAGACAATGAGCAAATTAAAGTCACAGACAAAATAAATTTAGGTTGCAAATTACCAATGGCGACAGGACTAACAACCCTTGTTAGGCGTTTAGAGCATGCTGATATAACATGTGTAGAATCACCACAGTAAAAACACAACCCATTCTGACGTCTATGATTTTTCAGTTCATTTCTAGTCTGAATTCTACCACATTGCATTAAATCAGGTGTTTGTTCAGACAACACCACCAGAGGATTAGCGGCTTTGCGCTCCCGCAAATGCCGGTCAATTTGAATAGCCAGTGCCATGGAATCATTCAGACTTGTAGGAATGGAGAAACCCACCATCACATTCTTAATGGCTTCAGAAAGGCCATTTCTGAAATTTGCGGCCAGAGCACACTCATTCCACTGATATTCAACACAAAACTCACAAAAATTAATAACGTCTACTTGTGGCCGAGAGCACAAATTTGTTATGTCTCTCCCAGTATTTCTGTCTAAACATGTAAGACAGTATAGGATACTCCCCAAGACATGAAAAACCAAAAAACGGAGTATATAAATCCCACAACACATTGTTATTTATAAAATCTATAACTTTATTATTAATTAGTCAAAAGCATAACACTCAAGTGAGACAATAAAACAGATACATCTATTACAGGACAAATGAGAAAGAGGAACCAAATGACAGTGGTGGAGCAGGTAGAGAGCATATAACACCACGGGAACTGCTGGTATATAGTTCATGGTAACCAGACATTCATATACCAATTATTTGTAAACATGATTAGTTAGCTGAGATAAAGTGCAATAGTGCCAGCCTATATCAGTAGGTAAAGTGTCACAGTGCACCTTTGGGCTAAACCCCTCATACCAACAGTGGCAGTAGCAGCATCTCCATCAAAATACAAATGTCTAAATTTAATTACATCAGGTAAAGTGCCATAGTGCCAACCTATATCCACCGGTAAAGTGTCACAGTGCACCTTAAACTGACCGTCTCATACTGGCCATAATAGTAGCAGCTTACCCATCAAGTTCCAAGTGTCTCAGACCGCTCCACTCACCGCCCCTTAACGCACGTTTCGCAATTATGCTTTTTCAAAAGGGGTTTAGTCATAACGCGCTCTCCCACGAGTTAAAATAGGGCGCTGACCGGAAGTGTCGCTCGGCATAACGGCGCATGCGGACCCGGAACTCAACTCCCTTGTTCCCGGCGGTCGTCAAAGACGCGCACACACAGGGCGGAAATCCGCTCATGACGTCACGATGTGTGCACGGCAAATGAAGATAACCACCCAGGAGTTCCAGATTACAGAGTTCAAGGTGCACACGCGCACAGCCGAAAGGAAACGCCCACCGGAGACCATGAACGCAGCCATTTTCTAGGTAATCTAATATCAATATCCATCATATGCAGGAGTCTGCAACTCGCACAGGTCATGCAGACTTATTTCATCAGACCACAACCAGTCATCACTATTCAAGGTGTTAGATGAGACATAATGTAAAATGCACCATATCTCAAAGGCATCAATGAATCCAGCGCACACACTATTGAATAGTAACAATGAATCACCTATACAGGGGTCACATCCCACCATGGAAACAACCATGGGAGATGCCTATTTGCAATGGTACCTCTGAAAAAAATCATTATGACCAACATCCCTACCAAAGTGAGTCCCATTATATACAATGAGGTGCATTGGAAACAAACAGGAGGGGTCAAAATGCACTGCACTGACAACATACAAGGTGTAAAGAAATATATGTAGATATTGGTAATGTATTACACAGTAACATTAATCCATACAGAAAAAATCAAAATATATTACACTTTAACATAGCAATAAATATACAGTGACATGTGTAATTACTCATAATATTCAATACAAATAACATTGCTCCAGAAAACAGCTATCCGTCTAATTCTTGCTTGGCAACAGGCCTCCGGGAGTCCAGTAAATAATTGTATGATGTGTTGTATTACAGCAGCGTCCCATACATAAATAACTAAAACAAGAGAAACACACTTATTAGACCAAAAATAATTAAAAACAGATAAAGGAGTATCATCTGGAGAGAGGACACACAATAGATGATCTATAATAGTAAAAAAGGGGGCGAGGGAACGAAGCAATGGTGGAATACAGCCTCCCACCAAATTCCACTGAGTAAGCACGGACCATTTCCGAAATTTTTGGCAAAACACTTCAGCTTCATCCTGGCCCTGAGAAATAGCCAGCAAGGCTTTTTCTGCCTGAATTTCAAGATTGGGTTCCTCGTAAAGCAATCCGAGCGCCAGAAAAAATGCATCAATATTTGCCAATGCCGGATCTCCTGGCGCTAGCGAGAAGGCCCAATCCTGAGGGTCGCCCTGTAAGAAAGAGATAACAATTTTAACTTGCTGAGCTGAGTCTCCAGATGAACGGGGTCTCAGAGATAGAAACAATTTACAATTATTCCTGAAATTCCTAAACTTAAATCGGTCTCCAGAGAACAGTTCAGGAATAGGTATTTTAGGTTCAGACATTGGACTACTGGTAACAAAATCTTGTATGCCCTGCACACGAGCAGCAAGCTGGTCCACACTTGTAATCAAGGTCTGGACATTCATGTCTGCAGCAAGCTCAAGCCACTCAGAGGTAAAGGGGAGGAAGAAAGAAAAAAAAAAAAAACTCAGAATTTCCTTTCTTATTATCCCACTTCTGCAATGCATTAAACATTCAACTTTGGCCTGGCATACTGTTATGACCCCAATGGCAGAGGGTCTCAGAAATAAATACCAAGTCTGCAAACACAAAAAACCAGCTCATAGGGCAGTGGTAACTGGGCTGACCGTATATCTAATCCTAGCACCACAAATAGCAGCAGCCGGGGAATGTGCCTACGTTGGTTCTAGACGTCTCGCGCCAGCCGGAGAACTAACTAACCCTAGAAGGGAAAAGATAGACCTTTCTTGCCTCCAGAGAAAAGACCCCAAAAGTAGGATACAAGCCCCCAACAAATAATAACGGTGAGGTAAGAAGAAAAGACAAACGTAAGAATGAACTAGGTATTTAGCAAAGAGAGGCCCACTGACTAATAGCAGAATATAGTAAGATGACTTATACGGTCAGCAAAAACCCTATCAAAATTTCCACACTGGATATTCAAGAACCCCCGAACCGTCTAACGGCCTGGGGGGAGAATACCAGCCCCCTAGAGCTTCCAGCAAAATCAGGAATCACATTTAGTACAAGCTGGACAAAAAATAAGAGCAATGCAAATAACCAAAAAACAAGGAGCAGGACTTAGCTTAATTTTGCAAGAACCAGGACCAGCAGACAGGAGCAAACAGAAAGGACTGATTACAACCACGCCAGGCACTGGACTGAGAATTCAGGAAGTTTATATAGCAACACCCCTGGACTAACGACCCAGGTGGGTGCCAAACTTGGAAAAGACAATCCCAGAATAATATCACTAATGACCACAAGAGGGAGCCAAAAAAGTCTAATTCACAACATCGTCCCTTAGGAAACTTACTACCAGGAATCAAATTTATAGCACAATCACAATCCCTATGAGGAGGTAGAGAACTGAGTTTGGGCTCATCAAATACATCCTGGTAGTCCGACAAAAACGCAGGGACTTCAGAAGGAGTGGATGAAGCAATTGACACCACAGGAGCGTCACCATGAATTCCCTGGCAACCCCAATTTGACAGACATTGCTTTCCAATCCAGGACTGGATTATGAGTCTGCAACCATGGCAGACCCAACACGACAACATCATGCAAATTATGCAGAACAAGAAAGCAAATCACCTCCTGATGAACAGGAGTCATGCACATGGTCACATGCGTCCAGTACTGAGGTTTATTCATAGCCAATGGTGTAGCATCAATACCCCTTAGTGGAATAGGGAATTTTAAAGGCTCCAAAACAAAACTACAGCGCCGGGCAAATGACAAATCCTTCAGGCTCAGGGCAGCACCTGAATCTACAAAAGCCATAACCGGGTAAGATGACAGGGAACAAATCAGGGTAACAGACAAAATGAACTTAGGCTGTAAAGTACCGATGGTGACAGATTTATCAATCTTTTTTGTGCGCTTAGAGCATGCTGAGATAACATGAGCTGAGTCACCACAATAAAAGCACAACCCATTTTGCCGTCTATAATTTTGCCGTTCACTTCTGGTCAGAATTCTATCACATTGCATAGACTCAGGTGTCTGTTCAGAAGACACCGCCAAATGGTGCACAGGTTTGCGCTCCCGCAAACGCCGATCAATCTGAATGGCCAGAGTCATTGACTCATTCAGACCTGCAGGCGTAGGGAACCCCACCATGACATTCTTAATGGCTTCAGAAAGACCCTTTCTGAAATTTGCAGCCAGGGCACACTCATTCCATTGAGTAAGCACCGACCATTTCCGAAATTTCTGGCAATACACCTCTGCTTCATCTTGCCCCTGAGAGAGGGCCAACAAAGCTTTTTCAGCCTGGTTCTCAAGATTAGGTTCCTCATAGAGCAATCCAAGGGCCAGAAAAAAACACATCCACACTGAGCAATGCAGGATCCCCTGGCGCCAATGCGAAGGCCCAATCTTGAGGGTCGCCGCGCAAGAAAGAAATAATAATCTTAACTTCCTGAACGGAATCACCAGAGGAACAAGGTTTCAAAGAAAGAAACAATTTACAATTGTTCTTAAAATTCAGGAACCTAGATCTATCTCCAGAAAACAACTCCGGAATAGGTATTCTAGGCTCTGACATAGGACTGTGAACAACAAAATCCTGAATACTTTGTACCCTTGCAGCAAGATGATCTACACTGGAGGCCAAACTCTGGATATCCATGTCAGCAGCTGAACTCAGAGCCACACCAAGATTAAGAGGAGGAGAGAAGCTAGACACACAGCAGCTAGACACACGGCAGCAAAAAAAAAAAAAAAAATCCTCAAGGCTTCTCTTCTCCTGCTTCTGCCATGCAATTAACACTTTATGGGCCGGCTGTACTGTTATGATCCTAGTGGCAAGGATCGCAAGTTTGACTAGCTAAGTAACTAAACCGACGACCAGCTCTGGGGAAGTGGTATCTGGATTGACCGCAACCTGATCCTATCCGCAAACAACTATAGGCAGCCGTGGAACGTAACCTGAAAATCCTAGACGTCTCTTCACGGCCTGAGAAACTACCTATTCCTAGAGGGAAAGTAAAGTCCTTACTTGCCTCAGAGAAATGACCCCAAAGATATAGAAAAGCCCCCCACAAATATTAACGGTGAGTTAAGGGGAAAGCACAAACACAGAGATGAAATAGATTTTGGAAATGAGGCCCGCTAACACTAGATAGCAGAAAATAGGAAGGGAGCTGTGCGGTCAATAGAAAACCCTAAGCAAAATATCCACGCAGAGATTGCTCGAGCCCCCGCACCAACTAACGGTGCAGGGGAAGCAACTCCGTACCCCAGAGCTTACCAGCAGCAAGAACTCACATATTAGCAAGCTGGATTAAACTCATCATACACTGAAATCATATTGCAGACTGATGAGCAAAAAATAATCAAACAGAAACTTAGCTTCTCCAGAAGAGACTGAAAACGAAGATAATCAGGAGAGATCAGAATAGCACTGAATACATCGACAGCCGGCAACAAGTGGAGGTGAAGCAGAGCTAAATAGGAAACTCCCTAGTGCATAACGAGGCAGCTGATTCAGCCACAGATCCACAGGATAACAAACAAAGCCACCAGGGGGAGCCCAAAAACAAAACTCACACAATAACACCTGTGACCACAAGAGGGAGCCCGAAAACAGAGTTCACAACAATACGGCCCTGATACTCACACTAAGTAGAAGCAAGCAAATCTCTCCCTAGCTCAGAAGCAACTCTCCCTACACTGCCTGATAGTGGACTGTGATAAGCATGACGGCACCAGGTCTGAAATAGACCTGATGACACTGTGTGGCCAGCCAATCACTGTAATGCCACAACCAACATGGCTGCAGAATTACATTGTGTGGCAGACAATCCCTGCATATTAATTTGCTCTCAAAAGAGTGCCAAACATGCAGGACAGGGACCCGAGCTCCCGCCGAGCAACCCCGGAAATATTCGGGGAGCTCTGAGCATCTCGAACTGTGAGATGCTTGGGCAAGTATTGAGTAGTGGCGAGCGTGCTCGCTCATCACTAGTGGTAATATGTTGTCTGATCATGGTGTGGCTGTATTTGTCCCTTGTATTTGGTATTATTCAGTCACTATGTAGTGGTAATATGTGGTTTGGTCAAGGTGTTGCATTATTTGTCCCTTGTATGTGGTATCATTTGGTCATTATGTGATGGTAATATGTGGTCTGGTCATGGTGTGACAGTATTTGCCCCTTGTATATGGTATTAATCAGTCACTGTGTGGTGGTAATATGTGGCCTGGTCAAGGTATTGCGTTATTTATATACATCAGAAAAAATGGACCTCTAAAAATTAACCTTTATTAAATTGTTTAAAAGGATAAAACAATAATTGGTAAAAAAAAGGTGCAGAACTAATGAAGGGTTAATAGCAAAAGGAGGTATAATGATTTAACTAGGGCTTTATTTAACAGACAACTAATACCTAAAAATACTTTATTAGAAAAATAGTTAAAATTGTAGTAGACAAAAACCCGCAAACCTACACTAAATGTGAACAAATGGGCTACTGGTTATCCCTGTAATTCCCTATTAAACCCTTCCTAGCAGCGGAGGTTGGCACCCTAGCTTGTTCGCAAATTGGCGCCCCCACTCAACGTCGGCTGGTCCTGATATACTCTATAATACCCTACTATACAGCAGGACAGAAAGAGAAGGCCCGTATCAACACAAGGAGTGCCGCTAGGAAAGTGGAAAAGGGGAGGTGGTATACAGTAAGGGATATATATAACGGCCACAGCAAAAATAATAGATAAAGTGAGTTAGCCTGTACAACCAGAATCTGGAATAGCCCTCGTAACAACTCAAAATATATATAGACACTAAAATCAAGAATTGGAATAGGGGTGTGATATGCTGTGAACGGCCTAGTATAACTGACCCTCACAATCCCTAAAAGATACTGTCCCTACCTGGCTGCGGAGGTTGGCACCCCTAAATAAACACGCCAGTGGCGCCCCCGCTCTCGTCGACTGCTCCTCCGTAACCCTATCTACTTACCCTGCCTCATCTATCAATGGAAGAGAGGGGGGGGGGGGGGGGAGGGGGAAAAGGACAGAGGAAATATACCAAAGTGGGTGGGGGGAATAATTAGCTCTGTGTGTAATTAAATTAATAGCTAAGGTGTCGCTTTAAAGAAGCTGTATGCTTGGAACATATTAGGATAGTTTTAAATACAGCAGATTTATTACACGGGATATTGCACAAGTGCCTGCTGGCAAACTGCTTTCAGTCACTGGAGTCGCAATATATACTACGGGTACAAATAATTATCAATCTATCAGAGTAATGTTATATATAGCGATATATAAGATATTGCACAAATGCCCGCCAGTAAACTATTTGTAGTCACTGGAATAGCAGTATATACCACAAGTACAGATAATTATGCACCTATCAAGGTAATTTATATATAGCGATTTATTGCACTGATTTATTGCACAAATGCCCTCTAACACACTTGTTCCAATTACCAGAGTAGTCGTATCTCCGACACCTTATTGTTATACGTTTACCCTTTACAATGTGTGCAAGACAAATCCCTACATATATTTTTTTTGTATCTCCCACCAGTCCAAAATACCAGGGTAATGTACTGCACAATAATAGATACCACAGAGTAAACAAATGAACCTATGCTTAAACACCTATTTTTGACTCAGAGTATATCCCCTATTGCACTCTGCCTAGCATATAGCCAAAAACCCACAGATAAACCAAATTCACTTATCTGGTGTTCATATGATTCTTTAGCGCCTCAACGCGTTTCCCTGCCATGATGCCAGTTCATCAGGAGGCTAATGGAGAGACCGTTGTCCATAGATTCAGCATACGGCCATCACAAAGTACTGCTTGTAGGTATCTACAAGATCTACAAGATACCTACAAGCAGTACTTTGTGATGGCCGTATGCTGAATCTATGGACAACGGTCTCTCCATTAGCCTCCTGATGAACTGGCATCATGGCAGGGAAATGCGTTGAGGCGCTAAAGAATCATATGAACACCAGATAAGTGAATTTGGTTTATCTGTGGGTTTTTGCCTATATGCTAGGCAGAGTGCAATAGGGGATATACTCTGAGTCAAAAATAGGTGTTTAAGCATAGGTTCATTTGTTTACTCTGTGGTATCTATTATTGTGCAGTACATTACCCTGGTATTTTGGACTGGTGGGAGATACAAAAAAAATATATGTAGGGATTTGTCTTGCACACATTGTAAAGGGTAAACGTATAACAATAAGGTGTCGGAGATACGACTACTCTGGTAATTGGAACAAGTGTGTTAGAGGGCATTTGTGCAATAAATCAGTGCAATAAATCGCTATATATAAATTACCTTGATAGGTGCATAATTATCTGTACTTGTGGTATATACTGCTATTCCAGTGACTACAAATAGTTTACTGGTGGGCATTTGTGCAATATCTTATATATCGCTATATATAACATTACTCTGATAGATTATTATTATTATTATTATTCATTTTTATAGCGCCATTTATTCCATGGCGCTTTACATGTGAAATACGGGGCAAATATAGACAAATACATTAAACATGAGCAAAAAACAAGGCACACGGGTACATAAGGAGGGAGGACCCTGTCCGCGAGGGCTCACAATCTGCAGGGGATGGGTGATGATACACTAGGAGAGGGCAGGGCTGGTTGTGCGGCGGTTCGGTAGGTTCAGGATCACTGCAGGCTGTAGGCTTGTCGGAAGAGGTGAGTCTTCAGGTTCTTTTTGAAAGTTTCTATGGTAGGCGAGAGTCTGATGTGCTGGGGTAGAGAGTTCCAGAGTATGGGTGAAGCACGGGAGAAGTCTTGGATGCGGTTGTGGGAAGAAGAGATGAGAGGGGAGTAGAGAAGGATATAGATTGATAATTATTTGTACCCGTAGTATATATTGCGACTCCAGTGACTGAAAGCAGTTTGCCGGCAGGCACTTGTGCAATATCCCGTGTAATAAATCTGCTGTATTTAAAACTATCCTAATATGTTCCAAGCATACAGCTTCTTTAAAGCGACACCTTAGCTATTAACTTAATTACACACAGAGCTAATTATTCTCCCCACCCACTTTGGTATATTTCCCCTGTCCTTTTACCCCCCCCCCCTTCCCCCCCCCCCGCTCTCTTCCATTGATAGACGAGCCAGGGTAAGTAGATAGGGTTACGGAGGAGCAGTCGACGAGAGCGGGGGCGCCACTGGCGTGTTTATTTAGGGGTGCCAACCTCCGCAGCCAGGTAGGGACAGTATCTTTTAGGGATTGTGAGGGTCAGTTATACTAGGCCGTTCACAGCATATCACACCCCTATTCCAATTCTTGATTTTAGTGTCTATATATATTTTGAGTTGTTACGAGGGCTATTCCAGATTCTGGTTGTACAGGCTAACTCACTTTATCTATTATTTTTGCTGTGGCCGTTATATATATCCCTTACTGTATACCACCTCCCCTTTTCCACTTTCCTAGCGGCACTCCTTGTGTTGATACGGGCCTTCTCTTTCTGTCCTGCTGTATAGTAGGGTATTATAGAGTATATCAGGACCAGCCGACGTTGAGTGGGGGCGCCAATTTGCGAACAATCTAGGGTGCCAACCTCCGCTGCTAGGAAGGGTTTAATAGGGAATTACAGGGATAACCAGTAGCCCATTTGTTCACATTTAGTGTAGGTTTGCGGGTTTTTGTCTACTACAATTTTAACTATTTTTCTGATTTAACTAGGGCTAGTCTCTCCCTAAATAGGCCCTAAAATTCACCCTACCTGTCAGTGGAGGTTGGCACCCTAGTTGTAAACATGATGGAGCCCACGCTCTACGTCGGTAGCCCTGAAGGACCCTAATGCACCCTAAAAATCTTACACACTAAATTCTATACAAAAAACACACACATACAAAAATATTAGACGGTAATACCCATAATTTTATAGAGAGATAAATATCTTGTAGTAAGTTTCCGAGAGAGATTCTACAAACAATTGTCAAAATCACTTAAATATCCCATCAGAGGCTATAGTCACATTAATGGTCATTTTTAGACTGCAATTCACTGTGACACAAGTATCTCCAATGGATTCACAATTTAAGTTAACGGTTAGACAAAGTATGGCTAGACTGCACATCAAATCATAGTCACATTAATGGTCATTTTTTAGGCTGCAGTTCAGACAATAATACACCTGGATAGATGTCCCTATTGCACAATGCCCATAGGAGTAATATATTCCTGTGACCCACGCATCACCAATGGATGCACAATTTGAAATAACAAAAGAAAAAATAAAGCTAAACTGAACCTCTCAATTTCAGAAACCCAATCATAAATGAGTAAACGGTCCAATAGTCTGAGAAAAAGTTTCCACATAATTGTGGATCCTCAGACCCCTTGTGAGACCATATGCTGGTGCGAACCTGGGTTTCTCCTAATGCAGGGCAATGCCAGACCTCGTGCGGCCGGACCACGATGCCCATCGGACCGGACTGCAGCAGGACCGACCCTGGGTGAGTATAATCTAACCTCTTTTTCTTAACTTTCAGGATACATCCGGGCTTATCTACAGCATTACAGAATGCTGAAGATAA
This sequence comes from Ranitomeya variabilis, assembly GCF_051348905.1. Lineage (NCBI taxonomy): Eukaryota > Metazoa > Chordata > Amphibia > Anura > Dendrobatidae > Ranitomeya > Ranitomeya variabilis. Next base: position 348,764,708 of record NC_135235.1, read on the forward strand.
GCCCCTGATGCCGGTGGAGTTAGCTCATCTTCGATTTTGAGGGTGACAGGTTCCCTTTAAACTCTGACAGAGTTTGAGCAAAGTGTCATTAACATGATCAGCCTCATTCTCTTGCATGAGAGAACATACGGCCATCTGACCGTAGCTTAGTGGCTGCTGAGCGCTGCACTTGGCTTTTTCTGGCAGGAAAAGGATGAACGGAGCTGTGGTCAGATAGCTGATCTGCCAACTCCATTTTGAAATGTGGATAAAACAGCTAACATAGAAAAACTAAAATAAAAAAACAACAACATGAAGAGCAGACTCACCAAATCCTTGTCAAATGACAAATGCACTCGCAGGGTGCAGCAGGCCCCCGATAATAAATGCTAAAGCAGCACAGGTGCAAGCTACTGATGAGAGCAACCACCCACTCGCCCAAACATTAGAGGGGTTGGCTGCCTAGTAGCAAAAATGCACACAAGTAAGACTTGCATAAGACGCTATTCACACAGATAAACGTGATGCACAGTGTCTGGACAACCTATTGATCACGCCCATAGTATTAGCAGGCGGGTAGTCCAGCACTATATATATACATACAACACACAAGGAACAACATAAAGGGGCCCTGCTGCACCCTGCAAAAAGATGATAAAAAGTGCAAAAAAGATGAAAAATTAAATAATGTATATAATACATTAGATGTCAGTGATAAACGTTCCCCATTTATCCGATTGGTGCGGTTTCCAATGGTGGGACCCCACCTATCAGTAAGTAATCTCCTATCCGCAGGATAAGTGAGAACTTCTTGATTGGTGGGGGTATGACTGCTGGGACCATCACTGATTGGCAAAATGTGGAACTTTTATCCCTATTAGTATGAAGTGGCATATTTGACTTGTCCACTGATCCATTCATTCGCTAAGTGGCAGCTCAGCTCTGTGCTAGGCTTTATCTGAAAAGTCACAAAGAGAATAAATGGATCTGTGGGCAGACATCCGATCTGTAACTCAATTTTAAAATTAGGATTGAAGTGCTCTGTCAGGGATAAGTTACTCATTCTTCCAATTGGTGAAGTTACTAATGGTTGAACAACACCGATCAATAAGTTATTACTTATTCTGTGGATCGGTGTAACTTGTTTTCACAAAAAAAACCCTTTTAATTGAAACTACCATAATTTTACATCAAAGTTATGGTGTTGTGCGCACACCGTAGATGTGCAGGAGACGTCTAGTCGACGCTCCACTGTTAGGCCTGTTTCACACGTCAGTGGCTCCGGTATGTGTGGTGACAGTTTTCTCACATACCGGAGACACTGACTCACGTAGACACATTAAAATCAATGTGTCTCTGCACATGTCAGCGTGTTTTCACGGACCGTGTGTCCGTTTGAAAAACACGGAGACATGTCAGTGTTCGTGGGAGCGCACGTATCACACGGACCCATTAAAGTCAATGGGTCCATGTACACACGTACCGCACACGGATGCTGTCCGTGTGCCGTCCGTGTGCCAACTGAGTACCACACGGACTGTGCAGGAGACAGCGCTACAGTAAGCGCTGTCCCCTGCTTTGGGTGCTGAAGCCAGAATTCATTCCTTCTTCCCAGCAGCGTTCGCTGGAGAGAAGGAATGAAAAATCAATGGTTTTTTTATTATTTTTGTCTTTAAAATCAAGTTCCTTGTCACCTCCCCCCTCCCACCCCCTGTGCGCCCGCCCGCTGGAAATAAAATACTCACCCAGCTCCCTCGATGCTTCCTCTCAGTGCTGCAGCTTGTCCTGTATGAGCGGTCACGTAGTGCCGCTCATTACAGTGATGAATATGCAGCTCCACCTCCCATAGGTGGTGGAGCCACGATGTGCCACGTGAGCTCATGGACACGGATAACTCCGGTACCGATTTTTCCGGTACCGGAATTATCTGGACGTGTAAGACTGGCCTTATGGTGATAACAGATATTTGCATATAACTGTAGTGTGGACACACCAGTCCAACCCAATTACTATTGAATACAAATGGAAATCTCAAAGCTGATAAAATAGAAAAGGTAAAAATATATAATTTAGACACTAGATGGTATTATTATTACCTCTCCTATTGCATATTACAGCCTTGAAATTTCCATCTGCAAGGCAATATCACCATCTAGTGTTCAAATAATTTCAAATGACCTCTCCTATTTTATCAGCCTTGAGATTTTCATTTGTATGGTAATATATTATTTGGACACTTTATGGTGATACTGCTTTAGAAATGGAGACAGAGACAATATAGGAGAGTTAGTAATTTATTATTTGGACATTTGGTAACGATATAGAAGATGTAATATATTATTTGGACACTAGATGGTGATATTGCATTACAAATGGAAGTTTCAAAGTTGCTAAAATAGAGAGTAATATACACTCACCGGCCACTTTATTAGGTACACCATGCTAGTAACGGGTTGGACCCCCTTTTGCCTTCAGAACTGCCTCAATTCTTCGTGGCATAGATTCAACAAGGTGCTGGAAGCATTCCTCAGAGATTTTGGTCCATATTGACATGATGGCATCACACAGTTGCCGCAGACTTGTCGGCTGCACATCCCAAAGATGCTCCATACAAGGCAGGATGGATCCATGCTTTCATGTTGTTTACGCCAAATTCTGACCCTACCATCCGAATGTCGCAGCAGAAATCGAGACTCATCAGACCAAGCAACGTTTTTCCAATCTTCTACTGTCCAATTTCGATGAGCTTGTACAAATTGTAGCCTCAGTTTCCTGTTCTTAGCTGAAAGGAGTGGTACCCGGTGTGGTCTTCTGCTGCTGTAGCCCATCTGCCTCAAAGTTCGACACACTGTGCGTTCAGAGATGCTCTTAGGCCTACCTTGGTTGTAACGGGTGGCGATTTGAGTCACTGTTGCCTTTCTATCAGCTCGAACCAGTCTGCCCATTCTCCTCTGACCTCTGGCATCAACAAGGCATTTCCGCCCACAGAACTGCCGCTCACTGGATTTTTTTTCTTTTTCGGACCATTCTCTGTAAACCCTAGAGATGGTTGTGCGTGAAAATCCCAGTAGATCAGCAGTTTCTGAAATACTCAGACCAGCCCTTCTGGCACCAACAACCATGCCACGTTCAAAGGCACTCAAATCACCTTTCTTCCCCATACTGATGCTCGGTTTGAACTGCAGGAGATTGTCTTGACCATGTCTACATGCCTAAATGCACTGAGTTGCCGCCATGTGATTGGCTGATTAGAAATTAAGTGTTAACAAGAAGTTGGACAGGTGTACCTAATAAAGTGGCCAGTGAGTGTATATTTGGACACTAGATGGTGGTATTGTCTTATAAATGGAAATCTTAAGGGCTTGTTCACACTTTGCAGATTTTGCTGCAGATTTTTCCACAGCGGATTTGGAAAAACCGCAGTGCAAAACCGCTGCGGTTTTTACTGCGGATTTTCCTGCGGTTTCTTCTGCGGATTCCTCTGCAGGTTTTCAACAGCACTTTCCTATTGGTGCATGTTGAAAACCGCTGCGGAATCCGCAGAAAGAAGTGACATGCTCCTTTTTTTCCGCAGCAATTCCGCGCGGTTTTTAAAGGGATTTTCCGCAATGTGGGCACAGCGGTTTTTGTTTTCCATAGGGTAACATTGTACTGTACCATGCATGGAAAACTGCTGCGGATCCGCAGCGTCAAATCCGCTGCGGATCCGCAGCAAAAACCGCAAAGTGTGAACATAGCCTTAGGCTGATAAGTGGAAGCACAAAATGAAGTTCATTTGAAAGTAATAGTAAGAGCATGAAATACACCAGAGACTTTTCCAAATGTTTGTACCACCAGTGGCTTATCAGATATAAAAATAAACATTAGAATGTACCTCCAGTCGGTAATTTGATATAGAATTTGGTAAGCCCAGACTGTAGGTAAAGGGGTACATTTAGATGCAGATATATGAGGGGCATTCATCAAAGATTTTCTCTGACCCACTTGCAGTGGACTGAGAGCAATGAAACTTGACACAGCTATTAGTCCTTCTCTATATAGATGCCACCTAGGGACACACACTTCTCCCATCTCTTTAAGGCTACTTTCACACATCAGGTTTTTTGTTTCAGGCACAATACGGCTCTTTTTTGAAAAACCGGAACTGGCGAAATAAAAAAACGGATCAGTTTTTTTTCCCATTGACTTGTATTAGTGCTGGATTGCGCCGCATGGCCCACCGTTTCTTCCGTTTTTTTCCGGATCTGGCGAAAATGTCCATTCTGGCATCTGGAAAAAACGTCTACAGTAACTTTTTTTGTCTCCGGAAAAAAAAAGCAGGAAGTGCCGGATCCAGCGCTTCCGGCTTTTTACTACAATGCAAGTCTATGGGCGCCGGAATCCGCTGGATCCGGAAAAAGACGGATCCGGTGACCTGATCCGTTTTTTTTAATCTGAGCATGGTCAAAACCAATTGGCCGGCCCCCAGGACACATATATAAACAATGCCAGTGAGGCCCTCACTCATCCAATTACCAGCCAGCAAGACAGCCAGCAAAAGAGCCAGCAACAGAGCCGCCAGCCACAGACCCTGCCAGCCACTGCCAGCAACAGACTCTGCCAGCCACTGCCAGCCACAGACTCTGCCAGCCACTGCCAGCCACAGACTCTGCCAGCCACAGACTCTGCCAGCCACAGAGCCTGACAGCCATCAGCCATGTCTTCTTCTGGGAGCCCTCCCCCGCATCGACAGTGCATTGAGGTAAATAACTGTTTTGTTTTTAATAATTTTTTTTTGCCAATCTATCTATTTATCTATCTGTCTGTTTGTCTGTCTATCTATCCCATGTCTATAGATCTATCTATCTATCTCATATCTATCTATATGTATATGCAGCGCCCCAGAGTCCTGGTCGATGCAGTACTGTGGTTCCGCCACTAAGGGGAGCTATGGTACATCTGATGGCACTGAAGGAGTTCATCTGATCAGGTATCACAGACATCAATACATTTCACAGCTGGGCCACCAGGGGGAGCTAAGGGTTCTATTCACTAGGCCACTCCCCACCATAGTGGGTAAACTGGGGGTCAGGCAGGAAGTTAGACAGAAGCTGACTGGGTTGGAGCCAGGCAACATCCTGTGGCAGGGGGTGTTGCAGGAGAAGATTCGGTAAGGTCTCTGTCAGGGGTGGGATCCTGACAGAGGCTTGGCAACTTGAGCGAACGTAACGGGACCGTGCCTGCTCAGTATAGCGGCGGTACCCAAGAAGGGACTGGAAGCGAGATAGATTGTGCTGAGTGAGAAACGAGATCAAAGCAACAAGGAGAATACCAGTAGGGGTCATGCTGTAAGACCGAGGCAACATCCTACTGAGGCGCACAACCGGCGGCCGGAACGCCGAGGGAGTATTACAATATTCAGCTTCAAGCAATACTCTAAACCAACGGCAGGACACTCAGTCTAAGGCGGGCTGTCTCACTAAAATCACCTATGCAGTCTTGGGGGGCAACTTGTGGAGAGGGGCGACTCTAGGGTCCCGGAAGAGCTCCGAGCCTACCCGTCATACGGGTGCCGTCCCAACCATAACACCGGGAGGGACAGAGGATTAGCAGGACATCATCTAATCGAGTTGTGAGGGAACTTAAGAAACGGACACAACAGTTGTGGGGACTTTCCGTAAGCACAGCAGGGAAGGACCGCAACACATAGCGCTAGAAGGAAGGCACAGATTTCCATCTGTAAAGAGAACTCTGGAGGTGCCATTGGACCGGCCGGACTTGCGCAGCCTGGTTATCTGGATTCTGGACTGAGGACCCAGAGATCTTCAGTAAAGAGGTAAAGAGACTGCAACCTGGTGTCCTCGTTATTTACTGCACCACACCACTACAGCCTCACCACCACCATCATCCATCATATCTATCACTGTACGCCCCTCAGCAGGGTCACGGACCGGGCCTAGCCACCGTGACAACCCCAGAGCAGAGACTCAGAGGCCTGGTACCGGGTACGCCTCGGCCCTGCGGCAGTGGGGTCGCTACATATATATATATATATATATATATATATATATATATATATATATATATATATTATGAATTTATGTATTTATCAATCTATCATTTTTGTATGACAGGAAGCTGCAGCAGCAGAAGGGGTGCTTCCAGAAGACGACTGACGGGGTGGAGAGATATCTGGAGTGGGCTCGCAATTGGTAAGTTTCTTGCATATATCGCAGAACCACAACCTCACACAATACACAACACATAAAAAACAGATCATTACAGACATAACACTGCACACAACACATACAAACTGATCATTACAGACATCACACAACATACAACACATACAAACTGATCATTATAGACATCACACTGCACACAACATATAAGCCAACATAAAAGCACATTTTTTTTTTCTTATAGTCTTCTGATTCTGGTGCTCAATCCAGAGGTCCTCAGAGCGGCTCCCAGGGTCGTCGGCGTGCAAGTCAGGGCAGTGGTCATTGGGTAGGCATTTTTTTTTAAGCTTTATGTTGTTTTCAGTCTAATGTCTTTGTTTTTTTGTCTTTTTTTAACAGGCTTCACAGCGTGCTCCTGACTCAGACAGTGAGGAGGCCAGGCTAAATATCGACCTCCTCATCGATCTGATCCGAAAGAGGGAGCTGTTGTGGAACATGGGTGACCGCCGCCACGCCAATATAGTTGTGACCCGTCGGCTCTGGGAGCAAGTGTGCCAACAGCTTGTAGACAACTGGGAGGACCTCGATGCTCAGGCCCAGAATCAAGCACGTAAATATACACAGTTCAGTTATGCTGCTGGATGTAAAGTGTTGTATACTAACCAATTTGTGCTTTCACTTGTCAGGTGAGAGAATTGTCAAGTGGTGGCGGTCAATCAGGGATCGCTTCAAGAAAGAGTTCAACAAAGAGATGCGGGCCCCGAGTGGATCTGGAGGACGCAGGAGCAAGTATAAATATGCAAGGGCCCTGTTGTTCCTCAGGTCAACGATGGTGACCGAAGGTAAATATTACCCACCCCATTTAATAACAAATGTTTACATGTCTAACCCTTTTTTTATGTTTCATCCAGGGCCATGCAATATCAATATATTAATTATATATTCTTTTCTCTTTGTTCTACAGCACCGTCGGCAGCACTCGGGTACCTGCAGCATTGAATCCTTCTGGGGCAATCCCTCAGGAGTCTGCCACCGAGGGACACTTCGACAGTCCCGACCCCTGTGCACCTTCCCAGCCTTCCTTCACATCTGATCCCTCGGTCCTATCCTCCAGTGCTGGAGCATCCTGATCGCCTGCATTGCATGAATCTGCTGGTGAGGATATAGCTTTTCCTGTACACCACCCCTCTGATGCTGCCACCTAGTACACCTGTGGGTTCTGGGCGGCAGCGCCAGAGGGGTCAAGTACAGAGCTATGCGCCCGAGTTCTTGCATCTGAATGCATCCTTCCAGAACTGTCTGAAACTTTTGTCGGAGCAAATGACCGCAGGTTTTAATTTGATAAACAAAAGTCAGTTGCAGACACTTCTGCAATGGATGCATTCAGATGCAAGTAAATCGCCGAACCACATATTTTTCCAGTCGGTACTCGAGCACATGGATAAGCTATCTCCTGATCAGCAGATGCAAGTAATGCAATCATGCCAGTCTGCTCTAGCACTTGTTACCTCCCAAGCCACCACATCTGCCCCCCTACCGCACCTGCCTCCCCTCCAGCCACTGTCCCTCCCTCCAGCCAGTACCTGCATCCTGCCCCATACCAGCATCATGCCCCGTACCAACATCGCCCCATACCAGTTCCCACCAACATCATCTGCGTCTCCTCTCCCTGCCCACTACCACCAGTCTCCTTCACCCGTCATGTCACTACAACCCTCTTCACCCATCACCTCTTCTGCCTCCCAATCCACCCACTCCACCCCTCCAACCTTCCAAATTCCCAATACTACTCACGGTTTCATGTACACCCATTCTATTTCTTTCTCCACCCCTTCACCTCTTTTACCTACTGATTCTTCACCACCACCATCACATCCCTTTCTCCACACTCCCACTGTCGAAGTGTCTCAATCTGAAAGCCCCTCCAGCAATATCACCACCCCAAACTATTTAAACTTATATTTTTTTTTATTTGTTAAAAAATTAGGTTAATAAAACTGTTTATTGTTTAAAAATGTTGTCTTTAATTTATTCATAAGGTTTATACGGTTAAATACGTTGGATAAAACAAGGTTTAATAATGTGGTTGAGGGTTAAATACTTTGGGTACAACCCAAACAGGTACACAACTTGGGTAAAAGAAGGTGAAATACTTTGGGTACAACCCAAACAGGTACACAACTTGGGTAAAAGAAGGTGAAATACTTTGGGTACAACCCAAACAGGTACACAACTTGGGTAAAAGAAGGTAAAATACTTTTGGTTACAAGGTCCAAGATAAATTGTTCAAACTCTCTCATCCTGCCAGTCTACTCTTCCTTCAGGTGAAATAAAGTATTCTGCAAATTTGTCCCTCATTTGGGAAACTGACATAGAACTTCGAAACGTAATGTTGTGATAATCAGCCAAGGTGATTTCTTCAGAGTGGTCTTCAATGGAAATATGTTCCTTGCATATCACAAAATTGTGCAGGACAACAAACGCTTTCTCCACCTCATCAACAGTGTCAGTCTTCAAATTTATAGCTGTCACTAGAACTCACCATTTGGCGGTCAAAATCCCAAAAGCGCACTCCACCATTCTCTGTGCTCGTGTGAGGCGGTAATTACAAATTCTTTTAGTTTGCGTTAATCCACTACTGGAGTAGGGTTTCAGCAGGTGTTCCGACAGATGGAAGGCTTCATCCCCAACACAAACAAATGGCATTGGTGGCCCAGAAGTTTGAGGCAGTGGTCTTGGGGGGGGAATTTATAGTCTATTTCCAACCAACTCTCCATTGTGGGATGTGGTATAAATTCACCATGCAAAGAGTCCCACAATGCACGGCAGGTGTGCTTGACAATTCCCAATATGGTGGAAATTCCCAACCGAAATTAATAATGTAGTGATGAAAGGGATTCTCCAGTTGCAAGGAATCTGTGAATAAAAGCAAGGCAAAAATTATTACAAAATACCAGCAATAACATTAGTTATAAGTCAGCTAATACAGTAGGAGATATAATAAAAATAATTCATAACAAATAGCATCGATAACATTACAGTTATAATGCTGCTTTAACTGTATGAAATACACTAAAAATTGTTCTAAAAAAGTACCAGTAACAACATTAAAGTGAAGTGTGCTTTACAGGAGGTGATACAATAAAAATGGCTTACCGAAGAGTGACCATCAGACGCTCCGCCGGTGAAATGGAGAATCGGCAATACATGTCACTCCTTCAGATGAGATGTCCAATTCGGTCCACCAATAGATCAAAGTTCTCCGCTTTCATCCGCACATCGCTGAAAAACTTCTCAGGGTCTCCTCGTAGCTCCATGCAGAGGTGTATCTAGCCTTTCCTGCACCCGGGGCAAAGGATCAGTTTGGCGAACCCCCCCCCCCCCAAACCTCCCCCATTTGAACCTTAACTCTATTGAAACTGTATGACCAAGCCAAGGTACATTCCGGAATCCCCATAATGTTAACATAGATACCAATAAAAGTAAAATTAATTGAGACATCAGTAGGTTAAGTGTTTTTGAATATCCATATTGAATCAGGAGCCCCATATAATCCTGCATAAAGGTTAATAATGGCCCCATAAGATCCTCCATAGACACTTGCCCCATATAATGCTCCACAAACGTTGATTATGGCCCCATAAGATACTCTATACAGACATTTGCCACATATAATGCTCCACAAACGTTGATTATGGCCCCATAAGAGGCTCCATAAATATATTTGCCCCATATAGTGCTGCAGAAACGTTGATTATGGCCCCATAAGATGCTCCATAAAGATATTTGTGCCATATAATGCTGCAGAAACGTTGATTATGGCCCCATAAGATGCTCCATAAATATATTTGCCCCATATAGTGCTGCAGAAACATTGATTATGCCCCATAAGATGCTCCATAAATATATTTGCGCCATATAATGCTGCAGAAACGTTGATTATGGCCCCATAAGATGCTCCATAAATATATTTGCCCCATATAGTGCTGCAGAAACATTGATTATGCCCCATAAGATGCTCCATAAAGATATTTGCGCCATATAGTGCTGCACAAATGTTGATTATGCCCCCATAAGATGCTCCATAAATATATTTGCCTCATATAATGCTGCAGAAACGTTGATTATGCCCTATGGGAGGTGAAGCCGCATATTCATTACTGCAATGAGCGGTATAATGTGACCGCTCAGTACAGGAAGAAGCTGTGGCGTCGGGGAACCAGAGACCTGCAGGGACCGCGCCAGGAGTAGGTGAGTATCTCAGTGTGGGGGCGGCAGAATGCCGCCAACAAGGAGCCTCCTTGGACCGCCGCATCATCAGGCGGCCCACTGGCACCCCCTGTCGGCTGCGCCCAGGGCACATGCCCCAGCTGCCCCCCTGGATATGCCACTGGCTCCATGTATAAAGTAAAAAAGACTCCCCACGTCATTCTCTGTGCAGTGATGGGGTGGATCGGCAAACACTGTCGTCGCAGACACATAATGCGCTCTCTCTCGCTCCTTCTCCAGAACTGTTGTTTTCAAGTGATTCGCCTCCACAGTAAAATCCACGTTGATATTCAGAATATTCGCAATAACGACATCCATCTTGTTCTCCAAGCACTTGCTCCTCTACAACCTGATGGGCTGAAGGAACACTGTATATATAGGTTTTCAGTAGCCAATCGCATTTGGGTGCCTCCCAGGGGCGTTTTTAAAAACTGGATCCATCAAAAAATGGATAAAAAAATTGAAGAAACAGATGCAAAACTGAAGAAACGGATCCGGTTCTGCGGCTCTGAGCTACAAAATGGCCCTTTAAAACTTCTGCACAGGCCCTGTGTGCGCCGCTCTCTTGGTGCGCGCAGTGACAAGGTTGCGCGGTGGCCCGCGTCAGTGCGTGAGCACGGCCCTTATTCGTGCTTGCGCGTGCAGCTACATGCCTTCAGGAGAGTGTGCGCACTCAGGGTCTGTACTGAAGTTTGCAAAGGCCATCGCCATCACAGTGCGCACAGGATGCCTGAGCCTCTCTCTGTGTGACGCTAGCCAGTGCTCTCATCACTCCCAGGCAACTTTTTTTTTATGTATATACACTACAGCATTTGCAGTTTGACCCACTTAATGTATATTGACTGCTGTATATACAATATATAAGTGATACTGCTAATGCTGTATTTAATCACTGTATCACCTATTTAATGCATGTACAGCAGTCTATACATGCTATACTGTATAAGTGATACTGTGACTTCTGTATATATGCATTAGAAAGGTGATACTGCTGTATATATAATTCGACTCTACACAGCAATCACATTATTTATCACCTACATATTGTATATACAGCATTTGCAGTTTGATCTGTCTAATGTATAGTGACTGCTGTATACTGTATACAATACATAGATGATACTGCTAGTGCTGTATATCTAATATATAAGTGATACTGCGATTATATACAGCAGTAGCAGTATCACCTACTGTGTATAATGTATGTACAGCAGTCTTTATACATTATATAGGTGAAATTGCGACTGCGGCATGTACATTATATAGGTTATACCACTGTTTGTATGTATATATATATTCAAGCAAAAACCAGGCAGCACTCCATTGTTTCTTAATTCATCGTGAAGTGTTTAATTACACCCACATGTCTGTCCGACGTTTCGGCTCTAAATGAGCCTTTCTCAAGCAGTGGGTAAGCTTTTACAGTGCATATATATAGGTTTAAAACCATAACAAACCTTATTGCCATTGGTGGTTAATACAGTCCATGTGTAGCGATATATATATATTGATTGTGCTCATTAGTATAATAAAGTGCTTTAGTGCATTATAAAGTGCTTCATTGTGTATCTATCTATACATATATTAAAATCTTTAACAGATTGTCTTATTGCGTGTGTCTTACCCCCGGAGCTGCATGGTAGTAATGGAGGACATTCTCATGTATCTCAGCGTTCTCTGAGGTCTATTGCGCATGTCCGCAACGTCAGATCACTGTGTTGGACCAAGGACCAATCAATCACATCCGCGCGTGCGCAGAAACACAGTGTTACGCCATCTTTGTAGTGGCATTCTACATCGGCCATATTATGTGAGGTAAATCCTCATTAGAGTGGGACGGCACTTGCGCACACAGCGCTCTATGTCCTCTTATAGAGTCCCTTAATTAACCATATGACTGCACAATACTTGGCTATGGCATTATTATGTTTCTTATTTTATTCATTTGACAACTCCTCATATGGTTAACCACAATGTCATATCTCATATATTATCTAAGTATATTTTATGGATATTTATAGTGCATAATTCCACCCTGACATTCCGGGCTTAGCTTACTACAAGCCAAAGTCCGGAAGTCATACAGCTTAGCTGGTATCAGCTCAACCCTCTCAGGTCGAGCCGCTCACAGCCCATGCTGTACAGAGCGGTAGCACCCTTATCCTGGTATATAATCACTAGAGTTGAGCGACTTTAATTTTTTTAAGATCGAGTCTGGTTTTGTGAAACACGATTTTGTCCAGAGTCGAGTCGAGTGCAGTCGGCCGATTATCGCTAAAAGTCGGGGATCGACCGAAACACGAAACCCAATGCAAGTCAATGGGGAAGCATAGTCGGCAGTGAGTGGAGGCCAGGAAAACACCTACAGTGCCCATTTTAATGCCAAAAACATCCATTCTTGTTTCTGAAGCTTGTCAATCTTAATTAACTTTATAATAATAGTTGGGCATAGGAAATTGGGGGTCATTTGGCAAAAGTTGTGGGGGGAGTAGGGCTGGCTCAAGTTTTTCGTGGGCCCAGGAAATGCGGACTACGTCACGGCGGTGTTGCAGGGAGAGGTAAGTATTTCAACGTTGCAAGTGCTGTGATCCTGAACAAGCAGGGGGGGCCCACTCGTTCGCATTGACACTGGCACAGGGCCCCTCAAAGTACGGCGGTGTGTTTGCATGGCGGGGGCGCCTCCCACCAGCAGCGACACTTTGGCGTACTCTGAGGGGCCCTGTGCCAGTGACGTCGCCAACGAGTATGCCCCCCCCCACCTGATGAAGGAACCTGCCCTTTCATCTGCACCTTCCTCTTTGTCCCTGTGTAAGGTGGTATAACATGCGGGAAGGGGAACCTTACTTTCAGCAGGGTCAGATTCTGGCTGTGTAGAGTACAAGGGGAATGTAGTGGTCTAGGTCAATGTACCAGCAGACTCATCTAGCAGTGGCTGGGCAATGGGCAGGATGAGGAGGAAACAGATATAGGGCCAAAGAATAAAGTAGGCTAAATGCAGTTCAAAATTGGTAACAGGACTAAACAGGCGGCATTGCTTTGTTCAGTGGAGTAGCAAACCCAAGAGCAGCAGACACTGTTTCAAGGGCCTAACCACACTAGTAGGCCAAATGCAGTTTAATATCTGATAGTATAGGCCGAAAACCAGAATGTGGAAGCTCAGCTTTGTTCAGTTGAGGACAACACCAGGGAGGGGCAGACACCGTTAGTAGGCCGGAAAAGCCAATTTCAGTTTTAAAAATGGTAATTTGGAACAGAAGGTTGGAGCACAGCTTTATTCAGTTGAGGACCACACCAGGCAGGGGCAGACACCTCTAGTAGGCCGGAAAAGCCAATTTCATTTTTAAAAATGGTAATTTGGAACAGAAGGTTGGAGCACAGCTTTATTCAGTTGAGGACCACATCAGGCAGGGGCAGACACCTTTAGTAGGCCGGAACAGCCAATTGCATTTTTAAAATGGTAATTTGGAACAGAAGGTTGGAGCACAGCTTTATTCAGTTGAGGACCACACCAGGCAGGGGCAGACACCTTTAGTAGGCCGGAAAAGTCAATTTCAGTTTTAAAAATGGTAATTTGGAACAGAAGGTTGGAGCACAGCTTTATTCAGTTGAGGACCACACCAGGCAGGGGCAGACACCTCTAGTAGGCCGGAAAAGCCAATTTCATTTTTAAAAATGGTAATTTGGAACAGAAGGTTGAAGCACAGCTTTATTCAGTTGAGGACCACACCAGGCAGGGGCAGACACCTTTAGTAGGCCGGAACAGCCAATTGCATTTTTAAAATGGTAATTTGGAACAGAAGGTTGGAGCACAGCTTTATTCAGTTGAGGACCACACCAGGCAGGGGCAGACACCTTTAGTAGGCCGGAAAAGTCAATTTCAGTTTTAAAAATGGTAATTTGGAACAGAAGGTTGAAGCACAGCTTTATTCAGTTGAGGACCACACCAGGCAGGGGCAGACACCTTTAGTAGGCCGGAAAAGTCAATTTCAGTTTTAAAAATGGTAATTTGGAACAGAAGGTTGGAGCACAGCTTTATTCAGTTGAGGACAACACCAGGCAGGGGCAGACACCTTTAGTAGGCCGGAAAAGTCAATTTCAGTTTTAAAAATGGTAATTTGGAACAGAAGGTTGGAGCACAGCTTTATTCAGTTGCAGCTTCTTGGCAATAATATAAAGAAGACGAGACAGGACAACACTCGTCGTTGGATGCCATATCTGTGTTTTCACAGGAAAAAAAACTGTCAGTTAACTACTTGTAGGAGAAAGTTTTTGTAGCTGGAGGCCACATTTTGTTTTGTACCAGTTTTTTGTTGTATGTTTGGAACTGAAGGTTGAAGCTCAGCTTTATTCAGTTGAGGACAACTTGAGTTAGGGACTGCAGACAGACTTTGCAGGCTGTCCCCTGTGTGGACCATGCATCCAATACATTAACCCATTGAGCCACAAAGGACACGTAAACCTTCCGTGGCCAGGCCTACAGGTCCATGTGTCTGTTGTCAGGTATACCTTTGGACTGACAAATTGACAGAATGCAAGGACAATGCGGTCTTTAACATGCAGGTGGAGGGGTGGGATGGCTTTTCACGCAAAAGAATTGTCAACTGTGTAGCTCATAGCGTGGTATATCGTAGTTCATCCTGGCTTTATTAATATTAAATTAAATAAAAAAATAGGCTGTAGGCACTTTATAATTGGTTCCAGGGGTACACGGGCAGCAGTGGTCTGGTCAGTGGAGGCCTAGTGGAAGGAGGGACCGCAGACAGGCTTCAAAGGCCTAACATAATAAAAAGGGCTGGCTGTAGGCACTTTATTATTAGTTCCATAGGTACACGGGCAGCAGTGGTCTGGTCAGTGGAGGCCTAGTGGAAGGAGGGACCGCAGACAGGCTTCGAAGGCCTAACATAAAAAAATGGGCTGGCTGTAGGCACTTTATTATTAGTTCCAGGGGTACACGGGCAGCAGTGGTCTGGTCAGTGGAGGCCTAGTGGAAGGAGGGACTGCAGACAGGCTTCAAAGGCCTAACATAATAAAATGGGCTGGCTGTAGGCACTTTATTATTAGTTCCAGGGGTACACGGGCAGCAGTGGTCTGGTCAGTGGAGGCCTAGTGGAAGGAGGGATCGCAGAAAGGCTTCGAAGGCCTAACATAAAAAAATGGGCTGGCTGTAGGCACTTTATTATTAGTTCCAGGGGTACACGGGCAGCAGTGGTCTGGTCAGTGGAGGCCTAGTGGAAGGAGGGACCGCAGACAGGCTTCGAAGGCCTAACATAAAAAAATAGGCTGGCTGTAGGCACTTTATTATTAGTTCCAGGGGTACACGGGCAGCAGTGGTCTGGTCAGTGGAGGCCGATTGTAATGAGTGTCTGCCAGTTAGTAGTCCAAAACAACAACTAAATGTGAATGTCTCGCATTAAAACAAAACAAAAACACTAAAGGGTGCAATCATTAGGTTCAGGGGTGGGATCCTCTGCGTTGTTTCAGACCTACTAATTTTGCGCAAAGTATTTACTGTGGTAAATAGAGGACACTGCCCCTGACTATGTTAAGTACCATCATACATGTCAACACAATGGTATTGTCAGTGGCAGGTATGGAAGGATGTCAGCGCATAGACTTAACATTGGTGGAAGTGTGAGAGATAACTGTGGAAGTGGTAGAGCAATGTTTGACCTGGGGGTGGGTGAACTCTCTTGTGGCCGGCGGTACAGGCCCAAGGCCCCTCATGTTACAACAGTGTGTCTGACGTTGGGTGCGCACCACCACCGCCAGAGATACTTTATTGTACTATGAGGAACCCAGTAGCAATGCCGTCGACCAAAAGCGAGTACACCCACCTCTTTAGACAAACAGCAGTCTCACGGGTGCTTGCGCCAAGTCGCGATACCACGGCCCCGTGTGGGGAGTTTGGCCATTTAGGGAGGTGTAAACATGTCGTATGCTGGACAATCAGCTGCAGAAAATTAGACATTAGAAAAGTAATTCACAGTAGTCCACAGGCAAGATCTTTTCATAGGAAAGCTAGGTGTCGGCCGGGCAAGGTGGGGCAAAAGATTTCGAAATCCAGTTGTGGTTCATTTTAATGAATGTTAGATCGTCAACATTTTGGGTAGCCAGACGAGTCCTTTTTTCGGTTAATATTGAACCTGCAGCACTGAATACTCTTTCTGATAGGACACTTGCTGCCGGGCAAGCAAGCTCCTGCAATGCATATTCTGCCAATTCTGGCCAGGTGTCTAATTTTGATGCCCAGTAATCAAATGGGAATGACGGTTGAGGGAGAACATCGATAACGGATGAAAAATAGTTAGTAACCATACTGGACAAATGTTGTCTCCTGTCACTTTCAATTGATGCAGCAGTACCTGTCCTGTCTGCGGTCATAGCAAAATCACTCCACAACCTGGTCAGAAAACCCCTCTGTCCAATGCCACTTCTGATGTGTGCACCCCTAACACTCCTAGTCTGCTGCCCCCTTGAGCTCGTGTGAGAACGAACACGTGCGCTGTGTGCTGGGAATGCCTGAAGCAAACGGTCAACAAGAGTTGATTGTTTGGTTGCTAATATTAGTTCCAAGTTCTCATGTGGCATAATATTTTGCAATTTGCATTTATAGCGTGGATCAAGGAGGCAGGCCAACCAGTAATCGTCATCGTTCATCATTTTTGTAATGCGTGTGTCCCTTTTTAGGATACGTAAGGCATAATCTGCCATGTGGGCCAAAGTTCCAGTTGTCAAATCTCCGGTTGTGATTGGGTGAGGGGCAGTTGCAGGCAAATCTACGTCACTTGTGTCCCTCAAAAAACCAGAACCCGGCCTTGACACGCAACCAATTTCCTGTGCCCCCGGGAAAAGGTTCCGCATTAAAAATATACTCATCCCCATCATCCTCCTCGTCCTCCACCTCCTCTTCGCCCGCTACCTCGTCCTGTACACTGCCCTGACCAGACAATGGCTGACTGTCATCAAGGCTTTCCTCTTCCTCTGGTGCAGACGCCTGCTCCTTTATGTGCGTCAAACTTTGCATCAGCAGACGCATTAGGGGGATGCTCATGCTTATTACGGCGTTGTCTGCACTAACCAGCCGTGTGCATTCCTCAAAACACTGAAGGACTTGACACATGTCTTGTATGTTCGACCACTGCACAGCTGACAACTCCATGTCTGCCATCCTACTGCCTGCCAGTGTATGTGTATCCTCCCACAAAAACATAACAGCCCGCCTCTGTTGGCACAGTCTCTGAAGCATGTGCAGTGTTGAGTTCCACCTTGTTGCAACGTCTATGATTAGGCGATGCTGGGGAAGGTTCAAAGACCGCTGATAGTTCTGCATACGGCTGGCGTGTACAGGCGAACGTCGGATATGTGAGCAAAGTCCACGCACTTTGAGGAGCAGGTCGGAGAACCCAGGATAAGTTTTCAATAAGCACTGCACCACCAGGTTTAAGGTGTGAGCCAGGCAAGGAATGTGTTTCAGTTGGGAAAGGGAGATGGCAGCCATGAAATTCCTTCCGTTATCACTTACTACCTTGCCTGCCTCGAGATCTACTGTGCCCAGCCACGACTGTGTTTCTTGTTGCAAGAACTCGGACAGAACTTCCGCGGTGTGTCTGTTGTCGCCCAAACACTTCATAGCCAATACAGCCTGCTGACGCTTGCCAGTAGCTGGCCCATAATGGGACAACTGGTGTGCAACAGTGTCATCTGCCGATGGAGTGGTTGGCCGACTGCGGTCTGTGGAAGAGCTGTAGCTTCTGCAGGAGGATGAGGAGGAGGAGGAGGAGGGGTTGCGAACGCCTACAGCCAACTGTTTCCTAGACCGTGGGCTAGGCACAACTGTCCCTAAATTGATGTCCCCTGTGGACCCTGCATCCACCACATTCACCCAGTGTGCCGTGATGGACACATAACGTCCCTGGCCATGCCTACTGGTCCATGCATCTGTAGTCAGGTGCACCTTTGTACTCACAGATTGCCTGAGTGCATGGACGATGCGCTGTTTAACATGCTGGTGCAGGGCTGGGATGGCTTTTCTGGAAAAAAAGTGTTGACTGGGTAGCTCGTATCGTGGTTCAGCGTACTCCATCAGGGCTTTGAAAGATTCGCTTTCAACTAACCGGTAGGGCATCATCTCTAACGAGATTAGTCTAGCTATGTGGGCGTTAAAACCCTGTGTACGCGGATGCGAGGATAAGTACTTCCTTTTTCTAACCAGAGTCTCATGTAGTGTGAGCTGAACTGGAGAGATGGAGATCGTGGAACTTGCGGGTGTGCCGGTGGACATGGCAGACTGAGAGACGGTTGGAGACGGTATTGTTTCCGCCGGTGCCCTAGATGCAATATTTCCTCCTACAAAACTGGTGATTCCCTGACCCTGACTGCTTTTGGCTGTCAAAGAAACCTGCACAGATACTGCCGGTGGTGCGGAAAATGGTGGCCTTACAGTGACGGAAGGGATGTTGCGTTGATGAGTAGCTTCATTGGCCGAGGGTGCTACAACCTTAAGGGACGTTTGGTAGTTAGTCCAGGCTTGAAAATGCATGGTGGTTAAGTGTCTATGCATGCAACTAGTATTGAGACTTTTCAGATTCTGACCTCTGCTTAAGCTAGTTGAACATTTTTGACAGATGACTTTGCGCTGATCAATTGGATGTTGTTTAAAAAAATGCCAGACTGCACTCTTCCTAGCATCGGATCCCTTTTCAGGGATTGCAGACTGAGCTTTAACCGGATGGCAACGCTGTGCTCCAACAGGTTTTGGCTTTGACACGCGTTTTAGGCCAGATAAGGGCACGGCAGATGGAACCTGTTGCGATGTTGATGCCTGCTGCGGCCCCTCCTCCACCTCCGCTTCTGAACTACTGCTGCCTGCACCCTGTTCCCCCAATGGCTGCCAATCGGGGTCAAGAACCGGGTCATCTATTACCTCCTCTTCGAGCTCGTGTGCAACTTCGTCTGTGTCACTGTGTCGGTGTGTGGTATAGCGTTCGTGGCGGGGCAACATAGTCTCATCAGGGTCTGATTGTGGATCTGTACCCTGAGATAGCAATGTGGTGGTCTGAGTCAAAGGAGCAGCATAGTACTCTGGCTGTGGCTGTGCATCAGTGCACTCCATGTCAGAATCTACTTGTAATGGCCTGTTAAGTGTTTCACTTTCTAAGCCAGGGACGGTATGTGTAAAGAGCTCCATGGAGTGACCTGTTGTGTCGCCTGCTGCATCCTTCTCTCTTGTTGTAGTTTTTGCAGAGGAGGACAAGGAAGCGACTTGTCCCTGACCGTGAACATCCACAAGCGACGCGCTGCTTTTACATTTACCACTTTCAGAAGAGGAGGCAAAAGAGCTAGAGGCTGAGTCTGCAATGTAAGCCAAAACTTGCTGTTGCTGCTCCGGCTTTAAAAGTGTTTTTCCTACTCCCAGAAAAGAGAGCGTTCGAGGCCTTGTGTAGCCAGACGACGAAACTGGCTCCACAGCTCCAGATTTAGGTGGAATATTTTTATCCCCACGACCACCTGATGCTCCACTACCACTACCATCATTACCAGCTGACAATGAACGCCCACGGCCACGACCTCTTGCACCAGACTTCCTCATTGTTTTAAAAAATTAACCAAAGTAACTTTATTTGTTGCTGTCAAACAACTTACACGGTGAGCTATAACTTCAGTATGATTTCTATATCCCTTAACAGGTTGGTGAGACCACAAGGGAAATCAGGCACAATGTTACACACTGTTTTCTGTGGCACAAAATCACAGAGATGACACACACGCAGGACTGTCACTCAAGCACTAATGTCAATATTATTCTCCCACCTAATTTTTTTTTTTATTTTTTTTTTCTCAGGGAGACTTTAGAAACCAAATAAGATAAAATGTTTTTTTCAGGGACAATTTAGAAACCAAATACTAATAAAAAAAAAAAAAAATAGCCTTTCTATGGCCCACTGATTGAGAGAGAGAGAGAGGTGGCACACCCAGGAGTCAAGACTGGCACACAAGCTGAAAGGGCAATATTACTCTCCCACTGTTTTTTTATGTATTTTTTTTTTTTCAGGGAGACTTTAGAAACCAAATAATAACAAAAAAAATAAATAAAAATAAATAGGCTTTCTATAGCCCACTGAATGAGAGATAGCACACACAGGAGTGGCACACAAGCCCTGACTGAGGCCAATATTTTTCTCCCACTGATTGATGTAGTGTTTTTGTGTTGAGGTAGAATTTAGAACACAAATCACGGAAAAAATAAATAGGCTTTCTATGGCCCACAATTAGAGAGAGACAGGTGGCACACCCAGGAGTCAAGACTGGCACACAAGCTGAAAGGGCAATATTACTCTCCCACTGTTTTTTTATGTATTTTTTTTTTTTTCAGGGAGACTTTAGAAACCAAATAATAACAAAAAAAAAATAAAAAAATAAATAGGCTTTCTATAGCCCACTGAATGAGAGATAGCACACACAGGAGTGGCACACAAGCCCTGACTGAGGCCAATATTTTTCTCCCACTGATTGATGTAGTGTTTTTGTGTTGAGGTAGAATTTAGAACACAAATCACGGAAAAAATAAATAGGCTTTCTATGGCCCACAATTAGAGAGAGAGAGGTGGCACACCCAGGAGTCAAGACTGGCACACAAGCTGAAAGGGCAATATTACTCTCCCACTGTTTTTTTATGTATTTTTTTTTTTCAGGGAGACTTTAGAAACCAAATAATAACAAAAAAAAATAAAAAAATAAATAGGCTTTCTATAGCCCACTGAATGAGAGATAGCACACACAGGAGTGGCACACAAGCCCTGACTGAGGCCAATATTTTTCTCCCACTGATTGATGTAGTGTTTTTGTGTTGAGGTAGAATTTAGAACACAAATCACGGAAAAAATAAATAGGCTTTCTATGGCCCACAATTAGAGAGAGAGGTGGCACACCCAGGAGTCAAGACTGGCACACAAGCTGAAAGGGCAATATTACTCTCCCACTGTTTTTTTATGTATTTTTTTTTTTCAGGGAGACTTTAGAAACCAAATAATAACAAAAAAAAATAAAAAAATAAATAGGCTTTCTATAGCCCACTGAATGAGAGATAGCACACACAGGAGTGGCACACAAGCCCTGACTGAGGCCAATATTTTTCTCCCACTGATTGATGTAGTGTTTTTGTGTTGAGGTAGAATTTAGAACACAAATCACGGAAAAAATAAATAGGCTTTCTATGGCCCACAATTAGAGAGAGAGAGGTGGCACACCCAGGAGTCAAGACTGGCACACAAGCTGAAAGGGCAATATTACTCTCCCACTGTTTTTTTATGTATTTTTTTTTTTCAGGGAGACTTTAGAAACCAAATAATAACAAAAAAAAATAAAAAAAATAAATAGGCTTTCTATAGCCCACTGAATGAGAGATAGCACACACAGGAGTGGCACACAAGCCCAGACTGAGGCCAATATTTTTCTCCCACTGATTGATGTAGTGTTTTTGTGTTGAGGTAGAATTTAGAACACAAATCACGGAAAAAATAAATAGGCTTTCTATGGCCCACAATTAGAGAGAGACAGGTGGCACACCCAGGAGTCAAGACTAGCACACAAGCTGAAAGGGCAATATTACTCTCCCACTGTTTTTTTATGTATTTTTTTTTTTTTCAGGGAGACTTTAGAAACCAAATAATAACAAAAAAAAATAAAAAAATAAATAGGCTTTCTATAGCCCACTGAATGAGAGATAGCACACACAGGAGTGGCACACAAGCCCTGACTGAGGCCAATATTTTTCTCCCACTGATTGATGTAGTGTTTTTGTGTTGAGGTAGAATTTAGAACACAAATCACGGAAAAAATAAAGAGGCTTTCTATGGCCCACAATTAGAGAGAGAGAGGTGGCACACCCAGGAGTCAAGACTGGCACACAAGCTGAAAGGGCAATATTACTCTCCCACTGTTTTTTTATGTATTTTTTTTTTTCAGGGAGACTTTAGAAACCAAATAATAACAAAAAAAAATAAAAAAATAAATAGGCTTTCTATAGCCCACTGAATGAGAGATAGCACACACAGGAGTGGCACACAAGCCCTGACTGAGGCCAATATTTTTCTCCCACTGATTGATGTAGTGTTTTTGTGTTGAGGTAGAATTTAGAACACAAATCACGGAAAAAATAAATAGGCTTTCTATGGCCCACAATTAGAGAGAGAGGTGGCACACCCAGGAGTCAAGACTGGCACACAAGCTGAAAGGCAATATTACTCTCCCACTGTTTTTTTATGTATTTTTTTTTTTCAGGGAGACTTTAGAAACCAAATAATAACAAAAATAAATAAAAAAATAAATAGGCTTTCTATAGCCCACTGAATGAGAGATAGCACACACAGGAGTGGCACACAAGCCCTGACTGAGGCCAATATTTTTCTCCCACTGATTGATGTAGTGTTTTTGTGTTGAGGTAGAATTTAGAACACAAATCACGGAAAAAATAAAGAGGCTTTCTATGGCCCACAATTAGAGAGAGAGAGGTGGCACACCCAGGAGTCAAGACTGGCACACAAGCTGAAAGGGCAATATTACTCTCCCACTGTTTTTTATGTATTTTTTTTTTTCAGGGAGACTTTAGAAACCAAATAATAACAAAAAAAAATAAAAAAATAAATAGGCTTTCTATAGCCCACTGAATGAGAGATAGCACACACAGGAGTGGCACACAAGCCCTGACTGAGGCCAATATTTTTCTCCCACTGATTGATGTAGTGTTTTTGTGTTGAGGTAGAATTTAGAACACAAATCACGGAAAAAATAAATAGGCTTTCTATGGCCCACAATTAGAGAGAGACAGGTGGCACACCCAGGAGTCAAGACTGGCACACAAGCTGAAAGGGCAATATTACTCTCCCACTGTTTTTTTATGTATTTTTTTTTTTTTTTCAGGGAGACTTTAGAAACCAAATAATAACAAAAAAAATAAATAAAAATAAATAGGCTTTCTATAGCCCACTGAATGAGAGATAGCACACACAGGAGTGGCACACAAGCCCTGACTGAGGCCAATATTTTTCTCCCACTGATTGATGTAGTGTTTTTCTGTTGAGGTAGAATTTAGAACACAAATCACGGAAAAAATAAATAGGCTTTCTATGGCCCACAATTAGAGAGAGACAGGTGGCACACCCAGGAGTCAAGACTGGCACACAAGCTGAAAGGGCAATATTACTCTCCCACTGTTTTTTTATGCATTTTTTTTTTTTTTCAGGGAGACTTTAGAAACCAAATAATAACAAAAAAAAAAAAAAAAAAAATAGGCTTTCTATAGCCCACTGAATGAGAGATAGCACACACAGGAGTGGCACACAAGCCCTGACTGAGGCCAATATTTTTCTCCCACTGATTGATGTAGTGTTTTTGTGTTGAGGTAGAATTTAGAACACAAATCACGGAAAAAATAAATAGGCTTTCTATGGCCCACTCAGTGAGAGATGGCACACACAGGGATGGCACTGTAGCAGAAATGCCAATCTTAATCTCCCACAAAAAAAAAAAACAGGGACTGTCATACAATTACTATCTCCCTGCAGTAATCTAAGCCAGGTATGGCAGGCAGCAATAGGAGTGGACTGATGCACAAATTAAATAAAAAGTGTGGACAAACAAAAAAGATAGCTGTGCAGAAAGGAAGGAACAAGAGGATATGTGCTTTGAAAAAAGCAGTTGGTTTCCACAGTGGCGTACACACAGCAATACAGCTATCAGGGAGCCTTCTAGGGCAGCCCAATGAGCTACAGCGCTGAGGAAAAAAAAATGTAGCTTCCACTGTCCTGCAAACAAAAGGTGGTATTGGACAGTGGAAATCGCTACAGCACAAGCGGTTTGGTAGTTAGTGGACCCTGCCTAACGCTATCCCTGCTTCTGACGAAGCGGCAGCAACCTGTCCCTAAGCTCAGATCAGCAGCAGTAAGATGGCGGTCGGCGGGAACGCCCCTTTATAGCCCCTGTGACGCCGCAGACAGCAAGCCAATCACTGCAATGCCCTTCTCTAAGATGGTGGGGACCAGGATCTATGTCATCACGCTGCCCACACTCTGCGTTCACCTTCATTGGCTGAGAAATGGCGCTTTTCGCGTCTTTGAAACGCGACTTTGGCGCGAAAGTCGCGTACCGCATGGCCGACAAGCACAGGGGTCGGATCGGGTTTCATGAGACGCCGACTTAGCCAAAAGTCGGCGACTTTTGAAAATGAACGACCCGTTTCGCTCAACCCTGATAATCACTATTAAGGCTTAGTTAATGAGGAGACAATGTAACATTTTCACTGCTTTTATTGATCAAAACCACGGTCCAACACAGTAGCGTACTGCGGAATATAAATAATTGAACATTTGAAATTTTTTGTCCTCCATATTAGCAAACTCCACTCCGGCGGTATTCCACTCTTGATAGAGCACCAGTCACATTCTACGCAAAAAATACAAAATATAATAAAATTAGGAAAAAATGGCATTGTTGTTACAGCACAGCATTTCCTAAATTAAAAACAAGTAATCACATTACTGTATCTTGGTGACCAATAATATTATACAACAGACTATCAAATAACCGTATGCATCTTAAAGTCAGCGTTCAAACCCTCAGGTCATTGAGGGAGATGCAGCGTTTCTAAAAGTACCCTCATTAATGGAAATGAAACAAAAATATATAAATGACTCTAAGCGGCTTATTAGCTCTCAACTTCACCTGACCACGCTGGGACAATATCTAAAAGAGCGCAAAATCCCAAGGGGGCTTAGATCTAATATTAGGCCCAACCTATTTAGTGGGAATGCTGCTTTTTGTAATAGATTCATGATGATTTCTAACAAGTACGCCATGGACGTGATGTTATTAAATGTGGAGTACCTACAAATTGAAGTGAAAAAATTGCAGTCAAGTGTTGGGGATATAGGAAAGAAACTACAGGACATGCTTAGTAAAGAGGATTGGACTATTTTTAAAGATAAAGTGGATAAAGATATGAGCAAACTTCGTGGAGAACTAGAGGAAGCTAAAAGGAAAAAATGGACTAGAGACACTGGGGACTATGAGACTGGACACGTATACTCTTGGCAAACAGATAACTCCAAAGTGCCTTGGAAGAAAAGAGGTTATAGGAATGTAAATAATAGTAATGCATCTAATGTATGTTATATGAATTATGAGTTTGTTCCCCCTAGATCCGAACAAAAATGTAGTAGAAGAAAAAGACGAGGAGGCAGGCCCCAGCATCGCCGGCAAAAAGAAATTAGAAAAAACCAAAGTACAGAAAACACTGAATCTACGGAAGAGAGAACAGAACTAGTGGTAAACATTTCGCATAAGGTACTCACCAAAGCACAAATATCAGTACTAAGCAAGGGATTGAGTTTTAGTCCATGTACACATACCAATTGGTTTCAACTGCAAATAGACCTCGAACGTTTTCTCAGACAAATTAAACTAAGAGAATGGTTTGAAGGCAAAAAAGAGGCTGATAATAAAAAAATAAGTGAATTTGACCTTAAAATGGTAGATCTAAAAAACAAATGTAGATTTATGCCACCCACAAGCTCAGCAGCCGTTAAGGCATTTGAGGAAGTTGTTAAATTGGATATTGAACAGCTCAGATGTAGAGGTGTAACAGAATATAGACGTCCAAACAT
The DNA here is from genome assembly GCF_051348905.1 of Ranitomeya variabilis. Lineage (NCBI taxonomy): Eukaryota > Metazoa > Chordata > Amphibia > Anura > Dendrobatidae > Ranitomeya > Ranitomeya variabilis. The sequence goes on from NC_135235.1 coordinate 348,790,776, forward strand.
CTTGAAGGAGGAAATGGAAGCCGTATGGGAACTTGTCCATGACGACGACATCATCATCAAACCCGCAGACAAAGGGGGTGCTGTCGTCGTCATGGACAAGCGGGCATATACTGCAGAAGTCATGAGACAGCTAAATGACGATAGTGTATATAGTAAATTAGATGGGGATCCTAAATTTAGTGTACAGGAAGAGATCAAAAAATGTCTATCAGAAGCAATGAATGCATTTATAATAGACCAAGAACTATATAACTATCTATTTGAAGAAAACCCACGCACCCCAGTGTTATACATAACACCTAAAATACACAAAACTTTGGTCGACCCTCCGGGGTGACCAATAGTTTCAGGTGTAGGCTCTATTTTTAATAAAATGAGTATCTTTCTAGATAGAATACTAAACCCCATCACAAAAGAATGCAAATCCTACATAAAAGACACTACGGATTTTTTGGCGAAAATAGAGGCTATACAACTGAAGGGTGAGGTGGTCTTAGCATCCTTCGACGTTGTTTGCCTCTATAATTCCATTAATCACGAGAGAGGTGTGAAAGCAGTAGAAAAGATGTTGGACACAAAACAATACACAATTGAGGGTAAGAACTTTCTACTACAGATGTTGGAAATCATATTAAGACGCAACTACTTTATGTTTGGTGATGCGTTTTACGCACAAAAACAGGGAACAGCTATGGGGGCCAATATGGCCCCTTCATATGCTAACCTGGTTATGGAGGTCCTGGAGGAGGACCTCGTCTATGTGTCCCACCACTTCCGGCATGTGCTGGAGTGGTGGAGGTACATAGACGACGTCTTCCTCCTCTGGACAGGTACAGAAAAGGAATTGGATGAATTCCATACATACCTGAACTCAATAGATCAAACAATCAAGTTCACTTTAGTAAAATCTCGGTCAAAAATTCAATTTTTAGATGTGTTGGTGGAACAAAAAAATGGCCAACTTCTAACTACACTATTTATAAAGGATACGGACAGGAACAACCTATTATTATATGATAGCCAACATCCGACCTCAATGAAAAGATCCATTCCCCTGAGTCAACTATTAAGAGTGAGGCGTATAGTTAAAGAAGAAAACACAACTGATATAACAATAGATCGGTTAATTAAAAAATTCTTGGATAGAGGATACCCTAGGGAATTATTGGAAAAAACAAAAAGTGAGGTAATGGCAAAAGATAGATTGCAACTAATTAAAAGTAAGCCACAAGGGAAGCGAAAAAATGTACAGAAAAGAGTCCCATTTGTCTCTATGTACACTGAAGAGAGTAGGGAAATAGCCAGTATTATTAACAAACACTGGACCATGTTAGGGAGATGTATACCGAAAGTACAAGAATTTAAAAATCCACCGCTGTATTCATACAAAAAAAGTAGAAATATTAAGGATATGGTAATTAAATCAGATATTGGCACTAACAAAAAAGGTACTCAGAGGTTACTAACGGGTTCCAAAAGAAATGGCTGTTTCCCTGGCCTAAACTGTGTAAATTGCACATATATGGTAAAGGGACCTACATTTACACACCCAAAGACAGGGAAGGTATATGAGATTAAACAATTCCTCACATGTAGCTCAGACTACGTTATTTATATACTTATGTGCCCTTGCAAGCTATGGTATGTTGGAGAGACAACTTGTGAATTCAAGACAAGGATGAACCAACATAGATTTAGCATAAGAAAAAATAGGACTGATTTCCCTGTCCCCAAGCATTTTGTAGACTGCAAACATACTGAGAAGGATCTAAAATGTAAAATTATTGATGCTGTCCCAATACAGAGAAGGGGAGGTGATAGGGAATTGATACTCAAAAAAAGAGAACTCAGGTGGATATATGAATTAAATACATTAAGACCTGAGGGTTTGAACGCTGACTTTAAGATGCATACGGTTATTTGATAGTCTGTTGTATAATATTATTGGTCACCAAGATACAGTAATGTGATTACTTGTTTTTAATTTAGGAAATGCTGTGCTGTAACAACAATGCCATTTTTTCCTATATATAATGGACACACCAGCGCTTACCAACCTATATACTTCCCTCAGCAGCTGGACTCAAAAACAGGTGGACACCACCCCTGATGTAAAAATGTCTAGAAAAGGGAATAGAGACCGCGCATAAGGGGATGCACTAAAGACAACAATATAATGCCACAGACAATAAAACAAACACAACGTCCGCAGAAGCTCCAAACCTCCCTACTGATGTATGAACAGCGCTGCAAACGGCACCCTGGGCTGGTGCGTGGGTGCAGATTAGTATGTAACCGGCAGGAGGCCAAGTGACTGAAAATAGACTATTCAGCGTTTAAGGTAAGCGTACCTGTAGTCCGTGTGCCTTAGCACAATGCCAAGAGCAGGGCTGAGCGCAGCGATATGGGTCAGCGTGTCCGGCGTCCAATGTAGAGGTGCGGTAATTACCCGGAGAGACCCGACATGAAGCTGCACAAGGGCGCTGGAGAGAGGCTACATAGAGCCAGGGAAAGCCCCGGCCGGTGGCGTCCCTGGATACGTGCACGAGGGTGGATGGCCGGAAGCGGGCCAAGCGTGTGACGTCACAGACTAAGAACTACGGAGCGGCAGTGGGACAAGGTAGTAACCAACGCGTTTCGAAGGAACAGCGTCCTTCTTCGTCAGGGTTACCAGGCCCCTGCAGCTCCAAAGAATATAAGCCAAGCCCCCGTCGATCACCTCCACGAAGCCACGCCCATACGCCCAGTCAATGATTGGCAATCTAAATCCCTTATAGTGCGGCTATTGGCATAACAAATGGTGATTACCAAAAATAGAAAGCGTGCAATGAACACGCACTGTAATGGTTGTTTACACATAAATAAAAGAAAAAAGAAAAAAACGCCGAATGCCTAAATAATGCAGCATATAGCAGGAAAGTGCAGCCATGGTAGGAGTGAATAAATATATAAATAGCTAAAAACAATTTTAATGGTATAAGCAATAAAAAAAACTCCTAATGTACATAATCCTAAAATTTAAGTAATATGAATAAAAAAGCAATAAAATGAACCAATAAAAATAGGAGACACCCATGTGGCCCTATACTAAATTAAAAAGCATATAGTTCTAACCCATAGTTGAGGCCTTTTGGTGCAAGACAGTCCAAGGAAAAGATCCATTTGGACTCAGTTTTTGACATAGTCTGTATTAGGTTGCCCCCTCTTACGTTCTGCTTGATTTTTTGAAACCCAAGAAAACGCACATCCTTAGTGGATTTGCCGTGTTTCTCACAAAAATGTCGCGAGAGGGGGTGGCCAGTGAAACCTCTTTGAATATTAGTCAAGTGTTCCTTTATTCGCACCATGAGGGGCCTCTTGGTGCGACCGACATACAATTTTTTGCACGGGCACTCAATGAGGTAAATAACACTTGTGGTAGAGCATGTAATGCTCTCCTTGATTATGAACTCCTTCACGGAGTCCGAATCTTTAAATGACGTACAGTGGGTCTTACTAAAAGAAGTATTTCTACAACCATAACACATGCCGCAAGGCATAAACCCAGGCCTAAAATTGTACCGACTGCCTGGACGTGATACCTGATTAACGTATGACTTAATTGTGGGGGCTACAAAACTGCCCAAAGAACGGGCCTTCCTAAATATGAATCTTGGGTCACTAGGTAAGTAGTCCCCTATAATTTTATCCCCTTGCAAAATGGACCAATGTTTGCGGATGATGGACCTAAATTTAAAGTGGTCCGCGTGATATTGTGTGATAAAGGGTAATCCCCGGATTTGGTCACACATGCTCATAACAGTGGAATTCGTACATTTTTCTTTATACAGCAGGGAATTCCTTGATGTGTCCCTCACCTCCTGTTTTGCTTGTGCCAGTAATGAACATGGGTAGCCCTTATCAAGAAATTGTTGGGTCAAAACCTCTGCTTCCATATTGTAGTCTTCTAGGGTAGTACAGTTCCTTCTAAGTCTTGTAAATTGACCCTTAGGGATATTAGTCAGCCACACGGGCAAGTGGCAACTAAGGATGTTGATAAAACTGTTAGTATCCACTTCTTTCCTGTAGCATTTGGTGTATAGCTGTGAATGTTCTACATATACATTAAGGTCCAAAAAATTAACATTTGTGGCGCTGATGGTTGGTGTAAATTCCAACCCAAAATTATTGTCATTAAGACTGGCAATGAACAAATCCAAGTCACCACTTGGGCCATCCCAAACAAACAACACATCATCAATGAATCTGCGCCAGAGAACTAACCCCGGACGCAGACCACCAGAAGTGTATATGTAGGACTCCTCCCACTTGGCTACAAAAAGGTTGGCATAGCTGGGGGCAAAGCGAGTCCCCATTACAGTGCCCCACACTTGCAAAAAGAACTCCCCCTCGTACCAGAAATAGTTGTGCTGTAAAATAAAATCAATGCATTCCTTGATAAATGACACCTGGGTCTCAGGATATGTGCCCAATTTTTGAAGAAAGTCGCCTGCAATGTGACACCCAATCTTTTGGTCTATGACCGTGTACAAAGACTTTATATCTAGAGTACCCAAAATGTAGTTGGATTTCCATTCCACTTTGTCCAAAATTTGCAGAATGTGGCCCGTGTCCTTCAGGTAGGCTGGTATAAGTTGCATACATTTTTGCAAATGTATGTCCACGTATTGTGACAAATTAGCTGTGAGGCTATTAATGCCTGAAATAATGGGCCTACCCAGGGGACATGTGGAACTCTTGTGTACTTTAGGGATGTGATAAAAAAGGGCTATACTAGGGTCCCTATTGAACACAAATTGAAATTCTTTCTTATTTAAAATTCCCAGTGACTGGCCCTTAAGGCATAGGTTCCTCAATTTTATAATGTAATGTGGAGTGGGGTCACTCTTCAATTTCCTATACGTGACCTCATCCCCAAGGAGTTTAACCGATTCAGTCGTGGTACATGATGCGGTCCAAAACGACAATACCTCCTCCTTTATCCGCAGGGCGGATAATAATGTCGTTATTTTCCTGTAAGTCTTTAATGGCCTTCTTTTCCTGATGGTTTAAGTTCTGGGGTATAAATCTAGGTTTTTTCCTGTTTTGTAGTTTCCTGATGTCGTTAGTGACCAGCTTATCAAAAGTAGAGAATGCCTCTGATTGTTCCTGGATGGGATTAAAAGTAGATGGGTTTGCCAGAGAAGTATGAATGTACTCCCCAGGATCTTGGTTAGCATTCCCCGTTATAGTTTTACTCTTTTTATAGAAATATTTTTTGACAGACAGGTTTCTCAGATATTTCTTCATACATGCATATAAGTAAAACGGGTTCCCACTAGTGGTAGGTGCGAATTTAAGACCTTTTTGGAGGAGTGAAACTTCGTTGGATGTCAGTTCGTGTGAACTTAAGTTGAATATCTTTTGTTGTGAATTACCAGATACTGAGCTCACTTTCGCTTTGGTGAGTTTCCTCCCCCTCCTACCTCTCTTGGTTTTGTGGGTTTTACCCGAAAAAAATCCCGAATCGGTGCCCGGGCTTTGGATACTGTAGCATTCGTGACACCTGGTCTCTTGTTTGTGTCAGACCCATTGTTTTTAGGTCTATGTGTAGATAGTTTATTTCTACTGGATTCAGGAGCTATTAGTGATCCTTCAGATGTAGTATGGATACCTCCTACAGGTTTCCTAATAGATCTCCTCTGGAGAGGTGTGTTCCGTTGGCTGGCGGGCTGATCATCAGCCACCTGTGATGTGGTGGGTTCAGTACCACCATCACCCACCAACAATGGGGAAAATCTATTCGAGGTATAAACAGAAGCCACAGGACAAGAATGGTCGTCCCCATGTACATAAAGAGGAGTGCTAGGATATATAGAGATATCCAAAGTGTTATCCTGGTTTGAGTACTTGTTAGGGGTACCTGATGGTCTCGAATGAGTACCATTCCGAGTGACCACAGGTGTGTATTGAGTAGAGTTAGAGTCTGCGTACGTCGAAAATACCAGAGAAAAATCCGCTTTATTGGGTGTGGGTGTGCCATTGTATTCATCCAACACCAGTAAATCTTCCGATTTTTGTGTTATACTAGTGTTGGTTATATCCCCTAACCTGGTTGGAGTAGAATAATTCATGTACGTTTCCTCCGGTATATGGTCTCTCTGGAATTTTTTAATTTTCTTATTTATGATCTCCTTCTCTCTTTCCTTCAGTCTATATAAGATATTGTCAGCCAAATCCTGCAAATCCTTAGTGAGATTGCAGGTATGGAGTTGTGCAAATATCTTCTCGATCTGGGTGCTTATTTTGTTGATGTTATCTACCCGCTTATCTATAATAAATTGCAATGTTTTAAGAGAAAAGGATTGAAACATCTCGTTCCATTCTTGTTGTATAGCGCCATCTCCAAAGTCACCTGCTAGTGTCTTATATATAATGAGACCCCTAGGGACAATGTGAGCTTGGGCATACTTCTCCAAGGAAGCCACCTCCCACATGTCCCTCATTTCGGTGTGTAGTAATTTCTCAAGGGATCTCAGTAGATCCCTTGTTTTTGTGGTGTCCGATGGAGGTGGACCCTGAAAAGAAAATCTATCTTTAATGAAAATCATGCGGTGATCACGATTTCCTTGGACTGTCTTGCACCAAAAGGCCTCAACTATGGGTTAGAACTATATGCTTTTTAATTTAGTATAGGGCCACATGGGTGTCTCCTATTTTTATTGGTTCATTTTATTGCTTTTTTATTCATATTACTTAAATTTTAGGATTTCTTTTTTCTTTTATTTATGTGTAAACAACCATTACAGTGCGTGTTCATTGCACGCTTTCTATTTTTGGTAATCACCATTTGTTATGCCAATAGCCGCACTATAAGGGATTTAGATTGCCAATCATTGACTGGGCGTATGGGCGTGGCTTCGTGGAGGTGATCGACGGGGGCTTGGCTTATATTCTTTGGAGCTGCAGGGGCCTGGTAACCCTGACGAAGAAGGACGCTGTTCCTTCGATACGCGTTGGTTACTACCTTGTCCCACTGCCGCTCCGTAGTTCTTAGTCTGTGACGTCACACGCTTGGCCCGCTTCCGGCCATCCACCCTCGTGCACGTATCCAGGGACGCCACCTGCCGGGGCTTTCCCTGGCTCTACGTAGCCTCTCTCCAGCGCCCTTATGCAGCTTCATGTCGGGTCTCTCCGGGTCATTACCGCACCTCTACATTGGACGCCGGACACGCTGACCCATATCGCTGCGCTCAGCCCTGCTCTTGGCATTGTGCTAAGGCACACGGACTACAGGTACGCTTACCTTAAACGCTGAATAGTCTATTTTCATTCACTTGGCCTCCTGCCGGTTACATACTAATCTGCACCCACGCACAAGCCCAGGGTGCCGTTTGCAGCGCTGTTCATACATCAGTAGGGAGGTTTGGAGCTTCTGCGGACGTTGTGTTTGTTTTATTGTCTGTGGCATTATATTGTTGCCATTTTTTCCTAATTTTATTATATTTTGTATTTTTTGCGTAGAATGTGACTGGTGCTCTATCAAGAGTGGAATACCACCGGAGTGGAGTTTGCTAATATGCAGGACAAAAAATTCCCAAAAATTTCAAATGTTCAATTATTTATATTCCGCAGTACGCTACTGTGTTGGACCGTGGTTTTGATCAATAAAAGCAGTGAAAATGTTACATTGTCTCCTCATTAACTAAGCCTTAATAGTGATTATATACCAGGATAAGGGTGCTACCGCTCTGTACAGCATGGGCTGTGAGCGGCTCGACCTGAGAGGGTTGAGCTGATACCAGCTAAGCTGTATGACTTCCGGACTTTGGCTTGTAGTAAGCTAAGCCCGGAATGTCAGGGTGGAATTATGCACTATAGATATCCATAAAATATACTTAGATAATATATGAGATATGACATTGTGGTTAACCATATGAGGAGTTGTCAAATGAATAAAATAAGAAACATAATAATGCCATAGCCAAGTATTGTGCAGTCATATGGTTAATTAAGGGACTCTATAAGAGGACATAGAGCGCTGTGTGCGCAAGTGCCGTCCCACTCTAATGAGGATTTACCTCACATAATATGGCCGATGTAGAATGCCACTACAAAGATGGCGTAACACTGTGTTTCTGCGCACGCGCGGATGTGATTGATTGGTCCTTGGTCCAACACAGTGATCTGACGTTGCGGACATGCGCAATAGACCTCAGAGAACGCTGAGATACATGAGAATGTCCTCCATTACTACCATGCAGCTCCGGGGGTAAGACACACGCAATAAGACAATCTGTTAAAGATTTTAATATATGTATAGATAGATACACAATGAGGCACTTTATAATGCACTAAAGCACCTTATTATACTAATGAGCACAATCAATATATATATATATATCGCTACACATGGACTGTATTAACCACCAATGGCAATAAGGTTTGTTATGGTTTTAAACCTATATATATGCACTGTAAAAGCTTACCCACTGCTTGAGAAAGGCTCATTTAGAGCCGAAACGTCAGACAGACATGTGGGTCTAATTAAACACTGCACGATGAATTAAGAAACAATGGAGTGCTGCCTGGTTTTTGCTTGAATCTATGGACTTTGGATAGCCGGTGGACGGGCTTCCTGAAGGCTTTGCACCCAGAAGATAAGTTTACAAGTGTTGTGCTGTTCCCTTTTTGTACGATTATGTATATATATATATATATATATATATATATATATATATATATATATATATATATATATATATATGGTGGTCCAAAAGTAGGTGGACCAAAAGTAGGTGGACAGAAAATAATAACATTTATTTTGATTTATATATAAAATTATATTTACTAACACAAGCATAACATTGACAAATACATTTTATTCTGAACAATAATACAAAAGCCCTTAAATTTTATCAACGCAGGTGCTCAAACTGTTTTCCATCACAATTTGCACACCTTTGAAGTCTGCCTCTTCGACAAACAGTTTTGCACAAGTCTCTTTGGGTATTAATTTCTTGAAATGCATCTCTCATGTAATTTTTCAAATCACTGACACTTTTTGGTTTTCGACTATAAACTTTGTCCTTGAGTACTCACCAAAAGAAATAATCCTTGGGGTCAAGTTTGGTGAACGTGACGGCCAATCAAGTGGGCCTCCTCTACCAATCCATTTATTAGGAAATGTTTCATCAAGATACTCGCGGACTACTCTTGAATAATGCGGAGGGGCCCCATCTTGTTGGAAATAAAGGTCATTTGAAATAGGCTGTTGCTGTAACTGGGGAACAACTTGATTCAAATGGTCCAAAAACACCAAAACTTGAAATACCACCCCAAACATTGACACCAGGCTCATTTAGTTGTTGCTCTAATGTAATGTTAAATGCATGTTCTCCTTATACCAGTAAATGCAATTATGTCTGTTAATATGGCCAGATAATTTGAAAGAAGCTTCATCACTCCACATAATGTTATCTAAAATTAGTGGATTTCCTTGAATTTCGTTAAGCATAATCTCACGAAATTGCAGCCGCCTGTCTGGATCATCCTACAATAAACCATGAATTAGACGTGGACGATAAGCTTTCCACCCAATAGATTTTAGGATTCGCATGATGGAATCTCGTGAAATTCCCAATTCTAAAGAGACTCTTCTGGTGGACTTTTTTGGACTCTGAACAAATGTTTCAGCAACAAGTTGTTTATTATTTTCTGTACAGGCTGTTTTGGGTCGACAAATTGTTGGAGCATGGATTGAGCCAGTGGCATCGAATTTGTCACGAATGCGGTAAATGATTTTTCTCTTTGGGGCTTGAGTACCAAATGTTTCAACCCAATTTTGAGATTTCCAATACTCTTTTAAAATCCATTTTCTTTGATCTGTATTTAAATTATTTGCCATTATGGGTTATCTGAATTATCTGAAAAGAAAACAGATTTTGGGGAGATTTATCTGTGAAAACTGGATCTGTGAAACTGACTCAGTTGCCCTTAGCAACCAAACAGATTCCACCTTTCATTTTCCAAAGAGTCTGTCAAGAATGAAAAGTGGAATCTGATTGGTTGCTAAGGGCAACTGAGTCAGTTTCACTTACCTTACACCATGTTTGATAAATCTCCCCCTCCATAACCCTATTACACATACTGTCCACCTACTTTTGGACCACCATGTATATATATATACACGGCTGTTTCGCGCTCAACAGCGCTTCTACGGGACATTGACCCATAGAAGCGCTGTTGAGCACGAAACGTCCGTCGTCAGCACTGGCTCACACACTCTTTCATCTGTTCTCCTGGCCATGATGTTTTAAACGTTGAAATAATGCAAGATTTTTAAGGATCGGTGAGTGCTATCCGTTTTTTCTATTTTCTGCATACTCTTCATGATGTTTTTCTTGGATAAGCACCCGGTATCCTATGGTATAGTTGATGCATGTGTGGCACATATGTGATTATCAGACTTTGCTGCAAAGTGGTGCCGTCACCTTTTTTTTCTCTCCTTTTTTATTGTGGATATATATATGTGTGTATACACACACACTGCGGCTATACACAGCGGTCGCAGTATCACCTGTATAATGTATATAGACTGTTGTATATACAATATATAAGTTATACTGCGATAATATATCGCAGTAGCAGTATCACCTATATAATGTTTGTACAGCAGTCTATATCTATAATATAACGCTGGGAGCGCCACAGAGTGACGCTCCCAGGAGATCGCGGTATGCGTAAGCACTGAACGCACACCACGATCTCCAACAGAGAAGCAGGGACGAGCCAGGAGGGTGAGTATGCAATATTTACCTGTCCCGGCGTTCCACCGATGCGCGCTGCTCCATCCTCTGCCTGTGACGTTCAGTTCAGAGGGCGCGATGACGCGCTTAATGCGCGCCGCCCTCTGACTGAACAGTCACAGCCAGAGGATGTGGAGGATGGAGCAGCGCGTGGAACGCCGGGACAGGTAAAAATAGCAAGTGCCAGGGGCCTGAGGTAGCGGCGACTCCGGCACCTGACCCCCACAGCGCGCCGGTGTCCCCGCCTGCTCAGGCCCCCAGCACTCGGTGCCCAGCACAGCCACACACAGCCGCCCGCACTCACCACAGCCATGCACAGCCACCCGCACTCACCACAGCCACGCACAGCCGCCCGCACTCACCACAGCCATGCACAGCCACCGGCACTCACCACAGCCACGCACAGCCGCCCGCACTCACCACAGCCACGCACAGCCGCCCACACTCACCACAGCCACGCACAGCCGCTCGCACTCACCACAGCCACGCACAGCCGTCCGCACTCACCACAGCCACGCACAGCTGCCCGCACTCAGCACCGCCACGCACAGCCGCCCGCACTCACCACTGCCACGCACAGCCACCCGCACTCAGCACCGCCACACACAGCCGTCTGCACTCAGCACCACCACGCACAGCCGCCCGCACTCACCACAGCCGCCCGCACTCACCACAGCCACGCACAGCCGCTCGCACTCACCACAGCCACGCACAGCCGCCCGCACTCACCACAGCCACGCACAGCCGCCCGCACTCAACACAGCCACGCACAGCCGTCCGCACTCACCACAGCCACGCACAGCCATCCCCACTCACCACAGCCACGCACAGCCGCCCGCACTCACCACAGCCACGCACAGCCGCCCGCACTCACCCCAGCCACGCACAGCCGCCTGCACTCACCACAGCCACGCACAGCCGCCCGCACTCACCACAGCCACGCACAGCCACCCGCACTCACCACAGCCACGCACAGCCGCCCGCACTCACCACAGCCACGCACAGCCGTCCGCACTCACCACAGCCACGCACAGCCGTCCGCACTCACCACAGCCACGCATAGCCACCCACAGTCAGCATTGCCACGCACAGCCGCCCGCACTCAGCACCACCACGCACAGCCGCCCGCACTCAGCAACACCATGCACAGCCGCCCGCACTCACCACAGCCACGCACAGCCGCCCGCATTCAGCACCGCCACGCACAGCCGCCCGCACTCAGCACCGCCACGCACAGCCGCCCACGCTCAGCACCGCCACCCGCACTCAGCACAGCCACGCACAGCCGCCTGCACTCACCACAGCCACGCACAGCCGTCCGCACTCACCACAGCCACGCACAGCCGTCCGCACTCACCACAGCCACGCACAGCCGCCCGCACTCACCACAGCCACGCACAGCCGCCCACAGTCAGCACCGCCACGCACAGCCGCCCGCACTCAGCACCACCACGCACAGCCGCCCGCACTCACCACAGCCACGCACAGCCGCCCGCATTCAGCACCGCCACGCACAGCCGCCCGCACTCAGCACCGCCACGCACAGCCGCCCGCACTCAGCACCGCTGCCCGCACTCAGCACCGCCACCCGCACTCAGCACAGCCGCCCACACTCAGCACAGCCGCCCGCACACAGCACAGCCGCCCGCACTCAGCACAGCCGCCCGCACTCAGCACAGCTGCCCGCACTCAGCACCGCCACGCACATCCGCCCGCACTTGGCACCGCCACGCACAGCCGCCCACACTCAGCACCGCCACGCACAGCCGCTCGCACTCAGCACAGCCACGCACAGCCGCCCGCACTCAGCACCGCCACGCACAGCCACGCACAGCCGACCGCACTCGGCACCGCCACGCACAGCCACCTGCACTCAGCACTGCCACGCACAGCCGCCCGCATTCAGCACAGCCGCCCGCACTCAGCACAGCCGCCCGCACTCAGCACAGCCGCACTCGGGCAGTAGAGCTGGAGAGAGAAAGATGGGAGCAACATATGGCAGAATGGAAACAGGAACAGGCAGAATGGGTGCAGCACATTACAACAGAATGGGGGCGCAGGATGGGAGCAGCACATGATAGAATGGGGGCACAGGATGGGAGCAGCACATGACAGAATGGGGGCGCAGGATGGGAGCAGCACATGACAGAATGGGGGCGCAGGATGGGAGCAGCACATGACAGAATGGGGGCACAGGATGGGAGCAACACATGACAGAATGGTTGCACACGATGGGAGCAGCACATGACAGAATGGGGGCGCACACATGACAGGATGGGGGTGCAGGATGGGAGCACATGACAGGATGGGGCGCAGGATGGGAGCACATGACAGGATGGGAGCAGCGCATGACAGAATGGGGGCACAGGATGGGAGCAGCACATGACAGAATGGGGGCACACACATGACAGGATGGGGGTGTAGGATGGAGCAGCATATGACAGGATGGGGGCGCAGGATGGGAGCACATGACAGGATGGGGACGCAGGATGGAGCAGCACATGATAGGATGGAGGCGCAGGATGGAGCAGCACATGACAGGATGGGGGCGCAGGATGGAGCAGGACATGACAGGATGGGAGAGCAAGATGGGAGCAGCACATACCAGGATGGAGACCATATACCAATATAAATGCTCGCCACCCGGGCGTAGAAGGGGTTCAATAGCTAGTACATTATATAGGAGATGCTGGGACTGCGGTATGTACGTAATATAGGTTATACTGCTGTGTGTAATATATATACACTTTTACACAATATATACTGTGGAGTTGTGTGTGTATATAATTGATTCTAGCATATATTGTGGAGCTGGGTAAACTTCTCCTGTGCTGTATACATAGTGTAATTCTCAGCATCTACTATTGTTGTGTGTGCACGTTTGTATATGTATATGTGTGAGTGTGAGCGCGTGTGTCTATATATTTATATATAAACACACACACACCGCACTCTGATTAATTAAGAAAAAAGTGACAGACTCTTTATTAGCCAATGTGGCCTTGTTTCAGATCAATAATAGAACATTTCTCTGATATAGAATTTAAATTTTGCCACATGGACTAATAAAGGGTCCAGTGCTTAACCCTTTAACGAGCAAGGGTATTTTTGGTTTTGGACTTTCATTTTTGCTCCCCTTCTGCCCAGAGCCATAACTTTTTTATTTTTTCGTCAAAATGGCCATGTGAGGGCATCTTTTTTGCAAGACGAGTTGTACTTTTGAACAACACCATTGATTTTACCATGTCATGTAATGGGGGAAAAAAATTCCAAGTGCGTTCAAATTGTCAAAAAAGTGCAATCCCACACTTATTTTTTGTTTGGCTTTTTCACTAGGTTCACTAAATGCTAAAACTAACCTGCCATTATGATTCTCCAGGTCATCACGAGTTCATAGACACTAAACAAGTCTAGGTTCACTTTTTTATCTAAGTGGTGAAAAAAAATTCCAAGGTTTGTAAAAAAAAAAAAAAAAAAAAAAAGTTGTTTTGTTTCTTTTTGCGTGCTGAGCTGATGTTTTTAATAATACCATTTTGATGCGGATACGATCTTTTGATCGCCTGTTATTGCATTTTATTGCAATGTTGCAGTGACCAACAAAACGTAATTCTGGCGTTTTGATTTTGTTTTTCACTACGCCGTTTACCAATCAGGTTAATCCTTTTTTATATTGATAGATCAGGCGATTCTGAACATGGCAATACTAAATATGTGTTGATTTGATTTTCTTATTGTTTTATTTTGAATGGGGCGAAAGGGGGGTGATTTGAACATATATATATATATATATATATATATATATATATATATATATATATTTTTTTTTTTTTTTTAAAACCTTAGTGACGGGGCCAAATTTTTAAAATCAAACCAGTGTCCTTTTACACTCACCGGCCACTTTATTAGGTACACCATGCTAGTAACGGGTTGGACCCCCTTTTGCCTTCAGAACTGCCTCAATTCTTCGTGGCATAGATTCAACAAGGTGCTGGAAGCATTCCTCAGAGATTTTGGTCCATATTGACATGATGGCATCACACAGTTGCCGCAGATTTGTCGGCTGCACATCCCAAAGATGCTCCATACAAGGCAGGATGGATCCATGCTTTCATGTTGTTTACGCCAAATTCTGACCCTACCATCCGAATGTCGCAGCAGAAATCGAGACTCATCAGACCAAGCAACGTTTTTCCAATCTTCTACTGTCCAATTTCGATGAGCTTGTACAAATTGTAGCCTCAGTTTCCTGTTCTTAGCTGAAAGGAGTGGTACCCGGTGTGGTCTTCTGCTGCTGTAGCCCATCTGCCTCAAAGTTCGACGCACTGTGCATTCAGAGATGCTCTTAGGCCTACCTTGGTTGTAACGGGTGGCGATTTGAGTCACTGTTGCCTTTCTATCAGCTCGAACCAGTCTGCCCATTCTCCTCTGACCTCTGGCATCAACAAGGCATTTCCGCCCACAGAACTGCCGCTCACTGGATTTTTTTTCTTTTTCGGACCATTCTCTGTAAACCCTAGAGATGGTTGTGCGTGAAAATCCCAGTAGATCAGCAGTTTCTGAAATACTCAGACCAGCCCTTCTGGCACCAACAACCATGCCACGTTCAAAGGCACTCAAATCACCTTTCTTCCCCATACTGATGCTCGGTTTGAACTGCAGGAGATTGTCTTGACCATGTCTACATGCCTAAATGCACTGAGTTGCCGCCATGTGATTGGCTGATTAGAAATTAAGTGTTAACAAGAAGTTGGACAGGTGTACCTAATAAAGTGGCCAGTGAGTGTATGTGGTAATAAATCTGGAATGCTTAAACAGATTCCAATGATTTTGCGATCGTTTTTTCGTGACATGTTATACTTTATGTTAATGGTAAATTTATGTCTATATGTTTTTGTGTTCATTCATAAAAAATATCAGAAATTTTACAAAAATGTAAAAAAAATTGCAATTTTCAAACTTTTAATGATTTTCCCTTTAATCCGGATAGTCATACCGCACAAAAACATTCATAAATAACATTTCCCTCATCTCTGCTTTATATCAGCACCATTTGGAAAATGTTATTTTATTTTGTTAGTCTTTTAGGAGGTTTAAAAATGTAGCAGTAATTTTTGATTTTTTAAGG
The DNA here is from genome assembly GCF_051348905.1 of Ranitomeya variabilis. Lineage (NCBI taxonomy): Eukaryota > Metazoa > Chordata > Amphibia > Anura > Dendrobatidae > Ranitomeya > Ranitomeya variabilis. Next base: position 348,806,688 of record NC_135235.1, read on the forward strand.
AAATTTACAAAACTGATTTTTTTGAAGGACCTATTCAGGTTTGAAGTAACTTTTGGGGTCCTAGATATTGGAAACCCCCAAAAGTGATACCATTTTAAAAACAGCACCCCCCGACATATTGAAACCTGTTGTCAGGTAGTTTATTAACCCTTCAGGTGATGTTAAGGAATAACTGCAAAGTGGCATGACAGGAATGAAAAAATGTATTTTTACTACTTAAATGTCGCTGACTTCTGAACAGGCCGCAATAGCCGGCAGACTCTAAGGCCGCTATTTTGATTATTATTATTGTTTATTTATATAGCACCATTAATTCCATGGTGCTGTACATGAGAAGAAGTTACATCAAAATACAAATATCACTTACAGTAAACAAAACTAAAAATGACAGACTGGTGCAGATGGAAAAGGACCCTGCCCTTGTGGGCTTACCTTCTACAGGATTATGGGGAAGGAGACAGTAGGCTGAGGGTTGCAGTAGCTCCGATGGTGTTGAGGTGGCCGTGTTGTCATTACAGGCTGTAAGCTTCTTTGAAGAGATGGGTTTTCAGGTTTCTTTTGAAGGATCCAAATGTGGTGGATAACCGGACGTGTTGGGGCACAGAATTCCAGAGGATGGGGAATATTCGAGAGAAAGTCTTGGAGGCAGTTGCGTGTGGAGCGAATAAGCATGGAGGAGAGAAGGAGGTCTTGGGAGGACCGGAGATTATGTGAGGGAAGATATTGAGAGACTAGTTTGGAAACATATTGAGGCTATTTGGCTGTGAATTGCCAAGGACCACAGAATCATGTTCTTAGGGTGCTGATGGGGTTAAAGAGGGAGCCCCCACACTCTGTTAACCATTTATATCATGTAGTCACTATTGACAGCAGCATCTAAGGGGTTAAACAGATGTGGACGATGCCATCGTTGATCATGGCTGATTCAGCAAGTTGTCAGCTATAGTGTACAGCCAACAGCTGCTGGATTGTCCCCTGTATGGGGATGCTATTCTCGTATACCTCAGGTCAGTAAAAAGAAGTATTGGTGGTCATTAAGGGGTTAAACTTTTTTACATTTCACTTGCTTTGATAGTCTCCATGGAAGACTAGAAGCTGCACTTGTCTGATCGCCTCTGCTACATACAGCAAGGCTACGTTTTACAGCGACATTTAACATGTTAACAGCTGCGGGTGAATCGCAATTCCACTCACGACTGTTCCAGGCACATGTCAGCTGATCAGAAAAAGTGGGGGCTCATTGCGGGAGCCCACACAAGACAGGGGAAGGCGTCCAATGATGGACTGTGTCATTGCTAAGGGAATTTAGGGATTGTCTCCTACTAAAACAACCTTGTCTTAAATTATATGTTCAGCCCCGATAAAATAATGAAGCCTATACTCACCTCTCATGTTGGCGCTGTTCCTACAGTGGCTGTGAAGACCCCCCAGGGCTGTGATGCGGTGTTGTGACATGTGATGCCCAGCGCCAATCAGCGCTGGTGTCACTGTCTCCATCTTCAGACAAATTGAACATGAAGAGGAAGTCTGGGATAAAGCAGCTTATCCCGGACTTCTTCATGTTCTGTTTGTTCAACAGAGCTGATTGGAGCCGGGCATCACAATGTAAGGAGGTGGCAGGAACCCTCAGGGCTCCCTCTCTCCTCAGTGTTGGGCACATGTCCCCCATGCGATGCTTTGATAGTTTGGCTATGTAATAATGTATTACTGTCATGTACTGCTGTTTTATTGTTGTATATGTACTGTGTGACTGTTCTCTTTATTTCATGTTTCTGTATTTTACTGCATGGTATTGAACATGATTAGTTCACAGACAGTAAGGGTTAACAAAAAGTGGCTGGGTTAGCAGCATGGAAGAAGTAGCAATTTCATGCTTCTGCAGAGCCCGGTCAGGCCATGGCAAGACATGCTCCTCTGATGGGAGCATGATATACCTCCAGTGGGGAGAAGGTGCTGCCCAGGACCCCAGGGCAGTGGAACAGCCACTTTGACTGTGCAAGTGCCCACCAAGGGACTGGTAGTTCTCAGGAGCCGAATGGGAGCTGCAGCTGCTGCTGCTGCTGCTGCTGATGTGATAGACTTTGTTAGGGAAAGCACAAGAAGTCATATCTACTTCATTTCATCATTAACAAACAAGTTTTTCTACTGTTGGAACTGGAGTGTGCCTTGTGATGCATATGGAGAATGCTGTTCCTGTGTGGAGAGGAACCGAGTGCTGAAGATAATTTGACTGTGCTACAGGGCTGGGACTGCACCTGTCTTTTTCATGTACAAGGGGCCGGGGTGCTCACTGATTGTGATCTAGTTGATTTGGTTATGACTACCACCCAGTGCTACCTTGCTACATTTGGCACAGTCAGCAGGATTGGACCCAGCAACCCTAAAACCTTAAGACTGTCAGAGAGGGATCTGGGGTCTATGACTGCGGCGGGAGCAGCTGAGATGGCATTCCTGGCATTTTTCTCCATTGGAACTGGACAAGAGACTGACAGTGACTTTGAGAAGACTCCTGAGCTTCGTAAAGTGTTGACCGCCGTGAAGGAATTAAAGACGATGGATGACAGTGATGACAGTGATTGTGAATTGTTGACTGCCGTGAAATAATTGAAGATGGCGGCTGACAGTGATTGTGAATTGTTGACCGCCGTGAACGAATTGAAGATGGCATCTGACAGTGATTGTGAATTGTTGACTGCCATGAAGGAAATGAAGATGGCGGCTGACAGTGATTGGGAATTATTGACCGCCTTGAAAGAATTGAAGATGGCAGCTGACAGTGACTTAAAGATGGCGCCAAACACTGACTGGGAAATGGAGGTCAGTGGCGCGAAAATGAAGGAGGGTGCCATCTTTTGTGGGAGTCATGAAAGAGATTTGTCACCAAAGGAAAGAAATCCGCATCTCCCTATGAAAAAGGCCACCCGAAATGGGTGCAAGACAAGAAGAAGCTGCTGCCCTTCCAGCCTGATCAGAAGAATCAGGTTGAGCAGCCAGAAGCAACTAAGCCCACAAACGGTTGGAGCCCAGAAGAGCAAGATGGCATGACAGGAAGAGAGATGCCATTGCCAAGTAACTACCTGTCCGTGTGCAGCAGCCGGTGAGGATGCTTGTCGGGAGCCGGAGCGCTGCAGATGCAGAGGACCCTGAGCCAGAAGGAGTAGTCGAGAAAGCGGAAGCGGTGGAAAGAAGGACTACCGCAGCTGTGATCCTGAGTTAGTGCAGCCGCAGTGAAAGACCATCACAGCCAGATGAGATGCTTACCCTCACCCCAGTCCCCACACATGTTTTGCCTCAAGGACCAGATGCAGTGGTGGCCACAGTGGTCTTCGACATTGAGGAGAGGCAGGCGCAAGAGGCACAGTGTGTCCGGCAATCGCTTGCAATGACCGCAGCTCCTGCAGTGAGACAGAGGGCAGAGGTGCCCTTAAAGGAAACAGTGATGACAGGCGGGTCACAGGAGCGGGAGGCTCCATGTTTGCTGAGTCGGCCATTGTCGAAGGAAAGAATTAGGAAGAACAGTGGTGAGTCATCCTCCTCTCAGTCTTCTTTTGTGCAAGTTTCCAAATCTTTTAATCGTTCGTAATAGGACATTGTTCGCAGACCGGTCACCATTCTGGTCGCTTTTCTCTGAACTTGCTCCAGTTTGTTGATGTCTTTTTTAAAATGTGGTGCCCAAAACTGGACACAGTATTTCAGATGAGGTCTGACCAAAGAGGAGTAGAGGGCAATAATGACTTTGCGTTATCTAGACTGTATGCTTATGTTAATGCATCCCAGAATTGCAGTTGCCTTTTTTGCTGCTGCATCACACTGTTGACTCGTGTTCAGTTTATGATCTATTAGTATACCAAAGTCTTTTTCACATGTGCTGTTGCTTAGCCTTATTCCTCCCATTCTGTATATGCTTTTTTTCATTTTGATTGCCCAGATGTAGTACTTTACATTTTTCCTCTTTAAAAACCATTCTGTTAGTTGCTGCCCACTGCTGCAGTTTGTTTATATCTTTTTGAATCCTTTCTCTCTTCTCAAGTATTAGCAATCCCTCCTAGCTTTGTGTCATCAGCAAATTTAATCAGTGTACCCTCAATTCCTTCATCTAAATCATTGATAAAGATGTTGAACTGTTGAACAATACAGGGCTCAGAACATAACCCTGTTGTACCCCACTTGAGACATTCTTCCAACTGGATGTACAGCCATTTACGACAACTCTTTGGGTCCGATCACTAAGCCAGTTATGAATCCACCTAACAGTTGCCTTGTCCATTCCATTCTTAGTCATTTTTTCATGACTTTGTCAAATGCTTTGCTGAAGTCAAGATATACTATATCTACAGCATTTCCATAACCCACCCAGTCAGTGATTCTGTCATAGAAGGAAATTAAGTTAGTGTGACATGACTTATTAGTTACAAACCCATGCTGACTCTGATTAATCACTTCATTCTTATCCAGGTACTTACTTAAATGTTGTTTAATAATTTGTTCAAAGATCTTTCTTGGTATAGAAGTCAGACTCACCGGCCATGGGTTCACCTTCTTCTCCATTTTGAAGATAGGAACAACATTTGCTCTTCTCCAGTGTTCTGGGACTTCTCCTGTTCTCCAAGAATTTTCAAAGATTATGGAGAGCGGTTCAAAAATTTCTTCTGCTATCTCCTTCAGTACATACATTTATGTTAGCAAAGTGTTTCTTCACTATTTTTCTGTTTAGTGATATCCTGGATTCTTCTATTTTTTTCTGAGAGAAAACAGATGTAAAATAGGAATTTAAAAGCTCAGCCTTCTCAACATCCTCTTACCATTTCAAAATTTTCATCCTGTAAAAATATATAGCATCTTTAACGTTTCTCTTACTTTTGACATATCCCCAAAATCCTTTCTATTGCTTTGATGTCTCTTGCAAGCCTTAATTCATTGTCAACTTTAGATAATCTGCTTTGTGCTGTGCAGGTCCTGCGGACAGCATTATATTCTTCATTAGATATGCCTCCCTCTTTCCATTTGATGAACATTTCTTTCTTCCTTTTTAACATGTGTTTCAGTTCTGTGTTCATTCATCTTGGTTTCCGTAAATGCTTCGTATTCTTCCCTTTTTGGAATTGTTAACGACTGTGCTTTGAGAGTTTAATTTTTCAAGATTTCCCATCCTTCCTGGACATTTTTTGTCCTTAAGGATATCCAACCATTGGATCCCTCCGATTCTCTTTCGGAGACCCTTAAAATCTGCCTTTCTGAAATATAACCTTGAAGTCTGAGTCTTCACAGGTCTTCCTCCTCTAGTTATTCAAAATTCTAAAATAGCATGGTCGCTACCTCCTAGGGCCCAGCCACTCTTACCTCCTCAATAGTGTTGAGCGATACCGTCCGATACTTGAAAGTATCGGTATCGGAAAGTATCGGCCGATACCGGCAAAGTATCGGATCCAATCCGATACCGATACCCGATACCAATACAAGTCAATGGGACTCAAGTATCGGACGGTATCCCTGATGGTTCTCAGGGTCTGAAGGAGAGGAAACTCTCCTTCAGGCCCTGGGATCCATATTAATGTGTAAAAGAAAGAATTAAAATAAAAAATATTGCTATACTCACCTCTCCGACGCAGCCTGCACCTTACCGAGGGAAGCGGCAGCGTTCTTTGTTTAAAATTCGCGCTTTTCTTTCCTTACGTGAAGTCCCGGCTTGTGATTGGTCGCGTGCCGCCCATGTGACGGCGACGCAACCAATCACAGCAAGCCCTGACGTAATTTCAGGTCCTTAAGGATTTTAAAATTACGTCCCGGCTTTGTGATTGGTTGCGTCGCAGTCACATGGGAGACGCAACCAATCACAAGCCGTGACGTCACGGGAGGCTGGACACGCGCGCATTTTCAAATGCGCGCGTGTCCAGCCTCCCGTGACGTCACGGCTTGTGATTGGTTGCGCCGCGTGTCCAGCCTCCCGGCTTGTGATTGGTTGACCGCGGCGCAACCAATCACAAGCCGTGACGTCACGGGAGGCTGGACACGCGCGCATTTGAAAATGCGCGCGTGTCCAGCCTCCCGTGACGTCACGGCTTGTGATTGGTTGCGTCTCCCATGTGACTGCGACGCAACCAATCACAAAGCCGGGACGTAATTTTAAAATCCTTAAGGACCTGAAATTACGTCACGGCTTGCTGTGATTGGTTGCGTCACCCATGTGACTGCGACGCAACCAATCACAAAGCCGGAGCGTAATTTTAAAATACTGAAGGACCTGAAATTACATCACGGCTTGCTGTGATTGGTTGCGTCGCCGTCACATGGGCGGCACGCGACCAATCACAAGCCGGGACTTCACGTAAGGAAAGAAAAGCGCAAATTTTAAACAAAGAACGCTGCCGCTTCCCTCGGTAAGGTGCAGGCTGCGTCGGAGAGGTGAGTATAGCAATATTTTTTATTTTAATTCTCTCTTTTACACATTTTTACATTAATGTTGTTTCGATACCGATACCCGATACCACAAAAGTATCGGATCTCGGTATCGGAATTCCGATACCCGCAAGTATCGGCTGATACCCGATACTTGCGGTATCGGAATGCTCAACACTACTCCTCAACCATTTCCTCCTGTTTATAAGGATTAGATCCAAGGAAGCAGATCCCCTTGTTTTCTCCCCTGCCTTTTGGAAGATAAAGTTGTCAGCAAGAGAGGGTAAGAATTTGCTTGAACTGTTAGTTTTGCCTTGAGAGAGATTCCCAACAAACGTCTGGATAGGTGAAATCTCCCATGACCACTATGTCATTTTTTTGGATAACTTGGCCATTTGATGCATAAAGAGTTCATCCATATCTTCAGCTTGCACCTGGAAGACAGCACATTTTTCTTGAAATAACATCCGGTCTGCAGATAGTGGCCTCTGTTCCTCTCAACAGGGAATCCCCCATGACCACAACTCTCCGTTTCTTCTTCACAACATTTTTCTTTTTCCATCCATGAGGACTCTGAGGGCATACAAGGTTGTTCTTTGTGGGTAAAGTCTTATCTTGATACTAACCAGCAGTCGTACGTTGATTGACGTGGCCCATTAGAAAATGTTGTGCCGATTGAACCTGCTGGATAACAGAGACTGTTCCTCGTCTCTAAGAGGGTATTGAGCCCTGTATAGCACCACAGACTAGGTGCCAGTGGTGGCCAGCATGGTCACAGAGGAACAGTGTTGTTTTTCCCCTCCCTCAAGTTTTAAAGGGAATCTGTCACCTCATTTTTCATCTATAAGCTTCGGCCACCGCCATCAGGGGCTCATCTACAGCATTCTGTAATGCTGTAGACAAGCCCCAGATGTAACCTGAAAGATAAGAAAAACAAGTTATATTATACTCACCTGGGGGCGGTCTGGTGTGCTCCGGTCTGATGGGCATCGCAGTGTGGGTCCGGCGCCTCCCATCTTCATGCGATGACATCCTCTTCCTTGCTTCTGTCGCGGCTCCTGCACAGGCGTACTTTATCTGCCCTGTTAAGGGCAGCGTAAAGTACTGCAGTGCGTTGGCGATGGGCTTCTCGGACCTTTTCCGGCGCCTGCGCACTGCAGTACTTTGCTCTGCCCTCAACAGGGCAGATAAAGTACGCCTGCACAGGAGCCATGACAGGAGCCGGGCTTCACGTGTCACAATGTAAGGAGGTGGCAGGAGCCCTCAGGTCTGACTCCTTAATGTCGGGCACGTGTCCCCCATGCGGTGCTTTGATACTTTGGCTATGTAATAACGTATTACTGTCATGTACTGCTGTTTTATTGTTGTATATGTACTGTGTGACTGTTCTCTTTATTTCATGTTCCTGTATTGTGCTGCATTGTAGTGAACATGAGTACTTCAGGGACAGTAAGGGTTAACAAAAAGGGCTGAGTTAGCAGCCTGGATGAAGCAGCAATTTCCTGCTTCTGCAGCAGAGCCCAGTCAGGCTTGACCATGGCAAGATATGCTCCTCTCATGGGAACATGAGATACCCCCAGAGGGGAGAAGGTGCTAACCAGGACCACTGGGCAGTGTGCCCCAGTTTGCACAGTAAACTTATGTCTCTCTGGGCTTGTACTGACTCTAAGAGTTTGTACGACCTGAACCTCTGATTTCCTCTTACCACACCTCACCAGCTTCTGCTGGCACTGCCACAGCTCCTGCTACAGTCACAAACCGCTGGCACCTCCGGCTACCAATTACAAGCCGCTGCTGCCACTGCAGCTCCTGCTGCTGCAGAACCTCTTGCTGCAACTGCAGTTCCTCTCCGCAAGGCACCGCAAACTTCATGGACCCGCCAATCCACAGCAAATCTTCGTAACCCCGCCGAGTTACCGCCAGAAGCTTTCAGTCTTCATGACCCCACCAAGCCACTGCAAGCTGTCTTGAAAAAAATCTTCGTGACCCCACCGAGCCACAGCAATAGCATCCACACGTGCTTCCTGGACCATTGCCTGCAGTCTAGCACCATATGTAAGATAGCGCTTACTGCATGTGTGGGGGACACTCGCTTAGCAATAGGATTCAGTCACACAGGCACGATTTTCTCCACTAAACAGTCCATGCGGTTTAGTTACTCGTCATAAACTGCCATGTTTCATATCACACACATATAGTTCATAGTACACGGCTTCCTTCATTTGACAGGCACTACACCCGGCAGTCCTCTTCTGACTAGTTACTGGGGTTGTCCGTGCGCCGTATCAATGTCCCTACTCACATAGCATTACACGACATTAGATTGGAGTCTCTAAACACTCTGGTCCATACTCCGTCCAGTTACCATGGGCAACCACACAGTTCATTAACTGAATGTCATCAGTGCACACAGTCATACTCTGGGTTACCTTCCAGGAGCCGCTGCTCCACACGCGGACTCATCGTCAGTCCTCTCTCCCTGGGAAACTGCCTAACTGGGATCACTGTCCCGGACCCGGTCTGGCTCAACAGGCCACCCAACAGTTGAAGACCTACAGAAGAATGGTAGCTTCCCCAACACGGTAGCCATCACAGGCCTTCAGGTCCATGGCCTCTCCATGTGCTCTTCTGGAATCCAGTCCTACTCCCAGGACATTCCAAACACACAGGATATCCAGGACCTTACACACAGACCATGTGACCAGACTGCAGTCACATTATATCACTTGTAACCACCCCCATAGATGGGAGGTATGTGAGGTTAGTCAGACCCACCCAGCTCTCTGACTAACCCTGTAAGCCTCCCTTAACTAAATAAACACTTGTGGAACTACAAGTCCCAGAACAACAACATCTCGGGCTTACAGCGCAGAGGACCTCCTCTGCGACACATACTGGCCATTTACAATAGTGCCAGTCACTGTCTCACCATCACAGTTATGCCTGCGACTGTCGTGAACTCTCATGGCCTCAATACGCCTCCATGCGTATCCTGAGGAGAACATACAGTGCCCCTTAGCTGTAACAGGGGTCACTGCCTCACAAAGCCATTATCTGGGAAGATTCCATCTTAATAGGGACAGTGACCATCTCTCTTGCTACCTAAAATTTCAAGCTTGTATGAAAGACAGTGATACCATCGCTATGGACTATGTATTTTGAAGAGAATACAGTAAAGACTCCCTTTTGATTACGTTAATACCCTTGTCAGCATTCATCCTTGAAACTTTGCACACACAATAAGAGGCTGTAAGGACTCAGTGTGAGGGACATGGGGCTAGAATGCCACAGCGCCACCTGTGACATTCCTAATTTCTTTATTATTGGCCGGCCCTGGCACCTATAACATCTAGTTCCCCCCTGGGCACTGCACTGCTGTGCATACACAACTGCTACCAAGTTTCTGAGATTTGTTGTAAATGCTTATTAGTAGGTGACCAGCCTGCTGGATCTCCGCTACAAGCACAACGTTCCATACTTACTTCCATCACTAGAGCAAGATTGGAAAATGCAGGAATACAAATGCAAGATGGTAGATGCAATAATGACGGTGTCCTCACTTGACAGCAGGGGCTCAGTGGAAGCACAAGGCAGAGGAAGATGAAGTCACCAAGGCTAGGGCACCGGCACCATTCCAGAAGGGTGGGTTAGCATGGCAGAAATGTAGAAAATCTTACTAAGCTAAGCATGTCGCAAAATCCAGCTCCATCATCTTATATGGTCCTTATAGTGGTACAGTACAAGCAGATTTTTTTTTGGTACAGTACAAACAAAGGCTTTTTGACACAGTACTCCCAGAGACCTTTTGGTAAAGGCAAAACAGAGGCTTTTGGGCCCACAAATGGGAGAGAGACAGCTGCAGAGTAGAATCATTTTTAGACACACTACTCGTATAGACCCAGTGGTAGAATAAAATGACATTTACTGCCCACAAATGAGAAATAGACACTTTCATAGTAGAAATTTATTTTAGAAACACTAATCACAAAAATACGGCTTCAAAGTAGGAACATTTTTTAGGCACACTATTCAGCATTAGAATAAAATATTTTTTTCGGCCCCAAAATGAGAAAGAGATGGCTGCAGAGTAGAATATTTTTATACACACAACTCGTATTAGACACAGAGATAGAATAAAATAATTTTTATACACACTACTCATAAAAAGACAGCTGCAGAGTAGAAACATTTTTTACACACTACAACAAGAAAAAAACACTGTAGAGTACAATTATTTTTTTAGACACACTGCTAGTATAGACACAGTGGTACAGTAAAACTATTTTTTTTGCTTACAAATGGCAAAGAAATGGCTGCTGAGATTTATGTATTTGCCAACTACTAGAAAAGACAAAGTGGTCCAGAAAAATGATTAGTTTGGCCTATAAATGGCAAAGAGACAGCTGTTGAGTGGAATTATGTTATATGCACACTGCTCGCACAGACACGGCTGCATAGTACGCACAGCGGCTTTTGGAGTTTCAGCTGCAGCACACACGTGTGAGTGACCCTGCAGAACAACACCACTTTACCAACAATGAGTGAACGGCCATGTGGGACATGTATGCCCTGTTATGCTACTTGGAATACTCCACCAATTTGGCCAGGACTGATGATGCCATCATCACTGTTACTATCCCACTTCTGTTCCTCCTAGAAATGCAAAGCTTAATGCAATGATGGATGAGATAGTGGCACAGGAGGAAGAGGAGGAGGAACAGGGACAATTCACACCATAATTGGGTCAGGCGTCCACACCTGTCATGGATCATGGGTTCCTGTACCAAAAGCAGCCAGGTACACAAATGTCCAGCCAGGGGACAGTTTTGTATTATGATGAGTAGTAGGAGTATAATGAGGAACAACTGTCTTCACAGTAGGGTGGCACTCAAATCAACTCATGGGCAACAATGGAGCATGGCTGGGGGATAAAGAGTATACAGAAAATACAGAGAACCTCTAGGATATCAGATACAAATAGGCTTATTAGATGGATAACATTTTTACTTTTAATGATCCAATTTTAAAAAATCATTAAGATGTACACAAAAATTTTTTAAAAAACTTATCAGCACACAAAATAGCTGGATATCAAAAAGTAAGAGATCATTTGGACCAATGAGGTAATTTGGACCAAATGGGATTAGTAGGACCCCTAACAAACAATCATCGGGTCCAAGAAAAACTAGTCCAATTGCTATTCCAAAAAAAAGATTCACTGTATATAATAAATTCCAACAACCTAAAAGTGTGGGCAATATTATATAATAAACTCACAAAATACATACATCTAGGGTCAAAAAGCATAAATAATACCAATTTAGGTTTTTGGTGATAAAGTGCTCTTAATTCCCTAGGGGGAACCAATAATAATGGCAACCATATATTGACTTCTTAGGTTTTTAGTATTAGAGTACTTTTAGTATAACAGCCCAACATTGACCTACTGTATATAGTGTATCTAATATAAGATCCCAGCTATTCTAGTAAGTATTCATCAGTCTGAGCAAACATGGAAGAAACTAGGATTCTGTCATAAATATAAAGTTTCACCCCTTCAACATGGCTTTTCCTGTATCCATAGTCTTTAGCCGAACCTTTGGGTTATCATATTTCTGTGTGTCCCATCTCCTGATGTTTTTCCTCACAAAGATTCATCAGGAGAGTTAAGGAAGTATTATGGCTCATCCTGCCATCTATTTGGACTGTCAAGCAATCCTGGATAATGTTTATAAGCTCCTAATATGGCTCTAAGCGATAGAGCATTACCCTTAGTGTCCGACATCATATCCAGATTGTGGGCTGCATATCCAGTCAGTGAGATGCATGTTCGGATCCTGGAACGCAAGAACACAGCCGTGAGGCGCTTGTGTCACTTCCTGTAGGCGTTCCAATTAAGAAAGATATACTTAGAAGATGTCACAGTACTCTCGGGGATGGCATTCAGGAAGCATCACAACCAACCAAGAGAAGACAGGCTAGGTAAAATAACAATAGCAATGCGATGGCTGATGGTAATTATGTAAATTTTTTTCTTTATATGCAGGCTATGGGAAGAGGATGGCTGATGCCAATTATTTGTTCGCAACATTACTGGAAAACCCACAGAGGTCCAGAAAAAATATTTCTTTGACCTACAAATAGAAACGAGATGGCTGATACCAAATATTTGTTTCCCAGACTACCAGAAAACACATAACGGTCCCGAAAAAATATTTTTTGTGCCTTAAAATGGCTACGAGATGACTGATGCGATTTATTTATTTGCTACACTACTAGAAATTACACAGCAGCATAAAGAAACAGTACTTCGATATGCGCGGGGTGCAGAGTATACACAGCAGCTTAAAGGTACAGTACTCCCACAGCTGTAGTTGCAGAGCACACACAGCTATCTAAAGGCACAGTACTCTCGGAGGCGGGGATGTAGAGTATAGACAGTGGCTTAAAGGAACAGTACTATCACAGGGGGGTTACAGAGTACACACAGTGTCTTAAAAGCACAGTACTCCCACAGGTAGGGGTGCAGAGGAGACACTGCGGCTTTTAGCACAGTACTCCCATAGGCGAGGTTGCAGAGTACACCCAGCAACTTTTTTGCAGAGTGCGCAGTCAGATTCTGTCCCTCACTCCAACTACGTCCGGTCCCTAAACTAATAACAGCAGAATGGAGGGTGCACTCATGATTTGGCCTTTATACAGTCCGGGTCACGTGGTGAGCCAGCCAATCACAGCGATACCAATAGCTGGCTTGGCTATGACGACTCTGGAAGTGCCCACAGTCCAAAAGCTTGTTAATTGGCTGCACTGCAACCTTTCAACAAGCTTTATTAGTCTGGCAAACTCAAACAAGAGACCGGATGTACACTAAAATATCTGTAAAGCAGATGTAGATAACAATTCACAGTGTTATTCAGATGTAAACACTTGTGCCCACATAGGGGGATTAAATTAAAGAATTCAGTGCACGAGAATGTATAAAGCATATAAAGAAAAAAATGTACATAATGAACCAGAAATCACTAAAATGTAACACTTTATTAAGAAAATTGTATAAAAAGTTATACAACAATGATAGTACAAAAAGGGTGATCAGACAATGAAAACTACCAATGCAAGTGGGGCCGCAGGTCAGCAGAACAGAAATAAGTTCAAGATGCCTATTTAGAATAACATGTGTATATATGTATAACAGGTAAGTACCAGATCACTGTAGCAAAAGAATAAAGCCACCAGTGACAATAACCAATAGGTGGAAAGAGATCAAAGGGCAAGAAGAACATGATGGTAATAGACAGTTACCTCAGACCTGCAGTGCCACAACCCCTACGCTCATTTCGGCTTGTGTGCCTTCTTCTGTGATGTTGAGAAGTCTGGGCCAATCCAGGCCTTGCAAATTTTTAGTGAGGGGCACAGGATGACCCTGTAAAAATTTAGAATGAGTGCCGCATGATGACCGTATAAAGATTTTGAGTGAGAGCGGCCTGATGACCTCCATGATATGGTGGAGGAGAAGAAGAAACCAAGAACAGTATACCCTTTTTGGCTTTATTTATTTTGATAAGAGTCAACCTGTCAATGTTTTCAGTTGACAGGTGGATGTGCCTATCAGTTCTTCTCCCGGCGGCACTAAAAACCCACTCTAACAAAAACACTAGCGGCAGGACAGGCCAGCACCTTCAAGGCGTAGAGGGAAAGTTCATGTCACGAGTCCAGCCTGGTTACCTAATAGTTGTACGGCACTGAGGAATCACAGAGGATGCTGGTACAATCAGCTTGGTAGTCCTTCACCATCTTCCAAAACTTTTCCCTCCTTGTCAGGATACCTCAAACATCACAACCTGAGTGCTGGTAGGGTCTAATGAACCTGTCCCAGACCTTTGATAGTGTTCCCCTGTCTCTGTTGGACCTGGTGTTGGGTGTTGAGTTCCTACTGCTGCACAGGGAGAATCTTGAACCATGTCCTCTGCGGTCTCCCATTCTTCCCCAGCCACAGTGGAGTCTGCTCAGCAGAGACATCAGCCCCAGTGTCTGGCTCAAGCTGATTCTGTGCAGCTGGTTACAGCTGCTGCCCCAGGTTCAGCCTTTGTAGTCAGCATTAATCAGCGGCGAGCAGACGTTCCAGGGACTAAGTCCTGCTTTTCATCTACTGAGCATGCCCGTGGGACGACCTCTCATTGGAGGTCGGAGGTCACGTGCTCAGGTCCTGTAGCGGCTCTGATTAGACCACTAGAAAGGTCCCGGAAGGCTACATCTATAAAAGGATCGCATGGCCACTCAGCCATGCACTAGTATAAACCTGTAATCATGTGTGGTTGTATGCCTGTTCTGGTGATTGCTCCTTAATCATTCCCATTCCTAGAGTTGTTGAATGTTCGTGAATGTTGGAGCTACCTAGCACCTGACAGTGCTATCCTTATCACAAGGCGCAGCCTCAAAAGCCACCGAGGGTCAGAGCGGGATCAATCACCAGCATAGTGGGGGTGAATTTCAGGGATCCCACTAGCGTCCATCTGCTGCACTCTGACTGATAACTGATAACAGGGCACAGCGTTTCCTTAGTTTCCCTGTGACTCTGTGAAGCAACAGAGTTCGCATCAGTTCACACCGGGTGACAGAACCCGAGTTTAGTCTGGTGTAGTACCGCCATATAGTTCCGCCATTACCTAGCAGCAGGCCCCATCTCTGCACGGTGGACCTGGGGCTGCGAACGCACCTTTTATTATTTTTATATTTATTCTGTGTGTTTCGCCAGCCCTAACACCTGGTGTGTGTCTTCCTTGTCTCTCCTTTTTGGTTGCTCAAGGAACTATGACCTCTGCAGCCAGCATTGTCAGATGGGAATTTTTTTAACTTGTTGTTTGACTAGGACCTTCTGATTTTGCTATCCCTCTCTGTTGCAGGAAGGAGAGATGGAAAGTTCTTGTAACATGGGTCGAAAAGGGTGAACAAGCACTAATCAATGTTGGCCAAAATGCGTGTAATGAGATGGTCACGGGAAAGGCAGCAGGACATAAAGTCAACCATATGTGCCAGACTACCAACAGGCAACACTTCCCCGTCTCCTCCAAGAGGTTGTCTCTCCATCTCCTCCTCCCTCTCCTCCTTTTCTTCCTCCTCTTCAGAGTATCCACTGTTAGCAGACAGGTTGAAGCTGGTGTGGGCAGTATCCTCTATAGCGCAGACAACTGTCTTCCTCCATTTCCACCTGATACACATGCAACGCTTCCTCTTTAATTGTGAGCAGTGAGCATTTGAGTAGACACAGAAGAGGGATAATTATGCTAATTATGAGATCCTCAGTGCTCACCATCTTAATTGATGCCTCAAAGCTTTGGAGAACCACATAGATGTCAGAAATCCATGCCCACTCATCAGTTGCTATAGGCGTAGGCTGACCGCATTACTGACTGGCATGTTGCAGCTGGTGTTCAACTACTGCCCTCTGCTGCTCACAAATACTTGCCAATATAAGAAATGTGGTCACGTTGCACACTTGTCCGTGAGCTGGCACTTGCAAACGCTGCTGCAGCACTGCCAGACCTGTAGCTGAGTGAAGAAATGGGCACACACTTGGCTTACCTTCACAAGTAGATCAGGCAAATTTGGTAGGTTTTCTGAAGCTTCTGATCCAATAAGCTGAGCATGTGGGCCAGGCATGGTATGTGTACGAGTTCTAGAGACACCACCAGCCATTATCACACACGACGATGCCTGGCTGTATGTTCACAGATCTGTCTAGTCTGTTATACCTTTCAACAACGGTGTGGTGTGCTGTTTGTCACGTAAACAATTTAGTATCAGCAGAGCCTGTTGCTGCTTCACTAAAGCAGTGCTGCAGTGCCTCCAGCTTGCGACTGATATGTACGATGTGCTCACAGATGACAATTCAGAATTTAGCATGAGGAGGAGGAGCGGGTGCAGGAAGTGGTGCAAGGGGTGGAGGAAACCCTGATGGAATTAAGGCGCACAACTGAGTCCCAGCTTCCACAAGTTTCACCCAGTGTGCCATGAGGGGAATGTAGGGTCCCTGGCCACAAGCACTTGTCCAGGTGTCAGTCATTAAGTGGACATTCCAAGTAAGTGCATTGGTCAGGACATTGCTTGTGTAAGGTGGTGATGCCTCACTGAGAAAATAGTGGTGGCTGGGGACTGAGTACGCAGGGACTGCCACAGTTATTAGGTTGTAGAAAGCCTCAGTGTTTATAAGCCTAAATGGCAACATTTCTATGGCAAGCGGTCTGGCAATGTGCCCATTTAGTGTTTTGACCTATAGGTGGATGGCTGGGTACCTTCTTTTCTGCTCCAAGGCCTATGGTAGGAACAGCTGAATGCTGTGCTTGGTTTTTAGTGCTTTTAGGCCCCCATGCTTACTTTTTTGCTATTATCTGCAAAATTACTTAAGTTAGAATTTTGAAACTCCAGGTAATGCTCAAGTATGTCGTTGTTGGTAATATCCAGTTGTTCATATAATTTTTTTCATATGCATTTCGGTGTAACAATGCTTTTTTGGTGAAAACCACATCTGTACGGATTGGGGGCCTTTTAGGCCCCATGTATTTTTTATCATGTTCTCATTAGTGTTTGTGTCTCAAGTTACTTTATTTGTACTCAGTAATGCTGGTGGAGGGGCCAGGATGTGGATAATGCCATATGAGAATGTCATGTGATTTTTGGAGGGAGAGATAAGGTCATGACATCATCTCAGGTCCTTCTGAACACAGTAATGAGCTGTGTAGAGTAATGAGGACAGTATACACTGTGAGCTAATAGTGAAGGACCTGAGATAAGATAAGATGTGGAGAGGAAGTCTGATTCAATTTCAGTTTCTCTGATTCTAAGAAGCCTGCAAAGGGTAAAGCTATTGAGCTACAGACATCCAGAGAATTGTACAACACCTAAAAGAAAGTTTAAGGCTGTGTGCACACGTAGCAGATTTTTTGCGTTTTTTTCGCGGTTTTTCGCTATAAAAACACTATAAAACCGCGAAAAAAACGCTAACATTAAGCATCCTATGTAACAGAATGCAATCCGCATTTTTTGTGCACATGCTGCATTTCAGTTTCTCTGATTCTAAGAAGCCTGCAAAGGGTAAAGCTATTGAGCTACAGACATCCAGAGAATTGTACAACACCTAAAAGAAAGTTTAAGGCTGTGTGCACACGTAGCAGATTTTTTGCATTTTTTTCGCGGTTTTTCGCTATAAAAACACTATAAAACCGCGAAAAAAACGCTAACATTAAGCATCCTATGTAACAGAATGCAATCCGCATTTTTTGTGCACATGCTGCATTTTTTTCCTGAGCGGAATCGCAATCCAGAAAAAAACGCAGCATGTTCATTAAAATTGTGGAATCGCGGCGATTCTGCACACATAGGAGTGCATTGATCTGCTTACTTCCCGCACGGGGCTGTGCACACCATGCGGGAAGTAAGCAGATCAAGTGCGGTTGGTACCCAGGGTGGAGGAGAGGAGACTCTCCTCCACGGACTGGGCACCATATAAGTGGTAAAAAAAAAAGAATTAAAATAAAACATAGCGATATACTCACCCTCTGGCGGCCCAACCTTCTTCAGCGGCTTCCGAGGTGTGTGTGAAGGACCTGCGATGACGTCACGGTCACATGACCGCTACGTCAATGGAAGGTCCTGAACACACAGCATTAGGAACGGACGCCGCTGAGGTGAGTATAACCTTTTTTTTTTATTTTTTTTATTATTTTTAACATTCTATCTTTTACTATAGATGCTGCATAGGCTGCATCTATAGTAAAAAGTTAGTCACACTTGTCAAACAAGTGTGACCAACCTGTCAAACAGTTTTCCAAGCGATGCTACAGATCGCTTGGGAAACGCTAGCACTCTGCAAGCTAATTATGCTTGCAAAACGCTAGTTTTCTGCGGGTATATGCATGCAAATTCTGCATGTGATATACCCGCGGCAGGAGGCGCAGAATTGCCGCGGAAATTTCCGCGGCAATTCTGCAACATGTGAACTTAGTCTTAAAGGTAAGAGGTGCTGAGTGTGAGAGGAGGGAGGGGCACTTTACACTTACAGTGTGTCACACACAAGCAAAGAGTGGACAACCCTGATTGTGTTCATTGTTTTTTCTTTTCGTTTGCTAACATCTAGTCAGCAATGGCACAGTCTTCCTCCAAGCATCTGAGTGACCAAGAGATTTAAGCAATTGTGTTTCAAAGTGATGATGAAAGTGAACTATCTTTGTCCGATGACGAGTACCTGCCACCAGAGAATCAAACATCCTCAAGTGATTCTTCTTCTGATGATGAAGAAGTGAATACAGTGGATCCTCAAGAAGTGATAAGTAGAACATCCAAAACGAATGTTTTTTGGGACAGTAATCCTACATTAGTCAGACGTACTGCAATCCATAATATTGTGAGACAGGCTCAAGGAGTTCTGGGAAGTCCCTGTTACTTTTCCCCTAAAGAAGTTTTCTGTACTTTTTTTTCTGACAATATTGCAGAAGAGGTCCTTTTATGTTCAAACCTAGAAGGAAGACGTATCGCTTCTGCAAAAATAAGTCCTGGAAAAATATCTCAAAAGAGGAACTTTATGCATACATTGGACTTTTACTGCTGGCAGGGAGTCAAAAATCGTATGATGTTCCAATACGAGAATTATTTCTGGACCCACTTTCTGATCCACACTATAAGGCGACAATGTCAGTGGACAGGTATGAGGAAATTAGAAGACACATTCGATTTGATGATAAGCAAACACATGCATTGAGGTTTGAAACAGACAAATTAGCCCCTATCAGTTATATCTGGAGCATATTTATCAAAATTTGCACCAAACTTTACAATCCTAGTACTAATGTTACAGTAGATGAGCAACTTGTACCGTTCAGAGGACACTGCAAGTTAATAGAATACATGCCCAGCAAGCAAGCCAAACATGGAATCAAAATCTTCTGGATGTGTGATTCTGCAAATTATTATGGCATAAATGGCGTAATCTACTGTGGCAAAGAGGTTGGTGCACCAGTACAGAAGGATCTGGGGTCTGAAATTGTCAAAACTCTTGCTGTTCCAATATTCAATTCAGGTAGAAATATCACCATGGACAATTATTTCACCAATGTTGAACTAGGCAATTTTCTGCTTCAAAAAGCTATTACACTTGTTGGTACTATCAAGCCAAACTGACGAGAAGTTCTAGAAGCACTGAAACACAATCGTCAGCGAGTACTTTATGAGAGTGTCTTTGGATTCAATAACAAAGCGACTATGGTATCTTACAAAGCGAAGAAGGAGAAATCAGTGATTTTACTCAGTGCCATGCATCACAATTGCAGTATTGACAGCAATGACAGAAAACGAAAACCAGAAATCATCCTGCATTACAATAAAACAAAAGGAGGTGTAGACAAAATGGATGAGAGAGATGGTGGGAGAATATTCATGCAAGAGGCAAACAAAACGATGGCCTGTAGTACTTTTTTCAAATATGCTTGATGTAGCAGCCCTAAATTCATCCAGAATTCCATGCATGGAGGAAGGACAGGAGACGCCTATTTTTGAAGGACCTTTGTCATTAACTTGTAATGCCTCACATGATACAGCAAAGCGGCGTGAAAGGCTTGCTAAAGCAAGCTAAAGAAGCAATGAAACTGTGTGATGTACAGTTTCAGATGATTCTAGGACCAGGAGAAATAAAAAGAAAGCGCTGTTTCATGTGTCCAAGAAACATAGAAAGGAAAACTGAGAGATTTTGTTCAATTTGTAAGGAAAATGTCTGCAAAGAACATTCTTCCAAAAAAAATACTTGTCAAAATTGTTTGAAATACTAATATAATAGAAAAGAAACATAATAGAAATGTAGCTGCAGCTAGTTTGGTATAGATTTCTATGCGTTTTTGTGCGTTTTTTCATATGTTTGTGTGAAATTTTGAAAAAAAAAAAATTTGTGGTGTTTTCGGTGAAAAATTATAATTAAAATTTTGTTTACTAATCATATTTTATTTAGCAGTTTTAAAATAAACTTGTAAAAGTTATATAAGTGTGTTTTTCCATATGATTTGCGCGGGGGCCTAAAAGGCCCCCAATACGTTAATATGAAGATTTCTGATGTCACACATACTAGGGTTAAGTTTGTGAAAAAATAAAACTTTTTTTCATGGATTCGGTGAAGCTGGACATCTTCTCTTGGATTCTACACGCCTGGACACAGCGGGTCCTTGCTCCTGAAACTCAGCTTATGCATCATGGGTGAGCTGGTTTATATTCCTTCTCTTCAAAGTACCAGCATATACAAAACCAATTTCTTTTGGGTCTACATAATATTCCTGTGTAGCAGCCTAAAAAAATATTTTTTACAGCTAAATAGTGATGAGCGAGTACTAAAATGCTCGTTGCTCGGGTCAAGCAGATTGGTATACCCGGGTACTCGGCCAGAACAACGAGCCCAATGTTAGTCTATGGGAGACCTGAGTATTTTTACAGCGATCCCCCTCCCCCCGGGGGTCCTTTTAAGGTCTAAAAACGTCTGAAAATGATGGAAACACTGCTCAAATGACACACGGACATCATGGGGATCGCCCCTGGAAGCATTACTGACTCCTTGTTCACATCTGTAAACATTTTTTTCTGAGATTCATGCCATTTTTCCCGGTGCATCAAAAAACACACTAAAACAAAACCAAAACGG
Source organism: Ranitomeya variabilis (assembly GCF_051348905.1). Lineage (NCBI taxonomy): Eukaryota > Metazoa > Chordata > Amphibia > Anura > Dendrobatidae > Ranitomeya > Ranitomeya variabilis. Next base: position 348,827,758 of record NC_135235.1, read on the forward strand.
ATTTTGCTGGGAAATATGTTAAGGTACATCCTTTGCAGGTTAATGACTTGCCTGTAAAGCCAATTAACTGCAGACTGAAATATTCCTCCCCCACTTGGGCTAAAGGTACCTTCACACTCAGCAACTTTACAACGAGAACGACAACGATCCGTGACGTTGCAGCGTCCGGGATAGCGATCTCGTTGTGTTTGACACGCAGCAGCGATCTGGATCCCGCTGTGATATCGCTGGTCGGAGCTAGAAGTCCAGAACTTTATTTGGTCGTCAGATCGGCGTGTATCGTCGTGTTTGACAGCAAAAGCAACGATGCCAGCAATGTTTTACATGGAGCTAACGACCTGTGAGAACGATAAATTTGTCACCGTTACATCACAGGATCGCTCCTGCATCGTTCTGGAGCTGCTGTGTTTGACATCTCTACAGCGACCTAAACAGTGACGCTGCAGCGATCGGCTCGTTGTCTATATCGCTGCAGCGTCGCCGAGTGTGATGGTACCTTTAGTTCAGACGCAGCGTTTTTAAAGCGTTTTTCCACTTTAACATTGCTTTCAACCACTACAAATGCATTCACTGTGAAATGTCATTGTAACATTTAACAACCCTAGCTGGCCATGTGGTGTGTGACACATAAGCAGACCCATCTTGATTTATGTATGAAGGAGGGACTCTTAAAGTCACAGAGCCTATTTGTACTGGTGCATCAGGTGGCATTAATCTTCTTAAAAGGCCACTATTAAACTGTGGGCCTCCTAAACTGCTGTGAGTGGATGGGCTGCCAAGAATTATGACTCACCACAATACCCATTTCATAAGATGTCCAGGAGGGCCACCTGAAATCTTTTAAAAAGAATTCAAGGCCTGTGCTGCAACCAATTCATATGCACCCCAATAAGCCTACATACTGGACATACTGGATGGGCCCAAGAAAATCCACTTCACAATATGCATTTTGTACTCCCATACTCCTTTGTTTTACACATTGGCAGCAAGGACAGCCCTGCTGTATAGTCAGTCATATGCACCCCATTACACCATGGAACCCACATACTGGATGGGCCCAGGAAAATCCACTTCACAATAAGCATTTTGTGCTCCATACTCCTTTGTTTTACACATTGGCACCAAGGCCAGCCCTGCTGCAAAGTCAGTCATATGCACCACAATAAGCCTTGGAACCCACTTACTGGATGGGCCCATGAAAATCCACTTCAAAATATGCATTTGATCCTCCATACTCCATTGTTTTACACATTGGCAGCAAGGCCAGCTCTACTGCATAGTCAGTCTTATGCACCCCATTACACCTTGGAACCCACATACTGGATGGGCCCATGAAAATCCACTTTACAATATACATTTTGTGTTCCGTACTCCTTTGTTTTACACATTGGCAGCAAGGCCAGCCCTGCTGCATAGTCATATGCACCCCAATAAGCCTTTGAACCCACATACTGGATGGGCCAATGAAAATTCACTTAACAATATGCATTTTGTACTCCCGTACTCCTTTGTTTTCACAGTGACAGCAATGTCTGCCCTGCTGCATAGTCATATGCTCCCCATTATGCCTTGGAACCCCCTTACTGGATGGGCCCATGAAAATCAATTTGTATTTTTTAATGGTATGATGGTTCCTTCTTTGCAGAATTACTTACAGGAGAATTTGACAATTTTATTTGCCAGCTTTTTAACACTAAGGTTCAGATACAGCTTTAAAGAAGGCTAATGCTTGCAATACAATGCAATTTTATTGCAAAGTAAAAAATTCAAGGGATAGTATGATTGAATAGTATGAGTGCGTACACTTTTGTATATGTTAACATACAAAAGTACATATAAGGATTAAATACATATAATGATTAAATATATACAAAAACTAACTACATACAGTATACTTACATCATCACCAAGAGGCTTTTAACCCCTTCCTGACATCTGACGTACTATCCCGTCGAGGTGGGGTGGGCCCGTATGACCGCCGACGGGATAGTACGTCATACGCGATCAGCGGCGCTCACGGGGGGAGCGCCGCCGATCGCGGCCGGGTGTCAGCTGATTATCACAGCTGACATCCGGCACTATGTGCCAGGAGCGGTCACGGACCGCCCCCGGCACATTAACCCCCGGCACACCGCGATCAAACATGATCGCGATGTGCCGGCGGTGCAGGGAAGCATCGCGCAGGGAGGGGGCTCCCTGCGGGCTTCCCTGAGCCCCCCGCAGCAACGCGATGTGATCGCGTTGCTGCGAGGGTCTTACCTCCCTCCCTGCAGCTCCCAGACCCGGATCCAAGATGGCCGCGGATCCGGGTCCTGCAGGGAGGGAGGTGGCTTCACAGACGCCTGCTCAGAGCAGGCACTGTGAAGCAGCCTGCACTTTCCTCAGATCGGTGATCTGTCAGAGTGCTATGCAAACTGGCAGATCACCGATCTGTATTGTCCCCCCCTGGGGCAAAGTAAAAAAGTTAAAAAAAAAAAATTCCAAATGTGTAAAAAAAAAAAAAAAAAATATTCCAAAATAATGAAAAAAAAAAAAAATATTATTCCCATAAATACATTTCTTTATCTAAATAAAATAAAAAAAACAATAAAAGTACACATATTTAGTATCGCCGCGTCCGTAACGACCCAACCTATAAAACTGCCCCACTAGTTAACCCCTTCAGTAAACACCGTAAGAAAAAAAAAAAAAAAACGAGGCAAAAAACAACGCTTTATTACCATACCGCCGAACAAAAAGTGGAATAACACGCGATCAAAAAGACGGATATAAATAACCATGGTACCGCTGAAAACGTCATCTTGTCCCGCAAAAAACGAGCCGCCATACAGCATCATCAGCAAAAAAATAAAAAAGTTATAGTCCTGAGAATAAAGCGATACCAAAATAATTATTTTTTCTATAAAATAGTTTTTATCGTATAAAAGCGCCAAAACATAAAAAAATTATATAAATGAGATATCGCTGTAATCGTACTGACCCGACGAATAAAACTGCTTTATCAATTTTACCAAACGCGGAACGGTATAAACGCCTCTCCCAAAAGAAATTCATGAATAGCTGGTTTTTGGTCCTTCTGCCTCACAAAAATCGGAATAAAAAGTGATCAAAAATGGTCACGTGTCCGAAAATGTTACCAATAAAAACGTCAACTCGTCCCACAAAAAACAAGACCTCACATGACTCTGTGGACCAAAATGTGGAAAAATTATAGGTCTCAAAATGTGGAGACGCAAAAACTTTTTTGCTATAAAAAGCGTCTTTTAGGCTGGTTTCACACTTGCGTTTTTATCTGCATGCGTTTTTTAAAAAAACGCATGTGTGAAAAAACGCATGTAAACGTGGTAAAACGCATGCGTTTTTAGACGCATGCGTTTTTATAGAAAAACACAAGAAAACAAACAAAAAAAAAAAACCCTACCCCTAACCCTACCCCTAACCTGAAATACGTGGCACTAAAATATACGTTTATATACGTATATAAGTGCCACGATATTTCAGTGGCCACGTATATAAGTGCCACGTATATAAGTGCCACGTATATAAGTGCCACGTACTTAAGTGCCACGTACTTAAGTGCCACGTATTTACGTGCCACGTATTTACGTGCCACGTATTTAAGTGCCACGTATTTAAGTGCCACGTACTTAAGTGCCACGTATTTACGTGCCACGATATTTCAGTGCCACGTATAACCACATAGTTATAGTATTTATAGTACGTGGCACTGAAATACGTGGCACTGAAATATCGTGGCACTGAAACACGTGGCACTGAAACACGTGGCACTGAAACACGTGGCACTTAAATATGTGGCACTTAAATATGTGGCACTTAAATACGTGGCACTTAAATACGTGGCACTTATGACTGTCAGAAAATGTTCATTAAACGGTTAGAGGTGAGGTTAGGGGTAGGGTTAGGGTTACCGTTGGGATTAGGGTTAGGGGTGTGTTTGGGTTAGGGTTTCAGGTAGAATTGGGGAGTTTCCACTGTTCAGGCACATCAGGGGCTCTCCAAACGCGACATGGCGTCCGATCTCAATTCCAGCCAATTCTGCGTTGAAAAAGTAAAACAGTGCTCCTTCCCTTCCGAGCTCTCCCGTGCGTCCAAAAAGGGGTTTATCCCAACATATGGGTTATCAGCGTACTCGGGACAAATTGAACAACAACTTCTGGGGTCCAAGTTCTCTTGTTATCCTTGGGAAAATAAAAATTTGGGGGGCTAAAAATCATTTTTGTGGGAAAAAAATATGTTTTATTTTCACGGCTCTGCGTTGTAAACTGTAGTGAAACACTTGGGGGTTCAAAGTTCTCACAACACATCTAGATAAGTTCCTTGGGAGGTCTAGTTTCCAATATGGGGTCACTTGTGGGGGGTTTGTACTGTTTGGGTACATCAGGGGCTCTGCAAATGCAACGTGACGCCTGCAGACCAATCCATTTAAGTCTGCATTCCAAATGGCGCTCCTTCCCTTCCGAGCTCTGTCATGTGCCCAAACAGTGGTTACCCCCCACATAGGGGGTATCAGCGTACTCAGGACAAATTGGAAAACAACTTTTAGGGTCCAATTTATTCTGTTACCCTTGTAAAAATACAAAGCTGGGGGCTAAAAAATCATTTTTGTGAAAAAAAAAAAGAATTTTTATTTTCACGGCTTTGCGTTACAAACTGTAGTGAAACACTTGGGGGTTCAAAGTTCTCACAACACATCTAGATAAGTTCCTTGGGAGGTCTAGTTTCCAATATGGGGTCACTTGTGGGGGGTTTGTACTGTTTGGGTACATCAGGGGCTCTGCAAATGCAACGTGACGCCTGCAGACCAATCCATTTAAGTCTGCATTCCAAATGGCGCTCCTTCCCTTCCGAGCTCTGTCATGTGCCCAAACAGTGGTTACCCCCCACATAGGGGGTATCAGCGTACTCAGGACAAATTGGACAACAACTTGTAGGGTCCAATTTATTCTGTTACCCTTGTAAAAATACAAAGCTGGGGGCTAAAAAATCATTTTTGTGAAAAAAAAAAAGAATTTTTATTTTCACGGCTTTGCGTTACAAACTGTAGTGAAACACTTGGGGGTTCAAAGTTCTCACAACACATCTAGATAAGTTCCTTGGGAGGTCTAGTTTCCAATATGGGGTCACTTGTGGGGGGTTTGTACTGTTTGGGTACATCAGGGGCTCTGCAAATGCAACGTGACGCCTGCAGACCAATCCATTTAAGTCTGCATTCCAAATGGCGCTCCTTCCCTTCCGAGCTCTGTCATGTGCCCAAACAGTGGTTACCCCCCACATAGGGGGTATCAGCGTACTCAGGACAAATTGGACAACAACTTGTAGGGTCCAATTTATTCTGTTACCCTTGTAAAAATACAAAGCTGGGGGCTAAAAAATCATTTTTGTGAAAAAAAAAAGAATTTTTATTTTCACGGCTTTGCGTTACAAACTGTAGTGAAACACTTGGGGGTTCAAAGTTCTCACAACACATCTAGATAAGTTCCTTTGGAGGTCTAGTTTCCAATATGGGGTCACTTGTGGGGGGTTTGTACTGTTTGGGTACATCAGGGGCTCTGCAAATGCAACGTGACGCCTGCAGACCAATCCATTTAAGTCTGCATTCCAAATGGCGCTCCTTCCCTTCCGAGCTCTGTCATGTGCCCAAACAGTGGTTACCCCCCACATAGGGGGTATCAGCGTACTCAGGACAAATTGGAAAACAACTTTTAGGGTCCAATTTATTCTGTTACCCTTGTAAAAATACAAAGCTGGGGGCTAAAAAATCATTTTTGTGAAAAAAAAAAGAATTTTTATTTTCACGGCTTTGCGTTACAAACTGTAGTGAAACACTTGGGGGTTCAAAGTTCTCACAACACATCTAGATAAGTTCCTTGGGAGGTCTAGTTTCCAATATGGGGTCACTTGTGGGGGGTTTGTACTGTTTGGGTACATCAGGGGCTCTGCAAATGCAACGTGACGCCTGCAGACCAATCCATTTAAGTCTGCATTCCAAATGGCGCTCCTTCCCTTCCGAGCTCTGTCATGCGCCCAAACAGTGGTTACCCTCCATATATGGGGTATCAGCGTACTCAGGACAAATTGGACAACAACTTTTGGGGTCCAGTTTATTCTGTTACTCTTGTAAAAATACAAAAGCTGGGGGCTAAAAAATCATTTTTGTGAAAAAAAAAAAAGAATTTTTATTTTCACGGCTCTGCGTTATAATCTGTAGTGAAACACTTGGGGGTGCAAAGCTCTCAAAACACATCTAGATAAGTTCCTTAGGGGGTCTAATTTCCAAAATGGTGTCATTTGTGGGGGGTTTCAATGTTTAGGCACATCAGGGGCTCTCCAAACGCAACATGGCGTCCCATCTCAATTCCAGTCAATTTTGCATTGAAAAGTCAAATGGCGCTCCTTCCCTTCCAAGCTCTGCCATGCGCCCAAACAGTGGTTTACCCCAACATATGGGGTATCTGCGTACTCAGGACAAATTGCACAACGTTTTTTGGGGACCAATTTCTTCTCTTACCCTTGGGAAAATAAAAAATTGGGGGCGAAAAGATCATTTTTGTGAAAAAATATGATTTTTTATTTTTACGGCTCTGCATTATAAACTTCTGTGAAGCACTTGGTGGGTCAAAGTGCTCACCACACATCTAGATAAGTTCCTTAGGGGGTCTACTTTCCAAAATGGTGTCACTTGTAGGAGGTTTCAATGTTTAGGCACATCAGGGGCTCTCCAAACGCAACATGGCGTCCCATCTCAATTCCAGTCAATTTTGCATTGAAAAGTCAAATGGCGCTCCTTCACTTCCGAGCTCTGCCATGCGCCCAAACAGTGGTTTACCCCAACATATGGGGTATCTGCGTACTCAGGACAAATTGCACAACATTTTTTGGGGACCAATTTCTTCTCTTACCCTTGGGAAAATAAAAAATTGGGGGCGAAAAGATCATTTTTGTGAAAAAATATGATTTTTTATTTTTACGGCTCTGCATTATAAACTTCTGTGAAGCACTTGGTGGGTCAAAGTGCTCACCACACATCTAGATAAGTTCCTTAGGGGGTCTACTTTCCAAAATGGTGTCACTTGTAGGGGGTTTCAATGTTTAGGCACATCAGGGGCTCTCCAAACGCAACATGGCGTCCCATCTCAATTCCAGTCAATTTTGCATTGAAAAGTCAAATGGCGCTCCTTCCCTTCCAAGCTCTGCCATGCGCCCAAACAGTGGTTTACCCCAACATATGGGGTATCTGCGTACTCAGGACAAATTGCACAACATTTTTTGGGGACCAATTTCTTCTCTTACCATTGGGAAAATAAAAAATTGGGGGCGAAAAGATCATTTTTGTGAAAAAATATGATTTTTTATTTTTACGGCTCTGCATTATAAACTTCTGTGAAGCACTTGGTGGGTCAAAGTGCTCACCACACATCTAGATAAGTTCCTTAGGGGGTCTACTTTCCAAAATGGTGTCACTTGTAGGGGGTTTCAATGTTTAGGCACATCAGGGGCTCTCCAAACGCAACATGGCGTCCCATCTCAATTCCAGTCAATTTTGCATTGAAAAGTCAAATGGCGCTCCTTCCCTTCCAAGCTCTGCCATGCGCCCAAACAATGGTTTACACCCACATGTGGGGTATCAGCGTACTCAGGACAAATTGTACAACAACTTTTGCAGTCTATTTTCTCCTGTTACCCTTGGTAAAATAAAACAAATTGGAGCTGAAATAAATTTTGTGTGAAAAAAAATTAAATGTTCATTTTTATTTAAACATTCCAAAAATTCCTGTGAAACACCTGAAGGGTTAATAAACTTCTTGAGTGTGGTTTTGAGCACCTTGAGGGGTGCAGTTTTTAGAATGGTGTCACACTTGGGTATTTTCTATCATACAGACCCCTCAAAATGACTTCAAATGAGATGTGGTCCCTAAAAAAAAATGGTGTTGTAAAAATGAGAAATTTCTGGTCAACTTTTAACCCTTATAACTCCCTAACAAAAAAAAATTTTGGTTCCAAAATTGTGCTGATGTAAAGTAGACATGTGGGAAATGTTACTTATTAAGTATTTTGCGTGACATATGTCTGTGATTTAAGGGCATAAAAATTCAAAGTTGGAAAATTGCAAAATTTTCAAAATTTTCACCAAATTTCCGTTTTTTTCACAAATAAACGCAAGATATATCGAAGAAATTTTACCACTATCATGAAGTACAATATGTCACAAGAAAACAATGTCAGAATCGCCAAGATCCGTTGAAGCGTTCCAGAGTTATAACCTCCTAAAGGGACAGTGGTCAGAATTGTAAAAATTGGCCCGGTCATTAACGTGCAAACCACCCTTGGGGGTGAAGGGGTTAAACATCATCCGTCTGGAATATCAGAGAAGCAGCACCAAGACAGAGAACCCCTGGGAGATTACCTACACTGCATAGGAGTCCCCAATTATGCAGGTATCAGCACACTGTACATGAACAGGTACCCCAGTTTTGACATCTGCCTTAGTCATGTTTCACTGGTCTTACATTGTGATTTATACTATGTAGTAACTCTAGTTTCCCCCAGCCCTTCAAGTGGCCAGCTTTCAAGGTTGTATGAAACTGAGATATCATGGAGTCATCAGACGAGGGGCCATAAACCCCTAGAAAATAAAAGCCACAAGGATTTAGATCAAACCGCCACAGGCAGAGTTTCAGTAAACCTTAATGTTTTACAATGACAAACAGCAAACATATAGAGGTTTATGTTGTGAATTCCATTCTCGAACTCCCTCCTGTGGTCATGAATGGTACTTCGGTGAGTTCTGTTTGTGGACTCCCTCTGGTGGCTGTGAGTGGAGCTGCTGGTTCTGAGATTCCTTCCCCAGCTGCCCTCATTTAGGGCTAGGCTGGATTCTCTATTTAACTCCACTCAGATCGTTACTCCATGCCAGCTGTCAATGTTCTAGTACTGGTTCAGATCTCTCCTGGATTTTTCTGAGGACCTGTCTACTCCAGCATAAGCTAAGTTCCTGCTTCTTCATTTGTTACATATGGTTTTTCTTGCTATGTTCTAGTCCAGCTTGCTATCATGAAACTGCCTGGCTAGCTGGAAGCTCTGGGGGTGCAGAGAGGCACCACCGCACCGTGAGTCGGTGCGGGGGTATTTTTTAGACACTCTGCATGGTTTTTGTAGTATTTTTGTGTTGACCGCAAAGATCCCTTTTCTATCCTCAATCTGTTTAGTTAGACTGGCCTCCCTTTGCTAAAACCTATTTCATCCTGTGTTTGTGATTTCCTCTTAACTCACAGTCAATACTTGTGGGGGGCTGCTTTTACCTTTGGGGAAATTTCTCTGAGGCAAGTGAGGCTTTGTTTCCTTTCTTTAGGGGTAGTTAGCTCTTAGGCTGTGAAGAGGCGTCTAGGCAGAGTCAGGCACGCTCCACGGCTATTTCTAATTGTGTTGATAGGAGTAGGGTTTGCGGTCAGCAGAGTTCCCATTTCCCCAGAGCTCGTCCCGATTCCGTGTTTAACTATCAGGTCATTCCTGGTGCACCTAACCACCAGGTCCATAACAGGTTTAGAACTATTTGTTAAGTGAATAAACAAACATTTCTCAAGACTGTGTCACTATGAGTATTGTCTGTCACATCTGTAAATGTTTTACAAGAAATGCAGCTATGTGATTGTCTGAATGCATTCGGTATATAGTATTGTTATGATACCCCAATGGCAAGGGGAATAAAGAAAATGGACTAGCTCTCGGGTGATGGAAACTAAAGTTGACCGTGACCTGAACCTGACACAACACTTGCAGTAGCCGGGGGATGTACCTACGATGCCCTAGACACCACGCGCCAGCCGGAGATCTAACTACCCCTATAAGAGGAATATACAGGCCTGCCTTACCTCCAGTGATGAACCCCAAAAGGTGATAGTAGCCCCCCACAGATATTGACGGTGAGTTCAGAGGAAATGACATACGTAGGATGAACAGCAGATTTAGCACAGTGAGGTCCGCTTACTAGATAGCAGAAGGAAAGGAAAGAGTTACTTCACGGTCAACTTAAAAAACACTACTCAAAAACACCATCCAGAAATCACTTTAAACTCCAGTGACAACTCATGCCACTGGAGTAGTAATTTTCCGTCCACAAGAGCTTCCAGCACTGAAGAGTCACATTGCAGATAGCTGGACAAAAATAGCATAAACAAGAAACAAAATTCAACTTAGCTGAACTGGAACTTGAGGCAGGAGAATGCAACAGAATGCTACTGATACATTGTTGGCCGGCATATGACTAACAGCCAAGCAGCCTTAAATAGGAAACTCCCCTAAAGGGTGGCGACAGGTAATCAGAGATGGAGGAAGGCACATAAGAGGCACTACCATAACAGACCACCGGGGGAGCCCACAAACTGAATTCACAACAGTACCCCCCCCTTAAGGAGGGGGCACCGAACCCTCACCAGAACCACCAGGGCGATCTGGATGAGCACTATAAAATGCACGAACCAAATCGGGAGCATGAACATCGGATGCTGTCACCCAAGAATTATCCTCCTGGCCATAACCTTTCCACTTAACCAGATACTGAAGTTTCCGTCTGGAAACACGGGAGTCCAAGATCTTTTCCACCACATACTCCAATTCACCCTCAACCAACACAGGAGCAGGTGGATCAGCAGAAGGAACAACCGGTACCTCATACCTCCGCAATAATGACCGATGGAAAACATTATGGATACTAAAAGATGCTGGGAGGTCCAAACGAAAGGACACAGGATTAAGAACCTCCAGAATCCTATAAGGGCCGATAAACCGAGGCTTAAACTTAGGAGACGAGACCTTCATAGGAACAAATCGAGAAGACAGCCACACCAGGTCCCCAACACAAAGACGAGGACCAATACGCCGATGACGATTAGTGAACTGTTGAGTCTTCTCCTGGGACAACTTCAGATTGTCCACAACCTGTCCCCAAATCCGATGCATCCTATCAACCACAGCATCCACTCCAGGACAATCCGAAGACTCCAATTGACCGGACGAAAACCGAGGGTGAAACCCTGAATTACAAAAAAATGGAGAAACCAAAGTGGCAGAACTGGCCCGATTGTTAAGGGCAAACTCTGCCAATGGCAAAAAGTCAAGCCAATCATCCTGATCAGCGGACACAAAACACCTCAAGTAAGTCTCCAAGGTCTGATTAGTACGCTCAGTCTGGCCATTAGTCTGAGGATGGAATGCAGACGAAAAAGACAAATCGATGCCCATCCTGGCACAGAACGTCCGCCAAAATCTAGACACAAACTGAGTACCCCTGTCAGACACTATATTCTCAGGAATACCATGCAAACGCACCACATTCTGAAAAAATAGAGGAACCAACTCAGAGGAGGAGGGCAATTTGGGTAAAGGTACCAAATGAACCATCTTGGAAAAACGGTCACAAATCACCCAGATGACAGACATCCTACGAGAAACCGGAAGGTCAGAAATAAAGTCCATAGAGATGTGCGTCCAAGGCCTCTTAGGAATAGGCAAGGGCAACAACAACCCACTAGCCCGAGAACAGCAGGACTTGGCCCGAGCACAAACATCACAAGACTGCACAAACATGCGCACATCTCGAGACAAAGAAGGCCACCAGAAGGACCTAGACACCAAATCCCTGGTGCCAAAAATTCCAGGATGACCTGTCAACGCGGAAGAATGAACCTCCGAGATAACTCTACTGGTCCAATCATCAGGGACAAACAGTCTACCAGGCGGACAGCGATCAGGCCTATCCACCTGAAACTCCTGCAAAGAACGCCGCAGGTCTGGGGAGACAGCTGACAATATCACCCCATCCTTCAGGATGCCGGTAGGTTCGGAATCACCAGGCGAGTCAGGCTCAAAACTCCTAGAGAGGGCATCCGCCCTCACATTCTTGGACCCAGGCAGGTAAGACACCACAAAGTTAAATCGGGAGAAAAACAACGACCAGCGCGCCTGTCTAGGATTCAGACGCCTGGCCGACTCAAGATAAATTAGATTCTTGTGGTCAGTGAGGACCACCACCTGGTGTCTAGCACCCTCAAGCCAATGACGCCACTCCTCAAACGCCCACTTCATGGCCAGAAGTTCCCGATTTCCCACATCATAATTTCGCTCAGCGGGCGAAAACTTTCGGGAGAAAAACGCACATGGTCTCATTACTGAGCAGTCAGGATCTTTCTGCGACAAAACTGCACCTGCTCCGATCTCCGAAGCATCTACTTCAACCTGGAACGGAAGCAACACATCAGGTTGGCGCAACACAGGAGCGGAAGAAAAGCGGCGCTTAAGCTCCTGAAAGGCCTCCACAGCCGCTGAGGACCAATTAGCAACATCAGCACCCTTTTTGGTCAAATCAGTCAAAGGTTTAGCAATGGCAGAAAAACCCGCTATAAATCGGCGATAGAAATTAGCAAAACCCAAGAACTTCTGCAGACTCTTCAAAGAAGTAGGTTGTATCCAATCACAAATAGCCTGAACCTTGACAGGGTCCATCTCCATAGATGAAGGGGAAAAAATATATCCCAGAAAGGAAATTCTCTGAACTCCAAAACTACACTTTGAGCCCTTTACAAAAAGAGAATTAGCTCGCAAAACCTGAAAAACTCTCCTGACCTGTTGAACGTGAGATTCCCAGTCCTCCGAAAAAACAAGAATATCATCCAACTACACAATCATAAACTTATCCAGATATTCACGGAAAATATCGTGCATAAAGGACTGAAAAACGGAAGGGGCATTCGCGAGACCGAAAGGCATTACCAAATACTCGAAATGGCCTTCAGGCGTATTAAATGCGGTCTTCCACTCATCCCCCTGCTTAATCCGCACCAAATTATACGCACCACGTAGATCGATCTTAGTGAACCACTTAGCCCCCTTTATGCGAGCAAACAGATCAGTCAGTAAAGGTAACGGGTACTGGTATTTAACTGTAATCTTATTCAAAAGTCGATAGTCGATACAAGGTCTCAATGAACCATACTTTTTACCTACAAAGAAAAATCCTGCCCCTAGTGGAGACAACGAGGGGCGAATATGACCCTTTTCCAAAGATTCTCTGATATACTCCCGCATAGCAGTATGTTCAGGCACAGACAAATTAAACAAGCGACCCTTAGGAAATTTACTACCGGGGATCAATTCAATAGCGCAGTCACACTCTCTGTGAGGAGGGAGAGAATCAACTTTAGGCTCTTGAAAAACATCATAAAAATCTGACAGAAATGCTGGGATCTCAGAGGGAGTAGATGAAGAAATGGGAACCAAAGGTGCATCCCCATGAATACCCCGACATCCCCAGCTCAACACAGACATAGATTTCCAGTCCAAGACGGGATTATGAATCTGTAACCATGGTAATCCAAGCACTAAGACATCATGTAGGTTGTATAACACAAGGAAACGGATAATCTCCTGATGGTCTGGGGTAAGACGCATAGTCACTTGTGTCCAATATTGTGGTTTATTGCTAGCCAAAGGTGTAGAATCAATACCCTTCAGGGGAATAGAAACTTCCAACGGCTCCAAATCAAACCCACAACGTTTGGCAAAGGACCAATCCATGAGACTCAGAGCGGCGCCAGAATCCACATAAGCATTCACAGTAACAGATGATAAGGTACAAATCAATGTCACGGACAAAAGAAATTTTGACTGCAAGGTACCTGTAGAAAAAGATATATCAACCTTTTTATCAACCTTATTTATACGTTTAGAGCATGCTGATATAACATGAGCTGGATCTCCACAGTAGAAGCACAATCCATTTTTGCGCCTGTAATTCTGACGTTCGCCTCTAGACAAAACACGATCGCATTGCATATGCTCTAGTGCCTTTTCTGAGGTCACCGCCAAATGGTGCACAGGTCTTTGCTCAGAAGACACCGCCATATGGTGCACGGGTTTTTGCTCAGAAGATACCGCCATATGGTGCACAGATTTTCCCTCAGAAGACACCGCCATATGGTGCACAGATTTGCGCTCCCGTAAACGCCGATCAATCTGGATAGCCAATTTCATGGCATCATTCAGACCTGTAGGCACAGGGAACCCCACCATGACATCCTTCACGGCATCAGAGAGACCTTCTCTGAAATTAGCTGCTAAAGCGCACTCATTCCATCTAGTAAGCACCGACCATTTACGGAATTTCTGGCAGTATATCTCAGCTTCATCTTGCCCTTGGGAAAGAGCTATCAAGGCTTTCTCAGCCAAAATCTCTAAATTAGGTTCTTCATAAAGCAACCCCAAAGCCTGGAAAAACGCATCTACATTTAACAACGCAGGATCCCCTGGCGATAATGCAAATGCCCAACTTTGTGGGTCGCCGCGCAGTAGAGATATAACAATTTTAACTTGTTGAGTATGATCACCAGCAGAGTGAGATCTCAGAGACAAAAACAACTTACAATTTTCTCTGAAACTCAAAAACCGGGATCTGTCTCCGGTAAAATATTCAGGCAGAGGAATCTTAGGTTCAGACATTGGAGCACGTATAACAAAATCTTGTAAGTTCTGTACTTTTGTCGCAAGGTTATTCAAACCTGCAACTAAACTCTGTGGGTCCATGATTCAAACGGGTGTAACCCAAGCCATTCAGAGGTTAAGAGGAGAGGAGAAAAAAAAAAAAGGCTGAAGACTGCAGTTTAAGCAAGGAATACAAATGAGCAACCAGGGTGCACTTTCAAACACAGAAAAAAAAAACCTTTTCTCCTCCTTCCTGCTTTAGTGCATATTTTAACACATAGATTTTTTTTTTAGCGGGCCGGCCAAACTGTTATGATACCCCAATGGCAAGGGGAATAAAGAAAACGGACTAGCTCTCGGGTGATGGAAACTAAAGTTGACCGTGACCTGAACCTGACACAACACTTGCAGTAGCCGGGGGATGTACCTACGATGCCCTAGACACCACGCGCCAGCCGGAGATCTAACTACCCCTATAAGAGGAATATACAGGCCTGCCTTACCTCCAGTGATGAACCCCAAAAGGTGATAGTAGCCCCCCACAGATATTGACGGTGAGTTCAGAGGAAATGACATACGTAGGATGAACAGCAGATTTAGCACAGTGAGGTCCGCTTACTAGATAGCAGAAGGAAAGGAAAGAGTTACTTCACGGTCAACTTAAAAAACACTACTCAAAAACACCATCCAGAAATCACTTTAAACTCCAGTGACAACTCATGCCACTGGAGTAGTAATTTTCCGTCCACAAGAGCTTCCAGCACTGAAGAGTCACATTGCAGATAGCTGGACAAAAATAGCATAAACAAGAAACAAAATTCAACTTAGCTGAACTGGAACTTGAGGCAGGAGAATGCAACAGAATGCTACTGATACATTGTTGGCCGGCATATGACTAACAGCCAAGCAGCCTTAAATAGGAAACTCCCCTAAAGGGTGGCGACAGGTAATCAGAGATGGAGGAAGGCACATAAGAGGCACTACCATAACAGACCACCGGGGGAGCCCACAAACTGAATTCACAACACCCCATTGCTCAAAATTCTGTGGCCTATAAAAGCACTGATTCACCCAGGTCATGTTGTCAGAGATAAGGAAGAGACATTGCAGGAAACAGAGTTAAGAAGTAGGCCCAATGTAGGGGTGTGGGTCTCTGAGACTTGCAATGGAGGGCATGAGCTGACAAACAATTCCCCAATGTGGGGTCCTTTTTTTTTTACTAAATAAAATAGTGCCATCACAGTCGTCTTGCCCAAAATTCACAGTACAGAGCACACTCACCATGGTCATCTAGTGGCAGTTAAAGGACACATTGCAGGAGACAGAGTTAAGAAGTAGGCCCAATGTAATGTAATGTCCAATTCCTCAATGTGGGGTCCTTTTTTTACTAAATAAAATAATGCCATCACAGCCCCCTTGCCCACAATTCACCGTACAGAGCAAATTCACACTGGTCATCTAGTGGCAGTTAAAGGACACATTGCAGGAGACAGAGTTAAGAAGTAGGCCCAATCTAATGTAATGCCCAATTCCCCAATGTAGGGTCCTTTTTTACTAAATAATATAGTGCCATCACAGCCCCCTTGCCCAAAATTCACCGTACACAGCACGTTTACCCTGGTCATCAATTGGCAGTTAAAGGACACATTGCAGGAGACAGAGTTAAGAAGTAGGGAGCTGACAAACAATTCCCCAATGGGGGGTCCTTTTTTAATAAATAAAATAGTGCCATCACAGCCCCCTTTCCCAAAATTCACTGGCCTATAACAGTACAGAGCACATTCACCCAGGTCATGTAGTCGGAGATAAGGAAGAGACATTGCAAGAAACAGAGTTAAGAAGTAGCTCAATGTAGGGGTGTGGGTCTCTGTGATTTGTAATGGAGTGCATGAGCTGACAAACAATTGGCCAATGGGGGGTCCTTTTTTTTACTAAATTAAATAGTGCCATCACTGCCCCCTTGCCCAAAATTCACTGGTCTATAACAGTACAGAGCACATTCACCCAGGTCATCTAGTGGCAGGTAAAGAACAGACATTGCAGGAGACAGAGTTAAGAAGTAGGCCCAATGTAGGAGTCTGGGTCTCTGAGAATTGTAATGGAGTGCCTGGCCTGACAAGCATTTGCTCATGGGGGTAAAATTTTAAAAATATTTTCATGTGGATCATAGATACCCTTTCCAAAAAATTGACTGTCTGTAGCAGCACAGAACACGTGAACTGGTGATCTAGTGTTGGAGAATGAGGAGACATTGCTGAGGGCCTCATTAAAACCTAGGCCCAATGTAAAGGATTGTGTCTCCTACACTTGTAATGCCCATACAGTAAGTGTATAGGCTGACAAACATTTCCCCAAGGGGGATACATTTATTAAAAACATAGTATGGCCATCCAAGACACCCTAGCCAAAAAATTGACTGTCTGTAGCAGCACGGAACACATGAACCCTGGTGATCTAGTGGTGGAAAATGATGAGAGATGGAGGAAGGCCTCATTAAAAAGTAGGCCCAATGTTAATGAGCAGGTCTCCTTGACTTGTAATGCCCATACACTAAGTGCATGGGCTTCCAAACATTTCCCCATAGGGGGGTAATTTTTTTTTTTTTTTATTATTTTACGGGCATCATAAACACCTTGCAAAGCTGTAAAATGGTTTCCTACACAGTTGCTGCTGGGAAGGTGCATTTTTTGTTTAAAAAAATGTCGGATGAATCGTTGGATGAAGTGATCAGGAAAAGGGGCATGGTGTTGACATGAATGGGAACATACATGATTAATAACAGCGGTGGCTATGGGAGGTATGAGATCCAGGATACAGCCTACAATGATTATTTGTTTATCCACCACCAATTACCAGAATGTATTTCATGCCCATCTAAATGTCACAGTTGAAAATTATTTGTTATAGTGTAACGAACACTGTTAAAGGAATGCCACTAAACGTAGATACTAGGGTTGAGCGAAACGGGTTGGCCATTTTCAGAAGTCGCCGACTTTTGGCAAAGTCAGGTTTCATGAAACCCGACCCCTGTGTGGGGTCGGCCATGAGGTCGGCGATCTTCTGAATTCCGATACCGAGTTCCGATATGTTTGCGATATCGGAAATCGGTATCGGAATCCACATTTAAGTGTAAAATAAAGAATTAAAATAAAAAATATTGATATACTCACCTCTCCGGAGGCCCCTGGACATCACCGCTGGTAACCGGCAGCCTTCTTTGCTTAAAATGAGCGCGTTTAGGGCCTTCCATGATGTCACGGCTTCTGATTGGTCGCGTGCCGCTCATGTGACCGCCACGCGACCAATCACAAGCCGTGACGTAATTCTCAGGTCCTAAATTCCTAGAATGAGGGATGGTGCAAATCCTCCAAACCCTGAGTATTGCAGGCCCTACGTCAATCTGGGTTGCCCCCACAGTCTACAGCTCCTGCACCTCCTCCTCCTTCCCATCCTCTTCAGCCTCCATCTACGAAAGTAACACAACAGTCACAAGCTGGAAGTACTGCAGCACTGCCTCAGCCAAGCGGCAACAGGCTGTGCTGAAGGTAATATGCTATGACAAGCCTCACAATTATGAAGAGTTGTGGACAGCTCTGAAAGAGCAGGCAAATCTGTGGCTGACACCACTCAACCTACAGCCAGGCATGGTCGTGTGTGACAATGGCTGTATCCTGGTGGCTGCTCTGTGTCGAGGCAAGCTCACACACATGCCATGCCTGGCCCATGTGCTTAACCTCATTGTTGAACGTTTTCAGAAAAGCGACACGGAGGTGCCAGATCTGCTAGGAAAATTACGAGGTTCTACATACCCATTTTAGAAAGTCAGCTAGAGCGTCATCACCCCTTGACGTGATTCTGCAGCATTTGCAGCTTCTAGCTCACCGACTAATGTGTCATGTCCTTCCCATGCATTTGAACTCTACTCTGCATATTTTGGAAAGGATTTGTGGGAAGAAGAAGGCATCTGTAGACTACCTGCATCAACAAGGCCATCTGTATTCAGTTCTGACTAGAGATGAGCGGTGTTCGAGTCGAACTGTTCGCCAATTTCAAATTCGAGCTGTTTTGGGCGGTGTTCGAGTCGTTCGACGAACCCAAGAAACTTGCTTAAAATTCAGCTGTTCGAGTTTCTGTTCGATAACTGTTCGTTCGCCAAAAGCCTAGCTTGATTTGCACATTAAAACTGTTTATCATTGTTAATGGGCTGTTTCAGTGTATAGTGGGGGGGGGGGGGGCGGGTGATAGATCTGTGCTGAAATCTCCATTTTTTATTCTTTCCTGCATTTACAGAGGGGCGGTGCAGTCTCTCAGCCTATCAGCAGTGCGCACACACACAGCAATGTGCATGTGATGCACACAAGCAAGGGCATGTGTCATTGGCTGTGTATGTCCCATGTCCTTGCCCTATAAGAACCAGCCATTTGCACCGTCGCCACCATTTCCTCACTGCTGCAGCTTAGTGTTAGACGGCACCGCTGCTGCTGTGGGCGCTATACAGACTAAGAGTGTTTTTTTGCAGCAAATTCTCAGGTTTAGGGAGTCGGGAGGAGTCGGGACTAGTTGTAATGTCAGCTCTTTTCAGGGTAGGTTACAGCAGTTCATAGCACTGTTTGCCAGGGAGGTCTCAGCCAGTGCTGTGCAAGTGTTAGTCACAGCATTTGGTGCAATCTAGCTCAGCCAATCCTTTTGGGCTAGTAGGATTGTATAATAGTCGTCTGAGTAGCCCGCCTGTGAAGCTAGCTACACCGCCTGTGTATCTCAATTTTTACTGCATCTAATCCAGTTAATAGTTTTGGGGTTTTGGGCCTAGGAGCAGTGTCTGCACGTCAGCAGAGTAGCCCGCCTGTGAAGCTAGCTACACCGCCTGTGTATCTCAATTTTTACTGCATCTAATCCAGTTAATAGATTTGGGGTTTTGGGCCTATGAGCAGTGTCTGCACGTCAGCAGAGTAGCCCGCCTGTGAAGGTAGCTACACCGCCTGTGTATCTCAATTTTTACTGCATCTAATCCAGTTAATAGTTTTGGGGTTTTGGGCCTAGGAGCAGTGTCCGCACGTCAGCAGAGTAGCCCGCCTGTGAAGCTAGCTACACCGCCTGTGTATCTCAATTTTTACTGCATCTAATCCAGTTAATAGTTTTGGGGTTTTGGGCATAGGAGCAGTGTCTGCACATCAGCAGAGTAGCCCGCCTGTGAAGCTAGCTACACCGCCTGTGTGTTAGGGCTAGCGGAATGCACCAAATGAATATAGAGACTTTATTATAATAGATGCGTTCGCAGCCCGGGGTCCACTGTGCAGGAGAACCTGCTGCTAGCAAATGGCGGAACTAAATAGTGGTATGAGCTACCTCTGTTACCTCACAGAGTAGCCATGAACTCAAAGCACTGCGCCCTGTTAACCTTCACAGTGGCACAGGCTAACTACCCAAACGAGAGCAGTCAGTGGTCATGCATGCACACAAAACTCCTCGCCGGAGGTGCCAGCATTCTAGGGGCTTATTTAAGCCAGGTCCCTGAATACTATCATACGTGACCACACTGGCGCAAAGTACAACATAGAACAATACTAGCGCATGGCCGTGCGGCCATGCGAGCCTTAAATAGTTGCAGCACGTACAGGACCTTCCTAGAAGGACCAATGAGAGGCTGCCACACAGCGTGAGCACCTACAGGACCTTCCTGAAGGACCAATAGCCTTAGCTCCAGTGTCTGATCATGTGACCCTCGATCTCCACTGAGAGATGTTACTCTGGGCATGCTCTGAACGAGAAAAGCAGGACTTAGTCCCAGAAGCATCTGCTCGCCGCTGCCCAGCACTGACTCCAATGCCAAAAGCAGGAAAAGCAGCAGTAACTCTCTGTACAGAGTCAGACTGAGCGAGACGCTGGGACCGACGTCTCCACTGCGGCAGGAGAAGAATGGGAGACTACAGCAGAGATGGCCCGAGATTCCCCCTGTGCAGAGGCGGGAACTCGACCCCTAACGTTACCCCCTTCCTTGGGCCTCGCTACGTTCGAAGGCAGCAATGAGCTGCGGAGCCCGAATGTGCTCAGGACCGTAACCCTTCCAGTCCACCAAATAAAATTTTTTGCCACGAACCACCTTGCACCCTAAAATAGCGTTCACCTCGTAATCGTCCGTAGACAATCCCGATGTCCCGGCAGATGACTCAGAAAACCGGGACATGTATACGGGCTTAAGGAGGGACACATGAAAGGTGTCGGTGATACCTAGGCATGGAGGAAGGGCTAGACGGTAGACCACAGGGTTAACCTGTTCGAGGACCTTGAAGGGACCTAAGTAGGGAGGTGCAAACTTAGTGGACTCAACACGCAGCCTGATGTTACGGGCGGAGAGCCACACTAAGTCGCCAGGAGCAAAGGTCGGGGCAGGGCGCCGATGTGCATCGGCGGAGGACCTCATTCTCTCCTTGGAGGCCTGGATAGCATCCTGAGTGCGGTCCCAAATGTCTCGCGCCTCCACTGCCCAGTCTGCCACCCTGGAATCAGCAGAGGACATGGGCATAGGCACAGGAACCCGCAGATGTTGGCCATAATTAAGGAGGAAAGGAGTCATCCTGCCTGGCAGAAACAAAATGTCGCAAATAAGTGACCAGAGTCTGATTGGCCCTCTCAACCAACCCATTCGTCTCGGGATGATAAGCCGAGGAGAGATTTAACTCAATACTGAGTAGATGACAAAGCTCCCTCCAGAATTAAGACGCAAACTGGGGACCCCGGTCACTGACAATCTTGTCTGGCATACCGTGTAAATGAAAGATATGCTTGATGAACAAGACTGCCAGAGCCCGTGCAGATGGTAGCCGTGGAAAGGGCACCAGATGAACCATTTTGGAAAAATGATCGGTGATCACCCAGATAATGGTGCAGTTACAAGACTTGGGTAAGCCCACCACAAAGTCCATCCCGACCATCTCCCAGGGCCTGTCCCCCACCGGCAGAGGATAAAGCAACCCAGCTGGCCGTTGCCGAGGGGACTTGTTCTTTGCGCAAGAGACACATGCCCGAACATAGTCTGCGACATCACGAACCATATGCGGCCACCAGTATGTCCTCGCCAGTAACTCAGATGTCCTTTTGGAACCAAAATGTCCACCCACCCTGGACAAGGGTGTATAAGAAAGACATAGCTGAACTAGAGCGGGTGCAGAGAAGAGCGACCAAGGTTATTAGAGGACTGGGGGGTCTGCAATACCAAGATAGGTTATTACACTTGGGGCTATTTAGTTTGGAAAAACGAAGACTAAGGGGTGATCTTATTTTAATGTATAAATATATGAGGGGACAGTACAAGACCTTTCTGATGATCTTTTTAATCATAGACCTGAGACAGGGACAAGGGGGCATCCTCTACGTCTGGAGGAAAGAAGGTTTAAGCATAATAATAGACGCGGATTCTTTACTGTAAGAGCAGTGAGACTATGGAACTCTCTGCCGTATGATGTTGTAATGAGTGATTCATTACTTACATTTAAGAGGGGACTGGATACCTTTCTGGAAAAGTATAATATTACAGGGTATATACACTAG
Organism: Ranitomeya variabilis; assembly: GCF_051348905.1. Lineage (NCBI taxonomy): Eukaryota > Metazoa > Chordata > Amphibia > Anura > Dendrobatidae > Ranitomeya > Ranitomeya variabilis. Next base: position 348,849,799 of record NC_135235.1, read on the forward strand.
ATTCCTTGATAAGGCGTTGATCCAGGGAACTAGTCTGATTGCCGTATGTGGAGTCGGGAAGGAATTTTTTTCCCCATGGTGGAGTTACTCTTTGCCACATGGGTTTTTTTTGCCTTCCTCTGGATCAACATGTTAGGGCATGTTAGGTTAGGCTATTGTTATGGTTCTCAATGGCAAGAGAACATAGCCCAGCAAACATAAGAACTAGCTCTTGGAAGGATGGAAACTAAACTGACCATGAACTAAACCTGCCGCACAATTAACAGTAGCCGGGTAGCGTTGCCTACGTTTTATCCCTAGACGCCCAGCGCCAGCCGGAGGACTACCTAATCCTGGCAGAGGAAAATATAGTCCTGGCTCACCTCTAGAGAAATTTCCCCGAAAGGCAGACAGAGGCCCCCACATATATTGGCGGTGATTTTAGATGAAATGACAAACGTAGTATGAAAATAGGTTTAGCAAAATTGAGGTCCGCTTACTAGATAGCAGGAAGACAGAAAGGGCACTTTCATGGTCAGCTGAAAACCCTATCAAAACACCATCCTGAAATTACTTTAAGACTCTAGTATTAACTAATAACATCAGAGTGGCAATTTCAGATCACAAGAGCTTTCCAGACACAGAAACAAAACTTCAGCTGTGAACTGGAACAAAATACAAAAACAAACGAGGACAAAAGTCCAACTTATCTGGGAGTTGTCTAGCAGCAGGAACATGCACAGAAAGGCTTCTGATTACAATGTTGACCGGCATGGAAGTGACAGAGGAGCAAGGCTAAATAGCGACTCCCACATCCTGATAGGAACAGGTGAACAGAAAGGATGATGCACACAAGTTCAGTTCCACCAGTGGCCACCGGGGGAGCCCAAAATCCAATTTCACAACAGTACCCCCCCCTCAAGGAGGGGGCACCGAACCCTCACCAGAACCACCAGGGCGATCAGGATGGGCCCTATGAAAGGCACGGACTAGATCGGAGGCATGAACATCAGAGGCAGTCACCCAAGAATTATCCTCCTGACCGTATCCCTTCCACTTGACCAGATACTGGAGTTTCCGTCTGGAAACACGGGAGTCCAAGATTTTTTCCACAACGTACTCCAACTCGCCTTCAACCAGCACCGGAGCAGGAGGCTCAACGGAAGGCACAACCGGTACCTCATACCTGCGCAATAATGACCGATGGAAAACATTATGAATAGAAAAAGATGCAGGGAGGTCCAAACGGAAGGACACAGGGTTAAGAATCTCCAATATCTTGTATGGGCCGATAAACCGAGGCTTAAACTTAGGAGAAGAAACCTTCATAGGGACAAAACGAGAAGACAACCACACCAAGTCCCCAACACAAAGCCGAGGACCAACCCGACGCCGGCGGTTGGCAAAAAGCTGAGTCTTCTCCTGAGACAACTTCAAATTGTCCACTACCTGCCCCCAAATCTGATGCAACCTCTCCACCACAGCATCCACTCCAGGACAATCCGAAGATTCCACCTGACCAGAAGAAAATCGAGGATGAAACCCCGAATTACAGAAAAAAGGAGACACCAGGGTGGCAGAGCTGGCTCGATTATTGAGAGCAAACTCCGCCAAAGGCAAAAAAGCAACCCAATCATCCTGATCTGCAGACACAAAACACCTCAAATATGTCTCCAAGGTCTGATTCGTCCGCTCGGTCTGGCCATTAGTCTGAGGATGGAAAGCAGACGAGAAAGACAAATCTATGCCCATCCTAGCACAGAATGCTCGCCAAAATCTAGACACGAATTGGGTACCTCTGTCAGAAACTATATTCTCCGGAATACCATGCAAACGGACCACATTTTGAAAAAACAGAGGGACCAACTCGGAAGAAGAAGGCAACTTAGGCAGGGGAACCAAATGGACCATCTTAGAGAAACGGTCACACACCACCCAGATGACAGACATCTTCTGAGAAACAGGAAGATCCGAAATAAAATCCATCGAGATGTGTGTCCAAGGCCTCTTCTAGATAGGCAAGGGCAACAACAATCCACTAGCCCGAGAACAACAAGGCTTGGCCCGAGCACAAACGTCACAAGACTGCACAAAGCCTCGCACATCTCGTGACAGGGAAGGCCACCAGAAGGACCTTGCCACCAAATCCCTGGTACCAAAGATTCCAGGATGACCTGCCAACGCAGAAGAATGAACCTCAGAAATGACTTTACTGGTCCAATCATCAGGAACAAACAGTCTACCAGGTGGGCAACGATCAGGTCTATCCGCCTGAAACTCCTGCAAGGCCCGCCGCAGGTCTGGAGAAACGGCAGACAATATCACTCCATCCTTAAGGATACCTGTAGGTTCAGAATTACCAGGGGAGTCAGGCTCAAAACTCCTAGAAAGGGCATCTGCCTTAACATTCTTAGAACCCGGCAGGTAGGACACCACAAAATTAAACCGAGAGAAAAACAACGACCAGCGCGCCTGTCTAGGATTCAGGCGTCTGGCGGACTCAAGATAAATTAAATTTTTGTGGTCAGTCAATACCACCACCTGATGTCTAGCCCCCTCAAGCCAATGACGCCACTCCTCAAAAGCCCACTTCATGGCCAAAAGCTCCCGATTCCCAATATCATAATTTCGCTCGGCGGGCGAAAATTTACGCGAAAAAAAAGCACAAGGTCTCATCACGGAGCAATCGGAACTTCTCTGCGACAAAACCGCCCCAGCTCCGATTTCAGAAGCGTCGACCTCAACCTGAAAAGGAAGAGCAACATCAGGCTGACGCAACACAGGGGCGGAAGAAAAGCGGCGCTTAAGCTCCCGAAAGGCCTCCACAGCAGCAGGGGACCAATCAGCAACATCAGCACCCTTCTTAGTCAAATCAGTCAATGGCTTAACAACATCAGAAAAACCAGCAATAAATCGACGATAAAAGTTAGCAAAGCCCAAAAATTTCTGAAGACTCTTAAGAGAAGAGGGTTGCGTCCAATCACAAATAGCTTGAACCTTGACAGGATCCATCTCGATGGAAGAGGGGGAAAAAATATATCCCAAGAAGGAAATCTTTTGAACCCCAAAACTGCACTTAGAACCCTTCACACACAAGGAATTAGAGCGCAAAACCTGAAAAACCCTCCTGACCTGCTGGACATGAGAGTCCCAGTCATCCAAAAAAATCAAAATATCATCCAGATACACAATCATAAATTTATCCAAATAATCACAGAAAATGTCATGCATAAAGGACTGAAAGACTGAAGGGGCATTTGAAAGACCAAAAGGCATCACCAAATACTCAAAGTGGCCCTCGGGCGTATTAAATGCGGTTTTCCACTCATCCCCCTCCTTAATTCGCACCAAATTATACGCCCCACGGAGATCTATCTTAGAGAACCACTTGGCCCCCTTTATGCGAGCAAACAAATCAGTCAGCAGTGGCAACGGATATTGATATTTAACCGTGATTTTATTCAAAAGCCGATAATCAATACACGGCCTCAAAGAGCCATCCTTCTTAGCCACAAAGAAAAACCCGGCTCCTAAGGGAGATGACGAAGGACGAATATGTCCCTTTTCCAAGGACTCCTTTATATATTCTCGCATAGCAGCATGTTCAGGCACAGACAGATTAAATAAACGACCCTTAGGGTATTTACTACCTGGAATTAAATCTATGGCACAATCGCACTCCCGGTGCGGAGGTAGTGAACCAAGCTTAGGTTCTTCAAAAACGTCACTATAGTCAGACAAGAATTCAGGAATCTCAGAGGGAATAGATGATGAAATGGAAACCAAAGGTACGTCCCCATGCGTCCCCTTACATCCCCAGCTTAACACAGACATAGCCTTCCAGTCGAGGACTGGGTTATGAGATTGCAGCCATGGCAATCCAAGCACCAACACATCATGTAGGTTATACAGCACAAGAAAGCGAATAATCTCCTGGTGATCCGGATTAATCCGCATAGTTACTTGTGTCCAGTATTGTGGCTTATTACTAGCCAATGGGGTGGAGTCAATCCCCTTCAGAGGTATAGGAGTTTCAAGAGGCTCTAAATCATACCCACAGCGTTTGGCAAAGGACCAATCCATAAGACTCAAAGCGGCGCCAGAGTCGACATAGGCGTCCGCGGTAATAGATGATAAAGAACAAATCAGGGTCACAGATAGAATAAACTTAGACTGTAAAGTGCTAATTGAAACAGACTTATCAAGCTTCTTAGTACGCTTAGAGCATGCTGATATAACATGAGTTGAATCACCGCAATAGAAGCACAACCCGTTTTTTCGTCTAAAATTCTGCCGTTCGCTTCTGGACAGAATTCTATCACATTGCATATTCTCTGGCGTCTTCTCAGTAGACACCGCCAAATGGTGCACAGGTTTGCGCTCCCGCAGACGCCTATCGATCTGGATAGCCATTGTCATGGACTCATTCAGACCCGCAGGCACAGGGAACCCCACCATAACATCCTTAATGGCATCAGAGAGACCTTCTCTGAAATTCGCCGCCAGGGCGCATTCATTCCACTGAGTAAGCACAGCCCATTTACGGAATTTTTGGCAGTATATTTCAGCTTCGTCTTGCCCCTGAGATAGGGACATCAAGGCCTTTTCCGCCTGAAGCTCTAAATGAGGTTCCTCATAAAGTAACCCCAAGGCCAGAAAAAACGCATCCACATTGAGCAACGCAGGATCCCCTGGAGCCAATGCAAAAGCCCAGTCTTGAGGGTCGCCCCGGAGCAAGTAAATCACAATCCTGACCTGCTGTGCAGGATCTCCAGTAGAGCGAGATTTCAGGGACAAAAACAACTTGCAATTATTTTTGAAATTTTGGAAGCATGATCTATTCCCCGAGAAAAATTCAGGCAAAGGAATTCTAGGTTCAGATATAGGAACATGAACAACAAAATCTTGTAAATTTTGAACTTTCGTGGTGAGATTATTCAAACCTGCAGCTAAACTCTGAATATCCATTTTAAACAGGTGAACACAGAGCCATTCCAGGATTAGAAGGAGAGAGAGAGAGAAAGGCTGTAATATAGGCAGACTAGCAAGAGATTCAATTATAAGCAACCTCAGAACTGAAGGAAAGAAAAAAAAAAAAAAAAAAACCTTCAGCAGACTTCTCTTTTCTCTCCTTTCTCTGCCAATTACTTTAACCCTTTGTGGGCCGGTCAAACTGTTATGGTTCTCAATGGCAAGAGAACATAGCCCAGCAAACATAAGAACTAGCTCTTGGAAGGATGGAAACTAAACTGACCATGAACTAAACCTGCCGCACAATTAACAGTAGCCGGGTAGCGTTGCCTACGTTTTATCCCTAGACGCCCAGCGCCAGCCGGAGGACTACCTAATCCTGGCAGAGGAAAATATAGTCCTGGCTCACCTCTAGAGAAATTTCCCCGAAAGGCAGACAGAGGCCCCCACATATATTGGCGGTGATTTTAGATGAAATGACAAACGTAGTATGAAAATAGGTTTAGCAAAATTGAGGTCCGCTTACTAGATAGCAGGAAGACAGAAAGGGCACTTTCATGGTCAGCTGAAAACCCTATCAAAACACCATCCTGAAATTACTTTAAGACTCTAGTATTAACTAATAACATCAGAGTGGCAATTTCAGATCACAAGAGCTTTCCAGACACAGAAACAAAACTTCAGCTGTGAACTGGAACAAAATACAAAAACAAACGAGGACAAAAGTCCAACTTATCTGGGAGTTGTCTAGCAGCAGGAACATGCACAGAAAGGCTTCTGATTACAATGTTGACCGGCATGGAAGTGACAGAGGAGCAAGGCTAAATAGCGACTCCCACATCCTGATAGGAACAGGTGAACAGAAAGGATGATGCACACAAGTTCAGTTCCACCAGTGGCCACCGGGGGAGCCCAAAATCCAATTTCACAACAGGCTATGGGTTGAACTAGATGGACTTAAAGTCTTCCTTCAACCTCAATAACTATGTAACTATGTAACTATGTAACTATGGACGAGTGTGCCCAAGAGAGAACCTCCGGTCGCAAACTGGACGGTACAAAAGTCTTGCCCGGAGGCACAGACTCTAGCAAAACCGGGGCCACGGTTCTCAGGCTCTCAGTGGGGACAATAAGCCAAGGCTCCTCTTCCTCCTCCACAGATGACACAACGGAGCGAGAGAGAGCGTCGGCACGAATGTTCTTCTCCCCAGAAAGAAAATGGAGGGTGAAATGAAAGCGGGAGAAGAACAAGGGCCATCTGGCCTGGCGAGAATTTAACCACTGGGCTGTCTGCAGCTACACCAAATTTTTATGGTCTGTGAAGACTTGGAATAGAAAACAAGCTCCCTCCAAGAGATGTCTCCACTGTTGTGAATTTGGATTCTGGGCTCCCCCGGTGGCCGCTTGTGGAATTGGACTTGTCATCCTCTTTCCTGTTTCACCTGGTTCCATCAGTAGTGGGTGTCGCTATTTAAGCTCATTTCTCTGGTGGTTTCTTGCCGGTCAACAATGTTATCTGATGCCTCTCAGTGCTTGTTCCTGCTTCTAGACTACTACTAGATAAGTTGGACTTTTGTCCTTGTTTTGTTTTGCCTATTTGTTCCAGTTCACAGCTGAAGTTTTGTTACTGTGTCTGGAAAGCTCTCGTTGATCAGGGATTGCTACTCTGGCGTTATGAGTTAATGCCAGAGTTTAAGGTAATCTCTGGATGGTGTTTTGTTAGTGTTTTTCTGCTGACCATGAAAGTATACTATCTGTCTTCTGCTATCTAGTAAGCGGACCTCAAATTTGCTAAGACTATTTTCCTGCTGCGTTTGTTGTTTCATCTGAACTCACCGTCATTATATGTGGGGGGCTACTGTCTTCTTTGGAATATTTCTCTAGAGGTGAGCCAGGTCCTATATTTCCCTCTGCTAGCTATTTAGGTCTTAGGCCAGAGCTGGGCATCTAGCGATAAATAGGAAATGCTACCTGGCTATTTCTAGTTGCGCGGCAGGCTTAGTTCATGGTCAGTATAGTTCCATCTTCCGAGAGCTTGTCCCTCTATAGGCTTGCTATGATCTCTGCCTGCAGAGATCATGACAGTTTGACCGGCCAATAAAGTGTTAAAGACCCAGGTTTAGAAAGGAGAGTTATAAGAAGTCTGCTGGAATTTTTTTTTTTTTTTTTTTTCCTCCAGTCTGCCTTGCTGCAGTCTTTTTTCTCTCTCTCCTCCTAATCTCTGTATGCTCTGTGTGCACCTGACAATAATGGATCTCCAGAGTGTAACTGCGGGTTTGAATAATCTCATCACGAAAGTACAAAATTTACAAGATTTTGTGGTACATGCTCCGGTATCTGAGCCGAGAATTCCTTTGCCGGAGTTCTTCACAGGGAATAGAGCTAGCTTCCAGAATTTCCGAAATAATTGTAAGCTTTATTTGTCCCTGAAGTCTCGTTCAGCTGGAGACCCTGCTCAGCAGGTTAGGATTGTGATTTCCTTGCTCAGGGGTGACCCTCAAGATTGGGCCTTCTCATTGCCAGCAGGGGATCCTGCGTTACGCGATGTGGATGCGTTTTTTCTGGCCTTGGGCTTGCTTTATGAGGAACCTCATTTGGAACTTCAGGCAGAAAAAACTTTGATGGCACTATCTCAGGGGCAAGACGAAGCTGAAGTTTTCTGCCAAAAATTCCGTAAATGGTCTGTGCTTACTCAGTGGAATGAGTGCGCCTTGGCGGCAACTTTCAGAGAAGGTCTCTCTGATGCCATTAAGGATGTTATGGTGGGGTTCCCTTTGCCTGCAGGTCTGAATGAGTCCATGACAATGGCTATTCAGATTGATAGGCGTCTGCGGGAGCGCAAACCGGTGCACCATCTGGCGGTGTCTATGGAAAAGACGCCAGAAAGTATGCAGTGTGATAGAATTCTGTCCAGGAGCGAGCGACAGAATTTTAGACGGAAGAATGGATTGTGTTTCTATTGTGGGGATTCTACTCATGTTATATCGGCATGCTCTAGGCGTACAAAGAAGCTTGATAAGTCTGTTTCCATTGGCACCATTCAGTCTAAGTTTATTTTGTCTGTAACCCTGATTTGCTCTTTGTCATCCATTGCCACGGACGCCTATGTTGACTCTGGCGCCGCTCTGAGTCTTATGGATTGGTCCTTTGCCAATCGTTGTGGTTTTGATTTAGAGCCTTTGGAGACTCTTATTCCTCTGAAGGGGATTGACTCCACCCCATTGGCTAATAATAAACCACAATTCTGGACACAAGTAACCATGCGTATCAATCCGGATCACCAGGAGATTATTCGTTTCCTGGTGCTGTATAATTTACATGACGATTTGGTACTGGGATTGCCATGGTTGCAGTCTCACAACCCAGTCTTGGACTGGAGAGCAATGTCTGTGTTGAGCTGGGGATGTAAGGGTATTCATGGGGACGTACCTTTGGTTTCTATTTCGTCGTCCATTCCCTCTGAAGTCCCTGAGTTCCTCTCTGATTATCAAGACGTCTTTGACGAACCCAAGCTTGGGTCGTTACCTCCGCACCGTGAGTGCGATTGTGCCATAGATTTGATACCGGGTTGTAAATATCCAAAGGGTCGTTTGTTTAATTTGTCTGTGCCGGAACATGCTGCTATGCGGGAATATATAAAGGAGTCTTTGGAAAAGGGACATATTCGTCCATCTTCTTCTCCCTTGGGAGCTGGGTTTTTCTTTGTCTCAAAAAAAGACGGCTCTTTGAGACCATGTATTGATTATCGGCTTCTGAATAAGATCACTGTTAAGTATCAATACCCATTGCCATTGCTTACTGATTTGTTTGCTCGTATAGAGGGTGCTAAGTGGTTCTCTAAAATTGATCTTCGTGGGGCGTATAATTTGGTGCGGATCAGGCAGGGGGATGAGTGGAAGACCGCATTTAATACGCCCGAGGGCCACTTTGAGTATTTGGTCATGCCTTTTGGTCTTTCTAATGCCCCTTCAGTTTTCCAGTCTTTTATGCATGATATTTTCCGCGATTTTCTGGATAAATTTATGATAATATATCTGGATGATATTCTGATTTTTTCTGATGACTGGGACTCTCATGTCCAGCAGGTCAGGAGAGTTTTTCAGGTTCTGCGGTCTAATTCTTTATGTGTGAAGGGGTCTAAGTGCGTTTTTGGGGTCCAGAAAATTTCCTTTTTGGGGTATATTTTTTCTCCCTCTTCCATTGAGATGGATCCCGTCAAGGTGCAAGCTATTTGTGACTGGACTCAGCCCTCCTCTCTTAAGGGTCTTCAGAGATTTTTGGGCTTTGCCAACTTTTACCGCCGATTTATTGCTGGTTTTTCGGATGTCGTTAAACCACTGACTGATTTGACCAGACAAGGCGCTGATGTTGCTAATTGGTCCCCTCATGCTGTAGAGGCCTTTCAGGAGCTTAAGCGCCGTTTTGCCTCTGCCCCTGTGTTGCGTCAGCCTGATGTGAATCTGCCTTTTCAGGTTGAGGTTGACGCTTCGGAGATCGGAGCTGGGGCAGTGTTGTCGCAGAAAGGTTCCGACTGCTCCGTCATTAGGCCTTGTGCCTTCTTTTCTCGCAAATTTTCGCCCGCAGAGCGGAATTATGATGTTGGGAATCGGGAGCTTTTGGCCATGAAGTGGGCGTTTGAGGAGTGGCGCCATTGGCTCGAGGGGGCTAGGCATCAGGTGGTGGTATTGACTGACCACAAAAATTTGATTTATCTTGAGACTGCCAGACGCCTGAATCCTAGACAGGCGCGCTGGTCTTTATTTTTTTCTCGCTTTAATTTTGTGGTGTCATACCTACCGGGTTCTAAGAATGTTAAGGCAGATGCCCTTTCTAGGAGTTTTGACCCGGACTCTCCTGGTAATTCTGAACCCACAGGTATCCTTAGGGAGGGAGTAATTTTGTCGGCCGTTTCTCCTGATCTGCGGCGGTCCTTGCAAGAGTTTCAGGCGGATAGACCGGATCGTTGTCCGCCTGATAGACTGTTTGTTCCGGATGATTGGACCAGCAGAGTCATCTCTGAGGTACATTCTTCTGCATTGGCAGGTCATCCCGGAATTTTTGGTACCAGGGATTTGGTGGCAAGATCCTTCTGGTGGCCTTCCCTGTCACGAGATGTGCGAGTCTTTGTGCAGTCATGTGACGTTTGTGCTCGGGCCAAGTCTTGTAGTTCTCGGGCTAGCGGACTGCTGTTGCCCTTGCCTATTCCTAAGAGGCCTTGGACACACATCTCGATGGATTTTATTTCGGATCTGCCTGTTTCCCAGAAGATGTCTGTCATCTGGGTGGTCTGTGACCGTTTCTCTAAGATGGTCCATTTGGTTCCTCTGCCCAAGTTGCCTTCTTCTTCTGAGTTGGTTCCTCTGTTTTTTCAGAATGTTGTCCGATTGCACGGTATTCCTGAGAATATTGTTTCTGACAGAGGTACCCAATTTGTGTCTAGATTTTGGCGGGCATTCTGTGCTAGGATGGGCATAGATTTGTCTTTTTCATCTGCTTTTCACCCTCAGACTAATGGCCAGACCGAGCGGACTAATCAGACCCTTGAGACATATCTGAGGTGTTTTGTCTCTGCTGACCAGGATGATTGGGTTGCTTTTTTGCCATTGGCAGAGTTCGCCCTCAATAATCGGGCCAGTTCTTCCACCTTGGTGTCCCCGTTTTTCTGTAATTCGGGGTTTCACCCTCGATTTTCCTCCGGTCAGGTGGAATCCTCGGATTGTCCTGGAGTGGATGCGGTGGTGGAGAGATTGCATCACATCTGGGGGCAGGTTATGGACAATTTGAAGTTGTCCCAGGAGAAGACTCAGCGTTTTGCCAACCGTCATCGTCGTGTTGGTTCTCGGCTTTGTGTTGGAGATTTAGTGTGGTTGTCTTCTCGTTTTGTCCCTATGAGGGTCTCTTCTCCTAAGTTTAAACCTCGGTTCATCGGCCCTTATAGAATATTGGAGATTCTTAATCCTGTTTCTTTCCGTTTGGACCTCCCTGCGTCCTTTTCCATTCATAACGTTTTTCATCGGTCGTTATTGCGCAGGTATGAGGTACCTGTTGTACCTTCAGTTGAGCCTCCTGCTCCGGTGTTGGTTGAGGGTGAGTTGGAGTACGTTGTGGAGAAAATTTTGGACTCTCGTGTTTCCAGACGGAAACTCCAGTATCTGGTTAACTGGAAGGGTTACGGCCAGGAGGATAATTCTTGGGTCAATGCATCTGATGTTCATGCTTCTGATCTTGTTCGTGCCTTCCATAGGGCTCATCCTGGTCGCCCTGGTGGATCTGGTGAGGGTTCGGTGCCCCCTCCTTGAGGGGGGGGGTACTGTTGTGAATTTGGATTCTGGGCTCCCCCGGTGGCCGCTTGTGGAATTGGACTTGTCATCCTCTTTCCTGTTTCACCTGGTTCCATCAGTAGTGGGTGTCGCTATTTAAGCTCATTTCTCTGGTGGTTTCTTGCCGGTCAACAATGTTATCTGATGCCTCTCAGTGCTTGTTCCTGCTTCTAGACTACTACTAGATAAGTTGGACTTTTGTCCTTGTTTTGTTTTGCCTATTTGTTCCAGTTCACAGCTGAAGTTTTGTTACTGTGTCTGGAAAGCTCTCGTTGATCAGGGATTGCTACTCTGGCGTTATGAGTTAATGCCAGAGTTTAAGGTAATCTCTGGATGGTGTTTTGTTAGTGTTTTTCTGCTGACCATGAAAGTATACTATCTGTCTTCTGCTATCTAGTTAGCGGACCTCAAATTTGCTAAGACTATTTTCCTGCTGCGTTTGTTGTTTCATCTGAACTCACCGTCATTATATGTGGGGGGCTACTGTCTTCTTTGGAATATTTCTCTAGAGGTGAGCCAGGTCCTATATTTCCCTCTGCTAGCTATTTAGGTCTTAGGCCAGAGCTGGGCATCTAGCGATAAATAGGAAATGCTACCTGGCTATTTCTAGTTGCGCGGCAGGCTTAGTTCATGGTCAGTATAGTTCCATCTTCCGAGAGCTTGTCCCTCTATAGGCTTGCTATGATCTCTGCCTGCAGAGATCATGACACTCCACTCCGAGAAGGCCAACTTCATGGTTAGCAACTCCCTGTCCCCGATGGAATAGTTCCTCTCTGCTGGTGAGAAGGTCTTTGAAAAGAAGAAGCAAGGATGCTTCCGACCTTGAGCATCCTTTTGGAAGAGGACTGCTCCAGCACCAACAGATGAGGCATCCACCTCCATGATAAATGGCTTATCTACATCGGGGCGATGTAGGATGGGAGCACTAGTGAAGTGTGTCTTTATGGAGTTAAAGGCCTTGGAGACCTCCTCAGACCACAATTTGGGATTTGCCCCCTTCTTGGTGAGGGCAACCAAGGGAGCTACCAAAGTTGAGAAGTGCGGAATGAACTGACGATAATAATTAACGAACCCCATAAAGCGCTGCACCGCTTTAAGAGAATGGGGTTCCTGCCAGTCCATCACAGCCTGTAGTTTGGCAGGATACATAGCCAATCCCTGGGCGGAGATGATATAGCCCAGGAAAGGTAAGGACCCCTGCTCGAACATACACTTCTCCAACTTGGCATAGAGGGAGTTTGCCCGCAGGAGCTCGAAGACTTTGCAAACATCTCTCCGGTGGGAGTCAATATCTGGAGAGTAGATGTGAATATCATCCAGATAGACTACAACCGAGGTGGTGAGCATATCCCGGAAGATGTCGTTCACAAAGTCTTGGAAAACGTCTGGGGCATTACAGAGCCCGAAGGGCATCACTAGATATTCATAGTGCCCATCCCTGGTGTTAAAAGCCGTCTTCCATTCGTCCCCCTCACGGATGCGAATCAGGTTGTAAGCACCCCGCAGATCTAGTTTAGTAAACACCCTTGCTCCCCGAAGCCTATCGAAGAGCTGAGATATCAAGGGCAAAGGATACTTATTTTTAACGGTGATGGCGTTAAGACCCCCGTAGTCTATGCATGGACGCAGTTCCCCACTCTTCTTCTGCACAAAGAAGAACCCAGCCCCAGCAGGTGACACTGACTTCCTGATGAACCCTCTTGCCAGATTCTCTTGAATGTACTGAGACATTGCCTCCATCTCCGGGAGAGATAACGGATAAACTCGACCCCAGGGAGGCTCAGCACCAGGCAAGAGATCAATAGGACAGTCATAGGGGCGATGGGGCGGAAGTGTCTCTGCCGCCTTTTTGGAGAACACGTCTGCATAAGACCAATATTGCTTGGGGAGAGAGGATAGATCTGTGGGTATCTCTGTTGTAGCAACCTGAACGCACTCCCTCTGACACCTACCCCCACAAGATTCACCCCAACCCAGAATTCTGCCTGAGGACCACTCGATATGAGGAGAGTGGTACCGTAGCCATGGTATCCCCAACAGGACCTCATCAATTCCTTCAGGAATGACGAGCAGAGATATAATCTCCTGATGGGATGGCGACATAGACACAGTAAGAGGGATGGTCTGGTGTGTTATCTGTGAGGGCAGTGTCGACCCATTCACCACTTGTACCGTTACTGGTTGAGCTAGCATAACCAGGGGTATTACGTGACGTTGGGCGAAGGCTGAAGACATAAAATTGCCCTCCGCCCCAGAATCCACGCAGAGCTCTACCGAGTGGGTGGATGAGCCAATTATTGTCCCCTTAAAGGACAATTTGGAGGCAAACGTCGCCGTGTCTAGTGTACCTCAACCTACTACCACTAGACGCTGACATTTCCTCGGCCGCTGGGGGCATCTGGTGGCAAGATGTCCTGACTGCTGGCCAACATGACAGACCTTGTGTGCACAAGCGGTCCGGGACTTAGATCCCTCATGTGACACTTCCATGGCCACATGTGACTCGGGAACCAGGACCGGAGATTCCAGAGGTTTGGCAAAGGTGGGAGCCAGCCGAAACCTCTGCCTACACTGAGCTCGCTCTAACCTCCGCTCGTTAAAATGGAGGTCAATACGAGTGGAGACAGATATTAACTCCTCCAGTGTGGCAGGAATCTGCCTAGTGGCCAGAGCGTCCTTAACGTGACCAGCCAGCCCCCTCCAAAATATGGGGATAAGGGCTTTATCCGACCACTCCAGCTCAGAAGCTAAAGTACGGAAGTGGACGGCAAATTGGCTGACCAAGGACTCACCCTGAGTTAATGCCAGCAGTTGGAGCGCCGTGTCATGGGTGACTTGAGGTCCTAAAAAGACCTGTTTCAGAGTGCTCAGGAACAGCAGAGCACTCTGCACCACATGATCACCACGCTCCCACAGCGCGTAGCCCACTCCAACGCCCTGTCTGACAAGAGGGAAACAATAAATCCCACCTTAGCTCGCTCTGTGGGAAAATGTGCAGCCAGGAGCTCGAGGTGAATAGAGCACTGACTCACGAATCCCCTACAGGACTTGCTGTCTCCAGAAAATTTCTCTGGCAGCAGAAGGCGAGATGATGTCGGAACAGGAGTGGCAGTGGACAGGGTTGCTGCAGCCACACTAGCAGCCTGTACAGCAACTGCGGTAACATCCACAGCTGAGGTTGAGCTCTCGAGAGCCGCCAAACTACCCTCCAGCTGCTGGATATACCGCAAAGATTGCTGAATGTGCCATTTACTAGCCAGACCCTGGCGCTAGTATTATGTTAGGGCTAGCGGAAAGCACCAAATGAATATAGAGACTTTATTATAATATATGTGTTCGCAGCCCGGGGTCCACCGTGCATGAGAACCTGCTGCTAGCAAATGGCGGAACTAAATAGCGGTATGAGCTACCTCTGTTACTTCACTGAGTAGCCGTGAACTCAAAGCACTGCGCCCTGTTAACCTTCACAGTGGCACAGGCTAACTACCCAAACGAGAGCAGTCAGTGGTCATGCATGCACACAAAACTCCTCGCCGGAGGTGCCAGCATTCTAGGGGCTTATTTAAGCCAGGTCCCTGAATACTATCATACGTGACCACACTGGCGCAAAGTACAACATAGAACAATACTAGCGCATGGCCGTGCGGCCAGGCGAGCCTTAAATAGTTGCAGCACGTACAGGACCTTCCTAGAAGGACCAATGAGAGGCTGCCACACAGCGTGAGCACCTACAGGACCTTCCTGAAGGACCAATGGCCCTAGCTGCAGTGTCTGATCATGTGACCCTCGATCTCCACTGAGAGATGTTTATCTGGGCATGCTCAGAACGAGAAACGCAGGATTTAGTCCCAGAAGCATCTGCTCGCCGCTGACCAGCACTGACTCCAATGGCAGAGCAGGAAAAGCAGCAGTAACTCTCTGTACAGAGTCAGAATGAGCAAGACCCTGGGACTGACGTCTCTGCTGAGCAGACTCCACTGTGGCAGGAAAAGAATGGGAGACCGCAGCGGAGATGGCCTGAGATTCCCCCTGTGCAGAGGTGGGAGCTCGACCCCTAACACTGTGTATCTCAATTTTTACTGCATCTAATCCAGTTAATAGTGTTGGGGTTTTGGGCTTAGTAGCAGTGTCTGCACGTCAGCAGAGTAGCCCGCTTGTGAAGCTAGCTACACCGCCTGTGTATCTCAATTTTTACTGCATCTAATCCAGTTAATAGTGTTGGGGTTTTGGGCTTAGTAGCAGTGTCTGCACGTCAGCAGAGTAGCCCGCTTGTGAAGCTAGCTACACCGCCTGTGTATCTCAATTTTTACTGCATCTAATCCAGTTAATAGTGTTGGGGTTTTGGGCTTAGTAGCAGTGTCTGCACGTCAGCAGAGTAGCCCGCCTGTGAAGCTAGCTACACCGCCTGTGTATCTCAATTTTTACTGCATCTAATCCAGTTAATAGTGTTGGGGTTTTGGGCTTAGTAGCAGTGTCTGCACGTCAGCAGAGTAGCTCGCCTGTGAAGCTAGCTACACCGCCTGTGTATCTCAATTTTTACTGCATCTAATCCAGTTAATAGTTTTGGGGTTTTGGGCCTAGGAGCAGTGTCTGCACGTCAGCAGAGTAGCTCACCTGTGAAGCTAGCTACACCGCCTGTGTATCTCAATTTTTACTGCATCTAATCCAGTTAATAGTTTTGGGGTTTTGGGCCTAGGAGCAGTGTCTGCACATCAGCAGAGTAGCCCGCCTGTGAAGCTAGCTACACCGCCTGTATATCTCAATTTTTGCTGCATCTAATCCAGTTAATAGTTTTGGGGTTTTGGGCCTAGGAGCAGTGTCTGCACGTCAGCAGAGTAGCCCGCCTGTGAAGCTAGCTACACCGCCTTTGTATCTCAATTTTTACTGCATCTAATCCAGTTAATAGTTTTGAGGTTTGGGCCTAGGAGCAGTGTCTGCACGTCAGCAGAGTAGCCCGCCTGTGAAGCTAGCTACACCGCCTTTGTATCTCAATTTTTACTGCATCTAATCCAGTTAATAGTTTTGGGGTTTTGGGCCTAGGAGCAGTGTCTGCACATCAGCAGAGTAGCCCGCCTGTGAAGCTAGCTACACCGCCTGTATATCTCAATTTTTGCTGCATCTATTCCAGTTAATAGAATTGGGGTATTGGGCTTAGTAGCAGTGTCTGCACGTCAGCAGAGTAGCCCAACTGTGAAGCTAGCTACACCGCCTGTGTATCTCAAATTTTACTACATCTAATCCAGTTAATAGTTCTGGGGTTTTGGGCCTATGAGCAGTGTCTGCACGTCAGCAGAGTAGCCCGCCTGTGAAGCTAGCTACACCGCCTGTGTATCTCAATTTTTACTGCATCTAATCCAGTTAATAGTTTTGGAGTTTGGGGTCTAGGAGCAGTGTCTGCACGTCAGCAGAGTAGCCCGCCTGTGAAGCTAGCTACACTGCCTGTGTATCTCAATTTTTTCTGCATCTAATCCAGTTAATAATTTTGGGGTTTTGGGTCTTGGAGCAGTGTCTGCACATCAGCAGAGTAGCCCGCCTGTGAAGCTAGTTACACCGCCTGTGTATCTCAATTTTTACTGCATCTAATCCAGTTAATAATGTTGGGGTTTTGGGCTTAGTAGCAGTGTCTGCACGTCAGCAGAGTAGCCCGCCTGTGAAGCTAGCTACACCGCCTGTGTATCTCAATTTTTACTGCATCTAATCCAGTTAATAGTGTTGGGGTTTTGGGCTTAGTAGCAGTGTCTGCACGTCAGCAGAGTAGCTCGCCTGTGAAGCTAGCTACACCGCCTGTGTATCTCAATTTTTACTGCATCTAATCCAGTTAATAGTTTTGGGGTTTTGGACCTAGGAGCAGTGTCTGCACGTCAGCAGAGTAGCTCACCTGTGAAGCTAGCTACACCGCCTGTGTATCTCAATTTTTACTGCATCTAATCCAGTTAATAGTTTGGGGGTTTTGGGCCTAGGAGCAGTGTCTGCACATCAGCAGAGTAGCCCGCCTGTGAAGCTAGCTACACCGCCTGTATATCTCAATTTTTACTGCATCTAATCCAGTTAATAGTTTTGAGGCTTGGGCCTAGGAGCAGTGTCTGCACGTCAGCAGAGTAGCCCGCCGTGAAGCTAGCTACACCGCCTTTGTATCTCAATTTTTACTTCATCTAATCCAGTTAATAGTTTTGGGGTTTTGGGCCTAGGAGCAGTGTCTTCACATCAGCAGAATAGCCCAGCTGTGAAGCTAGCTACACCGCCTGTATTTCTCAATTTTTACTTCATCTAATCCAGTTAATAGTTTTGGGGTTTTGGGCCTAGGAGCAGTGTCTTCACATCAGCAGAGTAGCCCAACTGTGAAGCTAGCTACACCGCCTGTATATCTCAATTTTTGCTGCATCTAATCCAGTTAATAGTTTTGGGGTTTTGGGCCTAGGAGCAGTGTCTGCACGTCAGCAGAGTAGCCCGCCTGTGAAGCTAGTTACACCGCCTGTGTATCTCAATTTTTACTGCATCTAATCCAGTTAATAGTTTTGAGGCTTGGGCCTAGGAGCAGTGTCTGCACGTCAGCAGAGTAGCCCGCCTGTGAAGCTAGCTACACCGCCTTTGTATCTCAATTTTTACTGCATCTAATCCAGTTAATAGTTTTGGAGTTTGGGGTCTAGGAGCAGTGTCTGCACGTCAGCAGAGTAGCCCGCCTGGGAAGCTAGCTACACTGCCTGTGTATCTCAATTTTTTCTGCATCTAATCCAGTTAATAATTTTGGGGTTTTGGGTCTAGGAGCAGTGTCTGCACATCAGCAGAGTAGCCCGCCTGTGAAGCTAGTTACACCGCCTGTGTATCTCAATTTTTACTGCATCTATTCCAGTTAATAGAATTGGGGTATTGGACTTAGTAGCAGTGTCTGCACGTCAGCAGAGTAGCCCGCCTGTGAAGCTAGCTACACCGCCTTTGTATCTCAATTTTTACTGCATCTAATCCAGTTAATAGTTTTGGGGTTTTGGGCCTAGGAGCAGTGTCTTCACATCAGCAGAGTAGCCCAACTGTGAAGCTAGCTACACCGCCTGTATATCTCAATTTTTACTGCATCTAATCCAGTTAATAGTGTTGGGGTTTTGGGCTTAGTAGCAGTGTCTGCACGTCAGCAGAGTAGCCCAACTGTGAAGCTAGCTACTCCGCCTGTGTATCTCAAATTTTACTACATCTAATCCAGTTAATAGTTCTGGGGTTTGGGGCTTATGAGCAGTGTCTGCACGTCAGCAGAGTAGCCCGCCTGTGAAACTAACTATACCGCCTGTGAATCTCAATATTTACTGCATCTAATCTAGTTAATAGTTCTGGGGTTTGGGGCCTATGAGCAGTGTCTGCACGTCAGCAGAGTAGCCCGCCTGTGAAACTAACTACACCGCCTGTGTATCTCAATTTTTACTGCATCTAATCCGGTTAATAGTGTTGGGGTTTTGGGCTTAGGAGCAGTGTCTGCACATCAGCAGAGTAGCCCAACTGTGAAGCTTGTTACACCGCCTGTGTATCTCAATTTTTACTGCATCTATTCCAGTTAATAGAATGGGGGCATTGGGCTTAGTAGCAGTGTCTGCACGTCAGCAGAGTAGCCCGCCTGTGAAGCTAGCTACACCGCCTGGGTATCTCAATTTTTACTGCATCTAATCCAGTTAATAGTTTTGGGGTTTTGGGCTTGGAGCAGTGTCTTCACATCAGCAGAGTAGCCCAACTGTGAAGCTAGCTACACCGCCTGTATATCTCAATTTTTACTGCATCTAATCCAGTTAATAGTGTTGGGGTTTTGGGCTTAGTAGCAGTGTCTGCACGTCTGCAGAGTAGCCCGCCTGTGAAGGTAGCTGCTGCTTCCATGGTGCAGCACATTTTAGTGGGTGCACCCATTTCTCCTCATTACTTATACTCTGGTTCTGTTATAAATTATTGTTAGTCAACGTGTGACTTGGCACTGTGCTTGTGTATTTTTAAATGAATTATAATAAAGCTATTTATTTTATCATTACCTGGTGTGGTCATGTGCTTCAAAGCTGTGTTTAAAAAAAAAAAAAAAAACGTCTGCAGAGTAGCCCACCTGTGAAGCTAGCTACACCGCCTGTGTATCTCAATTTTTACTGCATCTAATCCAGTTAATAGTTTTGGGGTTTGGGGCCTAGTAGCAGTGTCTGCACGTCAGCAGAGTAGCCCGCCTGTGAAGGTAGCTACACCACCTGTGTATCTAAATTTTTACTGTATCTAACCCAGTAAATCCTTTTGGGCCTAGTACCACAGTTTGGCCATTCAGCTCTGCTCCGTTTTCATCCTTCGTTTTTTGTGCCAACAACTACAGATACAGAGTTGCCAATTAGTTAAGCACCAAAATAAGTGGCAAAAGGCCTGCTGATGGTGGAAAGGGGAATAGGTGTGTTGGAAAGGGAAAAAATGGTTGTGTCCGTGGGGTAGGTGGTAAAGCAACAGTAACATCTGCAGAAGAAAGACCAGCTTCCAGCCAAAGGAAGATGTCTACTTCTTTTCATGGACAATCTGATATGATCCCTTTCTTATGACCATCGCTACGAGCATGACCAAAAATTCCAGATGAGGCACAAAAACAGCAGGTGCTTGAACGGATATCAAGTGCTCGTTCAAGTGGGCTCTCCTCCATGTCAACTTCAACATCACAACTACTCTAGTCCTCAGAGTTGTCACCCCAATCGCACTTGCTTCCTCACAGCTCCCAAGTCTCCAGCTGCCCATCTGAGCATGGGGTAACACACATGGTTGAGTCTGTAGAGCTGTTTACGCATACTATAGCCTGGGAATCAGAGGTCTGCTCCAGAGCTTCTGTGAATCCAGACAAGAAAATGATCTGCACTGATGCCCAGAATCTTTGTGAGTCGGATCCAGGCCCAGATGAAGAAGGTTCTGAGCATAATGTAGACCCTTGTTTCCAAACTGTAACTCCTATTGGTGGAGACAATGAGGAAGATTATGATGAGACTGAGATACCTTGGAACGAAAACTTGACTTTTCGGTCGGGGCAGGAAGAGGTTGGCTCTGAGGACGACGGGTGTGAGAACACACAGGATGATGATGATGAGGTTGTAGACCCAACTTACTGTCAACCCCCAGTCTGCCAGTCCATGAGGTCAGCAGAGGAGGTGGAGGAGGATGCTAGTGACGAGTCTGACGACGAGGTAACGGTGCGCCTTCCTGGACAGAGACGGAGTACTGGAAGCACGTCAACAACTGCATCCTCAACCCCAACTGTGCCTCAGACCAGAAGTCGTGGTGGCTCTTCAGGTCGCACGGGCTCTAAGCCTTGCATAGCCTGGGCATTTTTTGACATTGCAAAAGATGACCCAACTCATATTGTCTGTAAGATTTGTCAGCAAAATCTCAGTAGAGGCCATAAAATCACTAGCTTGAGTACTTCATGCATGAACCGTCACATGGATATGAGGCATAAGTGTTGTGAATTTGGATTCTGGGCTCCCCCGGTGGCTACTGGTGGAATTGAACTGGTGTCTTCATCTTCTCTGTTCACCTGTTCCCATCAAGATGTGGGAGTCGCTATATAACCTTGCTTCTCTGTTAGTTGCTTGCCGGTCAACAATGTTATCAGAAGCCTCTCTGTGCTTGTTCCTGCTCCTAGACAACTACTAGATAAGTTGGACTCTTGTCCATGTTTGTTTTTGCATTTTTGTTCCAGTTCACAGCTGTAGTTTCGTTACTGTGTCTGGAAAGCTCTTGTGAACAGGAATTGCCACTCTGGTGTTATGAGTTAATGCCAGAGTCTTAAAGTAATTTCTGGATGGTGTTTTGATAGGGTTTTCAGCTGACCATGAAAGTGTCCTTTCTGTCTTCTGCTATGTAGTAAGTGGACCTCAAATTTGCTAACCCTATATATGCTGATGCTATGTTCTCTTGCCATTGAGATCATGACAGTTTGACCGGCCCACTAAAGGGTTAAAATCCTTGGCTGAGAAAGGAGAGAAATAAGAAGTCTGCTGAATTTTTTTTTTTTTTTTTTTTTTCTCTCTCCTTCTAATCTTTGAATGGCTCTGTGTCCACCTGTTTGTAATGGATCTTCAGAGTGTAACTGCAGGTTTGAATAATCTCGCCACGAAGGTACAAAATTTGCAAGACTTTGTTTTTCATGCACCTGTATCTGAGCCGAGAATTCCTTTGCCGGAATTTTTCTCGGGGAATAGATCTGGGTTTCAGAATTTTCGAAATAATTGCAAATTATTTTTGTCCCTGAAATCTCGCTCTGCCGGAGACCCTGCACAGCAGGTCAGGATTGTGATTTCCTTGCTCCGGGGCGACCCTCAAGACTGGGCTTTTTCATTGACACCAGGGGATCCTGCGTTGCTCAATGTGGATGCGTTTTTTCTGGCCTTGGGGTTGCTTTATGACGAACCTCATTTGGAGCTTCAGGCAGAAAAAACTTTGATGTCCCTATCTCAGGGGCAAGATGAAGCGGAAATTTACTGCCAAAGATTCCGTAAATGGTCTGTGCTTACTCAGTGGAATGAGTGCGCCCTGGCGGCGACTTTCAGAGAGGGTCTCTCTGATGCCATTAAGGATGTTATGGTGGGGTTCCCTGTGCCTGCGGGTCTGAATGAGTCCATGACAATGGCTATTCAGATCGATAGGCGTTTGCGGGAGCGCAAACCAGTGCACCATCTGGCGGTGTCCACTGAGAAGTCGCCAGAGAGTATGCAGTGTGATAGAATTCTGTCCCGAAGCGAGCGGCAGAATTTTAGACGGAAAAATGGGTTGTGTTTCTCTTGTGGTGATTCTACTCATGTTATATCAGCATGCTCTAAGCGCACTAAAAAGCTTGATAAATCTGTTTCCATTTGCACCTTACCGTCTAAGTTTATTCTATCTGTGACCCTGATTTGCTCTTTGTCATCTATTACCACGGACGCCTATGTCGACTCTGGCGCCGCTTTGAGTCTTATGGATTGGTCCTTTGCCAAACGCTGTGGGTATGATTTAGAGCCTTTGGAGACTCCTATTCCTCTGAAGGGGATTGACTCCACCCCATTGGCTAATAATAAACCACAATACTGGACACAAGTAACTATGCGTATTAATCCGGATCACCAGGAGATTATTCGCTTTCTGGTGCTGTATAATCTACATGATGATTTGGTGCTAGGATTGCCTTGGCTGCAATCTCACAACCCAGTCCTCGACTGGAGAGCTATGTCTGTGTTGAGCTGGGGATGTAAGGGGGCTCATGGGGATGTACCTGTGGTTTCCATTTCATCATCTATTCCCTCTGAAATTCCTGAGTTCCTGTCTGACTATCGTGACGTCTTTGAAGAATCCAAGCTTGGTTCGTTACCTCCGCACCGAGAGTGCGATTGTGCCATAGATTTAATCCCGGGTAGTAAATACCCAAAGGGTCGTTTATTTAATCTGTCTGTGCCTGAACATGCTGCTATGCGAGAATATATAAAGGAGTCCTTGGAAAAGGGACATATTCGTCCATCGTCATCTCCCTTAGGAGCCGGTTTTTTCTTTGTGTCAAAAAAAGACGGCTCTTTGAGACCATGTATTGATTATCGGCTTTTGAATAAAATCACTGTTAAATATCAATACCCATTGCCGTTGCTGACTGATTTGTTTGCTCGTATAAAGGGGGCCAAGTGGTTCTCTAAGATTGACCTTCGTGGGGCGTATAATTTGGTGCGAATTAGGCAGGGGGATGAGTGGAAAACCGCATTTAATACGCCCGAGGGCCACTTTGAGTATTTAGTGATGCCTTTTGGTCTTTCAAATGCTCCGACAGTTTTCCAGTCCTTTATGCATGATATTTTTCGCGATTATTTGGATAAATTTATGATTGTGTATCTGGATGATATTCTGATTTTTTCGGATGACTGGGACTCTCATGTCCAGCAAGTCAGGAGGGTTTTTCAGGTTTTGCGGTCTAATTCTTTGTGTGTGAAGGGTTCTAAGTGTGTTTTTGGGGTACAGAGGATTTCCTTTTTGGGATATATTTTTTCTCCCTCTTCCATTGAAATGGATCCTGTCAAGGTTCAAGCTATTTGTGATTGGACGCAGCCCTCTTCTCTTAAGAGTCTTCAGAAATTTTTGGGCTTTGCTAACTTTTATCGTCGATTTATTGCTGGTTTTTCGGATATTGCTAAGCCATTGACCGATTTGACTAAGAAGGGTGCTGATGTTGCTGATTGGTCCCCTGATGCTGTGGAGGCCTTTCGGGAGCTTAAGCGCCGTTTTTCCTCTGCCCCTGTGTTGCGTCAGCCTGATGTTGCTCTACCTTTTCAGGTTGAGGTCGACGCTTCTGAGATCGGAGCTGGGGCAGTGTTGTCGCAGAAAAGTTCTGACTGCTCCGTGATGAGGCCTTGTGCCTTCTTTTCCCGTAAATTTTCGCCCGCTGAGCGGAATTATGATGTTGGGAATCGGGAGCTTTTGGCCATGAAGTGGGCTTTTGAGGAGTGGCGCCATTGGCTTGAGGGGGCCAGACATCAGGTGGTGGTATTGACTGACCACAAAAATTTGATTTATCTTGAGACCGCCAGGCGCCTGAATCCTAGACAGGCACGCTGGTCATTATTTTTCTCTCGGTTTAATTTTGTGGTGTCATACCTACCGGGTTCTAAGAATGTTAAGGCGGATGCCCTTTCTAGGAGTTTTGAGCCTGACTCGCCTGGTAACTCTGAGCCCACAGGTATCCTTAAGGATGGAATGGTATTGTCAGCCGTTTCTCCAGACCTGCGGCGGGCCTTGCAGGAGTTTCAGGCGGATAGACCGGATCGTTGCCCACCTGATAAACTGTTTGTTCCTGATGATTGGACCAGTAGAGTCATTTCTGAGGTTCATTCTTCTGCGTTGGCAGGTCATCCTGGCATTTTTGGTACCAGGGATTTGGTGGCAAGGTCCTTCTGGTGGCCTTCCCTGTCACGAGATGTGCGAGGCTTTGTGCAGTCTTGTGACGTTTGTGCTCGGGCCAAGCCTTGTTGTTCTCGGGCTAGTGGATTATTGTTGCCCTTGCCTATTCCTAAGAGGCCTTGGACGCACATCTCGATGGATTTTATTTCAGATCTGCCTGTTTCTCAGAAGATGTCTGTCATCTGGGTGGTGTGTGACCGTTTCTCTAAGATGGTCCATTTGGTTCCTCTGCCCAAGTTGCCTTCTTCTTCCGAGTTGGTTCCTCTGTTTTTTCAAAATGTTGTTCGTTTGCATGGTATTCCTGAGAATATCATTTCTGACAGAGGGACCCAATTCGTGTCTAGATTTTGGCGGGCATTCTGTGCTAGGATGGGCATAGATTTATCTTTTTCGTCCGCTTTCCATCCTCAGACGAATGGCCAGACCGAGCGGACTAATCAGACCCTGGAGACATATCTGAGGTGTTTTGTGTCTGCTGACCAGGATGATTGGGTTGCTTTTTTGCCATTGGCGGAGTTCGCTCTCAATAATCGGGCCAGCTCTGCCACTTTGGTGTCCCCGTTTTTCTGTAATTCGGGGTTTCATCCTCGATTTTCCTCTGGTCAGGTGGAATCTTCGGATTGTCCTGGAGTGGATGCTGTGGTGGAGAGATTGCATCAGATCTGGGGGCAGGTGGTGGACAATTTGAGGTTGTCCCAGGAGAAGACTCAGCTTTTTGCCAACCGCCACCGTCGTGTTGGTCCTCGGCTTTGTGTTGGGGATTTGGTGTGGTTGTCTTCTCGTTTTGTCCCTATGAGGGTCTCTTCTCCTAAGTTTAAGCCTCGGTTCATCGGCCCGTATAAGATATTGGAGATTCTTAACCCTGTTTCCTTCCGTTTGGACCTCCCTGCATCCTTTTCTATTCATAACGTTTTTCATCGGTCATTATTGCGCAGGTATGAGGTACCGGTTGTGCCTTCCGTTGAGCCTCCTGCTCCGGTGTTGGTTGAGGGTGAGTTGGAGTACGTTGTGGAGAAAATCTTAGACTCCCGTGTTTCCAGACGGAGACTCCAGTATCTGGTCAAGTGGAAGGGATACGGCCAGGAGGATAATTCTTGGGTGAATGCATCTGATGTTCATGCCTCTGATCTGGTTCGTGCCTTTCATAGGGCCCATCCTGATCGCCCTGGTGGTTCTGGTGAGGGTTCGGTGCCCCCTCCTTGAGGGGGGGGTACTGTTGTGAATTTGGATTCTGGGCTCCCCCGGTGGCTACTGGTGGAATTGAACTGGTGTCTTCATCTTCTCTGTTCACCTGTTCCCATCAAGATGTGGGAGTCGCTATATAACCTTGCTTCTCTGTTAGTTGCTTGCCGGTCAACAATGTTATCAGAAGCCTCTCTGTGCTTGTTCCTGCTCCTAGACAACTACTAGATAAGTTGGACTCTTGTCCATGTTTGTTTTTGCATTTTTGTTCCAGTTCACAGCTGTAGTTTCGTTACTGTGTCTGGAAAGCTCTTGTGAACAGGAATTGCCACTCTGGTGTTATGAGTTAATGCCAGAGTCTTAAAGTAATTTCTGGATGGTGTTTTGATAGGGTTTTCAGCTGACCATGAAAGTGTCCTTTCTGTCTTCTGCTATGTAGTAAGTGGACCTCAAATTTGCTAACCCTATATATGCTGATGCTATGTTCTCTTGCCATTGAGATCATGACACATAAGTTGCAGTGGAAAGCTCACTGCGCTACAATGCGGCCTAGTGAGCTGGGTCAACCACCATCTGCCCCATCAAGTGCATCCACGTCCTCTTCATCCTCTGTGACTGGGGACAGCAGTCGCACTTGGTTTTGGATGCAGACCTTCCACCTCTTTACCCGCAACAGCCAGTGTGATTGGCAGGTCATCAGGACATTTGCAAGTGGAAACACCTGCTGGTGTTGAGCGCTCTCTGACATCGACACCACATTTTGATCAAGGCAATGTAACAGCACCTTCCTCACAGACCAGCAGTTTGCTGGGGACACCCTACTTAACTCCGTCTAAGCACAGCAGCCAGCCCTCAGTCCCTCAGATGTGGACAAGTAAAAGACCATTTCCTCCTAGCCATGACAAAGCCAAGAAGTTGAATTTCTCCATCTGCAAGCTGTTGGCTACAGAAATGCTGTCTTTCAGCCTGGTGGACACAGAGGATTTTCGAGACCTTATGTCCGTCACAGTGCCCCAGTACCAGATGCCCAGTCGCCACTACTTCTCAAAGAAAGCTGTGCCTGCGCTACATCAGCATGTCACACACAACATCACCGCTTCCTTGAGAAACTCTGTGTGTGACAGGGTGTATTTCACCACAGACACTTGGAAGAGTAGACATGGACAGGGGCGTTACATGTCTGTGACTGGGCACTGGGTAACTACTGCGACATCAGGAGAAGGGGCTGCTGTCCAAGTCTTGCCATCCCCACGAATTGCTCGTCGATCCTCTGCATCTAGAAGTTCCTCCACTGCTTCTGCCTCCTCAACCTCCTTTCGGTCCTCCACCTGCACCCAAAGCCTTTCTGGTAATGCCACCCACGTTGTAACTGCAGAAGGAATCCTGCACACCTCCTCACTATGCTGTCACCAGGGCTCAATGGCATCAGGCAGTGTTTACATTGAAATGTCTGGGAAATGTGAGTCACACAGTTGAGGAGTTGTGGTCAGCTCTGGAGTCCGAGTTCCA
This sequence comes from Ranitomeya variabilis, assembly GCF_051348905.1. Taxonomy (NCBI): domain Eukaryota; kingdom Metazoa; phylum Chordata; class Amphibia; order Anura; family Dendrobatidae; genus Ranitomeya; species Ranitomeya variabilis. The sequence goes on from NC_135235.1 coordinate 348,876,666, forward strand.
TCAATGGTTGTCTCCACTCAACCTGCAGCCAGGGAAGGCTGTGTGCGACAATGCTGCAAATCTGGGTGCGGCCCTTCACCGGGCCAATGTCACACACGTGACTTGTATGGCTCACGTTTTGAACCTGGTTGTCCAGCAATTTTTATCCCACTATCCCGGACTAGATGGGCTTCTGCAGAGGGCATGGTCGCTGTGTGCTCACTTCCACCTTTTGCATCCCGCAGCTCGACGACTTGCATCTCTACAGAAGTCGTTGGGCCTGCCAGTTCACCGGCTGAAATGTGATGTGCCCACACACGGTGGAATTCAACTGTGCACATGTTACAGCGACTGTGGCAGCACCGACGAACCCTGGTGCAATACATTATGACGTATAGCCTGGGCCAATGAGTTCAAGAGGTGGGGCAAATCACGCTGCAGGAGTGGTCTCAGATCACGGACCTATGCACCCTTCTGCACAGTTTTGAAATAGCAACAAAGATGTTTAGTGCTGACGATGCCATTATCAGCATGACCATTCCGGTGATTTACATGCTGGAGCACACCTTACACAGTGTCCAGATTCAGGTGGTGGAACAAGAGGAGGAGGAGAAGGAGGAGGAACAGGAGGAGTCATATGCGGAAGGGATCATATCTCCAAGGTCAAGAAGGTTGGCAGCACCAAGGCGGATGGCATTGGAGGCTGGGGGAAAGGGATTACCGAGGGCGCATGGTAGCAGCCAAACTGTTGAGGAGGGTGCAGGAGGCGAGGAAGAAGTGGAGGACGAACTGGCGCTGGGCATGGAAAACTCATCAGATGAGGGAGACCTTGATCATATTTCTGTTGTGCAAGGTTGGGGGGAGAGGGCAGACGAAGGAAGCATGATTCTCACCTCGCCACCACCAAGACAAAAAGGACTTGGTCCTCCTGAATGCGCAAGACACATGAGTGCCTTCTTGCTGCACTACCTGAAACATGAACCTCGGATTAACAGAATCCGAAGTAATGTCAACTACTGGGTTTCCACACTCTTAGATCCCCGGTACAAAAGCAAATTTGACTAAATAATTTCTGCCATAAAAAGGGATTCACGCATGCAGGAGTATCAGCAGAGACTGATACAGAATCTAACATCTGCTTTTCCACAAAACACCAGTGGTGCACGTAGTCAATCTCTGAGTTCTAACTTGCCAACCGTGGGACTATCGAGTCATCACTCTAACCGTAACAGTAACATCGTATCTGGTGGTAACAGCAATTTTTTCCAATCGTTTCAAGATTTTTTTAGACCATCCTTTGCAAGGCCACAGGAGACAAGAAGTCTGACGCACAGCCAACGCCTAGAGAGGATGGTACAAGAGTATCTCCAAGTTAACATAGATGCCATGACTGTGGAACTGGACCCTTGCTCATTTTTGGCTTCCAATCTTAAAAAATGGCCTTAGCTCGCCACTCACACCTTGGAGAGCTTGTCGTGCCCTGCAGTCAGCATTCTCTCTGAACGTGTGTTCAGCGCTGCTGGTGGTGTGCTGACAGATAAGCGCACGCGGCTGTCCAGTGACAATGTAGACAGACTAACGTTCATCAAAGTGAACAAATCCTGGATCCACAAGGACTTTTCTACCCCTGTGTCATCTTGGAGAGACTAAAAGCTTGATGATTTTTGAAAATCACCTCACCAACCGTTTTAAAAAACTCTGGCAAAATTGATGCCACTTAAGTGGTGTCCGTGGCCAAATTTTTTGAAAAAATGGAGACTCTTTTATTTAGTCCCCTTGCTGAGTTTTACATGACGTTGCCATCGTCAATTCCAGGTGGGTGGGGTCGTCTGCAGAGTTGTTTACTCATACTATGGCCAGGGATTCAGAGGTCTGCTCCAAAGCTTCAGTGTCTGCTAGTCAGCAGAGTAGCCCAGCCACCCACCACCTGTTTACCTAAGTACTATTTTGTAACGGCATCTGGCCCAGGAAATCCTTTTGGGCCTAGTAGAATTTGGTGCTACTCAGCAGCGTACTTCACCCATGAAGCAAGCTACACCGCCTGTTTACCTAACTACTATTTTGTAGCGCCATCTGGCCCTGGTAATCCTTTTGGGCCTAGTAGAATTTAGTGTTACTCAGCAGCGTACCCCACCCATGAAGCAAGCTACACCACCTGTTGATCTAATTACTAATTTTTAACTGCATCTAGCCCAGGAAATCATTTTGTACCTAATAGCATTTTGTGCTACTCAGCACAGTACCCCACCCATGAAGCAAGCTACACCGCCTGTTTACCTTACTACTATTTTGTAACGGCATCTGGCCCTGGTAATCCTTTTGGGCCTAGTAGAATTTAGTGCTACTCAGCAGCGTACCCCACCCATGAAGCAAACTACACTGCCTGTTTACATAACTACTATTTTGTAATGGCATTTGGCCCAGGAAATCCTTTTGGGCCTAGTAGCAATTTCTGCTACTCAGCAGAGTACCCCACCCATGAATCAAGCTACACCGCCTTCTTTCTTTCTCAATCTAACCCCTTGGCTCTGGGGTGTCCACTCTCCCTCCAGCTCTCTCCTTCTCACAGGTGGAGCACCCCATGGGCAAACAGTGATCTATGTAGTATGCTCCTTCACAGAAGCAGCCCAATGGGAGGACACTATTCGGAGGCACAGGTAGTAACTGGAACGCCCCCTCAATGTCTGTTTTGGCTATTAGGGTGGCCCTTACCAACTTCTTGACCCGCCTGATTGCCTCGTCAAAGGAGGTACAGTACATAGTACTGTGCTTGGTTCTGCGTCGATGTTGTAGTTTACTGACCTGCCCCTTGGATATGACAAATGGTGGATTAGTCTGAATGTATTGGGCTCATTTTTTGGCACAACTCCCAATGGGGGTACCACTACGTCTTCTAAGGAAAGTGTTCTGAATGGTCCCGCCGCCATTCTACCTAAAGACATTTCTTTTTTTCTTTTTTTTGTCAAGACGTCTGGGTGTTAGTAGAGTGAGTTTAGATTTTTACTCCAGTTTTTCTTGATTTTAGAAGGGCATGACATGCCTATATCTGTGTCTCCTCCTCCTTTTACTCCTCCACCTCTTTTTTTTTCGCATGACTATATGTAATTGTGACTTTTCCATGTGTTTGTTGTGTCTTCTGAGCAGTTTGTCAGCTTTTGGACACCTTTTAAGGTGTTTTCTATGTGTTTTCCATGTGTTTGTATGTGTTTGTGTTTGCCTGCCATTGGTTTCAATGGGGTTCGACGGTGTTCGTCGAACGTTCAACGAACAGTTCATCGAACATCTCCCTGTTCGACGGACCGAACCGAACCCGAACACTAGGGAGGTGGCTCATCACTAGTTCTGACTTCACACATAGGATCTCAGGAGTGGACATGGATGTCAGACATATGTACCATCCTCCAAAACTTTGAGGAATTCACCAAGATGGTGATCGGCAATGATGCCATAATTAACATCTCCATCCTGCTTCTCTATGTTCTAATATTAATATTTATAGTTATTTATATAGCGTCAACATATTTACAGTTTCAAACACAACAGTCCTAAATAACAACGATAACAATGCAATAATTAAGCAGAAATCAAACTACCCTGTTTGTGACAGCTTACAATCTACACAAAGTAACACTGATAACAATAACTAAACCCCCCCCCAAAAAAAAAAAAAGTCTGCACGTGACAACTACAATAAGGTGGGGAGAAAAAAACTACAGGGGAATGTATTTACAGTGATGTAATTACAATGATATTACTGAGGTTTGTCAAAAGTCGTGGAGGCCTGAAGACAAGGAGGAGTAGGAGACCATGGTCAGTTGTCCTCTTGGTGAGGACATGGAAGCATCGACTGTTAGCAGTCTTGCACGCTTTGCTGAGTTTATGCTACGCTGCCTTTCCTGTCACCCTCGAGTTCTCAAAATTTTAGGTGACAGGCAATACTGATTGTTGACAATTCTAGACCCACAATACAAGGAGAACTTTAGATCTCTTATTCCAGAGGCAGACAGGTGTACTACAATGTTGGAGGACAATAGGGCCCTTGCTGAATTATTTAAAAAATTCCCATCTGAAAACGCTGCCAGAAGAGGTCACAGTTCATTGGCAAAGCAAGGAGTCCAGGTGAGAGAGACACAACTCTGTTATGGACCTGGTGGTTAGGAGCACCTGGAATGACCTAATGAGTAAACTCAAAAAACGGAACTAGCTCTGGGGAAGTGGGAACTCTGCTGACCGCACACTCTACTCCTATCGCACACACTAGAAATAGCCGTGGAGCGTACCTAACTCTCCCTAGATGCCTCTTCACAGCCTAAGAGCTAACTACCCCTAAAGATAGAAATAGAAGCCTAACCTTGCCTCAGAGAAATTCCCCAAAGGTAAAGGCAGCCCCCCACATATATTGACTGTGAGTTAAGAGGAAGTCACAAACACAGGAATGAAACAGGTTTTAGTATAGGAGGCCATACTTACTAAATAGTCAGAGGATAGAAAAGAATACTATGCGGTCAACATAAAAAAAACTACAAAACCACGCAGAGTATGCAAAAAGACCCCCGCACCGACTCACGGTGTGGAGGTGCAACACTGCACCCCAAAGCTTCCAGCTAGCAAGGAAACATCATGATAGCGAGCTGGACTAGAATTTAGCAGTGCTAAGAAATATATTCAGGCAGCAGTAACATCAAATGAACTAGCAGGGACTTAGCTTCTGCTGGAGTAGACAGGTCCTCAGAGAAGTCCAAGAGAGATCTGAACCAATTCTGATACATTGACAGCTGGCATCAGGTAACAATCTGAGTGGAGTTAGATAGGGAAGCCAGCATAGCAACATAACGAGAGCAGCTGATAAAGTCAACCTAGTGACCAGCAGTTCCGCTCGAAGCCACCAGAGGGAGCCCAAGAGCAGAACTAACCAAAGTACCATTCATGACCACAGGAGGGAGTCCGAGAACGGAATTCACAACACAACTCCAATCCAACAGAGGCAGTGGAACACTGACTAAGTTCGGGGAGAGTTTTCTCAGGCCCTCCTATCGCCTTGGCCCTGAGGCATGGGGGACTCTCACAAGGAGTGCTTTGTTTGGGAAAATGCTGACGGAGAACCTTGCTGACCGTACCAACGTCCTCTGTCATTCCTCTGTGCCCTTTCATTATTGTTTTGCAAAGCTGAACACGGAGCATGAACTGTCTCTCTCTACTGTAAACGTGTGCTGTACTCACGGTCATGGAGCGCACGGTGCCTCGCTCTCTGGCGGTCACTGTGAACATGGCTCTTCGCTTTCTGACAGTACTGCTTTTATTGGTGGGAGCAAACGCCTTCGTAATACAGAGAAAGAGTACAACACGGCCCAAGCATTCACACTCTGCTCCTCAGACTTTCTATGTGCGCAGTGACTGCCTCTAGGCAAAAGATGATGATGGTGGTAGTAGTAGTTGGAGCATTTAACACAGTCATGAAGCAGCCATAACAACTTGAAAGAGAAGTGTTTTTAACGAGATACCACATTGTTCGATATGTGGCCTGTATTTTTTAATTTTTTAAACAAAAATAGTGCAACGAACTAAGGTAACAGACAACAAATAAAGCTGAATGTAGGCCTGAATTTCCACAATTTGTAGGCCACAAATACATCAGACGTCTGACAGCGATAACTGTCATGTTCTCAATGGCAAGAGAACATAGCATCAGCATATATAGGAACTAGCTCTTGGAAGATGGAAACTGAACTGACCATGAACTAAACCTACCGCACAACTAGCAGTGGCCGGGTAGCATTCCTACTTTTTATCCCTAGATGCCCAGCGCCAGCCGGAGGACTAAATAATGCTAGCAGAGGAAAATATTAGTCCTAGCTCACCTCTAGAGAAATACCCCGAAAGGCAGACAGAGGCCCCCCACATGTATTGGCGGTGATTTAAGATGAAATAACAAACGCAGCATGAAAATAGGTTTAGCAAATTTGAGGTCCACTTACTAGATAGCAGAAGACAGAAAGGACACTTTCATGGTCAGCTGAAAACCCTATCAAAACACCATCCAGAAATTACTTTAAGACTCTGGCATTAACTCATAATACCAGAGTGGCAATTCCTGATCACAAGAGCTTTCCAGACACAGTAACTAAACCACAGCTGTGAACTGGAACAAAAATGCAAAAACAAACATGGACAAAAGTCCAACTTAACTAGTTGTTGTCTAGGAGCAGGAACATGCACAGAGAGGCTTCTGATAACATTGTTGACCGGCAAGCAACTAACAGAGAAGCAAGGTTATATAGCGACTCCCACATCTTGATGGGAACAGGTGAACAGAGAAGATGATGACACAAGTTCAATTCCACCAGTAGCCACCAGGGGAGCCCAGAATCCAAATTCACAACAGTACCCCCCCCTCAAGGAGGGGGCACCGAACCCTCACCAGAACTACCAGGGCGATCAGGATGGGCCCTATGAAAGGCACGAACAAGATCGGAGGCATGAACATCAGAGGCATTCACCCAAGAATTATCCTCCTGGCCGTATCCCTTCCACTTGACCAGATACTGGAGTCTCCGTCTGGAAACACGGGAGTCTAAGATTTTCTCCACAACGTACTCCAACTCACCCTCAACCAACACCGGAGCAGGAGGCTCAACGGAAGGCACAACCGGTACCTCATACCTGCGCAATAATGACCGATGAAAAACGTTATGAATAGAAAAGGATGCAGGGAGGTCCAAACGGAAGGAAACAGGGTTAAGAATCTCCAATATCTTGTACGGGCCGATGAAACGAGGCTTAAACTTAGGAGAAGAGACCCTCATAGGGACAAAACGAGAAGACAACCACACCAAATCCCCAACACAAAGCCGAGGACCAACACGACGACGGCGGTTGGCAAAAAGCTGAGTCTTCTCCTGGGACAACTTCAAATTGTCCACCACCTGCCCCCAAATCTGATGCAATCTCTCCACCACAGCATCTACTCCAGGACAATCCGAAGATTCCACCTGACCAGAGGAAAATCGAGGATGAAACCCCGAATTACAGAAAAACGGGGACACCAAGGTGGCAGAGCTGGCCCGATTATTGAGGGCGAACTCCGCCAATGGCAAAAAAGCAACCCAATCATCCTGGTCAGCAGACACAAAACACCTCAGATATGTCTCCAGGGTCTGATTAGTCCGCTCGGTCTGGCCATTAGTCTGAGGATGGAAAGCAGACGAAAAAGATAAATCTATGCCCATCCTAGCACAGAATGCCCGCCAAAATCTAGACACAAATTGGGTTCCTCTGTCAGAAACGATATTGTCAGGAATACCATGCAAACGAACAACATTTTGAAAAAACAGAGGAACCAACTCGGAAGAAGAAGGCAACTTGGGCAGGGGAACCAAATGGACCATCTTAGAGAAACGGTCACACACCACCCAGATGACAGACATCTTCTGAGAAACAGGCAGATCCGAAATAAAATCCATCGAGATGTGCGTCCAAGGCCTCTTAGGAATAGGCAAGGGCAACAACAATCCACTAGCCCGAGAACAACAAGGCTTGGCCCGAGCACAAACGTCACAAGACTGCACAAAGCCTCGCACATCTCGTGACAGGGAAGACCACCAGAAGGACCTAGCCACCAAATCCCTGGTACCAAAAATTCCAGGATGACCTGCCAACGCAGAAGAATGAACCTCAGAGATGACTCTACTGGTCCAATCATCAGGAACAAACAGTCTATCAGGTGGGCAACGATCCGGTCTATCCGCCTGAAACTCCTGCAAGGCCCGCCGCAGGTCTGGAGAAACGGCTGACAATATCACTCCATCCTTAAGGATACCTGTGGGCTCAGAGTTACCAGGCGAGTCAGGCTCAAAACTCCTAGAAAGGGCATCCGCCTTAATATTCTTAGAACCCGGTAGGTATGACACCACAAAATTAAACCGAGAGAAAAACAATGACCAGCGCGCCTGTCTAGGATTCAGGCGCCTGGCGGTCTCAAGATAAATCAAATTTTTGTGGTCAGTCAATACCACCACTTGATGTCTGGCCCCCTCAAGCCAGTGGCGCCACTCCTCAAAAGCCCACTTCATGGCCAAAAGCTCCCGATTCCCAACATCATAATTCCGCTCAGCGGGCGAAAATTTACGGGAAAAGAAGGCACAAGGCCTCATCACGGAGCAGTCGGAACTTTTCTGCGACAACACTGCCCCAGCTCCGATCTCAGAAGCGTAGACCTCAACCTGAAAAGGAAGAGCAACATCAGGCTGACGCAACACAGGGGCAGAAGAAAAACGGCGCTTAAGCTCCCGAAAGGCCTCCACAGCATCAGGGGACCAATCAGCAACATCAGCACCCTTCTTAGTCAAATCGGTCAATGGCTTAACAACATCCGAAAAACCAACAATAAATCGACGATAAAAGTTAGCAAAGCCCAAAAATTTCTGAAGACTCTTAAGAGAAGAGGGCTGCGTCCAATCACAAATAGCTTGAACCTTGACAGGATCCATCTCAATGGAAGAGGGAGAAAAAATATATCCCAAAAAGGAAATCCTTTGAACCCCAAAAACGCACTTAGAACCCTTCACACACAAAGAATTAGACCGCAAAACCTGAAAAACCCTCCTGACTTGCTGGACATGAGAGTCCCAGTCATCCGAAAAAATCAGAATATCATCCAGATACACAATCATAAATTTATCCAAATAATCGCGGAAAATGTCATGCATAAAGGACTGGAAGACTGAAGGGGCATTTGAAAGACCAAAAGGCATCACCAAATACTCAAAGTGGCCCTCGGGCGTATTAAATGCGGTTTTCCACTCATCCCCCTGCCTGATTCGCACCAAATTATACGCCCCACGGAGATCAATCTTAGAGAACCACTTGGCCCCCTTTATGCGAGCAAACAAATCAGTCAGCAACGGCAATGGGTATTGATATTTAACCGTGATTTTATTCAAAAGCCGATAATCAATACATGGTCTCAAAGAGCCGTCTTTTTTTGACACAAAGAAAAAACCGGCTCCTAAGGGAGATGACGATGGACGAATATGTCCCTTTTCCAAGGACTCCTTTATATATTCTCGCATAGCAGCATGTTCAGGCACAGACAGATTAAATAAACGACCCTTTGGGTATTTACTACCCGGGATTAAATCTATGGCACAATCGCACTCTCGGTGTGGAGGTAGCGAACCAAGCTTGGGTTCTTCAAAGACGTCACGAAGGTCAGACAAGAACTCAGGAATCTCAGAGGGAATAGATGATGAAATGGAAACCAAAGGTACGTCCCCATGAGTCCCCTTACATCCCCAGCTCAACACAGACATAGCTCTCCAGTCGAGGACTGGGTTGTGAGATTGCAGCCATGGCAATCCTAGCACCAAAACATCATGTAGATTATACAGCACCAGAAAGCGAATAATCTCCTGGTGATCCGGATTAATACGCATAGTTACTTGTGTCCAGTATTGTGGCTTATTACTAGCCAATGGGGTGGAGTCAATCCCCTTCAGAGGTATAGGAGTTTCAAGAGGCTCTAAATCATACCCACAGCGTTTGGCAAAGGACCAATCCATAAGACTCAAAGCGGCGCCAGAGTCGATATAGGCGTCCGTGGTAATGGATGACAAAGAGCAAATCAGGGTCACAGATAGATTGAACTTAGACTGTAAAGTGCCAATGGAAACAGACTTGTCAAGCTTCTTAGTGCGCTTAGAGCATGCTGATATAACATGAGTAGAATCACCACAATAGAAACACAACCCATTTTTCCGTCTAAAATTCTGCCGCTCGCTTCTGGACAGAATTCTATCACACTGCATACTTTCTGGCGTCTTCTCAGTGGACACCGTCAAATGGTGCACTGGTTTGCGCTCCCGCAGACGCCTATCGATCTGAATAGTCATTGTCATGGACTCATTCAGACCCGTAGGCACAGGGAACCCCACCATAACATCCTTAATGGCATCAGAGAGACCCTCTCTGAAAGTCGCCGCCAGGGCGCACTCATTCCACTGAGTTAGCACAGACCATTTACGGAATCTTTGGCAGTAAATTTCAGCTTCATCTTGCCCCTGAGATAGGGACATCAAGGTTTTTTCTGCCTGAAGCTCCAAATGAGGTTCCTCATAAAGCAACCCCAAGGCCAGAAAAAACGCATCCACATTGAGCAACGCAGGATCCCCTGGTGTCAATGAAAAAGCCCACTCTTGAGGGTCGCCCCGGAGCAAGGAAATCACAATCCTGACCTGCTGTGCAGGATCTCCGGCAGAGCGAGACTTCAGGGACAAAAATAATTTGCAATTATTTTTAAAATTCTGAAAACCAGATCTATTCCCCGAGAAAAATTCCGGCAAAGGAACTCTCGGTTCAGATATAGGTGCATGAACAACAAAATCTTGCAAATTTTGTACCTTCGTGGCGAGATTATTCAAACCTGCAGTTACACTCTGAAGATCCATTACAAACAGGTGAACACAGAGCCATTCAAAGATTAGAAGGAGAGAAAGAAAAAAAAAAAAGGCTGCAGCATAGACAGACTGGCAAGTGGTCCAATCAAGAGCACACTCAAAACTAGAGGGAAAAAAAAAAAAAAAAAAAAAAAAATTCTCAGCAGACTTCTTATTTCTCTCCTTTCTCAGCCAAGGATTTTAACCCTTTAGTGGGCCGGTCAAACTGTCATGTTCTCAATGGCAAGAGAACATAGCATCAGCATATATAGGAACTAGCTCTTGGAAGATGGAAACTGAACTGACCATGAACTAAACCTACCGCACAACTAGCAGTGGCCGGGTAGCATTCCTACTTTTTATCCCTAGATGCCCAGCGCCAGCCGGATGACTAAATAATGCTAGCAGAGGAAAATATTAGTCCTAGCTCACCTCTAGAGAAATACCCCGAAAGGCAGACAGAGGCCCCCCACATGTATTGGCGGTGATTTAAGATGAAATAACAAACGCAGCATGAAAATAGGTTTAGCAAATTTGAGGTCCACTTACTAGATAGCAGAAGACAGAAAGGACACTTTCATGGTCAGCTGAAAACCCTATCAAAACACCATCCAGAAATTACTTTAAGACTCTGGCATTAACTCATAATACCAGAGTGGCAATTCCTGATCACAAGAGCTTTCCAGACACAGTAACTAAACCACAGCTGTGAACTGGAACAAAAATGCAAAAACAAACATGGACAAAAGTCCAACTTAACTAGTTGTTGTCTAGGAGCAGGAACATGCACAGAGAGGCTTCTGATAACATTGTTGACCGGCAAGCAACTAACAGAGAAGCAAGGTTATATAGCGACTCCCACATCTTGATGGGAACAGGTGAACAGAGAAGATGATGACACAAGTTCAATTCCACCAGTAGCCACCGGGGGAGCCCAGAATCCAAATTCACAACAGATAACACACTATCAAATATGTGGCCTGTAATTTTTTAAATGCAAAATAATGCTGTATATAATTAGAGTAACAGACAGGAAAAAAAGTGGGAAACCTGCCTACAATGCCCAAACTTGGAGCACGCAGATATATGAGGCCTGTCACGGAAATACCACACTGCCAAATATGTGGCCTGTTTTTTTAAAGTGCAAAATAATGTTGTGTATAATTAGAGTAACAGACAGGAAAAAAGTGGGAAACCTGCCTACAATGCCCAAACTTGGAGCACGCAGATATGTGAGGCCTGTCATGGAAATACCACACTACCACATATGTGGCCTGTACTTTTAGTTTAATGCAAAATAGTGCTGTATATAAGTTGAGTAACAGACAGGAAAAAAGTGGTAAACCGGCCTACAATGCCCAAACTTGGAGCACACAGATATATGAGGCCTGTCATGGAAATACCACACTGCCAAATGTGTGGCCTGTTTTTTTGTAAAATGCAAAATAGTGCTGTATATAAGTAGAGTAACAGAAAGCAAAAAAAGTGGCAAAATGGCCTAAAATGCCCAAACATGGAGCACGCAGATATATGAGGCCTTTTTTGGTGAATTTAAAACACACACACAAAAAAAAAACAGTGGCACGAGGCTAGCACACACAACTATGCTATGTATGCCTGACAAACTATGATTTTTAAACAGGCCTCAGTCTGACAGAATTTTTTTTTGGGGGGTGAATTTTTGGGAGAAAAAAATGCAGCTAGATATATAGTAAAGAAGCTGCAGCAGCAGCATCAGACAGTTATGGAGCTTTGGGAGGGATGCAGTGAGAGCAATGTACGCACATACAGTGCCTGCAGGCCTTGCACTGATGTGAATATGCTGTGCCCTGCCTACCTTGCGCTGCAATATCGGGACCCACGAATTAGCCCTAAAAAGGACTGCTGGTTTCTCAGGAGTTGTGGATTGCAGACCTACACCAACTATAAAAAACACGATTCTGACCCTATCTCGGGAGTAGCTCTCCCTACTCTCACTGATTCCGGTACAGAATGTGGCGAGCAGGGCGGCGCCAGGTCTCTTATACTCGGGATAATGCTGTGCGGCCAAGCCAATCATTGCACGACCACAACAAAGATGGCTGCGGTGTTTCATGGCGTGGCAGACAATCCCTGCAGCGTGATTGGGTCTCTAAAGTCCGCCAAAAATGCTGGGTGGAGACACGAGTTACAGCCGAATAATCCCGGAAATGCTTGGTGCTCGGTGAGTACACCGAGTACACTGATACTAGGGCGAGTAACGAGTAGTGGTGAGCACGTTCGCTCATCACTACAGCTAAATAATATTCTTCACTGCTAGTATATAACAACCATTTTAACAGCTTATTGTTAAATAATATTCCTCGCCTATTACTTAAATAGGTGATATTTATCTAGTAGTTGTGCGACTGGTGCAAAACTTGCTGAGCTATGGAAATGTCACTATTCACCAGTAATTTCCCTGAGTCTGCTGTTAGTGTGTCTCATAAAGGCCATCTAAAAAATTCCAAAAAAATTCTACTGGTTAAATATTTTTATCTAGCAGTTGTGCGACTAGCGCAATTTGTGCAGAGATAAGCAAACTTCATAATTTACCAGTGGCAATAATTTTCATTAGTCCACTGTTGCAGTGTGTCAGCAAGGTGATATAAAAAATAATTCTATTGGTTTAATACATAGCATATTTTTATCTAGCAGTAGGGCAACTATCGCAATCCAGGCAGAGATAAACAAACGTCACAATTTACCAGTGGCAATAATTTTCATTTGTCCACTGTTGCAGTTTGTCAGCAAGGTGATATAAGAAAAGAAATAATTTTCTATTGGTTTAATAAATATAGTATCTTTAACTAACAGTTGTGCGACTGGTGCAATCCAGGCAGAAATAAGCAAATGTCACAATTTAGCAGTGGCAATAATTTTCATTAGTCTGCTGTTGCAATGTGTCAGCAAGGTGATATATATAAAAAAAATAATTCTATTGTTTTTTTTAAATGGCATATCTTTATCTAGCAGTCGTGCGATTGTCGCAATCCGGGCAGAGATAAGCAAACGTCACAATTTACCAGTGGCAAAAATTTTAATTAGTTCACTGTTGCAGCATGTCAGCAAGACGATATAAAAAAAAACTTTGAGGACTGCACCAAGATGGTGAGCGCTGATGACGCTATTATCAGCGTAACAATCCCGTTGCTCAGGTCTATTAAAACTGCAGAATCTCAAAGAGAAAGCTTTCAATGCTGAGCAGGTGGCTATGGAACAAGATTTTACCGTGGTTGATACCATACAGCCCAAACTCACACAATATTCTCATCCCACATTGGGTGATGATGACGAGGAACAGAAGGAGAAGGATGAGGAGGAACAAGAGTTTTTGGCATGCGCTACAGAGAGGCCTTCCAATCCAAGTTTCATGCCTGTCCAGCATGGATTGGAAAAAAGATGGCGCACACAGCTCGTAGAGACTGGGAGATGCTGGCTGAACCGGAATGATCCAAAATAGTAGAAAAAGGCAATCAGTCACACTCAAATCAATGCAAAGTGAAACAACTTTAATTCATGTGCAAAAAATTACAACAATCAAAAATCCTAAAAGTCTGATGAGCAAAAATTAAGTTAAGTAGCGAGAAATAAGTGGCAATAGAATAAACGCTACAGCACTCACCAGGCTTGCAGTTCAAGTATTCTTTATTAGATCACACAGGAAAACATCTTCATGGCACGGGGGAGTAACAGAGTGCAGGAGTGCAACAGACGAGACGACGACGGCCGTTTCGCGCTAAGAAAGAGCGCTTCCACGAGTCTAGACCTGGTGAGTGCTGTAGCGTTTATTCTATTGCCACTTATTAACTAAAGACTTTATATCAACGCAAGCACCTCCTTGCTGTGTCGGACGTCCAGTTGTCCTCTTTGTGCTCCACGATATTTTGCATCTCTGATATCTGAGGCTGTGCGGCTTTTTTTGCTCTTTTAAGTAGCGAGAAATGTTTTGCTCCCGACCAGGTCTTTTTCAAACATCGCTAAAAAACAAATGAGAACATAAGTCAGCGTAATTTTTTACAAATAATGCTATACATAGAACATTATAGGCACTAATAACCCATAATCAATACCTAAAAGAATTTACAAAAAGACATAACTACAAATTCGCACTCAACATACACAGATGAGCATAAATAAAAAACATAAATCACAAAGAAGTGTAGTAGATCGGTGGTGGTGTAGGGGCATTGGTGGCAGTGGGTAAGGTTTTATATATGCGGTGTTCCGCATTTCTGGTATCAGCATCGGAAGTGGCCACCAGAACGAGGTCTGGAGCTCATGACATGATGTGCATGCACAGTCCAGACTCGGCAAGGGCGGACTCCATAGGTGGTGCAAGGGCCGGCGAATGGGGGACGCAAAGCTGCAGAGATGAAAAAAATTTACAAAATCTGTGTAGCATGGAGAATGAGGGTGCAATAAATGTGGAGAGGGGCAAAATGAATGTTTAAATGAAAATAATAAAAATTTAAAAGGAATAGAACTGTGGTTTATTTTTTTAAGGTAAATGGATTGCAAAAAATAAATGGGAAGAAGAGGGGGAGATAAAGGGGAAATATTGAAAATTAAAAGAGGAATACAAATCCTTAATAAGGAACAAAAGGCATTCTGGTGGCCGCTTCCGGTGCTCCAATACCTGAAGTGCGGCACATAGCACATATAGAACCTTACCCACTGCCACCAATGCCCCTACACCACCACCGATCTACTACACTGCTTAGGGCGCCATCAGGACACCAGGACCTTCATCCTAGGTTAGTTCTTCCACCTAGTAAGGGTCCCCCCCCCCCCTTTTTGCTGTTATGGGCTTTCTATTATTCTGTCCCCATTTTGCGCTTCACAGCCTTCCGCCTGCCTTGGGAACACTGTGGCAGCACCTCATTTCACAGTAAAATGCAGGTCTGCTACCCTTTACCCTCATGGTATTTACCCTCATGTTATTATCTTATTATTTATCCCAGGCTTTTGCCTACATACTGGTTCACTATTTTTTACCCTTATGCTATTTAACCCCTTCTTTTATTATTTTCCCTCTTTGCTCTTCACAGTCTCTACCTAGTGAGCATCGACACTACATCCCAACCTAGAATTAAGTATAGGTCCGTTATCTGTCTTTATTATATGCCATTCAATTTTGTGTGGACACTCTCCATGACTTTTTTCAGTCCTGCAAGCTCCCTTCTCCCTCCTCCCCTTTCCTTCTTCTTTCCTTTTTTCCTCCATCTCCTTTACATTAACTTTTTTCATTTTAAGCATTGCTCTCACCATTAGAAGGTTTTGATTTTAGGATTATTTATTCTTTGTGATGTATGCTTTTTATTTATGCTCATCTATGTATGTTGAGTGCGAATTTGTAGTTATGTCTTTTTGTTAATTTTTTTATGTATTACAAAAAAAAACTAAAGAGACATGCACAAATGCAGGGATCAACAAGAAAAAAGTAACACATTTTATTTATTCAATGTCTTTTAACCACACAACTCGAATTTAAAAACATTTAAAACCACAAATAACAAAATATACCCAAGAGAACAGTAAGGGAAGACAAAGAATAAAACACATGAGACCGGTCCCTTATTATACTTCCTCATAAGTCAAATGATACACAATATCACAATGGTTAGATCCAATTTGAACAATCCTATTATTATAGATTGGTACCCAATATAGGCAAAAAAGGTGCAAAGTGTGATTTCTGTAACAACCTAATAGGAAGAAAGAATATATATATCCTGAATACACAGATGATAGTTCAGTACCATAACAGTACAGGCATTTTAGCAAGAAACCATCCTAGTTGAGCAAAAAGATTTACCAAGAAAAAATATATATACCAAAATAAGCTCCTAATGGACATGCTCACACTGTGTATATAGCTGAGGAAATTGAGATGGAAAATCAGGAACCGGCTCCCATGTAGCCCACCCAACGCGTGTCGTCACATCAGTGACTTCATCAGGGGTAAAGTAGTGTGGTAGCTAGCAGACAATAGAATATATATCCACTTGCAGATTAGAAGATTCAATACAGCTGCGGCACGAGTCACGCCGGAGTACAGACACCGACCCATTATCCCCTTTGCATCCCAGAAGTAGCTTATGCGCATGACCAGAGATCCCCATAGAGATGAGATGGCGCCTGCCCTATTGCACAAGCGGGGTAGCGTGGGCAACATCAGAGATTTGAGCCAGCAAGGAATCACTATGTAGTTAGTCAAGTGTTTGCATAGTGCGCATGGGCAGGAGTCACCATGGAACAAGTAAGCGTCAGATCTATTTGCGCAAGCGCGGCAGATTGTATATCAACAAAAGCTAGAGTGATCACAAGTCCCTACAAAAGAAACACACAGTTTGTCAAACGATTATATAGACATGAATGCCCAAAACATCCCCAAAGTGCCATACTGATAACGGCATACTTACGTATACTAATAGCCTAAAGATTTATAATCTAGGAGACTGTCACACACCGGAAGGGATTTGTAAAAAATATCACAGAATCCCACCCATTGCGCATGCGCCAAAAAGCACATGATGCTACACATACGAGTTCAAATCCATGTATCTTACCCAATGATTAAAGTCTATTGACTGAACCTGCATCCCCCATTGCGCAAGCGCAGTAGCCTGGGCAGCATCTATATATATATAAGAGGCATAGTGATTTCTCGCTAATCCCTTCCCCTGCACAGTAGATCCGCCCCCACCACATCACCA
Organism: Ranitomeya variabilis; assembly: GCF_051348905.1. Lineage (NCBI taxonomy): Eukaryota > Metazoa > Chordata > Amphibia > Anura > Dendrobatidae > Ranitomeya > Ranitomeya variabilis. The sequence goes on from NC_135235.1 coordinate 348,893,812, forward strand.
CACATTATCCCGCCCGCCCACCACATCACCACACATAATCCCGCCCCTCCACCACATCACCACACATAATCCCGCCCCCAACACATCAACACACATAATCCCGCCCCCACCGCATCACCACACATTATCCCGCCCCACACCACATCACCACACATAATCCCACCCCAACCACATCACCACACATAATCCGGCCCCCCCAACACATTACCACACATAAACCCGCCCCCCCACCACATCACCACACATAATCCCACCCCCCAACACATAACCACACATAATCCCGCCCCCACCACATCACCACACATTATCCCGCCCTCCCACCACATCACCACACATAATCCTGCCCCACATCACCACACATAATCCCGCCCCCATCACATCACCACACATAATCCCACCCCCTCACCACATCACCACACACAATCCTGCCCCCCAACACATCACCACCCAAAATCCCGCCCCCCACCACATCACCACACATAATCCCTCCCTCCACCACATTACCACACATAATCCCGCCCCCACCACATCAACACACATAATCCCGCCCCCACCACATCACCACACACAATCCCGCCCCCACCACATTTGGGGATAAATGTAAGGTCATGCACTTGGGTTAGAAGTAATAAGATGTATAACTATGTGCTTAATTCTAAAACTCTGGGCAAAACCGTCAATGAAAAAGACCTGGGTGTATGGGTGGATGACAAACTCATATTCAGTGGCCAGTGTCAGGCAGCTGCTACAAAGGCAAATAAAATAATGGGATGTATTAAAAGAGGCATAGATGCTCATGAGGAGAACATAATTTTACCTCTATACAAGTCACTAGTTCGACCACACTTAGAATACTGTGCACAGTTCTGGTCTCCGGTGTATAAGAAAGACATAGCTGAACTGGAGCGGGTGCAGAGAAGAGCGACCAAGGTTATTAGAGGACTGGGGGGTCTGCAATACCAAGATAGGTTATTACACTTGGGGCTATTTAGTTTGGAAAAACGAAGACTAAGTGGTGATCTTATTTTAATGTATAAATATATGAGGGGACAGTACAAAGACCTTTCTGATGATCTTTTTAATCATAGACCTGAGACAGCGACAAGGGGGCATCCTCTACGTCTGGAGGAAAGAAGGTTTAAGCATAATAACAGACGCGGTTTCTTTACTGTAAGAGCAGTGAGACTATGGAACTCTCTGCCGTATGATGTTGTAATGAGTGATTCATTAATTAAATTTAAGAGGGGACTGGATACCTTTCTGGAAAAGTATAATGTTACAGGGTATATATACTAGATTCCTTGATAAGGCGTTGATCCAGGGAACTAGTCTGATTGCCGTATGTGGAGTCGGGAAGGAATTTTTTTCCCCATGGTGGAGTTACTCTTTGCCACATGGGGTTTTTTTGCCTTCCTCTGGATTAACATGTTAGGGCATGTTAGGTTAGGCTATGGGTTGAACTAGATGGACTTACAGTCTTCCTTCAACCTTAATAACTATGTAACTATGTAACTATGTAACATTACCACAGATAATCCCGCCCCCACCACACTACCACACATAATTCTGCCCCCATTACACACATAATCCCACCCCCACCACATCATCACACATAATCCCGCCCCCCACCACATCACCACACATAATCCTGCCCCCCAACACATCAACACACACAATCCCGCCCCCCGCCACATCACCACACATAATCCCTCTCCCCACCACATTACCACACATAATCCCGCCCCACCACATTACCACACATAATCCCGCCCTCCACCACATTCCCACACATAATCCCAAACCCCAACACATCACCACACATAATCCCGCCCCCACCATATCACCACACATTATCCCGCCCCCCGCCACATCACCACACATAATCCCTCTCCCCACCACATTACCACACATAATCCCGCCCCCACCACATTACCACACATAATCCCGCCCTCCACCACATTCCCACACATAATCCCACCCCCAACACATTACCACACATAATCCCGCCCCCATTGCACACATAATCCCACCCCCCCACCACATCACCACACATAATCCCACCCTCAGCACTTCACCACACATAATTACACCCCCCACCCAAGTACCACCCCCCCACCCCATTACCACACATAATCCCGCCCCCCACTACATCACAACACATCCCGCCCCCACCACATCACCACACAAAATCCCGCCCCCCACCTCTTCACCACACATAATCCCGCCCCCCACCACATCACCACACATAATCCCGCCCCCCACCACATCACCACACATAATCTCGCCCCCTCACCACATCACCACACACAATCCTGCCCCCCACACATCACCACACATACTCCCACCCCCAATACATCACCACACATAATCCCGCCCCCAAGACATTACCACACATAATCCCGCCCCCCACCACATCACCACACACAATCCCGCTTCCCACCACATCACCACACATAATCCCTCTCCCCACCACATTACCACACATAATCCCGCCCCCCCACCACATTACCACACATAATCCCGCCCCCCCACCACATTACCACACATAATCCCGCCCTCCACCACAATACCACACATAATCCCTCTCCCCACCACATCACCACACATAATCCCGCCCCCACCACATCACCACACAATATCCCGCCCACCACATCACCACACATAATCCTGCCCCCACCACATCACCACACATACTCCCACCCCCAAATACATCACCACACATAATCCCGCCCCCAAGACATTACCACACATAATCCCGCCCCCATTACACACATAATCCCTCTCCCCACCACATTATCACACATAATTCTGCCCCCATCACATCAACACACACAATCCCGCCCCCCCACCACATCACCATGCACAATCCCACCCCCCACCACATTACGACAGATAATCCCGCCCCCACCACATTACCACACATAATCCCGCCCCCCACCACATCACCACACATAATCCCACCCCCACCACATCCCCACACATAATCCCACCCCCAGCACTTCACCACACATAATTACACCCCCCCACCCAAGTACCACACCCCCACCCCATTACCACACATAATCCCGCCCCCCCACATCACCACACATAATCCCACCCCCACTACATCACCACACATCCCGCCCCCACCACATCACCACACATAATCCTGACCCCCCACCACTTCACCACACATAATCCCGCCCCCCCACCACATCACTACACATAATCCCAACCCCCCACCACATCACCACACATAATCCCACCCCCCACCACATCACTACGCATAATCCCACCCCCCACCACATCATACATAATCCCACCCCCTCAGCACATCACAACGCATAATCCAACCTCTCCATCACATCACCACGCATAATCCCACCCCCACTACATCAACACACATAATCCCGCACCTCCACCACATTACCACACATAATCCCGCCCCCCCACCACATCACACATAATCCCGCCCCCCACCACATCACCACACATAATCCCGCCCCCCACATCACCACACATAATCCCGCCCCCCCACCACATCACCACACATAATCCTGCCCCCCCACCACATCACCACACATAATCCTGCCCCCACCACATTACCACTCATAATCCTGCCCCCACCACATTACCACACATAATCCCACCCCCCACATTACTACACGAGGCCCCGTCCCCTCACATTACCACACAAGGCTCCGTCCCCACACATTACCACACAAGGCTCCGTCCCCACACATTACCACACGAGGCTCCATCCACACACTTTACCATACGAGGCTCCGTCCCCACACATTACCACACGAGGCTCCGTCCTCACACATGTGATTGTGTTTACAGAGAAACTTTAACTTAATTTATGTTTCGTTATGAAATTTGTTTAGATGCTTGAATGATTAAAAAATGCACATCTTTACTGAATCCAGTTTGTTTTTGATTTTACGCTGTGAATAAAATGTTTTATTAGTATTATTCAGATTTTTTATGATTATTATTGTTATTAACTTCATTTTAAGTTAATGTACCACCTGCATAAGTGCTATTGAATGTTGTCATTATTTACTTTAGTTTAATCACCAGCAGCGTTAATTAGATAGCAATGAGCGTGCCGAGCGTTAGCTGGCTGGAAACAGCTAGTCAGAAATATGAACTGGCAAGGTGTCGCTACGTAGTTAGTTCAATACTTGCATAATGCGCATGAGCTGGAGTTACCATAGAAGTAAGTAAGCGTCGGCTCTATTTGAGCAAGCGCAGCAGATTATAAATAAACACAAGCTAAAGTGATCACAAATCCCTACATAAAAGGTAGTTTATCAAACAATTATATAGACATGAATGCCCAAAACACCCCCCAAACAGCCATGCTGATAACGGCATTCTTATGTATACTGATAACCTTAAGATTTATAATCTAGGAGGCTGTCACGCACCAGAAGGGATTTTCCAAAGATATCACAGTATCCCACCCATGCTACACACACGGGTTCAAATCCATGTATCTTACCAAATAGTTAAAGTCCACTGTAACTGTGTTCCCCAAAACAGAGAACCCCTCAAAAAGACACAGCCCATTCTAAATAGGAGCAGGTAGTCCACACACAGTCACAATCAGGAACAGCCATACAATGATGGATGTTAAGGGGGCAAAAGGTCAGAAGAAATGGTCTAAAAAAGACCAATTTTTCATCACCCCAACAATGATAATCTTTTTTGTATAACCCAAACCAATTTATTTTTTATATATGTACTAGGGTTGAGCGAAATGGATCGGACAAATTCAAAAATCGACGACTTTCGGCAAAGTCGGGTTTCATGAAACCCGACCCGATCCTAGTGTGGGATCGGCCATGAGGTCGGTGATGTGCGCGCCAAAGTCGCGTTTCGTATGACGCTTTCAGCGCTATTTTTCAGCCAATGAAGGAGGACGCAGAGTGTGGGCAGCGTGATGACATAGGTCTAGGTCCCCACCATCTTAGAGAAGGGCATGACAGTGATTGGCTTGCTTTCTGCAGCGTCACAGGGGCTATAAAGGGGTGTGCATGCCAACCGCCATCTTATTTCTGCCGATGTTAGCATAAGGAGAGGTTGCTGCAGCTTCATCAGAAGAAGGAACATAGTTAGGGAGGGAAGATTAACCCCCAAACGGCTTCTGCTGTAGCGATTTCCACTGTCCAACACCACCTTTTTTTTGCAAGGACAGTTGAGGCTATATTTTTGTGCATGAGCTCTGTAGCTTATTAGCAGGGCCGGCTCCAGGTTTTTGAGGGCCCCGGGCGAAAGAGTCTCAGTGGGCCCCCTCTTTAACACATACCACGATTCATGATGCACAGATACAGCACAGAAATATATCACAGCCACATAGCATATAACACAGCCATGTAGTATATTGCACAGGCCACGTAGCATCTAACACAGGCCACGTAGCATCTAACACATCCCACGTAGCATATAGCACCGCCACGTAGAATGTAACACAGCCACGTAGAATGTAACACAGCCACGTAGAATGTAACACAGCCACATAGTATGTAACACAGCCACGTAGTATGTAACACAGCCACGTAGTATGTAACATAGCCACGTAGTATAGAGCACAGCCACGTAGTATAGAGCACAGCCACGCAGTATAGAGCACAGCCACGCAGTATATAGCACAGCCACGCAGTATACTGCACAGCCCATGTAGTATACTGCACAGCCCATGCAGTATACTGCACAGCCCATGCAGTATACTGCACAGCCCATGCAGTATACTGCACAGCCCATGCAGTATACTGCACAGCCCATGCAGTATACTGCACAGCCCATGCAGTATACTGCACAGCTCATGCAGTATACAGCACACCCCATGCAGTATACAGCACAGCCCATGCAGTATACAGCACAGCCAATGTAGTATAGCACAGCCCTGTGACGTAGTATACAACATTACACCGCCCACGTAGTATAACACAGCCAGCCATTTAGAATATACAGTAGTCTATGACAAGTCCCAGCCAGCATAGCTAACATACCATATTGTAGCTGGCTGCACACAAGTCCCAGAGGACCCAGACAGTACTGTCTTGCAAGTAAGTTGCAGAGACCATCCACTCCTGCCGCCGCCTGTACGGTACGGGTCGTACTCGTACCTTGTCCTCAGGAGGCGGCTCCCAGGCAGCAGGCTGCATCCCCTCGCCCCCGCAATGCGTTGGGACCGAAGACTCACTCACCCAGTCATTGCTTCACGTGGCGCCGCTGCCCCCTTTGTGCATGCACCAACCATGCTCCTGACTGCAGCTGCTGCTCGTCTTCTGCTTGGCGCTGCCGACTGCCGCCGCCGGACCTGTCCTGGACGGTGGACGTGGAATGGATGATCCTCTTTTGAGCTCTTGTTGCCTTAGGATGACGAGCTCTAGATATTCTCACCCGCCCGGAAGTGACAGGACAGATGACCGCCGGCCCGGAAGTGACTCTATGTATCCATGGTGACGGCGGAGGTGAGTATTGTGCAGCGCCAGCGAAACTCTCAGAGACTCTGTGCCGCCTGCTGCCGGGGCTCCGGCGCGGCGGGGATGATTGATGTGCTGTCACCTAAGAGTCACACACAGCAGGGATGTAGTCCAGCTGCGGGGCGCCAGGAGCGCATGTGTGTGTACAGTACTTGGATGTTACTCCCATAAATGGGCCCCCCCATCTCGTCAGGGCCCCGGCACTTGCCCGGGTACGCCGGGTGCTGACGCCGGCCCTGCTTATTAGGCTGCCTTATAAGGCTCCTTGATAGCTGCATTGCTGTTTGCATGCTGCTGTGCAAACCAACTGCTTTTTAAAAGCAAAAATCATGTTGCTCCTTTCTGCACATCTAGACCAGGCTGGATCGAGCCGCCCCACCCCCTCTCCCGGGCGACTTACGTGGAAGCCGACATGACAGGAGTTTTGGAGCAGGGAAAAAGGGGGCGGGGAGTTCGCTCTGAAGGGAGGGTTAATGCTGGCCTGGAAAGGGTATGGGGTGATGGGGGTAAGGAGCCAGTCACTTCCCGCTCTGAGGACCTGGGAGCAGGAAGCACCAAGCACCAGCAGCTTACCATGGTGTCCATTGAGGGAGTCCTGTCACAACTGCGGGCGGCGACGGCGTCACAGCCTCCAGGCTGGCTGGAGGCTCAAGTGTCCAGCATCCTCAGCGGTGGCAGCGGCAGCGGCGGTGCAGATACCCCAGCGGTCGGGCCCGGTGAGCGGCGTTCCAGTCGGGTGCGGCCTCCGGAACGCTTATCCCCCGATGTCACCCCGGTGTGTCAGCGGCGGCGCAGGAGCCCCTCAGGGGACCCGCCAGGCCATGTGCATGCTCAGAAGCGCCCCAGCAGGCGGCGGTCTGGGAGGAACCGGCCTGCCGCGCTGAGGCCTGCGGCGGCAGTTGGGCCTTCTCCCCCAGCACGCCGGGGGCGGGGCCTATGCGCGCCAGAGCTCCTAACGGTCGGAGCGATGTCACGGCGGGCCACCGCGGTGATGACCAGGCCAGGCAGCCTGCTTCCAGCGGCAGCGTGAGACGGCGGGGGAGTATCCCAGCGTCATCAGCGGGCAGCGCCCCAGACCCGGCGGGGCTGCTGGACACGACCAGGGGGCACCAATCCCCTCAGGCACCGGCAACAGGGCCTGCATCCTCCCAGGTGGCGGTGCCAGACGGCAGCGTTTCAGACGGCGGGTCCGTGTCTTGGCCTACAGGACATCAGGCAGTCACCCCGGATGATGGATTCAGCACGGTCCCCTCTGCAGGGGGCGGATCAGTTGGACCGGTATTGCGGAGTGAAGTTCACGTCCAGGAGGGTCCGAGGATGGCTTCGGGATCGAGAGATGGCTGGACGGCGACAGCGTCTGCGGCTGGGGGGATCACAGCTCCCTTGCAGCCTGGTGAGAATCCATCTATGTTTTGTTTGTCCCCGGCGTTTTCGACGCCGACTTTGACTTCGGTGAATCAGGTTGAGGGGTACGTAGAGCGGGGTGATGGAGTTGGTATGCGGGCAGATGCAAGTCGTGAGGGAGTGGGGGAGTTGTTGTCGGGTCTACGTGAGCTGTTGTCACGGTTGGGCAGGGGGTCCGGTGGGATCAGAAGGACATTGGTTTGTGGTTACGGGTGATGGCGCCAACAAAGTTTGGTCACTCCTTAAAGAGTGGGGCCGGAACTTCCTTCCAAAGTGCTTCACAGGGTTCCTCTTCAGGAGCCGGGGGTCAGTCGGGCCACTCCGGCAGCCAGAAGCACGGAGTTTGTTGGCAGTTCAATGATGGCCAGTGCAAGTTCGGAGCGACTTGTAAGTTAAAGCATTTGTGCTCTAAGTGCAATGGCGCCTACGGAGCTTCCAAGTGTTTTAAGAAAAAAGGGAAGCCAGAGGGTAATTCCAAAGGGACTCTAGAGACGCCCCTCTCCCACAATTGCCTCCGGTGTCTTCGTTAGGTGTAAAAGGGAGAGACAACCAACCTGAAGTTAACTGTCCTGCCGTAGTTCGAAGTAATGAATAGAGTCTGTTACTTCCTCGGTGCTCTGGCCACCGGCTATGCGCCTCAGTAGGATGTTGCCACGATCTTAAGGCACGACTCCTACTGGTTCTATTCTCCTTTGTGCTGTGATCTCGCTTCTCACTTCTCCACAATAAACCTCGCTTCGTGTCCTTTCTAAGAAGCCTGCCGCTATATCATTCAAGCACGGCTCTGTAACGATCTGTCCTTTTCGCTAGGCCACTGTCAGGATCCCACCCCTGACAGGTCCTCTCCCTAACTCTCCCGGGCTGCTTTCTCCCTAACTTCCTGTCCAACCCCAAGTTTTACCAGAGCGTGAGGAGTGGCCTACTAGATAGAACCACTCCCGGGAGTGGGAAGTGTAGTGTGTGTGTGATACCTGGTCAGGTGAACTCCTTTAGTGCAATCAGATGTAACATCACCCCCCTTAGCGGCAGAGCGACATTACTGCAACGACCAGGACTCTGGGGCTCTGCACTCCCGCCCGGTTAAATCCAGTACTCCCGGACTGGGAAAATAAGAACAATACATGTTAGCAGAAAACACACAAAATTTTGAAATACTATAAACAATTAAACACTATGAACAAGTAAATATAACAGTGCTTCCCTTTATGGGAGGTTAGAACACTTGAACGTTGCGAAAGTTTTGGTCATGCACAGTTCATGACTCCCAGTTCAGTGGGTGCAAACTTGAAACAGCAGGGATCCCGCGTAAACAAAGGGATCCCTTTTGAAAGTTTTGGAGCAATTCACCATCCATTACTCCATTGGCCATTGTTTTAAACCTGTAACAAAGATATTTACACAAACATTTTCAACCAAATGACAGCTATTGTTAATATTTCCAAGTTTTGTATCGAAGGGAAGTTTGATTCTTGGTGCTACGTGTAGACCTCCGCAGTGCAGGAGTTGCTACCGGCCTTACAGGGCCCGCTGTGCTTGCTATCGCTGGTGTAGTGCACTGTCTTCTAGCTACACTTCTAGTAAGTCTAGGTAGCACTGGCATGTTGGAGCTCTCAGGGCTGTGGCTACTAATGGTGGGCATGGCAGATTCACCGATAGCAGAGGGAGGACTTGCCGGTTCAACTGCTGGCATGGCATCTTCCGGTGGGGTTGGCTGTGCTTGCGGGCTCAGATGACCCGGCACCACATTTAGTTCTGGCAGTTTCGGTTGACGAAACGTTAGGACCGGTACCACAATGGCCTGATTTATTTGAGTCCAAGACTGGGGAAAATCGCCAAGGACAGTGTGTATCATCTTCTCTTCTTCCATGGGAGGAGACGTCCCGGGGTCTGTTTCCCCATCTCTCAGCTTGTCAGGGCATATTTTAAGGTGGTCCCTGGATATTGCCATTGAGGTTTCCCCTCCATGTTTGCTGATGAGACAGACCTTCTGTCACGATATTGTATGAAATATCATATAAGTTTAGTTTTTCCTGTTAGCCCAGGCTCTGAGCTGAAACACCCCCCCTTCCCTGTGTTTCTAACTGTCTGTGTAGAAGAGCTTGCCTTGTCAATGTATGGGGGGGAGTTTTATTGAAGAAAGGTATTTACAACCACTAAACATAGCTGCATAGACAGTTGTACCAGCTTAAACTGGTAGAGAAGCTTCCAGAATCCATGAAAGTCCTTTGTTCTGTTTTTGTAAGATATTAGGCAAACCAATTAAGATAGGAACAGGAAAATGCATATTCTTAATCTCCCTTGGTGGATCTATCTGCCACGGTAAGCACGGGCTTCTAACTCCATCTGGTAAAGAAGTAGGGATTTCTCTGTAATTATGCATCCCAAATAGGACATATTTGATCTCATTAGAATGCCAACGCTAATACGAGATGAATGCTGGGTTTGTTATGACTATGACATGTTCTGTAGCGGAGTTATAAGCATTAGACCAATTGAGGTGGAATGTCCTAAGACTGAAGAGATAGGAGGGACTGTGGAAGCCAGCCCTGGTGGTGATGTCACGGGCTGCGGGTTATAAGTTTCTGGCAGGCTTCCAGCAAGGGGTTGTTAGTTTTTTACCTGAAGAGCCCTGAGCAAGTCCTAATGCACTGGGACGTATGGGAACTCCACTAGCCTGGTTGCCTGCAATGCTCTGAACACATGTAAGTGTTATTTCTCAGTTATTCCCTGTTTTTTTATAATTACCTTGTACATATTTGCAATTGTCTCTTTTGTAACATCCTTGTAAAATAACTTTTTATAAACGCTGCCTAAAAATCATTTATGGAGTATAATATTTAATATACTAGATTCGTTCTCCCTGTTCTAAAACGTACCCTGTCCCCTGAAGGGAATTACGCTACTGTGTTGGGTTAGCTTTGGACCTGTTTAATAGAAGCTGGTGGCAGCTTACCGTGTGCAGGCCTTTGGGTGTTGTAGCGACTGCGGCGTTGATAATTATTGTTCCTGCCTGAGCGGGAGTAGTTTATCGCGTCGCTGCAGCGTGCCCAATAGCCAGTACATAGCAGGCAGCCTTTCTGGCGACTAATTACCTTAGGTGCAGTACCTAATCTGACCTGACAGAAAGGGGGCGCCAGAGAGCTGCAAGGTTTAAGTGGAACTGTAAGCGGGATATTCATAGATCCCTGCAGTTCATGGTATATTGAAGAGCAGTGGGATACCTAAAATAAGCCCCTGCTGTAAACTAAGAGGTCAATAGCCTTGTGTGTGTTTTTTTATCACATTGCTAGCAGCGGAGGGATAACTAAGATAAGCCCCCTGCACATGTGATAGACGTCTGTTGGCCTAAAGTCACCCCAATCCGTGACGTAGGGGTGACGGTCACGGTGTGAATCGTGACAAATTGGTGGCAGCGGTCAGGAATCCTGACAAATTGGTGGCAAGGTGGTGGGTAGGGTTGAGCGAAACGGGTCGATCATTTTCAAAAGTCGCCGACTTTTGGCTAAGTCGGCGTCTCATGAAACCCGATCCGACCCCTGTGCTTGTCGGCCATGCGGTACGCGACTTTCGCGCCAAAGTCGCGTTTCAATGACGCGAAAAGCGCCATTTCTCAGCCAATGAAGGTGAACGCAGAGTGTGGGCAGCGTGATGACATAGATCCTGGTCCCCACCATCTTAGAGAAGGGCATTGCAGTGATTGGCTTGCTGTCTGCGGCGTCACAGGGGCTATAAAGGGGCGTTCCCGCCGACCGCCATCTTACTGCTGCTGATCTGAGCTTAGGGACAGGTTGCTGCCGCTTCGTCAGAAGCAGGGAGAGCGTTAGGCAGGGTCCACTAACCACCAAACCGCTTGTGCTGCAGCGATTTCCACTGTCCAACACCACCTTCGGTGTGCAGGGACTGTGGAAGCTATTTTTTTTTTTTTTTCCCCTCAGCGCTGTAGCTCATTGGGCTGCCCTAGAAGGCTCCGTGATAGCTGTATTGCTGTGTGTACGCCACTGTGGAAACCAACTGCTTTTTTCAAAGCACATATCCTCTTGTTCCTTCCTTTCTGCACAGCTATCTTTTTTGTTTGTCCACACTTTTTATTTAATTTGTGCATCAGTCCACTCCTATTGCTGCCTGCCATACCTGGCTTACATTACTGCAGGGAGATAGTAATTGTAGGACAGTTTTTTTTTTTTTTTTTTTTTTTTTTGTGGGAGATTAAGATTGGCATTTCTGCTACAGTGCCATCCCTGTGTGTGCCATCTCTCACTGAGTGGGCCATAGAAAGCCTATTTATTTTTTCCGTGATTTGTGTTCTAAAATCTACCTCAACACAAAAACACTACATCAATCAGTGGGAGAAAAATATTGGCCTCAGTCAGGGCTTGTGTGCCACTGCTGTGTGTGCTATCTCTCATTCAGTGGGCTATAGCAAGCCTATTTTTTTTTTTTTTTTTTAATATTATTTGGTTTCTAAAGTCTCCCTGAAAAAAAAAAAAAACCTAAAAAAACAGTGGGAGAGTAATATTGCCCTTTCAGCTTGTGTGCCAGTCTTGACTCCTGGGTGTGCCACCTCTCTCCCTCTCATTCAGTGGGCCATAGAAAGCCTATTTATTTTTTTTAAAAAATATTATTGGGTTTCTAAAGTCTCCCTGAAAAAACAAAAAATACATAAAAAAACAGTGGGAGAGTAATATTGCCCTTTCAGCTTGTGTGCCAGTCTTGACTCCTGGGTGTGCCACCTCTCTCCCTTTCATTCAGTGGGCCATAGAAAGCCTATTTATTTTTTCCGTGATTTGTGTTCTAAATTCTACCTCAACACAAAAACACTACATCAATCAGTGGGAGAAAAATATTGGCCTCAGTCAGGGCTTGTGTGCCACTGCTGTGTGTGCTATCTCTCATTCAGTGGGCTATAGCAAGCCTATTTTTTTTTTTTTTTTTTTTTTTTTTTTTAATATTATTTGGTTTCTAAAGTCTCCCTGAAAAAAAAAAAAAAACCTAAAAAAACAGTGGGAGAGTAATATTGCCCTTTCAGCTTGTGTGCCAGTCTTGACTCCTGGGTGTGCCACCTCTCTCCCTCTCATTCAGTGGGCCATAGAAAGCCTATTTATTTTTTTTTTTTAATATTATTTGGTTTCTAATTCTCCCTGAAAAAAAAAAAAAAACCTAAAAAAACAGTGGGAGAATAATATTGCCCTTTCAGCTTGTGTGCCAGTCTTGACTCCTGGGTGTGCCACCTCTCTCCCTCTCATTCAGCGGGCCATAGAAAGCCTATTTATTTTTTTTTAAAAATATTATTGGGTTTCTAAAGTCTCCCTGAAAAAACAAAAAATACATAAAAAAACAGTGGGAGAGTAATATTGCCCTTTCAGCTTGTGTGCCAGTCTTGACTCCTGGGTGTGCCACCTCTCTCCCTTTCATTCAGTGGGCCATAGAAAGCCTATTTATTTTTTTTTTTAAATATTATTGGGTTTCTAAAGTCTCCCTGAAAAAAAAAAAAAAACCTAAAAAAACAGTGGGAGAGTAATATTGCCCTTTCAGCTTGTGTGCCAGTCTTGACTCCTGGGTGTGCCACCTCTCTCCCTCTCATTCAGTGGGCCATAGAAAGCCTATTTATTTTTTTTTTTAAATATTATTGGGTTTCTAAAGTCTCCCTGAAAAAAAAAAAAAAAACCTAAAAAAACAGTGGGAGAGTAATATTGCCCTTTCAGCTTGTGTGCCAGTCTTGACTCCTGGGTGTGCCACCTCTCTCCCTCTCATTCAGTGGGCCATAGAAAGCCTATTTATTTTTTTTTTTAAATATTATTGGGTTTCTAAAGTCTCCCTGAAAAAACAAAAAATACATAAAAAAACAGTGGGAGAGTAATATTGCCCTTTCAGCTTGTGTGCCAGTCTTGACTCCTGGGTGTGCCACCTCTCTCCCTTTCATTCAGTGGGCCATAGAAAGCCTATTTATTTTTTCCGTGATTTGTGTTCTAAATTCTACCTCAACACAAAAACACTACATCAATCAGTGGGAGAAAAATATTGGCCTCAGTCAGGGCTTGTGTGCCACTGCTGTGTGTGCTATCTCTCATTCAGTGGGCTATAGCAAGCCTATTTTTTTTTTTTTTTTTTTTTTATATTATTTGGTTTCTAAAGTCTCCCTGAAAAAAAAAAAAAAACCTAAAAAAACAGTGGGAGAGTAATATTGCCCTTTCAGCTTGTGTGCCAGTCTTGACTCCTGGGTGTGCCACCTCTCTCCCTCTCATTCAGTGGGCCATAGAAAGCCTATTTATTTATTTTTTTAAATATTATTGGGTTTCTAAAGTCTCCCTGAAAAAACAAAAAATACATAAAAAAACAGTGGGAGAGTAATATTGCCCTTTCAGCTTGTGTGCCAGTCTTGACTCCTGGGTGTGCCACCTCTCTCCCTTTCATTCAGTGGGCCATAGAAAGCCTATTTATTTTTTTTTTAAAATATTATTGGGTTTCTAAAGTCTCCCTGAAAAAAAAAAAAAAACCTAAAAAAACAGTGGGAGAGTAATATTGCCCTTTCAGCTTGTGTGCCAGTCTTGACTCCTGGGTGTGCCACCTCTCTCCCTCTCATTCAGTGGGCCATAGAAAGCCTATTTATTTTTTTTAAAAAATATTATTGGGTTTCTAAAGTCTCCCTGAAAAAACAAAAAATACATAAAAAAACAGTGGGAGAGTAATATTGCCCTCTCAGCTTGTGTGCCAGTCTTGACTCCTGGGTGTGCCACCTCTCTCTCTCTAATTGTGGGCCATAGAAAGCCTTTTTTTTTTTTTTTTTTTAATATTATTTGGTTTCTAAAGTCTCCCTGAGAAAAAAAAAAAAATAAATTAGGTGGGAGATTAATATTGACATTAGTGCTTGAGTGACAGTCCTGCGTGTGTGTCATCTCTGTGATTTTGTGCCACAGAAAACAGAGTGTGTAACATTGTGCCTGATTTTCCTTGTGGTCTCACCAACCTGTTAAGGGATATTGAAATCATACTGAAGTTATAGCTCACCGTGTAAGTTGTTTGACAGCAACAAATAAAGTTACTTTGGTTAAGATTTTAAAACAATGAGGAAGTCTGGTGCAAGAGGTCGTCGTGGGCGTTCATTGTCAGCTGGTAATGATGGTAGTGGTAGAGGAGCATCAGGTGGTCGTGGGGATAAAAATATTCCACCTAAGTCTGGAGCTGTGGAGCCAGTTTCGTCGTCAGGCTACACAAGGCCTCGAACGCTCTCTTTTCTGGGAGTAGGAAAACCGCTTTTAAAGGCGGAGCAGCAACAGCAAGTTTTGGCTTACATTGCAGACTCAGCCTCTAGCTCTTTTGCCTCCTCTTCCGAAACTGGTAAATGTAAAAGCAGCGCGTCGCTTGTGGATGTTCACGGTCAGGGACAAGTCGCTTCCTTGTCCTCCTCAGCAAAAACTACAACAAGAGAGAAGGATGCAGCAGGCGACACAACGGGTCACTCCATGGAGCTCTTTACACATACCGTCCCTGGCTTAGAAAGTGAAACATTTAACAGGCCATGCCCATTACAAGTATATTCTGACATGGAGTGCACTGATGCACAGCCACAGCCAGAGTACTATGCTGCTCCTTTGACTCAGACCACCACATTGCCCTCTCAGGGTACAGATCCACAATCAGACCCTGATGAGACTATGTTGCCCCGCCACGAACGCTATACCACCGACCGACACAGTGACACAGACGAAGTTGCACACGAGCTCGAAGAGGAGGTAATAGATGACCCAGTTATTGACCCCGATTGGCAGCCATTGGGGGAACAGGGTGCAGGCGGCAGTAGTTCAGAAGCGGAGGTGGAGGAGGGGCCGCAGCAGGCATCAACATCGCAACAGGTTACATCTGCCGGGCCCGTATCTGGCCCAAAACGCGTGTCAAAGCCAAAACCTGTTGGAGCACAGCGTTGCCATCCGGTTAAAGCTCAGTCTGCAATCCCTGAAAAGGGATCCGAGTCTAGGAAGAGTGCAGTCTGGCATTTTTTTAAACAACATCCAACTGATCAGCGCAAAGTCATCTGTCAAAAATGTTCAACTAGCTTAAGCAGAGGTCAGAATCTGAAAAGTCTAAATACTAGTTGCATGCATAGACACTTAACCACCATGCATTTTCAAGCCTGGACTAACTACCAAACGTCCCTCAAGGTTGTAGCACCCTCGGCCAATGAAGCTAGTCAGCAACGCAACATCCCTTCCGTCACTGTAAGGCCACCATTTTCCGCACCACAGGCAGTATCTGTGCAGGTTTCTTTGCCAGCCAAAAGCAGTCAGGGTCAGGGAATCACCAGTTTTGTAGGAGGAAATATTGCATCTAGGGCACCGGCGGAAACAATACCGTCTCCAACCGTCTCTCAGTCTGCCATGTACACCGGCACACCCGAAAGTTCCACGATCTCCAGCTCTCCAGTCCAGCTCACCCTACATGAGACTCTGGTTAGAAAAAGGAAGTACTTATCCTCGCATCCGCGTACACAGGGTTTTAACGCCCACATAGCTAGACTAATCTCGTTAGAGATGATGCCCTACCGGTTAGTTGAAAGCGAAGCTTTCAAAGCCCTGATGGAGTACGCTGAACCACGATACGAGCTACCCAGTCGACACTTTTTTTCCAGAAAAGCCATCCCAGCCCTGCACCAGCATGTTAAACAGCGCATCGTCCATGCACTCAGGCAATCTGTGAGTACAAAGGTGCACCTGACTACAGATGCATGGACCAGTAGGCATGGCCAGGGACGTTATGTGTCCATCACGGCACACTGGGTGAATGTGGTGGATGCAGGGTCCACAGGCGACATCAATTTAGGGACAGTTGTGCCTAGCCCACGGTCTAGGAAACAGTTGGCTGTAGGCGTTCGCACCCCCTCCTCCTCCTCCTCCTCGTCCTCCTGCAGAAGCTACAGCTCTTCCACAGAACGCAGTCTGCCAACCACTCCATCGGCAGATGACACTGTTGCACACCAGTTGTCCCATTATGGGCCAGCTACTGCCAAGCGTCAGCAGGCTGTATTGGCTATGAAGTGCTTGGGCGACAATAGACACACCGCGGAAGTTCTGTCCGAGTTCTTGCAACAAGAAACGCAGTCGTGGCTGGGCACAGTAGATCTTGAGGCAGGCAAGGTAGTGAGTGATAACGGAAGGAATTTCATGGCTGCCATCTCCCTTTCCCAACTGAAACACATTCCTTGCCTGGCTCACACCTTAAACCTGGTGGTGCAGTGCTTATTGAAAACTTATCCTGGGTTCTCCGACCTGCTCCTCAAAGTGCGTGCACTTTGCTCACATATCCGACGTTCGCCTGTACACGCCAGCCGTATGCAGACCTATCAGCGGTCTTTGAACCTTCCCCAGCATCGCCTAATCATAGACGTTGCAACAAGGTGGAACTCAACACTGCACATGCTTCAGAGACTGTGCGAACAGAGGCGTGCTGTTATTTATTTGTGGGAGGATACACGGGCAGGCAGTAGGATGGCAGACATGGAGTTGTCAGGTGTGCAGTGGTCTAAGATACAAGACATGTGTCAAGTCCTTCAGTGCTTTGAGGAATGCACACGGCTGGTTAGTGCAGACAACGCCGTAATAAGCATGAGCATCCCCCTAATGCGTCTGCTGATGCAAAGTTTGACGCACATAAAGGAGCAGGCGTCTGCACCAGAGGAAGAGGAAAGCCTTGATGACAGTCAGCCATTGTCTGGTCAGGGCAGTGTACAGGACGAGGTAGCGGGCGAAGAGGAGGTGGAGGACGAGGAGGATGATGGGGATGAGTATATTTTTAATGCCGAACCTTTCCCGGGGGCACAGGAATTTGGTTGCGTGTCACGGCCGGGTTCTGGTTTTTTGAGGGACACAAGTGACGTAGATTTGCCTGCAACTGCCCCTCAACCAATCACAACCGGAGATTTGACAACTGGAACTTTGGCCCACATGGCGGATTATGCCTTACGTATCCTAAAAAGGGACACACGCATTACGAAAATGATGAACGATGACGATTACTGGTTGGCCTGCCTCCTTGATCCACGCTATAAAGGCAAATTGCAAAATATTATGCCACATGAGAACTTGGAACTAATATTAGCAACCAAACAATCAACTCTTGTTGACCGTTTGCTTCAGGCATTCCCAGCACACAGCGCACGTGATCGTTCTCACACGAGCTCCAGGGGGCAGCAGACTAGGAGTGTTAGGGGTGCACACATCAGAAGTGGCATTGGACAGAGGGGTTTTCTGACCAGGTTGTGGAGTGATTTTGCTATGACCGCAGACAGGACAGGTACTGCTGCATCAATTGAAAGTGACAGGAGACAACATTTGTCCAGTATGGTTACTAACTATTTTTCATCCCTTATCGATGTTCTCCCTCAACCGTCATTCCCATTTGATTACTGGGCCTCCAAATTAGACACCTGGCCAGAATTGGCAGAATATGCATTGCAGGAGCTTGCTTGCCCGGCAGCAAGTGTCCTATCAGAAAGAGTATTCAGTGCTGCAGGTTCAATATTAACCGAAAAAAGGACTCGTCTGGCTACCCAAAATGTTGACGATCTAACATTCATTAAAATGAACCACAACTGGATTTCGAAATCTTTTGCCCCACCTTGCCCGGCCGACACCTAGCTTTCCTATGAAAAGCTCTTGCCTGTGAATTACTTTTCTAATGTCTAATTTGCTGCAGCTGATTGTACAGCATACGACATGTTTACACCTCCCTAAATGGCAAAACTCCCCACACGGGGCCGTGGTATCGCGACTTGGCGCAAGCACCCGTGAGACTGCTGTTTGTCTGAAGAGGTGGGTGTGCTCGCTTTTGGTTGACGGCATTGCTACTGGGTCCCTCATAGTACAATGTAGTGTCTCTGGCGGTGGTGGTGCGCACCCAACGTCAGACACACCGTTGTAACATGAGGGGCCCTGGGGCGGTCCCGCCGGCCTCAAGAGAGTTCCCCCCTACCCCAGCTCAAAATGTGCTCTACCACGTGCAAAATTATGTCGCACAGCTCCACCAATCTTTAGTCTATTCGCTGACATCATTCAA
Organism: Ranitomeya variabilis; assembly: GCF_051348905.1. Taxonomy (NCBI): domain Eukaryota; kingdom Metazoa; phylum Chordata; class Amphibia; order Anura; family Dendrobatidae; genus Ranitomeya; species Ranitomeya variabilis. The sequence continues at coordinate 348,912,735 of NC_135235.1, forward strand.
TGTCTGGCACTGACAATACAAATTTGTAGACATCTATGATGCAACTTAAAGTAGTCTGTGTCTGTGTCCTATATTGGCACCATTAAATAGTTACTGCCAAATTACTATGTCAGAAACTCAGTAGATGAGCCCACCCCTGTACCTAAGTATGCCACCTTTTTTTTTTGTTTTGGTTGTTTTGCGAGACATTAACATCTATTTATATTTTGGGAGTACTGGGACAGACACTCCTTGCACTACTCCTCCACTCACCACCAAGCTGCCTGTGTATCCATGTAACCGCTGTAAAACTGCCATGAGCCTATTGTTTGTTATTTTAGGCCTTTGATAGCCTGTCTGCGGCCCCTACTTGCAATACTCCTCCACTGACCACCAAGCTGCCTGCCCGTGTATCCATGTAACCGCTGTGAAACTGCCATGAGCCTATTGTTTGTTATTTTAGGCCTTTGATAGCCTGTCTGCGGTCCCTACTTTAAATACTCCTCCACTGACCAGACCACTGCTGCCCGTGTACCCCTGGAACCAATTATAAAGTGCCTACAGCCAGCCCATTTTTTTATGTTAGGCCTTTGAAGCCTGTCTGCGGTCCCTACTTGCAATACTCCTCCACTGACCACAATGCTGCCTGGAGTGCCTGCCTGTGTATCCATGTAACCGATGTAAAACTGCCATGACTGCCTACTGTTTGTTATTTTAGGCCTTTGATAGCCTGTCTGCAGCCCCTACTTGCAATACTCCTCCACTGACCACCAAGCTGCCTGCCCGTGTATCCATGTAACCGCTGTGAAACTGCCATGAGCCTATTGTTTGTTATGTTAGGCCTTTGATAGCCTGTCTGCGGTCCCTACTTTAAATACTCCTCCACTGACCAGACCACTGCTGCCCGTGTACCCCTGGAACCAATTATAAAGTGCCTACAGCCAGCCCATTTTCTTATGTTAGGCCTTTGAAGCCTGTCTGCGGTCCCTACTTTAAATACTCCTCCACTGACCACCAAGCTGCCTGCCCGTGTATCCATGTAACCGCTGTAAAACTGCCATGAGCCTATTGTTTGTTATTTTAGGCCTTTGATAGCCTGTCTGCGGCCCCTACTTGCAATACTCCTCCACTGACCACAATGCTGCCTGGAGTGCCTGCCTGTGTATCCATGTAACCGATGTAAAACTGCCATGACTGCCTACTGTTTGTTATTTTAGGCCTTTGATAGCCTGTCTGCAGCCCCTACTTGCAATACTCCTCCACTGACCACCAAGCTGCCTGCCCGTGTATCCATGTAACCGCTGTGAAACTGCCATGAGCCTATTGTTTGTTATGTTAGGCCTTTGATAGCCTGTCTGCGGTCCCTACTTTAAATACTCCTCCACTGACCAGACCACTGCTGCCCGTGTACCCCTGGAACCAATTATAAAGTGCCTACAGCCAGCCCATTTTCTTATGTTAGGCCTTTGAAGCCTGTCTGCGGTCCCTACTTTAAATACTCCTCCACTGACCACCAAGCTGCCTGCCCGTGTATCCATGTAACCGCTGTAAAACTGCCATGAGCCTATTGTTTGTTATTTTAGGCCTTTGATAGCCTGTCTGCGGCCCCTACTTGCAATACTCCTCCACTGACCACAATGCTGCCTGGAGTGCCTGCCTGTGTATCCATGTAACCGATGTAAAACTGCCATGACTGCCTACTGTTTGTTATTTTAGGCCTTTGATAGCCTGTCTGCAGCCCCTACTTGCAATACTCCTCCACTGACCACCAAGCTGCCTGCCCGTGTATCCATGTAACCGCTGTGAAACTGCCATGAGCCTATTGTTTGTTATGTTAGGCCTTTGATAGCCTGTCTGCGGTCCCTACTTTAAATACTCCTCCACTGACCAGACCACTGCTGCCCGTGTACCCCTGGAACCAATTATAAAGTGCCTACAGCCAGCCCATTTTCTTATGTTAGGCCTTTGAAGCCTGTCTGCGGTCCCTACTTTAAATACTCCTCCACTGACCACCAAGCTGCCTGCCCGTGTATCCATGTAACCGCTGTAAAACTGCCATGAGCCTATTGTTTGTTATTTTAGGCCTTTGATAGCCTGTCTGCGGCCCCTACTTGCAATACTCCTCCACTGACCACAATGCTGCCTGGAGTGCCTGCCTGTGTATCCATGTAACCGATGTAAAACTGCCATGACTGCCTACTGTTTGTTATTTTAGGCCTTTGATAGCCTGTCTGCAGCCCCTACTTGCAATACTCCTCCACTGACCACCAAGCTGCCTGCCCGTGTATCCATGTAACCGCTGTGAAACTGCCATGAGCCTATTGTTTGTTATGTTAGGCCTTTGATAGCCTGTCTGCGGTCCCTACTTTAAATACTCCTCCACTGACCAGACCACTGCTGCCCGTGTACCCCTGGAACCAATTATAAAGTGCCTACAGCCAGCCCATTTTCTTATGTTAGGCCTTTGAAGCCTGTCTGCGGTCCCTACTTTAAATACTCCTCCACTGACCACCAAGCTGCCTGCCCGTGTATCCATGTAACCGCTGTAAAACTGCCATGAGCCTATTGTTTGTTATTTTAGGCCTTTGATAGCCTGTCTGCGGCCCCTACTTGCAATACTCCTCCACTGACCACAATGCTGCCTGGAGTGCCTGCCTGTGTATCCATGTAACCGATGTAAAACTGCCATGACTGCCTACTGTTTGTTATTTTAGGCCTTTGATAGCCTGTCTGCAGCCCCTACTTGCAATACTCCTCCACTGACCACCAAGCTGCCTGCCCGTGTATCCATGTAACCGCTGTGAAACTGCCATGAGCCTATTGTTTGTTATGTTAGGCCTTTGATAGCCTGTCTGCGGTCCCTACTTTAAATACTCCTCCACTGACCAGACCACTGCTGCCCGTGTACCCCTGGAACCAATTATAAAGTGCCTACAGCCAGCCCATTTTCTTATGTTAGGCCTTTGAAGCCTGTCTGCGGTCCCTACTTTAAATACTCCTCCACTGACCACCAAGCTGCCTGCCCGTGTATCCATGTAACCGCTGTAAAACTGCCATGAGCCTATTGTTTGTTATTTTAGGCCTTTGATAGCCTGTCTGCGGCCCCTACTTGCAATACTCCTCCACTGACCACAATGCTGCCTGGAGTGCCTGCCTGTGTATCCATGTAACCGATGTAAAACTGCCATGACTGCCTACTGTTTGTTATTTTAGGCCTTTGATAGCCTGTCTGCAGCCCCTACTTGCAATACTCCTCCACTGACCACCAAGCTGCCTGCCCGTGTATCCATGTAACCGCTGTGAAACTGCCATGAGCCTATTGTTTGTTATGTTAGGCCTTTGATAGCCTGTCTGCGGTCCCTACTTTAAATACTCCTCCACTGACCAGACCACTGCTGCCCGTGTACCCCTGGAACCAATTATAAAGTGCCTACAGCCAGCCCATTTTCTTATGTTAGGCCTTTGAAGCCTGTCTGCGGTCCCTACTTTAAATACTCCTCCACTGACCACCAAGCTGCCTGCCCGTGTATCCATGTAACCGCTGTAAAACTGCCATGAGCCTATTGTTTGTTATTTTAGGCCTTTGATAGCCTGTCTGCGGCCCCTACTTGCAATACTCCTCCACTGACCACAATGCTGCCTGGAGTGCCTGCCTGTGTATCCATGTAACCGATGTAAAACTGCCATGACTGCCTACTGTTTGTTATTTTAGGCCTTTGATAGCCTGTCTGCAGCCCCTACTTGCAATACTCCTCCACTGACCACACCAATGCTGCCCGTGTACCCCTGGAACCTATTTAAAAGTTCATAGAGCCTAGTTATATATTTTATTTACTATTAATAAGGCCATGATGGACTACGCTGTACCACGCTACAAGCTAACCAGTCGACACTTCTTTTGCGAGAAAAGCCATCCCAACCCTCCACCAGCATGTAGAAGACCGCATTGTCCATGCACTCTGGCAATCTGTGAGTACAAAGGTGCACCTGACAACAGACGCATGGACCTGTAGGCATGGCCACGGAAGATTACGTGTCCATTACGGCGCAATGGGTTAATGTGGTGGATGCATGGTCCACAGGGGACAGCCTACTAAGTCTGTCTGCAGTCCCTAATTCAAATTGTCCTCCACTGTCTAAATCGGAACTTCCACCTTCTGGCTTTCGGCCTATAGTATCAGAAATTAAACTGCATTTGGCCTTCAACTTTGGTTAGGGCCTACTAACGGCTTCTGCCCCTCCCTGGTGTTGTCCTCAACTAAATAAAGCTGAGCTTCAACCTTCCGGCTCTCATTATGTGGTTTAAAAAAAAAAAATGGTGGTTAGGGCCTACTAACGGCTTCTGCCCCTCCCTGGTGTTGCCCTCAACTAAATAAAGCTGAGCTTCAACCTTCCGGCTCTCATTATGTGGTTTAAAAAAAAAAAATGGTGGTTAGGGCCTACTAACGGCTTCTGCCCCTCCCTGGTGTTGCCCTCAACTAAATAAAGCTGAGCTTCAACCTTCTGCTCCAAATTACCATTTTGAAAAATGCAATAGGCTTTTCAGGCCTACAAAAGGTGTCTGTCTGTGTGCCCCTCCCTGGTGTTGTCCTCAACTAAATAAAGCTGAGCTTCAACCTTCCGGCTCTCATTATGTGGTTTTAAAAAAAAAAATGGTGGTTAGGGCCTACTAACGGCTTCTGCCCCTCCCTGGTGTTGTCCTCAACTAAATAAAGCTGAGCTTCAACCTTCCGGCTCTCATTATGTGGTTTTAAAAAAAAAATGGTGGTTAGGGCCTACTAACGGCTTCTGCCCCTCCCTGGTGTTGCCCTCAACTAAATAAAGCTGAGCTTCAACCTTCTGCTCCAAATTACCATTTTGAAAAATGCAATAGGCTTTTCAGGCCTACTAAAGGTGTCTGTCTGTGTGCCCCTCCCTGGTGTTGTCCTCAACTAAATAAAGCTGAGCTTCAACCTTCCGGCTCTCATTATGTGGTTTAAAAAAAAAAAATGGTGGTTAGGGCCTACTAACGGCTTCTGCCCCTCCCTGGTGTTGTCCTCAACTAAATAAAGCTGAGCTTCAACCTTCCGGCTCTCATTATGTGGTTTTAAAAAAAAAAATGGTGGTTAGGGCCTACTAACGGCTTCTGCCCCTCCCTGGTGTTGCCCTCAACTAAATAAAGCTGAGCTTCAACCTTCTGCTCCAAATTACCATTTTGAAAAATGCAATAGGCTTTTCAGGCCTACTAAAGGTGTCTGTCTGTGTGCCCCTCCCTGGTGTTGTCCTCAACTAAATAAAGCTGAGCTTCAACCTTCCGGCTCTCATTATGTGGTTTAAAAAAAAAAAATGGTGGTTAGGGCCTACTAACGGCTTCTGCCCCTCCCTGGTGTTGTCCTCAACTAAATAAAGCTGAGCTTCAACCTTCCGGCTCTCATTATGTGGTTTTAAAAAAAAAAATGGTGGTTAGGGCCTACTAACGGCTTCTGCCCCTCCCTGGTGTTGCCCTCAACTAAATAAAGCTGAGCTTCAACCTTCTGCTCCAAATTACCATTTTGAAAAATGCAATAGGCTTTTCAGGCCTACAAAAGGTGTCTGTCTGTGTGCCCCTCCCTGGTGTTGTCCTCAACTAAATAAAGCTGAGCTTCAACCTTCCGGCTCTCATTATGTGGTTTTAAAAAAAAAAATGGTGGTTAGGGCCTACTAACGGCTTCTGCCCCTCCCTGGTGTTGTCCTCAACTAAATAAAGCTGAGCTTCAACCTTCCGGCTCTCATTATGTGGTTTTAAAAAAAAAAATGGTGGTTAGGGCCTACTAACGGCTTCTGCCCCTCCCTGGTGTTGTCCTCAACTAAATAAAGCTGAGCTTCAACCTTCCGGCTCTCATTATGTGGTTTTAAAAAAAAAATGGTGGTTAGGGCCTACTAACGGCTTCTGCCCCTCCCTGGTGTTGCCCTCAACTAAATAAAGCTGAGCTTCAACCTTCTGCTCCAAATTACCATTTTGAAAAATGCAATAGGCTTTTCAGGCCTACTAAAGGTGTCTGTCTGTGTGCCCCTCCCTGGTGTTGTCCTCAACTAAATAAAGCTGAGCTTCAACCTTCCGGCTCTCATTATGTGGTTTAAAAAAAAAAAATGGTGGTTAGGGCCTACTAACGGCTTCTGCCCCTCCCTGGTGTTGCCCTCAAGTAAATAAAGCTGAGCTTCAACCTTCTGCTCCAAATTACCATTTTAAAAAATGCAATAGGCTTTTCCGGCCTACTAAAGGTGTCTGCCCCTCCCTGGTGTTGTCCTCAACTGAACAAAGCTGAGCTTCCACATTCTGGCTTTCGCCCTATACTATCAGATATTAAACTGCATTTGGCCTACTAGTGTGGTTAGGCCCTTGAAACAGTGTCTGCTGCTCTTGGGTTTGCTACTCCACTGAACAAAGCAATGCCGCCTGTTTAGTCCTGTTACCAATTTTGAACTGCATGTAGCCTACTTTATTCTTTGGCCCTATATCTGTTTCCTCCTCATCCTGCCCATTGCCCAGCCACTGCTAAATGAGTCTGCTGGTACATTGACCTAGACCACTACATTCCCCTTGTACTCTACACAGCCAGAATCTGTCCCTGCTGAAAGTAAGGTTCCCCTTCCCGCATGTTATACCACCTTACACAGGGACAAAGAGGAAGGTGCAGATGAAAGTGCAGGTTCCTTCATCAGGTGGGGGGGCATACTCGTTGGCGACGTCACTGGCACAGGGCCCCTCAGAGTACGCAAAAGTGTCGCTGCTGGTGGGAGGCGCCCCCGCCATGCAAACACACCGCCGTACTTTGAGGGGCCCTGTGCCAGTGGCAATGCGAACGAGTGGGCCCCCCCCCTGCTTGCTCAGGATCACAGCACTTGCAACTTTTAAATACTTACCTTTCCCTGCAACACCGCCGTGACGTAGTCCGCATTTCCTGGGCCCACGAAAAACTTGAGCCAGCCCTACTCCCCCCACAACTTTCACCCAATTCCCTATGCCCAACTATTATTATACAGTTAATTAAGATTGGCAAGCTTCAGAAACAAGAATGGATGTTTTTGGCATTAAAATGGGCACTGTAGGTGTTTTCCTGGCCTCCACTCACTGCCGACTATGCTTCCCCATTGACTTGCATTGGGTTTCGTGTTTCGGTCGATCCCCGACTTTTAGCGATAATCGGCCGACTGCACTCGACTCGACTCTGGACAAAATCGGGTTTCCCAAAACCCTACTCGATCTTAAAAAAATGAAAGTCGCTCAACCCTAGTGGTGGGATCTTAGAGCATTAGTGATTTGGTTTGAGTGATCATTCCTCTCACTATAAACTTGCAAAGTTCTTGCGAGGACTCTGCGCAAATAAGTTTGGAGAACGAACTCAGTGTTTATTAGTCTTGAGACAATTGTGTACTGGTAATTATCCCCTCCCTTCTCTTTGTTTTTCTATCCTATCTTTTATTTGGCAACCATGGCTGCGAAAGGAGAAGCCTGGTACACCCAGCAGAAGAAGGACGCTCTTGCTGGGATATGCACGTACCATGGCCTGAACCCCCAGGGCAAGACCAAGACTCAAATGGTGGCTGAACTGGTGCAATATGAAGCAGACCAAGCCAGGCCACGGAGCCCAGAGGCCGCAGAAGCCAGCACAAGCGAACATAGTGCTGCAGCAGAGGTCCAACCACTGAATACAGGCCCTACTGGCAACCAGGGGGGCGCAGACCTCCTCCTGCAGCTTGCTCTGCAACAAGGCTCCGCAGATGACCTAGAGAGAAGTCTGCAGCTGATCCAGCAATACCAGGAGCGAGCCGAGCGAGAGGGCCGAGCAGAGCGAGATGCCCAGGCCCAGCGAGCCGAGTGAGAGGCCCAAGCGGAGCGGGAGTACCAGCTGCAGTTAGCCCGACTGCAAATGCAGGGGTCGTCCCAGTCCGGCCGTGAGCCCAGCAACGCTCAGACACCGAAGCCCCGGCCTGATCACTTACCTGTTATGGAAAAGGACGGGGACTTGGACACTTTTCTGCGGGCCTTTGAGAAAGCATGCAGACAGTACCAGCTGCCTACACAAGAATGGGCACGATACCTGACCCCAGGGCTGAGAGGCAAAGCTCTGGAGGCGTTTGCTGCCCTCCCTCAAGAACAAGATGGTGACTATGAGGCCATCAAGCAGGCTCTGATAGCCAAGTACCAGCTTACACCCGAGGTGTACCGTAGAGAGTTCCGGACCCTCCAACGTGGCCCACATGACAGTTACAGTGATGTGGTGCATGGACTGGGGACCCACTTTGACCAGTGGACCCAAGGACTGTCAGTGACCACCTTTGCACAGCTACAAGACCTGATGATCAAAGACCAGTTCTTACATCTTTGCCCAGCTGAGGTGCGACAGTTCGTGATGGACAGAGACCCCAAAGATGTAACGAAAGCAGCGCAGATTGCCGATGCCTATGAGGCCAACCATAGATAGGAAGTGCGGAAGCCAGTCACCACCAGCTGGAGAGGGGGTAAGCCTGCAACCAACACCAGTATCCCTGCCAGCCAAAACACCAGAGGTCCTGTCCCCGTGGCCAACAGCACCAGACGTACCAACGACCCTCGCCTGTGTTACCACTGCAAGCGGCCTGGTCACTACTGTCCAGACAAGCCGAAGAACCACTCATCCAAGGCCCCAGGGCCTAATGCAGCAGTTCTTTTGGTGGGTGGTGTGGCTGGGAGGGTGTGTGACAACTTACAGCACGTCACCGTGGGAGGCCATGTTGCTACAGGCCTCAAAGACACCGGGGCTGAACGAACCCTCATCCGACCCGAACTGGTGGCCCCTGAAGAAATCATTCCGGGGAAAACCCTAACTGTCACTGGGATTGGGGGCATCAGATGTCCCTTACCGATGGCCCGGGTTTATATTGATTGAGGTGCCGGGAGCGGGGTGAAGGAAGTGGGACTGTCTGATAATTTGCCCACTGATGTTTTGTTGGGGACTGATTTGGGGAGGTTGGTTGCATACTACGTCCCTGACACCCCTCCCCAATCTGCTAATAAGGGTAACGTTAACCCTGATGATGATGATGATGATGATGATGGGAAATTGCATGTGTTACCTGACCATGCTTTATCTTGTAATGATGCATCTGATAACCATTTTTTCCCTAGGATTGATGGTGAAAATGTTGTACCTGTGCCAACGGAACCTGATAATGATTTTTCTGTGAAAGTTGATGTGTCCCTAGGTACAGGAGTGCTCAGCCACATCGCTCTGCGGAGTGAGATGGCTGAGGAACCCCTAGCAGGGGCAAGTGTCGGTGCTACAGGAAATGGGGAGATACATGGGAACCGTGAGGAAGGTGATGCCATGCAATTGACCAGTGCCACCGAGGAAGGTAACTGGCCCATAAGTAGCAATGCTCCTGAGGTAATGGGGGTGGATGGGGAGGTAGAACCCATAGCAGCGTCGGCTGATGGGTCTGTAGAAATCCCCGGGGATAAAGCCTACGTAGCTGCTGTCACCCACAGTCAGAGTGCCCGGAACGCAGATAACTGTCTGCCTCCCGGACCCTCCTCAGTCATCAGTGTGACTGAACCAGAGGTGGACCCAGAGCAGGTCCCAGAGGGCTCCCGTGGGGAAGGGACCCTGACATCGCTTCTGGCTTCCCCTAGCCAGGAGTTTCAGGCCGCTCTGCACACAGATGCATGCCTAGAGAGTTTGAGACAACTCGCCGGGACGCCCTTCTCCGAGACTGATAAGGAGAAGGTGTTCTGGGAACGAGGAAGGTTGTACTGGGAGACAGTATCCAGAAAATCGCAAAAGGAGTGGTTGAGGGAAAGACAGCTGGTCGTCCCGCAGCAATTCCGGGGTGAGTTGTTACTGATTGCCCATGAGATCCCGCTAGCTGGACACTTGGGGATCAGCAAAACAAAGGCCCGGCTGTCTCAACACTTCTATTGGCCTAAGATGGGGACAGATGTGTCAAACTACTGCCGCTCCTGTGTCACCTGTCAAAGAGTGGGGAAGGCGGGGCCTGCCCTTAAGGCTCCCCTGATCCCTTTGCCAGTGATAGAGGAGCCTTTCCAGAGGATCGCGGTGGACATTGTGGGCCCGCTGGCCGTCCCCAGCAGCTCTGGAAAGCGATATATCCTTACTGTGGTAGACTACGCTACCCGGTACCCAGAGGCAGTAGCTCTGTCGTCAACTAGGACAGATAAGGTGGCGGATGCCCTGTTGGCTATCTTTTCACGTGTAGGATTTCCCAGGGAGATGCTTACTAATCAAGGGACCCAATTCATGTCTCGCCTAATGGAGGCTCTCTGTAAGAGAATGCAGGTGAAGCACCTGGTATCGAGTGCATATCACCCACAGACCAATGGCTTGTGTGAATGCTTCAATGGTACCCTCAAACAGATGCTACGCATGCTGGTTGAGACACAAGGGCGCGACTGGGAGCGGTACCTCCCACACCTGCTATTCGCTTACCGAGAGGTTCCGCAGGCCTCGACGGGGTTCTCCCCCTTCGAGCTTCTGTATGGCAGGCGAGTCCGGGGACCCCTTGGGTTGGTAAGAGAATCCTGGGAAGAGGAGCCGAACCCTTCTGAAGTGTCCATAGTGGAGTATGTCATGCGCTTCCGTGACAAGATGCAGACCTTGACGCAGTTGGTGCATGACAACATGACGCAGGCTCAGGCTGATCAGAAGCACTGACACGACAAGAACGCCCGGGAGCGGACCTACCACGTGGGTCAAAAGGTGTGGGTGCTGGTCCCCGTACCAACGGATAAGCTTCAGGCAGCTTGGGAGGGCCCGTACGTCGTCCACCAACAGCTCAACCCGGTCACCTACGTGGTCACGCTTGACCACGCTCGGGGTAGGCGAAAGGCCTTTCACGTCAACATGATGAAGGCTCATCACGAACGTGAACCTTTCGTCCTACCGGTCTGCAGCTTACCCAAAGACGGGGAGAAAGACACCCTCCCGGACATGCTGGCCCAAGCCAAGGCCCGTGGGTCCATCGAGGACATGGAGGTAAGCGCCTCGCTAACTGAACCACAGCGGGTGCAGTTGCAAACCACCCTGGAACCCTTCCGGGTCGTGTTTCCCAACCAAGTCAAGTAAAAAAGGCAGCACACTGCAGCGCTAAGACATGCAAACATGAAACATGAAAACTGAACTGCAATACTGCACTAGAAATATGAAAAATGCGAGCATTTAGCGCATAAAAATGGCCAATTGTATGTGTACCTGATAGCCCCTTTACGGCATCTCTTGTATATCAGGTCCTACGCTTGCCTACCTCGCTGAGAATAAACGTCTCCATGTGAATGGGTACCTGTGAAAACCTCTTCCTAGACTCATATTCTCTCTCTCTGTGGAGGGGTACTGGACCTGCTGCGATTAAAACACCTGGGCTAGGAGGCGGAGTGCTCAGTCAGAAGGCTAAATAATATATTTGAAAAAACTGACCGTCACATCCATACATAGACTAAGTGTGAACAGGTGCTGAACCTAGAGTAACCAACTCATATATAGTCAAGTAAAAGAGGCAGCACACTGCAGCGCTAAGACATGCAAACATGAAACATGAAAACTGAACTGCAATACTGCACTAGAAATATGAAAAATGAGAGCGTTTAGCGCATAAAAATGGCCAATTTTATGTGTACCTGATAGCCCCTTTACGGCATCTCTCGTATATCAGGTCCTACGCTTGCCTACCTCTCTGAGAATAAACGTCTCCATGTGAATGGGTACCTGTGAAAACCTCTTCCTAGACTCATATTCTCTCTCTCTGTGGAGGGGTACTGGACCTGCTGCGATTAAAACACCTGGGCTAGGAGGCGGAGTGCTCAGTCAGAAGGCTAAATAATATATTTGAAAAAACTGACCGTCACATCCATACATAGACTAAGTGTGAACAGGTGCTGAACCTAGAGTAACCAACTCATATATAGTCAAGTAAAAGAGGCAGCACACTGCAGCGCTAAGACATGCAAACATGAAACATGAAAACTGAACTGCAATACTGCACTAGAAATATGAAAAATGAGAGCGTTTAGCGCATAAAAATGGCCAATTTTATGTGTACCTGATAGCCCCTTTACGGCATCTCTCGCATATCAGGTCCTACGCTTGCCTACCTCGCTGAGAATAAACGTCTCCAAAAATGTGTTTTCCAACCGACCTGGAAGGACTAAGTTAGCAGTCCATGAGGTGGACACCGGGAATCATGCCCCACTACGGCGAACACCCTATCGAATCTCCGACCAGGTGCAGCAGGTTATGCGCCAGGAGATCGATGAGATGTTACAGCTGGGGGTGATTCGACGGTCAAAGAGCGCGTGGGCCTCACCTGTAGTTCTTGTGCCAAAGAAGGACCGGACCACCCAGTTCTGCGTGGACTAAAGGAGGCTCAACGCCATTACAGCCTCTGACGCGCACCCAATGCCGCGCATCGATGAGCTGCTTGAGAAGTTAGCTGGCGCAAAATACCTGACCATAATGGATCTGAGTCGAGGATACTTGTAGATTCCCCCAAGCCCCGAGGCGCAGGAGAAGTCCGCCTTTATCACACCCTTTGGACTGTACGAGTCCACGGTCATGCCCTTTGGCATGAAGAATGCCCCTGCCACTTTCCAGCGGATGGTCAACCTCCTGCTTCAGGGACTGGAGAAGTACACAGTGGCGTACTTCGATGACATTGCCATCTTCAGTCCCTCCTGGGAGGAACACCTGCAGCATCTCGAGGAGGTGCTCAGGCGAATTCACCAAGCAGGACTGACTATCAAGCCCGGAAAGTGGCAGAAGGGCATGAGGGAGGTCCACTACCTGGGGCACCGGGTAGGCGGAGACACCCTAAAGCCAGAGCCTGAGAAAGTGGGCGCGATTGTGAACTGGCCCACTCCCAGGACAAAGAAACAGGTGATCTCCTTCCTGGGCACTGCAGGGTACTATAGGCGCTTCGTACAGCACTACAGTAGCCTGGCAAAACCTTTGACGGTTCTCACCAGGAAGAAGCTACCCCACATCGTCAACTGGACAGATGGCTGTGAGGGGGCCTTCCAGGCTATGAAAACCGCACTGTGCAACGCCCTTGTGTTGAAAGCAGTCGACAGCAGTCGACCGTTCTTGGTACAGACTAACGCCAGCAAGTTTGGCCTCAGTGCTGTGCTCAGCCAGGTTGACTCGGAGGACCAAAAGCACCCCGTGTTGTACCTGAGTCGGAAACTTTTGCCGAGGGAAGTAGCCTACTCCACCATCGAGAAGGAGTGCCTGGCCATAGTCTGGGCCCTGCAGCGCTTGCAGCCCTACTTGTACGGTCGCACCTTCACTGTGGTGACCGACCACAACCCTCTGCGCTGGCTAAACGCCATGTGTGGAACCAACGGCAGGTTGCTACGCTGGAGCCTTGCCCTTCAGCAATTTGACTTCACCATTGAACACAAAATGGGCAGGGAGCATGGGAATGCAGATGGACTGTCCCGCCAGGGTGAACCTACTGAGGTGCGCATGGAGGCATACCTAAATGTTATGCCTCCGAAGCACACGCCAAAAAAGGGAGGTGTCACGATATTGTATTAAATATCATATAAGTTTAGTTTCTCCTGTTAGCCCAGGCTGTGGGCTAAAACACCCCCCCTTCCCTGTGTTTCTAACTGTCTGTGTAGAAGAGCTTGCCTTGTCAATGTATGGGGGGGAGTTTTATTGAAGAAAGGTATTTACGACCGCTAAACTTAGCTGCATAGACAGTTGTACCAGCTTGAACTGGTAGAGAAGCTTCCAGAATCCATGAAAGTCCTTTGTTCTGTTTTTGTAAGATATTATGCAAACCAATTAAGATAGGAACAGGAAAATGCATATTCTTAATCTCCCTCGGTGGATCTATCTGCCACGGTAAGCACGGGCTTCTAACTCCATCTGGTAAAGAAGTAGGCATTTCTCTGTAATTATGCATCCCAAATAGGACATATTTGATCTCATTAGAATGCCAACACTAATACGAGATGAATGCTGGGTTTGTTATGACTATGACATGTTCTGTAGCAAAGTTATAAGCATTAGACCAATTGAGGTAGAATGTCCTAAGACTGAAGAGATAGGACGGACTGTGGAAGCCAACCCTGGTGGTGATGTCATGGGCTGCGGGTTATAAGTTTCTGGCAGGCTTCCAGCAAGGGGTTGTTAGTTTTTTACCTGAAGAGCCCTGAGCAAGTCCTAATGCACTGGGACGTATGGGAACTCCACTAGCCTGGTTGCCTGCAATGCTCTGAACACATGTAAGTGTTATTTCTCAGTTATTCCCTGTTTTTTTATAATTACCTTGTACATATTTGCAATTGTCTCTTTTGTAACATCCTTGTAAAATAACTTTTTATAAACGCTGCCTAAAAATCATTTATGGAGTATAATATTTAATATACTAGATTCGTTCTCCCTGTTCTAAAACGTACCTTGTCCCCTGAAGGGAATTACACTACTGTGTTGGGTTAGCTTCGGACCCGTTTAATCGAAGCTGGTGGCAGCTTACCGTGTGCAGGCCTTTGGGTGTTGCAGCAACTGCGGCGTTGATAATTATTGTTCCTGTCTGAGCGGTAGTAGTTTATCGCGTTGCTGCAGCGTGCCCAATAGCCAGTACATAGCAGTCAGCCTTTCTGGCGACTAATTACCCTAGGTGCAGTACCTAATCTGACCTGACAGAAAGGGGGCGCCAGAGAGCTGCAAGGTTTAAGTGGAACTGTAAGGGGGATATTCATAGATCCCTGCAGTTCATGGTATATTGAAGAGCAGTGAGATACCTAAAAAAAGCCCCTGCTGTAAACTAAGAGGTCAATAGCTGTTGTGATTCGGTTATTTGGCTCCCCCAGTGGTCGCTTATGGTACTGATGTCTTGTGAGCTTTTCACCTGTTTCTATCAGGATGTGGGAGTTTTCTATTTAGCCTTGCTCCTCAGTCATTCCTATGCCGGCCATCAATGTAACCAAAGTCTTTCTGTTGCATGTACCTGCTCCCAGTCTGCTGACCAGCTAAGTTGGACATTTCTGTCCTTAGTCTATTTTTGTATGTTTTGTCCAGTTTGCAGTTATGTGATTCTCTGCAGCTGGAAGCTCTCGTGGGCTGAAATTACCACTCCGGTGCCATGAGTTGGCACATGAGTTTAAGGTAATTTCAGGATGGTATTTGATAGGGTTTTGTAGCTGACTGCGAAGTCCACTATTGTATCCTCCTGCTATCTAGTTAGTGGGCCTCGCTGTGCTAAATCTGCTTTCATACTACGTTTGTCTTTTCATCTGAACTCACCGTTATTATATGTGGGGGGCTACTATCTCCTGTGGGGGATTTTCCTCTGGAGGCAAGCCAGGACTGTGTTTCATCTACTAGGGGTAGTTAGCTCTCCGGCTGGTGCGAGACGTCTAGCAAAAATGTAGGCACGTTCCCTGGCTACTATTAGTTGTGTGTATAGGTTTAGCATCGCGGTCAGCTCTTGTTTCCATCACCCGAGAGCTTGTCCGTTTTTTCTATGCTTCTGATGTTCCCTTGCCATTGGGAACCATAACAGTATGGCCGGCCCGCATGTTTAATCTATGGGCTGAAGCAGGAGAGAAAAGGAACTGTGTGGAATTTTTTTTTTTTTCTCTGAAGTTGCACTCCAGCTCTAATTGCAGTCTCCTGCTTTCCTCTCCTCTTAACCCCTGAATGGCTCAGATTTTATCTGTTGAAATATGGATCTCCAGAGTCTGGCTACAAATTTGAATAATCTTGCTGCTAAAGTTCAGAATATACAAGATTTTGTTATACATGCTCCTCGGTCTGAACCTAAAATTCCTATACCAGAGTTTTTCTCCGGAGATCGATCTTTTTTTCTGAATTTTAAATACAATTGTAAATTGTTTCTTTCTCTGAGATCTCACTCTGCTGGAGATCCTGCACAGCAGGTTAAAATTGTGATTTCATTATTGCGGGGTGACCCTCAAAATTGGGCATTTTCATTGGCACCAGGGGATCCTGCGTTGCTCAATGTGGATGCGTTTTTTCTGGCCTTAGGGTTACTTTATGAGGAACCTAATTTAGAGATTCAGGCTGAAAAGGCCTTGATAGCCCTCTCTCAGGGGCAAGATGAAGCCGAAATATATTGCCAAAAATTTTGAAAATGGTCTGTGCTTACTCAGTGGAATGAGTGCGCTCTGGCGGCAAATTTCAGAGAAGGGCTCTCTGATGCCGTAAAAGACGTCATGGTGGGTTTTCCTACGCCTACGGGTCTGAATGAGTCCATGACAATGGCTATTCAGATTGATCGGCGTTTACGGGAACGCAAACCTGTGCACCATTTGGCGGTGTCTTCTGAAAAAGCACCAGAGAGTATGCAATGTGATAGTTTTCTGTCCAGAAGCGAACAACAGAATTATAGGCGCAAAAATGGGTTGTGCTTCTATTGTGGGAATTCAACTCATGTTATATCAGCATGCTCTAAACGAACAAACAAAGTTGCTAAATCCTCTGCTATTGGCACTTTGCAGTCCAAGTTTATTTTGTCTGTGACTTTAATTTGTTCGTTATCTTCTATTGTCGCGGACGCTTATGTGGATTCTGGTGCCGCTTTGAGTCTTATGGATTGGTCCTTTGCCAGGCGCTGTGGGTTTGATCTAGAGCCTCTGGAAGTCCCTATACCTTTAAAGGGTATTGATTCTACACCATTGGCTAGTAATAAACCACAATACTGGACACAAGTGTGTCATGGTTCGTTCTCAATGGCAAGAGAACGTAACCAAGCAAAGATAAGAACTAGCTCTTGGAAGATGGGATCTAGAACTGACCATGAGCTAAACCTGCCGCACAACTAAAAGTGACCGGGTAGCGTGCCTACATTTTATCCCTAGACGCCCAGCGCCAGCCGGAGGTCTAACTAATCCTAGCAGAGGAAAATACAGACCTGGCTTACCTCTAGAGAATTTCCCCGAAAGGCAGACAGAAGACCCCCACATATATTGTCGGTGATTTCAGAGGAAATAGACATACGTAGTATGAAGATAGGTTTAGCAAAATCGAGGTCCGCTTACTAGATAGCAGAAAGACAGAAAAGGGAACTTCACGGTCAGCTGAAAACCCTTTCAAAATACCATCCTGAAATTACTTTAAGACTCTATATAATCAACTCATGACACCAGAGTGGCAATTTCAGATCACAAGAGCTTCCAGGCACAGAAATAAACAATAACTGTGAACTGGAACAAAAATGCAAAAACAAACTAAGGACAAGAGTCCAACTTAGCTGGTAGTTGTCTAGTAGCAGGAACATGCAACAGAAAGGCTTCTGATTACATAGATGGCCGGCATAGAAAAGACTGAGGAGCAAGGCTAAATAGGAAAACTCCCACATCCTGATGGAAACAGGTGAACATAGGAGATGATGCATACAAGTTCAGTTCCACCAGTGACCACCGGGGGAGCCCGGAATCCAATTTCACAACAGTACCCCCCCCTCAAGGAGGGGGCACCGAACCCTCACAAGAACCACCAGGGCGATCAGGATGAGCCCTATGAAAGGCACGGACCAAATCGGAGGCATGAACATCAGAGGCAGTCACCCAAGAATTATCCTCCTGACCGTATCCCTTCCACTTGACCAGATACTGAAGTTTCCGTCTGGAAACACGGGAGTCCAAGATCTTTTCCACAACGTACTCCAACTCACCCTCAACCAACACCGGAGCAGGAGGCTCAACGGAAGGCACAACCGGAACCTCATACCTGCGCAATAATGACCGATGGAAAACATTATGAATAGAAAAAGATGCAGGGAGGTCCAAACGGAAGGACATAGGGTTAAGAATCTCCAATATCTTGTATGGACCGATGAACCGAGGCTTAAACTTAGGAGAAGAAACCCTCATAGGGACAAAACGAGAAGACAACCACACCAAGTCCCCAACACAAAGCCGAGGACCAACACGACGACGGCGGTTGGCAAAATGTTGAGTCTTCTCCTGGGACAACTTCAAATTGTCCACCACCTGCCCCCAAATCTGATGCAACCTCTCCACCACAGCATCCACTCCAGGACAATCCGAAGACTCCACCTGACCGGAAGAAAAGCGAGGATGAAACCCCGAATTACAGAAGAACGGAGAAACCAAGGTGGCAGAACTAGCCCGATTATTGAGGGCAAACTCCGCCAACGGCAAAAAGGCAACCCAGTCATCCTGATCCGCAGACACAAAACACCTCAAATAAGTCTCCAGGGTCTGATTAGTCCGCTCGGTCTGGCCATTAGTCTGAGGATGGAAAGCAGACGAAAAAGACAAATCTATGCCCATCCTGGCACAGAATGCCCGCCAAAATCTAGACACGAATTGGGTTCCCCTGTCAGAAACGATATTCTCTGGAATACCATGCAAGCGAACCACATTTTGAAAAAACAGAGGAACCAACTCAGAAGAGGAAGGCAATTTAGGCAAGGGAACCAAATGGACCATCTTAGAGAAACGGTCACACACCACCCAGATGACAGACATCTTCTGAGAAACAGGAAGATCAGAAATAAAATCCATCGAGATGTGAGTCCAAGGCCTATTCGGGATAGGCAAGGGCAACAACAATCCACTAGCCCGAGAACAACAAGGCTTGGCCCGAGCACAAACATCACAAGACTGCACAAAACCTTGCACATCTCGTGACAGGGAAGGCCACCAGAAGGACCTTGCCACCAAATCCCTGGTACCAAAGATTCCAGGATGACCTGCCAACGCAGAAGAATGAACCTCAGAGATGACTTTACTGGTCCAGTCATCAGGAACAAACAGTCTACCAGGCGGGCAACGATCAGGTCTATCCGCCTGAAATTCCTGCAAGGCCCGTCGCGGGTCTGGAGAAACGGCAGATAATATAACTCCATCCTTAAGAATACCTGTAGGTTCAGAATTACCAGGGGAATCAGGCTCAAAACTCCTAGAAAGGGCATCCGCCTTCACATTTTTAGAACCCGGCAGATATGAAACCACAAAATTAAACCGAGAGAAAAATAACGACCAGCGCGCCTGTCTAGGATTCAGGCGCCTGGCAGACTCAAGATAAATCAAGTTCTTGTGGTCGGTCAATACTACCACCTGATGTCTAGCCCCCTCAAGCCAATGACGCCACTCCTCAAAAGCCCACTTCATGGCTAAAAGCTCCCAATTACCAATATCATAATTTCGCTCGGCGGGCGAAAATTTATGAGAAAAGAAGGCACAAGGTCTCATCACGGAACAGTCGGAACTTTTCTGCGACAACACAGCCCCAGCTCCGATTTCAGAAGCGTCGACCTCAACCTGAAAAGGAAGAGCAACATCAGGCTGACGCAACACAGGGGCGGAAGAAAAGCGGCGCTTAAGCTCCCGAAAGGCCTCCACAGCAGCAGGGGACCAATCAGCAACATCAGCACCCTTCTTAGTCAAATCAGTCAATGGTCTAGCAACATCAGAAAAACCAGCAATAAATCGACGATAAAAATTAGCAAAGCCCAAAAATTTCTGAAGACTCTTAAGAGAAGAGGGCTGCGTCCAATCACAAATAGCCTGAACCTTGACAGGATCCATCTCAATGGAAGAGGGGGAAAAAATGTACCCCAAAAAGGAAATCTTTTGAACCCCAAAAACGCACTTAGAACCCTTCACACATAAGGAATTAGACCGCAAAACCTGAAAAACCCTCCTGACCTGTTGGACATGAGAGTCCCAGTCGTCCGAAAAAATCAAAATATCATCTAGATACACAATCATAAATTTATCCAAATAATCACGGAAAATGTCATGCATAAAGGACTGAAAGACTGAAGGGGCATTTGAAAGACCAAAAGGCATTACTAAATACTCAAAGTGGCCCTCGGGCGTATTAAATGCGGTTTTCCACTCATCCCCCTGCTTAATACGCACTAAATTATACGCCCCACGTAGATCAATCTTAGAGAACCACTTGGCCCCCTTTATACGAGCAAACAAATCAGTCAGCAGTGGCAACGGATACTGATATTTAACCGTGATCTTATTCAAAAGCCGATAATCAATACACGGCCTCAAAGAGCCATCTTTTTTTGATACAAAGAAAAAACCGGCTCCTAAGGGAGATGACGAAGGACGAATATGTCCCTTTTCCAAGGACTCCTTAATATATTCGCGCATAGCAGCATGTTCAGGCACAGACAGATTAAATAAACGACCCTTAGGGAATCTACTACCCGGAATCAAATCTATGGTACAATCGCAATCTCGGTGCGGAGGTAGTGAACCAAGCTTAGGCTCTTCAAAAACGTCACGATAATTAGACAAGAATTCAGGAATCTCAGAGGGAATAGATGACGAAATGGAAACCATAGGTACGTCCCCATGAATCCCCCGACATCCCCAGCTCAACACAGACATTGCTTTCCAGTCGAGGACTGGGTTATGAGACTGCAGCCATGGCAATCCCAGCACCAAAACATCATGTAGATTATACAGCACCAGGAAGCGAATATTCTCCTGGTGATCCGGATTAATACGCATAGTTACTTGTGTCCAGTATTGTGGTTTATTACTAGCCAATGGGGTGGAGTCAATACCCTTCAGAGGTATAGGAACTTCCAGAGGCTCTAAATCATACCCACAGCGCTTGGCAAAGGACCAATCCATAAGACTCAAGGCGGCGCCAGAGTCGACATAGGCGTCCGTGGTAATCGACGATAAAGAACAAATCAGGGTCACAGATAGAATAAATTTAGACTGTAAAGTGCCAATTGAAACAGATTTATCAAGCTTCTTTGTACGCTTAGAGCATGCTGATATAACATGAGTTGAATCACCACAACAGAAGCACAACCCATTCTTTCGTCTAAAATTCTGCCGTTCGCTTCTGGACAGAATTCTATCACATTGCATATTCTCTGGCACCTTCTCAGTAGACACCGCCAAATGGTGCACAGGTTTGCGCTCCCGCAGATGCCGATCAATCTAAATAGCCATTGTCATGGACTCATTCAGACCTGCAGGCACAGGGAACCCCACCATAACATCTTTAATGGCATCAGAGAGACCCTCTCTGAAATTCGCCGCCAGGGCGCACTCATTCCACTGAGTAAGTACAGACCATTTACGAAATTTTTGGCAGTATATTTCAGCTTCATCTTGCCCCTGAGATAGAGCCATCAAGGCTTTTTCAGCCTGAATCTCTAACTGAGGTTCCTCATAAAGCAACCCCAAGGCCAGAAAAAACGCATCCACATTGAGCAACGCAGGATCCCCTGGTGCCAATGCAAATGCCCAATCCTGAGGGTCGCCCCGGAGCAAGGAAATTACAATCCTGACCTGCTGTGCAGGATCTCCAGCAGAGCGAGATCTCAGAGACAAAAACAATTTACAATTATGTCTGAAATTCTGAAAGCGAGATCTATCCCCAGAAAAATATTCAGGCAAAGGATTTCTAGGTTCAGATATAGGAGCATGAATAACAAAATCCTGTAAACTTTGAACCTTCGTGGCGAGATTATTCAAACCTGTAGCTAAACTTTGAGGATCCATTTCAATCAGGTGAACTCAGAGCCATTCAAGGATTAGAAGGAGAGAGAGAGAGGAAGGCTGCAATATAGGCAGAGCTGCAAGTGATTCAACTGAGAGCACACTCAAAACAGAGGGGAAAAAAAAAAAAAAAAAAAAAATTCTGCAGGCTTCTTTTTCTCTCCTTTCTTTTGCCCATTATTTTAATCCTTGGCCGGCCATTCTGTCATGGTTCGTTCTCAATGGCAAGAGAACGTAACCAAGCAAAGATAAGAACTAGCTCTTGGAAGATGGGATCTAGAACTGACCATGAGCTAAACCTGCCGCACAACTAAAAGTGGCCGGGTAGCGTGCCTACGTTTTATCCCTAGACGCCCAGCGCCAGCCAGAGGTCTAACTAATCCTAGCAGAGGAAAATACAGACCTGGCTTACCTCTAGAGAATTTCCCCGAAAGGCAGACAGAAGACCCCCACATATATTGTCGGTGATTTCAGAGGAAATAGACATACGTAGTATGAAGATAGGTTTAGCAAAATCGAGGTCCGCTTACTAGATAGCAGAAAGACAGAAAAGGGAACTTCACGGTCAGCTGAAAACCCTTTCAAAATACCATCCTGAAATTACTTTAAGACTCTATAATCAACTCATGACACCAGAGTGGCAATTTCAGATCACAAGAGCTTCCAGGCACAGAAATAAACAATAACTGTGAACTGGAACAAAAATGCAAAAACAAACTAAGGACAAGAGTCCAACTTAGCTGGTAGTTGTCTAGTAGCAGGAACATGCAACAGAAAGGCTTCTGATTACATAGATGGCCGGCATAGAAAAGACTGAGGAGCAAGGCTAAATAGGAAAACTCCCACATCCTGATGGAAACAGGTGAACATAGGAGATGATGCATACAAGTTCAGTTCCACCAGTGACCACCGGGGGAGCCCGGAATCCAATTTCACAACACAAGTGACTATGCGTATGACTCCAGACCATCAGGAGGTGATTCGCTTCCTTGTGTTGTTTAATCTACATGATGTATTAGTGCTGGGATTGCCATGGTTGCAAACCCATAATCCAGTCCTTGACTGGAAAACAATGTCTGTACTAAGCTGGGGATGTCAGGGAAATCATGGGGGCGCACCTTTGGTTTCCATTGCCTCATCTATTCCCTCTGAGATCCCGGCTTTTTTGTCTGATTATTGTGATGTTTTTGAGGAGTCTACTCTTAATTCTCTTCCCCCTCACAGAGATTGTGATTGCGCCATAGATTTGATTCCTGGCAGTAAATTTCCTAAGGGTCGTTTATTCAATCTGTCTGTACCTGAACATGCTGCTATGCGAGAGTATATTAGGGAGTCCTTGGAAAAAGGACATATTCGTCCTTCTTCGTCTCCTTTAGGAGCAGGGTTCTTTTTTGTAGCCAAAAGAGATGGTTCTTTGAGACCTTGTATTGATTATAGACTCTTAAATAAGATCACAGTCAAATATCAGTATCCTTTGCCATTGCTGACAGATTTATTTGCTCACATTAAGGGAGCTAAGTGGTTCTCTAAGATTGATCTTCGTGGTGCGTATAATTTGGTGCGAATTAAGCAGGGGGATGAGTGGAAAACTGCATTTAATACGCCCGAGGGCCATTTTGAGTATTTGGTAATGCCTTTTGGTTTGTCAAATGCCCCTTCGGTCTTTCAGTCCTTTATGCACAATATTTTCCGTGAATATCTGGATAAATTCATGGTTGTGTATCTGGATGACGTTTTGATTTTTTCGGATGACTGGGAGTCTCATGTTCAACAGGTTAGGAAGGTTTTTCAGGTTTTGCGGACCAATTCTCTGTTTGTAAAGGGTTCAAAGTGTGTATTTGGGGTTCAGAAGATTTCTTTTCTGGGGTACATTTTTTCCCCTTCTTCTATTGAGATGGATCCTGTTAAGGTTCGGGCAATTTGTGACTGGACGCAGCCGACTTCTCTTAAGAGCCTTCAGAAATTTTTGGGCTTTGCTAATTTTTATCGTCGAATCATAACTGGTTTTTCTAGCGTGGTCAAGCCTTTGACTGATTTGACTAAAAAAGGTGCTGATGTTGCCGATTGGTCTCCTGCTGCTCTGGAGGCCTTTCGAGAGCTTAAGCGCCGCTTTTCTTCTGCCCCTGTGTTGCGCCAGCCTGATGTTTCACTTCCTTTTCAGGTGGAAGTTGATGCTTCCGAGATTGGAGCGGGGGCAGTTTTGTCACAGAAAAGTTCAGATGGTTCAGTGATGAGACCTTGTGCGTTCTTTTCTCGAAAATTTTCGCCCGCCGAGCGAAACTATGATGTTGGTAATCGGGAGCTTTTGGCGATGAAATGGGCATTCGAGGAGTGGCGTCATTGGCTTGAGGGTGCTAGACATCAGGTGGTGGTCTTGACTGATCACAAGAATTTGATTTATCTTGAGTCGGCCAGACGTCTGAATCCTAGACAGGCGCGCTGGTCGTTGTTTTTCTCTCGGTTTAATTTTGTGGTCTCGTATCTGCCAGGTTCTAAAAATGTGAAGGCAGATGCCCTTTCTAGGAGTTTTGAACCTGATTTCCCTGGTGATTCTGAACCTACGGGTATCCTTAGGGATGGGGTGATATTGTCTGCTGTCTCCCCTGACCTGCGACGTGCTTTACAAGAGTTTCAGGCGGATCGGCCTGATCGTTGTCCGCCTGGTAGATTGTTTGTGCCGGATGAGTGGACCAGTAGAGTCATCTCGGAAGTTCATTCTTCTGCGTTGGCAGGTCATCCGGGAATTTTTGGTACCAGGGATTTGGTGGCTAGGTCCTTCTGGTGGCCTTCCCTGTCTCGGGACGTGCGTACTTTTGTGCAGTCTTGTGATGTTTGTGCTCGGGCCAAGCCTTGTTGTTCTCAGGCTAGTGGATTGTTGTTGTCCTTGCCTATTCCTAAGAGGCCTTGGACACACATCTCTATGGATTTTATTTCTGATCTCCCTGTTTCTCAGAAAATGTCTGTCATCTGGGTGGTGTGTGACCGTTTTTCTAAGATGGTTCATTTGGTACCTTTGCCCAAGTTGCCTTCCTCATCTGAGTTGGTGCCTCTGTTTTTTCAGAATGTGGTTCGGTTGCATGGTATCCCGGAGAATATAGTTTCTGACAGGGGATCTCTGTTTGTGTCCAGATTTTGGCGGGCGTTTTGTGCCAGGATGGGCATTGATTTGTCTTTTTCGTCTGCATTTCATCCTCAGACGAATGGCCAGACGGAGCGTACTAATCAGACCTTGGAGACTTATTTGAGGTGTTTTGTGTCTGCTGATCAGGATGACTGGGTCACCTTTTTGCCGTTGGCAGAGTTTGCCCTTAATAATCGGGCCAGTTCTGCCACTTTGGTTTCCCCTTTCTTTTGCAATTCGGGGTTCCATCCTCGTTTTTCATCTGGTCAGGTGGAATCTTCGGATTGTCCTGGAGTGGATACTATGGTGGACAGGTTGCATCGTATTTGGGGTCAGGTGGTGGACAATTTAAAGTTTCCCAGGAGAGGACTCAGCATTTTGCTAATCACCATCGTCGTGTTGGTCCTCGTCTTCGTGTTGGGGACTTGGTGTCTTCCCATTTTGTCCCTATGAGGGTCTCTTCTCCTAAGTTTAAACCTCAGTTCATCGGTCCTTATAGGATTTTGGAAATTCTTAACCCTGTGTCTTTTCGTTTGGACCTCCGAGCATCCTTTGCTATCCATAATGTTTTCCATCAGTCGTTATTGCGGAGGTATGAGGTACCAGTTGTGCCTTCTGTTGAGCCTCCTGCTCCTGTGCTGGTTGAGGGTGAATTGGAGTACGTGGTGGAGAAAATCTTGGACTCCCGTGTTTCCAGACGGAGACTTCAATATCTGGTTAAGTGGAAGAGCTACGGTCAGGAGGATAATTCTTGGGTTTCAGCTTCAGATGTTCATGCCTCTGATTTGGTCCGTGCCTTTCATAGGGCTCATCCAGATCGCCCTGGTGGTTCTTGTGAGGGTTTGGTGCCCCCTCCTTAAGGGGGGGTACTGTTGTGATTCGGTTATTTGGCTCCCCCAGTGGTCGCTTATGGTACTGATGTCTTGTGAGCTTTTCACCTGTTTCTATCAGGATGTGGGAGTTTTCTATTTAGCCTTGCTCCTCAGTCATTCCTATGCCGGCCATGAATGTAACCAGAGTCTTTCTGTTGCATGTACCTGCTCCCAGTCTGCTGACCAGCTAAGTTGGACATTTCTGTCCTTAGTCTATTTTTGTATGTTTTGTCCAGTTTGCAGTTATGTGATTCTCTGCAGCTGGAAGCTCTCGTGGGCTGAAATTACCACTCCGGTGCCATGAGTTGGCACATGAGTTTAAGGTAATTTCAGGATGGTATTTGATAGGGTTTTGTAGCTGACTGCGAAGTCCACTATTGTATCCTCCTGCTATCTAGTTAGTGGGCCTCGCTGTGCTAAATCTGCTTTCATACTACGTTTGTCTTTTCATCTGAACTCACCGTTATTATATGTGGGGGGCTACTATCTCCTGTGGGGGATTTTCCTCTGGAGGCAAGCCAGGACTGTGTTTCATCTACTAGGGGTAGTTAGCTCTCCGGCTGGTGCGAGACGTCTAGCAAAAATGTAGGCACGTTCCCTGGCTACTATTAGTTGTGTGTATAGGTTTAGCATCGCGGTCAGCTCTAGTTTCCATCACCCGAGAGCTTGTCCGTTTTTTCTATGCTTCTGATGTTCCCTTGCCATTGGGAACCATAACAAATAGCCTTGTGTGTGTTTTTTTATCACATTGCTAACAGTGGAGGGATAACTAAGATAAGCCCCCTGTGCACGTACGGGAGACGGTCATGGTGTGAATCGTGACAAATTTGTGTCAGCGGTCAGGAATCCTGACACCTTCGTATTGTCGAAGTCGGATGGCAGGATGGTATACGGTTCCGCTTCCCAGTGGTCATCAAGCTTGTGTAGTCTCCTCTTCCGTTTGAGGACTTGCTCACTGGGTGACAAGGGAATCGCAGGAGCATGCTGGTTGCAGTCTCTTTCTTGTTTCTGTCTGGCTTGAGCGAGACTCCTTTCCACACACTCCTGTACTTTGCGGTACTTTTGTTGCCTCTCTGTATCCCAATCCGCATCTGGCGAGATATCTTCGGGGGTCAGGACCCCATGTCCAGATCAACCGGTAACTTGCTAGACCTTTCTCGCATCAGGTACGCTGGAGTGCAGTTGGTGGAATTCACCGGGATGTGGTTGTACATATCTACCAGGTCCGGCAACTTTGTGGGCCACAAGTTCCGTTCCTCCACAGGTAAGGTCTTCAGTAGTGTTGAGCATTCCGATACCGCAAGTATCGGGTATCGGCCGATACTTGCGGGTATCGGAATTCCGATACCGAGATCCGATACTTTTGTGGTATCGGGTATCGGTATCGAAACAACATAAATGTGTAAAAGAAAGAATTAAAATAAAAAATATTGCTATACTCACCTCTCCGACGCAGCCTGGACCTTACCGAGGGAACCAGCAGCGTTCTTTGCTTAAAATGTGCGCATTTACTGCCTTCCGTGATGTCACGGCTTGTGATTGGTCGCGTGCCGCCCATGTGGCTGCTACGCGACCAATCACAGCAAGCCGTGATGTAATTTTCAGGTCCTGAATGCCTAATTCTAGGCATTCAGGATTTGAAAATTGCGTTACGGCTTGTGATTGGTCGCGTCGCGGTCACATGGGCGACGCGACCAATCACAAGCCGTGACGTCACTGGAGGCAGGAAACGCGCGCATTTTAAAATTACGTCACGGCTTGTGATTGGTTGCGTGCCGCCCATGTGACCGCGACGCGACCAATCACAAGCCGTAACGTAATTTTCAAATCCTGAATGCAGAATTAGGCATTCAGGACCTGAAATTACGTCACGGCTTGCTGTGATTGGTCGCGTCGCGGTCACATGGGCGGCACGCAACCAATCACAAGCCGTGACGTAATTTTAAAATGCGCGCGTTTCCTGCCTCCTGTGACGTCATGGCTTGTGATTGGTCGCGTCGCCCATGTGACCGCGACGCGACCAATCACAAGCCGTAACGTAATTTTCAAATCCTGAATGCCTAGAATTAGGCATTCAGGACCTGAAAATTACGTCACGGCTTGCTGTGATTGGTCGCGTCGCGGCCACATGGGCGGCACGCGACCAATCACAAGCCGTGACGTCACGGAAGGCAGTAAACGCGTGCATTTTAAGCAAAGAACGCTGCCGGTTCCCTCAGTAAGGTCCAGGCTGCGTCGGAGAGGTGAGTATAGCAATATTTTTTATTTTAATTCTTTCTTTTACACATTAATATGGATCCCAGGGCCTGAAGGAGAGTTTCCTCTCCTTCAGACCCTGGGAACCATCAGGGATACCGTCCGATACTTGAGTCCCATTGACTTGTATTGGTATCGGGTATCGGTATCGGATTAGATCCGATACTTTGCCGGTATCGGCCGATACTTTCTGATACCGATACTTTCAAGTATCGGACGGTATCGCTCAACACTAGTCTTCAGTAAGTCGATCACCACCTGGTTCATCTTCTCACACATCCCGTTGGTTTGTGGATGGTACGGTGTGGTTCTGATCTTACATACATAGTTACATACATAGTTATTAAGGTTGAAGGAAGACTGTAAGTCCATCTAGTTCAACCCATAGCCTAACCTAACATGCCCTAACATGTTGATCCAGAGGAAGGCAAAAAAAACCCATGTGGCAAAGAGTAACTCCACCATGGGGAAAAAAAATTCCTTCCCAACTCCACATACGGCAATCAGACTAGTTCCCTGGATCAACGCCTTATCAAGGAATCTAGTGTATATACCCTGTAACATTATACTTTTCCAGAAAGGCATCCAGTCCCCTCTTAAATATAATTAATGAATCACTCATTACAACATCATACGGCAGAGAGTTCCATAGTCTCACTGCTCTTACAGTAAAGAATCCGCGTCTGTTATTATGCTTAAACCTTCTTTCCTCCAGACGTAGAGGATGCCCCCTTGTCCCTGTCTCATGTCTATGATTAAAAAGATCATCAGAAAGGTCTTTGTACTGTCCCCTCGTATATTTATACATTAAAATAAGATCACCCCTTAGTCTTCGTTTTTCCAAACTAAATAGCCCCAAGTGTAATAACCTATCTTGGTATTGCAGACCCCCCAGTCCTCTAATAACCTTGGTCGCTCTTCTCTGCACCCTGTTGTGAATCCGCTTTTTGGGCTCCCCTGGTGGTTGCTGGTGGTACTGGTGACTTGTGTGTGCTTTGCTTTCTCAGTTCACCTGCTCCCATCAGTGTTTGGGAGTTTCCTATTTAGCCTTGCTCTCCAGTCATTTCCTTGCCGGTCATCATTGTAACCAGAGCCTTTGGGTTGCATGTTCCTGCTTCTAGTCTGCTGATCAGCTAAGTGGACTCTTAGTCCTTTTTGTTTTGTATTTTTGTCCAGTTTACAGTTTTGTCATTTTCTGTTGCTGGAAGCTCTTGCGGGCTGAAATTGCCACTCCTGTGTCATGAGTTGACACAGGAGTCTTAAAGTAATTTCAGGATGGTTTGTTGAAAGGGTTTTCAGTTGACCGTGAAGTCCTCTTTTGTATCCTTCTGCTATCTAGTAAGTGGACCTCTCTTTGCTAAATCTACTTTCATCCTGTGTACGTCTTTTTCCTCGGAACTCACCGTTAATATATGTGGGGGGCTGCTATCATCTTTGGGGAATTTCACTAGAGGTAAGCCAGGTCTGTTCCCTCCTCTACCAGGCGTAGTTAGTTCTCCGGCTGGCGCGTGGCATCTAGGAATTCGTAGGTATGCTCCCTGGCTACTATTAGTTGTGTGGTAGATTTAGCTCATGGTCAGCTCTAGTTTCCATCACCCGAGAGCTCGTTTGTTATTTTTATGTTTCTGACGTTCCCTTGCCATTGGGAACCATGACAGTATGACCGGCCTATGTTAAAGTTATTGGCAGAAGAAAGGAGAGAAAAAGGAAGCCTGTAGATTTTTTTTTTTTTTCCTCCACTATGTTTGCTCCATAGTTGGATCAGTAGTATTCCGCTCTAATCACAGCCTTGCCTTTCTCTCCTTCTAATCCTTGAATGGCTCTGATTTCACCTGTTTAAAGATGGACCCTCAGAGTTTGGCTGCAGGTTTAAATAATCTTGCTACGAAGGTTCAAAATTTACAAGATTTTGTTATACATACTCCTATTTCTGAACCTAAAATTCCCACACCAGAGGTGTTTTCCGGAGATAGGTCTCGGTTTCTGAATTTCAAATATAATTGTAAATTATTCCTTTCTCTCAGACCTCACTCCTCTGGAGATCCTGTCCAGCAGGTTAGGATTGTAATTTCTTTGCTGCGAGGTGACCCTCAAAATTGGGCATTTTCATTGACACCAGGGGATCCTGCGTTGCTCAATGTGGATGCGTTTTTTCTGGCTTTAGGGTTGCTTTATGAGGAACCTAATTTGGAGATTCAAGCTGAAAAAGCTTTGATAGCCCTATCTCAAGGGCAAGATGAAGCTGAGATATACTGCCAAAAATTTCGTAAATGGTCTGTGCTTACTCAGTGGAATGAGTGCGCCCTAGCGGCTAATTTCAGAGAGGGCCTTTCTGATGCCGTTAAGGATGTTATGGTCGGGTTCCCTGCGCCTACAGGTCTGAATGAGTCCATGACAATGGCTATTCAGATTGATCGGCGTTTGCGGGAGCGCAAATCCGTGCACCATTTGGCGGTATCTTCTGAAGAGACGCCAGAGAAAATGCAATGTGACAGAATTCTGTCCAGAAGCGAGCGGCAGAATTATAGGCGTAAAAATGGGTTGTGCTTCTATTGTGGTGATTCTGCTCATGTTATATCAGCATGCTCTAAACGTACTAGGAAGGTTGACAAGTCTATTTCAATTGGCACTTTACAGTCCAAATTTATTTTGTCTGTAACCTTGATTTGTTCATTATCAGTTATTACCGTGGATGCCTATGTGGACTCTGGCGCCGCTCTGAGTCTTATGGATTGGTCCTTTGCCAGGCGCTGTGGGTTTGATTTAGAGCCTCTGGAAGTCCCTATGCCTCTGAAGGGTATTGATTCTACACCTTTGGCTTGTAACAAACCACAATTCTGGACGCAAGTGACTATGCGTATGACTCCTGACCATCAGGAGGTGATTCGCTTCCTTGTGTTGTACAATTTGCATGATGTTTTGGTGCTTGGATTACCATGGTTACAATCTCATAACCTAGTCCTTGACTGGAAAACAATGTCCGTGTTAAGCTGGGGATGTTGGGGGGCTCATGGGGATTTACCTTTGGTTTCTATTTCGTCATCTTTTCCCTCTGAGATTCCGGCATTTTTGTCTGATTATCGTGATTTTTTCGAAGAGCCTAAAATTGGTGCACTCCCTCCCCACAGAGATTGTGATTGCGCCATAGATCTGATTCCTGGCAGTAAATTTCCAAAGGGTCGTTTGTTTAACCTATCTGTACCTGAACATGCTGCAATGCGAGAGTATATTAAGGAGTCCCTGGAAAAGGGACATATTCGTCCTTCGTCATCACCTTTAGGAGCCGGTTTTTTCTTTGTCTCTAAAAAGGATGGCTCTCTGAGGCCTTGTATTGATTATCGACTCCTGAATAAAATTACAGTCAAATATCAGTATCCGTTGCCTTTGCTGACTGATTTGTTTGCTCGCATAAGGGGGGCTAAGTGGTTCTCTAAGATTGATCTTCGTGGGGCGTATAATTTGGTGCGAATTAAGCAGGGGGATGAGTGGAAAACCGCATTTAATATGCCTGAGGGCCATTTTGAGTATTTAGTGATGCCTTTCGGCCTTTCTAATGCACCTTCAGTCTTTCAGTCCTTAATGCATGATATTTTCCGTGAATATTTGGATAAATTTATGATTGTGTATTTGGACGATATTTTGATTTTTTCTGATGACTGGGAGTCTCATGTTCAACAGGTCAGGAGGGTTTTTCAGGTTTTGCGGGAGAATTCTTTGTGTGTAAAGGGTTCAAAGTGTGTTTTTGGGGTTCAAAAGATTTCCTTTTTGGGGTACATTTTTTCCCCTTCTTCTATTGAGATGGACCCTGTCAAGGTTCGGGCCATTTGTGATTGGACGCAGCCTACTTCTCTGAAGAGTCTTCAGAAATTCTTGGGCTTTGCTAATTTTTATCGTCGATTTATAACTGGTTTTTCTGGCGTTGCTAAACCTCTGACGGATTTGACTAAAAAGGGTGCTGATGTTGCCAATTGGTCCCCTGCTGCTGTGGAGGCCTTTCGGGAGCTTAAGCGCCGCTTTTTGTCCGCCCCTGTGTTGCGCCAGCCTGATGTTTCTCTTCCCTTTCAGGTTGAGGTCGATGCTTCCGAGATCGGAGCGGGGGCGGTTTTGTCGCAGAAAAGTTCCGACTGCTCAGTGATGAGACCTTGTGCGTTCTTTTCTCGAAAATTTTCGGCCGCCGAGCGAAACTATGATGTTGGTAATCGGGAGCTTTTGGCCATGAAGTGGGCATTTGAGGAGTGGCGTCATTGGCTTGAGGGTGCCAGACATCAGGTGGTAGTTTTGACTGATCACAAGAATCTGATCTATTTAGAGTCTGCCAGGCGCCTGAATCCTAGACAGGCACGATGGTCGTTGTTTTTTTCTCGGTTTAATTTTGTGGTCTCGTACTTACCGGGTTCTAGGAATGTGAAGGCAGATGCTCTTTCTAGGAGTTTTGAGCCTGACTCTCCTGGGGATTCTGAACCTGCTGGTGTCCTTAAGGATGGGGTTGCTTTGTCTGCTGTCTCCCCAGATCTGCGACGTACTTTGCAAGAATTTCAGGAGGATAGACCTGATCGTTGTCCGCCTGGTAGACTGTTTGTTCCTGATGATTGGACCAGTAGAGTCATCTCGGAAGTTCATTCTTCTTCGCTGGCAGGTCATCCGGGTATTTTTGGTACCAGAGATTTGGTGGCTAGATCCTTCTGGTGGCCTTCCCTGTCTCGAGATGTGCGTGTTTTTGTGCAGTCTTGTGATGTGTGTGCTCGGGCCAAGCCTTGTTGTTCTAGGGCTAGTGGGTTATTGTTGCCCTTGCCTATTCCGAAGAGGCCTTGGAAACACATCTCTATGGACTTTATTTCTGATCTCCCTGTTTCTCAGAAAATGTCTGTCATCTGGGTGGTGTGTGACCGTTTTTCTAAAATGGTCCATTTGGTACCATTGCCTAAGTTGCCTTCCTCATCTGAGTTGGTCCCTCTATTTTTTCAAAATGTGGTTCGCTTGCATGGTATTCCGGAAAACATCGTTTCTGACAGGGGAACCCAGTTCGTGTCTAGATTTTGGCGGGCATTCTGTGCCAGGTTGGGCATTGATTTGTCTTTTTCGTCTGCATTCCATCCTCAGACTAATGGCCAGACGGAGCGAACTAATCAAACTTTGGAGACTTATTTGAGGTGTTTTGTGTCTGCGGATCAGGGTGACTGGGTTGCCTTTTTGCCGTTGGCAGAGTTTGCTCTTAATAATTGGACTAGTTCTGCCACTTTGGTTTCCCCTTTCTTTTGCAATTCAGGGTTTCATCCGCGTTTTTCATCTGGTCAGGTGGAATCTTCGGATTGTCCTGGAGTGGATGCGGTGGTGGATCGGTTGCATCGGATTTGGGGACAAGTGGTGGACAATTTGAAGTTGTCCCAGGAGAGGACTCAGCAATTTGCTAACCGCCGTCGTCGTGTTGGGCCTTGCCTTCGTGTTGGGGACTTGGTGTGGTTGTCTTCCCGTTTTGTCCCTATGAGGGTTTCTTCTCCTAAATTTAAGCCTCGGTTCATCGGTCCTTATAGGATTTTGGAGATTCTTAACCCTGTGTCCTTTCGTTTGGACCTCCCGGCATCTTTCGCTATCCATAATGTATTCCATCGGTCGTTGTTGCGGAGATATGAGGTACCGGTGGTTCCTTTTACTGAACCTCCTGCTCCTGTGCTGGTGGAGGGTGAATTGGAGTACGTTGTTGAGAAGATCTTGGACTCCCGTATTTTCAGACGGAGACTTCAATATCTGGTTAAATGGAAGGGCTATGGTCAGGAAGATAATTCTTGGGTAACTGCCTCTGATGTTCATGCCTCAGATTTGGTTCGTGCCTTTCATAGGGCTCATCCAGATCACCCTGGCGGTTCTCGTGAGGGTTCAGTGCCCCCTCCTTAAGGGGGGGGTACTGTTGTGCATCCGCTTTTTGGGCTCCCCTGGTGGTTGCTGGTGGTACTGGTGACTTGTGTGTGCTTTGCTTTCTCAGTTCACCTGCTCCCATCAGTGTTTGGGAGTTTCCTATTTAGCCTTGCTCTCCAGTCATTTCCTTGCCGGTCATCATTGTAACCAGAGCCTTTGGGTTGCATGTTCCTGCTTCTAGTCTGCTGATCAGCTAAGTGGACTCTTAGTCCTTTTTGTTTTGTATTTTTGTCCAGTTTACAGTTTTGTCATTTTCTGTTGCTGGAAGCTCTTGCGGGCTGAAATTGCCACTCCTGTGTCATGAGTTGACACAGGAGTCTTAAAGTAATTTCAGGATGGTTTGTTGAAAGGGTTTTCAGTTGACCGTGAAGTCCTCTTTTGTATCCTTCTGCTATCTAGTAAGTGGACCTCTCTTTGCTAAATCTACTTTCATCCTGTGTATGTCTTTTTCCTCTGAACTCACCGTTAATATATGTGGGGGGCTGCTATCATCTTTGGGGAATTTCACTAGAGGTAAGCCAGGTCTGTTCCCTCCTCTACCAGGCGTAGTTAGTTCTCCGGCTGGCGCATGGCATCTAGGAATTCGTAGGTATGCTCCCTGGCTACTATTAGTTGTGTGGTAGATTTAGCTCACGGTCAGCTCTAGTTTCCATCACCCGAGAGCTCGTTTGTTATTTTTATGTTTCTGACATTCCCTTGCCATTGGAAACCATGACAGCACCCGCTCCAGTTCAGCTATGTCTTTCTTATACACCGGAGACCAGAACTGTGCACAGTATTCTAAGTGTGGTCGAACTAGTGACTTGTATAGAGGTAAAATTATGTTCTCCTCATGAGCATCTATGCCTCTTTTAATACATCCCATTATTTTATTTGCCTTTGTAGCAGCTGCCTGACACTGGCCACTGAATATGAGTTTGTCATCCACCCATACACCCAGGTCTTTTTCATTGACGGTTTTGCCCAGAGTTTTAGAATTAAGCACATAGTTATACATCTTATTACTTCTACCCAAGTGCATGACCTTACATTTATCCCCATTAAAGCTCATTTGCCATTTATCAGCCCAAGCTTCTAGTTTACATAAATCATCCTGTAATATAAAATTGTCCTCCCCTGTATTGATTACCCTGCAGAGTTTAGTGTCATCTGCAAATATTGAAATTCTACTCTGAATGCCCCCTACAAGGTCATTAATAAATATGTTAAAAAGAAGAGGACCCAATACTGACCCCTGTGGTACCCCACTGCTAACCGCGACCCAGTCCGAGTGTGCTCCATTAATAACCACCCTTTGTTTCCTATCCCTGAGCCAGCTCTCAACCCACTTACACATATTTTCCCCTATCCCCATTACTCTCATTTTATGTAACAACCTTTTGTGTGGCACCGTATCAAAAGCTTTGGAAAAGTCCATATACACTACGTCCACTGGGTTCCCTTGGTCCAGTCCGGAACTTACCTCTTCATAGAAGCTGATCAAATTAGTCTGACATGAACGGTCCCTAGTAAACCCGTGCTGATACTGGGTCATGAGGTTATTCCTCTTCAGATACTCCAGCATAGCATCCCTTAGAATGCCCTCCAGGATTTTACCCACAGTAGAGGTTAAGCTTACTGGCCTATAATTACCGAGTTCAGTTTTTGCCCCTTTTTTGAATATTGGCACCACATTTGCTATACGCCAGTCCTGTGGTACAGACCCTGTTATTATGGAGTCTTTAATGATTAAAAATAATGGTCTATCAATGACTGTACTTAGTTCCTGCAGTACTCGGGGGTGTATCCCATCCGGGCCCGGAGATTTGTCAATTTTAGTGATTTTTAGACGCCGCCGTACTTCCTGCTGGGTTAAGCAGGTGACATTTAATGGGGAATTTTTATCACCAGTCATTTTGTCTGCCATGGGATTTTCTTTTGTAAATACTGATGAAAAAAAGTCATTTAGCATATTGGCTTTTTCCTCATCCTCATCCACCATTTCACCCAGACTATTTTTAAGGGGGCCAACACTGTCATTTTTTAGTTTCTTACTATTTATATAGTTAAAGAATATTTTGGGATTATTTTTACTCTCTCTGGCAATGAGTCTCTCTGTCTCAATCTTTGCTGCCTTGATTTGCTTTTTACAGAATTTATTTAATTTTCTGTATTTATTTAATGCCTCCTCACTACCTACTTCCTTTAATTCTCTAAATGCTTTCTTTTTGTCCATTATTGCGCCCCTTACAGCTCTATTTAGCCATATTGGTTTCCTCCTATTTCTAGTATGTTTATTCCCATACGGTATATACTGTGCACAGGTCCTATCCAGGATGCTAATAAACGTCTCCCATTTTCTTTGTGTATTTTTGTGTCTCAGGATATCGTCCCAGTTAATTGCACCAAGATCCTCTCTCATCCGTTGGAAATTTGCCCTCCTGAAGTTTAGTGTCCTTGTCACCCCCCTACTACCCATCTTATTAAAGGTTACATGAAAACTTATTATTTTGTGATCACTATTCCCCAAGTGACCCCCAACCCTTATATTTGATATGCGGTCTGGCCTGTTGGTTAATATTAGGTCTAGCAGTGCCCCCCTCCTTGTTGGGTCCTGAACCAGTTGTGAAAGGTAATTGTCTCTCATAGTTGTCAAAAAACGATTACCTTTGCTGGAACTGCAGGTTTCTGTCCCCCAATCTATTTCAGGGTAGTTGAAGTCCCCCATAATAATGACTTCTCCTTGAGTCGCAGCTTCATCTATTTGCTTTACGAGGATATTCTCCATTGCTTCCATTATTTTTGGAGATTTATAACAAACCCCTATCAGTAATTTATTTTTTTTTCTATCTCTGCTTATCTCCACCCACAGGGACTCTACATTTTCATTAAATTCACCTATATTATCACGCAGGATGGGTTTTAAGGAAGATTTTACATATAGACACACCCCTCCCCCTCGCTTATCTGTACGGTCATTTCTGAACAAGCTATAGCCCTGCAAGTTAACAGCCCAGTCATGGTTCTCATTCAGCCACGTCTCAGATATCCCCACCATGTCATAATTATGCTCCAACAACATTAGTTCTAATTCGTCCATTTTGTTGGCGAGGCTTCTGGCATTAGTATACATGCACTTGATGTTACTCTCTGTACCTCTATTCTTTCTTAAATTACTAACTGTTCTAACCCCACCCCCCATGCCACCGCCACCCCCAACTTCCTTATTTGTGCCCAGGTCTCTATCTGCACCATCTTCCCCTCCTATAAAATGAATACCCTCCCCCCCAATCCCTAGTTTAAACACTCCTCCAACCTTCTAACCAATCTTCTTACACTTGTACAAATTGCAGAACTCCTGGAACACGTCCGTTTCAAATGCTGGCCCCTGATCGTTTAGTACCTTCTCTGGGTACCCGTGGGGTATACAGAAGTACTGCTGGAAGGTTTTGGCAGCTGTCCTAGCCGTTAGATCTTTGACCTGCACGACTACCAGGAATCTGGAGTAGTGGTCCACGATTGTGAGAGCGTAGATATAACCTGACCGGCTAGGTGTTAGTTTCACGTGATCTAGCGTGACCAGCTCGAGTGGCCGTTTGGTGAGGATGGGCTGCAAGGGAGCCCGTTGGCTGTCACGATCCTTTCTGCGCAGGCTACATGGGCCACACTCTCGACACCACTTCTCGATGGCTTTCTTCATGCCAATCCAGTAGAACCTCCCACAGAGTAGCCTCTCTAGCTTCCTCCATCTGAAGTGTCCTGCCCCATTGTGGTACGCTCCCAGGACCATTGGCACATCTTGTCTTGGGACCACAATCTGCCATGCCAATTCATGAGTGCTTGGGTCGATGCTTCTCTGGCACAGTTTACCATCGTCAATAAACAGTTTGCCCCTCTCCTTCCACAGCTGTAATGACTCTTGTGGATCATCCGGGCCGGGATGCAAACCTGCCTGCGTCAGGAGCTCTTTCACCCGACGGACCGCAGGGTCACCATCCTGGTTCTCTGCCCACCCGTGATGGGGCAGGGGATTCAACGGGGCACCCTGCTTATTCTTGCGCCTGTTCTCCACCTGATGGGAGCACTGGGTGGCCTTGGGGCGATGGAAAGCGGGCAGCTCTACCTCTTCAAATGCTTCTGGATCTTCCTCCATTTCGGGCAAGTGGAGCATTCGGGAGAATGCATCGGCATTCGCATTCTTGTGCCCTGCCCGGTACTTGATGGTGAAGTCGTAATTGGACAACCGGGCCATCCACCGCTGCTCCAAGGCACCGAGTTTCGCTGTGTCCAAATGCGTTAGCGGATTATTATCCATGAAGATGGTGAATTTTGCTGAGGCCAGGTAGTGCTTGAACCTCTCCGTCATGGCCCAGACGACGGCAAGGAACTC
The DNA here is from genome assembly GCF_051348905.1 of Ranitomeya variabilis. Taxonomy (NCBI): domain Eukaryota; kingdom Metazoa; phylum Chordata; class Amphibia; order Anura; family Dendrobatidae; genus Ranitomeya; species Ranitomeya variabilis. The sequence continues at coordinate 348,950,732 of NC_135235.1, forward strand.
CAGCTTAAAGGAACTGTAGTTGTCAGGGTTCCTTTCAGTGGGGCGAAGCTTCCTACTGGCGTAAGCGATTACTCTTTCCTTGCCTTTCTGGACCTGGGACAGCACGGCTCCCAGCCCCACGTTGCTGGCGTCCGTATACAATACAAATGGTTGGTCATATTCAGGGTAGGCCAGTACCTCTTCTCCCGTCAGCGCCGACTTTAAGCAGGTGAACGATTCTTCCAGTCCATCGTTCCAATCAAATGGGGTATTCTTACCCTTGGGTTTCTTGGATTGGCCCACCAACAGGTCTTGCAATGGCGCGGCCTTCTTGGTGAAGTCCTTGATAAACCAACCTAAGGAACTGCCGGACTTCATGAAGGTTACCGGGCGTCGGCCAGTCCTTGATTACCGGGACCTTGTCGGGGTCGGGGGCCACTCCTTCAGCACTCACCACATGGCCCAGGTACTGCACTTTTGGTTTTAGCAGATGGCATTTGGACGGTTTCACCTTTAAGCCAAAGTTGGACAGAGCTTCAAACACCTCGGCCAGGTGCTTCAAATGGTCTTCATAGGTCTTAGAGAAGACAAAGACGTCGTCCAGATATAGCAGCACGGTTTCAAAGTTCTTGTGTCCCAGACAGCACTCCATCATCCTCTGGAACGTTCCCGGGGCATTACACAATCCGAACGGCATGTAGTTGAATTCACAGAGACCCATCGGTGTCATGAAGGCCGTCTTTTCCTTGTCCGCCTCTGCCACGGGAACCTGCCAGTACCCACTAGTGAGATCCAAGGTAGAGAAGTAGTTAGCAGATTTTAAAGCAGCCAAGGACTCCTCTATCCTGGGCAGGGGGTATGCATCCTTATGTGTAATACGGTTTAGTTGCCTATAGTCCACACACATCCTCATGGTGCCATCTTTCTTCCTAACGAGGACTAAGGGAGCTGCCCAGGGGCTACAACTGTCTCTCACTACCCCAGCCTCCTTCATCTCTCGCAACATGTCCTGGGCACACTGATAATGAGCTGGGGGTACAGGACGGTATCTTTCTTTTATGGGGGGGTGATCTCCTGTGGGGATATGATGTTGAATCCCTTTTACCTGCCCGAAATCTAGGGAGTGCTTGCTGAATACCCGCTCATACTCATGAACCACCCTGTAGGCTCCCTGTGTCTGGTGAGATGGTATAGAATCAGTGCCCACATCTAGTTCCCGACACCAGTCTTTCAATTGCCCCTCAGGGCCGTTGTCCTCCGCCGGATTGGATGGGACCAAGGGCCCGGGTGCCTGTATTACACTATTATTAACAGTAAACAGCTTGGCAAGGGTGACATATTTGGTTAGGTGGACCTCTTCCTCCCCGCAGTTAAGAACACGCACTGGCACCCTTCCCTTGTGGACGTCAACCACCCCTCTGGCTGTCAGGAGAGTAGGCCTATTATCTGAATACACAGGTTCTACCAGGGCCTGATAGTCTTTACCCCTGAGAAATATGGCTGCCCGACACCATATTAACATTTCACTCCTGGGGGGGTATTGCAATGGGGTTTGAATCACTCACTGTGACCCGGCCAATCTCACCACCAGTCAACTCCACCTGCTGTCTCTGCATCAGAGCTCTGATTTCTTTCTGCAAGGCACGTTGTTCACTGTAGCCAGCTGTTTCTGCTACCTGCTGCAACAAGACAATAACTTCTGCAAGACAATTTTCTATGACATTAGTACCAATGGTCATCATGGGGTTACATTCACGTCGGTCAATATCAACAATGACAATTCCTTGGGCCTCCAATTCTACCTGCTCCACCTTGATGGTGACCTCTTTATACCCCACTTGTGGCAATGACTGACCATTACTAGCTATTATGGTGAAATCATCATCGGGGCCACGGGTAATGTCGGTGTCCTCCCAATAACGTCTATAAAGTATTTAAGGCATAGTCGTCACCTGGGAACCGGTATCCAGCAAAGCGTTCATGGGGATACCGTCGATCACGATGGGAAGAACTGGCTGCCCTCCGATGTATTTCGCTCTCCAACTTTGCGGGCCTGACCGTCCTACTCCTGGGGGTTGGCCCTCTGCCCTAGGGGTTGCTCGTTTAAATGACAGTACCTTGCAAGGTGGCCCACCTGGTGGCAGCGGTGGCAGATAGGTCGTCCGTCCCGATGAAAATGATCGTCATCTCTGCGTCTGGTCGACGGAACGCTCCTCTGCCGCTGCCAGGGGACATCCTTCGGTCTGGAAGCCAGCTGGATCTTCTCCTTGGGGGCCTCCTGCAGGGATTGGATGGTCCGGGCTAGGGCAGCAACGCTCTTGGTCAGCTCCTGCATATGGAGGCGCAGTCCTGCAGGGGAGTCATCCTCCAGGATCTGGGCATCGGCCTCAGCGGACACGGGCGTGTCTGGTGCCACCTCCTGGAGGTACGTGAGGGCTTGACGCCTGGGAAGTACGGCACGACTGGGCTGTCGCTATAGTAGCGCCTGGATGGCTTTATCTTTGATCTGCGCAAAAGTCAGGTCTGGATTCTGCATGGCCAGGAAGTGCAGTTGGGCCCTTTGGTGACTGCACAGGAGCCCCTCGATGAACTGCTCTTTCAGGAGTTTATCTTCATTTTGCATGCTGTTTGGGTCACTCTGCTTGATGGCCCACAGTGCCTCCTGGAGATTAAGGGCATAGTCCTGTAAGCTATCCTGCAGCCTCTGCTTGAACCCATAGAACGTTAATTTAATTTCCGTAGCGGTGCGGGTGTCAAAGGTGGCTTTAAGCTTTGCAAAGACCTGCGGCGCAGTTCTCTTATCTGCGGCGGGCCAGGACTTCACTTCCCTCAGAGCAGCTCCAAAGAGTTGGCCGGTTATCATATGAACTTTCTGAGGCTCTGTCAAGGGATAAAACTCGAGCAGGCTACAAATCCCTTCTTTAAAGTCAGTTAATGTATGGGATTCTCCAGAGTAACGCGGGAGCTAGGCTGCTCCTGGTAGGTATGACATGGAGAAGGGCATTATGGCTGCCGTAGTCGCGGCGGTATCCGGCGAGCTGATGAGGGCGGCAAGCTCTGCGGCATCCGGCGGTGATACAAGGCATGCGGCTGCGTCTACTGCGGGGCCTGGAAGTACTCCCGAGTCTGCGGCTGCGGCCGACGCCTCCGCTCCTCCTGGATCAGACATGGCCGTTCCTCCCCCCTGCTAACCTGCCGGAGGTCAGGGTTCCTCTTCCGGAGTTGGCACCTCACTGCGTCTCCTCGCTCCACGCTCTTTTCGGCCGACTCCGCCCACGAAGCTATGGCTGATTTTGGCGGGCACTTTTGGCGGCAAGCGACAATACACAGTCTTTGCAATAAGTCACAGTTCAAGCACAATTCAGACACAGTTCCAAGGCACACATGACCTGATTCTTCAGTCTTAAGTAGATCCTGTTCGTGACGCCAAGTTGGAGCGCCCCCAGATGCAGGGCCGGGGGGTACTCGGTACCGGGCCTCTCTGTCTCGGTCCTGGGGTTGTCACAGTGGCAAGACCCGGTCCGTGACCCTGCTAAGGGGCGTCCAATAAAAGGGGTGATGATGGTGCATGGTGCAAGGCGCGAAGAATAACGAGGACACAGGGTTGCAGTCTCTTTACCTCTTTACTGAAGGCTTCGAAATCCGCAATCCAGACCACTGCTAACAGGGCTGGCTGTGACCGGCCGGTCCGAAGGCACATCCAGAGTTCCCTTTGCAGGTGGAAATCAGTGCCTACCTACTAGCACCTGTGTGTTGTAGTACTTCCCTGCTGAGCACCACGGGATAGTCCTCACAACTGTTGTGTCTGTTTCTGATGTTCTTTCTCTCTCTGTCCCCCAGATGATATGGCTAGGACGCACCCGTATGACGGGGTAGGCCTGGAGTTATTTTATGGGGACTCTAGAGACACCCCTCTCCCACAATTGCCTCTGGTGTCTTCGTTGGGTGTAAAAGGGTGAGACAACCAACCTGAAGTTAACTGTCCTGCCGTAGTTCGAAGTAATGCGTAGAGTCTGTTACTTCCTCGGTGCTCCGGCCACCGGCTATGCGCCTCAGTAGGATGTTGCCACGATCTTAAGGCACGACTCCTACTGGTTCTATTCTTCTTTGTGCTGTGATCTCGCTTCTCACTTCTCCACAATAAACCTCGCTTCGTGTCCTTTCTAAGAAGCCTGCCGCTATATCATTCAAGCACGGCTCCGTAATGATCTGTCCTTTTCGCTAGGCCACGGTCAGGATCCCACCCCTGACAGGTCATCTCCCGAACTCTCCCGGGCTGCTTTCTCCCTAACTTCCTGTCCAACCCCCAGTTTTACCAGAGCGTGAGGAGTGGCCTACTAGACAGAACCACTCCCCCTGGTGGCCGGAGTGTGAAGTGTAGTGTGTGTGTGATACCTCGTCAGGTGAACTCCTTTAGTTCAATCAGACGTAACATCACCCCCCCTAGCGGCAGAGCGACATTACTGCAACGACCAGGACTCTGGGGCGCTGCACCTCCATAGACACTTGCCCCATATAATGCTCCACAAACGTTGATTATGGCCCCATAAGATACTCCATACAGACATTTGCCCCATATAATGGTCCACAAACGTTGATTATGGCCCCATAAGATGCTCCATACAGACATTTGCCCCATATAATGCTGCAGAAACATTGATTATGGCCCCATAAGATGCTCCATAAATATATTTGCCCCATATAGTGCTGCAGAAACGTTGATTATGCCCCATAAGATGCTCCATAAAGATATTTGCGCCATAAAGTACTACACAAATGTTGATTATGCCCCATAAGATGCTCCATAAATATATTTGAATCATATAATGCTGCAGAAATGTTGATTATGCCCTATGAGATGCTCCATACAGACACTTGCCCAATTTGCTGTTGCGATAAAAAAAAAAAAAAAATCACATACTCACCTCTCCGTCGCTCGGGCCCCCGGCACTTTCAATATTCACCTGACTTCGTTCCGGCGCTGCTCCATTTTCAGCGTCTTCTGCACTGACGTTCAGGCAGAGGGCGCACACTAACCACGTCACCGTGCCCTCTGACCTGAGCGTCACATGTTGTGAATTCTGCTTTTGGGCTCCCTCCGGTGGTTGTAGGTGGTAATGCAGTTGTCCCTGAGTTGCAGTCGTGGTCAGGTGTATCTGCTGATTGCAGTTCTGACTGGGGTATTTAGGCGTGCAGGATTCATTAGTCCTTGCCAGTTGTCCATGGTTGTTGGGAGGTTTTGTGTTATGACCTGGTGGTTAAGAAGCAACATGGGACAAGCTCTGAGGAGGTGGTATCTGTACTGACCGCAGTTCCTAATCCTAACACCAACACTAGAAGTAGCCGTGGGATGTTCCTGTCACTCCCTAGACACCTCGTCACAGCCTGAGAACTAACTACCCCTAAAGATGGAAATAGAAAGCTATCTTGCCTCAGAGAAAACCCCCAAAGGAAAGATAGCCCCCCACAAATATTGACTGTGAGTGGAGAGGGAAATGACATACACAGAATGAAAACAGGATTTAGCAAAGGAGGCCAAAACTACCTAGAAAGACAGAACAGAAAAGGATACTGTGCGGTCAGTATTAAAAGCTAAAAAATCCACGCAGAGTTTACAAAAATAATCTCCACACCGACTCACGGTGTGGAGGGCAAATCTGCTTCCTCAGAGCTTCCAGCTAGATTGAATATATCATACTGAAAAGCTGGACAAGAAAAAACATAACATGAGCTGAGCGATTAAGCCCACAGCAAGTGGACAACAAAAGAAAAAGCAAGGACTTATCTTTGCTGAAATGGACAGGCAATCAGGGAAATCCAAGGAGAGATCTGAATCCAACCAAGAATCATTGACAGCTGGCACTGGCTGAAGACCAGAGCCAGGTTAAATAGCAGAGCCAGGAGAGACGATCAGTGGAAGCAGCTGCTAATGCTAAACCCAAGGAGCAGCAGTTCCACTCAAAACCACCAGAGGGAGCCCAAGGGCAGGATACTCAAAAGTGCCATTTACAACCACCGGAGGGAGCCCAAGAACGGAATTCACAACAGTTTTGGTCCTGGATTGGTTCCTTCTGCCTTCTGCCAAATCAGCAAAGATAAGTGTCTGGTTTTGTTTCTGTGGCACACATGCTGTGTGCTTAATAATTCTGTTCTATTCAGTGTTTTTTTGTCCAGCTTAGATTGTGTCAGTATTTTCTCAGTCTTGTTGGATTCTCTGGAGTGGCAGATATACATTCCATGTCTTTAGTTAGATTGTGGAACTTTTTTTATTATCTGCTGTGGATATTTTTGGAAGGGTTTTAATACTGACCGCTTACTATTCTGTCCTATCTTTCCCTATTTAGCTAGAGTGGCCTTTTTTGCTGAATCCTGTTTTCTGCCTGCATGTGTCTTTCCTCTCCTACTCACAGTCAATATTCGTGGGGGGCTGCCTATCCTTTGGGGTTCTGCTCTGAGGCAAGGTAGTATTCCTATTTCCATCTATAGGGGTATTTAGTCCTCCGGCTGTGTCGAGGTGTCTAGGGTTTGTTAGGCACACCCCACGGCTACTTCTAGTTGCGGTGTTAGTTCAGGTTTTGCGGTCAGTACAGTTTCCACCTACTCTAGAGAAAGTTCATGCGGCTCCAAAGTCACCGGATCATAACAGTACAACTGGCCTACTATGAGTTAAATGCATCTCAGAAGAAGGGAAGAAAGGTGTTGAGTTATTTTTTTTTCTGCAGTTTGCTTTGCCTTTTCTTCCCTCTTTTTCTCTGGGTGGCTAAGGAGTCTTGTGTTAGCATGGATGTTCAGGAATTAGCTTCTCGTGTAGACCAGCTTGCTGCTAGGGTACAGGGAATTTCTGATTATATTGTTCAGACTCCTGTTTTAGAGCCCAAGATTCCTACTCCTGATTTGTTTTTTGGTGACAGGTCCAAATTTTTGAGTTTTAAAAACAACTGTAAACTGTTTTTTGCTTTGAGACCTCGATCCTCTGGGGATTCTATTCAGCAGGTTAAAATCGTCATTTCCCTGCTGCGTGGTGATCCACAGGATTGGGCATTTTCCCTGGAATCTGGGAATCCGGCTTTGCTTAATGTAGATTCCTTTTTTCAGGCTTTAGGACTATTATATGATGAATAGTGTTGAGCGATACCTTCCGATATCGGAAAGTATCGGTATCGGAAAGTATCGGCAGATACCGTCAAAGTATCGGATCTAATCCGATACCGATACCCGATCCCAATGCAAGTCAATGGGACGAAAATATCGGAATTAAAATAAACCCTTTCTTAACTTGTTGGTTCATTCTACATGAAGGAAAACAACTATGAATAATGTAGGATGTATTGGGGGACGTGGCGGAGACATTAAAGGCACAGAGGTTTAGCCCAATCTAATAGAATAGTAGGATTTTGTTTTGTTTTTTATGACGTTCGGCGTTAGAAAGATTTTGACTATGTTAATTTTTTTTTATTTTGTCAGATATTGATGTTTCACTACTTCCACGCCCTTCACCTTCTTTTTTACTTCTCCCACACCTTCTTCTTCATTATCCTCATCATCAGCTTCTTTGACATCAACTTCTTCACCCTATTCATCTTCTTCTTCATCTTCTACCGATTATTTTTTTTGTTACATTGTTCATATTCTTTTTATTTTACTATTATCTTCTTCATATTCAACTTCATCATATTCTTATTTGTGACAGGCATTCCCGTAGTTGTTATCTATAAAAGTTTGAAGATTACACCTTCCGTTCTGCCTGTCACAAAACAGTTACATTTGTCCGCGTTCAGTTTGGCCTGCATCATCAGGCTTTATCCAGGGGCACCACGAGGAGGAACAGACTCACCCCCATACACTGCTTAGTCTTCTTCTGCTTATAATTTAGATAATATCTTTTGCTCTGATATTTAGTCTTATGCTTAATGTTCTTCTGCTCTTTGTTCTGCAGCCTCTTGTTCTTCTGCTTCCAGGTCGTCGTCGTCTCCAGGGTCGTTGTCTCCGGGGTTGTCGTCATCGGGGTGGTCTTCAGGGTCATCGTCTCCAGGGTCGTCGTCATCTCAGCGGTTGTCGTCTCTGGTGTCGTCGTCATCTTAGGGGTGGTGTTCCGGGTCGTCGTCTTTAGGGTCTTGAACTTGGAAATGTAGCAGAAGGTACAAGTAGGCTGAGAAAATGCCGAGAAACAGCTGATGGAACTGGAACTCGGATGGCTACCCGAAGGTCCAAGAGCCAATGGAACTACCGAGGACCAGCTGACGTTACTGGAACCCGGGTACTAAGCAGGAGGTACCCGTGCTGAAAGCACTACCAAGGACCACCTGACGTTGGTGGAACTCAGATACCCAGAGGGAGGCACCTAAGCCAAAGGCTCTGCCCGGAACCAGATGACGGTGCTGGAACCAGGATGGGGAGCAGAAGGTACAAGAGCAAAAGACACTGCCGAGAACCAGCTGACGGTACTGGAACCCGGATGGGTAGCCGAAGGTCCAAGAGCCAATGGAACTACCGAGGACCAGCTGACGTTACTGGAACCCGGTTACTAAGCAGGAGGTACCCGTGCTGAAAGCACTACCAAGGACCACCTGACGTTGGTGGAACTCAGATACCCAGAGGGAGGCACCTAAGCCAAAGGCTCTGCCCGGAACCAGCTGACGGTGCTGGAACCAGGATGGGGAGCAGAAGGTACAAGAGCAAAAGACACTGCCGAGAACCAGCTGACGGTACTGGAACCCGGATGGGTAGCCGAAGGTCCAAGAGCCAATGGAACTACCGAGGACAAGCTGACGTTACTGGAACCCGGTTACTAAGCAGGAGGTACCCGTGCTGAAAGCACTACCAAGGACCACCTGACGTTGGTGGAACTCAGATACCCAGAGGGAGGCACCTAAGCCAAAGGCTCTGCCCGGAACCAGCTGACGGTGCTGGAACCAGGATGGGGACCTATTCAGGCTTGTCTTCCTGGAGCCCCAACTAGCGGTGTTGGAGCAAAGGGTCAGCAGGGGGAGCAGAGTGTAGGCCGAAGCCTGCACTGGCGGCAGCTTTGGGTCTGTTGTGTCTGCGTGGCTGTTGCAGGACACGTTGCCGGCTACACAGCAGGGGAACAGCTGGCGGTGCGGAACCCCACTGACACATTGGCTGGTGTTTTTCTCTGTGCAGCTAGCAGTACCGGGCCCCAACTGGCGGTGTTAGAGCCCAGGCTCTGCAGGGGGAGCAGAGTGTAGGCCGAAGCCTAATTGAACCAATTTTAAAGGTAACCTTTAACCCCCCCTCAGGTGTTACAAAGTAGAAGAGCCACAGCTAATGCAGCAGTAGTGCTGCACAAGTCAAAGGTTGCTCTTTTAATTTTTCTCCTTGCACACACTGAATGAAACACGTATAACATTTAGCCCTTTATACAGTCAAACTGTGTTGGAGGCGAGAGTTCCCTTCGTAATGAGATGCAGCACAGATGTCAAGAATCCCACCTTGGTGCTGGGCGCAGCCTCCTGAGCGTTGTTATTTGCTGTACAGGAGTCTGCGCTGTCGTTTTATCCCTTGGCCTTGCGCTGTTAGCGCTGCCCATCTTCTGGCATCATTTAATGTCGGCCGTTGCGGTTTGCGATGACCATGAATCCCAGCCCCGCAGTGTCTTGACATAGTTAAAACACTGCGGGGCTGGGATTCATGGCCTGGCGCAGTACATATGTTGGCCTCTCACACTCGGGTCCTTACACCCGCTTCAGACTGTGCGGCGTCAGCTGATCCCTTATCGCATGCCACGGCCATGAAGCCGCACAGTCTGAGGAAGGCGGAAGGAGATGAGGGACAGGCGAACATATGCACTGCTCATGCCCATCAATCACACCCTCGCAGTCAAAATAAATAAGACACCGAGGGGCGTTGTGTCGGGCAGGGCGGCTGCAGAGGCGCAGGCAGCCAAACAATGATGCCAGAAGACGGGCAGCGCTACCAAGGGGGTTGCAGCGTGTCATTACAAAGGAAAGTCACACCTCCTGGACGGTTAAATGGTCACAGAGGACACATTTTAGACGTGTTCAGTTCCACATGTGCGAGGAGAATAAGTTTATGAGCCACCTTGCACACATGCAGCATTACTGCTGTACAAGGTGGCTGTAAAACATACAAACACCTGGGGGAGGGGGGACAGGTTCCCTTCAATTTCAGTTCTTGTGTCTTCGTGGCTGTTGCAGGACACGTTGCCGGCTACACAGCAGGGGAACAGCTGGCGGTGCTGAACCCCACTGACACATTGGCGGGTGTTTTTCTCTGTGCAGCTAGCAGTACCGGGCCCCAACTGGCGGTGTTAGAGCCCAGGGTCAGCAGGAGGAGAGGGAGCAGAGTGTAGGCCGAAGCCTGCACTGGCGGCAGCTTTGTGTCTGCGTGGCTGTTGCAGGACACGTTGCCGGCTACACAGCAGGGGAACAGCTGGCGGTGCTGAACCCCACTGACACATTGGCGGGTGTTTTTCTCTGTGCAGCCAGCACTTCCGGACAGCAACTAGCGTTGTTGGAGCCCGGGCTCTGCAGGTGGAGCAGAGTGTAGGCCGCAGCCTGCACTGGAGCAAGTTGAAAGGGAACCTTTAACCCCCCCCCCCCAGGCGTTTGTAGCTGAAAGAGCCATCTTGTACAGCACTAATGCTGGAAAAGTTAAACTTAGCTCTTTTAATTATGGTCCTTGCACATGCTGAACGTAACACTTTTGAAATGTGTCCCCTCACACGGTTAAACCGTCCGGTCGGTGGAACTTTCCTTTGTCATGTGACGCAGCACAGCCGTCATTCTTACCCCCTTGGCGCCGTGCGCCTCCTCCTCAGCGTTGTTTGAATCTGTCCCGGACTCTGCGCTGTTATGTTATCCCTTGGCCAGGCACACTTAGCGCTGCCCGTCTTCTGACATCATTTGGTGTCAGGCTGGCTGCGCCTGTGTGGCCGCGCTGGCCGAGAGCCCTCCTCGCAGTGTCATCTAATGTAATCCCACGGCGGCCTGGGATCCGTGGCCATGCGCAGTGCATATCCTCGCCTCTCACTCCCCTCCCTACGGCTTCTTCAGACTGTGCGGCGTCACGGCCGTGGCATGCTATTAGGGATCACCTGACAGCGCACAGTCTGAAGAAGGCGTAGGGAGATGAGTGAGAGGCGGAGGTTCAGATATGCACTGCGCATGTCCATGGATCTCAGGCCCCCAGTGGGATTAAATCAGAAGACAATGCGAGGCGGGCTCTCGGCCAGCGCGGCCGCACAGGCGCAGCCAGCCTGACACCAAATTATGTCAGAAGATGGGCAGCGCTAAGTGTGCCTGGCCAAGGGATAACATAACAGCGCAGGCTCCGGGACGGAATCAAACAACGCTGAGGAGCCGGGGCACGGCGCCAAGGGGGTAGGAATGACAGCTGTGCTGCATCATATTACGAAGGAAAGTCCCACCTCCGGGACAGTTTTACAGTATCAGTGGACACATTTTATAAGTGTTAAGTTCTGCGTGTGCAAGGAGCTAAACAAAAATAGCTACCTTTTCCTTGTGCAGCATTACTGCTGCACAAGGTGGCTCTTTCAGTAACAAACGCCTTGGGGGGGGGGACAGGTTCCCTTACATTTCAGTTTTTGTGTCAGCGTGGCGGTCGCAGGACACATTGCCGGCTACACAGCTGGGGATCAGCTGACGTTACTGAAACCCAATAACACTGGGTCGTATGTTTTGACTGTGCAGACGGCACTTCTGAGCCTCAACTGGCGGTGTTGGAGCCCAGGAATTTAAGTTCAGGTATTAGAAAGATGAACACAATAGGAGACCTGGATAACGTAGACAGTCACCTAATTATTTAATCAGGAAGAGGAGTGGCAAATTCCTGCGAGATCCAGGCCTTGTTCATTTTCAGGAAAGTAAGCCGGTCAACGTTATCGGAGGATAGTCGCATGCGACGGTCAGTTAGTACACCACCTGCAGCAGTAAAGACGCGTTCCGATAATACACTAGCCGCAGGGCAAGCCAGCACCTCCAATGCATACTGGCTTAGCTCTGGCCATGTATCCAGCTTTGAGACCCAAAACTTGAAAGGTGAAGAGCCGTCTGGGAGTACAGCAAGAGGGCAAGACATGTAGTCTGTCACCATCTGACGGAACCGTTGCCTCCTGCTGACTGGAGCCATCTGTGATGGTGTAGACTTTTGTGGTGGGCACAGAAAACTGTGCCACAGTTGGTCCATACTGGTCTTGCCTTGGGCAGAGGCACTGCTTCTGCTCCCTCTTTGTGCAGAGCCTCCACCACTGCCTGGACGCACTGAGCTGCTTTGTAATGCACTAGCAGCACTTCTCTCAGTTGGAATGGAGAAGATGATGGAATTCACCAGTGTGTCTTGGTACTCCCGCATTTTTCGCTCCCGGTTCAACGGTGTGATGAGGCTTTCTACGTTGTCCCGGTAGCGAGGATCGATATGTTGAGAATGTGGGCGATGCGGCGGTCGTTTCTCAGGCACTGCAGCATGTAATCCACCATGTGCTGCAGACTGCCAACTGCCCAAGAAACGCTGTCCCCTGCTGGAGGCGTGATCTCTGCCCGCTCGTCATCACCCCACCCTCGCTGTACACACTGAGTACTGGACAATTGTGTAACTCCCTCCTCTGGACGGATGTCTTCCTCCTCCATTGACTCCTCCTCATCCTCCTCACAAACTGTCCCCTGCCTACGCGTTTGTGAGGAACCACGTGGCACTGACTGTCCAGAAGATGATGGAAATGGTGAATCCTCATCCTCCACCTCTTCCACAACATCATCCCTTAGCGCTTGCAGTGATTTTTCAAGCAGGCAGATAAGGGGGACAGTCATGCTGACTAGTGCATCATCTGCACTCGCCATCCGCGTGGAATAATCAAAGGGACGCAAAACCTGGCAGACGTCATTCATAGTGGCCCACTCTGTGGTTGTGAAGTCTGTACGGCGCGGAGTGCGACTTCTTTGCGCCTGATGCAGCTGGTACTCCATTACAGCTTGCTGCTGCTCACACAACCGCTCCAACATATGTAACGTGGAATTCCACCTGGTAGGTAGTGTTATGATTCCAATGGCAGGGAATCTCAAAGATTACAGCAAAGTCTGCAAACATAAGTACCAGCTCAATAGGGAAGTGGTAACTAGGCTGACCATATACCTGATCCTAGCACAAACACTAACAATAGCCGGGGAACGTGCCTACGTTGATCCTAGATGTCTCGCACCAGCCGGAGAACTAACTAACCCTATCAGGGAAAATAAGACCTCTCTTGCCTCCAGAGAAAAGACCCCAAAGTAATACAAGCCCCCAACAAATAATAACGGTGAGGTAAGAAGAAAAGACAAACGTAAGAATGAACTAGATTTTAGCAAAGAGAGGCCCACTGACTAATAGCAGAATATAGTTAGATGACTTATATGGTCAGCAAAAAACCCTGCAAAATATCCACGCTGAATATCCAAGAACCCCAAAACCGACTAACTGTGTGGGGGGAGAATATCAGCCCCCTAGAGCTTCCAGCGATATCAGGAATCACATTTTGTACAAGCTGGACAAAAATATAATCAATGCAAATGATCAAAAATAAGAAAGCAGGACTTAGCTTATCTTGCAAAGAACCAGGACCTGAAGACAGGAGCAAACAGAAAGGAACTGATTACAACGATGCCAGGCACTGGACTGAGAATCCAGGAAGATTAAATAGCAACACCCCAGGCCTAACGATGCAGGTGAGTACCAACCTGGGAAAGGACAATCCAAGTGCCAAACCACTAGTGACCACAAGAGGGAGCCAAGAAGTATAGTTCACAACAGTACCCCTACTTTAAGGAGGGGTCACCGAATTCTCACCAAGACCACCAGGGCGATCAGGATGAGCAGCGTGGAAGGCACGAACCAAATCGGCCACATGAACATCCGAGGCGACCACCCAGGAATTATCCTCCTGACCATAGCCCTTCCATTTGACCAAATACTGAAGCCTCCGTCTAGAGAGACGAGAATCCAAGATCTTCTCCACCACGTACTCCAACTCGCCCTCAACCAACACTGGAGCAGGAGGCTCAACAGCAGGAACCACAGGCACAACGTACCGCCGCAACAAAGACCTATGGAACACGTTGTGAATGGCAAACGACACAGGAAGATCCAAACGAAAAGAAACCGGGTTAAGAACTTCCAAAATTTTATAAGGACCAATAAAGCGAGGCTTAAACTTAGGAGAGGAAACCTTCAGAGGGACATACCGAGAAGACAACCAAACCAATTCCCCCACACGAAGTCGGGGGCCCACACCGCGGCGGCAGTTGGCAAAATCCTGAGCCTTCTCCTGTGACAACTTCAAGTTGTCCACCACATGATTCCAAATCCGCTGCAACCTATCCACCACAGAATCCACCCCAGGACAGTCAGAAGACTCAACATGACCCGAGGAGAAACGAGGATGAAAACCAGAGTTGCAGAAGAATGGCGAAACCAAGGTAGCGGAACTAGCCCGATTATTAAGGGCAAACTCAGCCAATGGCAAGAAGGTCACCCAATCATCCTGGTCCGCAGAAACAAAACATCTCAAATAAGCCTCCAGTGTCTGATTAGTTCGCTCCGTTTGACCATTAGTCTGAGGATGGAAGGCAGATGAAAACGACAAATCAATGCCCATTTTAGCACAAAAAGATCGCCAGAATCTAGACACAAACTGGGATCCTCTGTCGGACACGATATTCTCCGGAATGCAGTGTAAACGAACCACATTCTGAAAAAAACAAAGGAACCAGATCGGAAGAGGAAGGCAACTTAGGCAAGGGTACCAAATGGACCATCTTGGAAAAACGATCACACACCACCCAGATGACAGACATTCCTTGAGACACCGGAAGATCAGAAATGAAATCCATGGAAATGTGTGTCCAAGGCCTCTTCGGGACGGGCAAGGGCAAAAGCAACCCGCTAGCACGAGAACAACAAGGCTTAGCCCAAGCACAAGTCCCACAGGACTGCACAAATGACCGCATATCCCGTGACAAGGAAGGCCACCAAAAGGACCTAGCCACCAAATCTCGGGTACCAAAAATTCCCGGATGTCCTGCCAACACCGAGGAATGAACCTCGGAAATGACTCTGCTGGTCCATTTATCAGGAACAAACAGTCTGTCGGGTGGACACGAGTCAGGTCTACCAGCCTGAAATCTCTGCAACACACGCCGCAAATCAGGAGATATGGCCGACACGATTACTCCCTCTTTAAGAATACCAGCTGGCTCCGAGACTCCAGGAGAGTCAGGCACAAAGCTCCTAGAGAGAGCATCAGCCTTAACATTCTTTGAACCAGGCAGGTACGAGACCACAAAGTCAAAACGAGAGAAAAACAATGACCAAAGAGCCTGTCTAGGATTCAGGCGCTTAGCAGACTCGAGATACATCAGATTTTTGTGATCAGTCAAGACCACCACACGATGCTTAGCACCCTCGAGCCAATGACGCCACTCCTCAAATGCCCACTTCATGGCCAACAACTCCCGATTACCAACATCATAGTTCCGCTCAGCAGGCGAAAACTTCCTAGAGAAAAAGGCACATGGTCTCATCACAGAACAACTAGAGCCTCTCTGCGACAAAACAGCCCCAGCACCGATCTCAGAAGCATCCACTTCAACCTGAAAGGGAAGTGAGACATCAGGCTGGCACAAAGCAGGCGCCGAAGTAAACCGGCGCTTCAGCTCCTGGAAGGCCTCCACGGCCGCAGGAGCCCAATTAGCCACATCAGAACCTTTCTTGGTCATATCCGTCAAAGGTTTAACAACGCTAGAAAAATTAGCGATAAAGCGACGGTAGAAATTAGCAAACCCCAAGAACTTCTGAAGACTCTTAACAGACGTGGGCTGAGTCCAATCATGAATAGCTCGGACCTTGACTGGGTCCATCTCCACAGCAGAAGGGGAGAAAATAAACCCCAAAAAGGAAACCTTCTACACTCCAAAGAGACACTTTGAGCCCTTCACAAACAAAGCATTATCACGTAAAACCTGAAACACCATCCTGACCTGCTTTACATGAGAATCCCAATCATCCGAGAAAACTAGAATATCATCCAGATACACAATCAAAAATTTATCCAGATACTTCCGGAAGATATCATGCATAAAGGACTGAAACACTGAAGGGGCATTAGAGAGCCCAAAGGGCATCACCAAGTATTCAAAATGACCTTCGGGCGTATTGAATGCAGTTTTCCATTCATCTCCCTGCCTAATGCGCACAAGGTTGTACGCACCACGAAGATCTATCTTGGTGAACCACTTGGCACCCTTAATCCGAGCAAACAAGTCTGACAATAGTGGCAAAGGATACTGAAACTTAACAGTGATTTTATTCAGAAGCCGATAGTCTATACAAGGTCTCAAAGACCCGTCTTTCTTGGCCACAAAAAAGAATCCCGCACCAAGAGGGGAAGAGGATGGACGAATATGCCCCTTCTCCAAAGACTCCTTGACATAAGAACGCATCGCGGCATGCTCGGGTACAGACAAATTAAATAATCGTCCCTTAGGAAATTTACTGCCAGGAATCAAATCTATAGCGCAGTCACAGTCCCTATGAGGAGGAAGAGCACTGGACCTGGACTCACTGAATACATCCTGATAGTCACACAAATACTCAGGAACTTCTGAAGGAGTAGAAGTAGCAATAGACACCGGCGGAGAATCGTAATGAATTCCCTGACAACCCCAACTTGACACAGACATAGCTTTCCAATCCAAAACAGGATTATGGGTCTGTAACCATGGCAGACCTAAAACGACCAAATCATTCATTTTATGCAGAACAAGAAAACGAATCACCTCCCGTTGTTCAGGAGTCATGCACATGGTCACTTGTGTCCA
Source organism: Ranitomeya variabilis (assembly GCF_051348905.1). Classification (NCBI taxonomy): domain Eukaryota; kingdom Metazoa; phylum Chordata; class Amphibia; order Anura; family Dendrobatidae; genus Ranitomeya; species Ranitomeya variabilis. The sequence continues at coordinate 348,967,561 of NC_135235.1, forward strand.
ATACTGCGGTTTATTTTCCGCCAGTGGCGTAGCATCAATTCCTCTGAGAGGAATCGGAACTTTTAAAGGCTCCAGGACAAAACCGCAGCGCTTGGCAAAGGACAAGTCCATAAGACTCAGGGCAGCACCTGAATCCACAAATGCCATAACAGGGTAGGAAGACAATGAACAAATTAAAGTCACAGACAAAATAAATTTAGGCTGCAAATTACCAATGGTGACAGGACTGACAACCTTGGTTAGGCGTTTAGAGCATGCTGATATAACATGTGTAGAATCACCACAGTAAAAACACAGCCCATTCTGACGTCTATGATTTTGTCGTTCGGTTCTAGTCAGGATTCTATCACATTGCATTGAGACAGGTGTCTGTTCAGACAACACCGCCAGAGGTTTAGCGGATTTGCGCTCCCGCAAACGCCGATCAATCTGAATAGCCAGCGCCATAGAATCATTCAGACTTGTAGGAATTGTAAAACCCACCATCACATTCTTAATGGCTTCAGAAAGGCCATTTCTGAAATTTGCGGCCAGAGCACATTCATTCCATCGAGTAAGCACGGACCATTTCCAAAATTTTTGGCAGTACACCTCAGCTTCATCCTGGCCCTGAGAGATGGCCAGTAGAGCTTTTTCTGCCTGAATTTCAAGATTAGGCTCCCCATAAAGCAATCCGAGCGCCAGAAAAAACGCATCAACATCCGCCAATGCCGGATCTCCTGGCGCTAACGAGAAAGCCCAATCCTGAGGGTCGCCACGCAAGAAGGAGATAACAATTTTAACTTGCTGAGCTGAATCTCCAGACGAACGAGGTTTCAAAGATAGAAACAATTTACAATTATTCCTAAAATTCCTAAATTTAAATCGATCTCCAGAGAACAGCTCAGGAATGGGTATCTTAGGCTCTGACATAGGACTGCTAACAACAAAATCCTGAATGCCCTGCACACGTGCAGCAAGCTGATCCACACTAGTAATCAAGGTCTGAACATTCATGTCTGCAGCAAAGCTTCAAGCCACTCAGAGATAAAGGGGAAGAAGAAAAAAAAAAAAAAAAACTCAGAACTTCTTTTCTTTTAATCCCACTTCAGCAATGCATTAACTATTTATTGGCCTGGCATACTGTTATGATTCCAATGGCAGGGAATCTCAAAGATTACAGCAAAGTCTGCAAACATAAGTAACAGCTCAATAGGGAAGTGGTAACTAGGCTGACCATATACCTGATCCTAGCACAAACACTAACAATAGCCGGGGAACGTGCCTACGTTGATCCTAGACGTCTCGCGCCAGCCGGAGAACTAACTAACCCTATCAGGGAAAATAAGACCTCTCTTGCCTCCAGAGAAAAGACCCCAAAGTAATACAAGCCCCCAACAAATAATAACGGTGAGGTAAGAAGAAAAGACAAACGTAAGAATGAACTAGATTTTAGCAAAGAGAGGCCCACTGACTAATAGCAGAATATAGTAAGATGACTTATATGGTCAGCAAAAAACCCTGCAAAATATCCACGCTGAATATCCAAGAACCCCCAAACCGACTAACGGTGTGGGGGGAGAATATCAGCCCCCTAGAGCTTCCAGCGATATCAGGAATCACATTTTGTACAAGCTGGACAAAAATATAAACAATGCAAATGATCAAAAATAAGAAAGCAGGACTTAGCTTATCTTGCAAAGAACCAGGACCTGAAGACAGGAGCAAACAGAAAGGAACTGATTACAATGATGCCAGGCACTGGACTGAGAATCCAGGAAGATTAAATAGCAACACCCCAGGCCTAACGATGCAGGTGAGTACCAACCTGGGAAAGGACAATCCAAGTGCCAAACCACTAGTGACCACAAGAGGGAGCCAAGAAGTATAGTTCACAACAAGGTAGGTCACATATGATGCGATGTTCCGGCAGGTGGTGTCGGCGCTGCAGAGCCGCAATGCGCGCTTTTGCCGTGCTGGAACGCCGCAAGTGAGCACACTCTAGGCGGACCTTGTGCAGCAGCGCATCAAGATCCGGATAGTCCCTCAAAAAACTCTGCACGACCAAATTGAGCACATGTGCCAGACATGGGATGTGAGTGAGGTTGCCGAGGCCCAGAGCTGCCACCAGATTTCGGCCATTATCACACACTACCATGCCTGGCTGGAGATTCGCTGGCACAAACCACACATCGCTCTCCTGCTTGATGGCATTCCAGAGCTCCTGCACTGTGTGGCTTCGATTCCCCAAAGAAATTAATTTCAAGACGGCCTGTTGACGTTTGGCCACGGCTGTGCTCATGTCGTTCGGAACAGGTAAACGTTCATCACGGGTCCATGTGGAGGTGGACTGTGACGGCTCCTGCAGCGATGATTCTGAGGAACTGGTGTAAGAGGAGGAGTCAATGCGTACAGAATGGATTCCTGCAATCCTTGGAGTGGGCAGCACACGTCCTGCGCCACTCGCACGATCTGTACCCGGCTCAACGACATTAACCCAATGGGCAGTGAGGGAAAGGTATCGCCCCTGTCCATGTTGACTGGTCCACGCATCAGTGGTGAGGTGGACCTTGCTACTGACAGCGTTCAGTAGCGCGTGTTTTATGTGTCCCTCCACATGCTTGTGCAGGGCAGGGACAGCTTGCCTGCTGAAGTAAAAGCGGCTGGGCACATTGTACTGTGGGACTGCCAATGACATCAAGTCATGGAAGCTGTCAGTCTCCACCAGCCTGAATGACAGCATTTCCAGTGACAGAAGTTTGGCAATGCCTGCAGTCAGAGCCTGTGCTCGTGGGTGGTTTGACGAGAAAGGCCGCCTTTTCTCCCATGCCTGTACTACCGATGGCTGTAGACTGGGCTGGGAGTGTGTGGATGACTGGGAAAGTGGTGCTGCGGGTGGAATTACAGCGGGTCTCTGGACAACAGGGCCAGAGGTTCTTCCACGGCGATCCTGGGAGGAAGCCGAACCAGCTGCGTGTGAGCTGGAGGAAGAGGCAACACGAGCTGAAGAGGTGGTAGCTGCCGCTGTTGGTTGGCCTAGCTCTTCAGTGTGTTTTTCTAACTCCGCCGCGTGCCTGGTGCGCACATGTTTCCACATGTTGGAGGTATTGAGGTTGCTGACATTTCAACCTCTTTTGACTTTGTGATGACACACCTTGCATTTGACATAGCAAATGTCATCTGCAACTGTGTCAAAAAAGGACCAGGCACTGCAAGTCTTGGGAGCGCCCTTTTTGGCTTTTGGAAGAGACATGCTCCTAACGGGTGCCAAAGCGGAGGCTGCAGGATCCGCAGTCTTCCCCCTCCCTCTCCCTCTTTGGGCCGTACGGGGAATCTCTTCCTCAGAGCTGCTCCCACCACCTTCCTGTCCCTCACGCCAAGATGGGTCAAGGACATCATCATCTACACTACCCTCTGCCCCCAACTGCTCCTCCTGGGTAGTCTCAGCAGCAGAGCACGCACCAGAAAGTGGCACCTGAGTGTCATCAGTAGTGTTGAGCATTCCGATGCTGCAAGTATCGGGTATCGGCCGATACTTGCTGTATCGGAATTCCGATACCGGGATTCCGATACTCTTGTGGTATCGGGTATCGGAACAACATTAATGTTAAAATGTGTAAAATAGAGAATTAAAATAAAAAATATCGCTATACTCACCTGTCCGACGCAGCCGGGACCTCAGCGCAGGAACCGGCAGCGTTGTTTGTTTAAAATTCCCGCTTTTACATGGTTACGCGAAGTCCCGGCTTGTGATTGGTCAGGGCGGCCATGTTGCCGGGCCGCGGACCAATCACAGCAAGCCGTGACGAAAATACGTCACGGCTTGCTGTGATTGGTCCGCGTCCCGGCAACATGGCCGCCATAAACCAATCACAAGCCGTGACGTCACGGGAGGCTGGAAACGCGCTCATTTTAAAAAGGGCGCGTGTCCAGCCTCCCGTGACGTCACGGCTTGTGATTGGTTGCGTCGCGGTCAACCAATCACAAGCCGGGAGGCTGGACACGCGCCCATTTCAAAATGAGCGCGTCCAGCCTCCCGGCTTGTGATTGGTTGATCGCGGCGCAACCAATCACAAGCCGTGACGTCACGGGAGGCTGGACACGCGCCCATTTCAAAATGAGCGCGTCCAGCCTCCCGGCTTGTGATTGGTTGATCGCGGCGCAACCAATCACAAGCCGTGACGTCACGGGAGGCTGGACACGCGCCCATTTTAAAATGAGCGCGTGTCCAGCCTCCCGTGACGTCCCGGCTTGTGATAGGTCAGGGCGGCCATATTGCCGGGACGCGGACCAATCACAGCAAGCCGTGACGTAATTTCGTCACGGCTTGCTGTGATTGGTCCGCGTCCCGGCAACATGGCCGACCTGACCAATCACAAGCCGGGAATTCACGTAACCAAGTAATAGCGCGATTTTTAAACAAACAACGCTGCCGGTTCCCTCGCTGAAGTCCCGGCTGCGTCGGACAGGTGAGTATAGCGATATTTTTTATTTTAATTCTTTCTTTTACACATTTATATGGTTCCCAGGGCCTGAAGGAGAGTTTCCTCTCCTTCAGACCCTGGGAACCATCAGGGATACCGTCCGATACATGAGTCCCATTGACTTGTATTGGTATCGGGTATCGGTATCGGATTGGATTCCGATACTGTGACGGTATCGGCCGATACTTTCCGATACCGATACTTTCAAGTATCGGACGGTATCGCTCAACACTAGTCATCAGCGGATGCGGCCTGCGATGTGGTGACCGGAGGCACTGTCCCACCCGCCTCTTCAGAGGAAGAGAGAAAAAGAGGTTGGGCATCACTGCACCCTGCCTCTTCTTCCATTTCTCCAATGCTGCTTGGCTGGCCCCCTGTTTCCAAGCCAAGAGATGATTCAGAGAACAGAAGTGAAGACGGCTCCTGTCATGGGATCTCTGTCTGCCTGGGCAATTTGGCAGGTGGTGAAGAGACAGATGGCTGCTCTCCAGTGCTCTGTGTCTGAGAGGATGTGGCACTAATTGAAGTCATGCATTAGCTGCCATCCATCCGACAACGGCTTCAATTTGTTCTTCACGCAGCAGCGGTGTACGGTGGTCTGTGACAAAGCTGTGCATGAACGACTGTTCCCTGGTGAAAGTGGGTGCTGATGAGTCACCGGTGCCCGCAGCAGGCACAGAATCCCCATGTCCTCTCCCTGCTCCGCGCCCACACCCACGTGCCTTACTCACTGCCTTCTTCATCTTGGTTGACTGATAAAGATAAGCAGAAAAGTACTAACGGCTTTGTGTGCTTATTCCTGAAGAGCTCCTAACAGGTATAAGAAACACTAATTTTCTAAAGTGTGGACTAGACTTTAATATGAGCTAATGTGGCCTACACAAATGTAAAGTGGTGTCACTGGTGTGTTTGGTGAACTTTATTATTTATTTATTTTTTGGGGGCTGAACTGACAACAGAGAGAGCTGCAGTCACACGAGACCGTGCAGACAGCCGTAAACGGCGCTGCAAGGCCCAAAAACCCTCCTCTATGTTATCCTATGTAGTGTTTTTCCACAAGTTAGCTGGAGACGGGTGGAAAGACACTAATAGGAATTTTTTGAAAAAATGTGCAGCAGCCTGCACTACTTAAAACAAAAGGAAAATTGATTTTACGGTATGACGCAGTGAAGAACCCTGAGCTGGAGACAACCAGGCTATGGCTGCTCACAGACTACAGGGCGAGCTGCAGTCACACGAAGACCGTGCAGACAGCCGTAAACGGCGCTGCAAGGCCCAAAAACCCTCCTCTACGTTATCCTATGTAGTGTTTTTCCACAAGTTAGCTGGAGACGGGTGGAAAGACACTAATAGGAATTTTTTAAAAAAATGTGCAGCAGCCTGCACTACTTAAAACAAAAGGAAAATTGATTTTACGGTATGATGCAGTGAAGAACCCTGAGCTGGAGACAACCAGGCTATGGCTGCTCACAGACTACAGGGCGAGCTGCAGTCACACGGAGACCACGCAGACAGCCGTAAACGGCGCTGCAAAGCCCAAAAACCCTCCTCTACGTTATCCTATGTAGTGTTTTTCCACAAGTTAGCTGGAGACGGGTGGAAAGTCACTAATAGGAATTATTCGAAAAAATGTGCAGCAGCCTGCACTACTTCAAAAAAAACAAAAACAAAAAAACAAAGAACAGTATGAGGCAATGAACCACCCTCCCTGAACTGAATACAACCAGCTATGGATGGCCTATGGCTGCACTCAGACTAGAGAGTGGGCTGCACTCACACACACACACACAGAGACCTTGCAGATCGCTGTGAAAACAGCGCTGCAAGGCAAAAGCAAGGTGATTAGCAGGTGAACACAGCAGTTGCTAAATTATCCTTGGAAAAGAATAATTAAGCAAATCGCTATCTCAAAACTGGCCCCCAGTCAGCAAACAGCGTCCTGTCACTAACTGAATTCACAGCAGAGTGAGCGCAAAATGGCGCCAGCGACTTTTAAACTGCATCATGACATCATTTCAGCAGCCAATCACAGCCTTGCCAGTAGTTTCATGCCCTCCATGCTAAACAGGATGTGCCCACACTTGGAATCATTCTCATTGGCTGATTTCGTTCAAATTTGTGCAGTTTGAATCCTGGGAACTTCCGATTCCGGTATCCGATACGCGGCAAGTATCGGATCTCGGTATCGGAATTCCGATACCGCTAAGTATCGGCCGATACCCGATACTTGCGGTATCGGAATGCTCAACACTAATGATGAACCTAATTCTGTGGATCAAGCGGAGAAGACCTTGTTGGCCCTATCTCAGGGTCAAGAGGCGGCAGAATTGTATTGTCAGAAATTTAGAAAATGGTCTGTGTTGACTAAATGGAATGATGATGCTTTGGCTGCAATTTTCAGAAAGGGTCTTTCTGAATCCGTTAAAGATGTTATGGTGGGGTTTCCCACGCCCGTCAGTCTGAGTGATTCTATGTCTTTGGCCATTCAGATTGATCGGCGCTTGCGGGAGCGCAGAACTGTGCTCGCTGTGGCGTTGTCCTCAGAGCAGAGTCCTGAGCCAATGCAGTGTGATAGGATTCTGTCTAGGACAGAACGACAAGGACTCAGACGTCAGAATAGGTTGTGTTATTATTGTGGCGACGCTTCTCATGTCATTTCAGTCTGCCCTAAATGGACAAAGAGGATCGCTAGTTCATTTACCATCAGTACTGTACAACCTAAATTTCTCTTATCGGTGTCCCTGATCTGCTCATTGTCATCATTTTCTGTCTTGGCATTTGTGGATTCAGGCGCCGCTTTGAACTTAATGGACCTTAAGTTTGCCAGGCGTTGTGGTTTCCCCTTGCAGCCCTTGCAGAACCTTATTCCTTTAAGGGGCATTGATGCTACACCTTTGGCTAAAAATAAGCCCCAGTTTTGGACACAGGTCACCATGCGCATGGCGCCAGCCCATCAGGAAGATTGTCGATTTCTGGTATTGCATAATTTACATGATGCTATCGTGTTGGGTTTTCCGTGGTTGCAGGTACATAATCCTGTGTTGGATTGGAAGTCTATGTCTGTGACTAGTTGGGGTTGCCAGGGGGTTCATAATGATGTTCCTTTAATGTCTATCTCCTCTTCTTCCTCTTCCGAAATTCCAGAGTTTTTATCTGATTTTCAGGATGTATTCGATGAGCCCAAGTCCAGTTCTCTTCCACCGCACAGGGACTGTGATTGTGCTATTGATTTGATTTCAGGCTGTAAGTTTCCTAAGGGCCGACTCTTCAACCTGTCTGTGCCTGAACATACCGTATGTGGAGTTATGTTAAGGAGTCTTTGGAGAAAGGGCATATTCGGCCATCTTCTTCACCAATGGGAGCGGGATTTTTTTTTGTTGCTAAGAAGGATGGCTCCTTGAGACCCTGTATTGATTATCACCTCTTGAATAAGATCACGGTCAAGTTTCAATACCCTTTACCTTTGCTTTCCGATTTGTTTGCTAGGATTAAGGGGGCTAGTTGGTTTACGAAGATTGGCCTTCGGGGGGCGTATAATCTTGTTCGTATTAAGCAGGGTGATGAATGGAAAACTGCGTTCAATACGCCCGAAGGCCATTTTGAATACCTTGTGATGCCGTTCGGGCTCACTAATGCTCCATCTGTTTTTCAATCTTTCATGCATGATATCTTCCGGACTTATATTGATAAATTCTTGATTGTATATTTGGACGATATTTTGATTTTTTCTGATGATTGGGAGTCTCATGTGGAACAGGTCAGGATGGTATTTCAGATCCTTCGTGACAATGCTTTGTTTGTGAAGGGGTCTAAGTGTCTCTTTGGGGTGCAGAAGGTTTCTTTTTTGGGTTTTATTTTTTCTCCTTCATCTATTGAGATGGATCCGGTTAAGGTTCAGGCCATTCATGATTGGTAGGGTTGAGCGAAACGGGTCGACCATTTTCAGAAGTCGCCGACTTTTGGCAAAGTCGGGTTTCATGAAACCCGACCCGACCCCTGTGTGGGGTCGGCCACGAGGTCGGCGATCTTCTGAATCTGGTATCGGGATTCCGATACCGAGTTCCGATATGTTTGCGATATCGGAAATCGGTATCAGAATCCACATTTAAGTGTAAAATAAAGAATTAAAATAAAAAATATTGATATGCTCACCTCTCCGACGCAGCCTGGACATCGCCACTGGTAACCGGCATCTTCCGTTCCTAAAAATGGCGCTTGAAAGACCTTTCGAATGCTTCACGGCTTGTGATTGGTCGCGGCGGCCCACGTGACCGCTGAGCGACCAATCACAAGCCGGTGACGTAATTCTCAGGTCCTGTTCTGGTTCTCAGGTACATGAGAATTACTTCACGGCTTGTGATTGGTCGCTGAGCGGTCACGTGGGCCGCCGCGACCAATCACAAAGCCGTGACGTCATCGGAAGGTCCTTCATGCGTTCATTCTTAAGAAGGAAGGCTGCCGGAAAGAAGCCGAGGGTGAGTATATTCCTATTAGGTATATACTCACCCTCGTACGTGCCCTGCTTCTTTCCGGCAGCCTTCCTTCTTAAGAATGAACGCGTGAAGGACCTTCCGATGACGTCACGGCTTTGTGATTGGTCGCGGCGGCCCACGTGACCGCTCAGCGACCAATCACAAGCCGTGAAGTAATTCTCATGTACCTGAGAACCAGAACAGGACCTGAGAATTACGTCACTGGCTTGTGATTGGTCGCTCAGTGGTCACGTGGGCCGCCACGACCAATCACAAGCCGTGAAGCATTCGAAAGGTCTTTCAAGCGCCATTTTTAGGAACGTAAGATGCCGGTTACTACCAGGGTGCGTCAGAGGGTGAGTATATCAATTTTTTTTATTTTAATTCTTTATTTTACACGTAAATATGGATCCCAGGGCCTGAAGGAGAGTTTCCTCTCCTTCAGACCCTGGGAACCATAGTATCCCATTGCACTGCATTGGGTTTCGCGTTTCGGCCGACCCCGACTTTTTTATAGGATCGGCCGATTTCACTCGACCCGACTTTTGAGAAAGTCGGGTTTTGTGAAACCCGACCCGATCCTATAAAAATAAAAGTCGTTCAACCCTAATGATTGGATTCAACCCACGTCCGTAAAGAGCCTTCAGAAATTTTGGGGTTTTGCTAATTTTTATCGCCGTTTCATTGCTATCTTTTCCAGCGTGGTTAAACCCTTGACCGATTTGACGAAAAAAGGCGCTGATGTGGCGAATTGGTCCTCTGCGGCTGTTTCTGCCTTTCAGGAGCTTAAACGTCGATTTAATTCTGCTCCGGTGTTGCGCCAACCGGATGTTTCCCTTCCGTTTCAGGTTGAGATTGACGCTTTTGAGATTGGCGCAGGGGCCGTTTTGTCCCAGAGGGATCATGTTGGTTCCTTGACGAAACCGTGTGCATTCTTTTCCCATAAATTTTCGCAAGCTGAACGCAATTATGATGTCGGCAATTGGGAGTTGTTGGCTATGAAGTGGGCATTTGAGGAGTGGCGACATTGGCTTGAGGGAGCTAAGCACCGTATTGTGGTCTTGACCGATCATAAGAATTTGATTTACCTCGAGTCTGCCAAGTGGCTGAATCCTAGACAGGCTCGATGGTCCTTGTTTTTTTCCCGTTTTGATTTTGTGGTCTCGTATCTTCCGGGTTCCAAGAATATTAAGGCTGATGCCCGTTCTAGGAGTTTTTTGCCTGATTCTCCTGAGGTCCTTGAACCGGTTGGCATTCTGAAAGAAGGGGTGGTTCTTTCTGCTATTTCCCCTGATTTACGACGGGTTCTTCAGGAATTTCAGGCTGACAGACCTGATCGTTGTCCAGTGGGGAAACTGTTTGTTCCTGACAGATGGACTAGTAGAGTGATTTCTGAGGTTCACTGTTCTGTGTTGGCTGGTCATCCTGCTATTTTTGGTACCAGAGACTTGGTTGGTAGGTCCTTTTGGTGGCCTTCTTTATCACGTGATGTGCGTTCTTTTGTGCAGTCCTGTGGGACTTGTGCGCGGGCCAAGCCTTGTTGTTCCCGTGCTAGTGGGTTGCTTTTGCCATTGCCGGTCCCTGAGAGGCCCTGGACGCATATTTCTATGGATTTTATTTCTGATCTTCTGGTTTCCCAGAGGATGTCGGTTATCTGGGTTGTTTGTGACCGGTTTTCTAAGATGGTTCATTTGGTGCCTTTGCCTAAATTGCCTTCCTCTTCAGATTTAGTTTCGTTGTTTTTTCAGCATGTGGTTCGTTTGCATGGTATTCCGGAGAATATTGTGTCTGACAGAGGTTCCCAGTTTGTTTCTAGGTTTTGGCGGGCTTTTTGTGCTAGGCTGAGCATTGATTTATCTTTTTCCTCTGCATTTCATCCTCAGACAAATGGCCAAACCGAGCGAACTAATCAGACCTTGGAGACTTATTTGAGATGCTTTGTGTCTGCTGATCAGGATGATTGGGTGGCCTTTTTGCCATTGGCCGAGTTTGCCCTTAGTAATCGGGCTAGTTCGGCTACTTTGGTTTCGCCTTTTTTTTGCAATTTTGGTTTTCATCCTCGTTTTTCTTCTGGGCAGGTTGAGCCTTCTGACTGTCCTGGTGTGGATTCGGTGGTTGACAGGTTGCAGCAGATTTGGGGTCATGAGGTGGACAATTTGGTGTTGTCTCAGGAGGAGGCTCAACGTTTTGCTAACCGTCGTCGGTGTGTTGGTTCCCGGCTTCAGGTTGGGGATCTGGTCTGGTTGTCTTCCCGTCGTGTTCCTATGAAGGTTTCTTCTCCTAAGTTTAAGCCTCGGTTTATTGGTCCTTATAGGATTTCTGGGATTATTAATCCGGTGTCTTTTCGATTGGCGCTTCCGGCCTCTTTTGCTATCCATAATGTCTTTCATAGATCTTTATTGCGGAAATATGTGGTACCCGTTGTTCCCTCTGTTGATCCTCCGGCCCCTGTGTTGGTTGATGGGGAGTTGGAGTATGTGGTTGAGAAGATTTTGGATTCTCGTTTTTCGAGGCAGAGGCTTCAGTATCTTGTCAAATGGAAGGGTTATGGCCAGGAGGATAATTCTTGGGTTTTTGCCTCTGATGTCCATGCTGCTGATTTGGTTCATGCTTTTCATCTGGCTCGTCCTGATCGGCCTGGGGGCTCTGGTGAGGGTTCGGTGACCCCTCCTCAAGGGGGGGGTACTGTTGTGAATTCTGCTTTTGGGATCCCTCCGGTGGTTGTAGGTGGTAATGCAGTTGTCCCTGAGTTGCAGTCCTGGTCAGGTGTATGTGCTGATTGCAGTTCTGACTGGGGTATTTAGGCATGCAGGATTCATTAGTCCTTGCCAGTTGTCCATGGTTGTTGGGAGGTTTTGGTCCTGGTTTGGTTCCTTCTGCCTTCTGCCAAATCAGCAAAGATAAATGTCTGGTTTTGTTTCTGTGGCACACATGCTGTGTGCTTAATAATTCTGTGCTATTCAGTGTTTTTTTTGTCCAGCTTAGATTGTGTCAGTATTTTCTCAGTCTTGTTGGATTCCCTGGAGTGGCAGATATACATTCCATGTCTTTAGTTAGATTGTGGAACTTTTTTTATTATCTGCTGTGGATATTTTTGGAAGGGTTTTAATACTGACCGCTTAGTATTCTGTCATATCTTTCCCTATTTAGCTAGAGTGGCCTCTTTTGCTGAATCCTGTTTTCTGCCTGCATGTGTCTTTCCTCTCCTACTCACAGTCAATATTCGTGGGGGGCTGCCTATCCTTTGGGGTTTTGCTCTGAGGCAAGGTAGTATTCCTATTTCCTTCTATAGGGGTATTTAGTCCTCCGGCTGTGTCGAGGTGTCTAGGGTGTGTTAGGCACACCCCACGGCTACTTCTAGTTGCGGTGTTAGTTCAGGTTTTGCAGTCAGTACAGTTTCCACCTACTCCAGAGAAAGTTCATGCGGCTCCAAAGTCACCGGATCATAACAGTCACAGCAGAAGACGCTGAAGATGGAGCGGCGCCGGAACGAGGAGAGGTGAATATCGCATAGCGCTGCGCTCCCCTCCCTGTTATACTCACCTGCTCCTGGCGTGCTGCAGTTCCTGTTTTCCCGGCGCTGCAGCTTCTTCCTGTATTGAGCGGTCATGGTTACCGCTCATTACAGTAATGAATATACGGGCGGCTCCACCCCTATGGGAGGCAGAGTCGCATATTCATTACTGTAATGAGCGGTATAATGTGACCGCTCAGTACAGGAAGAAGCTGCGGTGTTGGGGAACCAGAGACCTGCAGGGACCGTGCCAGGAGTAGGTGAATATCTCAGTGTGGGGGTGGCAGAATCCCGCCGCCAAGGAGCTTTCTTGGACTGCCGCATCATCAGGCGGCCCACTAGCGCCCCCCTGTCGGCTGCGCCCGGGGCACATGCCCGGCTGCCCCCCCTGGATACGCCACTGCCCTTATATACAAGACCAAACGTGCTGGGATTGGCTGCACCCTGAAAAATAAAGTGCACAAAGTACATAAAACAAACTCAAACAGGAAACCAGACGTACAGTAAAAAGTCCATGGTCAGGGTTCGGTAACGGACACTAGGAGTCTAGTACGGATCTCGAACTTTACCATTTGGGTTCTCTCATCCCTATTCGCCTTCAAACTGTCACTCAACTAGCTGCCTCATTGTCCTGTATCTCCAAACTATTATACTCCCCCATACACTACCACAGAGAGCACTTGCTCAGTGAGCAGCAAACTGTTTTTTTTATATTGTAAACGGATCTCAGTGTATCCAGCTGCTCACGTAGATCCAGTACATGGGCTTCCATATGTCCAACATGCATATATCTTGCACAGCACTATACACCCCGACACGGCTGTACAATGATTTCACATATACGACAAGAGGTATACTGGGTGGTAGGGTTGAGCAAAACAGGTCGTTCATTTTCAAGTCGCCGACTTTTGGCAAAGTCGGCGTCTCATGAAACCGAGCCGATCCCAGCATTGCATCGGCCATGCGGTACGCGACTTTCACACCAAAGTCGCGTTTCAATGACGCGAAAAGCGCCATTTCTCAGCCAATGAAGGTGAACGCAGAGTGTGGGCAGCGTGATGACATAGGTCCTGGTCCCCACCATCTAAGAGAAGGGCATTGCAGTGATTGGCTTGCTGTCTGCGGCGTCACAGGGGCTATAAAGGGGCGTTCCCGCCGACCGCCATCTCACTGCTGCTGATCTAAGCTTAGGGAGAGGTTGCTGCCGCTTCGTCAGAAGCAGGGATAGCGTTAGGCAGGGTCCATTAACCACCAAACCGCTTGTGCTGTAGTGATTTCCACTGTCCAACACCACCTTCGGTGTGCAGGGACAGTGGAAGCTACATTTTTTTTTTTTCTCAGCGCTGTAGCTCATTGTGCTGCCCTAGAAGGCTCCCTGATAGCTGCATTGCTGTGTGTACGCCACTGTGCAAACCAACTGCTTTTTTCAAAGCACAAATCCTCTTGTTCCTTCCTTTCTGCACAGCTATCTTTTTTGTTTGTCCACACTTTTTATTTAATTTGTGCATCAGTCCACTCCTTATTGCTGCCTGCCATACCTGGCTGAGATTACTGCAGGGAGATAGTAATTGTAGGACAGTCCCTGTTTTTTTTTTTTTTTTGTGGGAGATTAAGATTGGCATTTCTGCTAGAGTGCCATCCCTGTGTGTGCCATCTCTCACTCAGTGGGCCATAGAAAGCCTATTTATTTTTTTGCTTGATTTGGGTTCTAAAATCTACCTGAAAAAAAATCACTACATCAATCAGTGGGAGAAAAATATTGGCCTCAGGGCTTGTGTGCCACTCCTGACTCCTGTGTGTGCCATCTCTCACTCAGTGGGCCATAAAAAGCCTATTTATTTTTTTGCTTGATTTGGGTTCTAAAACCTACCTGAAAAAAAATCACTACATCAATCAGTGGGAGAAAAATATTGGCCTCAGGGCTTGTGTGCCACTCCTGACTCCTGTGTGTGCCATCTCTCACTCAGTGGGCCATAGAAAGCCTTTTTTTATTATTATTTGGTTTCTAAATTGTCCCTGAAAAAATCATTTTATCTTATTTGGTTTCTAAAGTCTCCCTGAAAAAAAAAAAATAAATAAAACAGTGGGAGATTAATATTGCCCTTTCTGCTTGTGTGCCAGTCTTGACTCCTGGGTGTGCCGTCTCTCTCTCTCAAATTGTGGGCCATAGAAAGCCTATTTATTTTTTTGCTTGATTTGCGTTCTAAAATCTACCTGAAAAAAAATCACTACATCAATCAGTGGGAGAAAAATATTGGCCTCAGGGCTTGTGTGCCACTCCTGACTCCTGTGTGTGCCATCTCTCATTCAGTGGGCCATAGAAAGCCTATTTATTTTTTTGCTTGATTTGGGTTCAAAAATCTACCTGAAAAAAAATCACTACATCAATCAGTGGGAGAAAAATATTGGCCTCAGGGCTTGTGTGCCACTCCTGACTCCTGTGTGTGCCATCTCTCACTCAGTGGGCCATAGAAAGCCTATTTTTTTTTTTGCTTGATTTGGGTTCTAAAATCTACCTGAAAAAAAATCACTGCATCAATCAGTGGGAGAAAAATATTGCCCTCAGGGCTTGTGTGCCACTCCTGACTCCTGTGTGTGCCATCTCTCACTCAGTGGGCCATAGAAAGCCTATTTATTTTTTTGCTTGATTTGGGTTCTAAAATCTACCTGAAAAAAAATCACTACATCAATCAGTGGGAGAAAAATATTGGCCTCAGGGCTTGTGTGCCACTCCTGACTCCTGTGTGTGCCATCTCTCACTCAGTGGGCCATAGAAAGCCTTTTTTTATTATTATTTGGTTTCTAAATTGTCCCTGAAAAAATCATTTTATCTTATTTTGTTTCTAAAGTCTCCCTGAAAAAAAAAAAAAAATAGGTGGGAGATTAATATTGACATTTGTGCTTGAGTGACAGTCCTGCGTGTGTGGCATCTCTGTGATTTGGTGCCACATAAAACAGAGTGTGTAACATTGTGCCTGATTTTCCTTGTGGTCTCACCAACCTGTTAAGGGATATTAAAATCATACTGAAGTTATAGCTCACCGTGTAAGTTGTTTGACAGCAACAAATAAAGTTACTTTGGTTAGGTTTTTAAAACAATGAGGAAGTCTGGTGCAAGAGGTCGTGGCCGTGGGCGTTCATTGTCAGCTGGTAATGATGGTAGTGGTAGTGGAGCATCAGGTGGTCGTGGGGATAAAAATATTCCACCTAAGTCTGGAGCTGTGGAGCCAGTTTCGTCGTCTGGCTACACAAGGCCTTGAACGCTCTCTTTTCTGGGAGTAGGAAAACCGCTTTTAAAGCCGGAGCAGCAACAGCAAGTTTTGGCTTACCTTGCAGACTCAGCCTCTAGCTCTTTTGCCTCCTCTTCTGAAACTGGTAAATGTAAAAGCAGCGCATCGTTTGTGGATGTTCACGGTCAGGGACAAGTCGCTTCCTTGTCCTCTTCAGCAAAAACTACAACAAGAGAGAAGGATGCAGCAGGCGACACAACGGGTTACTCCATGGAGCTCTTTACACATACCGTCCCTGGCTTAGAAAGTGAAACACTTAACAGGCCATGCCCATTACAAGTAGATTCTGACATGGAGTGCACTGATGCACAGCCACAGCCAGAGTACTATGCTGCTCCTTTGACTCAGACCACAACATTGCCCTCTCAGGGTACTGATCCACAATCAGACCCTGATGAGACTATGTTGCCCCGCCACGAACGCTATACCACCGACCGACACGGTGACACAGATGAAGTTGCACACGAGCTCGAAGAGGAGGTAATAGATGACCCAGTTGTTGACCCCGATTGGCAGCCATTGGGGGAACAGGGTGCAGGTGGCAGTAGTTCAGAAGCGGAGGTGGAGGAGGGGCCGCAGCAGGCATCAACATCGCAACAGGTTCCATCTGCCGGGCCCGTATCTGGCCCAAAACGCGTGTCAAAGCCAAAACCTGTTGGAGGACAGCATGGCCATCCGGTTAAAGCTCAGTCTGCAATCCCTGAAAAGGGATCCGATGCTAGGAAGAGTGCAGTCTGGCATTTTTTTAAACAACATCCAATTGATCAGCGCAAAGTCATCTGTCAAAAATGTTCAACTAGCCTAAGCAGAGGTCAGAATCTGAAAAGTCTCAATACTAGTTGCATGCATAGACAGTTAACCACCATGCATTTTCAAGCCTGGACAAACTACCAAACGTCCCTTAAGGTTGTAGCACCCTCGGCCAATGAAGCTAGTCAGCAACGCAACATCCCTTCCGTCACTGTAAGGCCACCATTTTCCGCACCACCGGCAGTATCTGTGCAGGTTTCTTTGCCAGCCAAAAGCAGTCAGGGTCAGGGAATCACCAGTTTTGTAGGAGGAAATATTGCATCTAGGGCACCGGCGGAAACAATACCGTCTCCAACCGTCTCTCAGTCTGCCATGTCCACCGGCACACCCGAAAGTTCCACGATCTCCAGCTCCCCAGTCCAGCTCACCCTACATGAGACTCTGGTTAGAAAAAGGAAGTACTTATCCTCTCATCCGCGTACACAGGGTTTTAACGCCTACATAGCTAGACTAATCTCGTTAGAGATGATGCCCTACCGGTTAGTTGAAAGCGAAGCTTTCAAAGCCCTGATGGAGTACGCTGAACCACGATACGAGCTACCCAGTCGACACTTTTTTTCCAGAAAAGCCATCCCAGCCCTGCACCAGCATGTTAAACAGCGCATCGTCCATGCACTCAGGCAATCTGTGAGTACAAAGGTGCACCTGACTACAGATGCATGGACCAGTAGGCATGGCCAGGGACGTTATGTGTTCATCACGGCACACTGGGTGAATGTGGTGGATGCAGGGTCCACAGGGGACATCAATTTCGGGACAGTTGTGCCTAGCCCACGGTCTAGGAAACAGTTGGCTGTAGGCGTTCGCACCCCCTCCTCCTCCTCCTCGTCCTCCTGCAGAAGCTACAGCTCTTCCACAGACCGCAGTCGGCCAACCACTCCATCGGCAGATGACACTGTTGCACACCAGTTGTCCCATTATGGGCCAGCTACTGGCAAGCATCAGCAGGCTGTATTGGCTATGAAGTGTTTGGGCGACAACAGAGACACCGCGGAAGTTCTGTCCGAGTTCTTGCAACAAGAAACGCAGTCGTGGCTGGGCACAGTAGATCTTGAGGCAGGCAAGGTAGTGAGTGATAACGGAAGGAATTTCATGGCTGCCATCTCCCTTTCCCAACTGAAACACATTCCTTGCCTGGCTCACACCTTAAACCTGGTGGTGAAGTGCTTATTGAAAACTTATCCTGGTTTCTCCGACCTGCTCCTCAAAGTGCGTGGACTTTGCTCACATATCCGACGTTCGCCTGTACACTCCAGCCATATGCAGACCTATCAGCGGTTTTTGAACCTTCCCCAGCATCGCCTAATCATAGACGTTGCAACAAAGTGGAACTCAACACTGCACATGCTTCAGAGACTGTGCCAACAGAGGCGGGCTGTTATGTTTTTGTGGGAGGATACACATACACTGGCAGGCAGTAGGATGGCAGACATGGAGTTGTCAGGTGTGCAGTGGTCGAAGATACAAGACATGTGTCAAGTCCTTCAGTGTTTTGAGGAATGCACACGGCTGGTTAGTGCAGACAACACCATAATAAGCATGAGCATCCCCCTAATGTGTCTGCTGATGCAAAGTTTGACGCACATAAAGGATCAGGCATCTGCACCAGAGGAAGAGGAAAGCCTTGATGACAGTCAGCCATTGTCTGGTCAGAGCAGTGTACAGGACGAGGTAGCAGGCGAAGAGGAGGTGGAGGACGAGGAGGATGATGGGGATGAGTATATTTTTAATGCGGAAGCTTTCCCGGGGGCACTGGAAATTGGTTGCGTGGCAAGGCCGGGTTCTGGTTTTTGAGGGACACAAGTGACGTAGATTTGCCTGAAACTGCCCCTCAACCAATCACAACCGGAGATTTGACAACTGGAACTTTGGCCCACATGGCGGATTATGCCTTACGTATCCTAAAAAGGGACACACGCATTACGAAAATGATGAACGATGACGATTACTGGTTGGCCTGCCTCCTTGATCCACGCTATAAAGGCAAATTGCAAAATATTATGCCACATGAGAACTTGGAACTAATATTAGCAACCAAACAATCAACTCTTGTTGACCGTTTGCTTCAGGCATTCCCAGCACACAGCGCACGTGATCGTTCTCACATGAGCTCCAGGGGGCAGCAGACTAGGAGTGTTAAGGGTGCACACATCAGAAGTGGTGTTGGACAGAGGGGTTTTCTGACCAGGTTGTGGAGTGATTTTGCTATGACCGCAAACAGGACAGGTACTGCTGCATCAATTGAAAGTGACAGGAGACAACATTTGTCCAGTATGGTTACTAACTATTTTTCATCCCTTATCGATGTTCTCCCTCAACCGTCATTCCCATTTGATTACTGGGCATCAAAATTAGACACCTGGCCAGAATGGGCAGAATATGCATTGCAGGAGCTTGCTTGCCCGGCAGCAAGTGTCCTATCAGAAAGAGTATTCAGTGCTGCAGGTTCAATATTAACTGAAAAAAGGACTCGTCTGGCTACCCAAAATGTTGATGATCTAACATTCATTAAAATGAACCACAACTGGATTTCGAAATCTTTTGCCCCACCTTGCCCGGCCGACACCTAGCTTTCCTATGAAAAGCTCTTGCCTGTGGACTACTGTGAATTACTTTTCTAATGTCTAATTTGCTGCAGCTGATTGTCCAGCATACAACATGTTTACACCTCCCTAAATGGCCAAACTCCCCACACGGGGCAGTGGTATCGCGACTTGGTACAAGCACCCGTGAGACTGCTGTTTGTCTGAAGAGGTGGGTGTGCTCGCTTTTGGTCGACGGCATTGCTACTGGGTCCCTCATAGTACAATAAAGTGTCTCTGGCGGTGGTGGTGCGCACCCAACGTCAGACACACTGTTGTAACATGAGGGGCCCTGGGCCTGTACCGCCGGCCACAAGAGAGTTCACCCACCCCCAGGTCAAACATTGCTCTACCACTTCCACAGTTATCTCTCACACTTCCACCAATGTTTAGTCTATGCGCTGACATCCTTCCATACCTGCCACTGACAATACCATTGTGTTGACATGTATGATGGTACTTAACATAGTCAGGGGCAGTGTCCTCTATTTACCACAGTAAATACTTTGCGCTAAATTAGTAGGTCTGAAACAACGCAGAGGATCCCACCCCTGAACCTAATGATTGCACCCTTTAGTGTTTTTGTTTTGTTTTAATGCGAGACATTCACATTTATTTGTTGTTTTTGACTACTAACTGGCAGACACTCATTACAATCGGCCTCCACTGACCAGACCACTGCTGCCCGTGTACCCCTGGAACCAATTATAAAGTGCCTACAGCCAGCCCATTTTATTATGTCAGGCCTTCGAAGCCTGTCTGCGGTCCCTCCTTCCACTAGGCCTCCACTGACCAGACCAGTGCTTCCCGTGTACCCCTGGAACCTATTTTACAGTGCCTACAGCCAGCCCATTTTATTATGTTAGGCCTTCGAAGCCTGTCTGCGGTCCCTCCTTCCACTAGGCCTCCACTGACCAGACCACTGCTTCCCGTGTACCCCTGGAACCAATTATAAAGTGCCTACAGCCAGCCCATTTTATTATGTTAGGCCTTCGAAGCCTGTCTGCGGTCCCTCCTTCCACTAGGCCTCCACTGACCAGACCACTGCTGCCCGTGTACCCCTGGAACCTATTTTACAGTGCCTACAGCCAGCCCATTTTATTATGTTAGGCCTTCGAAGCCTGTCTGCGGTCCCTCCTTCCACTAGGCCTCCACTGACCAGACCACTGCTGCCCGTGTACCCCTGGAACCTATTTTACTGTGCATAGAGCCTATTTTTTTATTTTATTTAATATTAATAAAGCCATGATTGACTATGCTGTACCACGCTATGAGCTACCCAGTTGACAATTCTTTTGCGAGAAAAGCCATCCCACCCCTCCACCAGCATGTTAAAGACCGCATTGTCCTTGCATTCTGTCAATCTGTGAGTCCAAAGGTACACCTGACAACAGACACATGGACCTGTAGGCATGGCCACGGAAGGTTACGTGTCCTTTGTGGCGCAATGGGTTAATGTATTGGATGCATGGTCCACACAGGGGACAGCCTGGTAAGTCTGTCTGCAGTCCCTAATTCAAGTTGTCCTCAAATGAATAAATCTGAGCTTCAACCTTCTGGCTCTCATTAATCTTTTTTTTTTTTTTTTTTTTAAATTGGTGTTTAGGGCCTACTAACGGTGGCTGCCTCTGCCTGGTGTTTGTCCTCAACTGAATACAGCTGAGCTTCTACCTTCTGGCTCTCATTAAGTGCTGTGTTTTTAAAAATTGGTGGTTAGGGCCTACTAACGGTGTCTGCCCCTCCCTGGTGTTGTCCTCAACTGAATACAGCTGAGCTTCTACCTTCTGGCTTTCGGCCTATAGTATCAGATATTAAACTGCATTTGGCCTTCAACTTTGGTTACGGCCTACTAACGGTGTCTGCCCCTCCCTGGTGTTGCCCTCAACTGAATACAGCTGAGCTTCAACCTTCTGGCTCTCATTAAGTGCTGTGTTTTTAAAAATTGGTGGTTAGGGCCTACTAACGGTGTCTGCCCCTGCCTGGTGTTTGTCCTCAGCTGAATACAGCTGAGCTTCTACCTTCTGGCTCTTATTAAGCTTTTTTTTTTTTTTTTTTTTTAATTGCTGGATGGGGCCTAATTCCTCTGTTTGCTGCTCCATGGTGTTTGTCCTCAACTGAATACAGATGAGTTTCTACCTTTTGGCTTTTGGCCTATAGTATCAGATATTAAACTGCATTTGCCCTTCAACTTTGGTTACGGCCTACTAACAGTGTCTGCCCCTCCCTGGTGTTGCCCTCAACTGAATACAGCTGAGCTTCTACCTTCTGGCTTTCGGCCTATAGTATCAGATATTAAACTGCATTTGGCCTACTAGTGTGGTTGGGCCCTTGAAACAGTGTCTGCTGCTCTTGGGTTTGCTACTCCACTGAACAAAGCAATGCCGCCTGTTTAGTCCTGTTACCAATTTTGAACTGCATTTAGCCTACTTTATTCTTTGGCCCTATATCTGTTTCCTCCTCATCCTGCCCATTGCCCAGCCACTGCTAGATGAGTCTGCTGGTACATTGACCTAGACCACTACATTCCCCTTGCACTCTACACAGCCAGAATCTGACCCTGCTGAAAGTAAGGTTCCCCTTCCCGCATGTTATACCACCTTACACAGTGACAAAGAGGAAGGTGCAGATGAAAGTGCAGGTTCCTTCATCAGGTGGGGGGGGGCATACTCGTTGGCGACGTCACTGGCACAGGGCCCCTCAGAGTACGCCAAAGTGTCGCTGCTGGTGGGAGGCGCCCCCGCCATGCAAACACACCGCCATACTTTGAGGGGCCCTGTGCCAATGCGAACGAGTGGGCCCCCCCTGCTTGCTCAGGATCACAGCACTTGCAACGTTGAAATACTTCCCTCTCCCTGCTCCACCGCCGTGACGTAAGTCCGCGTTTCCTGGGCCCACGAAAAACTTGAGCCAGCCCTACTCCCCCCACAACTTTTGCCAAATGACCCCCAATTTCCTATGCCCAACTATTATTATAAAGTTAATTAAGATTGACAAGCTTCAGAAACAAGAATGGATGTTTTTGGCATTAAAATGGGCACTGTAGGTGTTTTCCTGGCCTCCACTCACTGCCGACTATGCTTCCCCATTGACTTGCATTGGGTTTCGTGTTTCGGTCGATCCCCGACTTTTAGCGATAATCGGCCGACTGCACTCGACTCGACTCTGGACAAAGTCGGGTTTCACAAAACCCGACTCGATCTTAAAAAAATTAAAGTCGCTCAACCCTACTGGGTGGTATTGTCAATAATGGAGGACATATTGCTAATGAAAAGTGCAACAAAATGTATTATATGCACTTACAATCAATGAATTAATGCAAGTCCCTCTGTTCTAATGTCACTGAGTCCAAAATCACTTAATCTCAAGTTATTTAAGAGAAAATTTATCACCAGGTTTTTGCCACCTAATCTGAGAGTTGCATAATTTGGAGACAGTAACCCTGATTCCATTGATGTGTAATTCACTCGGCTGCTTGCTGCATTTTTAATAAAATCACTGTTTTATCAGCATGAGATTATCACAAGAGAACTAGTAAACCTGCTGCATTTAGTCTTTCATATTCATGAGCTCTATATATCCCTGCCTGAATCACTGAGTGTCAGCTTTCTGCCTCTGAACACTGTACATACAAAGTTGTCTATCAGTGGTGTGAGTGAGGTTATACAGAGCTCAGCATTCAGATAACTGGTAGATTTACAGCAGAGAGAAGCGTGATTTTATTAAAACTACAAAAAGCAACTCAGTAGATGATACATTGCTAGAATCAATGTCTCTGCTCTACATCATGCTGATCTGAGATCGGGTAGCAAGCGAATGGTCATTCAATTGCTTTTTCAGATATTTTGTGGCATACTTTCTTGTCCATAGCAATAATATAGCCTGCTGCTCACCGCACTGTTTGCAGATAAATTAAACAAAATTGAACCGTATATAAATAGGTAGTGACTAGTGTTGAGCGATACCGTCCGATACTTGAAAGTATCGGTATCGGATAGTATCGGCCGATACCCGAAAAGTATCGGATATCGCCGATACCGATACCCAATACCAATACAAGTCAATGGGACGCCAAGTATCGGAAGGTATCCTGATGGTTCCCAGGGTCTGAAGGAGAGGAAACTCTCCTTCAGGCCCTGCGATCCATATTAATGTGTAAAATAAAGAATTAAAATAAAAAATATTGATATACTCACCTCTCCGGAGGCCCCTGCACCTTACCGCTGTTAACCGGCAGCCTGCTTTGCTTAAAATGAGCGCGTTTAGGGCCTTCCATGACGTCACGGCTTCTGATTGGTCGCGTGCCGCTCATGTGACCGCCACGCGACCAATCACAAGCCGCGACATCATTCTCAGGCCCTAAACTCCTCATTCTAGGAATTTAGGACCTGAGAATGACGTCGCGGCTTGTGATTGGTCGCGTGGCGGTCATATGAGCGGCACGCGACCAATCAGAAGCCGTGACGTCATGGAAGGCCCTAAACACGCTCATTTTAAGCAAAGGAGGCTGCCGGTTAACAGCGGTAAGGTGCAGGGGCCTCCGGAGAGGTGAGTATATCAATATTTTTTATTTTAATTCTTTATTTTACACATTAATGTGGATCCGATACCGATTCCCGATACCACAAAAGTATCGGAACTCGGTATCGGAATTCCGATACCGCAAGTATCGGCCGATACCCGATACTTGCGGTATCGGAATGCTCAACACTAGTAGTGACGCTTGTATACATAAACTGAACTAGCTGTGAATAAGACATCAAACACAGTGGTCAAAA